>NC_072391.2:39467500-40717500 GCF_028885625.2 Pongo pygmaeus | reverse complement strand
AGTCTTGAGACACTCTTTCTGTAGAATCTGCAAGTGAATATCTGGAGCGCTTTGAGTCCTAGGCTGGAAAAGAAAGTATCTTCACATAGAAACTAGACAGAAGCATTCTCAAAGACTTCTCTGTGATGTGTGCATTCAACTCACAGAGTTGAAACATCCTTTTGATTTGGCAGTTTTAAAACAATCATTTTGTAGAATCTGCTAGTGGATATTTGCCGTATTTTGAGGCATATGCAGGAAAAGGTAATATCTTCACTTGAAAACTAGACAGAGGCATTCTCAGAAACTTCTTTCTGATGTGTGCCTTGAACTTCCGGAGTTGAACCTTCCTCTTCATAGAGCAGTTATATAATAGTCTTTAAGTATAATCTGCAAGTGGATATGTGGAGAACTTTGAGGACTGTGCTGGAAAAGGAAATGTCTTCCCATAGAAAGGAGACGGAAGCATTCTCAGAAGCTTCTCTGTGATGTCGGCATTCAACTCACAGAGTTGAACCTTCCTTTTGATAGAGCAGTTTTCAAACACGCTTTGTGGATTCTGCAATTGGTTATTTGGAGAGTTTTGAGGCCTGTACTGGAAAAGGAAATATCTTCAGGTAAAAACTAGACAGAAGCATTCTCAGAAACTTCGTTGTGATGTTTGCATTCAACTCACGGAGTTGAACCCTCTTTTTGATTGCGCAGTTTTAAATCACTGTCTTTGTTGAATCTCCAAGTGGATATTTGGAGCGATTTGGGGCATATTCTGGAAAAGGAAATATCCTCACTTGAAAACTAGATAGAAGAAGTCCCAGAAACTCCTTTGTGACGTCTGCTTTCGACTCACAGAGTTGAACCTTCCTTTTCACAGAGCAGTTTGGAAACACTCTTTTTGTAGAATCTGCGAGTTGTTATTCGGAGAGCTTCGAGGCCCATGCTGGAAATGGAAATACCTTCACATAAAAACTAGACAGAAGCGTTCTCAGAAATTTCTCTGTGATGTGTGCATTGAACTCACAGAGTTGATCCTTCCTATTGATAGAGCATTTTTGTAACACTGTTTTAGGAGAATCCGCAAGTGGATTCTTGGGGAGATTTGAGGCCTATGCTGGAAAACGAAATATCTTCACATAGAAACTAGACGGAAGCATTATCAGAAACTTCTCTGTGATGTGTGCATTAAACTCACAGAGTTGAACATTGCTTTTGATGGAGCAGTTTTGAAACACTCTTTTCGTAGAATCTGCAAGTGGTTATTTAGAGCGCTTTGAGGCCTACGCTGCAAATGGAAATATCTTCACATAAAAACTAGACAGAAGCATTCTCAGAAATTCCTTTGTGATGTGTGCATTCAACTCACAGAGATGAAGCTTCCTTTTCACAGGGCACTTTTGAAACACTGTGTTTGTGGGAACTACAAGTGGATATTTGGAGTGATTGCGGCCTCTGGTGGAAAAGCAAATATCATCAAATGAAAACTACACATAGGCATTCTCAGAAACTTCTTTGTGTGTGTGCATTCAACTCACAGAGTTGAAGAGTCCTTTTGGTAGAGCAGTTTTGAAGCACTCTTTTTGTAGAATCTGCGAGTGGTTATTCGGAGAGCTTTGAGGCCCATGCTGGAAAAGGAAATATCTTCACATAAAAACTGGACAGAAGCATTCCCAGAAAATTCTCTGTGATGTGTGCATTCAACTCACAGAGTTGAGCCTGCCTTTTCATACAGCATTTTTGTAACACTCTTTCAGTATAATCTGCAAGTGGATATTTGGGGCGCTTTGAGGCCTATGCTGGAAAACGAAATATCTTCACATAAAAATTAGACGGAAGCATTATCAGAAACTTCTCTGTGATGTGCGCATTCAAATCTCAGGGTTGAACGTGCCTTTTGATACAGCCGTTTTCAAACGCTCGTTTTGTGGCATCTGCATTTCGGAATTTGGAGTGCTTTGAGGCCTATACTGGAAAAGGAAATATCCTCATATAGAAACTAGACAGAAGCATTCTCAGAAACTTCTTTGTGATGTGTGCATTCAACTCACAGGGTTCGACCTTCCTTTTGCTACAACAGTTTTGAAACACTCTTTTTGTAAAATCTGCAAGTGGTTATTTGGAGCGCTTCGAGGCCTATGAGTAAAAGGAAATATCTTCAGAGAAAACTAGCCAGAAGCATTCTCAGAAACTTCTGTGTGATGAGTACATTCCACTCACAGAGTTGAACGTTCCCTTTCACCGAGCAGTTCTGAAACACTCTTTTTGTAGAATCTGCAAGTGGCTACTTAGAGCGCTTTGAGACCTATGCTGGAAAGTGAAATATCTTCACATAAAAACTAGGCAGAAGCATTCCCAGAAACTTCTCTGTGAAGTGTGCATTCAATTCACAGAGCTGAATCTTTCTTTTGATAGAGAAGTTTTGAGACACTCTTTCTGTAGAATCTGCAAGTGAATATCTGGAGCGCTTTGAGTCCTAGGCTGGAAAAGAAAGTATCTTCACATAGAAACTAGACAGAAGCATTCTCAAAGACTTCTCTGTGATGTGTGCATTCAAGTAACAGAGTTGAAACATCCTTTTGATTTGGCAGTTTTAAAACAATCATTTTGTAGAATCTGCTAGTGGATATTTGCCGTATTTTGAGGCATATGCAGGAAAAGGTAATATCTTCACTTGAAAACTAGACAGAGGCATTCTCAGAAACTTCTTTCTGATGTGTGCCTTGAACTTCCGGAGTTGAACCTTCCTCTTCATAGAGCAGTTATATAATAGTCTTTAAGTATAATCTGCAAGTGGATATGTGGAGAACTTTGAGGACTGTGCTGGAAAAGGAAATGTCTTCCCATAGAAAGGAGACGGAAGCATTCTCAGAAGCTTCTCTGTGATGTCGGCATTCAACTCACAGAGTTGAACCTTCCTTTTGATAGAGCAGTTTTCAAACACACTTTGTGGATTCTGCAATTGGTTATTTGGAGAGTTTTGAGGCCTGTACTGGAAAAGGAAATATCTTCAGGTAAAAACTAGACAGAAGCATTCTCAGAAACTTCGTTGTGATGTTTGCATTCAACTCACGGAGTTGAACCCTCTTTTTGATTGCGCAGTTTTAAATCACTGTCTTTGTTGAATCTCCAAGTGGATATTTGGAGCGATTTGGGGCATATTCTGGAAAAGGAAATATCCTCACTTGAAAACTAGATAGAAGAAGTCCCAGAAACTCCTTTGTGACGTCTGCTTTCGACTCACAGAGTTGAACCTTCCTTTTCACAGAGCAGTTTGGAAACACTCTTTTTGTAGAATCTGCGAGTGGTTATTCGGAGAGCTTCGAGGCCCATGCTGGAAATGGAAATACCTTCACATAAAAACTAGACAGAAGCGTTCTCAGAAATTTCTCTGTGATGTGTGCATTGAACTCACAGAGTTGATCCTTCCTATTCATAGAGCATTTTTGTAACACTGTTTTAGGAGAATCCGCAAGTGGATTCTTGGGGAGATTTGAGGCCTATGCTGGAAAACGAAATATCTTCACATAGAAACAAGACGGAAGCATTATCAGAAACTTCTCTGTGATGTGTGCATTAAACTCACAGAGTTGAACATTGCTTTTGATGGAGCAGTTTTGAAACACTCTTTTCGTAGAATCTGCAAGTGGTTATTTAGAGCGCTTTGAGGCCTACGCTGCAAATGGAAATATCTTCACATAAAAACTAGACAGAAGCATTCTCACAAATTCCTTTGTGATGTGTGCATTCAACTCACAGAGATGAAGCTTCCTTTTCACAGGGCACTTTTGAAACACTGTGTTTGTGGGAACTACAAGTGGATATTTGGAGTGATTGCGGCCTCTGGTGGAAAAGCAAATATCATCAAATGAAAACTACACATAGGCATTCTCAGAAACTTCTTTGTGTGTGTGCATTCAACTCACAGAGTTGAAGAGTCCTTTTGGTAGAGCAGTTTTGAAGCACTCTTTTTGTAGAATCTGCGAGTGGTTATTCGGAGAGCTTTGAGGCCCATGCTGGAAAAGGAAATATCTTCACATAAAAACTGGACAGAAGCATTCCCAGAAAATTCTCTGTGATGTGTGCATTCAACTCACAGAGTTGAGCCTGCCTTTTCATACAGCATTTTTGTAACACTCTTTCAGTATAATCTGCAAGTGGATATTTGGGGCGCTTTGAGGCCTATGCTGGAAAACGAAATATCTTCACATAAAAATTAGACGGAAGCATTATCAGAAACTTCTCTGTGATGTGCGCATTCAACTCTCAGGGTTGAACGTGCCTTTTAATACAGCCGTTTTCAAACGCTCGTTTTGTGGCATCTGCATTTCGGAATTTGGAGTGCTTTGAGGCCTATACTGTAAAAGGAAATATCCTCACATAGAAACTAGACAGAAGCATTCTCAGAAACTTCTTTGTGATGTGTGCATTCAACTCACAGGGTTCGACCTTCCTTTTGCTACAACAGTTTTGAAACACTCTTTTTGTAGAATCTGCAAGTGGTTATTTGGAGCGCTTCGAGGCCTATGAGTAAAAGGAAATATCTTCAGAGAAAACTAGCCAGAAGCATTCTCAGAAACTTCTGTGTGATGAGTACATTCCACTCACAGAGTTGAACGTTCCCTTTCACCGAGCAGTTCTGAAACACTCTTTTTGTAGAATTTGCAAGTGGCTACTTAGAGCGCTTTGAGACCTATGCTGGAAAGTGAAATATCTTCACATAAAAACTAGACAGAAGCATTCCCAGAAACTTCTCTGTGAAGTGTGCATTCAATTCACAGAGCTGAATCTTTCTTTTGATAGAGAAGTTTTGAGACACTCTTTCTGTAGAATCTGCAAGGGAATATCTGGAGCGCTTTGAGTCCTAGGCTGGAAAAGAAAGTATCTTCACATAGAAACTAGACAGAAGCATTCTCAAAGACTTCTCTGTGATGTGTGCATTCAAGTCACAGAGTTGAAACATCCTTTTGATTTGGCAGTTTTAAAACAATCATTTTGTAGAATCTGCTAGTGGATATTTGCCGTATTTTGAGGCATATGCAGGAAAAGGTAATATCTTCACTTGAAAACTAGACAGAGGCATTCTCAGAAACTTCTTTCTGATGTGTGCCTTGAACTTCCGGAGTTGAACCTTCCTCTTCATAGAGCAGTTATATAATAGTCTTTAAGTATAATCTGCAAGTGGATATGTGGAGAACTTTGAGGACTGTGCTGGAAAAGGAAATGTCTTCCCATAGAAAGGAGACGGAAGCATTCTCAGAAGCTTCTCTGTGATGTCGGCATTCAACTCACAGAGTTGAACCTTCCTTTTGATAGAGCAGTTTTCAAACACACTTTGTGGATTCTGCAATTGGTTATTTGGAGAGTTTTGAGGCCTGTACTGGAAAAGGAAATATCTTCAGGTAAAAACTAGACAGAAGCATTCTCAGAAACTTCGTTGTGATGTTTGCATTCAACTCACGGAGTTGAACCCTCTTTTTGATTGCGCAGTTTTAAATCACTGTCTTTGTTGAATCTCCAAGTGGATATTTGGAGCGATTTGGGGCATATTCTGGAAAAGGAAATATCCTCACTTGAAAACTAGATAGAAGAAGTCCCAGAAACTCCTTTGTGACGTCTGCTTTCGACTCACAGAGTTGAACCTTCCTTTTCACAGAGCAGTTTGGAAACACTCTTTTTGTAGAATCTGCGAGTGGTTATTCGGAGAGCTTCGAGGCCCATGCTGGAAATGGAAATACCTTCACATAAAAACTAGACAGAAGCGTTCTCAGAAATTTCTCTGTGATGTGTGCATTGAACTCACAGAGTTGATCCTTCCTATTCATAGAGCATTTTTGTAACACTGTTTTAGGAGAATCCGCAAGTGGATTCTTGGGGAGATTTGAGGCCTATGCTGGAAAACGAAATATCTTCACATAGAAACTAGACGGAAGCATTATCAGAAACTTCTCTGTGATGTGTGCATTAAACTCACAGAGTTGAACATTGCTTTTGATGGAGCAGTTTTGAAACACTCTTTTCGTAGAATCTGCAAGTGGTTATTTAGAGCGCTTTGAGGCCTACGCTGCAAATGGAAATATCTTCACATAAAAACTAGACAGAAGCATTCTCACAAATTCCTTTGTGATGTGTGCATTCAACTCACAGAGATGAAGCTTCCTTTTCACAGGGCACTTTTGAAACACTGTGTTTGTGGGAACTACAAGTGGATATTTGGAGTGATTGCGGCCTCTGGTGGAAAAGCAAATATCATCAAATGAAAACTACACATAGGCATTCTCAGAAACTTCTTTGTGTGTGTGCATTCAACTCACAGAGTTGAAGAGTCCTTTTGGTAGAGCAGTTTTGAAGCACTCTTTTTGTAGAATCTGCGAGTGGTTATTCGGAGAGCTTTGAGGCCCATGCTGGAAAAGGAAATATCTTCACATAAAAACTGGACAGAAGCATTCCCAGAAAATTCTCTGTGATGTGTGCATTCAACTCACAGAGTTGAGCCTGCCTTTTCATACAGCATTTTTGTAACACTCTTTCAGTATAATCTGCAAGTGGATATTTGGGGCGCTTTGAGGCCTATGCTGGAAAACGAAATATCTTCACATAAAAATTAGACGGAAGCATTATCAGAAACTTCTCTGTGATGTGCGCATTCAACTCTCAGGGTTGAACGTGCCTTTTAATACAGCCGTTTTCAAACGCTCGTTTTGTGGCATCTGCATTTCGGAATTTGGAGTGCTTTGAGGCCTATACTGTAAAAGGAAATATCCTCACATAGAAACTAGACAGAAGCATTCTCAGAAACTTCTTTGTGATGTGTGCATTCAACTCACAGGGTTCGACCTTCCTTTTGCTACAACAGTTTTGAAACACTCTTTTTGTAGAATCTGCAAGTGGTTATTTGGAGCGCTTCGAGGCCTATGAGTAAAAGGAAATATCTTCAGAGAAAACTAGCCAGAAGCATTCTCAGAAACTTCTGTGTGATGAGTACATTCCACTCACAGAGTTGAACGTTCCCTTTCACCGAGCAGTTCTGAAACACTCTTTTTGTAGAATTTGCAAGTGGCTACTTAGAGCGCTTTGAGACCTATGCTGGAAAGTGAAATATCTTCACATAAAAACTAGACAGAAGCATTCCCAGAAACTTCTCTGTGAAGTGTGCATTCAATTCACAGAGCTGAATCTTTCTTTTGATAGAGAAGTTTTGAGACACTCTTTCTGTAGAATCTGCAAGTGAATATCTGGAGCGCTTTGAGTCCTAGGCTGGAAAAGAAAGTATCTTCACATAGAAACTAGACAGAAGCATTCTCAAAGACTTCTCTGTGATGTGTGCATTCAACTCACAGAGTTGAAACATCCTTTTGATTTGGCAGTTTTAAAACAATCATTTTGTAGAATCTGCTAGTGGATATTTGCAGTATTTTGAGGCATATGCAGGAAAAGGTAATATCTTCACTTGAAAACTAGACAGAGGCATTCTCAGAAACTTCTTTCTGATGTGTGCCTTGAACTTCCGGAGTTGAACCTTCCTCTTCATAGAGCAGTTATATAATGGTCTTTAAGTATAATCTGCAAGTGGATATGTGGAGAACTTTGAGGACTGTGCTGGAAAAGGAAATGTCTTCCCATAGAAAGGAGACGGAAGCATTCTCAGAAGCTTCTCTGTGATGTCGGCATTCAACTCACAGAGTTGAACCTTCCTTTTGATAGAGCAGTTTTCAAACACACTTTGTGGATTCTGCAATTGGTTATTTGGAGAGTTTTGAGGCCTGTACTGGAAAAGGAAATATCTTCGGGTAAAAACTAGACAGAAGCATTCTCAGAAACTTCGTTGTGATGTTTGCATTCAACTCACGGAGTTGAACCCTCTTTTTGATTGCGCAGTTTTAAATCACTGTCTTTGTTGAATCTCCAAGTGGATATTTGGAGCGATTTGGGGCATATTCTGGAAAAGGAAATATCCTCACTTGAAAACTAGATAGAAGAAGTCCCAGAAACTCCTTTGTGACGTCTGCTTTCGACTCACAGAGTTGAACCTTCCTTTTCGCAGAGCAGTTTGGAAACACTCTTTTTGTAGAATCTGCGAGTGGTTATTCGGAGAGCTTCGAGGCCCATGCTGGAAATGGAAATACCTTCACATAAAAACTAGACAGAAGCGTTCTCAGAAATTTCTCTGTGATGTGTGCATTGAACTCACAGAGTTGATCCTTCCTATTGATAGAGCATTTTTGTAACACTGTTTTAGGAGAATCCGCAAGTGGATTCTTGGGGAGATTTGAGGCCTATGCTGGAAAACGAAATATCTTCACATAGAAACTAGACGGAAGCATTATCAGAAACTTCTCTGTGATGTGTGCATTAAACTCACAGAGTTGAACATTGCTTTTGATGGAGCAGTTTTGAAACACTCTTTTCGTAGAATCTGCAAGTGGTTATTTAGAGCGCTTTGAGGCCTACGCTGCAAATGGAAATATCTTCACATAAAAACTAGACAGAAGCATTCTCAGAAATTCCTTTGTGATGTGTGCATTCAACTCACAGAGATGAAGCTTCCTTTTCACAGGGCACTTTTGAAACACTGTGTTTGTGGGAACTACAAGTGGATATTTGGAGTGATTGCGGCCTCTGGTGGAAAAGCAAATATCATCAAATGAAAACTACACATAGGCATTCTCAGAAACTTCTTTGTGTGTGTGCATTCAACTCACAGAGTTGAAGAGTCCTTTTGGTAGAGCAGTTTTGAAGCACTCTTTTTGTAGAATCTGCGAGTGGTTATTCGGAGAGCTTTGAGGCCCATGCTGGAAAAGGAAATATCTTCACATAAAAACTGGACAGAAGCATTCCCAGAAAATTCTCTGTGATGTGTGCATTCAACTCACAGAGTTGAGCCTGCCTTTTCATACAGCATTTTTGTAACACTCTTTCAGTATAATCTGCAAGTGGATATTTGGGGCGCTTTGAGGCCTATGCTGGAAAACGAAATATCTTCACATAAAAATTAGACGGAAGCATTATCAGAAACTTCTCTGTGATGTGCGCATTCAACTCTCAGGGTTGAACGTGCCTTTTGATACAGCCGTTTTCAAACGCTCGTTTTGTGGCATCTGCATTTCGGAATTTGGAGTGCTTTGAGGCCTATACTGGAAAAGGAAATATCCTCACATAGAAACTAGACAGAAGCATTCTCAGAAACTTCTTTGTGATGTGTGCATTCAACTCACAGGGTTCGACCTTCCTTTTGCTACAACAGTTTTGAAACACTCTTTTTGTAGAATCTGCAAGTGGTTATTTGGAGCGCTTCGAGGCCTATGAGTAAAAGGAAATATCTTCAGAGAAAACTAGCCAGAAGCATTCTCAGAAACTTCTGTGTGATGAGTACATTCCACTCACAGAGTTGAACGTTCCCTTTCACCGAGCAGTTCTGAAACACTCTTTTTGTAGAATCTGCAAGTGGCTACTTAGAGCGCTTTGAGACCTATGCTGGAAAGTGAAATATCTTCACATAAAAACTAGGCAGAAGCATTCCCAGAAACTTCTCTGTGAAGTGTGCATTCAATTCACAGAGCTGAATCTTTCTTTTGATAGAGAAGTTTTGAGACACTCTTTCTGTAGAATCTGCAAGTGAATATCTGGAGCGCTTTGAGTCCTAGGCTGGAAAAGAAAGTATCTTCACATAGAAACTAGACAGAAGCATTCTCAAAGACTTCTCTGTGATGTGTGCATTCAAGTCACAGAGTTGAAACATCCTTTTGATTTGGCAGTTTTAAAACAATCATTTTGTAGAATCTGCTAGTGGATATTTGCAGTATTTTGAGGCATATGCAGGAAAAGGTAATATCTTCACTTGAAAACTAGACAGAGGCATTCTCAGAAACTTCTTTCTGATGTGTGCCTTGAACTTCCGGAGTTGAACCTTCCTCTTCATAGAGCAGTTATATAATGGTCTTTAAGTATAATCTGCAAGTGGATATGTGGAGAACTTTGAGGACTGTGCTGGAAAAGGAAATGTCTTCCCATAGAAAGGAGACGGAAGCATTCTCAGAAGCTTCTCTGTGATGTCGGCATTCAACTCACAGAGTTGAACCTTCCTTTTGATAGAGCAGTTTTCAAACACACTTTGTGGATTCTGCAATTGGTTATTTGGAGAGTTTTGAGGCCTGTACTGGAAAAGGAAATATCTTCGGGTAAAAACTAGACAGAAGCATTCTCAGAAACTTCGTTGTGATGTTTGCATTCAACTCACGGAGTTGAACCCTCTTTTTGATTGCGCAGTTTTAAATCACTGTCTTTGTTGAATCTCCAAGTGGATATTTGGAGCGATTTGGGGCATATTCTGGAAAAGGAAATATCCTCACTTGAAAACTAGATAGAAGAAGTCCCAGAAACTCCTTTGTGACGTCTGCTTTCGACTCACAGAGTTGAACCTTCCTTTTCGCAGAGCAGTTTGGAAACACTCTTTTTGTAGAATCTGCGAGTGGTTATTCGGAGAGCTTCGAGGCCCATGCTGGAAATGGAAATACCTTCACATAAAAACTAGACAGAAGCGTTCTCAGAAATTTCTCTGTGATGTGTGCATTGAACTCACAGAGTTGATCCTTCCTATTGATAGAGCATTTTTGTAACACTGTTTTAGGAGAATCCGCAAGTGGATTCTTGGGGAGATTTGAGGCCTATGCTGGAAAACGAAATATCTTCACATAGAAACTAGACGGAAGCATTATCAGAAACTTCTCTGTGATGTGTGCATTAAACTCACAGAGTTGAACATTGCTTTTGATGGAGCAGTTTTGAAACACTCTTTTCGTAGAATCTGCAAGTGGTTATTTAGAGCGCTTTGAGGCCTACGCTGCAAATGGAAATATCTTCACATAAAAACTAGACAGAAGCATTCTCAGAAATTCCTTTGTGATGTGTGCATTCAACTCACAGAGATGAAGCTTCCTTTTCACAGGGCACTTTTGAAACACTGTGTTTGTGGGAACTACAAGTGGATATTTGGAGTGATTGCGGCCTCTGGTGGAAAAGCAAATATCATCAAATGAAAACTACACATAGGCATTCTCAGAAACTTCTTTGTGTGTGTGCATTCAACTCACAGAGTTGAAGAGTCCTTTTGGTAGAGCAGTTTTGAAGCACTCTTTTTGTAGAATCTGCGAGTGGTTATTCGGAGAGCTTTGAGGCCCATGCTGGAAAAGGAAATATCTTCACATAAAAACTGGACAGAAGCATTCCCAGAAAATTCTCTGTGATGTGTGCATTCAACTCACAGAGTTGAGCCTGCCTTTTCATACAGCATTTTTGTAACACTCTTTCAGTATAATCTGCAAGTGGATATTTGGGGCGCTTTGAGGCCTATGCTGGAAAACGAAATATCTTCACATAAAAATTAGACGGAAGCATTATCAGAAACTTCTCTGTGATGTGCGCATTCAACTCTCAGGGTTGAACGTGCCTTTTGATACAGCCGTTTTCAAACGCTCGTTTTGTGGCATCTGCATTTCGGAATTTGGAGTGCTTTGAGGCCTATACTGGAAAAGGAAATATCCTCACATAGAAACTAGACAGAAGCATTCTCAGAAACTTCTTTGTGATGTGTGCATTCAACTCACAGGGTTCGACCTTCCTTTTGCTACAACAGTTTTGAAACACTCTTTTTGTAGAATCTGCAAGTGGTTATTTGGAGCGCTTCGAGGCCTATGAGTAAAAGGAAATATCTTCAGAGAAAACTAGCCAGAAGCATTCTCAGAAACTTCTGTGTGATGAGTACATTCCACTCACAGAGTTGAACGTTCCCTTTCACCGAGCAGTTCTGAAACACTCTTTTTGTAGAATCTGCAAGTGGCTACTTAGAGCGCTTTGAGACCTATGCTGGAAAGTGAAATATCTTCACATAAAAACTAGGCAGAAGCATTCCCAGAAACTTCTCTGTGAAGTGTGCATTCAATTCACAGAGCTGAATCTTTCTTTTGATAGAGAAGTTTTGAGACACTCTTTCTGTAGAATCTGCAAGTGAATATCTGGAGCGCTTTGAGTCCTAGGCTGGAAAAGAAAGTATCTTCACATAGAAACTAGACAGAAGCATTCTCAAAGACTTCTCTGTGATGTGTGCATTCAAGTCACAGAGTTGAAACATCCTTTTGATTTGGCAGTTTTAAAACAATCATTTTGTAGAATCTGCTAGTGGATATTTGCCGTATTTTGAGGCATATGCAGGAAAAGGTAATATCTTCACTTGAAAACTAGACAGAGGCATTCTCAGAAACTTCTTTCTGATGTGTGCCTTGAACTTCCGGAGTTGAACCTTCCTCTTCATAGAGCAGTTATATAATAGTCTTTAAGTATAATCTGCAAGTGGATATGTGGAGAACTTTGAGGACTGTGCTGGTAAAGGAAATGTCTTCCCATAGAAAGGAGACGGAAGCATTCTCAGAAGCTTCTCTGTGATGTCGGCATTCAACTCACAGAGTTGAACCTTCCTTTTGATAGAGCAGTTTTCAAACACACTTTGTGGATTCTGCAATTGGTTATTTGGAGAGTTTTGAGGCCTGTACTGGAAAAGGAAATATCTTCAGGTAAAAACTAGACAGAAGCATTCTCAGAAACTTCGTTGTGATGTTTGCATTCAACTCACGGAGTTGAACCCTCTTTTTGATTGCGCAGTTTTAAATCACTGTCTTTGTTGAATCTCCAAGTGGATATTTGGAGCGATTTGGGGCATATTCTGGAAAAGGAAATATCCTCACTTGAAAACTAGATAGAAGAAGTCCCAGAAACTCCTTTGTGACGTCTGCTTTCGACTCACAGATTTGAACCTTCCTTTTCACAGAGCAGTTTGGAAACACTCTTTTTGTAGAATCTGCGAGTGGTTATTCGGAGAGCTTCGAGGCCCATGCTGGAAATGGAAATACCTTCACATAAAAACTAGACAGAAGCGTTCTCAGAAATTTCTCTGTGATGTGTGCATTGAACTCACAGAGTTGATCCTTCCTATTCATAGAGCATTTTTGTAACACTGTTTTAGGAGAATCCGCAAGTGGATTCTTGGGGAGATTTGAGGCCTATGCTGGAAAACGAAATATCTTCACATAGAAACTAGACGGAAGCATTATCAGAAACTTCTCTGTGATGTGTGCATTAAACTCACAGAGTTGAACATTGCTTTTGATGGAGCAGTTTTGAAACACTCTTTTCGTAGAATCTGCAAGTGGTTATTTAGAGCGCTTTGAGGCCTACGCTGCAAATGGAAATATCTTCACATAAAAACTAGACAGAAGCATTCTCACAAATTCCTTTGTGATGTGTGCATTCAACTCACAGAGATGAAGCTTCCTTTTCACAGGGCACTTTTGAAACACTGTGTTTGTGGGAACTACAAGTGGATATTTGGAGTGATTGCGGCCTCTGGTGGAAAAGCAAATATCATCAAATGAAAACTACACATAGGCATTCTCAGAAACTTCTTTGTGTGTGTGCATTCAACTCACAGAGTTGAAGAGTCCTTTTGGTAGAGCAGTTTTGAAGCACTCTTTTTGTAGAATCTGCGAGTGGTTATTCGGAGAGCTTTGAGGCCCATGCTGGAAAAGGAAATATCTTCACATAAAAACTGGACAGAAGCATTCCCAGAAAATTCTCTGTGATGTGTGCATTCAACTCACAGAGTTGAGCCTGCCTTTTCATACAGCATTTTTGTAACACTCTTTCAGTATAATCTGCAAGTGGATATTTGGGGCGCTTTGAGGCCTATGCTGGAAAACGAAATATCTTCACATAAAAATTAGACGGAAGCATTATCAGAAACTTCTCTGTGATGTGCGCATTCAACTCTCAGGGTTGAACGTGCCTTTTGATACAGCCGTTTTCAAACGCTCGTTTTGTGGCATCTGCATTTCGGAATTTGGAGTGCTTTGAGGCCTATACTGGAAAAGGAAATATCCTCACATAGAAACTAGACAGAAGCATTCTCAGAAACTTCTTTGTGATGTGTGCATTCAACTCACAGGGTTCGACCTTCCTTTTGCTACAACAGTTTTGAAACACTCTTTTTGTAGAATCTGCAAGTGGTTATTTGGAGCGCTTCGAGGCCTATGAGTAAAAGGAAATATCTTCAGAGAAAACTAGCCAGAAGCATTCTCAGAAACTTCTGTGTGATGAGTACATTCCACTCACAGAGTTGAACGTTCCCTTTCACCGAGCAGTTCTGAAACACTCTTTTTGTAGAATCTGCAAGTGGCTACTTAGAGCGCTTTGAGACCTATGCTGGAAAGTGAAATATCTTCACATAAAAACTAGACAGAAGCATTCCCAGAAACTTCTCTGTGAAGTGTGCATTCAATTCACAGAGCTGAATCTTTCTTTTGATAGAGAAGTTTTGAGACACTCTTTCTGTAGAATCTGCAAGTGAATATCTGGAGCGCTTTGAGTCCTAGGCTGGAAAAGAAAGTATCTTCACATAGAAACTAGACAGAAGCATTCTCAAAGACTTCTCTGTGATGTGTGCATTCAACTCACAGAGTTGAAACATCCTTTTGATTTGGCAGTTTTAAAACAATCATTTTGTAGAATCTGCTAGTGGATATTTGCCGTATTTTGAGGCATATGCAGGAAAAGGTAATATCTTCACTTGAAAACTAGACAGAGGCATTCTCAGAAACTTCTTTCTGATGTGTGCCTTGAACTTCCGGAGTTGAACCTTCCTCTTCATAGAGCAGTTATATAATAGTCTTTAAGTATAATCTGCAAGTGGATATGTGGAGAACTTTGAGGACTGTGCTGGAAAAGGAAATGTCTTCCCATAGAAAGGAGACGGAAGCATTCTCAGAAGCTTCTCTGTGATGTCGGCATTCAACTCACAGAGTTGAACCTTCCTTTTGATAGAGCAGTTTTCAAACACACTTTGTGGATTCTGCAATTGGTTATTTGGAGAGTTTTGAGGCCTGTACTGGAAAAGGAAATATCTTCAGGTAAAAACTAGACAGAAGCATTCTCAGAAACTTCGTTGTGATGTTTGCATTCAACTCACGGAGTTGAACCCTCTTTTTGATTGCGCAGTTTTAAATCACTGTCTTTGTTGAATCTCCAAGTGGATATTTGGAGCGATTTGGGGCATATTCTGGAAAAGGAAATATCCTCAATTGAAAACTAGATAGAAGAAGTCCCAGAAACTCCTTTGTGACGTCTGCTTTCGACTCACAGAGTTGAACCTTCCTTTTCACAGAGCAGTTTGGAAACACTCTTTTTGTAGAATCTGCGAGTGGTTATTCGGAGAGCTTCGAGGCCCATGCTGGAAATGGAAATACCTTCACATAAAAACTAGACAGAAGCGTTCTCAGAAATTTCTCTGTGATGTGTGCATTGAACTCACAGAGTTGATCCTTCCTATTGATAGAGCATTTTTGTAACACTGTTTTAGGAGAATCCGCAAGTGGATTCTTGGGGAGATTTGAGGCCTATGCTGGAAAACGAAATATCTTCACATAGAAACTAGACGGAAGCATTATCAGAAACTTCTCTGTGATGTGTGCATTAAACTCACAGAGTTGAACATTGCTTTTGATGGAGCAGTTTTGAAACACTCTTTTCGTAGAATCTGCAAGTGGTTATTTAGAGCGCTTTGAGGCCTACGCTGCAAATGGAAATATCTTCACATAAAAACTAGACAGAAGCATTCTCACAAATTCCTTTCTGATGTGTGCATTCAACTCACAGAGATGAAGCTTCCTTTTCACAGGGCACTTTTGAAACACTGTGTTTGTGGGAACTACAAGTGGATATTTGGAGTGATTGCGGCCTCTGGTGGAAAAGCAAATATCATCAAATGAAAACTACACATAGGCATTCTCAGAAACTTCTTTGTGTGTGTGCATTCAACTCACAGAGTTGAAGAGTCCTTTTGGTAGAGCAGTTTTGAAGCACTCTTTTTGTAGAATCTGCGAGTGGTTATTCGGAGAGCTTTGAGGCCCATGCTGGAAAAGGAAATATCTTCACATAAAAACTGGACAGAAGCATTCCCAGAAAATTCTCTGTGATGTGTGCATTCAACTCACAGAGTTGAGCCTGCCTTTTCATACAGCATTTTTGTAACACTCTTTCAGTATAATCTGCAAGTGGATATTTGGGGCGCTTTGAGGCCTATGCTGGAAAACGAAATATCTTCACATAAAAATTAGACGGAAGCATTATCAGAAACTTCTCTGTGATGTGCGCATTCAACTCTCAGGGTTGAACGTGCCTTTTGATACAGCCGTTTTCAAACGCTCGTTTTGTGGCATCTGCATTTCGGAATTTGGAGTGCTTTGAGGCCTATACTGGAAAAGGAAATATCCTCACATAGAAATTAGACAGAAGCATTCTCAGAAACTTCTTTGTGATGTGTGCATTCAACTCACAGGGTTCGACCTTCCTTTTGCTACAACAGTTTTGAAACACTCTTTTTGTAGAATCTGCAAGTGGTTATTTGGAGCGCTTCGAGGCCTATGAGTAAAAGGAAATATCTTCAGAGAAAACTAGCCAGAAGCATTCTCAGAAACTTCTGTGTGATGAGTACATTCCACTCACAGAGTTCAACGTTCCCTTTCACCGAGCAGTTCTGAAACACTCTTTTTGTAGAATCTGCAAGTGGCTACTTAGAGCGCTTTGAGACCTATGCTGGAAAGTGAAATATCTTCACATAAAAACTAGGCAGAAGCATTCCCAGAAACTTCTCTGTGAAGTGTGCATTCAATTCACAGAGCTGAATCTTTCTTTTGATAGAGAAGTTTTGAGACACTCTTTCTGTAGAATCTGCAAGTGAATATCTGGAGCGCTTTGAGTCCTAGGCTGGAAAAGAAAGTATCTTCACATAGAAACTAGACAGAAGCATTCTCAAAGACTTCTCTGTGATGTGTGCATTCAAGTCACAGAGTTGAAACATCCTTTTGATTTGGCAGTTTTAAAACAATCATTTTGTAGAATCTGCTAGTGGATATTTGCCGTATTTTGAGGCATATGCAGGAAAAGGTAATATCTTCACTTGAAAACTAGACAGAGGCATTCTCAGAAACTTCTTTCTGATGTGTGCCTTGAACTTCCGGAGTTGAACCTTCCTCTTCATAGAGCAGTTATATAATAGTCTTTAAGTATAATCTGCAAGTGGATATGTGGAGAACTTTGAGGACTGTGCTGGTAAAGGAAATGTCTTCCCATAGAAAGGAGACGGAAGCATTCTCAGAAGCTTCTCTGTGATGTCGGCATTCAACTCACAGAGTTGAACCTTCCTTTTGATAGAGCAGTTTTCAAACACACTTTGTGGATTCTGCAATTGGTTATTTGGAGAGTTTTGAGGCCTGTACTGGAAAAGGAAATATCTTCAGGTAAAAACTAGACAGAAGCATTCTCAGAAACTTCGTTGTGATGTTTGCATTCAACTCACGGAGTTGAACCCTCTTTTTGATTGCGCAGTTTTAAATCACTGTCTTTGTTGAATCTCCAAGTGGATATTTGGAGCGATTTGGGGCATATTCTGGAAAAGGAAATATCCTCACTTGAAAACTAGATAGAAGAAGTCCCAGAAACTCCTTTGTGACGTCTGCTTTCGACTCACAGAGTTGAACCTTCCTTTTCACAGAGCAGTTTGGAAACACTCTTTTTGTAGAATCTGCGAGTGGTTATTCGGAGAGCTTCGAGGCCCATGCTGGAAATGGAAATACCTTCACATAAAAACTAGACAGAAGCGTTCTCAGAAATTTCTCTGTGATGTGTGCATTGAACTCACAGAGTTGATCCTTCCTATTCATAGAGCATTTTTGTAACACTGTTTTAGGAGAATCCGCAAGTGGATTCTTGGGGAGATTTGAGGCCTATGCTGGAAAACGAAATATCTTCACATAGAAACTAGACGGAAGCATTATCAGAAACTTCTCTGTGATGTGTGCATTAAACTCACAGAGTTGAACATTGCTTTTGATGGAGCAGTTTTGAAACACTCTTTTCGTAGAATCTGCAAGTGGTTATTTAGAGCGCTTTGAGGCCTACGCTGCAAATGGAAATATCTTCACATAAAAACTAGACAGAAGCATTCTCACAAATTCCTTTGTGATGTGTGCATTCAACTCACAGAGATGAAGCTTCCTTTTCACAGGGCACTTTTGAAACACTGTGTTTGTGGGAACTACAAGTGGATATTTGGAGTGATTGCGGCCTCTGGTGGAAAAGCAAATATCATCAAATGAAAACTACACATAGGCATTCTCAGAAACTTCTTTGTGTGTGTGCATTCAACTCACAGAGTTGAAGAGTCCTTTTGGTAGAGCAGTTTTGAAGCACTCTTTTTGTAGAATCTGCGAGTGGTTATTCGGAGAGCTTTGAGGCCCATGCTGGAAAAGGAAATATCTTCACATAAAAACTGGACAGAAGCATTCCCAGAAAATTCTCTGTGATGTGTGCATTCAACTCACAGAGTTGAGCCTGCCTTTTCATACAGCATTTTTGTAACACTCTTTCAGTATAATCTGCAAGTGGATATTTGGGGCGCTTTGAGGCCTATGCTGGAAAACGAAATATCTTCACATAAAAATTAGACGGAAGCATTATCAGAAACTTCTCTGTGATGTGCGCATTCAACTCTCAGGGTTGAACGTGCCTTTTGATACAGCCGTTTTCAAACGCTCGTTTTGTGGCATCTGCATTTCGGAATTTGGAGTGCTTTGAGGCCTATACTGGAAAAGGAAATATCCTCACATAGAAACTAGACAGAAGCATTCTCAGAAACTTCTTTGTGATGTGTGCATTCAACTCACAGGGTTCGACCTTCCTTTTGCTACAACAGTTTTGAAACACTCTTTTTGTAGAATCTGCAAGTGGTTATTTGGAGCGCTTCGAGGCCTATGAGTAAAAGGAAATATCTTCAGAGAAAACTAGCCAGAAGCATTCTCAGAAACTTCTGTGTGATGAGTACATTCCACTCACAGAGTTGAACGTTCCCTTTCACCGAGCAGTTCTGAAACACTCTTTTTGTAGAATCTGCAAGTGGCTACTTAGAGCGCTTTGAGACCTATGCTGGAAAGTGAAATATCTTCACATAAAAACTAGACAGAAGCATTCCCAGAAACTTCTCTGTGAAGTGTGCATTCAATTCACAGAGCTGAATCTTTCTTTTGATAGAGAAGTTTTGAGACACTCTTTCTGTAGAATCTGCAAGTGAATATCTGGAGCGCTTTGAGTCCTAGGCTGGAAAAGAAAGTATCTTCACATAGAAACTAGACAGAAGCATTCTCAAAGACTTCTCTGTGATGTGTGCATTCAACTCACAGAGTTGAAACATCCTTTTGATTTGGCAGTTTTAAAACAATCATTTTGTAGAATCTGCTAGTGGATATTTGCCGTATTTTGAGGCATATGCAGGAAAAGGTAATATCTTCACTTGAAAACTAGACAGAGGCATTCTCAGAAACTTCTTTCTGATGTGTGCCTTGAACTTCCGGAGTTGAACCTTCCTCTTCATAGAGCAGTTATATAATAGTCTTTAAGTATAATCTGCAAGTGGATATGTGGAGAACTTTGAGGACTGTGCTGGAAAAGGAAATGTCTTCCCATAGAAAGGAGACGGAAGCATTCTCAGAAGCTTCTCTGTGATGTCGGCATTCAACTCACAGAGTTGAACCTTCCTTTTGATAGAGCAGTTTTCAAACACACTTTGTGGATTCTGCAATTGGTTATTTGGAGAGTTTTGAGGCCTGTACTGGAAAAGGAAATATCTTCAGGTAAAAACTAGACAGAAGCATTCTCAGAAACTTCGTTGTGATGTTTGCATTCAACTCACGGAGTTGAACCCTCTTTTTGATTGCGCAGTTTTAAATCACTGTCTTTGTTGAATCTCCAAGTGGATATTTGGAGCGATTTGGGGCATATTCTGGAAAAGGAAATATCCTCACTTGAAAACTAGATAGAAGAAGTCCCAGAAACTCCTTTGTGACGTCTGCTTTCGACTCACAGAGTTGAACCTTCCTTTTCACAGAGCAGTTTGGAAACACTCTTTTTGTAGAATCTGCGAGTTGTTATTCGGAGAGCTTCGAGGCCCATGCTGGAAATGGAAATACCTTCACATAAAAACTAGACAGAAGCGTTCTCAGAAATTTCTCTGTGATGTGTGCATTGAACTCACAGAGTTGATCCTTCCTATTGATAGAGCATTTTTGTAACACTGTTTTAGGAGAATCCGCAAGTGGATTCTTGGGGAGATTTGAGGCCTATGCTGGAAAACGAAATATCTTCACATAGAAACTAGACGGAAGCATTATCAGAAACTTCTCTGTGATGTGTGCATTAAACTCACAGAGTTGAACATTGCTTTTGATGGAGCAGTTTTGAAACACTCTTTTCGTAGAATCTGCAAGTGGTTATTTAGAGCGCTTTGAGGCCTACGCTGCAAATGGAAATATCTTCACATAAAAACTAGACAGAAGCATTCTCAGAAATTCCTTTGTGATGTGTGCATTCAACTCACAGAGATGAAGCTTCCTTTTCACAGGGCACTTTTGAAACACTGTGTTTGTGGGAACTACAAGTGGATATTTGGAGTGATTGCGGCCTCTGGTGGAAAAGCAAATATCATCAAATGAAAACTACATATAGGCATTCTCAGAAACTTCTTTGTGTGTGTGCATTCAACTCACAGAGTTGAAGAGTCCTTTTGGTAGAGCAGTTTTGAAGCACTCTTTTTGTAGAATCTGCGAGTGGTTATTCGGAGAGCTTTGAGGCCCATGCTGGAAAAGGAAATATCTTCACATAAAAACTGGACAGAAGCATTCCCAGAAAATTCTCTGTGATGTGTGCATTCAACTCACAGAGTTGAGCCTGCCTTTTCATACAGCATTTTTGTAACACTCTTTCAGTATAATCTGCAAGTGGATATTTGGGGCGCTTTGAGGCCTATGCTGGAAAACGAAATATCTTCACATAAAAATTAGACGGAAGCATTATCAGAAACTTCTCTGTGATGTGCGCATTCAAATCTCAGGGTTGAACGTGCCTTTTGATACAGCCGTTTTCAAACGCTCGTTTTGTGGCATCTGCATTTCGGAATTTGGAGTGCTTTGAGGCCTATACTGGAAAAGGAAATATCCTCATATAGAAACTAGACAGAAGCATTCTCAGAAACTTCTTTGTGATGTGTGCATTCAACTCACAGGGTTCGACCTTCCTTTTGCTACAACAGTTTTGAAACACTCTTTTTGTAAAATCTGCAAGTGGTTATTTGGAGCGCTTCGAGGCCTATGAGTAAAAGGAAATATCTTCAGAGAAAACTAGCCAGAAGCATTCTCAGAAACTTCTGTGTGATGAGTACATTCCACTCACAGAGTTGAACGTTCCCTTTCACCGAGCAGTTCTGAAACACTCTTTTTGTAGAATCTGCAAGTGGCTACTTAGAGCGCTTTGAGACCTATGCTGGAAAGTGAAATATCTTCACATAAAAACTAGGCAGAAGCATTCCCAGAAACTTCTCTGTGAAGTGTGCATTCAATTCACAGAGCTGAATCTTTCTTTTGATAGAGAAGTTTTGAGACACTCTTTCTGTAGAATCTGCAAGTGAATATCTGGAGCGCTTTGAGTCCTAGGCTGGAAAAGAAAGTATCTTCACATAGAAACTAGACAGAAGCATTCTCAAAGACTTCTCTGTGATGTGTGCATTCAAGTAACAGAGTTGAAACATCCTTTTGATTTGGCAGTTTTAAAACAATCATTTTGTAGAATCTGCTAGTGGATATTTGCCGTATTTTGAGGCATATGCAGGAAAAGGTAATATCTTCACTTGAAAACTAGACAGAGGCATTCTCAGAAACTTCTTTCTGATGTGTGCCTTGAACTTCCGGAGTTGAACCTTCCTCTTCATAGAGCAGTTATATAATAGTCTTTAAGTATAATCTGCAAGTGGATATGTGGAGAACTTTGAGGACTGTGCTGGAAAAGGAAATGTCTTCCCATAGAAAGGAGACGGAAGCATTCTCAGAAGCTTCTCTGTGATGTCGGCATTCAACTCACAGAGTTGAACCTTCCTTTTGATAGAGCAGTTTTCAAACACACTTTGTGGATTCTGCAATTGGTTATTTGGAGAGTTTTGAGGCCTGTACTGGAAAAGGAAATATCTTCAGGTAAAAACTAGACAGAAGCATTCTCAGAAACTTCGTTGTGATGTTTGCATTCAACTCACGGAGTTGAACCCTCTTTTTGATTGCGCAGTTTTAAATCACTGTCTTTGTTGAATCTCCAAGTGGATATTTGGAGCGATTTGGGGCATATTCTGGAAAAGGAAATATCCTCACTTGAAAACTAGATAGAAGAAGTCCCAGAAACTCCTTTGTGACGTCTGCTTTCGACTCACAGAGTTGAACCTTCCTTTTCACAGAGCAGTTTGGAAACACTCTTTTTGTAGAATCTGCGAGTGGTTATTCGGAGAGCTTCGAGGCCCATGCTGGAAATGGAAATACCTTCACATAAAAACTAGACAGAAGCGTTCTCAGAAATTTCTCTGTGATGTGTGCATTGAACTCACAGAGTTGATCCTTCCTATTCATAGAGCATTTTTGTAACACTGTTTTAGGAGAATCCGCAAGTGGATTCTTGGGGAGATTTGAGGCCTATGCTGGAAAACGAAATATCTTCACATAGAAACTAGACGGAAGCATTATCAGAAACTTCTCTGTGATGTGTGCATTAAACTCACAGAGTTGAACATTGCTTTTGATGGAGCAGTTTTGAAACACTCTTTTCGTAGAATCTGCAAGTGGTTATTTAGAGCGCTTTGAGGCCTACGCTGCAAATGGAAATATCTTCACATAAAAACTAGACAGAAGCATTCTCACAAATTCCTTTGTGATGTGTGCATTCAACTCACAGAGATGAAGCTTCCTTTTCACAGGGCACTTTTGAAACACTGTGTTTGTGGGAACTACAAGTGGATATTTGGAGTGATTGCGGCCTCTGGTGGAAAAGCAAATATCATCAAATGAAAACTACACATAGGCATTCTCAGAAACTTCTTTGTGTGTGTGCATTCAACTCACAGAGTTGAAGAGTCCTTTTGGTAGAGCAGTTTTGAAGCACTCTTTTTGTAGAATCTGCGAGTGGTTATTCGGAGAGCTTTGAGGCCCATGCTGGAAAAGGAAATATCTTCACATAAAAACTGGACAGAAGCATTCCCAGAAAATTCTCTGTGATGTGTGCATTCAACTCACAGAGTTGAGCCTGCCTTTTCATACAGCATTTTTGTAACACTCTTTCAGTATAATCTGCAAGTGGATATTTGGGGCGCTTTGAGGCCTATGCTGGAAAACGAAATATCTTCACATAAAAATTAGACGGAAGCATTATCAGAAACTTCTCTGTGATGTGCGCATTCAACTCTCAGGGTTGAACGTGCCTTTTAATACAGCCGTTTTCAAACGCTCGTTTTGTGGCATCTGCATTTCGGAATTTGGAGTGCTTTGAGGCCTATACTGTAAAAGGAAATATCCTCACATAGAAACTAGACAGAAGCATTCTCAGAAACTTCTTTGTGATGTGTGCATTCAACTCACAGGGTTCGACCTTCCTTTTGCTACAACAGTTTTGAAACACTCTTTTTGTAGAATCTGCAAGTGGTTATTTGGAGCGCTTCGAGGCCTATGAGTAAAAGGAAATATCTTCAGAGAAAACTAGCCAGAAGCATTCTCAGAAACTTCTGTGTGATGAGTACATTCCACTCACAGAGTTGAACGTTCCCTTTCACCGAGCAGTTCTGAAACACTCTTTTTGTAGAATTTGCAAGTGGCTACTTAGAGCGCTTTGAGACCTATGCTGGAAAGTGAAATATCTTCACATAAAAACTAGACAGAAGCATTCCCAGAAACTTCTCTGTGAAGTGTGCATTCAATTCACAGAGCTGAATCTTTCTTTTGATAGAGAAGTTTTGAGACACTCTTTCTGTAGAATCTGCAAGGGAATATCTGGAGCGCTTTGAGTCCTAGGCTGGAAAAGAAAGTATCTTCACATAGAAACTAGACAGAAGCATTCTCAAAGACTTCTCTGTGATGTGTGCATTCAAGTCACAGAGTTGAAACATCCTTTTGATTTGGCAGTTTTAAAACAATCATTTTGTAGAATCTGCTAGTGGATATTTGCCGTATTTTGAGGCATATGCAGGAAAAGGTAATATCTTCACTTGAAAACTAGACAGAGGCATTCTCAGAAACTTCTTTCTGATGTGTGCCTTGAACTTCCGGAGTTGAACCTTCCTCTTCATAGAGCAGTTATATAATAGTCTTTAAGTATAATCTGCAAGTGGATATGTGGAGAACTTTGAGGACTGTGCTGGAAAAGGAAATGTCTTCCCATAGAAAGGAGACGGAAGCATTCTCAGAAGCTTCTCTGTGATGTCGGCATTCAACTCACAGAGTTGAACCTTCCTTTTGATAGAGCAGTTTTCAAACACACTTTGTGGATTCTGCAATTGGTTATTTGGAGAGTTTTGAGGCCTGTACTGGAAAAGGAAATATCTTCAGGTAAAAACTAGACAGAAGCATTCTCAGAAACTTCGTTGTGATGTTTGCATTCAACTCACGGAGTTGAACCCTCTTTTTGATTGCGCAGTTTTAAATCACTGTCTTTGTTGAATCTCCAAGTGGATATTTGGAGCGATTTGGGGCATATTCTGGAAAAGGAAATATCCTCACTTGAAAACTAGATAGAAGAAGTCCCAGAAACTCCTTTGTGACGTCTGCTTTCGACTCACAGAGTTGAACCTTCCTTTTCACAGAGCAGTTTGGAAACACTCTTTTTGTAGAATCTGCGAGTGGTTATTCGGAGAGCTTCGAGGCCCATGCTGGAAATGGAAATACCTTCACATAAAAACTAGACAGAAGCGTTCTCAGAAATTTCTCTGTGATGTGTGCATTGAACTCACAGAGTTGATCCTTCCTATTCATAGAGCATTTTTGTAACACTGTTTTAGGAGAATCCGCAAGTGGATTCTTGGGGAGATTTGAGGCCTATGCTGGAAAACGAAATATCTTCACATAGAAACTAGACGGAAGCATTATCAGAAACTTCTCTGTGATGTGTGCATTAAACTCACAGAGTTGAACATTGCTTTTGATGGAGCAGTTTTGAAACACTCTTTTCGTAGAATCTGCAAGTGGTTATTTAGAGCGCTTTGAGGCCTACGCTGCAAATGGAAATATCTTCACATAAAAACTAGACAGAAGCATTCTCACAAATTCCTTTGTGATGTGTGCATTCAACTCACAGAGATGAAGCTTCCTTTTCACAGGGCACTTTTGAAACACTGTGTTTGTGGGAACTACAAGTGGATATTTGGAGTGATTGCGGCCTCTGGTGGAAAAGCAAATATCATCAAATGAAAACTACACATAGGCATTCTCAGAAACTTCTTTGTGTGTGTGCATTCAACTCACAGAGTTGAAGAGTCCTTTTGGTAGAGCAGTTTTGAAGCACTCTTTTTGTAGAATCTGCGAGTGGTTATTCGGAGAGCTTTGAGGCCCATGCTGGAAAAGGAAATATCTTCACATAAAAACTGGACAGAAGCATTCCCAGAAAATTCTCTGTGATGTGTGCATTCAACTCACAGAGTTGAGCCTGCCTTTTCATACAGCATTTTTGTAACACTCTTTCAGTATAATCTGCAAGTGGATATTTGGGGCGCTTTGAGGCCTATGCTGGAAAACGAAATATCTTCACATAAAAATTAGACGGAAGCATTATCAGAAACTTCTCTGTGATGTGCGCATTCAACTCTCAGGGTTGAACGTGCCTTTTAATACAGCCGTTTTCAAACGCTCGTTTTGTGGCATCTGCATTTCGGAATTTGGAGTGCTTTGAGGCCTATACTGTAAAAGGAAATATCCTCACATAGAAACTAGACAGAAGCATTCTCAGAAACTTCTTTGTGATGTGTGCATTCAACTCACAGGGTTCGACCTTCCTTTTGCTACAACAGTTTTGAAACACTCTTTTTGTAGAATCTGCAAGTGGTTATTTGGAGCGCTTCGAGGCCTATGAGTAAAAGGAAATATCTTCAGAGAAAACTAGCCAGAAGCATTCTCAGAAACTTCTGTGTGATGAGTACATTCCACTCACAGAGTTGAACGTTCCCTTTCACCGAGCAGTTCTGAAACACTCTTTTTGTAGAATTTGCAAGTGGCTACTTAGAGCGCTTTGAGACCTATGCTGGAAAGTGAAATATCTTCACATAAAAACTAGACAGAAGCATTCCCAGAAACTTCTCTGTGAAGTGTGCATTCAATTCACAGAGCTGAATCTTTCTTTTGATAGAGAAGTTTTGAGACACTCTTTCTGTAGAATCTGCAAGTGAATATCTGGAGCGCTTTGAGTCCTAGGCTGGAAAAGAAAGTATCTTCACATAGAAACTAGACAGAAGCATTCTCAAAGACTTCTCTGTGATGTGTGCATTCAAGTCACAGAGTTGAAACATCCTTTTGATTTGGCAGTTTTAAAACAATCATTTTGTAGAATCTGCTAGTGGATATTTGCAGTATTTTGAGGCATATGCAGGAAAAGGTAATATCTTCACTTGAAAACTAGACAGAGGCATTCTCAGAAACTTCTTTCTGATGTGTGCCTTGAACTTCCGGAGTTGAACCTTCCTCTTCATAGAGCAGTTATATAATGGTCTTTAAGTATAATCTGCAAGTGGATATGTGGAGAACTTTGAGGACTGTGCTGGAAAAGGAAATGTCTTCCCATAGAAAGGAGACGGAAGCATTCTCAGAAGCTTCTCTGTGATGTCGGCATTCAACTCACAGAGTTGAACCTTCCTTTTGATAGAGCAGTTTTCAAACACACTTTGTGGATTCTGCAATTGGTTATTTGGAGAGTTTTGAGGCCTGTACTGGAAAAGGAAATATCTTCGGGTAAAAACTAGACAGAAGCATTCTCAGAAACTTCGTTGTGATGTTTGCATTCAACTCACGGAGTTGAACCCTCTTTTTGATTGCGCAGTTTTAAATCACTGTCTTTGTTGAATCTCCAAGTGGATATTTGGAGCGATTTGGGGCATATTCTGGAAAAGGAAATATCCTCACTTGAAAACTAGATAGAAGAAGTCCCAGAAACTCCTTTGTGACGTCTGCTTTCGACTCACAGAGTTGAACCTTCCTTTTCGCAGAGCAGTTTGGAAACACTCTTTTTGTAGAATCTGCGAGTGGTTATTCGGAGAGCTTCGAGGCCCATGCTGGAAATGGAAATACCTTCACATAAAAACTAGACAGAAGCGTTCTCAGAAATTTCTCTGTGATGTGTGCATTGAACTCACAGAGTTGATCCTTCCTATTGATAGAGCATTTTTGTAACACTGTTTTAGGAGAATCCGCAAGTGGATTCTTGGGGAGATTTGAGGCCTATGCTGGAAAACGAAATATCTTCACATAGAAACTAGACGGAAGCATTATCAGAAACTTCTCTGTGATGTGTGCATTAAACTCACAGAGTTGAACATTGCTTTTGATGGAGCAGTTTTGAAACACTCTTTTCGTAGAATCTGCAAGTGGTTATTTAGAGCGCTTTGAGGCCTACGCTGCAAATGGAAATATCTTCACATAAAAACTAGACAGAAGCATTCTCAGAAATTCCTTTGTGATGTGTGCATTCAACTCACAGAGATGAAGCTTCCTTTTCACAGGGCACTTTTGAAACACTGTGTTTGTGGGAACTACAAGTGGATATTTGGAGTGATTGCGGCCTCTGGTGGAAAAGCAAATATCATCAAATGAAAACTACACATAGGCATTCTCAGAAACTTCTTTGTGTGTGTGCATTCAACTCACAGAGTTGAAGAGTCCTTTTGGTAGAGCAGTTTTGAAGCACTCTTTTTGTAGAATCTGCGAGTGGTTATTCGGAGAGCTTTGAGGCCCATGCTGGAAAAGGAAATATCTTCACATAAAAACTGGACAGAAGCATTCCCAGAAAATTCTCTGTGATGTGTGCATTCAACTCACAGAGTTGAGCCTGCCTTTTCATACAGCATTTTTGTAACACTCTTTCAGTATAATCTGCAAGTGGATATTTGGGGCGCTTTGAGGCCTATGCTGGAAAACGAAATCTCTTCACATAAAAATTAGACGGAAGCATTATCAGAAACTTCTCTGTGATGTGCGCATTCAACTCTCAGGGTTGAACGTGCCTTTTGATACAGCCGTTTTCAAACGCTCGTTTTGTGGCATCTGCATTTCGGAATTTGGAGTGCTTTGAGGCCTATACTGGAAAAGGAAATATCCTCACATAGAAACTAGACAGAAGCATTCTCAGAAACTTCTTTGTGATGTGTGCATTCAACTCACAGGGTTCGACCTTCCTTTTGCTACAACAGTTTTGAAACACTCTTTTTGTAGAATCTGCAAGTGGTTATTTGGAGCGCTTCGAGGCCTATGAGTAAAAGGA
Organism: Pongo pygmaeus; assembly: GCF_028885625.2. Taxonomy (NCBI): domain Eukaryota; kingdom Metazoa; phylum Chordata; class Mammalia; order Primates; family Hominidae; genus Pongo; species Pongo pygmaeus. The sequence continues at coordinate 40,689,111 of NC_072391.2, read as the reverse complement.
AATATCTTCAGAGAAAACTAGCCAGAAGCATTCTCAGAAACTTCTGTGTGATGAGTACATTCCACTCACAGAGTTGAACGTTCCCTTTCACCGAGCAGTTCTGAAACACTCTTTTTGTAGAATCTGCAAGTGGCTACTTAGAGAGCTTTGAGACCTATGCTGGAAAGTGAAATATCTTCACATAAAAACTAGGCAGAAGCATTCCCAGAAACTTCTCTGTGAAGTGTGCATTCAATTCACAGAGCTGAATCTTTCTTTTGATAGAGAAGTTTTGAGACACTCTTTCTGTAGAATCTGCAAGTGAATATCTGGAGCGCTTTGAGTCCTAGGCTGGAAAAGAAAGTATCTTCACATAGAAACTAGACAGAAGCATTCTCAAAGACTTCTCTGTGATGTGTGCATTCAAGTCACAGAGTTGAAACATCCTTTTGATTTGGCAGTTTTAAAACAATCATTTTGTAGAATCTGCTAGTGGATATTTGCAGTATTTTGAGGCATATGCAGGAAAAGGTAATATCTTCACTTGAAAACTAGACAGAGGCATTCTCAGAAACTTCTTTCTGATGTGTGCCTTGAACTTCCGGAGTTGAACCTTCCTCTTCATAGAGCAGTTATATAATGGTCTTTAAGTATAATCTGCAAGTGGATATGTGGAGAACTTTGAGGACTGTGCTGGAAAAGGAAATGTCTTCCCATAGAAAGGAGACGGAAGCATTCTCAGAAGCTTCTCTGTGATGTCGGCATTCAACTCACAGAGTTGAACCTTCCTTTTGATAGAGCAGTTTTCAAACACACTTTGTGGATTCTGCAATTGGTTATTTGGAGAGTTTTGAGGCCTGTACTGGAAAAGGAAATATCTTCGGGTAAAAACTAGACAGAAGCATTCTCAGAAACTTCGTTGTGATGTTTGCATTCAACTCACGGAGTTGAACCCTCTTTTTGATTGCGCAGTTTTAAATCACTGTCTTTGTTGAATCTCCAAGTGGATATTTGGAGCGATTTGGGGCATATTCTGGAAAAGGAAATATCCTCACTTGAAAACTAGATAGAAGAAGTCCCAGAAACTCCTTTGTGACGTCTGCTTTCGACTCACAGAGTTGAACCTTCCTTTTCGCAGAGCAGTTTGGAAACACTCTTTTTGTAGAATCTGCGAGTGGTTATTCGGAGAGCTTCGAGGCCCATGCTGGAAATGGAAATACCTTCACATAAAAACTAGACAGAAGCGTTCTCAGAAATTTCTCTGTGATGTGTGCATTGAACTCACAGAGTTGATCCTTCCTATTGATAGAGCATTTTTGTAACACTGTTTTAGGAGAATCCGCAAGTGGATTCTTGGGGAGATTTGAGGCCTATGCTGGAAAACGAAATATCTTCACATAGAAACTAGACGGAAGCATTATCAGAAACTTCTCTGTGATGTGTGCATTAAACTCACAGAGTTGAACATTGCTTTTGATGGAGCAGTTTTGAAACACTCTTTTCGTAGAATCTGCAAGTGGTTATTTAGAGCGCTTTGAGGCCTACGCTGCAAATGGAAATATCTTCACATAAAAACTAGACAGAAGCATTCTCAGAAATTCCTTTGTGATGTGTGCATTCAACTCACAGAGATGAAGCTTCCTTTTCACAGGGCACTTTTGAAACACTGTGTTTGTGGGAACTACAAGTGGATATTTGGAGTGATTGCGGCCTCTGGTGGAAAAGCAAATATCATCAAATGAAAACTACACATAGGCATTCTCAGAAACTTCTTTGTGTGTGTGCATTCAACTCACAGAGTTGAAGAGTCCTTTTGGTAGAGCAGTTTTGAAGCACTCTTTTTGTAGAATCTGCGAGTGGTTATTCGGAGAGCTTTGAGGCCCATGCTGGAAAAGGAAATATCTTCACATAAAAACTGGACAGAAGCATTCCCAGAAAATTCTCTGTGATGTGTGCATTCAACTCACAGAGTTGAGCCTGCCTTTTCATACAGCATTTTTGTAACACTCTTTCAGTATAATCTGCAAGTGGATATTTGGGGCGCTTTGAGGCCTATGCTGGAAAACGAAATATCTTCACATAAAAATTAGACGGAAGCATTATCAGAAACTTCTCTGTGATGTGCGCATTCAACTCTCAGGGTTGAACGTGCCTTTTGATACAGCCGTTTTCAAACGCTCGTTTTGTGGCATCTGCATTTCGGAATTTGGAGTGCTTTGAGGCCTATACTGGAAAAGGAAATATCCTCACATAGAAACTAGACAGAAGCATTCTCAGAAACTTCTTTGTGATGTGTGCATTCAACTCACAGGGTTCGACCTTCCTTTTGCTACAACAGTTTTGAAACACTCTTTTTGTAGAATCTGCAAGTGGTTATTTGGAGCGCTTCGAGGCCTATGAGTAAAAGGAAATATCTTCAGAGAAAACTAGCCAGAAGCATTCTCAGAAACTTCTGTGTGATGAGTACATTCCACTCACAGAGTTGAACGTTCCCTTTCACCGAGCAGTTCTGAAACACTCTTTTTGTAGAATCTGCAAGTGGCTACTTAGAGCGCTTTGAGACCTATGCTGGAAAGTGAAATATCTTCACATAAAAACTAGGCAGAAGCATTCCCAGAAACTTCTCTGTGAAGTGTGCATTCAATTCACAGAGCTGAATCTTTCTTTTGATAGAGAAGTTTTGAGACACTCTTTCTGTAGAATCTGCAAGTGAATATCTGGAGCGCTTTGAGTCCTAGGCTGGAAAAGAAAGTATCTTCACATAGAAACTAGACAGAAGCATTCTCAAAGACTTCTCTGTGATGTGTGCATTCAAGTCACAGAGTTGAAACATCCTTTTGATTTGGCAGTTTTAAAACAATCATTTTGTAGAATCTGCTAGTGGATATTTGCCGTATTTTGAGGCATATGCAGGAAAAGGTAATATCTTCACTTGAAAACTAGACAGAGGCATTCTCAGAAACTTCTTTCTGATGTGTGCCTTGAACTTCCGGAGTTGAACCTTCCTCTTCATAGAGCAGTTATATAATAGTCTTTAAGTATAATCTGCAAGTGGATATGTGGAGAACTTTGAGGACTGTGCTGGTAAAGGAAATGTCTTCCCATAGAAAGGAGACGGAAGCATTCTCAGAAGCTTCTCTGTGATGTCGGCATTCAACTCACAGAGTTGAACCTTCCTTTTGATAGAGCAGTTTTCAAACACACTTTGTGGATTCTGCAATTGGTTATTTGGAGAGTTTTGAGGCCTGTACTGGAAAAGGAAATATCTTCAGGTAAAAACTAGACAGAAGCATTCTCAGAAACTTCGTTGTGATGTTTGCATTCAACTCACGGAGTTGAACCCTCTTTTTGATTGCGCAGTTTTAAATCACTGTCTTTGTTGAATCTCCAAGTGGATATTTGGAGCGATTTGGGGCATATTCTGGAAAAGGAAATATCCTCACTTGAAAACTAGATAGAAGAAGTCCCAGAAACTCCTTTGTGACGTCTGCTTTCGACTCACAGAGTTGAACCTTCCTTTTCACAGAGCAGTTTGGAAACACTCTTTTTGTAGAATCTGCGAGTGGTTATTCGGAGAGCTTCGAGGCCCATGCTGGAAATGGAAATACCTTCACATAAAAACTAGACAGAAGCGTTCTCAGAAATTTCTCTGTGATGTGTGCATTGAACTCACAGAGTTGATCCTTCCTATTCATAGAGCATTTTTGTAACACTGTTTTAGGAGAATCCGCAAGTGGATTCTTGGGGAGATTTGAGGCCTATGCTGGAAAACGAAATATCTTCACATAGAAACTAGACGGAAGCATTATCAGAAACTTCTCTGTGATGTGTGCATTAAACTCACAGAGTTGAACATTGCTTTTGATGGAGCAGTTTTGAAACACTCTTTTCGTAGAATCTGCAAGTGGTTATTTAGAGCGCTTTGAGGCCTACGCTGCAAATGGAAATATCTTCACATAAAAACTAGACAGAAGCATTCTCACAAATTCCTTTGTGATGTGTGCATTCAACTCACAGAGATGAAGCTTCCTTTTCACAGGGCACTTTTGAAACACTGTGTTTGTGGGAACTACAAGTGGATATTTGGAGTGATTGCGGCCTCTGGTGGAAAAGCAAATATCATCAAATGAAAACTACACATAGGCATTCTCAGAAACTTCTTTGTGTGTGTGCATTCAACTCACAGAGTTGAAGAGTCCTTTTGGTAGAGCAGTTTTGAAGCACTCTTTTTGTAGAATCTGCGAGTGGTTATTCGGAGAGCTTTGAGGCCCATGCTGGAAAAGGAAATATCTTCACATAAAAACTGGACAGAAGCATTCCCAGAAAATTCTCTGTGATGTGTGCATTCAACTCACAGAGTTGAGCCTGCCTTTTCATACAGCATTTTTGTAACACTCTTTCAGTATAATCTGCAAGTGGATATTTGGGGCGCTTTGAGGCCTATGCTGGAAAACGAAATATCTTCACATAAAAATTAGACGGAAGCATTATCAGAAACTTCTCTGTGATGTGCGCATTCAACTCTCAGGGTTGAACGTGCCTTTTGATACAGCCGTTTTCAAACGCTCGTTTTGTGGCATCTGCATTTCGGAATTTGGAGTGCTTTGAGGCCTATACTGGAAAAGGAAATATCCTCACATAGAAACTAGACAGAAGCATTCTCAGAAACTTCTTTGTGATGTGTGCATTCAACTCACAGGGTTCGACCTTCCTTTTGCTACAACAGTTTTGAAACACTCTTTTTGTAGAATCTGCAAGTGGTTATTTGGAGCGCTTCGAGGCCTATGAGTAAAAGGAAATATCTTCAGAGAAAACTAGCCAGAAGCATTCTCAGAAACTTCTGTGTGATGAGTACATTCCACTCACAGAGTTGAACGTTCCCTTTCACCGAGCAGTTCTGAAACACTCTTTTTGTAGAATCTGCAAGTGGCTACTTAGAGCGCTTTGAGACCTATGCTGGAAAGTGAAATATCTTCACATAAAAACTAGACAGAAGCATTCCCAGAAACTTCTCTGTGAAGTGTGCATTCAATTCACAGAGCTGAATCTTTCTTTTGATAGAGAAGTTTTGAGACACTCTTTCTGTAGAATCTGCAAGTGAATATCTGGAGCGCTTTGAGTCCTAGGCTGGCAAAGAAAGTATCTTCACATAGAAACTGGACAGAAGCATTCTCAAAGACTTCTCTGTGATGTGTGCATTCAACTCACAGAGTTGAAACATCCTTTTGATTTGGCAGTTTTAAAACAATCATTTTGTAGAATCTGCTAGTGGATATTTGCCGTATTTTGAGGCATATGCAGGAAAAGGTAATATCTTCACTTGAAAACTAGACAGAGGCATTCTCAGAAACTTCTTTCTGATGTGTGCCTTGAACTTCCGGAGTTGAACCTTCCTCTTCATAGAGCAGTTATATAATAGTCTTTAAGTATAATCTGCAAGTGGATATGTGGAGAACTTTGAGGACTGTGCTGGAAAAGGAAATGTCTTCCCATAGAAAGGAGACGGAAGCATTCTCAGAAGCTTCTCTGTGATGTCGGCATTCAACTCACAGAGTTGAACCTTCCTTTTGATAGAGCAGTTTTCAAACACACTTTGTGGATTCTGCAATTGGTTATTTGGAGAGTTTTGAGGCCTGTACTGGAAAAGGAAATATCTTCAGGTAAAAACTAGACAGAAGCATTCTCAGAAACTTCGTTGTGATGTTTGCATTCAACTCACGGAGTTGAACCCTCTTTTTGATTGCGCAGTTTTAAATCACTGTCTTTGTTGAATCTCCAAGTGGATATTTGGAGCGATTTGGGGCATATTCTGGAAAAGGAAATATCCTCAATTGAAAACTAGATAGAAGAAGTCCCAGAAACTCCTTTGTGACGTCTGCTTTCGACTCACAGAGTTGAACCTTCCTTTTCACAGAGCAGTTTGGAAACACTCTTTTTGTAGAATCTGCGAGTGGTTATTCGGAGAGCTTCGAGGCCCATGCTGGAAATGGAAATACCTTCACATAAAAACTAGACAGAAGCGTTCTCAGAAATTTCTCTGTGATGTGTGCATTGAACTCACAGAGTTGATCCTTCCTATTGATAGAGCATTTTTGTAACACTGTTTTAGGAGAATCCGCAAGTGGATTCTTGGGGAGATTTGAGGCCTATGCTGGAAAACGAAATATCTTCACATAGAAACTAGACGGAAGCATTATCAGAAACTTCTCTGTGATGTGTGCATTAAACTCACAGAGTTGAACATTGCTTTTGATGGAGCAGTTTTGAAACACTCTTTTCGTAGAATCTGCAAGTGGTTATTTAGAGCGCTTTGAGGCCTACGCTGCAAATGGAAATATCTTCACATAAAAACTAGACAGAAGCATTCTCACAAATTCCTTTCTGATGTGTGCATTCAACTCACAGAGATGAAGCTTCCTTTTCACAGGGCACTTTTGAAACACTGTGTTTGTGGGAACTACAAGTGGATATTTGGAGTGATTGCGGCCTCTGGTGGAAAAGCAAATATCATCAAATGAAAACTACACATAGGCATTCTCAGAAACTTCTTTGTGTGTGTGCATTCAACTCACAGAGTTGAAGAGTCCTTTTGGTAGAGCAGTTTTGAAGCACTCTTTTTGTAGAATCTGCGAGTGGTTATTCGGAGAGCTTTGAGGCCCATGCTGGAAAAGGAAATATCTTCACATAAAAACTGGACAGAAGCATTCCCAGAAAATTCTCTGTGATGTGTGCATTCAACTCACAGAGTTGAGCCTGCCTTTTCATACAGCATTTTTGTAACACTCTTTCAGTATAATCTGCAAGTGGATATTTGGGGCGCTTTGAGGCCTATGCTGGAAAACGAAATATCTTCACATAAAAATTAGACGGAAGCATTATCAGAAACTTCTCTGTGATGTGCGCATTCAACTCTCAGGGTTGAACGTGCCTTTTGATACAGCCGTTTTCAAACGCTCGTTTTGTGGCATCTGCATTTCGGAATTTGGAGTGCTTTGAGGCCTATACTGGAAAAGGAAATATCCTCACATAGAAATTAGACAGAAGCATTCTCAGAAACTTCTTTGTGATGTGTGCATTCAACTCACAGGGTTCGACCTTCCTTTTGCTACAACAGTTTTGAAACACTCTTTTTGTAGAATCTGCAAGTGGTTATTTGGAGCGCTTCGAGGCCTATGAGTAAAAGGAAATATCTTCAGAGAAAACTAGCCAGAAGCATTCTCAGAAACTTCTGTGTGATGAGTACATTCCACTCACAGAGTTCAACGTTCCCTTTCACCGAGCAGTTCTGAAACACTCTTTTTGTAGAATCTGCAAGTGGCTACTTAGAGCGCTTTGAGACCTATGCTGGAAAGTGAAATATCTTCACATAAAAACTAGGCAGAAGCATTCCCAGAAACTTCTCTGTGAAGTGTGCATTCAATTCACAGAGCTGAATCTTTCTTTTGATAGAGAAGTTTTGAGACACTCTTTCTGTAGAATCTGCAAGTGAATATCTGGAGCGCTTTGAGTCCTAGGCTGGAAAAGAAAGTATCTTCACATAGAAACTAGACAGAAGCATTCTCAAAGACTTCTCTGTGATGTGTGCATTCAAGTCACAGAGTTGAAACATCCTTTTGATTTGGCAGTTTTAAAACAATCATTTTGTAGAATCTGCTAGTGGATATTTGCCGTATTTTGAGGCATATGCAGGAAAAGGTAATATCTTCACTTGAAAACTAGACAGAGGCATTCTCAGAAACTTCTTTCTGATGTGTGCCTTGAACTTCCGGAGTTGAACCTTCCTCTTCATAGAGCAGTTATATAATAGTCTTTAAGTATAATCTGCAAGTGGATATGTGGAGAACTTTGAGGACTGTGCTGGTAAAGGAAATGTCTTCCCATAGAAAGGAGACGGAAGCATTCTCAGAAGCTTCTCTGTGATGTCGGCATTCAACTCACAGAGTTGAACCTTCCTTTTGATAGAGCAGTTTTCAAACACACTTTGTGGATTCTGCAATTGGTTATTTGGAGAGTTTTGAGGCCTGTACTGGAAAAGGAAATATCTTCAGGTAAAAACTAGACAGAAGCATTCTCAGAAACTTCGTTGTGATGTTTGCATTCAACTCACGGAGTTGAACCCTCTTTTTGATTGCGCAGTTTTAAATCACTGTCTTTGTTGAATCTCCAAGTGGATATTTGGAGCGATTTGGGGCATATTCTGGAAAAGGAAATATCCTCACTTGAAAACTAGATAGAAGAAGTCCCAGAAACTCCTTTGTGACGTCTGCTTTCGACTCACAGAGTTGAACCTTCCTTTTCACAGAGCAGTTTGGAAACACTCTTTTTGTAGAATCTGCGAGTGGTTATTCGGAGAGCTTCGAGGCCCATGCTGGAAATGGAAATACCTTCACATAAAAACTAGACAGAAGCGTTCTCAGAAATTTCTCTGTGATGTGTGCATTGAACTCACAGAGTTGATCCTTCCTATTCATAGAGCATTTTTGTAACACTGTTTTAGGAGAATCCGCAAGTGGATTCTTGGGGAGATTTGAGGCCTATGCTGGAAAACGAAATATCTTCACATAGAAACTAGACGGAAGCATTATCAGAAACTTCTCTGTGATGTGTGCATTAAACTCACAGAGTTGAACATTGCTTTTGATGGAGCAGTTTTGAAACACTCTTTTCGTAGAATCTGCAAGTGGTTATTTAGAGCGCTTTGAGGCCTACGCTGCAAATGGAAATATCTTCACATAAAAACTAGACAGAAGCATTCTCACAAATTCCTTTGTGATGTGTGCATTCAACTCACAGAGATGAAGCTTCCTTTTCACAGGGCACTTTTGAAACACTGTGTTTGTGGGAACTACAAGTGGATATTTGGAGTGATTGCGGCCTCTGGTGGAAAAGCAAATATCATCAAATGAAAACTACACATAGGCATTCTCAGAAACTTCTTTGTGTGTGTGCATTCAACTCACAGAGTTGAAGAGTCCTTTTGGTAGAGCAGTTTTGAAGCACTCTTTTTGTAGAATCTGCGAGTGGTTATTCGGAGAGCTTTGAGGCCCATGCTGGAAAAGGAAATATCTTCACATAAAAACTGGACAGAAGCATTCCCAGAAAATTCTCTGTGATGTGTGCATTCAACTCACAGAGTTGAGCCTGCCTTTTCATACAGCATTTTTGTAACACTCTTTCAGTATAATCTGCAAGTGGATATTTGGGGCGCTTTGAGGCCTATGCTGGAAAACGAAATATCTTCACATAAAAATTAGACGGAAGCATTATCAGAAACTTCTCTGTGATGTGCGCATTCAACTCTCAGGGTTGAACGTGCCTTTTGATACAGCCGTTTTCAAACGCTCGTTTTGTGGCATCTGCATTTCGGAATTTGGAGTGCTTTGAGGCCTATACTGGAAAAGGAAATATCCTCACATAGAAACTAGACAGAAGCATTCTCAGAAACTTCTTTGTGATGTGTGCATTCAACTCACAGGGTTCGACCTTCCTTTTGCTACAACAGTTTTGAAACACTCTTTTTGTAGAATCTGCAAGTGGTTATTTGGAGCGCTTCGAGGCCTATGAGTAAAAGGAAATATCTTCAGAGAAAACTAGCCAGAAGCATTCTCAGAAACTTCTGTGTGATGAGTACATTCCACTCACAGAGTTGAACGTTCCCTTTCACCGAGCAGTTCTGAAACACTCTTTTTGTAGAATCTGCAAGTGGCTACTTAGAGCGCTTTGAGACCTATGCTGGAAAGTGAAATATCTTCACATAAAAACTAGACAGAAGCATTCCCAGAAACTTCTCTGTGAAGTGTGCATTCAATTCACAGAGCTGAATCTTTCTTTTGATAGAGAAGTTTTGAGACACTCTTTCTGTAGAATCTGCAAGTGAATATCTGGAGCGCTTTGAGTCCTAGGCTGGAAAAGAAAGTATCTTCACATAGAAACTAGACAGAAGCATTCTCAAAGACTTCTCTGTGATGTGTGCATTCAACTCACAGAGTTGAAACATCCTTTTGATTTGGCAGTTTTAAAACAATCATTTTGTAGAATCTGCTAGTGGATATTTGCCGTATTTTGAGGCATATGCAGGAAAAGGTAATATCTTCACTTGAAAACTAGACAGAGGCATTCTCAGAAACTTCTTTCTGATGTGTGCCTTGAACTTCCGGAGTTGAACCTTCCTCTTCATAGAGCAGTTATATAATAGTCTTTAAGTATAATCTGCAAGTGGATATGTGGAGAACTTTGAGGACTGTGCTGGAAAAGGAAATGTCTTCCCATAGAAAGGAGACGGAAGCATTCTCAGAAGCTTCTCTGTGATGTCGGCATTCAACTCACAGAGTTGAACCTTCCTTTTGATAGAGCAGTTTTCAAACACACTTTGTGGATTCTGCAATTGGTTATTTGGAGAGTTTTGAGGCCTGTACTGGAAAAGGAAATATCTTCAGGTAAAAACTAGACAGAAGCATTCTCAGAAACTTCGTTGTGATGTTTGCATTCAACTCACGGAGTTGAACCCTCTTTTTGATTGCGCAGTTTTAAATCACTGTCTTTGTTGAATCTCCAAGTGGATATTTGGAGCGATTTGGGGCATATTCTGGAAAAGGAAATATCCTCAATTGAAAACTAGATAGAAGAAGTCCCAGAAACTCCTTTGTGACGTCTGCTTTCGACTCACAGAGTTGAACCTTCCTTTTCACAGAGCAGTTTGGAAACACTCTTTTTGTAGAATCTGCGAGTGGTTATTCGGAGAGCTTCGAGGCCCATGCTGGAAATGGAAATACCTTCACATAAAAACTAGACAGAAGCGTTCTCAGAAATTTCTCTGTGATGTGTGCATTGAACTCACAGAGTTGATCCTTCCTATTGATAGAGCATTTTTGTAACACTGTTTTAGGAGAATCCGCAAGTGGATTCTTGGGGAGATTTGAGGCCTATGCTGGAAAACGAAATATCTTCACATAGAAACTAGACGGAAGCATTATCAGAAACTTCTCTGTGATGTGTGCATTAAACTCACAGAGTTGAACATTGCTTTTGATGGAGCAGTTTTGAAACACTCTTTTCGTAGAATCTGCAAGTGGTTATTTAGAGCGCTTTGAGGCCTACGCTGCAAATGGAAATATCTTCACATAAAAACTAGACAGAAGCATTCTCACAAATTCCTTTCTGATGTGTGCATTCAACTCACAGAGATGAAGCTTCCTTTTCACAGGGCACTTTTGAAACACTGTGTTTGTGGGAACTACAAGTGGATATTTGGAGTGATTGCGGCCTCTGGTGGAAAAGCAAATATCATCAAATGAAAACTACACATAGGCATTCTCAGAAACTTCTTTGTGTGTGTGCATTCAACTCACAGAGTTGAAGAGTCCTTTTGGTAGAGCAGTTTTGAAGCACTCTTTTTGTAGAATCTGCGAGTGGTTATTCGGAGAGCTTTGAGGCCCATGCTGGAAAAGGAAATATCTTCACATAAAAACTGGACAGAAGCATTCCCAGAAAATTCTCTGTGATGTGTGCATTCAACTCACAGAGTTGAGCCTGCCTTTTCATACAGCATTTTTGTAACACTCTTTCAGTATAATCTGCAAGTGGATATTTGGGGCGCTTTGAGGCCTATGCTGGAAAACGAAATATCTTCACATAAAAATTAGACGGAAGCATTATCAGAAACTTCTCTGTGATGTGCGCATTCAACTCTCAGGGTTGAACGTGCCTTTTGATACAGCCGTTTTCAAACGCTCGTTTTGTGGCATCTGCATTTCGGAATTTGGAGTGCTTTGAGGCCTATACTGGAAAAGGAAATATCCTCACATAGAAATTAGACAGAAGCATTCTCAGAAACTTCTTTGTGATGTGTGCATTCAACTCACAGGGTTCGACCTTCCTTTTGCTACAACAGTTTTGAAACACTCTTTTTGTAGAATCTGCAAGTGGTTATTTGGAGCGCTTCGAGGCCTATGAGTAAAAGGAAATATCTTCAGAGAAAACTAGCCAGAAGCATTCTCAGAAACTTCTGTGTGATGAGTACATTCCACTCACAGAGTTCAACGTTCCCTTTCACCGAGCAGTTCTGAAACACTCTTTTTGTAGAATCTGCAAGTGGCTACTTAGAGCGCTTTGAGACCTATGCTGGAAAGTGAAATATCTTCACATAAAAACTAGACAGAAGCATTCCCAGAAACTTCTCTGTGAAGTGTGCATTCAATTCACAGAGCTGAATCTTTCTTTTGATAGAGAAGTCTTGAGACACTCTTTCTGTAGAATCTGCAAGTGAATATCTGGAGCGCTTTGAGTCCTAGGCTGGAAAAGAAAGTATCTTCACATAGAAACTAGACAGAAGCATTCTCAAAGACTTCTCTGTGATGTGTGCATTCAAGTCACAGAGTTGAAACATCCTTTTGATTTGGCAGTTTTAAAACAATCATTTTGTAGAATCTGCTAGTGGATATTTGCCGTATTTTGAGGCATATGCAGGAAAAGGTAATATCTTCACTTGAAAACTAGACAGAGGCATTCTCAGAAACTTCTTTCTGATGTGTGCCTTGAACTTCCGGAGTTGAACCTTCCTCTTCATAGAGCAGTTATATAATAGTCTTTAAGTATAATCTGCAAGTGGATATGTGGAGAACTTTGAGGACTGTGCTGGAAAAGGAAATGTCTTCCCATAGAAAGGAGACGGAAGCATTCTCAGAAGCTTCTCTGTGATGTCGGCATTCAACTCACAGAGTTGAACCTTCCTTTTGATAGAGCAGTTTTCAAACACGCTTTGTGGATTCTGCAATTGGTTATTTGGAGAGTTTTGAGGCCTGTACTGGAAAAGGAAATATCTTCAGGTAAAAACTAGACAGAAGCATTCTCAGAAACTTCGTTGTGATGTTTGCATTCAACTCACGGAGTTGAACCCTCTTTTTGATTGCGCAGTTTTAAATCACTGTCTTTGTTGAATCTCCAAGTGGATATTTGGAGCGATTTGGGGCATATTCTGGAAAAGGAAATATCCTCACTTGAAAACTAGATAGAAGAAGTCCCAGAAACTCCTTTGTGACGTCTGCTTTCGACTCACAGAGTTGAACCTTCCTTTTCACAGAGCAGTTTGGAAACACTCTTTTTGTAGAATCTGCGAGTGGTTATTCGGAGAGCTTCGAGGCCCATGCTGGAAATGGAAATACCTTCACATAAAAACTAGACAGAAGCGTTCTCAGAAATTTCTCTGTGATGTGTGCATTGAACTCACAGAGTTGATCCTTCCTATTGATAGAGCATTTTTGTAACACTGTTTTAGGAGAATCCGCAAGTGGATTCTTGGGGAGATTTGAGGCCTATGCTGGAAAACGAAATATCTTCACATAGAAACTAGACGGAAGCATTATCAGAAACTTCTCTGTGATGTGTGCATTAAACTCACAGAGTTGAACATTGCTTTTGATGGAGCAGTTTTGAAACACTCTTTTCGTAGAATCTGCAAGTGGTTATTTAGAGCGCTTTGAGGCCTACGCTGCAAATGGAAATATCTTCACATAAAAACTAGACAGAAGCATTCTCAGAAATTCCTTTGTGATGTGTGCATTCAACTCACAGAGATGAAGCTTCCTTTTCACAGGGCACTTTTGAAACACTGTGTTTGTGGGAACTACAAGTGGATATTTGGAGTGATTGCGGCCTCTGGTGGAAAAGCAAATATCATCAAATGAAAACTACACATAGGCATTCTCAGAAACTTCTTTGTGTGTGTGCATTCAACTCACAGAGTTGAAGAGTCCTTTTGGTAGAGCAGTTTTGAAGCACTCTTTTTGTAGAATCTGCGAGTGGTTATTCGGAGAGCTTTGAGGCCCATGCTGGAAAAGGAAATATCTTCACATAAAAACTGGACAGAAGCATTCCCAGAAAATTCTCTGTGATGTGTGCATTCAACTCACAGAGTTGAGCCTGCCTTTTCATACAGCATTTTTGTAACACTCTTTCAGTATAATCTGCAAGTGGATATTTGGGGCGCTTTGAGGCCTATGCTGGAAAACGAAATATCTTCACATAAAAATTAGACGGAAGCATTATCAGAAACTTCTCTGTGATGTGCGCATTCAACTCTCAGGGTTGAACGTGCCTTTTGATACAGCCGTTTTCAAACGCTCGTTTTGTGGCATCTGCATTTCGGAATTTGGAGTGCTTTGAGGCCTATACTGGAAAAGGAAATATCCTCACATAGAAATTAGACAGAAGCATTCTCAGAAACTTCTTTGTGATGTGTGCATTCAACTCACAGGGTTCGACCTTCCTTTTGCTACAACAGTTTTGAAACACTCTTTTTGTAGAATCTGCAAGTGGTTATTTGGAGCGCTTCGAGGCCTATGAGTAAAAGGAAATATCTTCAGAGAAAACTAGCCAGAAGCATTCTCAGAAACTTCTGTGTGATGAGTACATTCCACTCACAGAGTTCAACGTTCCCTTTCACCGAGCAGTTCTGAAACACTCTTTTTGTAGAATCTGCAAGTGGCTACTTAGAGCGCTTTGAGACCTATGCTGGAAAGTGAAATATCTTCACATAAAAACTAGACAGAAGCATTCCCAGAAACTTCTCTGTGAAGTGTGCATTCAATTCACAGAGCTGAATCTTTCTTTTGATAGAGAAGTCTTGAGACACTCTTTCTGTAGAATCTGCAAGTGAATATCTGGAGCGCTTTGAGTCCTAGGCTGGAAAAGAAAGTATCTTCACATAGAAACTAGACAGAAGCATTCTCAAAGACTTCTCTGTGATGTGTGCATTCAAGTCACAGAGTTGAAACATCCTTTTGATTTGGCAGTTTTAAAACAATCATTTTGTAGAATCTGCTAGTGGATATTTGCCGTATTTTGAGGCATATGCAGGAAAAGGTAATATCTTCACTTGAAAACTAGACAGAGGCATTCTCAGAAACTTCTTTCTGATGTGTGCCTTGAACTTCCGGAGTTGAACCTTCCTCTTCATAGAGCAGTTATATAATAGTCTTTAAGTATAATCTGCAAGTGGATATGTGGAGAACTTTGAGGACTGTGCTGGAAAAGGAAATGTCTTCCCATAGAAAGGAGACGGAAGCATTCTCAGAAGCTTCTCTGTGATGTCGGCATTCAACTCACAGAGTTGAACCTTCCTTTTGATAGAGCAGTTTTCAAACACGCTTTGTGGATTCTGCAATTGGTTATTTGGAGAGTTTTGAGGCCTGTACTGGAAAAGGAAATATCTTCAGGTAAAAACTAGACAGAAGCATTCTCAGAAACTTCGTTGTGATGTTTGCATTCAACTCACGGAGTTGAACCCTCTTTTTGATTGCGCAGTTTTAAATCACTGTCTTTGTTGAATCTCCAAGTGGATATTTGGAGCGATTTGGGGCATATTCTGGAAAAGGAAATATCCTCACTTGAAAACTAGATAGAAGAAGTCCCAGAAACTCCTTTGTGACGTCTGCTTTCGACTCACAGAGTTGAACCTTCCTTTTCACAGAGCAGTTTGGAAACACTCTTTTTGTAGAATCTGCGAGTGGTTATTCGGAGAGCTTCGAGGCCCATGCTGGAAATGGAAATACCTTCACATAAAAACTAGACAGAAGCGTTCTCAGAAATTTCTCTGTGATGTGTGCATTGAACTCACAGAGTTGATCCTTCCTATTGATAGAGCATTTTTGTAACACTGTTTTAGGAGAATCCGCAAGTGGATTCTTGGGGAGATTTGAGGCCTATGCTGGAAAACGAAATATCTTCACATAGAAACTAGACGGAAGCATTATCAGAAACTTCTCTGTGATGTGTGCATTAAACTCACAGAGTTGAACATTGCTTTTGATGGAGCAGTTTTGAAACACTCTTTTCGTAGAATCTGCAAGTGGTTATTTAGAGCGCTTTGAGGCCTACGCTGCAAATGGAAATATCTTCACATAAAAACTAGACAGAAGCATTCTCACAAATTCCTTTGTGATGTGTGCATTCAACTCACAGAGATGAAGCTTCCTTTTCACAGGGCACTTTTGAAACACTGTGTTTGTGGGAACTACAAGTGGATATTTGGAGTGATTGCGGCCTCTGGTGGAAAAGCAAATATCATCAAATGAAAACTACACATAGGCATTCTCAGAAACTTCTTTGTGTGTGTGCATTCAACTCACAGAGTTGAAGAGTCCTTTTGGTAGAGCAGTTTTGAAGCACTCTTTTTGTAGAATCTGCGAGTGGTTATTCGGAGAGCTTTGAGGCCCATGCTGGAAAAGGAAATATCTTCACATAAAAACTGGACAGAAGCATTCCCAGAAAATTCTCTGTGATGTGTGCATTCAACTCACAGAGTTGAGCCTGCCTTTTCATACAGCATTTTTGTAACACTCTTTCAGTATAATCTGCAAGTGGATATTTGGGGCGCTTTGAGGCCTATGCTGGAAAACGAAATATCTTCACATAAAAATTAGACGGAAGCATTATCAGAAACTTCTCTGTGATGTGCGCATTCAACTCTCAGGGTTGAACGTGCCTTTTGATACAGCCGTTTTCAAACGCTCGTTTTGTGGCATCTGCATTTCGGAATTTGGAGTGCTTTGAGGCCTATACTGGAAAAGGAAATATCCTCACATAGAAATTAGACAGAAGCATTCTCAGAAACTTCTTTGTGATGTGTGCATTCAACTCACAGGGTTCGACCTTCCTTTTGCTACAACAGTTTTGAAACACTCTTTTTGTAGAATCTGCAAGTGGTTATTTGGAGCGCTTCGAGGCCTATGAGTAAAAGGAAATATCTTCAGAGAAAACTAGCCAGAAGCATTCTCAGAAACTTCTGTGTGATGAGTACATTCCACTCACAGAGTTCAACGTTCCCTTTCACCGAGCAGTTCTGAAACACTCTTTTTGTAGAATCTGCAAGTGGCTACTTAGAGCGCTTTGAGACCTATGCTGGAAAGTGAAATATCTTCACATAAAAACTAGACAGAAGCATTCCCAGAAACTTCTCTGTGAAGTGTGCATTCAATTCACAGAGCTGAATCTTTCTTTTGATAGAGAAGTCTTGAGACACTCTTTCTGTAGAATCTGCAAGTGAATATCTGGAGCGCTTTGAGTCCTAGGCTGGAAAAGAAAGTATCTTCACATAGAAACTAGACAGAAGCATTCTCAAAGACTTCTCTGTGATGTGTGCATTCAAGTCACAGAGTTGAAACATCCTTTTGATTTGGCAGTTTTAAAACAATCATTTTGTAGAATCTGCTAGTGGATATTTGCCGTATTTTGAGGCATATGCAGGAAAAGGTAATATCTTCACTTGAAAACTAGACAGAGGCATTCTCAGAAACTTCTTTCTGATGTGTGCCTTGAACTTCCGGAGTTGAACCTTCCTCTTCATAGAGCAGTTATATAATAGTCTTTAAGTATAATCTGCAAGTGGATATGTGGAGAACTTTGAGGACTGTGCTGGAAAAGGAAATGTCTTCCCATAGAAAGGAGACGGAAGCATTCTCAGAAGCTTCTCTGTGATGTCGGCATTCAACTCACAGAGTTGAACCTTCCTTTTGATAGAGCAGTTTTCAAACACGCTTTGTGGATTCTGCAATTGGTTATTTGGAGAGTTTTGAGGCCTGTACTGGAAAAGGAAATATCTTCAGGTAAAAACTAGACAGAAGCATTCTCAGAAACTTCGTTGTGATGTTTGCATTCAACTCACGGAGTTGAACCCTCTTTTTGATTGCGCAGTTTTAAATCACTGTCTTTGTTGAATCTCCAAGTGGATATTTGGAGCGATTTGGGGCATATTCTGGAAAAGGAAATATCCTCACTTGAAAACTAGATAGAAGAAGTCCCAGAAACTCCTTTGTGACGTCTGCTTTCGACTCACAGAGTTGAACCTTCCTTTTCACAGAGCAGTTTGGAAACACTCTTTTTGTAGAATCTGCGAGTGGTTATTCGGAGAGCTTCGAGGCCCATGCTGGAAATGGAAATACCTTCACATAAAAACTAGACAGAAGCGTTCTCAGAAATTTCTCTGTGATGTGTGCATTGAACTCACAGAGTTGATCCTTCCTATTGATAGAGCATTTTTGTAACACTGTTTTAGGAGAATCCGCAAGTGGATTCTTGGGGAGATTTGAGGCCTATGCTGGAAAACGAAATATCTTCACATAGAAACTAGACGGAAGCATTATCAGAAACTTCTCTGTGATGTGTGCATTAAACTCACAGAGTTGAACATTGCTTTTGATGGAGCAGTTTTGAAACACTCTTTTCGTAGAATCTGCAAGTGGTTATTTAGAGCGCTTTGAGGCCTACGCTGCAAATGGAAATATCTTCACATAAAAACTAGACAGAAGCATTCTCAGAAATTCCTTTGTGATGTGTGCATTCAACTCACAGAGATGAAGCTTCCTTTTCACAGGGCACTTTTGAAACACTGTGTTTGTGGGAACTACAAGTGGATATTTGGAGTGATTGCGGCCTCTGGTGGAAAAGCAAATATCATCAAATGAAAACTACACATAGGCATTCTCAGAAACTTCTTTGTGTGTGTGCATTCAACTCACAGAGTTGAAGAGTCCTTTTGGTAGAGCAGTTTTGAAGCACTCTTTTTGTAGAATCTGCGAGTGGTTATTCGGAGAGCTTTGAGGCCCATGCTGGAAAAGGAAATATCTTCACATAAAAACTGGACAGAAGCATTCCCAGAAAATTCTCTGTGATGTGTGCATTCAACTCACAGAGTTGAGCCTGCCTTTTCATACAGCATTTTTGTAACACTCTTTCAGTATAATCTGCAAGTGGATATTTGGGGCGCTTTGAGGCCTATGCTGGAAAACGAAATATCTTCACATAAAAATTAGACGGAAGCATTATCAGAAACTTCTCTGTGATGTGCGCATTCAACTCTCAGGGTTGAACGTGCCTTTTGATACAGCCGTTTTCAAACGCTCGTTTTGTGGCATCTGCATTTCGGAATTTGGAGTGCTTTGAGGCCTATACTGGAAAAGGAAATATCCTCACATAGAAATTAGACAGAAGCATTCTCAGAAACTTCTTTGTGATGTGTGCATTCAACTCACAGGGTTCGACCTTCCTTTTGCTACAACAGTTTTGAAACACTCTTTTTGTAGAATCTGCAAGTGGTTATTTGGAGCGCTTCGAGGCCTATGAGTAAAAGGAAATATCTTCAGAGAAAACTAGCCAGAAGCATTCTCAGAAACTTCTGTGTGATGAGTACATTCCACTCACAGAGTTCAACGTTCCCTTTCACCGAGCAGTTCTGAAACACTCTTTTTGTAGAATCTGCAAGTGGCTACTTAGAGCGCTTTGAGACCTATGCTGGAAAGTGAAATATCTTCACATAAAAACTAGACAGAAGCATTCCCAGAAACTTCTCTGTGAAGTGTGCATTCAATTCACAGAGCTGAATCTTTCTTTTGATAGAGAAGTCTTGAGACACTCTTTCTGTAGAATCTGCAAGTGAATATCTGGAGCGCTTTGAGTCCTAGGCTGGAAAAGAAAGTATCTTCACATAGAAACTAGACAGAAGCATTCTCAAAGACTTCTCTGTGATGTGTGCATTCAAGTCACAGAGTTGAAACATCCTTTTGATTTGGCAGTTTTAAAACAATCATTTTGTAGAATCTGCTAGTGGATATTTGCCGTATTTTGAGGCATATGCAGGAAAAGGTAATATCTTCACTTGAAAACTAGACAGAGGCATTCTCAGAAACTTCTTTCTGATGTGTGCCTTGAACTTCCGGAGTTGAACCTTCCTCTTCATAGAGCAGTTATATAATAGTCTTTAAGTATAATCTGCAAGTGGATATGTGGAGAACTTTGAGGACTGTGCTGGAAAAGGAAATGTCTTCCCATAGAAAGGAGACGGAAGCATTCTCAGAAGCTTCTCTGTGATGTCGGCATTCAACTCACAGAGTTGAACCTTCCTTTTGATAGAGCAGTTTTCAAACACGCTTTGTGGATTCTGCAATTGGTTATTTGGAGAGTTTTGAGGCCTGTACTGGAAAAGGAAATATCTTCAGGTAAAAACAAGACAGAAGCATTCTCAGAAACTTCGTTGTGATGTTTGCATTCAACTCACGGAGTTGAACCCTCTTTTTGATTGCGCAGTTTTAAATCACTGTCTTTGTTGAATCTCCAAGTGGATATTTGGAGCGATTTGGGGCATATTCTGGAAAAGGAAATATCCTCACTTGAAAACTAGATAGAAGAAGTCCCAGAAACTCCTTTGTGACGTCTGCTTTCGACTCACAGAGTTGAACCTTCCTTTTCACAGAGCAGTTTGGAAACACTCTTTTTGTAGAATCTGCGAGTTGTTATTCGGAGAGCTTCGAGGCCCATGCTGGAAATGGAAATACCTTCACATAAAAACTAGACAGAAGCGTTCTCAGAAATTTCTCTGTGATGTGTGCATTGAACTCACAGAGTTGATCCTTCCTATTGATAGAGCATTTTTGTAACACTGTTTTAGGAGAATCCGCAAGTGGATTCTTGGGGAGATTTGAGGCCTATGCTGGAAAACGAAATATCTTCACATAGAAACTAGACGGAAGCATTATCAGAAACTTCTCTGTGATGTGTGCATTAAACTCACAGAGTTGAACATTGCTTTTGATGGAGCAGTTTTGAAACACTCTTTTCGTAGAATCTGCAAGTGGTTATTTAGAGCGCTTTGAGGCCTACGCTGCAAATGGAAATATCTTCACATAAAAACTAGACAGAAGCATTCTCAGAAATTCCTTTGTGATGTGTGCATTCAACTCACAGAGATGAAGCTTCCTTTTCACAGGGCACTTTTGAAACACTGTGTTTGTGGGAACTACAAGTGGATATTTGGAGTGATTGCGGCCTCTGGTGGAAAAGCAAATATCATCAAATGAAAACTACACATAGGCATTCTCAGAAACTTCTTTGTGTGTGTGCATTCAACTCACAGAGTTGAAGAGTCCTTTTGGTAGAGCAGTTTTGAAGCACTCTTTTTGTAGAATCTGCGAGTGGTTATTCGGAGAGCTTTGAGGCCCATGCTGGAAAAGGAAATATCTTCACATAAAAACTGGACAGAAGCATTCCCAGAAAATTCTCTGTGATGTGTGCATTCAACTCACAGAGTTGAGCCTGCCTTTTCATACAGCATTTTTGTAACACTCTTTCAGTATAATCTGCAAGTGGATATTTGGGGCGCTTTGAGGCCTATGCTGGAAAACGAAATATCTTCACATAAAAATTAGACGGAAGCATTATCAGAAACTTCTCTGTGATGTGCGCATTCAAATCTCAGGGTTGAACGTGCCTTTTGATACAGCCGTTTTCAAACGCTCGTTTTGTGGCATCTGCATTTCGGAATTTGGAGTGCTTTGAGGCCTATACTGGAAAAGGAAATATCCTCACATAGAAACTAGACAGAAGCATTCTCAGAAACTACTTTGTGATGTGTGCATTCAACTCACAGGGTTCGACCTTCCTTTTGCTACAACAGTTTTGAAACACTCTTTTTGTAAAATCTGCAAGTGGTTATTTGGAGCGCTTCGAGGCCTATGAGTAAAAGGAAATATCTTCAGAGAAAACTAGCCAGAAGCATTCTCAGAAACTTCTGTGTGATGAGTACATTCCACTCACAGAGTTGAACGTTCCCTTTCACCGAGCAGTTCTGAAACACTCTTTTTGTAGAATCTGCAAGTGGCTACTTAGAGCGCTTTGAGACCTATGCTGGAAAGTGAAATATCTTCACATAAAAACTAGGCAGAAGCATTCCCAGAAACTTCTCTGTGAAGTGTGCATTCAATTCACAGAGCTGAATCTTTCTTTTGATAGAGAAGTTTTGAGACACTCTTTCTGTAGAATCTGCAAGTGAATATCTGGAGCGCTTTGAGTCCTAGGCTGGAAAAGAAAGTATCTTCACATAGAAACTAGACAGAAGCATTCTCAAAGACTTCTCTGTGATGTGTGCATTCAAGTAACAGAGTTGAAACATCCTTTTGATTTGGCAGTTTTAAAACAATCATTTTGTAGAATCTGCTAGTGGATATTTGCCGTATTTTGAGGCATATGCAGGAAAAGGTAATATCTTCACTTGAAAACTAGACAGAGGCATTCTCAGAAACTTCTTTCTGATGTGTGCCTTGAACTTCCGGAGTTGAACCTTCCTCTTCATAGAGCAGTTATATAATAGTCTTTAAGTATAATCTGCAAGTGGATATGTGGAGAACTTTGAGGACTGTGCTGGAAAAGGAAATGTCTTCCCATAGAAAGGAGACGGAAGCATTCTCAGAAGCTTCTCTGTGATGTCGGCATTCAACTCACAGAGTTGAACCTTCCTTTTGATAGAGCAGTTTTCAAACACACTTTGTGGATTCTGCAATTGGTTATTTGGAGAGTTTTGAGGCCTGTACTGGAAAAGGAAATATCTTCAGGTAAAAACTAGACAGAAGCATTCTCAGAAACTTCGTTGTGATGTTTGCATTCAACTCACGGAGTTGAACCCTCTTTTTGATTGCGCAGTTTTAAATCACTGTCTTTGTTGAATCTCCAAGTGGATATTTGGAGCGATTTGGGGCATATTCTGGAAAAGGAAATATCCTCACTTGAAAACTAGATAGAAGAAGTCCCAGAAACTCCTTTGTGACGTCTGCTTTCGACTCACAGAGTTGAACCTTCCTTTTCACAGAGCAGTTTGGAAACACTCTTTTTGTAGAATCTGCGAGTGGTTATTCGGAGAGCTTCGAGGCCCATGCTGGAAATGGAAATACCTTCACATAAAAACTAGACAGAAGCGTTCTCAGAAATTTCTCTGTGATGTGTGCATTGAACTCACAGAGTTGATCCTTCCTATTCATAGAGCATTTTTGTAACACTGTTTTAGGAGAATCCGCAAGTGGATTCTTGGGGAGATTTGAGGCCTATGCTGGAAAACGAAATATCTTCACATAGAAACTAGACGGAAGCATTATCAGAAACTTCTCTGTGATGTGTGCATTAAACTCACAGAGTTGAACATTGCTTTTGATGGAGCAGTTTTGAAACACTCTTTTCGTAGAATCTGCAAGTGGTTATTTAGAGCGCTTTGAGGCCTACGCTGCAAATGGAAATATCTTCACATAAAAACTAGACAGAAGCATTCTCACAAATTCCTTTGTGATGTGTGCATTCAACTCACAGAGATGAAGCTTCCTTTTCACAGGGCACTTTTGAAACACTGTGTTTGTGGGAACTACAAGTGGATATTTGGAGTGATTGCGGCCTCTGGTGGAAAAGCAAATATCATCAAATGAAAACTACACATAGGCATTCTCAGAAACTTCTTTGTGTGTGTGCATTCAACTCACAGAGTTGAAGAGTCCTTTTGGTAGAGCAGTTTTGAAGCACTCTTTTTGTAGAATCTGCGAGTGGTTATTCGGAGAGCTTTGAGGCCCATGCTGGAAAAGGAAATATCTTCACATAAAAACTGGACAGAAGCATTCCCAGAAAATTCTCTGTGATGTGTGCATTCAACTCACAGAGTTGAGCCTGCCTTTTCATACAGCATTTTTGTAACACTCTTTCAGTATAATCTGCAAGTGGATATTTGGGGCGCTTTGAGGCCTATGCTGGAAAACGAAATATCTTCACATAAAAATTAGACGGAAGCATTATCAGAAACTTCTCTGTGATGTGCGCATTCAACTCTCAGGGTTGAACGTGCCTTTTAATACAGCCGTTTTCAAACGCTCGTTTTGTGGCATCTGCATTTCGGAATTTGGAGTGCTTTGAGGCCTATACTGTAAAAGGAAATATCCTCACATAGAAACTAGACAGAAGCATTCTCAGAAACTTCTTTGTGATGTGTGCATTCAACTCACAGGGTTCGACCTTCCTTTTGCTACAACAGTTTTGAAACACTCTTTTTGTAGAATCTGCAAGTGGTTATTTGGAGCGCTTCGAGGCCTATGAGTAAAAGGAAATATCTTCAGAGAAAACTAGCCAGAAGCATTCTCAGAAACTTCTGTGTGATGAGTACATTCCACTCACAGAGTTGAACGTTCCCTTTCACCGAGCAGTTCTGAAACACTCTTTTTGTAGAATTTGCAAGTGGCTACTTAGAGCGCTTTGAGACCTATGCTGGAAAGTGAAATATCTTCACATAAAAACTAGACAGAAGCATTCCCAGAAACTTCTCTGTGAAGTGTGCATTCAATTCACAGAGCTGAATCTTTCTTTTGATAGAGAAGTTTTGAGACACTCTTTCTGTAGAATCTGCAAGTGAATATCTGGAGCGCTTTGAGTCCTAGGCTGGAAAAGAAAGTATCTTCACATAGAAACTAGACAGAAGCATTCTCAAAGACTTCTCTGTGATGTGTGCATTCAAGTCACAGAGTTGAAACATCCTTTTGATTTGGCAGTTTTAAAACAATCATTTTGTAGAATCTGCTAGTGGATATTTGCCGTATTTTGAGGCATATGCAGGAAAAGGTAATATCTTCACTTGAAAACTAGACAGAGGCATTCTCAGAAACTTCTTTCTGATGTGTGCCTTGAACTTCCGGAGTTGAACCTTCCTCTTCATAGAGCAGTTATATAATAGTCTTTAAGTATAATCTGCAAGTGGATATGTGGAGAACTTTGAGGACTGTGCTGGAAAAGGAAATGTCTTCCCATAGAAAGGAGACGGAAGCATTCTCAGAAGCTTCTCTGTGATGTCGGCATTCAACTCACAGAGTTGAACCTTCCTTTTGATAGAGCAGTTTTCAAACACACTTTGTGGATTCTGCAATTGGTTATTTGGAGAGTTTTGAGGCCTGTACTGGAAAAGGAAATATCTTCGGGTAAAAACTAGACAGAAGCATTCTCAGAAACTTCGTTGTGATGTTTGCATTCAACTCACGGAGTTGAACCCTCTTTTTGATTGCGCAGTTTTAAATCACTGTCTTTGTTGAATCTCCAAGTGGATATTTGGAGCGATTTGGGGCATATTCTGGAAAAGGAAATATCCTCACTTGAAAACTAGATAGAAGAAGTCCCAGAAACTCCTTTGTGACGTCTGCTTTCGACTCACAGAGTTGAACCTTCCTTTTCGCAGAGCAGTTTGGAAACACTCTTTTTGTAGAATCTGCGAGTGGTTATTCGGAGAGCTTCGAGGCCCATGCTGGAAATGGAAATACCTTCACATAAAAACTAGACAGAAGCGTTCTCAGAAATTTCTCTGTGATGTGTGCATTGAACTCACAGAGTTGATCCTTCCTATTGATAGAGCATTTTTGTAACACTGTTTTAGGAGAATCCGCAAGTGGATTCTTGGGGAGATTTGAGGCCTATGCTGGAAAACGAAATATCTTCACATAGAAACTAGACGGAAGCATTATCAGAAACTTCTCTGTGATGTGTGCATTAAACTCACAGAGTTGAACATTGCTTTTGATGGAGCAGTTTTGAAACACTCTTTTCGTAGAATCTGCAAGTGGTTATTTAGAGCGCTTTGAGGCCTACGCTGCAAATGGAAATATCTTCACATAAAAACTAGACAGAAGCATTCTCAGAAATTCCTTTGTGATGTGTGCATTCAACTCACAGAGATGAAGCTTCCTTTTCACAGGGCACTTTTGAAACACTGTGTTTGTGGGAACTACAAGTGGATATTTGGAGTGATTGCGGCCTCTGGTGGAAAAGCAAATATCATCAAATGAAAACTACACATAGGCATTCTCAGAAACTTCTTTGTGTGTGTGCATTCAACTCACAGAGTTGAAGAGTCCTTTTGGTAGAGCAGTTTTGAAGCACTCTTTTTGTAGAATCTGCGAGTGGTTATTCGGAGAGCTTTGAGGCCCATGCTGGAAAAGGAAATATCTTCACATAAAAACTGGACAGAAGCATTCCCAGAAAATTCTCTGTGATGTGTGCATTCAACTCACAGAGTTGAGCCTGCCTTTTCATACAGCATTTTTGTAACACTCTTTCAGTATAATCTGCAAGTGGATATTTGGGGCGCTTTGAGGCCTATGCTGGAAAACGAAATCTCTTCACATAAAAATTAGACGGAAGCATTATCAGAAACTTCTCTGTGATGTGCGCATTCAACTCTCAGGGTTGAACGTGCCTTTTGATACAGCCGTTTTCAAACGCTCGTTTTGTGGCATCTGCATTTCGGAATTTGGAGTGCTTTGAGGCCTATACTGGAAAAGGAAATATCCTCACATAGAAACTAGACAGAAGCATTCTCAGAAACTTCTTTGTGATGTGTGCATTCAACTCACAGGGTTCGACCTTCCTTTTGCTACAACAGTTTTGAAACACTCTTTTTGTAGAATCTGCAAGTGGTTATTTGGAGCGCTTCGAGGCCTATGAGTAAAAGGAAATATCTTCAGAGAAAACTAGCCAGAAGCATTCTCAGAAACTTCTGTGTGATGAGTACATTCCACTCACAGAGTTGAACGTTCCCTTTCACCGAGCAGTTCTGAAACACTCTTTTTGTAGAATCTGCAAGTGGCTACTTAGAGCGCTTTGAGACCTATGCTGGAAAGTGAAATATCTTCACATAAAAACTAGACAGAAGCATTCCCAGAAACGTCTCTGTGAAGTGTGCATTCAATTCACAGAGCTGAATCTTTCTTTTGATAGAGAAGTTTTGAGACACTCTTTCTGTAGAATCTGCAAGTGAATATCTGGAGCGCTTTGAGTCCTAGGCTGGAAAAGAAAGTATCTTCACATAGAAACTAGACAGAAGCATTCTCAAAGACTTCTGTGTGATGTGTGCATTCAACTCACAGAGTTGAAACATCCTTTTGATTTGACAGTTTTAAAACAATCATTTTGTAGAATCTGCTAGTGGATATTTGCCGTATTTTGAGGCATATGCAGGAAAAGGTAATATCTTCACTTGAAAACTAGACAGAGGCATTCTCAGAAACTTCTTTCTGATGTGTGCCTTGAACTTCCGGAGTTGAACCTTCCTCTTCATAGAGCAGGTATATAATAGTCTTTAAGTATAATCTGCAAGTGGATATGTGGAGAACTTTGAGGACTGTGCTGGAAAAGGAAATGTCTTCCCATAGAAAGGAGACGGAAGCATTCTCAGAAGCTTCTCTGTGATGTCGGCATTCAACTCACAGAGTTGAACCTTCCTTTTGATAGAGCAGTTTTCAAACACACTTTGTGGATTCTGCAATTGGTTATTTGGAGAGTTTTGAGGCCTGTACTGGAAAAGGAAATATCTTCAGGTAAAAACTAGACAGAAGCATTCTCAGAAACTTCGTTGTGATGTTTGCATTCAACTCACGGAGTTGAACCCTCTTTTTGATTGCGCAGTTTTAAATCACTGTCTTTGTTGAATCTCCGAGTGGATATTTGGAGCGATTTGGGGCATATTCTGGAAAAGGAAATATCCTCACTTGAAAACTAGATAGAAGAAGTCCCAGAAACTCCTTTGTGACGTCTGCTTTCGACTCACAGAGTTGAACCTTCCTTTTCACAGAGCAGTTTGGAAACACTCTTTTTGTAGAATCTGCGAGTGGTTATTCGGAGAGCTTCGAGGCCCATGCTGGAAATGGAAATACCTTCACATAAAAACTAGACAGAAGCGTTCTCAGAAATTTCTCTGTGATGTGTGCATTGAACTCACAGAGTTGATCCTTCCTATTCATAGAGCATTTTTGTAACACTGTTTTAGGAGAATCCGCAAGTGGATTCTTGGGGAGATTTGAGGCCTATGCTGGAAAACGAAATATCTTCACATAGAAACTAGACGGAAGCATTATCAGAAACTTCTCTGTGATGTGTGCATTAAACTCACAGAGTTGAACATTGCTTTTGATGGAGCAGTTTTGAAACACTCTTTTCGTAGAATCTGCAAGTGGTTATTTAGAGCGCTTTGAGGCCTACGCTGCAAATGGAAATATCTTCACATAAAAACTAGACAGAAGCATTCTCACAAATTCCTTTGTGATGTGTGCATTCAACTCACAGAGATGAAGCTTCCTTTTCACAGGGCACTTTTGAAACACTGTGTTTGTGGGAACTACAAGTGGATATTTGGAGTGATTGCGGCCTCTGGTGGAAAAGCAAATATCATCAAATGAAAACTACACATAGGCATTCTCAGAAACTTCTTTGTGTGTGTGCATTCAACTCACAGAGTTGAAGAGTCCTTTTGGTAGAGCAGTTTTGAAGCACTCTTTTTGTAGAATCTGCGAGTGGTTATTCGGAGAGCTTTGAGGCCCATGCTGGAAAAGGAAATATCTTCACATAAAAACTGGACAGAAGCATTCCCAGAAAATTCTCTGTGATGTGTGCATTCAACTCACAGAGTTGAGCCTGCCTTTTCATACAGCATTTTTGTAACACTCTTTCAGTATAATCTGCAAGTGGATATTTGGGGCGCTTTGAGGCCTATGCTGGAAAACGAAATATCTTCACATAAAAATTAGACGGAAGCATTATCAGAAACTTCTCTGTGATGTGCGCATTCAACTCTCAGGGTTGAACGTGCCTTTTGATACAGCCGTTTTCAAACGCTCGTTTTGTGGCATCTGCATTTCGGAATTTGGAGTGCTTTGAGGCCTATACTGGAAAAGGAAATATCCTCACATAGAAACTAGACAGAGGCATTCTCAGAAACTTCTTTGTGATGTGTGCATTCAACTCACAGGGTTCGACCTTCCTGTTGCTACAACAGTTTTGAAACACTCTTTTTGTAGAATCTGCAAGTGGTTATTTGGAGCGCTTCGAGGCCTATGAGTAAAAGGAAATATCTTCAGAGAAAACTAGCCAGAAGCATTCTCAGTAACTTCTGTGTGATGAGTACATTCCACTCACAGAGTTGAACGTTCCCTTTCACCGAGCAGTTCTGAAACACTCTTTTTGTAGAATCTGCAAGTGGCTACTTAGAGCGCTTTGAGACCTATGCTGGAAAGTGAAATATCTTCACATAAAAACTAGGCAGAAGCATTCCCAGAAACTTCTCTGTGAAGTGTGCATTCAATTCACAGAGCTGAATCTTTCTTTTGATAGAGAAGTTTTGAGACACTCTTTCTGTAGAATCTGCAAGTGAATATCTGGAGCGCTTTGAGTCCTAGGCTGGCAAAGAAAGTATCTTCACATAGAAACCAGACAGAAGCATTCTCAAAGACTTCTCTGTGATGTGTGCATTCAACTCACAGAGTTGAAACATCCTTTTGATTTGGCAGTTTTAAAACAATCATTTTGTAGAATCTGCTAGTGGATATTTGCCGTATTTTGAGGCATATGCAGGAAAAGGTAATATCTTCACTTGAAAACTAGACAGAGGCATTCTCAGAAACTTCTTTCTGATGTGTGCCTTGAACTTCCGGAGTTGAACCTTCCTCTTCATAGAGCAGGTATATAATAGTCTTTAAGTATAATCTGCAAGTGGATATGTGGAGAACTTTGAGGACTGTGCTGGAAAAGGAAATGTCTTCCCATAGAAAGGAGACGGAAGCATTCTCAGAAGCTTCTCTGTGATGTCGGCATTCAACTCACAGAGTTGAACCTTCCTTTTGATAGAGCAGTTTTCAAACACACTTTGTGGATTCTGCAATTGGTTATTTGGAGAGTTTTGAGGCCTGTACTGGAAAAGGAAATATCTTCAGGTAAAAACTAGACAGAAGCATTCTCAGAAACTTCGTTGTGATGTTTGCATTCAACTCACGGAGTTGAACCCTCTTTTTGATTGCGCAGTTTTAAATCACTGTCTTTGTTGAATCTCCAAGTGGATATTTGGAGCGATTTGGGGCATATTCTGGAAAAGGAAATATCCTCACTTGAAAACTAGATAGAAGAAGTCCCAGAAACTCCTTTGTGACGTCTGCTTTCGACGCACAGAGTTGAACCTTCCTTTTCACAGAGCAGTTTGGAAACACTCTTTTTGTAGAATCTGCGAGTGGTTATTCGGAGAGCTTCGAGGCCCATGCTGGAAATGGAAATACCTTCACATAAAAACTAGACAGAAGCGTTCTCAGAAATTTCTCTGTGATGTGTGCATTGAACTCACAGAGTTGATCCTTCCTATTGATAGAGCATTTTTGTAACACTGTTTTAGGAGAATCCGCAAGTGGATTCTTGGGGAGATTTGAGGCCTATGCTGGATAACGAAATATCTTCACATAGAAACTAGACGGAAGCATTATCAGAAACTTCTCTGTGATGTGTGCATTAAACTCACAGAGTTGAACATTGCTTTTGATGGAGCAGTTTTGAAACACTCTTTTCGTAGAATCTGCAAGTGGTTATTTAGAGCGCTTTGAGGCCTGCGCTGCAAATGGAAATATCTTCACATAAAAACTAGACAGAAGCATTCTCAGAAATTCCTTTGTGATGTGTGCATTCAACTCACAGAGATGAAGCTTCCTTTTCACAGGGCACTTTTGAAACACTGTGTTTGTGGGAACTACAAGTGGATATTTGGAGTGATTGCGGCCTCTGGTGGAAAAGCAAATATCATCAAATGAAAACTACACATAGGCATTCTCAGAAACTTCTTTGTATGTGTGCATTCAACTCACAGAGTTGAAGAGTCCTTTTGGTAGAGCAGTTTTGAAGCACTCTTTTTGTAGAATCTGCGAGTGGTTATTCGGAGAGCTTTGAGGCCCATGCTGGAAAAGGAAATATCTTCACATAAAAACTGGACAGAAGCATTCTCAGAAAAGTCTCTGTGATGTGTGCATTCAACTCACAGAGTTGAGCCTGCCTTTTCATACAGCATTTTTGTAACACTCTTTCAGTATAATCTGCAAGTGGATATTTGGGGCGCTTTGAGGCCTATGCTGGAAAACGAAATATCTTCACATAAAAATTAGACGGAAGCATTATCAGAAACTTCTCTGTGATGTGCGCATTCAACTCACAGGGTTGAACGTGCCTTTCGATACAGCCGTTTTCAAACGCTCGTTTTGTGGCATCTGCATTTCGGAATTTGGAGTGCTTTGAGGCCTATACTGGAAAAGGAAATATCCTCACATAGAAACTAGACAGAAGCATTCTCAGAAACTTCTTTGTGATGTGTGCATTCAACACACAGGGTTCGACCTTCCTTTTGCTACAACAGTTTTGAAACACTCTTTTTGTAGAATCTGCAAGTGGTTATTTGGAGCGCTTCGAGGCCTATGAGTAAAAGGAAATATCTTCAGAGAAAACTAGCCAGAAGCATTCTCAGAAACTTCTGTGTGATGAGTACATTCCACTCACAGAGTTGAACGTTCCCTTTCACCGAGCAGTTCTGAAACACTCTTTTTGTAGAATCTGCAAGTGGCTACTTAGAGCGCTTTGAGACCTATGCTGGAAAGTGAAATATCTTCACATAAAAACTAGGCAGAAGCATTCCCAGAAACTTCTCTGTGAAGTGTGCATTCAATTCACAGAGCTGAATCTTTCTTTTGATAGAGAAGTTTTGAGACACTCTTTCTGTAGAATCTGCAAGTGAATATCTGGAGCGCTTTGAGTCCTAGGCTGGCAAAGAAAGTATCTTCACATAGAAACTAGACAGAAGCATTCTCAAAGACTTCTCTGTGATGTGTGCATTCAAGTAACAGAGTTGAAACATCCTTTTGATTTGGCAGTTTTAAAACAATCATTTTGTAGAATCTGCTAGTGGATATTTGCCGTATTTTGAGGCATATGCAGGAAAAGGTAATATCTTCACTTGAAAACTAGACAGAGGCATTCTCAGAAACTTCTTTCTGATGTGTGCCTTGAACTTCCGGAGTTGAACCTTCCTCTTCATAGAGCAGGTATATAATAGTCTTTAAGTATAATCTGCAAGTGGATATGTGGAGAACTTTGAGGACTGTGCTGGAAAAGGAAATGTCTTCCCATAGAAAGGAGACGGAAGCATTCTCAGAAGCTTCTCTGTGATGTCGGCATTCAACTCACAGAGTTGAACCTTCCTTTTGATAGAGCAGTTTTCAAACACACTTTGTGGATTCTGCAATTGGTTATTTGGAGAGTTTTGAGGCCTGTACTGGAAAAGGAAATATCTTCAGGTAAAAACTGCACAGAAGCATTCTCAGAAACTTCGTTGTGATGTTTGCATTCAACTCACGGAGTTGAACCCTCTTTATGATTGCGCAGTTTTAAATCACTGTCTTTGTTGAATCTCCAAGTGGATATTTGGAGCGATTTGGGGCATATTCTGGAAAAGGAAATATCCTCACTTGAAAACTAGATAGAAGAAGTCCCAGAAACTCCTTTGTGACGTCTGCTTTCGACTCACAGAGTTGAACCTTCCTTTTCACAGAGCAGTTTGGAAACACTCTTTTTGTAGAATCTGCGAGTGGTTATTCGGAGAGCTTCGAGGCCCATGCTGGAAATGGAAATACCTTCACATAAAAACTAGACAGAAGCGTTCTCAGAAATTTCTCTGTGATGTGTGCATTGAACTCACAGAGTTGATCCTTCCTATTCATAGAGCATTTTTGTAACACTGTTTTAGGAGAATCCGCAAGTGGATTCTTGGGGAGATTTGAGGCCTATGCTGGAAAACGAAATATCTTCACATAGAAACTAGACGGAAGCATTATCAGAAACTTCTCTGTGATGTGTGCATTAAACTCACAGAGTTGAACATTTCTTTTGATGGAGCAGTTTTGAAACACTCTTTTCGTAGAATCTGCAAGTGGTTATTTAGAGCGCTTTGAGGCCTACGCTGCAAATGGAAATATCTTCACATAAAAACTAGACAGAAGCATTCTCACAAATTCCTTTGTGATGTGTGCATTCAACTCACAGAGATGAAGCTTCCTTTTCACAGGGCACTTTTGAAACACTGTGTTTGTGGGAACTACAAGTGGATATTTGGAGTGATTGCGGCCTCTGGTGGAAAAGCAAATATCATCAAATCAAAACTACACATAGGCATTCTCAGAAACTTCTTTGTGTGTGTGCATTCAACTCACAGAGTTGAAGAGTCCTTTTGGTAGAGCAGTTTTGAAGCACTCTTTTTGTAGAATCTGCGAGTGGTTATTCGGAGAGCTTTGAGGCCCATGCTGGAAAAGGAAATATCTTCACATAAAAACTGGACAGAAGCATTCCCAGAAAATTCTCTGTGATGTGTGCATTCAACTCACAGAGTTGAGCCTGCCTTTTCATACAGCATTTTTGTAACACTCTTTCAGTATAATCTGCAAGTGGATATTTGGGGCGCTTTGAGGCCTATGCTGGAAAACGAAATATCTTCACATAAAAATTAGACGGAAGCATTATCAGAAACTTCTCTGTGATGTGCGCATTCAACTCTCAGGGTTGAACGTGCCTTTTGATACAGCCGTTTTCAAACGCTCGTTTTGTGGCATCTGCATTTCGGAATTTGGAGTGCTTTGAGGCCTATACTGGAAAAGGAAATATCCTCACATAGAAACTAGACAGAAGCATTCTCAGAAACTTCTTTGTGATGTGTGCATTCAACTCACAGGGTTCGACCTTCCTTTTGCTACAACAGTTTTGAAACACTCTTTTTGTAGAATCTGCAAGTGGTTATTTGGAGCGCTTCGAGGCCTATGAGTAAAAGGAAATATCTTCAGAGAAAACTAGCCAGAAGCATTCTCAGAAACTTCTGTGTGATGAGTACATTCCACTCACAGAGTTGAACGTTCCCTTTCACCGAGCAGTTCTGAAACACTCTTTTTGTAGAATCTGCAAGTGGCTACTTAGAGCGCTTTGAGACCTATGCTGGAAAGTGAAATATCTTCACATAAAAACTAGACAGAAGCATTCCCAGAAACTTCTCTGTGAAGTGTGCATTCAATTCACAGAGCTGAATCTTTCTTTTGATAGAGAAGTTTTGAGACACTCTTTCTGTAGAATCTGCAAGTGAATATCTGGAGCGCTTTGAGTCCTAGGCTGGAAAAGAAAGTATCTTCACATAGAAACTAGACAGAAGCATTCTCAAAGACTTCTGTGTGATGTGTGCATTCAACTCACAGAGTTGAAACATCCTTTTGATTTGGCAGTTTTAAAACAATCATTTTGTAGAATCTGCTAGTGGATATTTGCCGTATTTTGAGGCATATGCAGGAAAAGGTAATATCTTCACTTGAAAACTAGACAGAGGCATTCTCAGAAACTTCTTTCTGATGTGTGCCTTGAACTTCCGGAGTTGAACCTTCCTCTTCATAGAGCAGGTATATAATAGTCTTTAAGTATAATCTGCAAGTGGATATGTGGAGAACTTTGAGGACTGTGCTGGAAAAGGAAATGTCTTCCCATAGAAAGGAGACGGAAGCATTCTCAGAAGCTTCTCTGTGATATCGGCATTCAACTCACAGAGTTGAACCTTCCTTTTGATAGAGCAGTTTTCAAACACACTTTGTGGATTCTGCAATTGGTTATTTGGAGAGTTTTGAGGCCTGTACTGGAAAAGGAAATATCTTCAGGTAAAAACTAGACAGAAGCATTCTCAGAAACTTCGTTGTGATGTTTGCATTCAACTCACGGAGTTGAACCCTCTTTTTGATTGCGCAGTTTTAAATCACTGTCTTTGTTGAATCTCCGAGTGGATATTTGGAGCGATTTGGGGCATATTCTGGAAAAGGAAATATCCTCACTTGAAAACTAGATAGAAGAAGTCCCAGAAACTCCTTTGTGACGTCTGCTTTCGACTCACAGAGTTGAACCTTCCTTTTCACAGAGCAGTTTGGAAACACTCTTTTTGTAGAATCTGCGAGTGGTTATTCGGAGAGCTTCGAGGCCCATGCTGGAAATGGAAATACCTTCACATAAAAACTAGACAGAAGCGTTCTCAGAAATTTCTCTGTGATGTGTGCATTGAACTCACAGAGTTGATCCTTCCTATTCATAGAGCATTTTTGTAACACTGTTTTAGGAGAATCCGCAAGTGGATTCTTGGGGAGATTTGAGGCCTATGCTGGAAAACGAAATATCTTCACATAGAAACTAGACGGAAGCATTATCAGAAACTTCTCTGTGATGTGTGCATTAAACTCACAGAGTTGAACATTGCTTTTGATGGAGCAGTTTTGAAACACTCTTTTCGTAGAATCTGCAAGTGGTTATTTAGAGCGCTTTGAGGCCTACGCTGCAAATGGAAATATCTTCACATAAAAACTAGACAGAAGCATTCTCACAAATTCCTTTGTGATGTGTGCATTCAACTCACAGAGATGAAGCTTCCTTTTCACAGGGCACTTTTGAAACACTGTGTTTGTGGGAACTACAAGTGGATATTTGGAGTGATTGCGGCCTCTGGTGGAAAAGCAAATATCATCAAATCAAAACTACACATAGGCATTCTCAGAAACTTCTTTGTGTGTGTGCATTCAACTCACAGAGTTGAAGAGTCCTTTTGGTAGAGCAGTTTTGAAGCACTCTTTTTGTAGAATCTGCGAGTGGTTATTCGGAGAGCTTTGAGGCCCATGCTGGAAAAGGAAATATCTTCACATAAAAACTGGACAGAAGCATTCCCAGAAAATTCTCTGTGATGTGTGCATTCAACTCACAGAGTTGAGCCTGCCTTTTCATACAGCATTTTTGTAACACTCTTTCAGTATAATCTGCAAGTGGATATTTGGGGCGCTTTGAGGCCTATGCTGGAAAACGAAATATCTTCACATAAAAATTAGACGGAAGCATTATCAGAAACTTCTCTGTGATGTGTGCATTAAACTCACAGAGTTGAACATTGCTTTTGATGGAGCAGTTTTGAAACACTCTTTTCGTAGAATCTGCAAGTGGTTATTTAGAGCGCTTTGAGGCCTGCGCTGCAAATGGAAATATCTTCACATAAAAACTAGACAGAAGCATTCTCAGAAATTCCTTTGTGATGTGTGCATTCAACTCACAGAGATGAAGCTTCCTTTTCACAGGGCACTTTTGAAACACTGTGTTTGTGGGAACTACAAGTGGATATTTGGAGTGATTGCGGCCTCTGGTGGAAAAGCAAATATCATCAAATGAAAACTACACATAGGCATTCTCAGAAACTTCTTTGTATGTGTGCATTCAACTCACAGAGTTGAAGAGTCCTTTTGGTAGAGCAGTTTTGAAGCACTCTTTTTGTAGAATCTGCGAGTGGTTATTCGGAGAGCTTTGAGGCCCATGCTGGAAAAGGAAATATCTTCACATAAAAACTGGACAGAAGCATTCTCAGAAAAGTCTCTGTGATGTGTGCATTCAACTCACAGAGTTGAGCCTGCCTTTTCATACAGCATTTTTGTAACACTCTTTCAGTATAATCTGCAAGTGGATATTTGGGGCGCTTTGAGGCCTATGCTGGAAAACGAAATATCTTCACATAAAAATTAGACGGAAGCATTATCAGAAACTTCTCTGTGATGTGCGCATTCAACTCACAGGGTTGAACGTGCCTTTCGATACAGCCGTTTTCAAACGCTCGTTTTGTGGCATCTGCATTTCGGAATTTGGAGTGCTTTGAGGCCTATACTGGAAAAGGAAATATCCTCACATAGAAACTAGACAGAAGCATTCTCAGAAACTTCTTTGTGATGTGTGCATTCAACACACAGGGTTCGACCTTCCTTTTGCTACAACAGTTTTGAAACACTCTTTTTGTAGAATCTGCAAGTGGTTATTTGGAGCGCTTCGAGGCCTATGAGTAAAAGGAAATATCTTCAGAGAAAACTAGCCAGAAGCATTCTCAGGAACTTCTGTGTGATGAGTACATTCCACTCACAGAGTTGAACGTTCCCTTTCACCGAGCAGTTCTGAAACACTCTTTTTGTAGAATCTGCAAGTGGCTACTTAGAGCGCTTTGAGACCTATGCTGGAAAGTGAAATATCTTCACATAAAAACTAGGCAGAAGCATTCCCAGAAACTTCTCTGTGAAGTGTGCATTCAATTCACAGAGCTGAATCTTTCTTTTGATAGAGAAGTTTTGAGACACTCTTTCTGTAGAATCTGCAAGTGAATATCTGGAGCGCTTTGAGTCCTAGGCTGGCAAAGAAAGTATCTTCACATAGAAACTAGACAGAAGCATTCTCAAAGACTTCTCTGTGATGTGTGCATTCAACTCACAGAGTTGAAACATCCTTTTGATTTGGCAGTTTTAAAACAATCATTTTGTAGAATCTGCTAGTGGATATTTGCCGTATTTTGAGGCATATGCAGGAAAAGGTAATATCTTCACTTGAAAACTAGACAGAGGCATTCTCAGAAACTTCTTTCTGATGTGTGCCTTGAACTTCCGGAGTTGAACCTTCCTCTTCATAGAGCAGTTATATAATAGTCTTTAAGTATAATCTGCAAGTGGATATGTGGAGAACTTTGAGGACTGTGCTGGAAAAGGAAATGTCTTCCCATAGAAAGGAGACGGAAGCATTCTCAGAAGCTTCTCTGTGATGTCGGCATTCAACTCACAGAGTTGAACCTTCCTTTTGATAGAGCAGTTTTCAAACACACTTTGTGGATTCTGCAATTGGTTATTTGGAGAGTTTTGTGGCCTGTACTGGAAAAGGAAATATCTTCAGGTAAAAACTAGACAGAAGCATTCTCAGAAACTTCGTTGTGATGTTTGCATTCAACTCACGGAGTTGAACCCTCTTTTTGATTGCGCAGTTTTAAATCACTGTCTTTGTTGAATCTCCAAGTGGATATTTGGAGCGATTTGGGGCATATTCTGGAAAAGGAAATATCCTCAATTGAAAACTAGATAGAAGAAGTCCCAGAAACTCCTTTGTGACGTCTGCTTTCGACTCACAGAGTTGAACCTTCCTTTTCGCAGAGCAGTTTGGAAACACTCTTTTTGTAGAATCTGCGAGTGGTTATTCGGAGAGCTTCGAGGCCCATGCTGGAAATGGAAATACCTTCACATAAAAACTAGACAGAAGCGTTCTCAGAAATTTCTCTGTGATGTGTGCATTGAACTCACAGAGTTGATCCTTCCTATTGATAGAGCATTTTTGTAACACTGTTTTAGGAGAATCCGCAAGTGGATTCTTGGGGAGATTTGAGGCCTATGCTGGAAAACGAAATATCTTCACATAGAAACTAGACGGAAGCATTATCAGAAACTTCTCTGTGATGTGTGCATTAAACTCACAGAGTTGAACATTGCTTTTGATGGAGCAGTTTTGAAACACTCTTTTCGTAGAATCTGCAAGTGGTTATTTAGAGCGCTTTGAGGCCTACGCTGCAAATGGAAATATCTTCACATAAAAACTAGACAGAAGCATTCTCAGAAATTCCTTTGTGATGTGTGCATTCAACTCACAGAGATGAAGCTTCCTTTTCACAGGGCACTTTTGAAACACTGTGTTTGTGGGAACTACAAGTGGATATTTGGAGTGATTGCGGCCTCTGGTGGAAAAGCAAATATCATCAAATGAAAACTACACATAGGCATTCTCAGAAACTTCTTTGTGTGTGTGCATTCAACTCACAGAGTTGAAGAGTCCTTTTGGTAGAGCAGTTTTGAAGCACTCTTTTTGTAGAATCTGCGAGTGGTTATTCGGAGAGCTTTGAGGCCCATGCTGGAAAAGGAAATATCTTCACATAAAAACTGGACAGAAGCATTCCCAGAAAATTCTCTGTGATGTGTGCATTCAACTCACAGAGTTGAGCCTGCCTTTTCATACAGCATTTTTGTAACACTCTTTCAGTATAATCTGCAAGTGGATATTTGGGGCGCTTTGAGGCCTATGCTGGAAAACGAAATATCTTCACATAAAAATTAGACGGAAGCATTATCAGAAACTTCTCTGTGATGTGCGCATTCAACTCTCAGGGTTGAACGTGCCTTTTGATACAGCCGTTTTCAAACGCTCGTTTTGTGGCATCTGCATTTCGGAATTTGGAGTGCTTTGAGGCCTATACTGGAAAAGGAAATATCCTCACATAGAAACTAGACAGAAGCATTCTCAGAAACTTCTTTGTGATGTGTGCATTCAACTCACAGGGTTCGACCTTCCTTTTGCTACAACAGTTTTGAAACACTCTTTTTGTAGAATCTGCAAGTGGTTATTTAGAGCGCTTCGAGGCCTATGAGTAAAAGGAAATATCTTCAGAGAAAACTAGCCAGAAGCATTCTCAGAAACTTCTGTGTGATGAGTACATTCCACTCACAGAGTTCAACGTTCCCTTTCACCGAGCAGTTCTGAAACACTCTTTTTGTAGAATCTGCAAGTGGCTACTTAGAGCGCTTTGAGACCTATGCTGGAAAGTGAAATATCTTCACATAAAAACTAGACAGAAGCATTCCCAGAAACTTCTCTGTGAAGTGTGCATTCAATTCACAGAGCTGAATCTTTCTTTTGATAGAGAAGTTTTGAGACACTCTTTCTGTAGAATCTGCAAGTGAATATCTGGAGCGCTTTGAGTCCTAGGCTGGAAAAGAAAGTATCTTCACATAGAAACTAGACAGAAGCATTCTCAAAGACTTCTCTGTGATGTGTGCATTCAAGTCACAGAGTTGAAACATCCTTTTGATTTGGCAGTTTTAAAACAATCATTTTGTAGAATCTGCTAGTGGATATTTGCCGTATTTTGAGGCATATGCAGGAAAAGGTAATATCTTCACTTGAAAACTAGACAGAGGCATTCTCAGAAACTTCTTTCTGATGTGTGCCTTGAACTTCCGGAGTTGAACCTTCCTCTTCATAGAGCAGTTATATAATAGTCTTTAAGTATAATCTGCAAGTGGATATGTGGAGAACTTTGAGGACTGTGCTGGAAAAGGAAATGTCTTCCCATAGAAAGGAGACGGAAGCATTCTCAGAAGCTTCTCTGTGATGTCGGCATTCAACTCACAGAGTTGAACCTTCCTTTTGATAGAGCAGTTTTCAAACACGCTTTGTGGATTCTGCAATTGGTTATTTGGAGAGTTTTGAGGCCTGTACTGGAAAAGGAAATATCTTCAGGTAAAAACTAGACAGAAGCATTCTCAGAAACTTCGTTGTGATGTTTGCATTCAACTCACGGAGTTGAACCCTCTTTTTGATTGCGCAGTTTTAAATCACTGTCTTTGTTGAATCTCCAAGTGGATATTTGGAGCGATTTGGGGCATATTCTGGAAAAGGAAATATCCTCACTTGAAAACTAGATAGAAGAAGTCCCAGAAACTCCTTTGTGACGTCTGCTTTCGACTCACAGAGTTGAACCTTCCTTTTCACAGAGCAGTTTGGAAACACTCTTTTTGTAGAATCTGCGAGTGGTTATTCGGAGAGCTTCGAGGCCCATGCTGGAAATGGAAATACCTTCACATAAAAACTAGACAGAAGCGTTCTCAGAAATTTCTCTGTGATGTGTGCATTGAACTCACAGAGTTGATCCTTCCTATTGATAGAGCATTTTTGTAACACTGTTTTAGGAGAATCCGCAAGTGGATTCTTGGGGAGATTTGAGGCCTATGCTGGAAAACGAAATATCTTCACATAGAAGCTAGACGGAAGCATTATCAGAAACTTCTCTGTGATGTGTGCATTAAACTCACAGAGTTGAACATTGCTTTTGATGGAGCAGTTTTGAAACACTCTTTTCGTAGAATCTGCAAGTGGTTATTTAGAGCGCTTTGAGGCCTACGCTGCAAATGGAAATATCTTCACATAAAAACTAGACAGAAGCATTCTCAGAAATTCCTTTGTGATGTGTGCATTCAACTCACAGAGATGAAGCTTCCTTTTCACAGGGCACTTTTGAAACACTGTGTTTGTGGGAACTACAAGTGGATATTTGGAGTGATTGCGGCCTCTGGTGGAAAAGCAAATATCATCAAATGAAAACTACACATAGGCATTCTCAGAAACTTCTTTGTGTGTGTGCATTCAACTCACAGAGTTGAAGAGTCCTTTTGGTAGAGCAGTTTTGAAGCACTCTTTTTGTAGAATCTGCGAGTGGTTATTCGGAGAGCTTTGAGGCCCATGCTGGAAAAGGAAATATCTTCACATAAAAACTGGACAGAAGCATTCCCAGAAAATTCTCTGTGATGTGTGCATTCAACTCACAGAGTTGAGCCTGCCTTTTCATACAGCATTTTTGTAACACTCTTTCAGTATAATCTGCAAGTGGATATTTGGGGCGCTTTGAGGCCTATGCTGGAAAACGAAATATCTTCACATAAAAATTAGACGGAAGCATTATCAGAAACTTCTCTGTGATGTGCGCATTCAACTCTCAGGGTTGAACGTACCTTTTGATACAGCCGTTTTCAAACGCTCGTTTTGTGGCATCTGCATTTCGGAATTTGGAGTGCTTTGAGGCCTTTACTGTAAAAGGAAATATCCTCACATAGAAACTAGACAGAAGCATTCTCAGAAACTTCTTTGTGATGTGTGCATTCAACTCACAGGGTTCGACCTTCCTTTTGCTACAACAGTTTTGAAACACTCTTTTTGTAGAATCTGCAAGTGGTTATTTGGAGCGCTTCGAGGCCTATGAGTAAAAGGAAATATCTTCAGAGAAAACTAGCCAGAAGCATTCTCAGAAACTTCTGTGTGATGAGTACATTCCACTCACAGAGTTGAACGTTCCCTTTCACCGAGCAGTTCTGAAACACTCTTTTTGTAGAATTTGCAAGTGGCTACTTAGAGCGCTTTGAGACCTATGCTGGAAAGTGAAATATCTGCACATAAAAACTAGACAGAAGCATTCCCAGAAACTTCTCTGTGAAGTGTGCATTCAATTCACAGAGCTGAATCTTTCTTTTGATAGAGAAGTTTTGAGACACTCTTTCTGTAGAATCTGCAAGTGAATATCTGGAGCGCTTTGAGTCCTAGGCTGGAAAAGAAAGTATCTTCACATAGAAACTAGACAGAAGCATTCTCAAAGACTTCTCTGTGATGTGTGCATTCAAGTCACAGAGTTGAAACATCCTTTTGATTTGGCAGTTTTAAAACAATCATTTTTTAGAATCTGCTAGTGGATATTTGCAGTATTTTGAGGCATATGCAGGAAAAGGTAATATCTTCACTTGAAAACTAGACAGAGGCATTCTCAGAAACTTCTTTCTGATGTGTGCCTTGAACTTCCGGAGTTGAACCTTCCTCTTCATAGAGCAGTTATATAATAGTCTTTAAGTATAATCTGCAAGTGGATATGTGGAGAACTTTGAGGACTGTGCTGGAAAAGGAAATGTCTTCCCATAGAAAGGAGACGGAAGCATTCTCAGAAGCTTCTCTGTGATGTCGGCATTCAACTCACAGAGTTGAACCTTCCTTTTGATAGAGCAGTTTTCAAACACACTTTGTGGATTCTGCAATTGGTTATTTGGAGAGTTTTGAGGCCTGTACTGGAAAAGGAAATATCTTCGGGTAAAAACTAGACAGAAGCATTCTCAGAAACTTCGTTGTGATGTTTGCATTCAACTCACGGAGTTGAACCCTCTTTTTGATTGCGCAGTTTTAAATCACTGTCTTTGTTGAATCTCCAAGTGGATATTTGGAGCGATTTGGGGCATATTCTGGAAAAGGAAATATCCTCACTTGAAAACTAGATAGAAGAAGTCCCAGAAACTCCTTTGTGACGTCTGCTTTCGACTCACAGAGTTGAACCTTCCTTTTCGCAGAGCAGTTTGGAAACACTCTTTTTGTAGAATCTGCGAGTGGTTATTCGGAGAGCTTCGAGGCCCATGCTGGAAATGGAAATACCTTCACATAAAAACTAGACAGAAGCGTTCTCAGAAATTTCTCTGTGATGTGTGCATTGAACTCACAGAGTTGATCCTTCCTATTCATAGAGCATTTTTGTAACACTGTTTTAGGAGAATCCGCAAGTGGATTCTTGGGGAGATTTGAGGCCTATGCTGGAAAACGAAATATCTTCACATAGAAACTAGACGGAAGCATTATCAGAAACTTCTCTGTGATGTGTGCATTAAACTCACAGAGTTGAACATTGCTTTTGATGGAGCAGTTTTGAAACACTCTTTTCGTAGAATCTGCAAGTGGTTATTTAGAGCGCTTTGAGGCCTACGCTGCAAATGGAAATATCTTCACATAAAAACTAGACAGAAGCATTCTCACAAATTCCTTTGTGATGTGTGCATTCAACTCACAGAGATGAAGCTTCCTTTTCACAGGGCACTTTTGAAACACTGTGTTTGTGGGAACTACAAGTGGATATTTGGAGTGATTGCGGCCTCTGGTGGAAAAGCAAATATCATCAAATCAAAACTACACATAGGCATTCTCAGAAACTTCTTTGTGTGTGTGCATTCAACTCACAGAGTTGAAGAGTCCTTTTGGTAGAGCAGTTTTGAAGCACTCTTTTTGTAGAATCTGCGAGTGGTTATTCGGAGAGCTTTGAGGCCCATGCTGGAAAAGGAAATATCTTCACATAAAAACTGGACAGAAGCATTCCCAGAAAATTCTCTGTGATGTGTGCATTCAACTCACAGAGTTGAGCCTGCCTTTTCATACAGCATTTTTGTAACACTCTTTCAGTATAATCTGCAAGTGGATATTTGGGGCGCTTTGAGGCCTATGCTGGAAAATGAAATATCTTCACATAAAAATTAGACGGAAGCATTATCAGAAACTTCTCTGTGATGTGCGCATTCAACTCTCAGGGTTGAACGTGCCTTTTGATACAGCCGTTTTCAAACGCTCGTTTTGTGGCATCTGCATTTCGGAATTTGGAGTGCTTTGAGGCCTATACTGGAAAAGGAAATATCCTCACATAGAAACTAGACAGAAGCATTCTCAGAAACTTCTTTGTGATGTGTGCATTCAACTCACAGGGTTCGACCTTCCTTTTGCTACAACAGTTTTGAAACACTCTTTTTGTAGAATCTGCAAGTGGTTATTTGGAGCGCTTCGAGGCCTATGAGTAAAAGGAAATATCTTCAGAGAAAACTAGCCAGAAGCATTCTCAGAAACTTCTGTGTGATGAGTACATTCCACTCACAGAGTTGAACGTTCCCTTTCACCGAGCAGTTCTGAAACACTCTTTTTGTAGAATCTGCAAGTGGCTACTTAGAGCGCTTTGAGACCTATGCTGGAAAGTGAAATATCTTCACATAAAAACTAGACAGAAGCATTCCCAGAAACTTCTCTGTGAAGTGTGCATTCAATTCACAGAGCTGAATCTTTCTTTTGATAGAGAAGTTTTGAGACACTCTTTCTGTAGAATCTGCAAGTGAATATCTGGAGCGCTTTGAGTCCTAGGCTGGAAAAGAAAGTATCTTCACATAGAAACTAGACAGAAGCATTCTCAAAGACTTCTGTGTGATGTGTGCATTCAACTCACAGAGTTGAAACATCCTTTTGATTTGGCAGTTTTAAAACAATCATTTTGTAGAATCTGCTAGTGGATATTTGCCGTATTTTGAGGCATATGCAGGAAAAGGTAATATCTTCACTTGAAAACTAGACAGAGGCATTCTCAGAAACTTCTTTCTGATGTGTGCCTTGAACTTCCGGAGTTGAACCTTCCTCTTCATAGAGCAGGTATATAATAGTCTTTAAGTATAATCTGCAAGTGGATATGTGGAGAACTTTGAGGACTGTGCTGGAAAAGGAAATGTCTTCCCATAGAAAGGAGACGGAAGCATTCTCAGAAGCTTCTCTGTGATGTCGGCATTCAACTCACAGAGTTGAACCTTCCTTTTGATAGAGCAGTTTTCAAACACACTTTGTGGATTCTGC
Source organism: Pongo pygmaeus (assembly GCF_028885625.2). Lineage (NCBI taxonomy): Eukaryota > Metazoa > Chordata > Mammalia > Primates > Hominidae > Pongo > Pongo pygmaeus. The sequence continues at coordinate 40,644,636 of NC_072391.2, read as the reverse complement.
AATTGGTTATTTGGAGAGTTTTGAGGCCTGTACTGGAAAAGGAAATATCTTCAGGTAAAAACTAGACAGAAGCATTCTCAGAAACTTCGTTGTGATGTTTGCATTCAACTCACGGAGTTGAACCCTCTTTTTGATTGCGCAGTTTTAAATCACTGTCTTTGTTGAATCTCCGAGTGGATATTTGGAGCGATTTGGGGCATATTCTGGAAAAGGAAATATCCTCACTTGAAAACTAGATAGAAGAAGTCCCAGAAACTCCTTTGTGACGTCTGCTTTCGACTCACAGAGTTGAACCTTCCTTTTCACAGAGCAGTTTGGAAACACTCTTTTTGTAGAATCTGCGAGTGGTTATTCGGAGAGCTTCGAGGCCCATGCTGGAAATGGAAATACCTTCACATAAAAACTAGACAGAAGCGTTCTCAGAAATTTCTCTGTGATGTGTGCATTGAACTCACAGAGTTGATCCTTCCTATTCATAGAGCATTTTTGTAACACTGTTTTAGGAGAATCCGCAAGTGGATTCTTGGGGAGATTTGAGGCCTATGCTGGAAAACGAAATATCTTCACATAGAAACTAGACGGAAGCATTATCAGAAACTTCTCTGTGATGTGTGCATTAAACTCACAGAGTTGAACATTGCTTTTGATGGAGCAGTTTTGAAACACTCTTTTCGTAGAATCTGCAAGTGGTTATTTAGGGCGCTTTGAGGCCTACGCTGCAAATGGAAATATCTTCACATAAAAACTAGACAGAAGCATTCTCACAAATTCCTTTGTGATGTGTGCATTCAACTCACAGAGATGAAGCTTCCTTTTCACAGGGCACTTTTGAAACACTGTGTTTGTGGGAACTACAAGTGGATATTTGGAGTGATTGCGGCCTCTGGTGGAAAAGCAAATATCATCAAATGAAAACTACACATAGGCATTCTCAGAAACTTCTTTGTGTGTGTGCATTCAACTCACAGAGTTGAAGAGTCCTTTTGGTAGAGCAGTTTTGAAGCACTCTTTTTGTAGAATCTGCGAGTGGTTATTCGGAGAGCTTTGAGGCCCATGCTGGAAAAGGAAATATCTTCACATAAAAACTGGACAGAAGCATTCCCAGAAAATTCTCTGTGATGTGTGCATTCAACTCACAGAGTTGAGCCTGCCTTTTCATACAGCATTTTTGTAACACTCTTTCAGTATAATCTGCAAGTGGATATTTGGGGCGCTTTGAGGCCTATGCTGGAAAACGAAATATCTTCACATAAAAATTAGACGGAAGCATTATCAGAAACTTCTCTGTGATGTGCGCATTCAACTCTCAGGGTTGAACGTGCCTTTTGATACAGCCGTTTTCAAACGCTCGTTTTGTGGCATCTGCATTTCGGAATTTGGAGTGCTTTGAGGCCTATACTGGAAAAGGAAATATCCTCACATAGAAACTAGACAGAAGCATTCTCAGAAACTTCTTTGTGATGTGTGCATTCAACTCACAGGGTTCGACCTTCCTTTTGCTACAACAGTTTTGAAACACTCTTTTTGTAGAATCTGCAAGTGGTTATTTGGAGCGCTTCGAGGCCTATGAGTAAAAGGAAATATCTTCAGAGAAAACTAGCCAGAAGCATTCTCAGAAACTTCTGTGTGATGAGTACATTCCACTCACAGAGTTGAACGTTCCCTTTCACCGAGCAGTTCTGAAACACTCTTTTTGTAGAATCTGCAAGTGGCTACTTAGAGCGCTTTGAGACCTATGCTGGAAAGTGAAATATCTTCACATAAAAACTAGACAGAAGCATTCCCAGAAACTTCTCTGTGAAGTGTGCATTCAATTCACAGAGCTGAATCTTTCTTTTGATAGAGAAGTTTTGAGACACTCTTTCTGTAGAATCTGCAAGTGAATATCTGGAGCGCTTTGAGTCCTAGGCTGGAAAAGAAAGTATCTTCACATAGAAACTAGACAGAAGCATTCTCAAAGACTTCTGTGTGATGTGTGCATTCAACTCACAGAGTTGAAACATCCTTTTGATTTGGCAGTTTTAAAACAATCATTTTGTAGAATCTGCTAGTGGATATTTGCCGTATTTTGAGGCATATGCAGGAAAAGGTAATATCTTCACTTGAAAACTAGACAGAGGCATTCTCAGAAACTTCTTTCTGATGTGTGCCTTGAACTTCCGGAGTTGAACCTTCCTCTTCATAGAGCAGGTATATAATAGTCTTTAAGTATAATCTGCAAGTGGATATGTGGAGAACTTTGAGGACTGTGCTGGAAAAGGAAATGTCTTCCCATAGAAAGGAGACGGAAGCATTCTCAGAAGCTTCTCTGTGATGTCGGCATTCAACTCACAGAGTTGAACCTTCCTTTTGATAGAGCAGTTTTCAAACACACTTTGTGGATTCTGCAATTGGTTATTTGGAGAGTTTTGAGGCCTGTACTGGAAAAGGAAATATCTTCAGGTAAAAACTAGACAGAAGCATTCTCAGAAACTTCGTTGTGATGTTTGCATTCAACTCACGGAGTTGAACCCTCTTTTTGATTGCGCAGTTTTAAATCACTGTCTTTGTTGAATCTCCGAGTGGATATTTGGAGCGATTTGGGGCATATTCTGGAAAAGGAAATATCCTCACTTGAAAACTAGATAGAAGAAGTCCCAGAAACTCCTTTGTGACGTCTGCTTTCGACTCACAGAGTTGAACCTTCCTTTTCACAGAGCAGTTTGGAAACACTCTTTTTGTAGAATCTGCGAGTGGTTATTCGGAGAGCTTCGAGGCCCATGCTGGAAATGGAAATACCTTCACATAAAAACTAGACAGAAGCGTTCTCAGAAATTTCTCTGTGATGTGTGCATTGAACTCACAGAGTTGATCCTTCCTATTCATAGAGCATTTTTGTAACACTGTTTTAGGAGAATCCGCAAGTGGATTCTTGGGGAGATTTGAGGCCTATGCTGGAAAACGAAATATCTTCACATAGAAACTAGACGGAAGCATTATCAGAAACTTCTCTGTGATGTGTGCATTAAACTCACAGAGTTGAACATTGCTTTTGATGGAGCAGTTTTGAAACACTCTTTTCGTAGAATCTGCAAGTGGTTATTTAGAGCGCTTTGAGGCCTACGCTGCAAATGGAAATATCTTCACATAAAAACTAGACAGAAGCATTCTCACAAATTCCTTTGTGATGTGTGCATTCAACTCACAGAGATGAAGCTTCCTTTTCACAGGGCACTTTTGAAACACTGTGTTTGTGGGAACTACAAGTGGATATTTGGAGTGATTGCGGCCTCTGGTGGAAAAGCAAATATCATCAAATGAAAACTACACATAGGCATTCTCAGAAACTTCTTTGTGTGTGTGCATTCAACTCACAGAGTTGAAGAGTCCTTTTGGTAGAGCAGTTTTGAAGCACTCTTTTTGTAGAATCTGCGAGTGGTTATTCGGAGAGCTTTGAGGCCCATGCTGGAAAAGGAAATATCTTCACATAAAAACTGGACAGAAGCATTCCCAGAAAATTCTCTGTGATGTGTGCATTCAACTCACAGAGTTGAGCCTGCCTTTTCATACAGCATTTTTGTAACACTCTTTCAGTATAATCTGCAAGTGGATATTTGGGGCGCTTTGAGGCCTATGCTGGAAAACGAAATATCTTCACATAAAAATTAGACGGAAGCATTATCAGAAACTTCTCTGTGATGTGCGCATTCAACTCTCAGGGTTGAACGTGCCTTTTGATACAGCCGTTTTCAAACGCTCGTTTTGTGGCATCTGCATTTCGGAATTTGGAGTGCTTTGAGGCCTATACTGGAAAAGGAAATATCCTCACATAGAAACTAGACAGAGGCATTCTCAGAAACTTCTTTGTGATGTGTGCATTCAACTCACAGGGTTCGACCTTCCTGTTGCTACAACAGTTTTGAAACACTCTTTTTGTAGAATCTGCAAGTGGTTATTTGGAGCGCTTCGAGGCCTATGAGTAAAAGGAAATATCTTCAGAGAAAACTAGCCAGAAGCATTCTCAGAAACTTCTGTGTGATGAGTACATTCCACTCACAGAGTTGAACGTTCCCTTTCACCGAGCAGTTCTGAAACACTCTTTTTGTAGAATCTGCAAGTGGCTACTTAGAGCGCTTTGAGACCTATGCTGGAAAGTGAAATATCTTCACATAAAAACTAGGCAGAAGCATTCCCAGAAACTTCTCTGTGAAGTGTGCATTCAATTCACAGAGCTGAATCTTTCTTTTGATAGAGAAGTTTTGAGACACTCTTTCTGTAGAATCTGCAAGTGAATATCTTGAGCGCTTTGAGTCCTAGGCTGGCAAAGAAAGTATCTTCACATAGAAACTAGACAGAAGCATTCTCAAAGACTTCTCTGTGATGTGTGCATTCAACTCACAGAGTTGAAACATCCTTTTGATTTGGCAGTTTTAAAACAATCATTTTGTAGAATCTGCTAGTGGATATTTGCCGTATTTTGAGGCATATGCAGGAAAAGGCAATATCTTCACTTGAAAACTAGACAGAGGCATTCTCAGAAACTTCTTTCTGATGTGTGCCTTGAACTTCCGGAGTTGAACCTTCCTCTTCATAGAGCAGGTATATAATAGTCTTTAAGTATAATCTGCAAGTGGATATGTGGAGAACTTTGAGGACTGTGCTGGAAAAGGAAATGTCTTCCCATAGAAAGGAGACGGAAGCATTCTCAGAAGCTTCTCTGTGATGTCGGCATTCAACTCACAGAGTTGAACCTTCCTTTTGATAGAGCAGTTTTCAAACACGCTTTGTGGATTCTGCAATTGGTTATTTGGAGAGTTTTGAGGCCTGTACTGGAAAAGGAAATATCTTCAGGTAAAAACTAGACAGAAGCATTCTCAGAAACTTCGTTGTGATGTTTGCATTGAACTCACGGAGTTGAACCCTCTTTTTGATTGCGCAGTTTTAAATCACTGTCTTTGTTGAATCTCCAAGTGGATATTTGGAGCGATTTGGGGCATATTCTGGAAAAGGAAATATCCTCACTTGAAAACTAGATAGAAGAAGTCCCAGAAACTCCTTTGTGACGTCTGCTTTCGACTCACAGAGTTGAACCTTCCTTTTAACAGAGCAGTTTGGAAACACTCTTTTTGTAGAATCTGCGAGTGGTTATTCGGAGAGCTTCGAGGCCCATGCTGGAAATGGAAATACCTTCACATAAAAACTAGACAGAAGCGTTCTCAGAAATTTCTCTGTGATGTGTGCATTGAACTCACAGAGTTGATCCTTCCTATTGATAGAGCATTTTTGTAACACTGTTTTAGGAGAATCCGCAAGTGGATTCTTGGGGAGATTTGAGGCCTATGCTGGATAACGAAATATCTTCACATAGAAACTAGACGGAAGCATTATCAGAAACTTCTCTGTGATGTGTGCATTAAACTCACAGAGTTGAACATTGCTTTTGATGGAGCAGTTTTGAAACACTCTTTTCGTAGAATCTGCAAGTGGTTATTTAGAGCGCTTTGAGGCCTGCGCTGCAAATGGAAATATCTTCACATAAAAACTAGACAGAAGCATTCTCACAAATTCCTTTGTGATGTGTGCATTCAACTCACAGAGATGAAGCTTCCTTTTCACAGGGCACTTTTGAAACACTGTGTTTGTGGGAACTACAAGTGGATATTTGGAGTGATTGCGGCCTCTGGTGGAAAAGCAAATATCATCAAATGAAAACTACACATAGGCATTCTCAGAAACTTCTTTGTATGTGTGCATTCAACTCACAGAGTTGAAGAGTCCTTTTGGTAGAGCAGTTTTGAAGCACTCTTTTTGTAGAATCTGCGAGTGGTTATTCGGAGAGCTTTGAGGCCCATGCTGGAAAAGGAAATATCTTCACATAAAAACTGGACAGAAGCATTCTCAGAAAAGTCTCTGTGATGTGTGCATTCAACTCACAGAGTTGAGCCTGCCTTTTCATACAGCATTTTTGTAACACTCTTTCAGTATAATCTGCAAGTGGATATTTGGGGCGCTTTGAGGCCTATGCTGGAAAACGAAATATCTTCACATAAAAATTAGACGGAAGCATTATCAGAAACTTCTCTGTGATGTGCGCATTCAACTCACAGGGTTGAACGTGCCTTTCGATACAGCCGTTTTCAAACGCTCGTTTTGTGGCATCTGCATTTCGGAATTTGGAGTGCTTTGAGGCCTATACTGGAAAAGGAAATATCCTCACATAGAAACTAGACAGAAGCATTCTCAGAAACTTCTTTGTGATGTGTGCATTCAACACACAGGGTTCGACCTTCCTTTTGCTACAACAGTTTTGAAACACTCTTTTTGTAGAATCTGCAAGTGGTTATTTGGAGCGCTTCGAGGCCTATGAGTAAAAGGAAATATCTTCAGAGAAAACTAGCCAGAAGCATTCTCAGAAACTTCTGTGTGATGAGTACATTCCACTCACAGAGTTGAACGTTCCCTTTCACCGAGCAGTTCTGAAACACTCTTTTTGTAGAATCTGCAAGTGGCTACTTAGAGCGCTTTGAGACCTATGCTGGAAAGTGAAATATCTTCACATAAAAACTAGGCAGAAGCATTCCCAGAAACTTCTCTGTGAAGTGTGCATTCAATTCACAGAGCTGAATCTTTCTTTTGATAGAGAAGTTTTGAGACACTCTTTCTGTAGAATCTGCAAGTGAATATCTGGAGCGCTTTGAGTCCTAGGCTGGCAAAGAAAGTATCTTCACATAGAAACTAGACAGAAGCATTCTCAAAGACTTCTCTGTGATGTGTGCATTCAACTCACAGAGTTGAAACATCCTTTTGATTTGGCAGTTTTAAAACAATCATTTTGTAGAATCTGCTAGTGGATATTTGCCGTATTTTGAGGCATATGCAGGAAAAGGTAATATCTTCACTTGAAAACTAGACAGAGGCATTCTCAGAAACTTCTTTCTGATGTGTGCCTTGAACTTCCGGAGTTGAACCTTCCTCTTCATAGAGCAGGTATATAATAGTCTTTAAGTATAATCTGCAAGTGGATATGTGGAGAACTTTGAGGACTGTGCTGGAAAAGGAAATGTCTTCCCATAGAAAGGAGACGGAAGCATTCTCAGAAGCTTCTCTGTGATGTCGGCATTCAACTCACAGAGTTGAACCTTCCTTTTGATAGAGCAGTTTTCAAACACACTTTGTGGATTCTGCAATTGGTTATTTGGAGAGTTTTGAGGCCTGTACTGGAAAAGGAAATATCTTCAGGTAAAAACTGGACAGAAGCATTCTCAGAAACTTCGTTGTGATGTTTGCATTCAACTCACGGAGTTGAACCCTCTTTTTGATTGCGCAGTTTTAAATCACTGTCTTTGTTGAATCTCCAAGTGGATATTTGGAGCGATTTGGGGCATATTCTGGAAAAGGAAATATCCTCACTTGAAAACTAGATAGAAGAAGTCCCAGAAACTCCTTTGTGACGTCTGCTTTCGACTCACAGAGTTGAACCTTCCTTTTCACAGAGCAGTTTGGAAACACTCTTTTTGTAGAATCTGCGAGTGGTTATTCGGAGAGCTTCGAGGCCCATGCTGGAAATGGAAATACCTTCACATAAAAACTAGACAGAAGCGTTCTCAGAAATTTCTCTGTGATGTGTGCATTGAACTCACAGAGTTGATCCTTCCTATTGATAGAGCATTTTTGTAACACTGTTTTAGGAGAATCCGCAAGTGGATTCTTGGGGAGATTTGAGGCCTATGCTGGAAAACGAAATATCTTCACATAGAAACTAGACGGAAGCATTATCAGAAACTTCTCTGTGATGTGTGCATTAAACTCACAGAGTTGAACATTGCTTTTGATGGAGCAGTTTTGAAACACTCTTTTCGTAGAATCTGCAAGTGGTTATTTAGAGCGCTTTGAGGCCTACGCTGCAAATGGAAATATCTTCACATAAAAACTAGACAGAAGCATTCTCACAAATTCCTTTGTGATGTGTGCATTCAACTCACAGAGATGAAGCTTCCTTTTCACAGGGCACTTTTGAAACACTGTGTTTGTGGGAACTACAAGTGGATATTTGGAGTGATTGCGGCCTCTGGTGGAAAAGCAAATATCATCAAATGAAAACTACACATAGGCATTCTCAGAAACTTCTTTGTGTGTGTGCATTCAACTCACAGAGTTGAAGAGTCCTTTTGGTAGAGCAGTTTTGAAGCACTCTTTTTGTAGAATCTGCGAGTGGTTATTCGGAGAGCTTTGAGGCCCATGCTGGAAAAGGAAATATCTTCACATAAAAACTGGACAGAAGCATTCCCAGAAAATTCTCTGTGATGTGTGCATTCAACTCACAGAGTTGAGCCTGCCTTTTCATACAGCATTTTTGTAACACTCTTTCAGTATAATCTGCAAGTGGATATTTGGGGCGCTTTGAGGCCTATGCTGGAAAACGAAATATCTTCACATAAAAATTAGACGGAAGCATTATCAGAAACTTCTCTGTGATGTGCGCATTCAACTCTCAGGGTTGAACGTGCCTTTTGATACAGCCGTTTTCAAACGCTCGTTTTGTGGCATCTGCATTTCGGAATTTGGAGTGCTTTGAGGCCTATACTGGAAAAGGAAATATCCTCACATAGAAACTAGACAGAAGCATTCTCAGAAACTTCTTTGTGATGTGTGCATTCAACTCACAGGGTTCGACCTTCCTTTTGCTACAACAGTTTTGAAACACTCTTTTTGTAGAATCTGCAAGTGGTTATTTGGAGCGCTTCGAGGCCTATGAGTAAAAGGAAATATCTTCAGAGAAAACTAGCCAGAAGCATTCTCAGAAACTTCTGTGTGATGAGTACATTCCACTCACAGAGTTGAACGTTCCCTTTCACCGAGCAGTTCTGAAACACTCTTTTTGTAGAATCTGCAAGTGGCTACTTAGAGCGCTTTGAGACCTATGCTGGAAAGTGAAATATCTTCACATAAAAACTAGACAGAAGCATTCCCAGAAACTTCTCTGTGAAGTGTGCATTGAATTCACAGAGCTGAATCTTTCTTTTGATAGAGAAGTTTTGAGACACTCTTTCTGTAGAATCTGCAAGTGAATATCTGGAGCGCTTTGAGTCCTAGGCTGGAAAAGAAAGTATCTTCACATAGAAACTAGACAGAAGCATTCTCAAAGACTTCTGTGTGATGTGTGCATTCAACTCACAGAGTTGAAACATCCTTTTGATTTGGCAGTTTTAAAACAATCATTTTGTAGAATCTGCTAGTGGATATTTGCCGTATTTTGAGGCATATGCAGGAAAAGGTAATATCTTCACTTGAAAACTAGACAGAGGGTGATCGGGGGGAGGAGCCAAGATGGCCGAATAGGAACAGCTCCGGTCTACAGCTCCCAGCGCGAGCGACGCAGAAGACGGGTGATTTCTGCATTTCCATCTGAGGTACCGTGTTCATCTCACTAGGGAGTGCCAGACAGTGGGCGCAGGTCAGTGGGTGAGCGCACCGTGCGCCAGCCGAAGCAGGGGCGAGGCATTGCCTCACTCGGGAAGCACAAGGGGTCAGGGAGTTCCCCTTCCAGGGGTGACAGACGGCACCTGGAAAATCGGGCCACTCCCACCCGAATACTGTGCTTTTCCGACGGGCTTAGGAAACGGTGCCCCAGGAGAGTATAGCCCGCACCTGGCTCAGAGGGTCCTACGCCCACGGAGTCTCGCTGATTGCTAGCACAGCAGTCTGAGATCAAACAGCAAGTCGGCAGCGAGGCTGGGGGAGGGGCGCCCGCCATTGCCCAGGCTCGCTTAGGTAAACAAAGCAGCCTGGAAGCTTGAACTGGGTGGAGCCCACCACAGCTCAAGGAGGCCTGCCTGCCTCTGTAGGCTCCACCTCTGGGGGCAGGACACAGACAAACAAAAAGACAGCAGTAACCTCTGCAGACTTAAATGTCCCTGTCTGACAGCTGTGAGGAGAGCAGTGGTTCTCCCAGCACGCAGCTGGAGATCTGAGAACGGGCTGACTGCCTCCTCAAGTGGGTCCCTGACCCCTGACCCCCGAGCAGCCTAACTGGGAGGCACCCCCCAGCAGGGGCAGACTGACACCTCACACGGCCGGCCAGGTACTCCAACAGACCTGCAGCTGAGGGTTCTGTCTGTTAGAAGGAAAACTAACAGAAAGGACATCCACACCAAAAACCCATCTGTACATCACCATCATCAAAGACCAAAAGTAGATAAAACCACAAAGATGGGGAAAAAACAGAGCAGAAAAACTGGAAACTCTAAAAACCAGAGTACCTCTCCTCCTCCAAAGGAACGCAGTTCCTCACCAGCAACGGAACAAAGCTGGACGGAGAATGACTTTGACGAGCTGAGAGAAGAAGGCTTCAGACGATCAAATTACTCCGAGCTACGGGAGGATATTCAAACCAAAGGCAAAGAAGTTGAAAACTTTGAAAAAAATTTAGAAGAATGTATAACTAGAATAACCAATACAGAGAAGTGCTTAAAGGAGCTGATGGAGCTGAAAACCAAGGCTCGAGAACTACGTGAAGAATGCAGAAGCCTCAGGAGCCGATGTGATCAAATGGAAGAAAGGGTATCAGCCCTGGAAGATGAAATGAATGAAATGAAGCGAGAAGGGAAGTTTAGAGAAAAAAGAATAAAAAGAAACGAGCAAAGCCTCCAAGAAATGTGGGACTATGTGAAAAGACCAAATCTACGTCTGATTGGTGTACCTGAAAGTGACGGGGAGAATGGAACCAAGTTGGAAAACACTCTGCAGGATATTATCCAGGAGAACTTCCCCAATCTAGCAAGGCAGGCCAACATTCAGATTCAGGAAATACAGAGAACGCCACAAAGATACTCCTCGAGAAGAGCAACTCCAAGACACATAATTGTCAGATTCACCAAAGTTGAAATGAAGGAAAAAATGTTAAGGGCAGCCAGAGAGAAAGGTCGGGTTACCATCAAAGGGAAGCCCATCAGACTCACAGCAGATCTCTCGGCAGAAACCCTACAAGCCAGAAGAGAGTGGGGGCCAATATTCAACATTCTTAAAGAAAAGAATTTTCAACCCAGAATTTCATATCCTGCCAAACTAAGCTTCATAAGTGAAGGAGAAATAAAATACTTTACAGACAAGCAAATGCTGAGAGATTTTGTCACCACCAGGCCTGCCCTAAAAGAGCTCCTGAAGGAAGCGCTAAACATGGAAAGGCACAACCGGTACCAGCCACTGCAAAATCATACCGAAATGTAAAGAACATCGAGACTAGGAAGAGACTGCATCAACTAACGAGCAAAATATCCAGCTAACATCATAATGACAGGATCAAATTCACACATAACAATATTAACTTTAAATGTAAATGGACTAAATGCTCCAATTAAAAGACACAGACTGGCAAACTGGATTAAGACTCAAGACCCATCAGTGTGCTGTATTCAGGAAACCCATCTCACGTGCAGAGACACACATAGGCTCAAAATAACAGGATGGAGGAAGATCTACCAAGCAAATGGAAAACACAAAAAGGCAGGGGTTGCAATCCTAGTCTCTGATAAAACAGACTTTAAACCAACAAAGATCAAAAGAGACAAAGAAGGCCATTACATAATGGTAAAGGGATTAATTCAACAAGAAGAGCTAACTATCCTAAATATATATGCACCCAATACAGGAGCACCCAGATTCATAAAGCAAGTCCTGAGTGACCTACAAAGAGACTTAGACTCCCACACATTAATAATGGGAGACTTTAACACCCCACTATCAACATTAGACAGATCAACGAGACAGAAAGTCAACAAGGATACCCAGGAATTGAACTTAGCTCTGCACCAAGCGGACCTAGTAGACATCTACAGAACTCTCCACCCCAAATCAACAGAATATACATTTTTTTCAGCACCACACCACACCTATTCCAAAATTGACCATATACTTGGAAGTAAAGCTCTCCTCAATAAATGTAAAAGAACAGAAATTGTAACAAACTGTCTCTCAGATCACAGTGCAATCAAGCTAGAACTCAGGATTAAGAATCTCACTCAAAACCGCTCAACTACGTGGAAACTGAACAACCTGCTCCTGAACGACTACTGGGTACATAACGAAATGAAGGCAGAAATAAAGATGTTCTTTGAAACCAACGAGAACCAAGACACAACATACCAGAATCTCTGGGATGCATTCAAAGCAGTGTGTAGAGGGAAATTTATAGCACTAAATGCCCACAAGAGAAAGCAGGAAAGATCCAAAATTGACACCCTAACATCACAATTAAAAGAACTAGAAAAGCAAGAGCAAACACATTCAAAAGCTAGCAGAAGGCAAGAAATAACTAAAATCAGAGCAGAACTGAAGGAAATAGAGACACAAAAAACCCTTCAAAAAATAAATGAATCCAGGAGCTGGTTTTTTGAAAGGATCAACAAAATTGATAGACCGCTAGCAAGATTAATAAAGAAAAAAAGAGAGAAGAATCAAATAGATGCAATAAAAAATGATAAAGGGGAAATCACCACCGATCCCACAGAAATACAAACTACCATCAGAGAATATTACAAACACCTCTATGCAAATAAACTAGAAAATCTAGAAGAAATGGATAAATTCCTCAACACATACACCCTCCCAAGACTAAACCAGGAAGAAGTTGAATCTCTGAATAGACCAATAACAGGAGCTGAAATTGTGGCAATAATCAATAGCTTACCAACCAAAAAAAGTCCAGGTCCAGATGGATTCACAGCCGAATTCTACCAGAGGTACAAGGAGGAGCTGGTACCATTCCTTCTGAAACTATTCCAATCAATAGAAAAAGAGGGAATCCTCCCTAACTCATTTTATGAGGCCAGCATCATCCTGATACCAAAGCCTGGCAGAGACACAACAAAAAAAGAGAATTTTAGACCAATATCCTTGATGAACATTGATGCAAAAATCCTCAATAAAATACTGGCAAACAGAATCCAGCAACACATCAAAAAGCTTATCCACCATGATCAAGTGGGCTTCATCCCTGGGATGCAAGGCTGGTTCAATATACGCAAATCAATAAATGTAATCCAGCATATAAACAGAACCAAAGACAAAAACCACATGATTATCTCAATAGATGCAGAAAAGGCCTTTGACAAAATTCAACAACCCTTCATGCTAAAAACTCTCAATAAATTAGGAATTGATGGGACGTATCTCAAAATAATAAGAGCTATTTATGACAAACCCACAGCCAATATCATACTGAATGGGCAAAAACTGGAAGCATTCCCTTTGAAAACTGGCACAAGACAGGGATGCCCTCTCTCACCACTTCTATTCAACATAGTGTTGGAAGTTCTGGCCAGGGCAATTAGGCAGGAGAAGGAAATCAAGGGTATTCAATTAGGAAAAGAGGAAGTCAAATTGTCCCTGTTTGCAGATGACATGATAGTATATCTAGAAAACCCCATTGTCTCAGCCCAAAATCTCCTTAAGCTGATAAGCAACTTCAGCAAAGTCTCAGGATACAAAATCAATGTGCAAAAATCACAAGCATTCTTATACATCAATAACAGACAAACAGAGAGCCAAATCATGAGTGAACTCCCATTCACAATTGCTTCAAAGAGAATAAAATACCTAGGAATCCAACTTACAAGGGATGTGAAAGACCTCTTCAAGGAGAACTACAAACCACTGCTCAAGGAAATAAAAGAGGATACAAACAAATGGAAGAACATTCCATGCTCATGGGTAGGAAGAATCAACATCATGAAAATGGCCATCCTTCCCAAGGTAATTTACAGATTCAATGCCATCCCCATCAAGTTACCAATGACTTTCTTCACAGAATTGGAAAAAACTACTTTAAAGTTCATATGGAACCAAAAAAAAGCCCGCATCGCCAAGTCAATCCTCAGCCAAAAGAACAAAGCTGGAGGCATCACACTACCTGACTTCAAACTATACTACAAGGCTACAGTAACCAAAACAGCATGGTACTGGTACCAAAACAGAGATATAGATCAATGGAACAGAACAGAGCCGTCAGAAATAATGCCACATATCTACAAGTATCTGATCTTTGACAAACCTGACAAAAACAAGAAATGGGGAAAGGATTCCCTATTTAATAAATGGTGCTGGGAAAACTGGCTAGCCATATGTAGAAAGCTGAAACTGGATCCCTTCCTTACACCTTATACAAAAATCAATTCAAGATGGATTAAAGACTTAAATGTTAGACCTAAAACCATAAAAACCCTAGAAGAAAACCTAGGCATTACCATTCAGGACATAGGCATGGGCAAGGACTTCATGTCTAAAACACCAAAAGCAATGGCAACAAAAGCCAAAATTGACAAATGGGATCTAATTAAACTCAAGAGCTTCTGCACAGCAAAAGAAACTACCATCAGAGTGAACAGGCAACCTACAAAATGGGAGAAAATTTTCGCAACCTACTCATCTGACAAAGGGCTAATATCCAGAATCTACAATGAACTCCAACAAATTTACAAGAAAAAAACAAACAACCCCATCAAAAAGTGGGTGAAGGACATGAACAGACACTTCTCAAAAGAAGACATTTATGCAGCCAAAAAACACATGAAAAAATGCTCACCATCACTGGCCATCAGAGAAATGCAAATCAAAACCACAATGAGATACCATCTCACACCAGTTAGAATGGCAATCATTAAAAAGTCAGGAAACAACAGGTGCTGGAGAGGATGTGGAGAAATAGGAACACTTTTACACTGTTGGTGGGACTGTAAACTAGTTCAGCCCTTGTGGAAGTCAGTGTGGCGATTCCTCAGGGATCTAGAACTAGAAATTCCATTCGACCCAGCCATCCCATTACTGGGTATATACCCAAAGGACTATAAATCATGCTGCTATAAAGACACATGCACACGTATGTTTATTGCGGCATTATTCACAATAGCAAAGACTTGGAACCAACCCAAATGTCCAACAATGATAGACTGGATTAAGAAAATGTGGCACATATACACCATGGAATACTATGCAGCCATAAAAAAGGATGAGTTCACGTCCTTTGTAGGGACATGGATGAAATTGGAAATCATCATTCTCAGTAAACTATCGCAAGAACAAAAAACCAAACACCGCATATTCTCACTCATAGGTGGGAATTGAACAATGAGAACACATGGACACAGGAAGGGGAACATCACACTCTGGGGACTGTTGTGGGGTGGGGGGAGGGGGGAGGGATAGCATTGGAAGATATACCTAATGCTAGATGACGAGTTGGTGGGTGCAGCGCACCAGCATGGCACATGTATACATATGTAACTTACCTGCACATTGCGCACATGTACCATAAAACCTAAAGTATAATAATAATAATAATAATAATAATAAAAAAAAAAATAAAAAAAAAAGAAAACTAGACAGAGGCATTCTCAGAAACTTCTTTCTGATGTGTGCCTTGAACTTCCGGAGTTGAACCTTCCTCTTCATAGAGCAGTTATATAATAGTCTTTAAGTATAATCTGCAAGTGGATATGTGGAGAACTTTGAGGACTGTGCTGGAAAAGGAAATGTCTTCCCATAGAAAGGAGACGGAAGCATTCTCAGAAGCTTCTCTGTGATGTCGGCATTCAACTCACAGAGTTGAACCTTCCTTTTGATAGAGCAGTTTTCAAACACACTTTGTGGATTCTGCAATTGGTTATTTGGAGAGTTTTGAGGCCTGTACTGGAAAAGGAAATATCTTCAGGTAAAAACTAGACAGAAGCATTCTCAGAAACTTC
Source organism: Pongo pygmaeus (assembly GCF_028885625.2). Lineage (NCBI taxonomy): Eukaryota > Metazoa > Chordata > Mammalia > Primates > Hominidae > Pongo > Pongo pygmaeus. The sequence goes on along the minus strand of NC_072391.2, from coordinate 40,628,920 downwards.
GTTGTGATGTTTGCATTCAACTCACGGAGTTGAACCCTCTTTTTGATTGCGCAGTTTTAAATCACTGTCTTTGTTGAATCTCCGAGTGGATATTTGGAGCGATTTGGGGCATATTCTGGAAAAGGAAATATCCTCACTTGAAAACTAGATAGAAGAAGTCCCAGAAACTCCTTTGTGACGTCTGCTTTCGACTCACAGAGTTGAACCTTCCTTTTCACAGAGCAGTTTGGAAACACTCTTTTTGTAGAATCTGCGAGTGGTTATTCGGAGAGCTTCGAGGCCCATGCTGGAAATGGAAATACCTTCACATAAAAACTAGACAGAAGCGTTCTCAGAAATTTCTCTGTGATGTGTGCATTGAACTCACAGAGTTGATCCTTCCTATTCATAGAGCATTTTTGTAACACTGTTTTAGGAGAATCCGCAAGTGGATTCTTGGGGAGATTTGAGGCCTATGCTGGAAAACGAAATATCTTCACATAGAAACTAGACGGAAGCATTATCAGAAACTTCTCTGTGATGTGTGCATTAAACTCACAGAGTTGAACATTGCTTTTGATGGAGCAGTTTTGAAACACTCTTTTCGTAGAATCTGCAAGTGGTTATTTAGAGCGCTTTGAGGCCTACGCTGCAAATGGAAATATCTTCACATAAAAACTAGACAGAAGCATTCTCACAAATTCCTTTGTGATGTGTGCATTCAACTCACAGAGATGAAGCTTCCTTTTCACAGGGCACTTTTGAAACACTGTGTTTGTGGGAACTACAAGTGGATATTTGGAGTGATTGCGGCCTCTGGTGGAAAAGCAAATATCATCAAATGAAAACTACACATAGGCATTCTCAGAAACTTCTTTGTGTGTGTGCATTCAACTCACAGAGTTGAAGAGTCCTTTTGGTAGAGCAGTTTTGAAGCACTCTTTTTGTAGAATCTGCGAGTGGTTATTCGGAGAGCTTTGAGGCCCATGCTGGAAAAGGAAATATCTTCACATAAAAACTGGACAGAAGCATTCCCAGAAAATTCTCTGTGATGTGTGCATTCAACTCACAGAGTTGAGCCTGCCTTTTCATACAGCATTTTTGTAACACTCTTTCAGTATAATCTGCAAGTGGATATTTGGGGCGCTTTGAGGCCTATGCTGGAAAACGAAATATCTTCACATAAAAATTAGACGGAAGCATTATCAGAAACTTCTCTGTGATGTGCGCATTCAACTCTCAGGGTTGAACGTGCCTTTTGATACAGCCGTTTTCAAACGCTCGTTTTGTGGCATCTGCATTTCGGAATTTGGAGTGCTTTGAGGCCTATACTGGAAAAGGAAATATCCTCACATAGAAACTAGACAGAGGCATTCTCAGAAACTTCTTTGTGATGTGTGCATTCAACTCACAGGGTTCGACCTTCCTGTTGCTACAACAGTTTTGAAACACTCTTTTTGTAGAATCTGCAAGTGGTTATTTGGAGCGCTTCGAGGCCTATGAGTAAAAGGAAATATCTTCAGAGAAAACTAGCCAGAAGCATTCTCAGAAACTTCTGTGTGATGAGTACATTCCACTCACAGAGTTGAACGTTCCCTTTCACCGAGCAGTTCTGAAACACTCTTTTTGTAGAATCTGCAAGTGGCTACTTAGAGCGCTTTGAGACCTATGCTGGAAAGTGAAATATCTTCACATAAAAACTAGGCAGAAGCATTCCCAGAAACTTCTCTGTGAAGTGTGCATTCAATTCACAGAGCTGAATCTTTCTTTTGATAGAGAAGTTTTGAGACACTCTTTCTGTAGAATCTGCAAGTGAATATCTGGAGCGCTTTGAGTCCTAGGCTGGCAAAGAAAGTATCTTCACATAGAAACTAGACAGAAGCATTCTCAAAGACTTCTCTGTGATGTGTGCATTCAACTCACAGAGTTGAAACATCCTTTTGATTTGGCAGTTTTAAAACAATCATTTTGTAGAATCTGCTAGTGGATATTTGCCGTATTTTGAGGCATATGCAGGAAAAGGTAATATCTTCACTTGAAAACTAGACAGAGGCATTCTCAGAAACTTCTTTCTGATGTGTGCCTTGAACTTCCGGAGTTGAACCTTCCTCTTCATAGAGCAGGTATATAATAGTCTTTAAGTATAATCTGCAAGTGGATATGTGGAGAACTTTGAGGACTGTGCTGGAAAAGGAAATGTCTTCCCATAGAAAGGAGACGGAAGCATTCTCAGAAGCTTCTCTGTGATGTCGGCATTCAACTCACAGAGTTGAACCTTCCTTTTGATAGAGCAGTTTTCAAACACACTTTGTGGATTCTGCAATTGGTTATTTGGAGAGTTTTGAGGCCTGTACTGGAAAAGGAAATATCTTCAGGTAAAAACTAGACAGAAGCATTCTCAGAAACTTCGTTGTGATGTTTGCATTCAACTCACGGAGTTGAACCCTCTTTTTGATTGCGCAGTTTTAAATCACTGTCTTTGTTGAATCTCCAAGTGGATATTTGGAGCGATTTGGGGCATATTCTGGAAAAGGAAATATCCTCACTTGAAAACTAGATAGAAGAAGTCCCAGAAACTCCTTTGTGACGTCTGCTTTCGACGCACAGAGTTGAACCTTCCTTTTCACAGAGCAGTTTGGAAACACTCTTTTTGTAGAATCTGCGAGTGGTTATTCGGAGAGCTTCGAGGCCCATGCTGGAAATGGAAATACCTTCACATAAAAACTAGACAGAAGCGTTCTCAGAAATTTCTCTGTGATGTGTGCATTGAACTCACAGAGTTGATCCTTCCTATTGATAGAGCATTTTTGTAACACTGTTTTAGGAGAATCCGCAAGTGGATTCTTGGGGAGATTTGAGGCCTATGCTGGATAACGAAATATCTTCACATAGAAACTAGACGGAAGCATTATCAGAAACTTCTCTGTGATGTGTGCATTAAACTCACAGAGTTGAACATTGCTTTTGATGGAGCAGTTTTGAAACACTCTTTTCGTAGAATCTGCAAGTGGTTATTTAGAGCGCTTTGAGGCCTGCGCTGCAAATGGAAATATCTTCACATAAAAACTAGACAGAAGCATTCTCACAAATTCCTTTGTGATGTGTGCATTCAACTCACAGAGATGAAGCTTCCTTTTCACAGGGCACTTTTGAAACACTGTGTTTGTGGGAACTACAAGTGGATATTTGGAGTGATTGCGGCCTCTGGTGGAAAAGCAAATATCATCAAATGAAAACTACACATAGGCATTCTCAGAAACTTCTTTGTATGTGTGCATTCAACTCACAGAGTTGAAGAGTCCTTTTGGTAGAGCAGTTTTGAAGCACTCTTTTTGTAGAATCTGCGAGTGGTTATTCGGAGAGCTTTGAGGCCCATGCTGGAAAAGGAAATATCTTCACATAAAAACTGGACAGAAGCATTCTCAGAAAAGTCTCTGTGATGTGTGCATTCAACTCACAGAGTTGAGCCTGCCTTTTCATACAGCATTTTTGTAACACTCTTTCAGTATAATCTGCAAGTGGATATTTGGGGCGCTTTGAGGCCTATGCTGGAAAACGAAATATCTTCACATAAAAATTAGACGGAAGCATTATCAGAAACTTCTCTGTGATGTGCGCATTCAACTCACAGGGTTGAACGTGCCTTTCGATACAGCCGTTTTCAAACGCTCGTTTTGTGGCATCTGCATTTCGGAATTTGGAGTGCTTTGAGGCCTATACTGGAAAAGGAAATATCCTCACATAGAAACTAGACAGAAGCATTCTCAGAAACTTCTTTGTGATGTGTGCATTCAACACACAGGGTTCGACCTTCCTTTTGCTACAACAGTTTTGAAACACTCTTTTTGTAGAATCTGCAAGTGGTTATTTGGAGCGCTTCGAGGCCTATGAGTAAAAGGAAATATCTTCAGAGAAAACTAGCCAGAAGCATTCTCAGAAACTTCTGTGTGATGAGTACATTCCACTCACAGAGTTGAACGTTCCCTTTCACCGAGCAGTTCTGAAACACTCTTTTTGTAGAATCTGCAAGTGGCTACTTAGAGCGCTTTGAGACCTATGCTGGAAAGTGAAATATCTTCACATAAAAACTAGGCAGAAGCATTCCCAGAAACTTCTCTGTGAAGTGTGCATTCAATTCACAGAGCTGAATCTTTCTTTTGATAGAGAAGTTTTGAGACACTCTTTCTGTAGAATCTGCAAGTGAATATCTGGAGCGCTTTGAGTCCTAGGCTGGCAAAGAAAGTATCTTCACATAGAAACTAGACAGAAGCATTCTCAAAGACTTCTCTGTGATGTGTGCATTCAACTCACAGAGTTGAAACATCCTTTTGATTTGGCAGTTTTAAAACAATCATTTTGTAGAATCTGCTAGTGGATATTTGCCGTATTTTGAGGCATATGCAGGAAAAGGTAATATCTTCACTTGAAAACTAGACAGAGGCATTCTCAGAAACTTCTTTCTGATGTGTGCCTTGAACTTCCGGAGTTGAACCTTCCTCTTCATAGAGCAGGTATATAATAGTCTTTAAGTATAATCTGCAAGTGGATATGTGGAGAACTTTGAGGACTGTGCTGGAAAAGGAAATGTCTTCCCATAGAAAGGAGACGGAAGCATTCTCAGAAGCTTCTCTGTGATGTCGGCATTCAACTCACAGAGTTGAACCTTCCTTTTGATAGAGCAGTTTTCAAACACACTTTGTGGATTCTGCAATTGGTTATTTGGAGAGTTTTGAGGCCTGTACTGGAAAAGGAAATATCTTCAGGTAAAAACTGGACAGAAGCATTCTCAGAAACTTCGTTGTGATGTTTGCATTCAACTCACGGAGTTGAACCCTCTTTTTGATTGCGCAGTTTTAAATCACTGTCTTTGTTGAATCTCCAAGTGGATATTTGGAGCGATTTGGGGCATATTCTGGAAAAGGAAATATCCTCACTTGAAAACTAGATAGAAGAAGTCCCAGAAACTCCTTTGTGACGTCTGCTTTCGACTCACAGAGTTGAACCTTCCTTTTCACAGAGCAGTTTGGAAACACTCTTTTTGTAGAATCTGCGAGTGGTTATTCGGAGAGCTTCGAGGCCCATGCTGGAAATGGAAATACCTTCACATAAAAACTAGACAGAAGCGTTCTCAGAAATTTCTCTGTGATGTGTGCATTGAACTCACAGAGTTGATCCTTCCTATTGATAGAGCATTTTTGTAACACTGTTTTAGGAGAATCCGCAAGTGGATTCTTGGGGAGATTTGAGGCCTATGCTGGAAAACGAAATATCTTCACATAGAAACTAGACGGAAGCATTATCAGAAACTTCTCTGTGATGTGTGCATTAAACTCACAGAGTTGAACATTGCTTTTGATGGAGCAGTTTTGAAACACTCTTTTCGTAGAATCTGCAAGTGGTTATTTAGAGCGCTTTGAGGCCTACGCTGCAAATGGAAATATCTTCACATAAAAACTAGACAGAAGCATTCTCACAAATTCCTTTGTGATGTGTGCATTCAACTCACAGAGATGAAGCTTCCTTTTCACAGGGCACTTTTGAAACACTGTGTTTGTGGGAACTACAAGTGGATATTTGGAGTGATTGCGGCCTCTGGTGGAAAAGCAAATATCATCAAATCAAAACTACACATAGGCATTCTCAGAAACTTCTTTGTGTGTGTGCATTCAACTCACAGAGTTGAAGAGTCCTTTTGGTAGAGCAGTTTTGAAGCACTCTTTTTGTAGAATCTGCGAGTGGTTATTCGGAGAGCTTTGAGGCCCATGCTGGAAAAGGAAATATCTTCACATAAAAACTGGACAGAAGCATTCCCAGAAAATTCTCTGTGATGTGTGCATTCAACTCACAGAGTTGAGCCTGCCTTTTCATACAGCATTTTTGTAACACTCTTTCAGTATAATCTGCAAGTGGATATTTGGGGCGCTTTGAGGCCTATGCTGGAAAACGAAATATCTTCACATAAAAATTAGACGGAAGCATTATCAGAAACTTCTCTGTGATGTGCGCATTCAACTCTCAGGGTTGAACGTGCCTTTTGATACAGCCGTTTTCAAACGCTCGTTTTGTGGCATCTGCATTTCGGAATTTGGAGTGCTTTGAGGCCTATACTGGAAAAGGAAATATCCTCACATAGAAACTAGACAGAAGCATTCTCAGAAACTTCTTTGTGATGTGTGCATTCAACTCACAGGGTTCGACCTTCCTTTTGCTACAACAGTTTTGAAACACTCTTTTTGTAGAATCTGCAAGTGGTTATTTGGAGCGCTTCGAGGCCTATGAGTAAAAGGAAATATCTTCAGAGAAAACTAGCCAGAAGCATTCTCAGAAACTTCTGTGTGATGAGTACATTCCACTCACAGAGTTGAACGTTCCCTTTCACCGAGCAGTTCTGAAACACTCTTTTTGTAGAATCTGCAAGTGGCTACTTAGAGCGCTTTGAGACCTATGCTGGAAAGTGAAATATCTTCACATAAAAACTAGACAGAAGCATTCCCAGAAACTTCTCTGTGAAGTGTGCATTGAATTCACAGAGCTGAATCTTTCTTTTGATAGAGAAGTTTTGAGACACTCTTTCTGTAGAATCTGCAAGTGAATATCTGGAGCGCTTTGAGTCCTAGGCTGGAAAAGAAAGTATCTTCACATAGAAACTAGACAGAAGCATTCTCAAAGACTTCTGTGTGATGTGTGCATTCAACTCACAGAGTTGAAACATCCTTTTGATTTGGCAGTTTTAAAACAATCATTTTGTAGAATCTGCTAGTGGATATTTGCCGTATTTTGAGGCATATGCAGGAAAAGGTAATATCTTCACTTGAAAACTAGACAGAGGGTGATCGGGGGGAGGAGCCAAGATGGCCGAATAGGAACAGCTCCGGTCTACAGCTCCCAGCGCGAGCGACGCAGAAGACGGGTGATTTCTGCATTTCCATCTGAGGTACCGTGTTCATCTCACTAGGGAGTGCCAGACAGTGGGCGCAGGTCAGTGGGTGAGCGCACCGTGCGCCAGCCGAAGCAGGGGCGAGGCATTGCCTCACTCGGGAAGCACAAGGGGTCAGGGAGTTCCCCTTCCAGGGGTGACAGACGGCACCTGGAAAATCGGGCCACTCCCACCCGAATACTGTGCTTTTCCGACGGGCTTAGGAAACGGTGCCCCAGGAGAGTATAGCCCGCACCTGGCTCAGAGGGTCCTACGCCCACGGAGTCTCGCTGATTGCTAGCACAGCAGTCTGAGATCAAACAGCAAGTCGGCAGCGAGGCTGGGGGAGGGGCGCCCGCCATTGCCCAGGCTCGCTTAGGTAAACAAAGCAGCCTGGAAGCTTGAACTGGGTGGAGCCCACCACAGCTCAAGGAGGCCTGCCTGCCTCTGTAGGCTCCACCTCTGGGGGCAGGACACAGACAAACAAAAAGACAGCAGTAACCTCTGCAGACTTAAATGTCCCTGTCTGACAGCTGTGAGGAGAGCAGTGGTTCTCCCAGCACGCAGCTGGAGATCTGAGAACGGGCTGACTGCCTCCTCAAGTGGGTCCCTGACCCCTGACCCCCGAGCAGCCTAACTGGGAGGCACCCCCCAGCAGGGGCAGACTGACACCTCACACGGCCGGCCAGGTACTCCAACAGACCTGCAGCTGAGGGTTCTGTCTGTTAGAAGGAAAACTAACAGAAAGGACATCCACACCAAAAACCCATCTGTACATCACCATCATCAAAGACCAAAAGTAGATAAAACCACAAAGATGGGGAAAAAACAGAGCAGAAAAACTGGAAACTCTAAAAACCAGAGTACCTCTCCTCCTCCAAAGGAACGCAGTTCCTCACCAGCAACGGAACAAAGCTGGACGGAGAATGACTTTGACGAGCTGAGAGAAGAAGGCTTCAGACGATCAAATTACTCCGAGCTACGGGAGGATATTCAAACCAAAGGCAAAGAAGTTGAAAACTTTGAAAAAAATTTAGAAGAATGTATAACTAGAATAACCAATACAGAGAAGTGCTTAAAGGAGCTGATGGAGCTGAAAACCAAGGCTCGAGAACTACGTGAAGAATGCAGAAGCCTCAGGAGCCGATGTGATCAAATGGAAGAAAGGGTATCAGCCCTGGAAGATGAAATGAATGAAATGAAGCGAGAAGGGAAGTTTAGAGAAAAAAGAATAAAAAGAAACGAGCAAAGCCTCCAAGAAATGTGGGACTATGTGAAAAGACCAAATCTACGTCTGATTGGTGTACCTGAAAGTGACGGGGAGAATGGAACCAAGTTGGAAAACACTCTGCAGGATATTATCCAGGAGAACTTCCCCAATCTAGCAAGGCAGGCCAACATTCAGATTCAGGAAATACAGAGAACGCCACAAAGATACTCCTCGAGAAGAGCAACTCCAAGACACATAATTGTCAGATTCACCAAAGTTGAAATGAAGGAAAAAATGTTAAGGGCAGCCAGAGAGAAAGGTCGGGTTACCATCAAAGGGAAGCCCATCAGACTCACAGCAGATCTCTCGGCAGAAACCCTACAAGCCAGAAGAGAGTGGGGGCCAATATTCAACATTCTTAAAGAAAAGAATTTTCAACCCAGAATTTCATATCCTGCCAAACTAAGCTTCATAAGTGAAGGAGAAATAAAATACTTTACAGACAAGCAAATGCTGAGAGATTTTGTCACCACCAGGCCTGCCCTAAAAGAGCTCCTGAAGGAAGCGCTAAACATGGAAAGGCACAACCGGTACCAGCCACTGCAAAATCATACCGAAATGTAAAGAACATCGAGACTAGGAAGAGACTGCATCAACTAACGAGCAAAATATCCAGCTAACATCATAATGACAGGATCAAATTCACACATAACAATATTAACTTTAAATGTAAATGGACTAAATGCTCCAATTAAAAGACACAGACTGGCAAACTGGATTAAGACTCAAGACCCATCAGTGTGCTGTATTCAGGAAACCCATCTCACGTGCAGAGACACACATAGGCTCAAAATAACAGGATGGAGGAAGATCTACCAAGCAAATGGAAAACACAAAAAGGCAGGGGTTGCAATCCTAGTCTCTGATAAAACAGACTTTAAACCAACAAAGATCAAAAGAGACAAAGAAGGCCATTACATAATGGTAAAGGGATTAATTCAACAAGAAGAGCTAACTATCCTAAATATATATGCACCCAATACAGGAGCACCCAGATTCATAAAGCAAGTCCTGAGTGACCTACAAAGAGACTTAGACTCCCACACATTAATAATGGGAGACTTTAACACCCCACTATCAACATTAGACAGATCAACGAGACAGAAAGTCAACAAGGATACCCAGGAATTGAACTTAGCTCTGCACCAAGCGGACCTAGTAGACATCTACAGAACTCTCCACCCCAAATCAACAGAATATACATTTTTTTCAGCACCACACCACACCTATTCCAAAATTGACCATATACTTGGAAGTAAAGCTCTCCTCAATAAATGTAAAAGAACAGAAATTGTAACAAACTGTCTCTCAGATCACAGTGCAATCAAGCTAGAACTCAGGATTAAGAATCTCACTCAAAACCGCTCAACTACGTGGAAACTGAACAACCTGCTCCTGAACGACTACTGGGTACATAACGAAATGAAGGCAGAAATAAAGATGTTCTTTGAAACCAACGAGAACCAAGACACAACATACCAGAATCTCTGGGATGCATTCAAAGCAGTGTGTAGAGGGAAATTTATAGCACTAAATGCCCACAAGAGAAAGCAGGAAAGATCCAAAATTGACACCCTAACATCACAATTAAAAGAACTAGAAAAGCAAGAGCAAACACATTCAAAAGCTAGCAGAAGGCAAGAAATAACTAAAATCAGAGCAGAACTGAAGGAAATAGAGACACAAAAAACCCTTCAAAAAATAAATGAATCCAGGAGCTGGTTTTTTGAAAGGATCAACAAAATTGATAGACCGCTAGCAAGATTAATAAAGAAAAAAAGAGAGAAGAATCAAATAGATGCAATAAAAAATGATAAAGGGGAAATCACCACCGATCCCACAGAAATACAAACTACCATCAGAGAATATTACAAACACCTCTATGCAAATAAACTAGAAAATCTAGAAGAAATGGATAAATTCCTCAACACATACACCCTCCCAAGACTAAACCAGGAAGAAGTTGAATCTCTGAATAGACCAATAACAGGAGCTGAAATTGTGGCAATAATCAATAGCTTACCAACCAAAAAAAGTCCAGGTCCAGATGGATTCACAGCCGAATTCTACCAGAGGTACAAGGAGGAGCTGGTACCATTCCTTCTGAAACTATTCCAATCAATAGAAAAAGAGGGAATCCTCCCTAACTCATTTTATGAGGCCAGCATCATCCTGATACCAAAGCCTGGCAGAGACACAACAAAAAAAGAGAATTTTAGACCAATATCCTTGATGAACATTGATGCAAAAATCCTCAATAAAATACTGGCAAACAGAATCCAGCAACACATCAAAAAGCTTATCCACCATGATCAAGTGGGCTTCATCCCTGGGATGCAAGGCTGGTTCAATATATGCAAATCAATAAATGTAATCCAGCATATAAACAGAACCAAAGACAAAAACCACATGATTATCTCAATAGATGCAGAAAAGGCCTTTGACAAAATTCAACAACCCTTCATGCTAAAAACTCTCAATAAATTAGGAATTGATGGGACGTATCTCAAAATAATAAGAGCTATTTATGACAAACCCACAGCCAATATCATACTGAATGGGCAAAAACTGGAAGCATTCCCTTTGAAAACTGGCACAAGACAGGGATGCCCTCTCTCACCACTTCTATTCAACATAGTGTTGGAAGTTCTGGCCAGGGCAATTAGGCAGGAGAAGGAAATCAAGGGTATTCAATTAGGAAAAGAGGAAGTCAAATTGTCCCTGTTTGCAGATGACATGATAGTATATCTAGAAAACCCCATTGTCTCAGCCCAAAATCTCCTTAAGCTGATAAGCAACTTCAGCAAAGTCTCAGGATACAAAATCAATGTGCAAAAATCACAAGCATTCTTATACATCAATAACAGACAAACAGAGAGCCAAATCATGAGTGAACTCCCATTCACAATTGCTTCAAAGAGAATAAAATACCTAGGAATCCAACTTACAAGGGATGTGAAAGACCTCTTCAAGGAGAACTACAAACCACTGCTCAAGGAAATAAAAGAGGATACAAACAAATGGAAGAACATTCCATGCTCATGGGTAGGAAGAATCAACATCATGAAAATGGCCATCCTTCCCAAGGTAATTTACAGATTCAATGCCATCCCCATCAAGTTACCAATGACTTTCTTCACAGAATTGGAAAAAACTACTTTAAAGTTCATATGGAACCAAAAAAAAGCCCGCATCGCCAAGTCAATCCTCAGCCAAAAGAACAAAGCTGGAGGCATCACACTACCTGACTTCAAACTATACTACAAGGCTACAGTAACCAAAACAGCATGGTACTGGTACCAAAACAGAGATATAGATCAATGGAACAGAACAGAGCCGTCAGAAATAATGCCACATATCTACAAGTATCTGATCTTTGACAAACCTGACAAAAACAAGAAATGGGGAAAGGATTCCCTATTTAATAAATGGTGCTGGGAAAACTGGCTAGCCATATGTAGAAAGCTGAAACTGGATCCCTTCCTTACACCTTATACAAAAATCAATTCAAGATGGATTAAAGACTTAAATGTTAGACCTAAAACCATAAAAACCCTAGAAGAAAACCTAGGCATTACCATTCAGGACATAGGCATGGGCAAGGACTTCATGTCTAAAACACCAAAAGCAATGGCAACAAAAGCCAAAATTGACAAATGGGATCTAATTAAACTCAAGAGCTTCTGCACAGCAAAAGAAACTACCATCAGAGTGAACAGGCAACCTACAAAATGGGAGAAAATTTTCGCAACCTACTCATCTGACAAAGGGCTAATATCCAGAATCTACAATGAACTCCAACAAATTTACAAGAAAAAAACAAACAACCCCATCAAAAAGTGGGTGAAGGACATGAACAGACACTTCTCAAAAGAAGACATTTATGCAGCCAAAAAACACATGAAAAAATGCTCACCATCACTGGCCATCAGAGAAATGCAAATCAAAACCACAATGAGATACCATCTCACACCAGTTAGAATGGCAATCATTAAAAAGTCAGGAAACAACAGGTGCTGGAGAGGATGTGGAGAAATAGGAACACTTTTACACTGTTGGTGGGACTGTAAACTAGTTCAGCCCTTGTGGAAGTCAGTGTGGCGATTCCTCAGGGATCTAGAACTAGAAATTCCATTCGACCCAGCCATCCCATTACTGGGTATATACCCAAAGGACTATAAATCATGCTGCTATAAAGACACATGCACACGTATGTTTATTGCGGCATTATTCACAATAGCAAAGACTTGGAACCAACCCAAATGTCCAACAATGATAGACTGGATTAAGAAAATGTGGCACATATACACCATGGAATACTATGCAGCCATAAAAAAGGATGAGTTCACGTCCTTTGTAGGGACATGGATGAAATTGGAAATCATCATTCTCAGTAAACTATCGCAAGAACAAAAAACCAAACACCGCATATTCTCACTCATAGGTGGGAATTGAACAATGAGAACACATGGACACAGGAAGGGGAACATCACACTCTGGGGACTGTTGTGGGGTGGGGGGAGGGGGGAGGGATAGCATTGGAAGATATACCTAATGCTAGATGACGAGTTGGTGGGTGCAGCGCACCAGCATGGCACATGTATACATATGTAACTTACCTGCACATTGCGCACATGTACCATAAAACCTAAAGTATAATAATAATAATAATAATAATAATAAAAAAAAAAAAAAAAAAGAAAACTAGACAGAGGCATTCTCAGAAACTTCTTTCTGATGTGTGCCTTGAACTTCCGGAGTTGAACCTTCCTCTTCATAGAGCAGTTATATAATAGTCTTTAAGTATAATCTGCAAGTGGATATGTGGAGAACTTTGAGGACTGTGCTGGAAAAGGAAATGTCTTCCCATAGAAAGGAGACGGAAGCATTCTCAGAAGCTTCTCTGTGATGTCGGCATTCAACTCACAGAGTTGAACCTTCCTTTTGATAGAGCAGTTTTCAAACACACTTTGTGGATTCTGCAATTGGTTATTTGGAGAGTTTTGAGGCCTGTACTGGAAAAGGAAATATCTTCAGGTAAAAACTAGACAGAAGCATTCTCAGAAACTTCGTTGTGATGTTTGCATTCAACTCACGGAGTTGAACCCTCTTTTTGATTGCGCAGTTTTAAATCACTGTCTTTGTTGAATCTCCGAGTGGATATTTGGAGCGATTTGGGGCATATTCTGGAAAAGGAAATATCCTCACTTGAAAACTAGATAGAAGAAGTCCCAGAAACTCCTTTGTGACGTCTGCTTTCGACTCACAGAGTTGAACCTTCCTTTTCACAGAGCAGTTTGGAAACACTCTTTTTGTAGAATCTGCGAGTGGTTATTCGGAGAGCTTCGAGGCCCATGCTGGAAATGGAAATACCTTCACATAAAAACTAGACAGAAGCGTTCTCAGAAATTTCTCTGTGATGTGTGCATTGAACTCACAGAGTTGATCCTTCCTATTCATAGAGCATTTTTGTAACACTGTTTTAGGAGAATCCGCAAGTGGATTCTTGGGGAGATTTGAGGCCTATGCTGGAAAACGAAATATCTTCACATAGAAACTAGACGGAAGCATTATCAGAAACTTCTCTGTGATGTGTGCATTAAACTCACAGAGTTGAACATTGCTTTTGATGGAGCAGTTTTGAAACACTCTTTTCGTAGAATCTGCAAGTGGTTATTTAGAGCGCTTTGAGGCCTACGCTGCAAATGGAAATATCTTCACATAAAAACTAGACAGAAGCATTCTCACAAATTCCTTTGTGATGTGTGCATTCAACTCACAGAGATGAAGCTTCCTTTTCACAGGGCACTTTTGAAACACTGTGTTTGTGGGAACTACAAGTGGATATTTGGAGTGATTGCGGCCTCTGGTGGAAAAGCAAATATCATCAAATGAAAACTACACATAGGCATTCTCAGAAACTTCTTTGTGTGTGTGCATTCAACTCACAGAGTTGAAGAGTCCTTTTGGTAGAGCAGTTTTGAAGCACTCTTTTTGTAGAATCTGCGAGTGGTTATTCGGAGAGCTTTGAGGCCCATGCTGGAAAAGGAAATATCTTCACATAAAAACTGGACAGAAGCATTCCCAGAAAATTCTCTGTGATGTGTGCATTCAACTCACAGAGTTGAGCCTGCCTTTTCATACAGCATTTTTGTAACACTCTTTCAGTATAATCTGCAAGTGGATATTTGGGGCGCTTTGAGGCCTATGCTGGAAAACGAAATATCTTCACATAAAAATTAGACGGAAGCATTATCAGAAACTTCTCTGTGATGTGCGCATTCAACTCTCAGGGTTGAACGTGCCTTTTGATACAGCCGTTTTCAAACGCTCGTTTTGTGGCATCTGCATTTCGGAATTTGGAGTGCTTTGAGGCCTATACTGGAAAAGGAAATATCCTCACATAGAAACTAGACAGAGGCATTCTCAGAAACTTCTTTGTGATGTGTGCATTCAACTCACAGGGTTCGACCTTCCTGTTGCTACAACAGTTTTGAAACACTCTTTTTGTAGAATCTGCAAGTGGTTATTTGGAGCGCTTCGAGGCCTATGAGTAAAAGGAAATATCTTCAGAGAAAACTAGCCAGAAGCATTCTCAGAAACTTCTGTGTGATGAGTACATTCCACTCACAGAGTTGAACGTTCCCTTTCACCGAGCAGTTCTGAAACACTCTTTTTGTAGAATCTGCAAGTGGCTACTTAGAGCGCTTTGAGACCTATGCTGGAAAGTGAAATATCTTCACATAAAAACTAGGCAGAAGCATTCCCAGAAACTTCTCTGTGAAGTGTGCATTCAATTCACAGAGCTGAATCTTTCTTTTGATAGAGAAGTTTTGAGACACTCTTTCTGTAGAATCTGCAAGTGAATATCTGGAGCGCTTTGAGTCCTAGGCTGGCAAAGAAAGTATCTTCACATAGAAACTAGACAGAAGCATTCTCAAAGACTTCTCTGTGATGTGTGCATTCAACTCACAGAGTTGAAACATCCTTTTGATTTGGCAGTTTTAAAACAATCATTTTGTAGAATCTGCTAGTGGATATTTGCCGTATTTTGAGGCATATGCAGGAAAAGGTAATATCTTCACTTGAAAACTAGACAGAGGCATTCTCAGAAACTTCTTTCTGATGTGTGCCTTGAACTTCCGGAGTTGAACCTTCCTCTTCATAGAGCAGGTATATAATAGTCTTTAAGTATAATCTGCAAGTGGATATGTGGAGAACTTTGAGGACTGTGCTGGAAAAGGAAATGTCTTCCCATAGAAAGGAGACGGAAGCATTCTCAGAAGCTTCTCTGTGATGTCGGCATTCAACTCACAGAGTTGAACCTTCCTTTTGATAGAGCAGTTTTCAAACACACTTTGTGGATTCTGCAATTGGTTATTTGGAGAGTTTTGAGGCCTGTACTGGAAAAGGAAATATCTTCAGGTAAAAACTAGACAGAAGCATTCTCAGAAACTTCGTTGTGATGTTTGCATTCAACTCACGGAGTTGAACCCTCTTTTTGATTGCGCAGTTTTAAATCACTGTCTTTGTTGAATCTCCGAGTGGATATTTGGAGCGATTTGGGGCATATTCTGGAAAAGGAAATATCCTCACTTGAAAACTAGATAGAAGAAGTCCCAGAAACTCCTTTGTGACGTCTGCTTTCGACTCACAGAGTTGAACCTTCCTTTTCACAGAGCAGTTTGGAAACACTCTTTTTGTAGAATCTGCGAGTGGTTATTCGGAGAGCTTCGAGGCCCATGCTGGAAATGGAAATACCTTCACATAAAAACTAGACAGAAGCGTTCTCAGAAATTTCTCTGTGATGTGTGCATTGAACTCACAGAGTTGATCCTTCCTATTCATAGAGCATTTTTGTAACACTGTTTTAGGAGAATCCGCAAGTGGATTCTTGGGGAGATTTGAGGCCTATGCTGGAAAACGAAATATCTTCACATAGAAACTAGACGGAAGCATTATCAGAAACTTCTCTGTGATGTGTGCATTAAACTCACAGAGTTGAACATTGCTTTTGATGGAGCAGTTTTGAAACACTCTTTTCGTAGAATCTGCAAGTGGTTATTTAGAGCGCTTTGAGGCCTACGCTGCAAATGGAAATATCTTCACATAAAAACTAGACAGAAGCATTCTCACAAATTCCTTTGTGATGTGTGCATTCAACTCACAGAGATGAAGCTTCCTTTTCACAGGGCACTTTTGAAACACTGTGTTTGTGGGAACTACAAGTGGATATTTGGAGTGATTGCGGCCTCTGGTGGAAAAGCAAATATCATCAAATGAAAACTACACATAGGCATTCTCAGAAACTTCTTTGTGTGTGTGCATTCAACTCACAGAGTTGAAGAGTCCTTTTGGTAGAGCAGTTTTGAAGCACTCTTTTTGTAGAATCTGCGAGTGGTTATTCGGAGAGCTTTGAGGCCCATGCTGGAAAAGGAAATATCTTCACATAAAAACTGGACAGAAGCATTCCCAGAAAATTCTCTGTGATGTGTGCATTCAACTCACAGAGTTGAGCCTGCCTTTTCATACAGCATTTTTGTAACACTCTTTCAGTATAATCTGCAAGTGGATATTTGGGGCGCTTTGAGGCCTATGCTGGAAAACGAAATATCTTCACATAAAAATTAGACGGAAGCATTATCAGAAACTTCTCTGTGATGTGCGCATTCAACTCTCAGGGTTGAACGTGCCTTTTGATACAGCCGTTTTCAAACGCTCGTTTTGTGGCATCTGCATTTCGGAATTTGGAGTGCTTTGAGGCCTATACTGGAAAAGGAAATATCCTCACATAGAAACTAGACAGAGGCATTCTCAGAAACTTCTTTGTGATGTGTGCATTCAACTCACAGGGTTCGACCTTCCTGTTGCTACAACAGTTTTGAAACACTCTTTTTGTAGAATCTGCAAGTGGTTATTTGGAGCGCTTCGAGGCCTATGAGTAAAAGGAAATATCTTCAGAGAAAACTAGCCAGAAGCATTCTCAGAAACTTCTGTGTGATGAGTACATTCCACTCACAGAGTTGAACGTTCCCTTTCACCGAGCAGTTCTGAAACACTCTTTTTGTAGAATCTGCAAGTGGCTACTTAGAGCGCTTTGAGACCTATGCTGGAAAGTGAAATATCTTCACATAAAAACTAGGCAGAAGCATTCCCAGAAACTTCTCTGTGAAGTGTGCATTCAATTCACAGAGCTGAATCTTTCTTTTGATAGAGAAGTTTTGAGACACTCTTTCTGTAGAATCTGCAAGTGAATATCTGGAGCGCTTTGAGTCCTAGGCTGGCAAAGAAAGTATCTTCACATAGAAACTAGACAGAAGCATTCTCAAAGACTTCTCTGTGATGTGTGCATTCAACTCACAGAGTTGAAACATCCTTTTGATTTGGCAGTTTTAAAACAATCATTTTGTAGAATCTGCTAGTGGATATTTGCCGTATTTTGAGGCATATGCAGGAAAAGGTAATATCTTCACTTGAAAACTAGACAGAGGCATTCTCAGAAACTTCTTTCTGATGTGTGCCTTGAACTTCCGGAGTTGAACCTTCCTCTTCATAGAGCAGGTATATAATAGTCTTTAAGTATAATCTGCAAGTGGATATGTGGAGAACTTTGAGGACTGTGCTGGAAAAGGAAATGTCTTCCCATAGAAAGGAGACGGAAGCATTCTCAGAAGCTTCTCTGTGATGTCGGCATTCAACTCACAGAGTTGAACCTTCCTTTTGATAGAGCAGTTTTCAAACACACTTTGTGGATTCTGCAATTGGTTATTTGGAGAGTTTTGAGGCCTGTACTGGAAAAGGAAATATCTTCAGGTAAAAACTAGACAGAAGCATTCTCAGAAACTTCGTTGTGATGTTTGCATTCAACTCACGGAGTTGAACCCTCTTTTTGATTGCGCAGTTTTAAATCACTGTCTTTGTTGAATCTCCAAGTGGATATTTGGAGCGATTTGGGGCATATTCTGGAAAAGGAAATATCCTCACTTGAAAACTAGATAGAAGAAGTCCCAGAAACTCCTTTGTGACGTCTGCTTTCGACGCACAGAGTTGAACCTTCCTTTTCACAGAGCAGTTTGGAAACACTCTTTTTGTAGAATCTGCGAGTGGTTATTCGGAGAGCTTCGAGGCCCATGCTGGAAATGGAAATACCTTCACATAAAAACTAGACAGAAGCGTTCTCAGAAATTTCTCTGTGATGTGTGCATTGAACTCACAGAGTTGATCCTTCCTATTGATAGAGCATTTTTGTAACACTGTTTTAGGAGAATCCGCAAGTGGATTCTTGGGGAGATTTGAGGCCTATGCTGGATAACGAAATATCTTCACATAGAAACTAGACGGAAGCATTATCAGAAACTTCTCTGTGATGTGTGCATTAAACTCACAGAGTTGAACATTGCTTTTGATGGAGCAGTTTTGAAACACTCTTTTCGTAGAATCTGCAAGTGGTTATTTAGAGCGCTTTGAGGCCTGCGCTGCAAATGGAAATATCTTCACATAAAAACTAGACAGAAGCATTCTCACAAATTCCTTTGTGATGTGTGCATTCAACTCACAGAGATGAAGCTTCCTTTTCACAGGGCACTTTTGAAACACTGTGTTTGTGGGAACTACAAGTGGATATTTGGAGTGATTGCGGCCTCTGGTGGAAAAGCAAATATCATCAAATGAAAACTACACATAGGCATTCTCAGAAACTTCTTTGTATGTGTGCATTCAACTCACAGAGTTGAAGAGTCCTTTTGGTAGAGCAGTTTTGAAGCACTCTTTTTGTAGAATCTGCGAGTGGTTATTCGGAGAGCTTTGAGGCCCATGCTGGAAAAGGAAATATCTTCACATAAAAACTGGACAGAAGCATTCTCAGAAAAGTCTCTGTGATGTGTGCATTCAACTCACAGAGTTGAGCCTGCCTTTTCATACAGCATTTTTGTAACACTCTTTCAGTATAATCTGCAAGTGGATATTTGGGGCGCTTTGAGGCCTATGCTGGAAAACGAAATATCTTCACATAAAAATTAGACGGAAGCATTATCAGAAACTTCTCTGTGATGTGCGCATTCAACTCACAGGGTTGAACGTGCCTTTCGATACAGCCGTTTTCAAACGCTCGTTTTGTGGCATCTGCATTTCGGAATTTGGAGTGCTTTGAGGCCTATACTGGAAAAGGAAATATCCTCACATAGAAACTAGACAGAAGCATTCTCAGAAACTTCTTTGTGATGTGTGCATTCAACACACAGGGTTCGACCTTCCTTTTGCTACAACAGTTTTGAAACACTCTTTTTGTAGAATCTGCAAGTGGTTATTTGGAGCGCTTCGAGGCCTATGAGTAAAAGGAAATATCTTCAGAGAAAACTAGCCAGAAGCATTCTCAGAAACTTCTGTGTGATGAGTACATTCCACTCACAGAGTTGAACGTTCCCTTTCACCGAGCAGTTCTGAAACACTCTTTTTGTAGAATCTGCAAGTGGCTACTTAGAGCGCTTTGAGACCTATGCTGGAAAGTGAAATATCTTCACATAAAAACTAGGCAGAAGCATTCCCAGAAACTTCTCTGTGAAGTGTGCATTCAATTCACAGAGCTGAATCTTTCTTTTGATAGAGAAGTTTTGAGACACTCTTTCTGTAGAATCTGCAAGTGAATATCTGGAGCGCTTTGAGTCCTAGGCTGGCAAAGAAAGTATCTTCACATAGAAACTAGACAGAAGCATTCTCAAAGACTTCTCTGTGATGTGTGCATTCAAGTCACAGAGTTGAAACATCCTTTTGATTTGGCAGTTTTAAAACAATCATTTTGTAGAATCTGCTAGTGGATATTTGCCGTATTTTGAGGCATATGCAGGAAAAGGTAATATCTTCACTTGAAAACTAGACAGAGGCATTCTCAGAAACTTCTTTCTGATGTGTGCCTTGAACTTCCGGAGTTGAACCTTCCTCTTCATAGAGCAGTTATATAATAGTCTTTAAGTATAATCTGCAAGTGGATATGTGGAGAACTTTGAGGACTGTGCTGGAAAAGGAAATGTCTTCCCATAGAAAGGAGACGGAAGCATTCTCAGAAGCTTCTCTGTGATGTCGGCATTCAACTCACAGAGTTGAACCTTCCTTTTGATAGAGCAGTTTTCAAACACACTTTGTGGATTCTGCAATTGGTTATTTGGAGAGTTTTGAGGCCTGTACTGGAAAAGGAAATATCTTCGGGTAAAAACTAGACAGAAGCATTCTCAGAAACTTCGTTGTGATGTTTGCATTCAACTCACGGAGTTGAACCCTCTTTTTGATTGCGCAGTTTTAAATCACTGTCTTTGTTGAATCTCCAAGTGGATATTTGGAGCGATTTGGGGCATATTCTGGAAAAGGAAATATCCTCACTTGAAAACTAGATAGAAGAAGTCCCAGAAACTCCTTTGTGACGTCTGCTTTCGACTCACAGAGTTGAACCTTCCTTTTCACAGAGCAGTTTGGAAACACTCTTTTTGTAGAATCTGCGAGTGGTTATTCGGAGAGCTTCGAGGCCCATGCTGGAAATGGAAATACCTTCACATAAAAACTAGACAGAAGCGTTCTCAGAAATTTCTCTGTGATGTGTGCATTGAACTCACAGAGTTGATCCTTCCTATTCATAGAGCATTTTTGTAACACTGTTTTAGGAGAATCCGCAAGTGGATTCTTGGGGAGATTTGAGGCCTATGCTGGAAAACGAAATATCTTCACATAGAAACTAGACGGAAGCATTATCAGAAACTTCTCTGTGATGTGTGCATTAAACTCACAGAGTTGAACATTGCTTTTGATGCAGCAGTTTTGAAACACTCTTTTCGTAGAATCTGCAAGTGGTTATTTAGAGCGCTTTGAGGCCTACGCTGCAAATGGAAATATCTTCACATAAAAACTAGACAGAAGCATTCTCACAAATTCCTTTGTGATGTGTGCATTCAACTCACAGAGATGAAGCTTCCTTTTCACAGGGCACTTTTGAAACACTGTGTTTGTGGGAACTACAAGTGGATATTTGGAGTGATTGCGGCCTCTGGTGGAAAAGCAAATATCATCAAATGAAAACTACACATAGGCATTCTCAGAAACTTCTTTGTGTGTGTGCATTCAACTCACAGAGTTGAAGAGTCCTTTTGGTAGAGCAGTTTTGAAGCACTCTTTTTGTAGAATCTGCGAGTGGTTATTCGGAGAGCTTTGAGGCCCATGCTGGAAAAGGAAATATCTTCACATAAAAACTGGACAGAAGCATTCCCACAAAATTCTCTGTGATGTGTGCATTCAACTCACAGAGTTGAGCCTGCCTTTTCATACAGCATTTTTGTAACACTCTTTCAGTATAATCTGCAAGTGGATATTTGGGGCGCTTTGAGGCCTATGCTGGAAAACGAAATATCTTCACATAAAAATTAGACGGAAGCATTATCAGAAACTTCTCTGTGATGTGCGCATTCAACTCTCAGGGTTGAACGTGCCTTTTGATACAGCCGTTTTCAAACGCTCGTTTTGTGGCATCTGCATTTCGGAATTTGGAGTGCTTTGAGGCCTATACTGGAAAAGGAAATATCCTCACATAGAAACTAGACAGAAGCATTCTCAGAAACTTCTTTGTGATGTGTGCATTCAACTCACAGGGTTCGACCTTCCTTTTGCTACAACAGTTTTGAAACACTCTTTTTGTAGAATCTGCAAGTGGTTATTTGGAGCGCTTCGAGGCCTATGAGTAAAAGGAAATATCTTCAGAGAAAACTAGCCAGAAGCATTCTCAGAAACTTCTGTGTGATGAGTACATTCCACTCACAGAGTTCAACGTTCCCTTTCACCGAGCAGTTCTGAAACACTCTTTTTGTAGAATCTGCAAGTGGCTACTTAGAGCGCTTTGAGACCTATGCTGGAAAGTGAAATATCTTCACATAAAAACTAGACAGAAGCATTCCCAGAAACTTCTCTGTGAAGTGTGCATTCAATTCACAGAGCTGAATCTTTCTTTTGATAGAGAAGTTTTGAGACACTCTTTCTGTAGAATCTGCAAGTGAATATCTGGAGCGCTTTGAGTCCTAGGCTGGAAAAGAAAGTATCTTCACATAGAAACTAGACAGAAGCATTCTCAAAGACTTCTCTGTGATGTGTGCATTCAAGTCACAGAGTTGAAACATCCTTTTGATTTGGCAGTTTTAAAACAATCATTTTGTAGAATCTGCTAGTGGATATTTGCCGTATTTTGAGGCATATGCAGGAAAAGGTAATATCTTCACTTGAAAACTAGACAGAGGCATTCTCAGAAACTTCTTTCTGATGTGTGCCTTGAACTTCCGGAGTTGAACATTCCTCTTCATAGAGCAGTTATATAATAGTCTTTAAGTATAATCTGCAAGTGGATATGTGGAGAACTTTGAGGACTGTGCTGGAAAAGGAAATGTCTTCCCATAGAAAGGAGACGGAAGCATTCTCAGAAGCTTCTCTGTGATGTCGGCATTCAACTCACAGAGTTGAACCTTCCTTTTGATAGAGCAGTTTTCAAACACACTTTGTGGATTCTGCAATTGGTTATTTGGAGAGTTTTGAGGCCTGTACTGGAAAAGGAAATATCTTCAGGTAAAAACTAGACAGAAGCATTCTCAGAAACTTCGTTGTGATGTTTGCATTCAACTCACGGAGTTGAACCCTCTTTTTGATTGCGCAGTTTTAAATCACTGTCTTTGTTGAATCTCCAAGTGGATATTTGGAGCGATTTGGGGCATATTCTGGAAAAGGAAATATCCTCACTTGAAAACTAGATAGAAGAAGTCCCAGAAACTCCTTTGTGACGTCTGCTTTCGACTCACAGAGTTGAACCTTCCTTTTCACAGAGCAGTTTGGAAACACTCTTTTTGTAGAATCTGCGAGTGGTTATTCGGAGAGCTTCGAGGCCCATGCTGGAAATGGAAATACCTTCACATAAAAACTAGACAGAAGCGTTCTCAGAAATTTCTCTGTGATGTGTGCATTGAACTCACAGAGTTGATCCTTCCTATTCATAGAGCATTTTTGTAACACTGTTTTAGGAGAATCCGCAAGTGGATTCTTGGGGAGATTTGAGGCCTATGCTGGAAAACGAAATATCTTCACATAGAAACTAGACGGAAGCATTATCAGAAACTTCTCTGTGATGTGTGCATTAAACTCACAGAGTTGAACATTGCTTTTGATGGAGCAGTTTTGAAACACTCTTTTCGTAGAATCTGCAAGTGGTTATTTAGAGCGCTTTGAGGCCTACGCTGCAAATGGAAATATCTTCACATAAAAACTAGACAGAAGCATTCTCACAAATTCCTTTGTGATGTGTGCATTCAACTCACAGAGATGAAGCTTCCTTTTCACAGGGCACTTTTGAAAGACTGTGTTTGTGGGAACTACAAGTGGATATTTGGAGTGATTGCGGCCTCTGGTGGAAAAGCAAATATCATCAAATGAAAACTACACATAGGCATTCTCAGAAACTTCTTTGTGTGTGTGCATTCAACTCACAGAGTTGAAGAGTCCTTTTGGTAGAGCAGTTTTGAAGCACTCTTTTTGTAGAATCTGCGAGTGGTTATTCGGAGAGCTTTGAGGCCCATGCTGGAAAAGGAAATATCTTCACATAAAAACTGGACAGAAGCATTCCCAGAAAATTCTCTGTGATGTGTGCATTCAACTCACAGAGTTGAGCCTGCCTTTTCATACAGCATTTTTGTAACACTCTTTCAGTATAATCTGCAAGTGGATATTTGGGGCGCTTTGAGGCCTATGCTGGAAAACGAAATATCTTCACATAAAAATTAGACGGAAGCATTATCAGAAACTTCTCTGTGATGTGCGCATTCAACTCTCAGGGTTGAACGTGCCTTTTGATACAGCCGTTTTCAAACGCTCGTTTTGTGGCATCTGCATTTCGGAATTTGGAGTGCTTTGAGGCCTATACTGGAAAAGGAAATATCCTCACATAGAAACTAGACAGAAGCATTCTCAGAAACTTCTTTGTGATGTGTGCATTCAACTCACAGGGTTCGACCTTCCTTTTGCTACAACAGTTTTGAAACACTCTTTTTGTAGAATCTGCAAGTGGTTATTTGGAGCGCTTCGAGGCCTATGAGTAAAAGGAAATATCTTCAGAGAAAACTAGCCAGAAGCATTCTCAGAAACTTCTGTGTGATGAGTACATTCCACTCACAGAGTTGAACGTTCCCTTTCACCGAGCAGTTCTGAAACACTCTTTTTGTAGAATCTGCAAGTGGCTACTTAGAGCGCTTTGAGACCTGTGCTGGAAAGTGAAATATCTTCACATAAAAACTAGACAGAAGCATTCCCAGAAACTTCTCTGTGAAGTGTGCATTCAATTCACAGAGCTGAATCTTTCTTTTGATAGAGAAGTTTTGAGACACTCTTTCTGTAGAATCTGCAAGTGAATATCTGGAGCGCTTTGAGTCCTAGGCTGGAAAAGAAAGTATCTTCACATAGAAACTAGACAGAAGCATTCTCAAAGACTTCTCTGTGATGCGTGCATTCAACTCACAGAGTTGAAACATCCTTTTGATTTGGCAGTTTTAAAACAATCATTTTGTAGAATCTGCTAGTGGATATTTGCCGTATTTTGAGGCATATGCAGGAAAAGGTAATATCTTCACTTGAAAACTAGACAGAGGCATTCTCAGAAACTTCTTTCTGATGTGTGCCTTGAACTTCCGGAGTTGAACCTTCCTCTTCATAGAGCAGGTATATAATAGTCTTTAAGTATAATCTGCAAGTGGATATGTGGAGAACTTTGAGGACTGTGCTGGAAAAGGAAATGTCTTCCCATAGAAAGGAGACGGAAGCATTCTCAGAAGCTTCTCTGTGATGTCGGCATTCAACTCACAGAGTTGAACCTTCCTTTTGATAGAGCAGTTTTCAAACACACTTTGTGGATTCTGCAATTGGTTATTTGGAGAGTTTTGAGGCCTGTACTGGAAAAGGAAATATCTTCAGGTAAAAACTAGACAGAAGCATTCTCAGAAACTTCGTTGTGATGTTTGCATTCAACTCACGGAGTTGAACCCTCTTTTTGATTGCGCAGTTTTAAATCACTGTCTTTGTTGAATCTCCAAGTGGATATTTGGAGCGATTTGGGGCATATTCTGGAAAAGGAAATATCCTCACTTGAAAACTAGATAGAAGAAGTCCCAGAAACTCCTTTGTGACGTCTGCTTTCGACTCACAGAGTTGAACCTTCCTTTTCACAGAGCAGTTTGGAAACACTCTTTTTGTAGAATCTGCGAGTGGTTATTCGGAGAGCTTCGAGGCCCATGCTGGAAATGGAAATACCTTCACATAAAAACTAGACAGAAGCGTTCTCAGAAATTTCTCTGTGATGTGTGCATTGAACTCACAGAGTTGATCCTTCCTATTGATAGAGCATTTTTGTAACACTGTTTTAGGAGAATCCGCAAGTGGATTCTTGGGGAGATTTGAGGCCTATGCTGGAAAACGAAATATCTTCACATAGAAACTAGACGGAAGCATTATCAGAAACTTCTCTGTGATGTGTGCACTAAACTCACAGAGTTGAACATTGCTTTTGATGGAGCAGTTTTGAAACACTCTTTTCGTAGAATCTGCAAGTGGTTATTTAGAGCGCTTTGAGGCCTACGCTGCAAATGGAAATATCTTCACATAAAAACTAGACAGAAGCATTCTCAGAAATTCCTTTGTGATGTGTGCATTCAACTCACAGAGATGAAGCTTCCTTTTCACAGGGCACTTTTGAAACACTGTGTTTGTGGGAACTACAAGTGGATATTTGGAGTGATTGCGGCCTCTGGTGGAAAAGCAAATATCATCAAATGAAAACTACACATAGGCATTCTCAGAAACTTCTTTGTGTGTGTGCATTCAACTCACAGAGTTGAAGAGTCCTTTTGGTAGAGCAGTTTTGAAGCACTCTTTTTGTAGAATCTGCGAGTGGTTATTCGGAGAGCTTTGAGGCCCATGCTGGAAAAGGAAATATCTTCACATAAAAACTGGACAGAAGCATTCCCAGAAAATTCTCTGTGATGTGTGCATTCAACTCACAGAGTTGAGCCTGCCTTTTCATACAGCATTTTTGTAACACTCTTTCAGTATAATCTGCAAGTGGATATTTGGGGCGCTTTGAGGCCTATGCTGGAAAACGAAATATCTTCACATAAAAATTAGACGGAAGCATTATCAGAAACTTCTCTGTGATGTGCGCATTCAACTCTCAGGGTTGAACGTGCCTTTCGATACAGCCGTTTTCAAACGCTCGTTTTGTGGCATCTGCATTTCGGAATTTGGAGTGCTTTGAGGCCTATACTGGAAAAGGAAATATCCTCACATAGAAACTAGACAGAAGCATTCTCAGAAACTTCTTTGTGATGTGTGCATTCAACTCACAGGGTTCGACCTTCCTTTTGCTACAACAGTTTTGAAACACTCTTTTTGTAGAATCTGCAAGTGGTTATTTGGAGCGCTTCGAGGCCTATGAGTAAAAGGAAATATCTTCAGAGAAAACTAGCCAGAAGCATTCTCAGAAACTTCTGTGTGATGAGTACATTCCACTCACAGAGTTGAACGTTCCCTTTCACCGACCAGTTCTGAAACACTCTTTTTGTAGAATCTGCAAGTGGCTACTTAGAGCGCTTTGAGACCTATGCTGGAAAGTGAAATATCTTCACATAAAAACTAGGCAGAAGCATTCCCAGAAACTTCTCTGTGAAGTGTGCATTCAATTCACAGAGCTGAATCTTTCTTTTGATAGAGAAGTTTTGAGACACTCTTTCTGTAGAATCTGCAAGTGAATATCTGGAGCGCTTTGAGTCCTAGGCTGGAAAAGAAAGTATCTTCACATAGAAACTAGACAGAAGCATTCTCAAAGACTTCTCTGTGATGTGTGCATTCAAGTCACAGAGTTGAAACATCCTTTTGATTTGGCAGTTTTAAAACAATCATTTTGTAGAATCTGCTAGTGGATATTTGCCGTATTTTGAGGCATATGCAGGAAAAGGTAATATCTTCACTTGAAAACTAGACAGAGGCATTCTCAGAAACTTCTTTCTGATGTGTGCCTTGAACTTCCGGAGTTGAACCTTCCTCTTCATAGAGCAGTTATATAATAGTCTTTAAGTATAATCTGCAAGTGGATATGTGGAGAACTTTGAGGACTGTGCTGGAAAAGGAAATGTCTTCCCATAGAAAGGAGACGGAAGCATTCTCAGAAGCTTCTCTGTGATGTCGGCATTCAACTCACAGAGTTGAACCTTCCTTTTGATAGAGCAGTTTTCAAACACACTTTGTGGATTCTGCAATTGGTTATTTGGAGAGTTTTGAGGCCTGTACTGGAAAAGGAAATATCTTCGGGTAAAAACTAGACAGAAGCATTCTCAGAAACTTCGTTGTGATGTTTGCATTCAACTCACGGAGTTGAACCCTCTTTTTGATTGCGCAGTTTTAAATCACTGTCTTTGTTGAATCTCCAAGTGGATATTTGGAGCGATTTGGGGCATATTCTGGAAAAGGAAATATCCTCACTTGAAAACTAGATAGAAGAAGTCCCAGAAACTCCTTTGTGACGTCTGCTTTCGACTCACAGAGTTGAACCTTCCTTTTCACAGAGCAGTTTGGAAACACTCTTTTTGTAGAATCTGCGAGTGGTTATTCGGAGAGCTTCGAGGCCCATGCTGGAAATGGAAATACCTTCACATAAAAACTAGACAGAAGCGTTCTCAGAAATTTCTCTGTGATGTGTGCATTGAACTCACAGAGTTGATCCTTCCTATTCATAGAGCATTTTTGTAACACTGTTTTAGGAGAATCCGCAAGTGGATTCTTGGGGAGATTTGAGGCCTATGCTGGAAAACGAAATATCTTCACATAGAAACTAGACGGAAGCATTATCAGAAACTTCTCTGTGATGTGTGCATTAAACTCACAGAGTTGAACATTGCTTTTGATGCAGCAGTTTTGAAACACTCTTTTCGTAGAATCTGCAAGTGGTTATTTAGAGCGCTTTGAGGCCTACGCTGCAAATGGAAATATCTTCACATAAAAACTAGACAGAAGCATTCTCACAAATTCCTTTGTGATGTGTGCATTCAACTCACAGAGATGAAGCTTCCTTTTCACAGGGCACTTTTGAAACACTGTGTTTGTGGGAACTACAAGTGGATATTTGGAGTGATTGCGGCCTCTGGTGGAAAAGCAAATATCATCAAATGAAAACTACACATAGGCATTCTCAGAAACTTCTTTGTGTGTGTGCATTCAACTCACAGAGTTGAAGAGTCCTTTTGGTAGAGCAGTTTTGAAGCACTCTTTTTGTAGAATCTGCGAGTGGTTATTCGGAGAGCTTTGAGGCCCATGCTGGAAAAGGAAATATCTTCACATAAAAACTGGACAGAAGCATTCCCAGAAAATTCTCTGTGATGTGTGCATTCAACTCACAGAGTTGAGCCTGCCTTTTCATACAGCATTTTTGTAACACTCTTTCAGTATAATCTGCAAGTGGATATTTGGGGCGCTTTGAGGCCTATGCTGGAAAACGAAATATCTTCACATAAAAATTAGACGGAAGCATTATCAGAAACTTCTCTGTGATGTGCGCATTCAACTCTCAGGGTTGAACGTGCCTTTTGATACAGCCGTTTTCAAACGCTCGTTTTGTGGCATCTGCATTTCGGAATTTGGAGTGCTTTGAGGCCTATACTGGAAAAGGAAATATCCTCACATAGAAACTAGACAGAAGCATTCTCAGAAACTTCTTTGTGATGTGTGCATTCAACTCACAGGGTTCGACCTTCCTTTTGCTACAACAGTTTTGAAACACTCTTTTTGTAGAATCTGCAAGTGGTTATTTGGAGCGCTTCGAGGCCTATGAGTAAAAGGAAATATCTTCAGAGAAAACTAGCCAGAAGCATTCTCAGAAACTTCTGTGTGATGAGTACATTCCACTCACAGAGTTCAACGTTCCCTTTCACCGAGCAGTTCTGAAACACTCTTTTTGTAGAATCTGCAAGTGGCTACTTAGAGCGCTTTGAGACCTATGCTGGAAAGTGAAATATCTTCACATAAAAACTAGACAGAAGCATTCCCAGAAACTTCTCTGTGAAGTGTGCATTCAATTCACAGAGCTGAATCTTTCTTTTGATAGAGAAGTTTTGAGACACTCTTTCTGTAGAATCTGCAAGTGAATATCTGGAGCGCTTTGAGTCCTAGGCTGGAAAAGAAAGTATCTTCACATAGAAACTAGACAGAAGCATTCTCAAAGACTTCTCTGTGATGTGTGCATTCAAGTCACAGAGTTGAAACATCCTTTTGATTTGGCAGTTTTAAAACAATCATTTTGTAGAATGTGCTAGTGGATATTTGCAGTATTTTGAGGCATATGCAGGAAAAGGTAATATCTTCACTTGAAAACTAGACAGAGGCATTCTCAGAAACTTCTTTCTGATGTGTGCCTTGAACTTCCGGAGTTGAACCTTCCTCTTCATAGAGCAGTTATATAATAGTCTTTAAGTATAATCTGCAAGTGGATATGTGGAGAACTTTGAGGACTGTGCTGGAAAAGGAAATGTCTTCCCATAGAAAGGAGACGGAAGCATTCTCAGAAGCTTCTCTGTGATGTCGGCATTCAACTCACAGAGTTGAACCTTCCTTTTGATAGAGCAGTTTTCAAACACACTTTGTGGATTCTGCAATTGGTTATTTGGAGAGTTTTGAGGCCTGTACTGGAAAAGGAAATATCTTCGGGTAAAAACTAGACAGAAGCATTCTCAGAAACTTCGTTGTGATGTTTGCATTCAACTCACGGAGTTGAACCCTCTTTTTGATTGCGCAGTTTTAAATCACTGTCTTTGTTGAATCTCCAAGTGGATATTTGGAGCGATTTGGGGCATATTCTGGAAAAGGAAATATCCTCACTTGAAAACTAGATAGAAGAAGTCCCAGAAACTCCTTTGTGACGTCTGCTTTCGACTCACAGAGTTGAACCTTCCTTTTCACAGAGCAGTTTGGAAACACTCTTTTTGTAGAATCTGCGAGTGGTTATTCGGAGAGCTTCGAGGCCCATGCTGGAAATGGAAATACCTTCACATAAAAACTAGACAGAAGCGTTCTCAGAAATTTCTCTGTGATGTGTGCATTGAACTCACAGAGTTGATCCTTCCTATTCATAGAGCATTTTTGTAACACTGTTTTAGGAGAATCCGCAAGTGGATTCTTGGGGAGATTTGAGGCCTATGCTGGAAAACGAAATATCTTCACATAGAAACTAGACGGAAGCATTATCAGAAACTTCTCTGTGATGTGTGCATTAAACTCACAGAGTTGAACATTGCTTTTGATGGAGCAGTTTTGAAACACTCTTTTCGTAGAATCTGCAAGTGGTTATTTAGAGCGCTTTGAGGCCTACGCTGCAAATGGAAATATCTTCACATAAAAACTAGACAGAAGCATTCTCAGAAATTCCTTTGTGATGTGTGCATTCAACTCACAGAGATGAAGCTTCCTTTTCACAGGGCACTTTTGAAACACTGTGTTTGTGGGAACTACAAGTGGATATTTGGAGTGATTGCGGCCTCTGGTGGAAAAGCAAATATCATCAAATGAAAACTACACATAGGCATTCTCAGAAACTTCTTTGTGTGTGTGCATTCAACTCACAGAGTTGAAGAGTCCTTTTGGTAGAGCAGTTTTGAAGCACTCTTTTTGTAGAATCTGCGAGTGGTTATTCGGAGAGCTTTGAGGCCCATGCTGGAAAAGGAAATATCTTCACATAAAAACTGGACAGAAGCATTCCCAGAAAATTCTCTGTGATGTGTGCATTCAACTCACAGAGTTGAGCCTGCCTTTTCATACAGCATTTTTGTAACACTCTTTCAGTATAATCTGCAAGTGGATATTTGGGGCGCTTTGAGGCCTATGCTGGAAAACGAAATATCTTCACATAAAAATTAGACGGAAGCATTATCAGAAACTTCTCTGTGATGTGCGCATTCAACTCTCAGGGTTGAACGTGCCTTTTGATACAGCCGTTTTCAAACGCTCGTTTTGTGGCATCTGCATTTCGGAATTTGGAGTGCTTTGAGGCCTATACTGGAAAAGGAAATATCCTCACATAGAAACTAGACAGAAGCATTCTCAGAAACTTCTTTGTGATGTGTGCATTCAACTCACAGGGTTCGACCTTCCTTTTGCTACAACAGTTTTGAAACACTCTTTTTGTAGAATCTGCAAGTGGTTATTTGGAGCGCTTCGAGGCCTATGAGTAAAAGGAAATATCTTCAGAGAAAACTAGCCAGAAGCATTCTCAGAAACTTCTGTGTGATGAGTACATTCCACTCACAGAGTTGAACGTTCCCTTTCACCGAGCAGTTCTGAAACACTCTTTTTGTAGAATCTGCAAGTGGCTACTTAGAGCGCTTTGAGACCTGTGCTGGAAAGTGAAATATCTTCACATAAAAACTAGACAGAAGCATTCCCAGAAACTTCTCTGTGAAGTGTGCATTCAATTCACAGAGCTGAATCTTTCTTTTGATAGAGAAGTTTTGAGACACTCTTTCTGTAGAATCTGCAAGTGAATATCTGGAGCGCTTTGAGTCCTAGGCTGGAAAAGAAAGTATCTTCACATAGAAACTAGACAGAAGCATTCTCAAAGACTTCTCTGTGATGCGTGCATTCAACTCACAGAGTTGAAACATCCTTTTGATTTGGCAGTTTTAAAACAATCATTATGTAGAATCTGCTAGTGGATATTTGCCGTATTTTGAGGCATATGCAGGAAAAGGTAATATCTTCACTTGAAAACTAGACAGAGGCATTCTCAGAAACTTCTTTCTGATGTGTGCCTTGAACTTCCGGAGTTGAACCTTCCTCTTCATAGAGCAGGTATATAATAGTCTTTAAGTATAATCTGCAAGTGGATATGTGGAGAACTTTGAGGACTGTGCTGGAAAAGGAAATGTCTTCCCATAGAAAGGAGACGGAAGCATTCTCAGAAGCTTCTCTGTGATGTCGGCATTCAACTCACAGAGTTGAACCTTCCTTTTGATAGAGCAGTTTTCAAACACACTTTGTGGATTCTGCAATTGGTTATTTGGAGAGTTTTGAGGCCTGTACTGGAAAAGGAAATATCTTCAGGTAAAAACTAGACAGAAGCATTCTCAGAAACTTCGTTGTGATGTTTGCATTCAACTCACGGAGTTGAACCCTCTTTTTGATTGCGCAGTTTTAAATCACTGTCTTTGTTGAATCTCCAAGTGGATATTTGGAGCGATTTGGGGCATATTCTGGAAAAGGAAATATCCTCACTTGAAAACTAGATAGAAGAAGTCCCAGAAACTCCTTTGTGACGTCTGCTTTCGACTCACAGAGTTGAACCTTCCTTTTCACAGAGCAGTTTGGAAACACTCTTTTTGTAGAATCTGCGAGTGGTTATTCGGAGAGCTTCGAGGCCCATGCTGGAAATGGAAATACCTTCACATAAAAACTAGACAGAAGCGTTCTCAGAAATTTCTCTGTGATGTGTGCATTGAACTCACAGAGTTGATCCTTCCTATTGATAGAGCATTTTTGTAACACTGTTTTAGGAGAATCCGCAAGTGGATTCTTGGGGAGATTTGAGGCCTATGCTGGAAAACGAAATATCTTCACATAGAAACTAGACGGAAGCATTATCAGAAACTTCTCTGTGATGTGTGCACTAAACTCACAGAGTTGAACATTGCTTTTGATGGAGCAGTTTTGAAACACTCTTTTCGTAGAATCTGCAAGTGGTTATTTAGAGCGCTTTGAGGCCTACGCTGCAAATGGAAATATCTTCACATAAAAACTAGACAGAAGCATTCTCAGAAATTCCTTTGTGATGTGTGCATTCAACTCACAGAGATGAAGCTTCCTTTTCACAGGGCACTTTTGAAACACTGTGTTTGTGGGAACTACAAGTGGATATTTGGAGTGATTGCGGCCTCTGGTGGAAAAGCAAATATCATCAAATGAAAACTACACATAGGCATTCTCAGAAACTTCTTTGTGTGTGTGCATTCAACTCACAGAGTTGAAGAGTCCTTTTGGTAGAGCAGTTTTGAAGCACTCTTTTTGTAGAATCTGCGAGTGGTTATTCGGAGAGCTTTGAGGCCCATGCTGGAAAAGGAAATATCTTCACATAAAAACTGGACAGAAGCATTCCCAGAAAATTCTCTGTGATGTGTGCATTCAACTCACAGAGTTGAGCCTGCCTTTTCATACAGCATTTTTGTAACACTCTTTCAGTATAATCTGCAAGTGGATATTTGGGGCGCTTTGAGGCCTATGCTGGAAAACGAAATATCTTCACATAAAAATTAGATGGAAGCATTATCAGAAACTTCTCTGTGATGTGCGCATTCAACTCTCAGGGTTGAACGTGCCTTTTGATACAGCCGTTTTCAAACGCTCGTTTTGTGGCATCTGCATTTCGGAATTTGGAGTGCTTTGAGGCCTATACTGGAAAAGGAAATATCCTCACATAGAAACTAGACAGAAGCATTCTCAGAAACTTCTTTGTGATGTGTGCATTCAACTCACAGGGTTCGACCTTCCTTTTGCTACAACAGTTTTGAAACACTCTTTTTGTAGAATCTGCAAGTGGTTATTTGGAGCGCTTCGAGGCCTATGAGTAAAAGGAAATATCTTCAGAGAAAACTAGCCAGAAGCATTCTCAGAAACTTCTGTGTGATGAGTACATTCCACTCACAGAGTTGAACGTTCCCTTTCACCGACCAGTTCTGAAACACTCTTTTTGTAGAATCTGCAAGTGGCTACTTAGAGCGCTTTGAGACCTATGCTGGAAAGTGAAATATCTTCACATAAAAACTAGGCAGAAGCATTCCCAGAAACTTCTCTGTGAAGTGTGCATTCAATTCACAGAGCTGAATCTTTCTTTTGATAGAGAAGTTTTGAGACACTCTTTCTGTAGAATCTGCAAGTGAATATCTGGAGCGCTTTGAGTCCTAGGCTGGAAAAGAAAGTATCTTCACATAGAAACTAGACAGAAGCATTCTCAAAGACTTCTCTGTGATGTGTGCATTCAAGTCACAGAGTTGAAACATCCTTTTGATTTGGCAGTTTTAAAACAATCATTTTGTAGAATCTGCTAGTGGATATTTGCCGTATTTTGAGGCATATGCAGGAAAAGGTAATATCTTCACTTGAAAACTAGACAGAGGCATTCTCAGAAACTTCTTTCTGATGTGTGCCTTGAACTTCCGGAGTTGAACCTTCCTCTTCATAGAGCAGTTATATAATAGTCTTTAAGTATAATCTGCAAGTGGATATGTGGAGAACTTTGAGGACTGTGCTGGAAAAGGAAATGTCTTCCCATAGAAAGGAGACGGAAGCATTCTCAGAAGCTTCTCTGTGATGTCGGCATTCAACTCACAGAGTTGAACCTTCCTTTTGATAGAGCAGTTTTCAAACACACTTTGTGGATTCTGCAATTGGTTATTTGGAGAGTTTTGAGGCCTGTACTGGAAAAGGAAATATCTTCAGGTAAAAACTAGACAGAAGCATTCTCAGAAACTTCGTTGTGATGTTTGCATTCAACTCACGGAGTTGAACCCTCTTTTTGATTGCGCAGTTTTAAATCACTGTCTTTGTTGAATCTCCAAGTGGATATTTGGAGCGATTTGGGGCATATTCTGGAAAAGGAAATATCTTCACTTGAAAACTAGATAGAAGAAATCCCAGAAACTCCTTTGTGACGTCTGCTTTCGACTCACAGAGTTGAACCTTCCTTTTCACAGAGCAGTTTGGAAACACTCTTTTTGTAGAATCTGCGAGTGGTTATTCGGAGAGCTTCGAGGCCCATGCTGGAAATGGAAATACCTTCACATAAAAACTAGACAGAAGCGTTCTCAGAAATTTCTCTGTGATGTGTGCATTGAACTCACAGAGTTGATCCTTCCTATTGATAGAGCATTTTTGTAACACTGTTTTAGGAGAATCCGCAAGTGGATTCTTGGGGAGATTTGAGGCCTATGCTGGAAAACGAAATATCTTCACATAGAAACTAGACGGAAGCATTATCAGAAACTTCTCTGTGATGTGTGCATTAAACTCACAGAGTTGAACATTGCTTTTGATGGAGCAGTTTTGAAACACTCTTTTCGTAGAATCTGCAAGTGGTTATTTAGAGCGCTTTGAGGCCTACGCTGCAAATGGAAATATCTTCACATAAAAACTAGACAGAAGCATTCTCACAAATTCCTTTGTGATGTGTGCATTCAACTCACAGAGATGAAGCTTCCTTTTCACAGGGCACTTTTGAAACACTGTGTTTGTGGGAACTACAAGTGGATATTTGGAGTGATTGTGGCCTCTGGTGGAAAAGCAAATATCATCAAATGAAAACTACACATAGGCATTCTCAGAAACTTCTTTGTGTGTGTGCATTCAACTCACAGAGTTGAAGAGTCCTTTTGGTAGAGCAGTTTTGAAGCACTCTTTTTGTAGAATCTGCGAGTGGTTATTCGGAGAGCTTTGAGGCCCATGCTGGAAAAGGAAATATCTTCACATAAAAACTGGACAGAAGCATTCTCAGAAAAGTCTCTGTGATGTGTGCATTCAACTCACAGAGTTGAGCCTGCCTTTTCATACAGCATTTTTGTAACACTCTTTCAGTATAATCTGCAAGTGGATATTTGGGGTGCTTTGAGGCCTATGCTGGAAAACGAAATATCTTCACATAAAAATTAGACGGAAGCATTATCAGAAACTTCTCTGTGATGTGCACATTCAACTCACAGGGTTGAAAGTGCCTTTCGATACAGCAGTTTTCAAACGCTCGTTTTGTGGCATCTGCATTTCGGAATTTGGAGTGCTTTGAGGCCTATACTGGAAAAGGAAATATCCTCACATAGAAACTAGACAGAAGCATTCTCAGAAACTTCTTTGTGATGTGTGCATTCAACTCACAGGGTTCGACCTTCCTTTGGCTACAACAGTTTTGACACACTCTTTTTGTAGAATCTGCAAGTGGTTATTTGGAGCGCTTCGAGGCCTATGAGTAAAAGGAAATATCTTCAGAGAAAACTAGCCAGAAGCATTCTCAGAAACTTCTGTGTGATGAGTACATTCCACTCACAGAGTTGAACGTTCCCTTTCACCGAGCAGTTCTGAAACACTCTTTTTGTAGAATCTGCAAGTGGCTACTTAGAGCGCTTTGAGACCTATGCTGGAAAGTGAAATATCTTCACATAAAAACTAGACAGAAGCATTCCCAGAAACTTCTCTGTGAAGTGTGCATTCAATTCACAGAGCTGAATCTTTCTTTTGATAGAGAAGTTTTGAGACACTCTTTCTGT
Source organism: Pongo pygmaeus (assembly GCF_028885625.2). NCBI lineage: Eukaryota > Metazoa > Chordata > Mammalia > Primates > Hominidae > Pongo > Pongo pygmaeus. The sequence continues at coordinate 40,592,412 of NC_072391.2, read as the reverse complement.
AGAATCTGCAAGTGAATATCTGGAGCGCTTTGAGTCCTAGGCTGGAAAAGAAAGTATCTTCACATAGAAACTAGACAGAAGCATTCTCAAAGACTCCTCTGTGATGCGTGCATTCAACTCACAGAGTTGAAACATCCTTTTGATTTGGCAGTTTTAAAACAATCATTTTGTAGAATCTGCTAGTGGATATTTGCAGTATTTTGAGGCATATGCAGGAAAAGGTAATATCTTCACTTGAAAACTAGACAGAGGCATTCTCAGAAACTTCTTTCTGATGTGTGCCTTGAACTTCCGGAGTTGAACCTTCCTCTTCATAGAGCAGTTATATAATAGTCTTTAAGTGTAATCTGCAAGTGGATATATGGAGAACTTTGAGGACTGTGCTGGAAAAGGAAATGTCTTCCCATAGAAAGGAGACGGAAGCATTCTCAGAAGCTTCTCTGTGATGTCGGCATTCAACTCACAGAGTTGAACCTTCCTTTTGATAGAGCAGTTTTCAAACACACTTTGTGGATTCTGCAATTGGTTATTTGGAGAGTTTTGAGGCCTGTACTGGAAAAGGAAATATCTTCAGGTAAAAACTAGACAGAAGCATTCTCAGAAACTTCGTTGTGATGTTTGCATTCAACTCACGGAGTTGAACCCTCTTTTTGATTGCGCAGTTTTAAATCACTGTCTTTGTTGAATCTCCAAGTGGATATTTGGAGCGATTTGGGGCATATTCTGGAAAAGGAAATATCCTCACTTGAAAACTAGATAGAAGAAGTCCCAGAAACTCCTTTGTGACGTCTGCTTTCGACTCACAGAGTTGAACCTTCCTTTTCACAGAGCAGTTTGGAAACACTCTTTTTGTAGAATCTGCGAGTGGTTATTCGGAGAGCTTCGAGGCCCATGCTGGAAATGGAAATACCTTCACATAAAAACTAGACAGAAGCGTTCTCAGAAATTTCTCTGTGATGTGTGCATTGAACTCACAGAGTTGATCCTTCCTATTGATAGAGCATTTTTGTAACACTGTTTTAGGAGAATCCGCAAGTGGATTCTTGGGGAGATTTGAGGCCTATGCTGGAAAACGAAATATCTTCACATAGAAACTAGACGGAAGCATTATCAGAAACTTCTCTGTGATGTGTGCATTAAACTCACAGAGTTGAACATTGCTTTTGATGGAGCAGTTTTGAAACACTCTTTTCGTAGAATCTGCAAGTGGTTATTTAGAGCGCTTTGAGGCCTACGCTGCAAATGGAAATATCTTCACATAAAAACTAGACAGAAGCATTCTCACAAATTCCTTTGTGATGTGTGCATTCAACTCACAGAGATGAAGCTTCCTTTTCACAGGGCACTTTTGAAACACTGTGTTTGTGGGAACTACAAGTGGATATTTGGAGTGATTGTGGCCTCTGGTGGAAAAGCAAATATCATCAAATGAAAACTACACATAGGCATTCTCAGAAACTTCTTTGTGTGTGTGCATTCAACTCACAGAGTTGAAGAGTCCTTTTGGTAGAGCAGTTTTGAAGCACTCTTTTTGTAGAATCTGCGAGTGGTTATTCGGAGAGCTTTGAGGCCCATGCTGGAAAAGGAAATATCTTCACATAAAAACAGGACAGAAGCATTCTCAGAAAAGTCTCTGTGATGTGTGCATTCAACTCACAGAGTTGAGCCTGCCTTTTCATACAGCATTTTTGTAACACTCTTTCAGTATAATCTGCAAGTGGATATTTGGGGCGCTTTGAGGCCTATGCTGGAAAACGAAATATCTTCACATAAAAATTAGACGGAAGCAATATCAGAAACTTCTCTGTGATGTGCGCATTCAACTCACAGGGTTGAACGTGCCTTTTGATACAGCCGTTTTCAAACGCTCGTTTTGCGGCATCTGCATTTCGGAATTTGGAGTGCTTTGAGGCCTATACTGGAAAAGGAAATATCCTCACATAGAAACTAGACAGAAGCATTCTCAGAAACTTCTTTGTGATGTGTGCATTCAACTCACAGGGTTCGACCTTCCTTTTGCTACAACAGTTTTGAAACACTCTTTTTGTAGAATCTGCAAGTGGTTATTTGGAGCGCTTCGAGGCCTATGAGTAAAAGGAAATATCTTCAGAGAAAACTAGCCAGAAGCATTCTCAGAAACTTCTGTGTGATGAGTACATTCCACTCACAGAGTTGAACGTTCCCTTTCACCGAGCAGTTCTGAAACACTCTTTTTGTAGAATCTGCAAGTGGCTACTTAGAGCGCTTTGAGACCTATGCTGGAAAGTGAAATATCTTCACATAAAAACTAGACAGAAGCATTCCCAGAAACTTCTCTGTGAAGTGTGCATTCAGTTCACAGAGCTGAATCTTTCTTTTGATAGAGAAGTTTTGAGACACTCTTTCTGTAGAATCTGCAAGTGAATATCTGGAGCGCTTTTTGTCCTAGGCTGGAAAAGAAAGTATCTTCACATAGAAACTAGACAGAAGCATTCTCAAAGACTTCTCTGTGTTGCGTGCATTCAACTCACAGAGTTGAAACATCCTTTTGATTTGGCAGTTTTAAAACAATCATTTTGTAGAATCTGCTAGTGGATATTTGCAGTATTTTGAGGCATATGCAGGAAAAGGTAATATCTTCACTTGAAAACTAGACAGAGGCATTCTCAGAAACTTCTTTCTGATGTGTGCCTTGAACTTCCGGAGTTGAACCTTCCTCTTCATAGAGCAGTTATATAATAGTCTTTAAGTATAATCTGCAAGTGGATATGTGGAGAACTTTGAGGACTGTGCTGGAAAAGGAAATGTCTTCCCATAGAAAGGAGACGGAAGCATTCTCAGAAGCTTCTCTGTGATGTCGGCATTCAACCCACAGAGTTGAACCTTCCGTTTGATAGAGCAGTTTTCAAACACACTTTGTGGATTCTGCAATTGGTTATTTGGAGAGTTTTGAGGCCTGTACTGGAAAAGGAAATATCTTCAGGTAAAAACTAGACAGAAGCATTCTCAGAAACTTCGTTGTGATGTTTGCATTCAACTCACGGAGTTGAACCCTCTTTTTGATTGCGCAGTTTTAAATCACTGTCTTTGTTGAATCTCCAAGTGGATATTTGGAGCGATTTGGGGCATATTCTGGAAAAGGAAATATCCTCACTTGAAAACTAGATAGAAGTAGTCCCAGAAACTCCTTTGTGACGTCTGCTTTCGACTCACAGAGTTGAACCTTCCTTTTCACAGAGCAGTTTGGAAACACTCTTTTTGTAGAATCTGCGAGTGGTTATTCGGAGAGCTTCGAGGCCCATGCTGGAAATGGAAATACCTTCACATAAAAACTAGACAGAAGCGTTCTCAGAAATTTCTCTGTGATGTGTGCATTGAACTCACAGAGTTGATCCTTCCTATTCATAGAGCATTTTTGTAACACTGTTTTAGGAGAATCCGCAAGTGGATTCTTGGGGCGATTTGAGGCCTATGCTGGAAAACGAAATATCTTCACATAGAAACTAGACGGAAGCATTATCAGAAACTTCTCTGTGATGTGTGCATTAAACTCACAGAGTTGAACATTGCTTTTGATGGAGCAGTTTTGAAACACTCTTTTCGTAGAATCTGCAAGTGGTTATTTAGAGCGCTTTGAGGCCTACGCTGCAAATGGAAATATCTTCACATAAAAACTAGACAGAAGCATTCTCAGAAATTCCTTTGTGATGTGTGCATTCAACTCACAGAGATGAAGCTTCCTTTTCACAGGGCACTTTTGAAACACTGTGTTTGTGGGAACTACAAGTGGATATTTGGAGTGATTGCGGCCTCTGGTGGAAAAGCAAATATCATCAAATGAAAACTACACATAGGCATTCTCAGAAACTTCTTTGTGTGTGTGCATTCAACTCACAGAGTTGAAGAGTCCTTTTGGTAGAGCAGTTTTGAAGCACTCTTTTTGTAGAATCTGCGAGTGGTTATTCGGAGAACTTTGAGGCCCATGCTGGAAAAGGAAATATCTTCACATAAAAACTGGACAGAAGCATTCTCAGAAAAGTCTCTGTGATGTGTGCATTCAACTCACAGAGTTGAGCCTGCCTTTTCATACAGAATTTTTGTAACACTCTTTCAGTATAATCTGCAAGTGGATATTTGGGGCGCTTTGAGGCCTATGCTGGAAAACGAAATATCTTCACATAAAAATTAGACGGAAGCATTATCAGAAACTTCTCTGTGATGTGCGCATTCAACTCACAGGGTTGAACGTGCCTTTCGATACAGCCGTTTTCAAACGCTCGTTTTGTGGCATCTGCATTTCGGAATTTGGAGTGCTTTGAGGCCTATACTGGAAAAGGAAATATCCTCACATAGAAACTAGACAGAAGCATTCTCAGAAACTTCTTTGTGATGTGTGCATTCAACACACAGGGTTCGACCTTCCTTTTGCTACAACAGTTTTGACACACTCTTTTTGTAGAATCTGCAAGTGGTTATTTGGAGCGCTTCGAGGCCTATGAGTAAAAGGAAATATCTTCAGAGAAAACTAGCCAGAAGCATTCTCAGAAACTTCTGTGTGATGAGTACATTCCACTCACAGAGTTGAACGTTCCCTTTCACCGAGCAGTTCTGAAACACTCTTTTTGTAGAATCTGCAAGTGGCTACTTAGAGCGCTTTGAGACCTATGCTGGAAAGTGAAATATCTTCACATAAAAACTAGACAGAAGCATTCCCAGAAACTTCTCTGTGAAGTGTGCATTCAATTCACAGAGCTGAATCTTTCTTTTGATAGAGAAGTTTTGAGACACTCTTTCTGTAGAATCTGCAAGTGAATATCTGGAGCGCTTTGAGTCCTAGGCTGGAAAAGAAAGTATCTTCACATAGAAACTAGACAGAAGCATTCTCAAAGACTCCTCTGTGATGCGTGCATTCAACTCACAGAGTTGAAACATCCTTTTGATTTGGCAGTTTTAAAACAATCATTTTGTAGAATCTGCTAGTGGATATTTGCAGTATTTTGAGGCATATGCAGGAAAAGGTAATATCTTCACTTGAAAACTAGACAGAGGCATTCTCAGAAACTTCTTTCTGATGTGTGCCTTGAACTTCCGGAGTTGAACCTTCCTCTTCATAGAGCAGTTATATAATAGTCTTTAAGTGTAATCTGCAAGTGGATATATGGAGAACTTTGAGGACTGTGCTGGAAAAGGAAATGTCTTCCCATAGAAAGGAGACGGAAGCATTCTCAGAAGCTTCTCTGTGATGTCGGCATTCAACTCACAGAGTTGAACCTTCCTTTTGATAGAGCAGTTTTCAAACACACTTTGTGGATTCTGCAATTGGTTATTTGGAGAGTTTTGAGGCCTGTACTGGAAAAGGAAATATCTTCAGGTAAAAACTAGACAGAAACATTCTCAGAAACTTCGTTGTGATGTTTGCATTCAACTCACGGAGTTGAACCCTCTTTTTGATTGCGCAGTTTTAAATCACTGTCTTTGTTGAATCTCCAAGTGGATATTTGGAGCGATTTGGGGCATATTCTGGAAAAGGAAATATCCTCACTTGAAAACTAGATAGAAGAAGTCCCAGAAACTCCTTTGTGACGTCTGCTTTCGACTCACAGAGTTGAACCTTCCTTTTCACAGAGCAGTTTGGAAACACTCTTTTTGTAGAATCTGCGAGTGGTTATTCGGAGAGCTTCGAGGCCCATGCTGGAAATGGAAATACCTTCACATAAAAACTAGACAGAAGCGTTCTCAGAAATTTCTCTGTGATGTGTGCATTGAACTCACAGAGTTGATCCTTCCTATTGATAGAGCATTTTTGTAACACTGTTTTAGGAGAATCCGCAAGTGGATTCTTGGGGAGATTTGAGGCCTATGCTGGAAAACGAAATATCTTCACATAGAAACTAGACGGAAGCATTATCAGAAACTTCTCTGTGATGTGTGCATTAAACTCACAGAGTTGAACATTGCTTTTGATGGAGCAGTTTTGAAACACTCTTTTCGTAGAATCTGCAAGTGGTTATTTAGAGCGCTTTGAGGCCTACGCTGCAAATGGAAATATCTTCACATAAAAACTAGACAGAAGCATTCTCACAAATTCCTTTGTGATGTGTGCATTCAACTCACAGAGATGAAGCTTCCTTTTCACAGGGCACTTTTGAAACACTGTGTTTGTGGGAACTACAAGTGGATATTTGGAGTGATTGCGGCCTCTGGTGGAAAAGCAAATATCATCAAATGAAAACTACACATAGGCATTCTCAGAAACTTCTTTGTGTGTGTGCATTCAACTCACAGAGTTGAAGAGTCCTTTTGGTAGAGCAGTTTTGAAGCACTCTTTTTGTAGAATCTGCGAGTGGTTATTCGGAGAGCTTTGAGGCCCATGCTGGAAAAGGAAATATCTTCACATAAAAACAGGACAGAAGCATTCTCAGAAAAGTCTCTGTGATGTGTGCATTCAACTCACAGAGTTGAGCCTGCCTTTTCATACAGCATTTTTGTAACACTCTTTCAGTATAATCTGCAAGTGGATATTTGGGGCGCTTTGAGGCCTATGCTGGAAAACGAAATATCTTCACATAAAAATTAGACGGAAGCAATATCAGAAACTTCTCTGTGATGTGCGCATTCAACTCACAGGGTTGAACGTGCCTTTTGATACAGCCGTTTTCAAACGCTCGTTTTGTGGCATCTGCATTTCGGAATTTGGAGTGCTTTGAGGCCTATACTGGAAAAGGAAATATCCTCACATAGAAACTAGACAGAAGCATTCTCAGAAACTTCTTTGTGATGTGTGCATTCAACTCACAGGGTTCGACCTTCCTTTTGCTACAACAGTTTTGAAACACTCTTTTTGTAGAATCTGCAAGTGGTTATTTGGAGCGCTTCGAGGCCTATGAGTAAAAGGAAATATCTTCAGAGAAAACTAGCCAGAAGCATTCTCAGAAACTTCTGTGTGATGAGTACATTCCACTCACAGAGTTGAACGTTCCCTTTCACCGAGCAGTTCTGAAACACTCTTTTTGTAGAATCTGCAAGTGGCTACTTAGAGCGCTTTGAGACCTATGCTGGAAAGTGAAATATCTTCACATAAAAACTAGACAGAAGCATTCCCAGAAACTTCTCTGTGAAGTGTGCATTCAGTTCACAGAGCTGAATCTTTCTTTTGATAGAGAAGTTTTGAGACACTCTTTCTGTAGAATCTGCAAGTGAATATCTGGAGCGCTTTTTGTCCTAGGCTGGAAAAGAAAGTATCTTCACATAGAAACTAGACAGAAGCATTCTCAAAGACTTCTCTGTGTTGCGTGCATTCAACTCACAGAGTTGAAACATCCTTTTGATTTGGCAGTTTTAAAACAATCATTTTGTAGAATCTGCTAGTGGATATTTGCAGTATTTTGAGGCATATGCAGGAAAAGGTAATATCTTCACTTGAAAACTAGACAGAGGCATTCTCAGAAACTTCTTTCTGATGTGTGCCTTGAACTTCCGGAGTTGAACCTTCCTCTTCATAGAGCAGTTATATAATAGTCTTTAAGTATAATCTGCAAGTGGATATGTGGAGAACTTTGAGGACTGTGCTGGAAAAGGAAATGTCTTCCCATAGAAAGGAGACGGAAGCATTCTCAGAAGCTTCTCTGTGATGTCGGCATTCAACCCACAGAGTTGAACCTTCCGTTTGATAGAGCAGTTTTCAAACACACTTTGTGGATTCTGCAATTGGTTATTTGGAGAGTTTTGAGGCCTGTACTGGAAAAGGAAATATCTTCAGGTAAAAACTAGACAGAAGCATTCTCAGAAACTTCGTTGTGATGTTTGCATTCAACTCACGGAGTTGAACCCTCTTTTTGATTGCGCAGTTTTAAATCACTGTCTTTGTTGAATCTCCAAGTGGATATTTGGAGCGATTTGGGGCATATTCTGGAAAAGGAAATATCCTCACTTGAAAACTAGATAGAAGTAGTCCCAGAAACTCCTTTGTGACGTCTGCTTTCGACTCACAGAGTTGAACCTTCCTTTTCACAGAGCAGTTTGGAAACACTCTTTTTGTAGAATCTGCGAGTGGTTATTCGGAGAGCCTCGAGGCCCATGCTGGAAATGGAAATACCTTCACATAAAAACTAGACAGAAGCGTTCTCAGAAATTTCTCTGTGATGTGTGCATTGAACTCACAGAGTTGATCCTTCCTATTCATAGAGCATTTTTGTAACACTGTTTTAGGAGAATCCGCAAGTGGATTCTTGGGGCGATTTGAGGCCTATGCTGGAAAACGAAATATCTTCACATAGAAACTAGACGGAAGCATTATCAGAAACTTCTCTGTGATGTGTGCATTAAACTCACAGAGTTGAACATTGCTTTTGATGGAGCAGTTTTGAAACACTCTTTTCGTAGAATCTGCAAGTGGTTATTTAGAGCGCTTTGAGGCCTACTCTGCAAATGGAAATATCTTCACATAAAAACTAGACAGAAGCATTCTCAGAAATTCCTTTGTGATGTGTGCATTCAACTCACAGAGATGAAGCTTCCTTTTCACAGGGCACTTTTGAAACACTGTGTTTGTGGGAACTACAAGTGGATATTTGGAGTGATTGCGGCCTCTGGTGGAAAAGCAAATATCATCAAATGAAAACTACACATAGGCATTCTCAGAAACTTCTTTGTGTGTGTGCATTCAACTCACAGAGTTGAAGAGTCCTTTTGGTAGAGCAGTTTTGAAGCACTCTTTTTGTAGAATCTGCGAGTGGTTATTCGGAGAACTTTGAGGCCCATGCTGGAAAAGGAAATATCTTCACATAAAAACTGGACAGAAGCATTCTCAGAAAAGTCTCTGTGATGTGTGCATTCAACTCACAGAGTTGAGCCTGCCTTTTCATACAGAATTTTTGTAACACTCTTTCAGTATAATCTGCAAGTGGATATTTGGGGCGCTTTGAGGCCTATGCTGGAAATCGAAATATCTTCACATAAAAATTAGACGGAAGCATTATCAGAAACTTCTCTGTGATGTGCGCATTCAACTCACTGGGTTGAACGTGCCTTTCGATACAGCCGTTTTCAAACGCTCGTTTTGTGGCATCTGCATTTCGGAATTTGGAGTGCTTTGAGGCCTATACTGGAAAAGGAAATATCCTCACATAGAAACTAGACAGAAGCATTCTCAGAAACTTCTTTGTGATGTGTGCATTCAACACACAGGGTTCGACCTTCCTTTTGCTACAACAGTTTTGACACACTCTTTTTGTAGAATCTGCAAGTGGTTATTTGGAGCGCTTCGAGGCCTATGAGTAAAAGGAAATATCTTCAGAGAAAACTAGCCAGAAGCATTCTCAGAAACTTCTGTGTGATGAGTACATTCCACTCACAGAGTTGAACGTTCCCTTTCACCGAGCAGTTCTGAAACACTCTTTTTGTAGAATCTGCAAGTGGCTACTTAGAGCGCTTTGAGACCTATGCTGGAAAGTGAAATATCTTCACATAAAAACTAGACAGAAGCATTCCCAGAAACTTCTCTGTGAAGTGTGCATTCAATTCACAGAGCTGAATCTTTCTTTTGATAGAGAAGTTTTGAGACACTCTTTCTGTAGAATCTGCAAGTGAATATCTGGAGCGCTTTGAGTCCTAGGCTGGAAAAGAAAGTATCTTCACATAGAAACTAGACAGAAGCATTCTCAAAGACTCCTCTGTGATGCGTGCATTCAACTCACAGAGTTGAAACATCCTTTTGATTTGGCAGTTTTAAAACAATCATTTTGTAGAATCTGCTAGTGGATATTTGCAGTATTTTGAGGCATATGCAGGAAAAGGTAATATCTTCACTTGAAAACTAGACAGAGGCATTCTCAGAAACTTCTTTCTGATGTGTGCCTTGAACTTCCGGAGTTGAACCTTCCTCTTCATAGAGCAGTTATATAATAGTCTTTAAGTGTAATCTGCAAGTGGATATATGGAGAACTTTGAGGACTGTGCTGGAAAAGGAAATGTCTTCCCATAGAAAGGAGACGGAAGCATTCTCAGAAGCTTCTCTGTGATGTCGGCATTCAACTCACAGAGTTGAACCTTCCTTTTGATAGAGCAGTTTTCAAACACACTTTGTGGATTCTGCAATTGGTTATTTGGAGAGTTTTGAGGCCTGTACTGGAAAAGGAAATATCTTCAGGTAAAAACTAGACAGAAGCATTCTCAGAAACTTCGTTGTGATGTTTGCATTCAACTCACGGAGTTGAACCCTCTTTTTGATTGCGCAGTTTTAAATCACTGTCTTTGTTGAATCTCCAAGTGGATATTTGGAGCGATTTGGGGCATATTCTGGAAAAGGAAATATCCTCACTTGAAAACTAGATAGAAGAAGTCCCAGAAACTCCTTTGTGACGTCTGCTTTCGACTCACAGAGTTGAACCTTCCTTTTCACAGAGCAGTTTGGAAACACTCTTTTTGTAGAATCTGCGAGTGGTTATTCGGAGAGCTTCGAGGCCCATGCTGGAAATGGAAATACCTTCACATAAAAACTAGACAGAAGCGTTCTCAGAAATTTCTCTGTGATGTGTGCATTGAACTCACAGAGTTGATCCTTCCTATTGATAGAGCATTTTTGTAACACTGTTTTAGGAGAATCCGCAAGTGGATTCTTGGGGAGATTTGAGGCCTATGCTGGAAAACGAAATATCTTCACATAGAAACTAGACGGAAGCATTATCAGAAACTTCTCTGTGATGTGTGCATTAAACTCACAGAGTTGAACATTGCTTTTGATGGAGCAGTTTTGAAACACTCTTTTCGTAGAATCTGCAAGTGGTTATTTAGAGCGCTTTGAGGCCTACGCTGCAAATGGAAATATCTTCACATAAAAACTAGACAGAAGCATTCTCAGAAATTCCTTTGTGATGTGTGCATTCAACTCACAGAGATGAAGCTTCCTTTTCACAGGGCACTTTTGAAACACTGTGTTTGTGGGAACTACAAGTGGATATTTGGAGTGATTGCGGCCTCTGGTGGAAAAGCAAATATCATCAAATGAAAACTACACATAGGCATTCTCAGAAACTTCTTTGTGTGTGTGCATTCAACTCACAGAGTTGAAGAGTCCTTTTGGTAGAGCAGTTTTGAAGCACTCTTTTTGTAGAATCTGCGAGTGGTTATTCGGAGAGCTTTGAGGCCCATGCTGGAAAAGGAAATATCTTCACATAAAAACAGGACAGAAGCATTCTCAGAAAAGTCTCTGTGATGTGTGCATTCAACTCACAGAGTTGAGCCTGCCTTTTCATACAGCATTTTTGTAACACTCTTTCAGTATAATCTGCAAGTGGATATTTGGGGCGCTTTGAGGCCTATGCTGGAAAACGAAATATCTTCACATAAAAATTAGACGGAAGCAATATCAGAAACTTCTCTGTGATGTGCGCATTCAACTCACAGGGTTGAACGTGCCTTTTGATACAGCCGTTTTCAAACGCTCGTTTTGTGGCATCTGCATTTCGGAATTTGGAGTGCTTTGAGGCCTATACTGGAAAAGGAAATATCCTCACATAGAAACTAGACAGAAGCATTCTCAGAAACTTCTTTGTGATGTGTGCATTCAACTCACAGGGTTCGACCTTCCTTTTGCTACAACAGTTTTGAAACACTCTTTTTGTAGAATCTGCAAGTGGTTATTTGGAGCGCTTCGAGGCCTATGAGTAAAAGGAAATATCTTCAGAGAAAACTAGCCAGAAGCATTCTCAGAAACTTCTGTGTGATGAGTACATTCCACTCACAGAGTTGAACGTTCCCTTTCACCGAGCAGTTCTGAAACACTCTTTTTGTAGAATCTGCAAGTGGCTACTTAGAGCGCTTTGAGACCTATGCTGGAAAGTGAAATATCTTCACATAAAAACTAGACAGAAGCATTCCCAGAAACTTCTCTGTGAAGTGTGCATTCAGTTCACAGAGCTGAATCTTTCTTTTGATAGAGAAGTTTTGAGACACTCTTTCTGTAGAATCTGCAAGTGAATATCTGGAGCGCTTTTTGTCCTAGGCTGGAAAAGAAAGTATCTTCACATAGAAACTAGACAGAAGCATTCTCAAAGACTTCTCTGTGTTGCGTGCATTCAACTCACAGAGTTGAAACATCCTTTTGATTTGGCAGTTTTAAAACAATCATTTTGTAGAATCTGCTAGTGGATATTTGCAGTATTTTGAGGCATATGCAGGAAAAGGTAATATCTTCACTTGAAAACTAGACAGAGGCATTCTCAGAAACTTCTTTCTGATGTGTGCCTTGAACTTCCGGAGTTGAACCTTCCTCTTCATAGAGCAGTTATATAATAGTCTTTAAGTATAATCTGCAAGTGGATATGTGGAGAACTTTGAGGACTGTGCTGGAAAAGGAAATGTCTTCCCATAGAAAGGAGACGGAAGCATTCTCAGAAGCTTCTCTGTGATGTCGGCATTCAACCCACAGAGTTGAACCTTCCGTTTGATAGAGCAGTTTTCAAACACACTTTGTGGATTCTGCAATTGGTTATTTGGAGAGTTTTGAGGCCTGTACTGGAAAAGGAAATATCTTCAGGTAAAAACTAGACAGAAGCATTCTCAGAAACTTCGTTGTGATGTTTGCATTCAACTCACGGAGTTGAACCCTCTTTTTGATTGCGCAGTTTTAAATCACTGTCTTTGTTGAATCTCCAAGTGGATATTTGGAGTGATTTGGGGCATATTCTGGAAAAGGAAATATCCTCACTTGAAAACTAGATAGAAGTAGTCCCAGAAACTCCTTTGTGACGTCTGCTTTCGACTCACAGAGTTGAACCTTCCTTTTCACAGAGCAGTTTGGAAACACTCTTTTTGTAGAATCTGCGAGTGGTTATTCGGAGAGCTTCGAGGCCCATGCTGGAAATGGAAATACCTTCACATAAAAACTAGACAGAAGCGTTCTCAGAAATTTCTCTGTGATGTGTGCATTGAACTCACAGAGTTGATCCTTCCTATTCATAGAGCATTTTTGTAACACTGTTTTAGGAGAATCCGCAAGTGGATTCTTGGGGCGATTTGAGGCCTATGCTGGAAAACGAAATATCTTCACATAGAAACTAGACGGAAGCATTATCAGAAACTTCTCTGTGATGTGTGCATTAAACTCACAGAGTTGAACATTGCTTTTGATGGAGCAGTTTTGAAACACTCTTTTCGTAGAATCTGCAAGTGGTTATTTAGAGCGCTTTGAGGCCTACGCTGCAAATGGAAATATCTTCACATAAAAACTAGACAGAAGCATTCTCAGAAATTCCTTTGTGATGTGTGCATTCAACTCACAGAGATGAAGCTTCCTTTTCACAGGGCACTTTTGAAACACTGTGTTTGTGGGAACTACAAGTGGATATTTGGAGTGATTGCGGCCTCTGGTGGAAAAGCAAATATCATCAAATGAAAACTACACATAGGCATTCTCAGAAACTTCTTTGTGTGTGTGCATTCAACTCACAGAGTTGAAGAGTCCTTTTGGTAGAGCAGTTTTGAAGCACTCTTTTTGTAGAATCTGCGAGTGGTTATTCGGAGAACTTTGAGGCCCATGCTGGAAAAGGAAATATCTTCACATAAAAACTGGACAGAAGCATTCTCAGAAAAGTCTCTGTGATGTGTGCATTCAACTCACAGAGTTGAGCCTGCCTTTTCATACAGCATTTTTGTAACACTCTTTCAGTATAATCTGCAAGTGGATATATGGGGCGCTTTGAGGCCTATACTGGAAAACGAAATATCTTCACATAAAAATTAGACGGAAGCAATATCAGAAACTTCTCTGTGATGTGCGCATTCAACTCACAGGGTTGAACGTGCCTTTTGATACAGCCGTTTTCAAACGCTCGTTTTGTGGCATCTGCATTTCGGAATTTGGAGTGCTTTGAGGCCTATACTGGAAAAGGAAATATCCTCACATAGAAACTAGACAGAAGCATTCTCAGAAACTTCTTTGTGATGTGTGCATTCAACTCACAGGGTTCGACCTTCCTTTTGCTACAACAGTTTTGAAACACTCTTTTTGTAGAATCTGCAAGTGGTTATTTGGAGCGCTTCGAGGCCTATGAGTAAAAGGAAATATCTTCAGAGAAAACTAGCCAGAAGCATTCTCAGAAACTTCTGTGTGATGAGTACATTCCACTCACAGAGTTGAACGTTCCCTTTCACCGAGCAGTTCTGAAACACTCTTTTTGTAGAATCTGCAAGTGGCTACTTAGAGCGCTTTGAGACCTATGCTGGAAAGTGAAATATCTTCACATAAAAACTAGACAGAAGCATTCCCAGAAACTTCTCTGTGAAGTGTGCATTCAGTTCACAGAGCTGAATCTTTCTTTTGATAGAGAAGTTTTGAGACACTCTTTCTGTAGAATCTGCAAGTGAATATCTGGAGCGCTTTTTGTCCTAGGCTGGAAAAGAAAGTATCTTCACATAGAAACTAGACAGAAGCATTCTCAAAGACTTCTCTGTGTTGCGTGCATTCAACTCACAGAGTTGAAACATCCTTTTGATTTGGCAGTTTTAAAACAATCATTTTGTAGAATCTGCTAGTGGATATTTGCAGTATTTTGAGGCATATGCAGGAAAAGGTAATATCTTCACTTGAAAACTAGACAGAGGCATTCTCAGAAACTTCTTTCTGATGTGTGCCTTGAACTTCCGGAGTTGAACCTTCCTCTTCATAGAGCAGTTATATAATAGTCTTTAAGTATAATCTGCAAGTGGATATGTGGAGAACTTTGAGGACTGTGCTGGAAAAGGAAATGTCTTCCCATAGAAAGGAGACGGAAGCATTCTCAGAAGCTTCTCTGTGATGTCGGCATTCAACCCACAGAGTTGAACCTTCCTTTTGATAGAGCAGTTTTCAAACACACTTTGTGGATTCTGCAATTGGTTATTTGGAGAGTTTTGAGGCCTGTACTGGAAAAGGAAATATCTTCAGGTAAAAACTAGACAGAAGCATTCTCAGAAACTTCGTTGTGATGTTTGCATTCAACTCACGGAGTTGAACCCTCTTTTTGATTGCGCAGTTTTAAATCACTGTCTTTGTTGAATCTCCAAGTGGATATTTGGAGCGATTTGGGGCATATTCTGGAAAAGGAAATATCCTCACTTGAAAACTAGATAGAAGTAGTCCCAGAAACTCCTTTGTGACGTCTGCTTTCGACTCACAGAGTTGAACCTTCCTTTTCACAGAGCAGTTTGGAAACACTCTTTTTGTAGAATCTGCGAGTGGTTATTCGGAGAGCTTCGAGGCCCATGCTGGAAATGGAAATACCTTCACATAAAAACTAGACAGAAGCGTTCTCAGAAATTTCTCTGTGATGTGTGCATTGAACTCACAGAGTTGATCCTTCCTATTCATAGAGCATTTTTGTAACACTGTTTTAGGAGAATCCGCAAGTGGATTCTTGGGGCGATTTGAGGCCTATGCTGGAAAACGAAATATCTTCACATAGAAACTAGACGGAAGCATTATCAGAAACTTCTCTGTGATGTGTGCATTAAACTCACAGAGTTGAACATTGCTTTTGATGGAGCAGTTTTGAAACACTCTTTTCGTAGAATCTGCAAGTGGTTATTTAGAGCGCTTTGAGGCCTACGCTGCAAATGGAAATATCTTCACATAAAAACTAGACAGAAGCATTCTCAGAAATTCCTTTGTGATGTGTGCATTCAACTCACAGAGATGAAGCTTCCTTTTCACAGGGCACTTTTGAAACACTGTGTTTGTGGGAACTACAAGTGGATATTTGGAGTGATTGCGGCCTCTGGTGGAAAAGCAAATATCATCAAATGAAAACTACACATAGGCATTCTCAGAAACTTCTTTGTGTGTGTGCATTCAACTCACAGAGTTGAAGAGTCCTTTTGGTAGAGCAGTTTTGAAGCACTCTTTTTGTAGAATCTGCGAGTGGTTATTCGGAGAACTTTGAGGCCCATGCTGGAAAAGGAAATATCTTCACATAAAAACTGGACAGAAGCATTCTCAGAAAAGTCTCTGTGATGTGTGCATTCAACTCACAGAGTTGAGCCTGCCTTTTCATACAGAATTTTTGTAACACTCTTTCAGTATAATCTGCAAGTGGATATTTGGGGCGCTTTGAGGCCTATGCTGGAAAACGAAATATCTTCACATAAAAATTAGACGGAAGCATTATCAGAAACTTCTCTGTGATGTGCGCATTCAACTCACAGGGTTGAACGTGCCTTTCGATACAGCCGTTTTCAAACGCTCGTTTTGTGGCATCTGCATTTCGGAATTTGGAGTGCTTTGAGGCCTATACTGGAAAAGGAAATATCCTCACATAGAAACTAGACAGAAGCATTCTCAGAAACTTCTTTGTGATGTGTGCATTCAACACACAGGGTTCGACCTTCCTTTTGCTACAACAGTTTTGACACACTCTTTTTGTAGAATCTGCAAGTGGTTATTTGGAGCGCTTCGAGGCCTATGAGTAAAAGGAAATATCTTCAGAGAAAACTAGCCAGAAGCATTCTCAGAAACTTCTGTGTGATGAGTACATTCCACTCACAGAGTTGAACGTTCCCTTTCACCGAGCAGTTCTGAAACACTCTTTTTGTAGAATCTGCAAGTGGCTACTTAGAGCGCTTTGAGACCTATGCTGGAAAGTGAAATATCTTCACATAAAAACTAGACAGAAGCATTCCCAGAAACTTCTCTGTGAAGTGTGCATTCAATTCACAGAGCTGAATCTTTCTTTTGATAGAGAAGTTTTGAGACACTCTTTCTGTAGAATCTGCAAGTGAATATCTGGAGCGCTTTGAGTCCTAGGCTGGAAAAGAAAGTATCTTCACATAGAAACTAGACAGAAGCATTCTCAAAGACTTCTCTGTGATGCGTGCATTCAAGTCACAGAGTTGAAACATCCTTTTGATTTGGCAGTTTTAAAACAATCATTTTGTAGAATCGGCTAGTGGATATTTGCAGTATTTTGAGGCATATGCAGGAAAAGGTAATATCTTCACTTGAAAACTAGACAGAGGCATTCTCAGAAACTTCTTTCTGTGTGTGCCTTGAACTTCCGGAGTTGAACCTTCCTCTTCATAGAGCAGTTATATAATAGTCTTTAAGTATAATCTGCAAGTGGATATGTGGAGAACTTTGAGGACTGTGCTGGAAAAGGAAATGTCTTCCCATAGAAAGGAGACGGAAGCATTCTCAGAAGCTTCTCTGTGATGTCGGCATTCAACCCACAGAGTTGAACCTTCCTTTTGATAGAGCAGTTTTCAAACACACTTTGTGGATTCTGCAATTGGTTATTTGGAGAGTTTTGAGGCCTGTACTGGAAAAGGAAATATCTTCAGGTAAAAACTAGACAGAAGCATTCTCAGAAACTTCGTTGTGATGTTTGCATTCAACTCACGGAGTTGAACCCTCTTTTTGATTGCGCAGTTTTAAATCACTGTCTTTGTTGAATCTCCAAGTGGATATTTGGAGCGATTTGGGGCATATTCTGGAAAAGGAAATATCCTCACTTGAAAACTAGATAGAAGTAGTCCCAGAAACTCCTTTGTGACGTCTGCTTTCGACTCACAGAGTTGAACCTTCCTTTTCACAGAGCAGTTTGGAAACACTCTTTTTGTAGAATCTGCGAGTGGTTATTCGGAGAGCTTCGAGGCCCATGCTGGAAATGGAAATACCTTCACATAAAAACTAGACAGAAGCGTTCTCAGAAATTTCTCTGTGATGTGTGCATTGAACTCACAGAGTTGATCCTTCCTATTCATAGAGCATTTTTGTAACACTGTTTTAGGAGAATCCGCAACTGGATTCTTGGGGAGATTTGAGGCCTATGCTGGAAAACGAAATATCTTCACATAGAAACTAGACGGAAGCATTATCAGAAACTTCTCTGTGATGTGTGCATTAAACTCACAGAGTTGAACATTGCTTTTGATGGAGCAGTTTTGAAACACTCTTTTCGTAGAATCTGCAAGTGGTTATTTAGAGCGCTTTGAGGCCTACGCTGCAAATGGAAATATCTTCACATAAAAACTAGACAGAAGCATTCTCAGAAATTCCTTTGTGATGTGTGCATTCAACTCACAGAGATGAAGCTTCCTTTTCACAGGGCACTTTTGAAACACTGTGTTTGTGGGAACTACAAGTGGATATTTGGAGTGATTGCGGCCTCTGGTGGAAAAGCAAATATCATCAAATGAAAACTACACATAGGCATTCTCAGAAACTTCTTTGTGTGTGTGCATTCAACTCACAGAGTTGAAGAGTCCTTTTGGTAGAGCAGTTTTGAAGCACTCTTTTTGTAGAATCTGCGAGTGGTTATTCGGAGAACTTTGAGGCCCATCCTGGAAAAGGAAATATCTTCACATAAAAACTGGACAGAAGCATTCTCAGAAAAGTCTCTGTGATGTGTGCATTCAACTCACAGAGTTGAGCCTGCCTTTTCATACAGAATTTTTGTAACACTCTTTCAGTATAATCTGCAAGTGGATATTTGGGGCGCTTTGAGGCCTATGCTGGAAAACGAAATATCTTCACATAAAAATTAGACGGAAGCATTATCAGAAACTTCTCTGTGATGTGCGCATTCAACTCACAGGGTTGAACGTGCCTTTCGATACAGCCGTTTTCAAACGCTCGTTTTGTGGCATCTGCATTTCGGAATTTGGAGTGCTTTGAGGCCTATACTGGAAAAGGAAATATCCTCACATAGAAACTAGACAGAAGCATTCTCAGAAACTTCTTTGTGATGTGTGCATTCAACACACAGGGTTCGACCTTCCTTTTGCTACAACAGTTTTGACACACTCTTTTTGTAGAATCTGCAAGTGGTTATTTGGAGCGCTTCGAGGCCTATGAGTAAAAGGAAATATCTTCAGAGAAAACTAGCCAGAAGCATTCTCAGAAACTTCTGTGTGATGAGTACATTCCACTCACAGAGTTGAACGTTCCCTTTCACCGAGCAGTTCTGAAACACTCTTTTTGTAGAATCTGCAAGTGGCTACTTAGAGCGCTTTGAGACCTATGCTGGAAAGTGAAATATCTTCACATAAAAACTAGACAGAAGCATTCCCAGAAACTTCTCTGTGAAGTGTGCATTCAATTCACAGAGCTGAATCTTTCTTTTGATAGAGAAGTTTTGAGACACTCTTTCTGTAGAATCTGCAAGTGAATATCTGGAGCGCTTTGAGTCCTAGGCTGGAAAAGAAAGTATCTTCACATAGAAACTAGACAGAAGCATTCTCAAAGACTTCTCTGTGATGCGTGCATTCAAGTCACAGAGTTGAAACATCCTTTTGATTTGGCAGTTTTAAAACAATCATTTTGTAGAATCGGCTAGTGGATATTTGCAGTATTTTGAGGCATATGCAGGAAAAGGTAATATCTTCACTTGAAAACTAGACAGAGGCATTCTCAGAAACTTCTTTCTGTGTGTGCCTTGAACTTCCGGAGTTGAACCTTCCTCTTCATAGAGCAGTTATATAATAGTCTTTAAGTATAATCTGCAAGTGGATATGTGGAGAACTTTGAGGACTGTGCTGGAAAAGGAAATGTCTTCCCATAGAAAGGAGACGGAAGCATTCTCAGAAGCTTCTCTGTGATGTCGGCATTCAACCCACAGAGTTGAACCTTCCTTTTGATAGAGCAGTTTTCAAACACACTTTGTGGATTCTGCAATTGGTTATTTGGAGAGTTTTGAGGCCTGTACTGGAAAAGGAAATATCTTCAGGTAAAAACTAGACAGAAGCATTCTCAGAAACTTCGTTGTGATGTTTGCATTCAACTCACGGAGTTGAACCCTCTTTTTGATTGCGCAGTTTTAAATCACTGTCTTTGTTGAATCTCCAAGTGGATATTTGGAGCGATTTGGGGCATATTCTGGAAAAGGAAATATCCTCACTTGAAAACTAGATAGAAGTAGTCCCAGAAACTCCTTTGTGACGTCTGCTTTCGACTCACAGAGTTGAACCTTCCTTTTCACAGAGCAGTTTGGAAACACTCTTTTTGTAGAATCTGCGAGTGGTTATTCGGAGAGCTTCGAGGCCCATGCTGGAAATGGAAATACCTTCACATAAAAACTAGACAGAAGCGTTCTCAGAAATTTCTCTGTGATGTGTGCATTGAACTCACAGAGTTGATCCTTCCTATTCATAGAGCATTTTTGTAACACTGTTTTAGGAGAATCCGCAACTGGATTCTTGGGGAGATTTGAGGCCTATGCTGGAAAACGAAATATCTTCACATAGAAACTAGACGGAAGCATTATCAGAAACTTCTCTGTGATGTGTGCATTAAACTCACAGAGTTGAACATTGCTTTTGATGGAGCAGTTTTGAAACACTCTTTTCGTAGAATCTGCAAGTGGTTATTTAGAGCGCTTTGAGGCCTACGCTGCAAATGGAAATATCTTCACATAAAAACTAGACAGAAGCATTCTCAGAAATTCCTTTGTGATGTGTGCATTCAACTCACAGAGATGAAGCTTCCTTTTCACAGGGCACTTTTGAAACACTGTGTTTGTGGGAACTACAAGTGGATATTTGGAGTGATTGCGGCCTCTGGTGGAAAAGCAAATATCATCAAATGAAAACTACACATAGGCATTCTCAGAAACTTCTTTGTGTGTGTGCATTCAACTCACAGAGTTGAAGAGTCCTTTTGGTAGAGCAGTTTTGAAGCACTCTTTTTGTAGAATCTGCGAGTGGTTATTCGGAGAGCTTTGAGGCCCATGCTGGAAAAGGAAATATCTTCACATAAAAACTGGACATAAGCATTCTCAGAAAATTCTCTGTGATGTGGGCATTCAACTCACAGAGTTGAGCCTGCCTTTTCATACAGCATTTCTGTAACACTCTTTGAGTATAATCTGCAAGTGGATATTTGGGGGGCTTTGAGGCCTATGCTGGAAAATGAAATATCTTCACATAAAAATTAGACGGAAGCATTATCAGAAACTTCTCTGTGATGTGCGCATTCAACTCACAGGGTTGAACGTGCCTTTCGATACAGCCGTTTTCAAACGCTCGTTTTGTGGCATCTGCATTTCGGAATTTGGAGTGCTTTGAGGCCTATACTGGAAAAGGAAATATCCTCACATAGAAACTAGACAGAAGCATTCTCAGAAACTTCTTTGTGATGTGTGCATTCAACTCACAGGGTTCGACCTTCCTTTGGATACAACAGTTTTGACACACTCTTTTTGTAGAATCTGCAAGTGGTTATTTGGAGCGCTTCGAGGCCTATGAGTAAAAGGAAATATCTTCAGAGAAAACTAGCCAGAAGCATTCTCAGAAACTTCTGTGTGATGAGTACATTCCACTCACAGAGTTGAACGTTCCCTTTCACCGAGCAGTTCTGAAACACTCTTTTTGTAGAATCTGCAAGTGGCTACTTAGAGCGCTTTGAAACCTATGCTGGAAAGTGAAATATCTTCACATAAAAACTAGACAGAAGCATTCCCAGAAACTTCTCTGTGAAGTGTGCATTCAATTCACAGAGCTGAATCTTTCTTTTGATAGAGAAGTTTTGAGACACTCTTTCTGTAGAATCTGCAAGTGAATATCTGGAGCGCTTTGAGTCCTAGGCTGGAAAAGAAAGTATCTTCACATAGAAACTAGACAGAAGCATTCTCAAAGACTTCTCTGTGATGCGTGCATTCAACTCACAGAGTTGAAACATCCTTTTGATTTGGCAGTTATAAAACAATCATTTTGTAGAATCTGCTAGTGGATATTTGCAGTATTTTGAGGCATATGCAGGAAAAGGTAATATCTTCACTTGAAAACTAGACAGAGGCATTCTCAGAAACTTCTTTCTGATGTGTGCCTTGAACTTCCGGAGTTGAACCTTCCTCTTCATAGAGCAGTTATATAATAGTCTTTAAGTATAATCTGCAAGTGGATATGTGGAGAACTTTGAGGACTGTGCTGGAAAAGGAAATGTCTTCCCATAGAAAGGAGACGGAAGCATTCTCAGAAGCTTCTCTGTGATGTCGGCATTCAACCCACAGAGTTGAACCTTCCTTTTGATAGAGCAGTTTTCAAACACACTTTGTGGATTCTGCAATTGGTTATTTGGAGAGTTTTGAGGCCTGTACTGGAAAAGGAAATATCTTCAGGTAAAAACTAGACAGAAGCATTCTCAGAAACTTCGTTGTGATGTTTGCATTCAACTCACGGAGTTGAACCCTCTTTTTGATTGCGCAGTTTTAAATCACTGTCTTTGTTGAATCTCCAAGTGGATATTTGGAGCGATTTGGGGCATATTCTGGAAAAGGAAATATCCTCACTTGAAAACTAGATAGAAGTAGTCCCAGAAACTCCTTTGTGACGTCTGCTTTCGACTCACAGAGTTGAACCTTCCTTTTCACAGAGCAGTTTGGAAACACTCTTTTTGTAGAATCTGCGAGTGGTTATTCGGAGAGCTTCGAGGCCCATGCTGGAAATGGAAATACCTTCACATAAAAACTAGACAGAAGCGTTCTCAGAAATTTCTCTGTGATGTGTGCATTGAACTCACGGAGTTGATCCTTCCTATTCATAGAGCATTTTTGTAACACTGTTTTAGGAGAATCCGCAAGTGGATTCTTGGGGAGATTTGAGGCCTATGCTGGAAAACGAAATATCTTCACATAGAAACTAGACGGAAGCATTATCAGAAACTTCTCTGTGATGTGTGCATTAAACTCACAGAGTTGAACATTGCTTTTGATGGAGCAGTTTTGAAACACTCTTTTCGTAGAATCTGCAAGTGGTTATTTAGAGCGCTTTGAGGCCTACGCTGCAAATGGAAATATCTTCACATAAAAACTAGACAGAAGCATTCTCAGAAATTCCTTTGTGATGTGTGCATTCAACTCACAGAGATGAAGCTTCCTTTTCACAGGGCACTTTTGAAACACTGTGTTTGTGGGAACTACAAGTGGATATTTGGAGTGATTGCGGCCTCTGGTGGAAAAGCAAATATCATCAAATGAAAACTACACATAGGCATTCTCAGAAACTTCTTTGTGTGTGTGCATTCAACTCACAGAGTTGAAGAGTCCTTTTGGTAGAGCAGTTTTGAAGCACTCTTTTTGTAGAATCTGCGAGTGGTTATTCGGAGAGCTTTGAGGCCCATGCTGGAAAAGGAATTATCTTCACATAAAAACTGGACAGAAGCATTCTCAGAAAATTCTCCGTGATGTGGGCATTCAACTCACAGAGTTGAGCCTGCCTTTTCATACAGCATTTTTGTAACACTCTTTCAGTATAATCTGCAAGTGGATATTTGGGGCGCTTTGAGGCCTATGCTGGAAAACGAAATATCTTCACATAAAAATTAGACGGAAGCAATATCAGAAACTTCTCTGTGATGTGCGCATTCAACTCACAGGGTTGAACGTGCCTTTTGATACAGCCGTTTTCAAACGCTCGTTTTGTGGCATCTGCATTTCGGAATTTGGAGTGCTTTGAGGCCTGTACTGGAAAAGGAAATATCCTCACATAGAAACTAGACAGAAGCATTCTCAGAAACTTCTTTGTGATGTGTGCATTCAACTCACAGGGTTCGACCTTCCTTTTGCTACAACAGTTTTGAAACACTCTTTTTGTAGAATCTGCAAGTGGTTATTTGGAGCGCTTCGAGGCCTATGAGTAAAAGGAAATATCTTCAGAGAAAACTAGCCAGAAGCATTCTCAGAAACTTCTGTGTGATGAGTACATTCCACTCACAGAGTTGAACGTTCCCTTTCACCGAGCAGTTCTGAAACACTCTTTTTGTAGAATCTGCAAGTGGCTACTTAGAGCGCTTTGAGACCTATGCTGGAAAGTGAAATATCTTCACATAAAAACTAGACAGAAGCATTCCCAGAAACTTCTCTGTGAAGTGTGCATTCAGTTCACAGAGCTGAATCTTTCTTTTGATAGAGAAGTTTTGAGACACTCTTTCTGTAGAATCTGCAAGTGAATATCTGGAGCGCTTTGTGTCCTAGGCTGGAAAAGAAAGAATCTTCACATAGAAACTAGACAGAAGCATTCTCAAAGACTTCTCTGTGTTGCGTGCATTCAACTCACAGAGTTGAAACATCCTTTTGATTTGGCAGTTTTAAAACAATCATTTTGTAGAATCTGCTAGTGGATATTTGCAGTATTTTGAGGCATATGCAGGAAAAGGTAATATCTTCACTTGAAAACTAGACAGAGGCATTCTCAGAAACTTCTTTCTGATGTGTGCCTTGAACTTCCGGAGTTGAACCTTCCTCTTCATAGAGCAGTTATATAATAGTCTTTAAGTATAATCTGCAAGTGGATATGTGGAGAACTTTGAGGACTGTGCTGGAAAAGGAAATGTCTTCCCATAGAAAGGAGACGGAAGCATTCTCAGAAGCTTCTCTGTGATGTCGGCATTCAACCCACAGAGTTGAACCTTCCGTTTGATAGAGCAGTTTTCAAACACACTTTGTGGATTCTGCAATTGGTTATTTGGAGAGTTTTGAGGCCTGTACTGGAAAAGGAAATATCTTCAGGTAAAAACTAGACAGAAGCATTCTCAGAAACTTCGTTGTGATGTTTGCATTCAACTCACGGAGTTGAACCCTCTTTTTGATTGCGCAGTTTTAAATCACTGTCTTTGTTGAATCTCCAAGTGGATATTTGGAGTGATTTGGGGCATATTCTGGAAAAGGAAATATCCTCACTTGAAAACTAGATAGAATTAGTCCCAGAAACTCCTTTGTGACGTCTGCTTTCGACTCACAGAGTTGAACCTTCCTTTTCACAGAGCAGTTTGGAAACACTCTTTTTGTAGAATCTGCGAGTGCTTATTCGGAGAGCTTCGAGGCCCATGCTGGAAATGGAAATACCTTCACATAAAAACTAGACAGAAGCGTTCTCAGAAATTTCTCTGTGATGTGTGCATTGAACTCACAGAGTTGATCCTTCCTATTCATAGAGCATTTTTGTAACACTGTTTTAGGAGAATCTGCAAGTGGATTCTTGGGGCGATTTGAGGCCTATGCTGGAAAACGAAATATCTTCACATAGAAACTAGACGGAAGCATTATCAGAAACTTCTCTGTGATGTGTGCATTAAACTCACAGAGTTGAACATTGCTTTTGATGGAGCAGTTTTGAAACACTCTTTTCGTAGAATCTGCAAGTGGTTATTTAGAGCGCTTTGAGGCCTACGCTGCAAATGGAAATATCTTCACATAAAAACTAGACAGAAGCATTCTCAGAAATTCCTTTGTGATGTGTGCATTCAACTCACAGAGATGAAGCTTCCTTTTCACAGGGCACTTTTGAAACACTGTGTTTGTGGGAACTACAAGTGGATATTTGGAGTGATTGCGGCCTCTGGTGGAAAAGCAAATATCATCAAATGAAAACTACACATAGGCATTCTCAGAAACTTCTTTGTGTGTGTGCATTCAACTCACAGAGTTGAAGAGTCCTTTTGGTAGAGCAGTTTTGAAGCACTCTTTTTGTAGAATCTGCGAGTGGTTATTCGGAGAACTTTGAGGCCCATGCTGGAAAAGGAAATATCTTCACATAAAAACTGGACAGAAGCATTCTCAGAAAAGTCTCTGTGATGTGTGCATTCAACTCACAGAGTTGAGCCTGCCTTTTCATACAGAATTTTTGTAACACTCTTTCAGTATAATCTGCAAGTGGATATTTGGGGCGCTTTGAGGCCTATGCTGGAAAACGAAATATCTTCACATAAAAATTAGACGGAAGCATTATCAGAAACTTCTCTGTGATGTGCGCATTCAACTCACAGGGTTGAACGTGCCTTTCGATACAGCCGTTTTCGAACGCTCGTTTTGTGGCATCTGCATTTCGGAATTTGGAGTGCTTTGAGGCCTATACTGGAAAAGGAAATATCCTCACATAGAAACTAGACAGAAGCATTCTCAGAAACTTCTTTGTGATGTGTGCATTCAACACACAGGGTTCGACCTTCCTTTTGCTACAACAGTTTTGACACACTCTTTTTGTAGAATCTGCAAGAGGTTATTTGGAGCGCTTCGAGGCCTATGAGTAAAAGGAAATATCTTCAGAGAAAACTAGCCAGAAGCATTCTCAGAAACTTCTGTGTGATGAGTACATTCCACTCACAGAGTTGAACGTTCCCTTTCACCGAGCAGTTCTGAAACTCTCTTTTTGTAGAATCTGCAAGTGGCTACTTAAAGCGCTTTGAGACCTATGCTGGAAAGTGAAATATCTTCACATAAAAACTAGACAGAAGCATTCCCAGAAACTTCTCTGTGAAGTGTGCATTCAATTCACAGAGCTGAATCTTTCTTTTGATAGAGAAGTTTTGAGACACTCTTTCTGTAGAATCTGCAAGTGAATATCTGGAGCGCTTTGAGTCCTAGGCTGGAAAAGAAAGTATCTTCACATAGAAACTAGACAGAAGCATTCTCAAAGACTTCTCTGTGATGCGTGCATTCAAGTCACAGAGTTGAAACATCCTTTTGATTTGGCAGTTTTAAAACAATCATTTTGTAGAATCTGCTAGTGGATATTTGCAGTATTTTGAGGCATATGCAGGAAAAGGTAATATCTTCACTTGAAAACTAGACAGAGGCATTCTCAGAAACTTCTTTCTGTGTTTGCCTTGAACTTCCGGAGTTGAACCTTCCTCTTCATAGAGCAGTTATATAATAGTCTTTAAGTATAATCTGCAAGTGGATATGTGGAGAACTTTGAGGACTGTGCTGGAAAAGGAAATGTCTCCCCATAGAAAGGAGACGGAAGCATTCTCAGAAGCTTCTCTGTGATGTCGGCATTCAACCCACAGAGTTGAACCTTCCTTTTGATAGAGCAGTTTTCAAACACACTTTGTGGATTCTGCAATTGGTTATTTGGAGAGTTTTGAGGCCTGTACTGGAAAAGGAAATATCTTCAGGTAAAAACTAGACAGAAGCATTCTCAGAAACTTCGTTGTGATGTTTGCATTCAACTCACGGAGTTGAACCCTCTTTTTGATTGTGCAGTTTTAAATCACTGTCTTTGTTGAATCTCCAAGTGGATATTTGGAGCGATTTGGGGCATATTCTGGAAAAGGAAATATCCTCACTTGAAAACTAGATAGAAGTAGTCCCAGAAACTCCTTTGTGACGTCTGCTTTCGACTCACAGAGTTGAACCTTCCTTTTCACAGAGCAGTTTGGAAACACTCTTTTTGTAGAATCTGCGAGTGGTTATTCGGAGAGCTTCGAGGCCCATGCTGGAAATGGAAATACCTTCACATAAAAACTAGACAGAAGCGTTCTCAGAAATTTCTCTGTGATGTGTGCATTGAACTCACAGAGTTGATCCTTCCTATTCATAGAGCATTTTTGTAACACTGTTTTAGGAGAATCCGCAAGTGGATTCTTGGGGAGATTTGAGGCCTATGCTGGAAAACGAAATATCTTCACATAGAAACTAGACGGAAGCATTATCAGAAACTTCTCTGTGATGTGTGCATTAAACTCACAGAGTTGAACATTGCTTTTGATGGAGCAGTTTTGAAACACTCTTTTCGTAGAATCTGCAAGTGGTTATTTAGAGCGCTTTGAGGCCTACGCTGCAAATGGAAATATCTTCACATAAAAACTAGACAGAAGCATTCTCAGAAATTCCTTTGTGATGTGTGCATTCAACTCACAGAGATGAAGCTTCCTTTTCACAGGGCACTTTTGAAACACTGTGTTTGTGGGAACTACAAGTGGATATTTGGAGTGATTGCGGCCTCTGGTGGAAAAGCAAATATCATCAAATGAAAACTACACATAGGCATTCTCAGAAACTTCTTTGTGTGTGTGCATTCAACTCACAGAGTTGAAGAGTCCTTTTGGTAGAGCAGTTTTGAAGCACTCTTTTTGTAGAATCTGCGAGTGGTTATTCGGAGAGCTTTGAGGCCCATGCTGGAAAAGGAAATATCTTCACATAAAAACTGGACAGAAGCATTCTCAGAAAATTCTCTGTGATGTGGGCATTCAACTCACAGAGTTGAGCCTGCCTTTTCATACAGCATTTTTGTAACACTCTTTGAGTATAATCTGCAAGTGGATATTTGGGGCGCTTTGAGGCCTATGCTGGAAAACGAAATATCTTCACATAAAAATTAGACGGAAGCATTATCAGAAACTTCTCTGTGATGTGCGCATTCAACTCACAGGGTTGAACGTGCCTTTCGATACAGCCGTTTTCAAACGCTCGTTTTGTGGCATCTGCATTTCGGAATTTGGAGTGCTTTGAGGCCTATACTGGAAAAGGAAATATCCTCACATAGAAACTAGACAGAAGCATTCTCAGAAACTTCTTTGTGATGTGTGCATTCAACTCACAGGGTTCGACCTTCCTTTTGCTACAACAGTTTTGAAACACTCTTTTTGTAGAATCTGCAAGTGGTTATTTGGAGCGCTTCGAGGCCTATGAGTAAAAGGAAATATCTTCAGAGAAAACTAGCCAGAAGCATTCTCAGAAACTTCTGTGTGATGAGTACATTCCACTCACAGAGTTGAACGTCCCCTTTCACCGAGCAGTTCTGAAACACTCTTTTTGTAGAATCTGCAAGTGGCTACTTAGAGCGCTTTGAGACCTATGCTGGAAAGTGAAATATCTTCACATAAAAACTAGACAGAAGCATTCCCAGAAACTTCTCTGTGAAGTGTGCATTCAGTTCACAGAGCTGAATCTTTCTTTTGATAGAGAAGTTTTGAGACACTCTTTCTGTAGAATCTGCAAGTGAATATCTGGAGCGCTTTTTGTCCTAGGCTGGAAAAGAAAGTATCTTCACATAGAAACTAGACAGAAGCATTCTCAAAGACTTCTCTGTGTTGCGTACATTCAACTCACAGAGTTGAAACATCCTTTTGATTTGGCAGTTTTAAAACAATCATTTTGTAGAATCTGCTAGTGGATATTTGCAGTATTTTGAGGCATATGCAGGAAAAGGTAATATCTTCACTTGAAAACTAGACAGAGGCATTCTCAGAAACTTCTTTCTGATGTGTGCCTTGAACTTCCGGAGTTGAACCTTCCTCTTCATAGAGCAGTTATATAATAGTCTTTAAGTATAATCTGCAAGTGGATATGTGGAGAACTTTGAGGACTGTGCTGGAAAAGGAAATGTCTTCCCATAGAAAGGAGACGGAAGCATTCTCAGAAGCTTCTCTGTGATGTCGGCATTCAACCCACAGAGTTGAACCTTCCGTTTGATAGAGCAGTTTTCAAACACACTTTGTGGATTCTGCAATTGGTTATTTGGAGAGTTTTGAGGCCTGTACTGGAAAAGGAAATATCTTCAGGTAAAAACTAGACAGAAGCATTCTCAGAAACTTCGTTGTGATGTTTGCATTCAACTCACGGAGTTGAACCCTCTTTTTGATTGCGCAGTTTTAAATCACTGTCTTTGTTGAATCTCCAAGTGGATATTTGGAGCGATTTGGGGCATATTCTGGAAAAGGAAATATCCTCACTTGAAAACTAGATAGAAGTAGTCCCAGAAACTCCTTTGTGACGTCTGCTTTCGACTCACAGAGTTGAACCTTCCTTTTCACAGAGCAGTTTGGAAACACTCTTTTTGTAGAATCTGCGAGTGCTTATTCGGAGAGCTTCGAGGCCCATGCTGGAAATGGAAATACCTTCACATAAAAACTAGACAGAAGCGTTCTCAGAAATTTCTCTGTGATGTGTGCATTGAACTCACAGAGTTGATCCTTCCTATTCATAGAGCATTTTTGTAACACTGTTTTAGGAGAATCTGCAAGTGGATTCTTGGGGCGATTTGAGGACTATGCTGGAAAACGAAATATCTTCACATAGAAACTAGACGGAAGCATTATCAGAAACTTCTCTGTGATGTGTGCATTAAACTCACAGAGTTGAACATTGCTTTTGATGGAGCAGTTTTGAAACACTCTTTTCGTAGAATCTGCAAGTGGTTATTTAGAGCGCTTTGAGGCCTACGCTGCAAATGGAAATATCTTCACATAAAAACTAGACAGAAGCATTCTCAGAAATTCCTTTGTGATGTGTACATTCAACTCACAGAGATGAAGCTTCCTTTTCACAGGGCACTTTTGAAACACTGTGTTTGTGGGAACTACAAGTGGATATTTGGAGTGATTGCGGCCTCTGGTGGAAAAGCAAATATCATCAAATGAAAACTACACATAGGCATTCTCAGAAACTTCTTTGTGTGTGTGCATTCAACTCACAGAGTTGAAGAGTCCTTTTGGTAGAGCAGTTTTGAAGCACTCTTTTTGTAGAATCTGCGAGTGGTTATTCGGAGAACTTTGAGGCCCATGCTGGAAAAGGAAATATCTTCACATAAAAACTGGACAGAAGCATTCTCAGAAAAGTCTCTGTGATGTGTGCATTCAACTCACAGAGTTGAGCCTGCCTTTTCATACAGCATTTTTGTAACACTCTTTCAGTATAATCTGCAAGTGGATATTTGGGGCGCTTTGAGGCCTATGCTGGAAAACGAAATCTCTTCACATAAAAATTAGACGGAAGCATTATCAGAAACTTCTCTGTGATGTGCGCATTCAACTCACAGGGTTGAACGTGCCTTTCGATACAGCCGTTTTTAAACGCTCGTTTTGTGGCATCTGCATTTCGGAATTTGGAGTGCTTTGAGGCCTATACTGGAAAAGGAAATATCCTCACATAGAAACTAGACAGAAGCATTCTCAGAAACTTCTTTGTGATGTGTGCATTCAACACACAGGGTTCGACCTTCCTTTTGCTACAACAGTTTTGACACACTCTTTTTGTAGAATCTGCAAGTGGTTATTTGGAGCGCTTCGAGGCCTATGAGTAAAAGGAAATATCTTCAGAGAAAACTAGCCAGAAGCATTCTCAGAAACTTCTGTGTGATGAGTACATTCCACTCACAGAGTTGAACGTTCCCTTTCACCGAGCAGTTCTGAAACTCTCTTTTTGTAGAATCTGCAAGTGGCTACTTAGAGCGCTTTGAGACCTATGCTGGAAAGTGAAATATCTTCACATAAAAACTAGACAGAAGCATTCCCAGAAACTTCTCTGTGAAGTGTGCATTCAATTCACAGAGCTGAATCTTTCTTTTGATAGAGAAGTTTTGAGACACTCTTTCTGTAGAATCTGCAAGTGAATATCTGGAGCGCTTTGAGTCCTAGGCTGGAAAAGAAAGTATCTTCACATAGAAACTAGACAGAAGCATTCTCAAAGACTTCTCTGTGATGCGTGCATTCAACTCACAGAGTTGAAACATCCTTTTGATTTGGCAGTTTTAAAACAATCATTTTGTAGAATCTGCTAGTGGATATTTGCAGTATTTTGAGGCATATGCAGGAAAAGGTAATATCTTCACTTGAAAACTAGACAGAGGCATTCTCAGAAACTTCTTTCTGTGTGTGCCTTGAACTTCCGGAGTTGAACCTTCCTCTTCATAGAGCAGTTATATAATAGTCTTTAAGTATAATCTGCAAGTGGATATGTGGAGAACTTTGAGGACTGTGCTGGAAAAGGAAATGTCTTCCCATAGAAAGGAGACGGAAGCATTCTCAGAAGCTTCTCTGTGATGTCGGCATTCAACCCACAGAGTTGAACCTTCCTTTTGATAGAGCAGTTTTCAAACACACTTTGTGGATTCTGCAATTGGTTATTTGGAGAGTTTTGAGGCCTGTACTGGAAAAGGAAATATCTTCAGGTAAAAACTAGACAGAAGCATTCTCAGAAACTTCGTTGTGATGTTTGCATTCAACTCACGGAGTTGAACCCTCTTTTTGATTGCGCAGTTTTAAATCACTGTCTTTGTTGAATCTCCAAGTGGATATTTGGAGCGATTTGGGGCATATTCTGGAAAAGGAAATATCCTCACTTGAAAACTAGATAGAAGTAGTCCCAGAAACTCCTTTGTGACGTCTGCTTTCGACTCACAGAGTTGTACCTTCCTTTTCACAGAGCAGTTTGGAAACACTCTTTTTGTAGAATCTGCGAGTGGTTATTCGGAGAGCTTCGAGGCCCATGCTGGAAATGGAAATACCTTCACATAAAAACTAGACAGAAGCGTTCTCAGAAATTTCTCTGTGATGTGTGCATTGAACTCACAGAGTTGATCCTTCCTATTCATAGAGCATTTTTGTAACACTGTTTTAGGAGAATCCGCAAGTGGATTCTTGGGGAGATTTGAGGCCTATGCTGGAAAACGAAATATCTTCACATAGAAACTAGACGGAAGCATTATCAGAAACTTCTCTGTGATGTGTGCATTAAACTCACAGAGTTGAACATTGCTTTTGATGGAGCAGTTTTGAAACACTCTTTTCGTAGAATCTGCAAGTGGTTATTTAGAGCGCTTTGAGGCCTACGCTGCAAATGGAAATATCTTCACATAAAAACTAGACAGAAGCATTCTCAGAAATTCCTTTGTGATGTGTGCATTCAACTCACAGAGATGAAGCTTCCTTTTCACAGGGCACTTTTGAAACACTGTGTTTGTGGGAACTACAAGTGGATATTTGGAGTGATTGCGGCCTCTGGTGGAAAAGCAAATATCATCAAATGAAAACTACACATAGGCATTCTCAGAAACTTCTTTGTGTGTGTGCATTCAACTCACAGAGTTGAAGAGTCCTTTTGGTAGAGCAGTTTTGAAGCACTCTTTTTGTAGAATCTGCGAGTGGTTATTCGGAGAGCTTTGAGGCCCATGCTGGAAAAGGAAATATCTTCACATAAAAACTGGACAGAAGCATTCTCAGAAAATTCTCTGTGTTGTGGGCATTCAACTCACAGAGTTGAGCCTGCCTTTTCATACAGCATTTTTGTAACACTCTTTGAGTATAATCTGCAAGTGGATATTTGGGGCGCTTTGAGGCCTATGCTGGAAAACGAAATATCTTCACATAAAAATTAGACGGAAGCATTATCAGAAACTTCTCTGTGATGTGCGCATTCAACTCACAGGGTTGAACGTGCCTTTCGATACAGCCGTTTTCAAACGCTCGTTTTGTGGCATCTGCATTTCGGAATTTGGAGTGCTTTGAGGCCTATACTGGAAAAGGAAATATCCTCACATAGAAACTAGACAGAAGCATTCTCAGAAACTTCTTTGTGATGTGTGCATTCAACTCACAGGGTTCGACCTTCCTTTTGCTACAACAGTTTTGAAACACTCTTTTTGTAGAATCTGCAAGTGGTTATTTGGAGCGCTTCGAGGCCTATGAGTAAAAGGAAATATCTTCAGAGAAAACTAGCCAGAAGCATTCTCAGAAACTTCTGTGTGATGAGTACATTCCACTCACAGAGTTGAACGTTCCCTTTCACCGAGCAGTTCTGAAACACTCTTTTTGTAGAATCTGCAAGTGGCTACTTAGAGCGCTTTGAGACCTATGCTGGAAAGTGAAATATCTTCACATAAAAACTAGACAGAAGCATTCCCAGAAACTTCTCTGTGAAGTGTGCATTCAGTTCACAGAGCTGAATCTTTCTTTTGATAGAGAAGTTTTGAGACACTCTTTCTGTAGAATCTGCAAGTGAATATCTGGAGCGCTTTGAGTCCTAGGCTGGAAAAGAAAGTATCTTCACATAGAAACTAGACAGAAGCATTCTCAAAGACTTCTCTGTGTTGCGTACATTCAACTCACAGAGTTGAAACATCCTTTTGATTTGGCAGTTTTAAAACAATCATTTTGTAGAATCTGCTAGTGGATATTTGCAGTATTTTGAGGCATATGCAGGAAAAGGTAATATCTTCACTTGAAAACTAGACAGAGGCATTCTCAGAAACTTCTTTCTGATGTGTGCCTTGAACTTCCGGAGTTGAACCTTCCTCTTCATAGAGCAGTTATATAATAGTCTTTAAGTATAATCTGCAAGTGGATATGTGGAGAACTTTGAGGACTGTGCTGGAAAAGGAAATGTCTTCCCATAGAAAGGAGACGGAAGCATTCTCAGAAGCTTCTCTGTGATGTCGGCATTCAACCCACAGAGTTGAACCTTCCGTTTGATAGAGCAGTTTTCAAACACACTTTGTGGATTCTGCAATTGGTTATTTGGAGAGTTTTGAGGCCTGTACTGGAAAAGGAAATATCTTCAGGTAAAAACTAGACAGAAGCATTCTCAGAAACTTCGTTGTGATGTTTGCATTCAACTCACGGAGTTGAACCCTCTTTTTGATTGCGCAGTTTTAAATCACTGTCTTTGTTGAATCTCCAAGTGGATATTTGGAGCGATTTGGGGCATATTCTGGAAAAGGAAATATCCTCACTTGAAAACTAGATAGAAGTAGTCCCAGAAACTCCTTTGTGACGTCTGCTTTCGACTCACAGAGTTGAACCTTCCTTTTCACAGAGCAGTTTGGAAACACTCTTTTTGTAGAATCTGCGAGTGGTTATTCGGAGAGCTTCGAGGCCCATGCTGGAAATGGAAATACCTTCACATAAAAACTAGACAGAAGCGTTCTCAGAAATTTCTCTGTGATGTGTGCATTGAACTCACAGAGTTGATCCTTCCTATTCATAGAGCATTTTTGTAACACTGTTTTAGGAGAATCCGCAAGTGGATTCTTGGGGAGATTTGAGGCCTATGCTGGAAAACGAAATATCTTCACATAGAAACTAGACGGAAGCATTATCAGAAACTTCTCTGTGATGTGTGCATTAAACTCACAGAGTTGAACATTGCTTTTGATGGAGCAGTTTTGAAACACTCTTTTCGGAGAATCTGCAAGTGGTTATTTAGAGCGCTTTGAGGCCTACGCTGCAAATGGAAATATCTTCACATAAAAACTAGACAGAAGCATTCTCACAAATTCCTTTGTGATGTGTGCATTCAACTCACAGAGATGAAGCTTCCTTTTCACAGGGCACTTTTGAAACACTGTGTTTGTGGGAACTACAAGTGGATATTTGGAGTGATTGCGGCCTCTGGTGGAAAAGCAAATATCATCAAATGAAAACTACACATAGGCATTCTCAGAAACTTCTTTGTGTGTGTGCATTCAACTCACAGAGTTGAAGAGTCCTTTTGGTAGAGCAGTTTTGAAGCACTCTTTTTGTAGAATCTGCGAGTGGTTATTCGGAGAGCTTTGAGGCCCATGCTGGAAAAGGAAATATCTTCACATAAAAACTGGACAGAAGCATTCTCAGAAAATTCTCTGTGATGTGGGCATTCAACTCACAGAGTTGAGCCTGCCTTTTCATACAGCATTTTTGTAACACTCTTTGAGTATAATCTGCAAGTGGATATTTGGGGCGCTTTGAGGCCTATGCTGGAAAACGAAATATCTTCACATAAAAATTAGACGGAAGCATTATCAGAAACTTCTCTGTGATGTGCGCATTCAACTCACAGGGTTGAACGTGCCTTTCGATACAGCCGTTTTCAAACGCTCGTTTTGTGGCATCTGCATTTCGGAATTTGGAGTGCTTTGAGGCCTATACTGGAAAAGGAAATATCCTCACATAGAAACTAGACAGAAGCATTCTCAGAAACTTCTTTGTGATGTGTGCATTCAACTCACAGGGTTCGACCTTCCTTTTGCTACAACAGTTTTGAAACACTCTTTTTGTAGAATCTGCAAGTGGTTATTTGGAGCGCTTCGAGGCCTATGAGTAAAAGGAAATATCTTCAGAGAAAACTAGCCAGAAGCATTCTCAGAAACTTCTGTGTGATGAGTACATTCCACTCACAGAGTTGAACGTTCCCTTTCACCGAGCAGTTCTGAAACACTCTTTTTGTAGAATCTGCAAGTGGCTACTTAGAGCGCTTTGAGACCTATGCTGGAAAGTGAAATATCTTCACATAAAAACTAGACAGAAGCATTCCCAGAAACTTCTCTGTGAAGTGTGCATTCAATTCACAGAGCTGAATCTTTCTTTTGATAGAGAAGTTTTGAGACACTCTTTCTGTAGAATCTGCAAGTGAATATCTGGAGCGCTTTGAGTCCTAGGCTGGAAAAGAAAGTATCTTCACATAGAAACTAGACAGAAGCATTCTCAAAGACTTCTCTGTGTTGTGTACATTCAACTCACAGAGTTGAAACATCCTTTTGATTTGGCAGTTTTAAAACAATCATTTTGTAGAATCTGCTAGTGGATATTTGCAGTATTTTGAGGCATATGCAGGAAAAGGTAATATCTTCACTTGAAAACTAGACAGAGGCATTCTCAGAAACTTCTTTCTGATGTGTGCCTTGAACTTCCGGAGTTGAACCTTCCTCTTCATAGAGCAGTTATATAATAGTCTTTAAGTATAATCTGCAAGTGGATATGTGGAGAACTTTGAGGACTGTGCTGGAAAAGGAAATGTCTTCCCATAGAAAGGAGACGGAAGCATTCTCAGAAGCTTCTCTGTGATGTCGGCATTCAACCCACAGAGTTGAACCTTCCGTTTGATAGAGCAGTTTTCAAACACACTTTGTGGATTCTGCAATTGGTTATTTGGAGAGTTTTGAGGCCTGTACTGGAAAAGGAAATATCTTCAGGTAAAAACTAGACAGAAGCATTCTCAGAAACTTCGTTGTGATGTTTGCATTCAACTCACGGAGTTGAACCCTCTTTTTGATTGCGCAGTTTTAAATCACTGTCTTTGTTGAATCTCCAAGTGGATATTTGGAGCGATTTGTGGCATATTCTGGAAAAGGAAATATCCTCACTTGAAAACTAGATAGAAGTAGTCCCAGAAACTCCTTTGTGACGTCTGCTTTCGACTCACAGAGTTGAACCTTCCTTTTCACAGAGCAGTTTGGAAACACTCTTTTTGTAGAATCTGCGAGTGCTTATTCGGAGAGCTTCGAGGCCCATGCTGGAAATGGAAATACCTTCACATAAAAACTAGACAGAAGCGTTCTCAGAAATTTCTCTGTGATGTGTGCATTGAACTCACAGAGTTGATCCTTCCTATTCATAGAGCATTTTTGTAACACTGTTTTAGGAGAATCTGCAAGTGGATTCTTGGGGCGATTTGAGGCCTATGCTGGAAAACGAAATATCTTCACATAGAAACTAGACGGAAGCATTATCAGAAACTTCTCTGTGATGTGTGCATTAAACTCACAGAGTTGAACATTGCTTTTGATGGAGCAGTTTTGAAACACTCTTTTCGTAGAATCTGCAAGTGGTTATTTAGAGCGCTTTGAGGCCTACGCTGCAAATGGAAATATCTTCACATAAAAACTAGACAGAAGCATTCTCAGAAATTCCTTTGTGATGTGTGCATTCAACTCACAGAGATGAAGCTTCCTTTTCACAGGGCACTTTTGAAACACTGTGTTTGTGGGAACTACAAGTGGATATTTGGAGTGATTGCGGCCTCTGGTGGAAAAGCAAATATCATCAAATGAAAACTACACATAGGCATTCTCAGAAACTTCTTTGTGTGTGTGCATTCAACTCACAGAGTTGAAGAGTCCTTTTGGTAGAGCAGTTTTGAAGCACTCTTTTTGTAGAATCTGCGAGTGGTTATTCGGAGAACTTTGAGGCCCATGCTGGAAAAGGAAATATCTTCACATAAAAACTGGACAGAAGCATTCTCAGAAAAGTCTCTGTGATGTGTGCATTCAACTCACAGAGTTGAGCCTGCCTTTTCATACAGCATTTTTGTAACACTCTTTCAGTATAATCTGCAAGTGGATATTTGGGGCGCTTTGAGGCCTATGCTGGAAAACGAAATATCTTCACATAAAAATTAGACGGAAGCATTATCAGAAACTTCTCTGTGATGTGCGCATTCAACTCACAGGGTTGAACGTGCCTTTCGATACAGCCGTTTTCAAACGCTCGTTTTGTGGCATCTGCATTTCGGAATTTGGAGTGCTTTGAGGCCTATACTGGAAAAGGAAATATCCTCACATAGAAACTAGACAGAAGCATTCTCAGAAACTTCTTTGTGATGTGTGCATTCAACACACAGGGTTCGACCTTCCTTTTGCTACAACAGTTTTGACACACTCTTTTTGTAGAATCTGCAAGTGGTTATTTGGAGCGCTTCGAGGCCTATGAGTAAAAGGAAATATCTTCAGAGAAAACTAGCCAGAAGCATTCTCAGAAACTTCTGTGTGATGAGTACATTCCACTCACAGAGTTGAACGTTCCCTTTCACCGAGCAGTTCTGAAACTCTCTTTTTGTAGAATCTGCAAGTGGCTACTTAGAGCGCTTTGAGACCTATGCTGGAAAGTGAAATATCTTCACATAAAAACTAGACAGAAGCATTCCCAGAAACTTCTCTGTGAAGTGTGCATTCAATTCACAGAGCTGAATCTTTCTTTTGATAGAGAAGTTTTGAGACACTCTTTCTGTAGAATCTGCAAGTGAATATCTGGAGCGCTTTGAGTCCTAGGCTGGAAAAGAAAGTATCTTCACATAGAAACTAGACAGAAGCATTCTCAAAGACTTCTCTGTGATGCGTGCATTCAAGTCACAGAGTTGAAACATCCTTTTGATTTGGCAGTTTTAAAACAATCATTTTGTAGAATCTGCTAGTGGATATTTGCAGTATTTTGAGGCATATGCAGGAAAAGGTAATATCTTCACTTGAAAACTAGACAGAGGCATTCTCAGAAACTTCTTTCTGTGTGTGCCTTGAACTTCCGGAGTTGAACCTTCCTCTTCATAGAGCAGTTATATAATAGTCTTTAAGTATAATCTGCAAGTGGATATGTGGAGAACTTTGAGGACTGTGCTGGAAAAGGAAATGTCTTCCCATAGAAAGGAGACGGAAGCATTCTCAGAAGCTTCTCTGTGATGTCGGCATTCAACCCACAGAGTTGAACCTTCCTTTTGATAGAGCAGTTTTCAAACACACTTTGTGGATTCTGCAATTGGTTATTTGGAGAGTTTTGAGGCCTGTACTGGAAAAGGAAATATCTTCAGGTAAAAACTAGACAGAAGCATTCTCAGAAACTTCGTTGTGATGTTTGCATTCAACTCACGGAGTTGAACCCTCTTTTTGATTGCGCAGTTTTAAATCACTGTCTTTGTTGAATCTCCAAGTGGATATTTGGAGCGATTTGGGGCATATTCTGGAAAAGGAAATATCCTCACTTGAAAACTAGATAGAAGTAGTCCCAGAAACTCCTTTGTGACGTCTGCTTTCGACTCACAGAGTTGAACCTTCCTTTTCACAGAGCAGTTTGGAAACACTCTTTTTGTAGAATCTGCGAGTGGTTATTCGGAGAGCTTCGAGGCCCATGCTGGAAATGGAAATACCTTCACATAAAAACTAGACAGAAGCGTTCTCAGAAATTTCTCTGTGATGTGTGCATTGAACTCACAGAGTTGATCCTTCCTATTCATAGAGCATTTTTGTAACACTGTTTTAGGAGAATCCGCAAGTGGATTCTTGGGGAGATTTGAGGCCTATGCTGGAAAACGAAATATCTTCACATAGAAACTAGACGGAAGCATTATCAGAAACTTCTCTGTGATGTGTGCATTAAACTCACAGAGTTGAACATTGCTTTTGATGGAGCAGTTTTGAAACACTCTTTTCGGAGAATCTGCAAGTGGTTATTTAGAGCGCTTTGAGGCCTACGCTGCAAATGGAAATATCTTCACATAAAAACTAGACAGAAGCATTCTCAGAAATTCCTTTGTGATGTGTGCATTCAACTCACAGAGATGAAGCTTCCTTTTCACAGGGCACTTTTGAAACACTGTGTTTGTGGGAACTACAAGTGGATATTTGGAGTGATTGCGGCCTCTGGTGGAAAAGCAAATATCATCAAATGAAAACTACACATAGGCATTCTCAGAAACTTCTTTGTGTGTGTGCATTCAACTCACAGAGTTGAAGAGTCCTTTTGGTAGAGCAGTTTTGAAGCACTCTTTTTGTAGAATCTGCGAGTGGTTATTCGGAGAGCTTTGAGGCCCATGCTGGAAAAGGAAATATCTTCACATAAAAACTGGACAGAAGCATTCTCAGAAAATTCTCTGTGATGTGGGCATTCAACTCACAGAGTTGAGCCTGCCTTTTCATACAGCATTTTTGTAACACTCTTTGAGTATAATCTGCAAGTGGATATTTGGGGCGCTTTGAGGCCTATGCTGGAAAACGAAATATCTTCACATAAAAATTAGACGGAAGCATTATCAGAAACTTCTCTGTGATGTGCGCATTCAACTCACAGGGTTGAACGTGCCTTTCAATACAGCCGTTTTCAAACGCTCGTTTTGTGGCATCTGCATTTCGGAATTTGGAGTGCTTTGAGGCCTATACTGGAAAAGGAAATA
This sequence comes from Pongo pygmaeus, assembly GCF_028885625.2. Lineage (NCBI taxonomy): Eukaryota > Metazoa > Chordata > Mammalia > Primates > Hominidae > Pongo > Pongo pygmaeus. The sequence goes on along the minus strand of NC_072391.2, from coordinate 40,552,276 downwards.
TCCTCACATTGAAACTAGACAGAAGCATTCTCAGAAACTTCTTTGTGATGTGTGCATTCAACTCACAGGGTTCGACCTTCCTTTTGCTACAACAGTTTTGAAACACTCTTTTTGTAGAATCTGCAAGTGGTTATTTGGAGCGCTTCGAGGCCTATGAGTAAAAGGAAATATCTTCAGAGAAAACTAGCCAGAAGCATTCTCAGAAACTTCTGTGTGATGAGTACATTCCACTCACAGAGTTGAACGTTCCTTTTCACCGAGCAGTTCTGAAACACTCTTTTTGTAGAATCTGCAAGTGGCTACTTAGAGCGCTTTGAGACCTATGCTGGAAAGTGAAATATCTTCACATAAAAACTAGACAGAAGCATTCCCAGAAACTTCTCTGTGAAGTGTGCATTCAATTCACAGAGCTGAATCTTTCTTTTGATAGAGAAGTTTTGAGACACTCTTTCTGTAGAATCTGCAAGTGAATATCTGGAGCGCTTTGAGTCCTAGGCTGGAAAAGAAAGTATCTTCACATAGAAACTAGACAGAAGCATTCTCAAAGACTTCTCTGTGATGCGTGCATTCAACTCACAGAGTTGAAACATCCTTTTGATTTGGCAGTTTTAAAACAATCATTTTGTAGAATCTGCTAGTGGATATTTGCCGTATTTTGAGGCATATGCAGGAAAAGGTAATATCTTCACTTGAAAACTAGACAGAGGCATTCTCAGAAACTTCTTTCTGATGTGTGCCTTGAACTTCCGGAGTTGAACCTTCCTCTTCATAGAGCAGTTATATAATAGTCTTTAAGTATAATCTGCAAGTGGATATGTGGAGAACTTTGAGGACTGTGCTGGAAAAGGAAATGTCTTCCCATAGAAAGGAGACGGAAGCATTCTCAGAAGCTTCTCTGTGATGTCGGCATTCAACCCACAGAGTTGAACCTTCCTTTTGATAGAGCAGTTTTCAAACACACTTTGTGGATTCTGCAATTGGTTATTTGGAGAGTTTTGAGGCCTGTACTGGAAAAGGAAATATCTTCAGGTAAAAACTAGACAGAAGCATTCTCAGAAACTTCGTTGTGATGTTTGCATTCAACTCACGGAATTGAACCCTCTTTTTGATTGCGCAGTTTTAAATCACTGTCTTTGTTGAATCTCCAAGTGGATATTTGGAGCGATTTGGGGCATATTCTGGAAAAGGAAATATCCTCACTTGAAAACTAGATAGAAGTAGTCCCAGAAACTCCTTTGTGACGTCTGCTTTCGACTCACAGAGTTGAACCTTCCTTTTCACAGAGCAGTTTGGAAACACTCTTTTTGTAGAATCTGCGAGTGGTTATTCGGAGAGCTTCGAGGCCCATGCTGGAAATGGAAATACCTTCACATAAAAACTAGACAGAAGCGTTCTCAGAAATTTCTCTGTGATGTGTGCATTGAACTCACAGAGTTGATCCTTCCTATTCATAGAGCATTTTTGTAACACTGTTTTAGGAGAATCCGCAAGTGGATTCTTGGGGAGATTTGAGGCCTATGCTGGAAAACGAAATATCTTCACATAGAAACTAGACGGAAGCATTATCAGAAACTTCTCTGTGATGTGTGCATTAAACTCACAGAGTTGAACATTGCTTTTGATGGAGCAGTTTTGAAACACTCTTTTCGTAGAATCTGCAAGTGGTTATTTAGAGCGCTTTGAGGCCTACGCTGCAAATGGAAATATCTTCACATAAAAACTAGACAGAAGCATTCTCACAAATTCCTTTGTGATGTGTGCATTCAACTCACAGAGATGAAGCTTCCTTTTCACAGGGCACTTTTGAAACACTGTGTTTGTGGGAACTACAAGTGGATATTTGGAGTGATTGCTGCCTCTGGTGGAAAAGCAAATATCATCAAATGAAAACTACACATAGGCATTCTCAGAAACTTCTTTGTGTGTGTGCATTCAACTCACAGAGTTGAAGAGTCCTTTTGGTAGAGCAGTTTTGAAGCACTCTTTTTGTAGAATCTGCGAGTGGTTATTCGGAGAGCTTTGAGGCCCATGCTGGAAAAGGAAATATCTTCACATAAAAACTGGACAGAAGCATTCTCAGAAAAGTCTCTGTGATGTGTGCATTCAACTCACAGAGTTGAGCCTGCCTTTTCATACAGCATTTTTGTAACACTCTTTGAGTATAATCTGCAAGTGGATATTTGGGGTGCTTTGAGGCCTATGCTGGAAAACGAAATATCTTCACATAAAAATTAGACGGAAGCATTATCAGAAACTTCTCTGTGATGTGCACATTGAACTCACAGGGTTGAAAGTGCCTTTCGATACAGCCGTTTTCAAACGCTCGTTTTGTGGCATCTGCATTTCGGAATTTGGAGTGCTTTGAGGCCTATACTGGAAAAGGAAATATCCTCACATAGAAACTAGACAGAAGCATTCTCAGAAACTTCTTTGTGATGTGTGCATTCAACTCACAGGGTTCGACCTTCCTTTGGATACAACAGTTTTGACACACTCTTTTTGTAGTATCTGCAAGTGGTTATTTGGAGCGCTTCGAGGCCTATGAGTAAAAGGAAATATCTTCAGAGAAAACTAGCCAGAAGCATTCTCAGAAACTTCTGTGTGATGAGTACATTCCACTCACAGAGTTGAACGTTCCCTTTCACCGAGCAGTTCTGAAACACTCTTTTTGTAGAATCTGCAAGTGGCTACTTAGAGCGCTTTGAAACCTATGCTGGAAAGTGAAATATCTTCACATAAAAACTAGACAGAAGCATTCCCAGAAACTTCTCTGTGAAGTGTGCATTCAATTCACAGAGCTGAATCTTTCTTTTGATAGAGAAGTTTTGAGACACTCTTTCTGTAGAATCTGCAAGTGAATATCTGGAGCGCTTTGAGTCCTAGGCTGGAAAAGAAAGTATCTTCACATAGAAACTAGACAGAAGCATTCTCAAAGACTTCTCTGTGATGCGTGCATTCAACTCACAGAGTTGAAACATCCTTTTGATTTGGCAGTTTTAAAACAATCATTTTGTAGAATCTGCTAGTGGATATTTGCCGTATTTTGAGGCATATGCAGGAAAAGGTAATATCTTCACTTGAAAACTAGACAGAGGCATTCTCAGAAACTTCTTTCTGATGTGTGCCTTGAACTTCCGGAGTTGAACCTTCCTCTTCATAGAGCAGTTATATAATAGTCTTTAAGTATAATCTGCAAGTGGATATGTGGAGAACTTTGAGGACTGTGCTGGAAAAGGAAATGTCTTCCCATAGAAAGGAGACGGAAGCATTCTCAGAAGCTTCTCTGTGATGTCGGCATTCAACCCACAGAGTTGAACCTTCCTTTTGATAGAGCAGTTTTCAAACACACTTTGTGGATTCTGCAATTGGTTATTTGGAGAGTTTTGAGGCCTGTACTGGAAAAGGAAATATCTTCAGGTAAAAACTAGACAGAAGCATTCTCAGAAACTTCGTTGTGATGTTTGCATTCAACTCACGGAGTTGAACCCTCTTTTTGATTGCGCAGTTTTAAATCACTGTCTTTGTTGAATCTCCAAGTGGATATTTGGAGCGATTTGGGGCATATTCTGGAAAAGGAAATATCCTCACTTGAAAACTAGATAGAAGTAGTCCCAGAAACTCCTTTGTGACGTCTGCTTTCGACTCACAGAGTTGAACCTTCCTTTTCACAGAGCAGTTTGGAAACACTCTTTTTGTAGAATCTGCGAGTGGTTATTCGGAGAGCTTCGAGGCCCATGCTGGAAATGGAAATACCTTCACATAAAAACTAGACAGAAGCGTTCTCAGAAATTTCTCTGTGATGTGTGCATTGAACTCACAGAGTTGATCCTTCCTATTCATAGAGCATTTTTGTAACACTGTTTTAGGAGAATCCGCAAGTGGATTCTTGGGGAGATTTGAGGCCTATGCTGGAAAACGAAATATCTTCACATAGAAACTAGACGGAAGCATTATCAGAAACTTCTCTGTGATGTGTGCATTAAACTCACAGAGTTGAACATTGCTTTTGATGGAGCAGTTTTGAAACACTCTTTTCGGAGAATCTGCAAGTGGTTATTTAGAGCGCTTTGAGGCCTACGCTGCAAATGGAAATATCTTCACATAAAAACTAGACAGAAGCATTCTCAGAAATTCCTTTGTGATGTGTGCATTCAACTCACAGAGATGAAGCTTCCTTTTCACAGGGCACTTTTGAAACACTGTGTTTGTGGGAACTACAAGTGGATATTTGGAGTGATTGCGGCCTCTGGTGGAAAAGCAAATATCATCAAATGAAAACTACACATAGGCATTCTCAGAAACTTCTTTGTGTGTGTGCATTCAACTCACAGAGTTGAAGAGTCCTTTTGGTAGAGCAGTTTTGAAGCACTCTTTTTGTAGAATCTGCGAGTGGTTATTCGGAGAGCTTTGAGGCCCATGCTGGAAAAGGAAATATCTTCACATAAAAACTGGACAGAAGCATTCTCAGAAAATTCTCTGTGATGTGGGCATTCAACTCACAGAGTTGAGCCTGCCTTTTCATACAGCATTTTTGTAACACTCTTTGAGTATAATCTGCAAGTGGATATTTGGGGCGCTTTGAGGCCTATGCTGGAAAACGAAATATCTTCACATAAAAATTAGACGGAAGCATTATCAGAAACTTCTCTGTGATGTGCGCATTCAACTCACAGGGTTGAACGTGCCTTTCGATACAGCCGTTTTCAAACGCTCGTTTTGTGGCATCTGCATTTCGGAATTTGGAGTGCTTTGAGGCCTATACTGGAAAAGGAAATATCCTCACATAGAAACTAGACAGAAGCATTCTCAGAAACTTCTTTGTGATGTGTGCATTCAACTCACAGGGTTCGACCTTCCTTTTGCTACAACAGTTTTGAAACACTCTTTTTGTAGAATCTGCAAGTGGTTATTTGGAGCGCTTCGAGGCCTATGAGTAAAAGGAAATATCTTCAGAGAAAACTAGCCAGAAGCATTCTCAGAAACTTCTGTGTGATGAGTACATTCCACTCACAGAGTTGAACGTTCCCTTTCACCGAGCAGTTCTGAAACACTCTTTTTGTAGAATCTGCAAGTGGCTACTTAGAGCGCTTTGAGACCTATGCTGGAAAGTGAAATATCTTCACATAAAAACTAGACAGAAGCATTCCCAGAAACTTCTCTGTGAAGTGTGCATTCAGTTCACAGAGCTGAATCTTTCTTTTGATAGAGAAGTTTTGAGACACTCTTTCTGTAGAATCTGCAAGTGAATATCTGGAGCGCTTTGAGTCCTAGGCTGGAAAAGAAAGTATCTTCACATAGAAACTAGACAGAAGCATTCTCAAAGACTTCTCTGTGTTGCGTACATTCAACTCACAGAGTTGAAACATACTTTTGATTTGGCAGTTTTAAAACAATCATTTTGTAGAATCTGCTAGTGGATATTTGCAGTATTTTGAGGCATATGCAGGAAAAGGTAATATCTTCACTTGAAAACTAGACAGAGGCATTCTCAGAAACTTCTTTCTGATGTGTGCCTTGAACCTCCGGAGTTGAACCTTCCTCTTCATAGAGCAGTTATATAATAGTCTTTAAGTATAATCTGCAAGTGGATATGTGGAGAACTTTGAGGACTGTGCTGGAAAAGGAAATGTCTTCCCATAGAAAGGAGACGGAAGCATTCTCAGAAGCTTCTCTGTGATGTCGGCATTCAACCCACAGAGTTGAACCTTCCGTTTGATAGAGCAGTTTTCAAACACACTTTGTGGATTCTGCAATTGGTTATTTGGAGAGTTTTGAGGCCTGTACTGGAAAAGGAAATATCTTCAGGTAAAAACTAGACAGAAGCATTCTCAGAAACTTCGTTGTGATGTTTGCATTCAACTCACGGAGTTGAACCCTCTTTTTGATTGCGCAGTTTTAAATCACTGTCTTTGTTGAATCTCCAAGTGGATATTTGGAGCGATTTGGGGCATATTCTGGAAAAGGAAATATCCTCACTTGAAAACTAGATAGAAGTAGTCCCAGAAACTCCTTTGTGACGTCTGCTTTCGACTCACAGAGTTGAACCTTCCTTTTCACAGAGCAGTTTGGAAACACTCTTTTTGTAGAATCTGCGAGTGGTTATTCGGAGAGCTTCGAGGCCCATGCTGGAAATGGAAATACCTTCACATAAAAACTAGACAGAAGCGTTCTCAGAAATTTCTCTGTGATGTGTGCATTGAACTCACAGAGTTGATCCTTCCTATTCATAGAGCATTTTTGTAACACTGTTTTAGGAGAATCCGCAAGTGGATTCTTGGGGAGATTTGAGGCCTATGCTGGAAAACGAAATATCTTCACATAGAAACTAGACGGAAGCATTATCAGAAACTTCTCTGTGATGTGTGCATTAAACTCACAGAGTTGAACATTGCTTTTGATGGAGCAGTTTTGAAACACTCTTTTCGGAGAATCTGCAAGTGGTTATTTAGAGCGCTTTGAGGCCTACGCTGCAAATGGAAATATCTTCACATAAAAACTAGACAGAAGCATTCTCAGAAATTCCTTTGTGATGTGTGCATTCAACTCACAGAGATGAAGCTTCCTTTTCACAGGGCACTTTTGAAACACTGTGTTTGTGGGAACTACAAGTGGATATTTGGAGTGATTGCGGCCTCTGGTGGAAAAGCAAATATCATCAAATGAAAACTACACATAGGCATTCTCAGAAACTTCTTTGTGTGTGTGCATTCAACTCACAGAGTTGAAGAGTCCTTTTGGTAGAGCAGTTTTGAAGCACTCTTTTTGTAGAATCTGCGAGTGGTTATTCGGAGAGCTTTGAGGCCCATGCTGGAAAAGGAAATATCTTCACATAAAAACTGGACAGAAGCATTCTCAGAAAATTCTCTGTGATGTGGGCATTCAACTCACAGAGTTGAGCCTGCCTTTTCATACAGCATTTTTGTAACACTCTTTGAGTATAATCTGCAAGTGGATATTTGGGGCGCTTTGAGGCCTATGCTGGAAAACGAAATATCTTCACATAAAAATTAGACGGAAGCATTATCAGAAACTTCTCTGTGATGTGCGCATTCAACTCACAGGGTTGAACGTGCCTTTCGATACAGCCGTTTTCAAACGCTCGTTTTGTGGCATCTGCATTTCGGAATTTGGAGTGCTTTGAGGCCTATACTGGAAAAGGAAATATCCTCACATAGAAACTAGACAGAAGCATTCTCAGAAACTTCTTTGTGATGTGTGCATTCAACTCACAGGGTTCGACCTTCCTTTTGCTACAACAGTTTTGAAACACTCTTTTTGTAGAATCTGCAAGTGGTTATTTGGAGCGCTTCGAGGCCTATGAGTAAAAGGAAATATCTTCAGAGAAAACTAGCCAGAAGCATTCTCAGAAACTTCTGTGTGATGAGTACATTCCACTCACAGAGTTGAACGTTCCCTTTCACCGAGCAGTTCTGAAACACTCTTTTTGTAGAATCTGCAAGTGGCTACTTAGAGCGCTTTGAGACCTATGCTGGAAAGTGAAATATCTTCACATAAAAACTAGACAGAAGCATTCCCAGAAACTTCTCTGTGAAGTGTGCATTCAGTTCACAGAGCTGAATCTTTCTTTTGATAGAGAAGTTTTGAGACACTCTTTCTGTAGAATCTGCAAGTGAATATCTGGAGCGCTTTGAGTCCTAGGCTGGAAAAGAAAGTATCTTCACATAGAAACTAGACAGAAGCATTCTCAAAGACTTCTCTGTGTTGTGTACATTCAACTCACAGAGTTGAAACATCCTTTTGATTTGGCAGTTTTAAAACAATCATTTTGTAGAATCTGCTAGTGGATATTTGCAGTATTTTGAGGCATATGCAGGAAAAGGTAATATCTTCACTTGAAAACTAGACAGAGGCATTCTCAGAAACTTCTTTCTGATGTGTGCCTTGAACTTCCGGAGTTGAACCTTCCTCTTCATAGAGCAGTTATATAATAGTCTTTAAGTATAATCTGCAAGTGGATATGTGGAGAACTTTGAGGACTGTGCTGGAAAAGGAAATGTCTTCCCATAGAAAGGAGACGGAAGCATTCTCAGAAGCTTCTCTGTGATGTCGGCATTCAACCCACAGAGTTGAACCTTCCGTTTGATAGAGCAGTTTTCAAACACACTTTTTGGATTCTGCAATTGGTTATTTGGAGAGTTTTGAGGCCTGTACTGGAAAAGGAAATATCTTCAGGTAAAAACTAGACAGAAGCATTCTCAGAAACTTCGTTGTGATGTTTGCATTCAACTCACGGAGTTGAACCCTCTTTTTGATTGCGCAGTTTTAAATCACTGTCTTTGTTGAATCTCCAAGTGGATATTTGGAGCGATTTGGGGCATATTCTGGAAAAGGAAATATCCTCACTTGAAAACTAGATAGAAGTAGTCCCAGAAACTCCTTTGTGACGTCTGCTTTCGACTCACAGAGTTGAACCTTCCTTTTCACAGAGCAGTTTGGAAACACTCTTTTTGTAGAATCTGCGAGTGCTTATTCGGAGAGCTTCGAGGCCCATGCTGGAAATGGAAATACCTTCACATAAAAACTAGACAGAAGCGTTCTCAGAAATTTCTCTGTGATGTGTGCATTGAACTCACAGAGTTGATCCTTCCTATTCATAGAGCATTTTTGTAACACTGTTTTAGGAGAATCTGCAAGTGGATTCTTGGGGCGATTTGAGGCCTATGCTGGAAAACGAAATATCTTCACATAGAAACTAGACGGAAGCATTATCAGAAACTTCTCTGTGATGTGTGCATTAAACTCACAGAGTTGAACATTGCTTTTGATGGAGCAGTTTTGAAACACTCTTTTCGTAGAATCTGCAAGTGGTTATTTAGAGCGCTTTGAGGCCTACGCTGCAAATGGAAATATCTTCACATAAAAACTAGACAGAAGCATTCTCAGAAATTCCTTTGTGATGTGTGCATTCAACTCACAGAGATGAAGCTTCCTTTTCACAGGGCACTTTTGAAACACTGTGTTTGTGGGAACTACAAGTGGATATTTGGAGTGATTGCGGCCTCTGGTGGAAAAGCAAATATCATCAAATGAAAACTACACATAGGCATTCTCAGAAACTTCTTTGTGTGTGTGCATTCAACTCACAGAGTTGAAGAGTCCTTTTGGTAGAGCAGTTTTGAAGCACTCTTTTTGTAGAATCTGCGAGTGGTTATTCGGAGAACTTTGAGGCCCATGCTGGAAAAGGAAATATCTTCACATAAAAACTGGATAGAAGCATTCTCAGAAAAGTCTCTGTGATGTGTGCATTCAACTCACAGAGTTGAGCCTGCCTTTTCATACAGCATTTTTGTAACACTCTTTCAGTATAATCTGCAAGTGGATATTTGGGGCGCTTTGAGGCCTATGCTGGAAAACGAAATATCTTCACATAAAAATTAGACGGAAGCATTATCAGAAACTTCTCTGTGATGTGCGCATTCAACTCACAGGGTTGAACGTGCCTTTCGATACAGCCGTTTTCAAACGCTCGTTTTGTGGCATCTGCATTTCGGAATTTGGAGTGCTTTGAGGCCTATACTGGAAAAGGAAATATCCTCACATAGAAACTAGACAGAAGCATTCTCAGAAACTTCTTTGTGATGTGTGCATTCAACACACAGGGTTCGACCTTCCTTTTGCTACAACAGTTTTGACACACTCTTTTTGTAGAATCTGCAAGTGGTTATTTGGAGCGCTTCGAGGCCTATGAGTAAAAGGAAATATCTTCAGAGAAAACTAGCCAGAAGCATTCTCAGAAACTTCTGTGTGATGAGTACATTCCACTCACAGAGTTGAACGTTCCCTTTCACCGAGCGGTTCTGAAACTCTCTTTTTGTAGAATCTGCAAGTGGCTACTTAGAGCGCTTTGAGACCTATGCTGGAAAGTGAAATATCTTCACATAAAAACTAGACAGAAGCATTCCCAGAAACTTCTCTGTGAAGTGTGCATTCAATTCACAGAGCTGAATCTTTCTTTTGATAGAGAAGTTTTGAGACACTCTTTCTGTAGAATCTGCAAGTGAATATCTGGAGCGCTTTGAGTCCTAGGCTGGAAAAGAAAGTATCTTCACATAGAAACTAGACAGAAGCATTCTCAAAGACTTCTCTGTGATGCGTGCATTCAAGTCACAGAGTTGAAACATCCTTTTGATTTGGCAGTTTTAAAACAATCATTTTGTAGAATCTGCTAGTGGATATTTGCAGTATTTTGAGGCATATGCAAGAAAAGGTAATATCTTCACTTGAAAACTAGACAGAGGCATTCTCAGAAACTTCTTTCTGTGTGTGCCTTGAACTTCCGGAGTTGAACCTTCCTCTTCATAGAGCAGTTATATAATAGTCTTTAAGTATAATCTGCAAGTGGATATGTGGAGAACTTTGAGGACTGTGCTGGAAAAGGAAATGTCTTCCCATAGAAAGGAGACGGAAGCATTCTCAGAAGCTTCTCTGTGATGTCGGCATTCAACCCACAGAGTTGAACCTTCCTTTTGATAGAGCAGTTTTCAAACACACTTTGTGGATTCTGCAATTGGTTATTTGGAGAGTTTTGAGGCCTGTACTGGAAAAGGAAATATCTTCAGGTAAAAACTAGACAGAAGCATTCTCAGAAACTTCGTTGTGATGTTTGCATTCAACTCACGGAGTTGAACCCTCTTTTTGATTGCGCAGTTTTAAATCACTGTCTTTGTTGAATCTCCAAGTGGATATTTGGAGCGATTTGGGGCATATTCTGGAAAAGGAAATATCCTCACTTGAAAACTAGATAGAAGTAGTCCCAGAAACTCCTTTGTGACGTCTGCTTTCGACTCACAGAGTTGAACCTTCCTTTTCACAAAGCAGTTTGGAAACACTCTTTTTGTAGAATCTGCGAGTGGTTATTCGGAGAGCTTCGAGGCCCATGCTGGAAATGGAAATACCTTCACATAAAAACTAGACAGAAGCGTTCTCAGAAATTTCTCTGTGATGTGTGCATTGAACTCACAGAGTTGATCCTTCCTATTCATAGAGCATTTTTGTAACACTGTTTTAGGAGAATCCGCAAGTGGATTCTTGGGGAGATTTGAGGCCTATGCTGGAAAACGAAATATCTTCACATAGAAACTAGACGGAAGCATTATCAGAAACTTCTCTGTGATGTGTGCATTAAACTCACAGAGTTGAACATTGCTTTTGATGGAGCAGTTTTGAAACACTCTTTTCGGAGAATCTGCAAGTGGTTATTTAGAGCGCTTTGAGGCCTACGCTGCAAATGGAAATATCTTCACATAAAAACTAGACAGAAGCATTCTCAGAAATTCCTTTGTGATGTGTGCATTCAACTCACAGAGATGAAGCTTCCTTTTCACAGGGCACTTTTGAAACACTGTGTTTGTGGGAACTACAAGTGGATATTTGGAGTGATTGCGGCCTCTGGTGGAAAAGCAAATATCATCAAATGAAAACTACACATAGGCATTCTCAGAAACTTCTTTGTGTGTGTGCATTCAACTCACAGAGTTGAAGAGTCCTTTTGGTAGAGCAGTTTTGAAGCACTCTTTTTGTAGAATCTGCGAGTGGTTATTCGGAGAGCTTTGAGGCCCATGCTGGAAAAGGAAATATCTTCACATAAAAACTGGACAGAAGCATTCTCAGAAAATTCTCTGTGATGTGGGCATTCAACTCACAGAGTTGAGCCTGCCTTTTCATACAGCATTTTTGTAACACTCTTTGAGTATAATCTGCAAGTGGATATTTGGGGCGCTTTGAGGCCTATGCTGGAAAACGAAATATCTTCACATAAAAATTAGACGGAAGCATTATCAGAAACTTCTCTGTGATGTGCGCATTCAACTCACAGGGATGAACGTGCCTTTCGATACAGCCGTTTTCAAACGCTCGTTTTGTGGCATCTGCATTTCGGAATTTGGAGTGCTTTGAGGCCTATACTGGAAAAGGAAATATCCTCACATTGAAACTAGACAGAAGCATTCTCAGAAACTTCTTTGTGATGTGTGCATTCAACTCACAGGGTTCGACCTTCCTTTTGCTACAACAGTTTTGAAACACTCTTTTTGTAGAATCTGCAAGTGGTTATTTGGAGCGCTTCGAGGCCTATGAGTAAAAGGAAATATCTTCAGAGAAAACTAGCCAGAAGCATTCTCAGAAACTTCTGTGTGATGAGTACATTCCACTCACAGAGTTGAACGTTCCTTTTCACCGAGCAGTTCTGAAACACTCTTTTTGTAGAATCTGCAAGTGGCTACTTAGAGCGCTTTGAGACCTATGCTGGAAAGTGAAATATCTTCACATAAAAACTAGACAGAAGCATTCCCAGAAACTTCTCTGTGAAGTGTGCATTCAATTCACAGAGCTGAATCTTTCTTTTGATAGAGAAGTTTTGAGACACTCTTTCTGTAGAATCTGCAAGTGAATATCTGGAGCGCTTTGAGTCCTAGGCTGGAAAAGAAAGTATCTTCACATAGAAACTAGACAGAAGCATTCTCAAAGACTTCTCTGTGATGCGTGCATTCAACTCACAGAGTTGAAACATCCTTTTGATTTGGCAGTTTTAAAACAATCATTTTGTAGAATCTGCTAGTGGATATTTGCCGTATTTTGAGGCATATGCAGGAAAAGGTAATATCTTCACTTGAAAACTAGACAGAGGCATTCTCAGAAACTTCTTTCTGATGTGTGCCTTGAACTTCCGGAGTTGAACCTTCCTCTTCATAGAGCAGTTATATAATAGTCTTTAAGTATAATCTGCAAGTGGATATGTGGAGAACTTTGAGGACTGTGCTGGAAAAGGAAATGTCTTCCCATAGAAAGGAGACGGAAGCATTCTCAGAAGCTTCTCTGTGATGTCGGCATTCAACCCACAGAGTTGAACCTTCCTTTTGATAGAGCAGTTTTCAAACACACTTTGTGGATTCTGCAATTGGTTATTTGGAGAGTTTTGAGGCCTGTACTGGAAAAGGAAATATCTTCAGGTAAAAACTAGACAGAAGCATTCTCAGAAACTTCGTTGTGATGTTTGCATTCAACTCACGGAATTGAACCCTCTTTTTGATTGCGCAGTTTTAAATCACTGTCTTTGTTGAATCTCCAAGTGGATATTTGGAGCGATTTGGGGCATATTCTGGAAAAGGAAATATCCTCACTTGAAAACTAGATAGAAGTAGTCCCAGAAACTCCTTTGTGACGTCTGCTTTCGACTCACAGAGTTGAACCTTCCTTTTCACAGAGCAGTTTGGAAACACTCTTTTTGTAGAATCTGCGAGTGGTTATTCGGAGAGCTTCGAGGCCCATGCTGGAAATGGAAATACCTTCACATAAAAACTAGACAGAAGCGTTCTCAGAAATTTCTCTGTGATGTGTGCATTGAACTCACAGAGTTGATCCTTCCTATTCATAGAGCATTTTTGTAACACTGTTTTAGGAGAATCCGCAAGTGGATTCTTGGGGAGATTTGAGGCCTATGCTGGAAAACGAAATATCTTCACATAGAAACTAGACGGAAGCATTATCAGAAACTTCTCTGTGATGTGTGCATTAAACTCACAGAGTTGAACATTGCTTTTGATGGAGCAGTTTTGAAACACTCTTTTCGGAGAATCTGCAAGTGGTTATTTAGAGCGCTTTGAGGCCTACGCTGCAAATGGAAATATCTTCACATAAAAACTAGACAGAAGCATTCTCAGAAATTCCTTTGTGATGTGTGCATTCAACTCACAGAGATGAAGCTTCCTTTTCACAGGGCACTTTTGAAACACTGTGTTTGTGGGAACTACAAGTGGATATTTGGAGTGATTGCGGCCTCTGGTGGAAAAGCAAATATCATCAAATGAAAACTACACATAGGCATTCTCAGAAACTTCTTTGTGTGTGTGCATTCAACTCACAGAGTTGAAGAGTCCTTTTGGTAGAGCAGTTTTGAAGCACTCTTTTTGTAGAATCTGCGAGTGGTTATTCGGAGAGCTTTGAGGCCCATGCTGGAAAAGGAAATATCTTCACATAAAAACTGGACAGAAGCATTCTCAGAAAAGTCTCTGTGATGTGTGCATTCAACTCACAGAGTTGAGCCTGCCTTTTCATACAGCATTTTTGTAACACTCTTTGAGTATAATCTGCAAGTGGATATTTGGGGTGCTTTGAGGCCTATGCTGGAAAACGAAATATCTTCACATAAAAATTAGACGGAAGCATTATCAGAAACTTCTCTGTGATGTGCACATTGAACTCACAGGGTTGAAAGTGCCTTTCGATACAGCCGTTTTCAAACGCTCGTTTTGTGGCATCTGCATTTCGGAATTTGGAGTGCTTTGAGGCCTATACTGGAAAAGGAAATATCCTCACATAGAAACTAGACAGAAGCATTCTCAGAAACTTCTTTGTGATGTGTGCATTCAACTCACAGGGTTCGACCTTCCTTTGGATACAACAGTTTTGACACACTCTTTTTGTAGTATCTGCAAGTGGTTATTTGGAGCGCTTCGAGGCCTATGAGTAAAAGGAAATATCTTCAGAGAAAACTAGCCAGAAGCATTCTCAGAAACTTCTGTGTGATGAGTACATTCCACTCACAGAGTTGAACGTTCCCTTTCACCGAGCAGTTCTGAAACACTCTTTTTGTAGAATCTGCAAGTGGCTACTTAGAGCGCTTTGAAACCTATGCTGGAAAGTGAAATATCTTCACATAAAAACTAGACAGAAGCATTCCCAGAAACTTCTCTGTGAAGTGTGCATTCAATTCACAGAGCTGAGTCTTTCTTTTGATAGAGAAGTTTTGAGACACTCTTTCTGTAGAATCTGCAAGTGAATATCTGGAGTGCTTTGAGTACTAGGCTGGAAAAGAAAGTATCTTCACATAGAAACTAGACAGAAGCATTCTCAAAGACTTCTCTGTGATGCGTGCATTCAACTCACAGAGTTGAAACATCCTTTTGATTTGGCAGTTTTAAAACAATCATTTTGTAGAATCTGCTAGTGGATATTTGCCGTATTTTGAGGCATATGCAGGAAAAGGTAATATCTTCACTTGAAAACTAGACAGAGGCATTCTCAGAAACTTCTTTCTGATGTGTGCCTTGAACTTCCGGAGTTGAACCTTCCTCTTCATAGAGCAGTTATATAATAGTCTTTAAGTATAATCTGCAAGTGGATATGTGGAGAACTTTGAGGACTGTGCTGGAAAAGGAAATGTCTTCCCATAGAAAGGAGACGGAAGCATTCTCAGAAGCTTCTCTGTGATGTCGGCATTCAACCCACAGAGTTGAACCTTCCTTTTGATAGAGCAGTTTTCAAACACACTTTGTGGATTCTGCAATTGGTTATTTGGAGAGTTTTGAGGCCTGTACTGGAAAAGGAAATATCTTCAGGTAAAAACTAGACAGAAGCATTCTCAGAAACTTCGTTGTGATGTTTGCATTCAACTCACGGAGTTGAACCCTCTTTTTGATTGCGCAGTTTTAAATCACTGTCTTTGTTGAATCTCCAAGTGGATATTTGGAGCGATTTGGGGCATATTCTGGAAAAGGAAATATCCTCACTTGAAAACTAGATAGAAGTAGTCCCAGAAACTCCTTTGTGACGTCTGCTTTCGACTCACAGAGTTGAACCTTCCTTTTCACAGAGCAGTTTGGAAACACTCTTTTTGTAGAATCTGCGAGTGGTTATTCGGAGAGCTTCGAGGCCCATGCTGGAAATGGAAATACCTTCACATAAAAACTAGACAGAAGCGTTCTCAGAAATTTCTCTGTGATGTGTGCATTGAACTCACAGAGTTGATCCTTCCTATTCATAGAGCATTTTTGTAACACTGTTTTAGGAGAATCCGCAAGTGGATTCTTGGGGAGATTTGAGGCCTATGCTGGAAAACGAAATATCTTCACATAGAAACTAGACGGAAGCATTATCAGAAACTTCTCTGTGGTGTGTGCATTAAACTCACAGAGTTGAACATTGCTTTTGATGGAGCAGTTTTGAAACACTCTTTTCGTAGAATCTGCAAGTGGTTATTTAGAGCGCTTTGAGGCCTACGCTGCAAATGGAAATATCTTCACATAAAAACTAGACAGAAGCATTCTCAGAAATTCCTTTGTGATGTGTGCATTCAACTCACAGAGATGAAGCTTCCTTTTCACAGGGCACTTTTGAAACACTGTGTTTGTGGGAACTACAAGTGGATATTTGGAGTGATTGCGGCCTCTGGTGGAAAAGCAAATATCATCAAATGAAAACTACACATAGGCATTCTCAGAAACTTCTTTGTGTGTGTGCATTCAACTCACAGAGTTGAAGAGTCCTTTTGGTAGAGCAGTTTTGAAGCACTCTTTTTGTAGAATCTGCGAGTGGTTATTCGGAGAGCTTTGAGGCCCATGCTGGAAAAGGAAATATCTTCACATAAAAACTGGACAGAAGCATTCTCAGAAAATTCTCTGTGATGTGGGCATTCAACTCACAGAGTTGAGCCTGCCTTTTCATACAGCATTTTTGTAACACTCTTTGAGTATAATCTGCAAGTGGATATTTGGGGCGCTTTGAGGCCTATGCTGGAAAACGAAATATCTTCACATAAAAATTAGACGGAAGCATTATCAGAAACTTCTCTGTGATGTGCGCATTCAACTCACAGGGTTGAACGTGCCTTTCGATACAGCCGTTTTCAAACGCTCGTTTTGTGGCATCTGCATTTCGGAATTTGGAGTGCTTTGAGGCCTATACTGGAAAAGGAAATATCCTCACATAGAAACTAGACAGAAGCATTCTCAGAAACTTCTTTGTGATGTGTGCATTCAACTCACAGGGTTCGACCTTCCTTTTGCTACAACAGTTTTGAAACACTCTTTTTGTAGAATCTGCAAGTGGTTATTTGGAGCGCTTCGAGGCCTATGAGTAAAAGGAAATATCTTCAGAGAAAACTAGCCAGAAGCATTCTCAGAAACTTCTGTGTGATGAGTACATTCCACTCACAGAGTTGAACGTTCCCTTTCACCGAGCAGTTCTGAAACACTCTTTTTGTAGAATCTGCAAGTGGCTACTTAGAGCGCTTTGAGACCTATGCTGGAAAGTGAAATATCTTCACATAAAAACTAGACAGAAGCATTCCCAGAAACTTCTCTGTGAAGTGTGCATTCAGTTCACAGAGCTGAATCTTTCTTTTGATAGAGAAGTTTTGAGACACTCTTTCTGTAGAATCTGCAAGTGAATATCTGGAGCGCTTTGAGTCCTAGGCTGGAAAAGAAAGTATCTTCACATAGAAACTAGACAGAAGCATTCTCAAAGACTTCTCTGTGTTGCGTACATTCAACTCACAGAGTTGAAACATCCTTTTGATTTGGCAGTTTTAAAACAATCATTTTGTAGAATCTGCTAGTGGATATTTGCAGTATTTTGAGGCATATGCAGGAAAAGGTAATATCTTCACTTGAAAACTAGACAGAGGCATTCTCAGAAACTTCTTTCTGATGTGTGCCTTGAACTTCCGGAGTTGAACCTTCCTCTTCATAGAGCAGTTATATAATAGTCTTTAAGTATAATCTGCAAGTGGATATGTGGAGAACTTTGAGGACTGTGCTGGAAAAGGAAATGTCTTCCCATAGAAAGGAGACGGAAGCATTCTCAGAAGCTTCTCTGTGATGTCGGCATTCAACCCACAGAGTTGAACCTTCCGTTTGATAGAGCAGTTTTCAAACACACTTTGTGGATTCTGCAATTGGTTATTTGGAGAGTTTTGAGGCCTGTACTGGAAAAGGAAATATCTTCAGGTAAAAACTAGACAGAAGCATTCTCAGAAACTTCGTTGTGATGTTTGCATTCAACTCACGGAGTTGAACCCTCTTTTTGATTGCGCAGTTTTAAATCACTGTCTTTGTTGAATCTCCAAGTGGATATTTGGAGCGATTTGGGGCATATTCTGGAAAAGGAAATATCCTCACTTGAAAACTAGATAGAAGTAGTCCCAGAAACTCCTTTGTGACGTCTGCTTTCGACTCACAGAGTTGAACCTTCCTTTTCACAGAGCAGTTTGGAAACACTCTTTTTGTAGAATCTGCGAGTGGTTATTCGGAGAGCTTCGAGGCCCATGCTGGAAATGGAAATACCTTCACATAAAAACTAGACAGAAGCGTTCTCAGAAATTTCTCTGTGATGTGTGCATTGAACTCACAGAGTTGATCCTTCCTATTCATAGAGCATTTTTGTAACACTGTTTTAGGAGAATCCGCAAGTGGATTCTTGGGGAGATTTGAGGCCTATGCTGGAAAACGAAATATCTTCACATAGAAACTAGACGGAAGCATTATCAGAAACTTCTCTGTGATGTGTGCATTAAACTCACAGAGTTGAACATTGCTTTTGATGGAGCAGTTTTGAAACACTCTTTTCGTAGAATCTGCAAGTGGTTATTTAGAGCGCTTTGAGGCCTACGCTGCAAATGGAAATATCTTCACATAAAAACTAGACAGAAGCATTCTCAGAAATTCCTTTGTGATGTGTGCATTCAACTCACAGAGATGAAGCTTCCTTTTCACAGGGCACTTTTGAAACACTGTGTTTGTGGGAACTACAAGTGGATATTTGGAGTGATTGCGGCCTCTGGTGGAAAAGCAAATATCATCAAATGAAAACTACACATAGGCATTCTCAGAAACTTCTTTGTGTGTGTGCATTCAACTCACAGAGTTGAAGAGTCCTTTTGGTAGAGCAGTTTTGAAGCACTCTTTTTGTAGAATCTGCGAGTGGTTATTCGGAGAGCTTTGAGGCCCATGCTGGAAAAGGAAATATCTTCACATAAAAACTGGACAGAAGCATTCTCAGAAAATTCTCTGTGATGTGGGCATTCAACTCACAGAGTTGAGCCTGCCTTTTCATACAGCATTTTTGTAACACTCTTTGAGTATAATCTGCAAGTGGATATTTGGGGCGCTTTGAGGCCTATGCTGGAAAACGAAATCTCTTCACATAAAAATTAGACGGAAGCATTATCAGAAACTTCTCTGTGATGTGCGCATTCAACTCACAGGGTTGAACGTGCCTTTCGATACAGCCGTTTTCAAACGCTCGTTTTGTGGCATCTGCATTTCGGAATTTGGAGTGCTTTGAGGCCTATACTGGAAAAGGAAATATCCTCACATAGAAACTAGACAGAAGCATTCTCAGAAACTTCTTTGTGATGTGTGCATTCAACTCACAGGGTTCGACCTTCCTTTTGCTACAACAGTTTTGAAACACTCTTTTTGTAGAATCTGCAAGTGGTTATTTGGAGCGCTTCGAGGCCTATGAGTAAAAGGAAATATCTTCAGAGAAAACTAGCCAGAAGCATTCTCAGAAACTTCTGTGTGATGAGTACATTCCACTCACAGAGTTGAACGTTCCCTTTCACCGAGCAGTTCTGAAACACTCTTTTTGTAGAATCTGCAAGTGGCTACTTAGAGCGCTTTGAGACCTATGCTGGAAAGTGAAATATCTTCACATAAAAACTAGACAGAAGCATTCCCAGAAACTTCTCTGTGAAGTGTGCATTCAGTTCACAGAGCTGAATCTTTCTTTTGATAGAGAAGTTTTGAGACACTCTTTCTGTAGAATCTGCAAGTGAATATCTGGAGCGCTTTGAGTCCTAGGCTGGAAAAGAAAGTATCTTCACATAGAAACTAGACAGAAGCATTCTCAAAGACTTCTCTGTGTTGTGTACATTCAACTCACAGAGTTGAAACATCCTTTTGATTTGGCAGTTTTAAAACAATCATTTTGTAGAATCTGCTAGTGGATATTTGCAGTATTTTGAGGCATATGCAGGAAAAGGTAATATCTTCACTTGAAAACTAGACAGAGGCATTCTCAGAAACTTCTTTCTGATGTGTGCCTTGAACTTCCGGAGTTGAACCTTCCTCTTCATAGAGCAGTTATATAATAGTCTTTAAGTATAATCTGCAAGTGGATATGTGGAGAACTTTGAGGACTGTGCTGGAAAAGGAAATGTCTTCCCATAGAAAGGAGACGGAAGCATTCTCAGAAGCTTCTCTGTGATGTCGGCATTCAACCCACAGAGTTGAACCTTCCGTTTGATAGAGCAGTTTTCAAACACACTTTGTGGATTCTGCAATTGGTTATTTGGAGAGTTTTGAGGCCTGTACTGGAAAAGGAAATATCTTCAGGTAAAAACTAGACAGAAGCATTCTCAGAAACTTCGTTGTGATGTTTGCATTCAACTCACGGAGTTGAACCCTCTTTTTGATTGCGCAGTTTTAAATCACTGTCTTTGTTGAATCTCCAAGTGGATATTTGGAGCGATTTGGGGCATATTCTGGAAAAGGAAATATCCTCACTTGAAAACTAGATAGAAGTAGTCCCAGAAACTCCTTTGTGACGTCTGCTTTCGACTCACAGAGTTGAACCTTCCTTTTCACAGAGCAGTTTGGAAACACTCTTTTTGTAGAATCTGCGAGTGCTTATTCGGAGAGCTTCGAGGCCCATGCTGGAAATGGAAATACCTTCACATAAAAACTAGACAGAAGCGTTCTCAGAAATTTCTCTGTGATGTGTGCATTGAACTCACAGAGTTGATCCTTCCTATTCATAGAGCATTTTTGTAACACTGTTTTAGGAGAATCTGCAAGTGGATTCTTGGGGCGATTTGAGGCCTATGCTGGAAAACGAAATATCTTCACATAGAAACTAGACGGAAGCATTATCAGAAACTTCTCTGTGATGTGTGCATTAAACTCACAGAGTTGAACATTGCTTTTGATGGAGCAGTTTTGAAACACTCTTTTCGTAGAATCTGCAAGTGGTTATTTAGAGCGCTTTGAGGCCTACGCTGCAAATGGAAATATCTTCACATAAAAACTAGACAGAAGCATTCTCAGAAATTCCTTTGTGATGTGTGCATTCAACTCACAGAGATGAAGCTTCCTTTTCACAGGGCACTTTTGAAACACTGTGTTTGTGGGAACTACAAGTGGATATTTGGAGTGATTGCGGCCTCTGGTGGAAAAGCAAATATCATCAAATGAAAACTACACATAGGCATTCTCAGAAACTTCTTTGTGTGTGTGCATTCAACTCACAGAGTTGAAGAGTCCTTTTGGTAGAGCAGTTTTGAAGCACTCTTTTTGTAGAATCTGCGAGTGGTTATTCGGAGAACTTTGAGGCCCATGCTGGAAAAGGAAATATCTTCACATAAAAACTGGACAGAAGCATTCTCAGAAAAGTCTCTGTGATGTGTGCATTCAACTCACAGAGTTGAGCCTGCCTTTTCATACAGCATTTTTGTAACACTCTTTCAGTATAATCTGCAAGTGGATATTTGGGGCGCTTTGAGGCCTATGCTGGAAAACGAAATCTCTTCACATAAAAATTAGACGGAAGCATTATCAGAAACTTCTCTGTGATGTGCGCATTCAACTCACAGGGTTGAACGTGCCTTTCGATACAGCCGTTTTCAAACGCTCGTTTTGTGGCATCTGCATTTCGGAATTTGGAGTGCTTTGAGGCCTATACTGGAAAAGGAAATATCCTCACATAGAAACTAGACAGAAGCATTCTCAGAAACTTCTTTGTGATGTGTGCATTCAACACACAGGGTTCGACCTTCCTTTTGCTACAACAGTTTTGACACACTCTTTTTGTAGAATCTGCAAGTGGTTATTTGGAGCGCTTCGAGGCCTATGAGTAAAAGGAAATATCTTCAGAGAAAACTAGCCAGAAGCATTCTCAGAAACTTCTGTGTGATGAGTACATTCCACTCACAGAGTTGAACGTTCCCTTTCACCGAGCAGTTCTGAAACTCTCTTTTTGTAGAATCTGCAAGTGGCTACTTAGAGCGCTTTGAGACCTATGCTGGAAAGTGAAATATCTTCACATAAAAACTAGACAGAAGCATTCCCAGAAACTTCTCTGTGAAGTGTGCATTCAATTCACAGAGCTGAATCTTTCTTTTGATAGAGAAGTTTTGAGACACTCTTTCTGTAGAATCTGCAAGTGAATATCTGGAGCGCTTTGAGTCCTAGGCTGGAAAAGAAAGTATCTTCACATAGAAACTAGACAGAAGCATTCTCAAAGACTTCTCTGTGATGCGTGCATTCAAGTCACAGAGTTGAAACATCCTTTTGATTTGGCAGTTTTAAAACAATCATTTTGTAGAATCTGCTAGTGGATATTTGCAGTATTTTGAGGCATATGCAGGAAAAGGTAATATCTTCACTTGAAAACTAGACAGAAGCATTCTCAGAAACTTCTTTCTGATGTGTGCCTTGAACTTCCGGAGTTGAACCTTCCTCTTCATAGAGCAGTTATATAATAGTCTTTAAGTATAATCTGCAAGTGGATATGTGGAGAACTTTGAGGACTGTGCTGGAAAAGGAAATGTCTTCCCATAGAAAGGAGACGGAAGCATTCTCAGAAGCTTCTCTGTGATGTCGGCATTCAACCCACAGAGTTGAACCTTCCGTTTGATAGAGCAGTTTTCAAACACACTTTGTGGATTCTGCAATTGGTTATTTGGAGAGTTTTGAGGCCTGTACTGGAAAAGGAAATATCTTCAGGTAAAAACTAGACAGAAGCATTCTCAGAAACTTCGTTGTGATGTTTGCATTCAACTCACGGAGTTGAACCCTCTTTTTGATTGCGCAGTTTTAAATCACTGTCTTTGTTGAATCTCCAAGTGGATATTTGGAGCGATTTGGGGCATATTCTGGAAAAGGAAATATCCTCACTTGAAAACTAGATAGAAGTAGTCCCAGAAACTCCTTTGTGACGTCTGCTTTCGACTCACAGAGTTGAACCTTCCTTTTCACAGAGCAGTTTGGAAACACTCTTTTTGTAGAATCTGCGAGTGGTTATTCGGAGAGCTTCGAGGCCCATGCTGGAAATGGAAATACCTTCACATAAAAACTAGACAGAAGCGTTCTCAGAAATTTCTCTGTGATGTGTGCATTGAACTCACAGAGTTGATCCTTCCTATTCATAGAGCATTTTTGTAACACTGTTTTAGGAGAATCCGCAAGTGGATTCTTGGGGAGATTTGAGGCCTATGCTGGAAAACGAAATATCTTCACATAGAAACTAGACGGAAGCATTATCAGAAACTTCTCTGTGATGTGTGCATTAAACTCACAGAGTTGAACATTGCTTTTGATGGAGCAGTTTTGAAACACTCTTTTCGTAGAATCTGCAAGTGGTTATTTAGAGCGCTTTGAGGCCTACGCTGCAAATGGAAATATCTTCACATAAAAACTAGACAGAAGCATTCTCAGAAATTCCTTTGTGATGTGTGCATTCAACTCACAGAGATGAAGCTTCCTTTTCACAGGGCACTTTTGAAACACTGTGTTTGTGGGAACTACAAGTGGATATTTGGAGTGATTGCGGCCTCTGGTGGAAAAGCAAATATCATCAAATGAAAACTACACATAGGCATTCTCAGAAACTTCTTTGTGTGTGTGCATTCAACTCACAGAGTTGAAGAGTCCTTTTGGTAGAGCAGTTTTGAAGCACTCTTTTTGTAGAATCTGCGAGTGGTTATTCGGAGAGCTTTGAGGCCCATGCTGGAAAAGGAAATATCTTCACATAAAAACTGGACAGAAGCATTCTCAGAAAATTCTCTGTGATGTGGGCATTCAACTCACAGAGTTGAGCCTGCCTTTTCATACAGCATTTTTGTAACACTCTTTGAGTATAATCTGCAAGTGGATATTTGGGGCGCTTTGAGGCCTATGCTGGAAAACGAAATCTCTTCACATAAAAATTAGACGGAAGCATTATCAGAAACTTCTCTGTGATGTGCGCATTCAACTCACAGGGATGAACGTGCCTTTCGATACAGCCGTTTTCAAACGCTCGTTTTGTGGCATCTGCATTTCGGAATTTGGAGTGCTTTGAGGCCTATACTGGAAAAGGAAATATCCTCACATTGAAACTAGACAGAAGCATTCTCAGAAACTTCTTTGTGATGTGTGCATTCAACTCACAGGGTTCGACCTTCCTTTTGCTACAACAGTTTTGAAACACTCTTTTTGTAGAATCTGCAAGTGGTTATTTGGAGCGCTTCGAGGCCTATGAGTAAAAGGAAATATCTTCAGAGAAAACTAGCCAGAAGCATTCTCAGAAACTTCTGTGTGATGAGTACATTCCACTCACAGAGTTGAACGTTCCTTTTCACCGAGCAGTTCTGAAACACTCTTTTTGTAGAATCTGCAAGTGGCTACTTAGAGCGCTTTGAGACCTATGCTGGAAAGTGAAATATCTTCACATAAAAACTAGACAGAAGCATTCCCAGAAACTTCTCTGTGAAGTGTGCATTCAATTCACAGAGCTGAATCTTTCTTTTGATAGAGAAGTTTTGAGACACTCTTTCTGTAGAATCTGCAAGTGAATATCTGGAGCGCTTTGAGTCCTAGGCTGGAAAAGAAAGTATCTTCACATAGAAACTAGACAGAAGCATTCTCAAAGACTTCTCTGTGATGCGTGCATTCAACTCACAGAGTTGAAACATCCTTTTGATTTGGCAGTTTTAAAACAATCATTTTGTAGAATCTGCTAGTGGATATTTGCCGTATTTTGAGGCATATGCAGGAAAAGGTAATATCTTCACTTGAAAACTAGACAGAGGCATTCTCAGAAACTTCTTTCTGATGTGTGCCTTGAACTTCCGGAGTTGAACCTTCCTCTTCATAGAGCAGTTATATAATAGTCTTTAAGTATAATCTGCAAGTGGATATGTGGAGAACTTTGAGGACTGTGCTGGAAAAGGAAATGTCTTCCCATAGAAAGGAGACGGAAGCATTCTCAGAAGCTTCTCTGTGATGTCGGCATTCAACCCACAGAGTTGAACCTTCCTTTTGATAGAGCAGTTTTCAAACACACTTTGTGGATTCTGCAATTGGTTATTTGGAGAGTTTTGAGGCCTGTACTGGAAAAGGAAATATCTTCAGGTAAAAACTAGACAGAAGCATTCTCAGAAACTTCGTTGTGATGTTTGCATTCAACTCACGGAATTGAACCCTCTTTTTGATTGCGCAGTTTTAAATCACTGTCTTTGTTGAATCTCCAAGTGGATATTTGGAGCGATTTGGGGCATATTCTGGAAAAGGAAATATCCTCACTTGAAAACTAGATAGAAGTAGTCCCAGAAACTCCTTTGTGACGTCTGCTTTCGACTCACAGAGTTGAACCTTCCTTTTCACAGAGCAGTTTGGAAACACTCTTTTTGTAGAATCTGCGAGTGGTTATTCGGAGAGCTTCGAGGCCCATGCTGGAAATGGAAATACCTTCACATAAAAACTAGACAGAAGCGTTCTCAGAAATTTCTCTGTGATGTGTGCATTGAACTCACAGAGTTGATCCTTCCTATTCATAGAGCATTTTTGTAACACTGTTTTAGGAGAATCCGCAAGTGGATTCTTGGGGAGATTTGAGGCCTATGCTGGAAAACGAAATATCTTCACATAGAAACTAGACGGAAGCATTATCAGAAACTTCTCTGTGATGTGTGCATTAAACTCACAGAGTTGAACATTGCTTTTGATGGAGCAGTTTTGAAACACTCTTTTCGTAGAATCTGCAAGTGGTTATTTAGAGCGCTTTGAGGCCTACGCTGCAAATGGAAATATCTTCACATAAAAACTAGACAGAAGCATTCTCAGAAATTCCTTTGTGATGTGTGCATTCAACTCACAGAGATGAAGCTTCCTTTTCACAGGGCACTTTTGAAACACTGTGTTTGTGGGAACTACAAGTGGATATTTGGAGTGATTGCGGCCTCTGGTGGAAAAGCAAATATCATCAAATGAAAACTACACATAGGCATTCTCAGAAACTTCTTTGTGTGTGTGCATTCAACTCACAGAGTTGAAGAGTCCTTTTGGTAGAGCAGTTTTGAAGCACTCTTTTTGTAGAATCTGCGAGTGGTTATTCGGAGAGCTTTGAGGCCCATGCTGGAAAAGGAAATATCTTCACATAAAAACTGGACAGAAGCATTCTCAGAAAAGTCTCTGTGATGTGTGCATTCAACTCACAGAGTTGAGCCTGCCTTTTCATACAGCATTTTTGTAACACTCTTTGAGTATAATCTGCAAGTGGATATTTGGGGTGCTTTGAGGCCTATGCTGGAAAACGAAATATCTTCACATAAAAATTAGACGGAAGCATTATCAGAAACTTCTCTGTGATGTGCACATTGAACTCACAGGGTTGAAAGTGCCTTTCGATACAGCCGTTTTCAAACGCTCGTTTTGTGGCATCTGCATTTCGGAATTTGGAGTGCTTTGAGGCCTATACTGGAAAAGGAAATATCCTCACATAGAAACTAGACAGAAGCATTCTCAGAAACTTCTTTGTGATGTGTGCATTCAACTCACAGGGTTCGACCTTCCTTTGGATACAACAGTTTTGACACACTCTTTTTGTAGTATCTGCAAGTGGTTATTTGGAGCGCTTCGAGGCCTATGAGTAAAAGGAAATATCTTCAGAGAAAACTAGCCAGAAGCATTCTCAGAAACTTCTGTGTGATGAGTACATTCCACTCACAGAGTTGAACGTTCCCTTTCACCGAGCAGTTCTGAAACACTCTTTTTGTAGAATCTGCAAGTGGCTACTTAGAGCGCTTTGAAACCTATGCTGGAAAGTGAAATATCTTCACATAAAAACTAGACAGAAGCATTCCCAGAAACTTCTCTGTGAAGTGTGCATTCAATTCACAGAGCTGAATCTTTCTTTTGATAGAGAAGTTTTGAGACACTCTTTCTGTAGAATCTGCAAGTGAATATCTGGAGCGCTTTGAGTCCTAGGCTGGAAAAGAAAGTATCTTCACATAGAAACTAGACAGAAGCATTCTCAAAGACTTCTCTGTGATGCGTGCATTCAACTCACAGAGTTGAAACATCCTTTTGATTTGGCAGTTTTAAAACAATCATTTTGTAGAATCTGCTAGTGGATATTTGCCGTATTTTGAGGCATATGCAGGAAAAGGTAATATCTTCACTTGAAAACTAGACAGAGGCATTCTCAGAAACTTCTTTCTGATGTGTGCCTTGAACTTCCGGAGTTGAACCTTCCTCTTCATAGAGCAGTTATATAATAGTCTTTAAGTATAATCTGCAAGTGGATATGTGGAGAACTTTGAGGACTGTGCTGGAAAAGGAAATGTCTTCCCATAGAAAGGAGACGGAAGCATTCTCAGAAGCTTCTCTGTGATGTCGGCATTCAACCCACAGAGTTGAACCTTCCTTTTGATAGAGCAGTTTTCAAACACACTTTGTGGATTCTGCAATTGGTTATTTGGAGAGTTTTGAGGCTTGTACTGGAAAAGGAAATATCTTCAGGTAAAAACTAGACAGAAGCATTCTCAGAAACTTCGTTGTGATGTTTGCATTCAACTCACGGAGTTGAACCCTCTTTTTGATTGCGCAGTTTTAAATCACTGTCTTTGTTGAATCTCCAAGTGGATATTTGGAGCGATTTGGGGCATATTCTGGAAAAGGAAATATCCTCACTTGAAAACTAGATAGAAGTAGTCCCAGAAACTCCTTTGTGACGTCTGCTTTCGACTCACAGAGTTGAACCTTCCTTTTCACAGAGCAGTTTGGAAACACTCTTTTTGTAGAATCTGCGAGTGGTTATTCGGAGAGCTTCGAGGCCCATGCTGGAAATGGAAATACCTTCACATAAAAACTAGACAGAAGCGTTCTCAGAAATTTCTCTGTGATGTGTGCATTGAACTCACAGAGTTGATCCTTCCTATTCATAGAGCATTTTTGTAACACTGTTTTAGGAGAATCCGCAAGTGGATTCTTGGGGAGATTTGAGGCCTATGCTGGAAAACGAAATATCTTCACATAGAAACTAGACGGAAGCATTATCAGAAACTTCTCTGTGATGTGTGCATTAAACTCACAGAGTTGAACATTGCTTTTGATGGAGCAGTTTTGAAACACTCTTTTCGGAGAATCTGCAAGTGGTTATTTAGAGCGCTTTGAGGCCTACGCTGCAAATGGAAATATCTTCACATAAAAACTAGACAGAAGCATTCTCAGAAATTCCTTTGTGATGTGTGCATTCAACTCACAGAGATGAAGCTTCCTTTTCACAGGGCACTTTTGAAACACTGTGTTTGTGGGAACTACAAGTGGATATTTGGAGTGATTGCGGCCTCTGGTGGAAAAGCAAATATCATCAAATGAAAACTACACATAGGCATTCTCAGAAACTTCTTTGTGTGTGTGCATTCAACTCACAGAGTTGAAGAGTCCTTTTGGTAGAGCAGTTTTGAAGCACTCTTTTTGTAGAATCTGCGAGTGGTTATTCGGATAGCTTTGAGGCCCATGCTGGAAAAGGAAATATCTTCACATAAAAACTGGACAGAAGCATTCTCAGAAAATTCTCTGTGATGTGTGCATTCAACTCACAGAGTTGAGCCTGCCTTTTCATACAGCATTTTTGTAACACTCTTTCAGTATAATCTGCAAGTGGATATTTGGGGCGCTTTGAGGCCTATGCTGGAAAACGAAATATCTTCACATAAAAATTAGACGGAAGCATTATCAGAAACTTCTCTGTGATGTGCGCATTCAACTCACAGGGTTGAACGTGCCTTTCGATACAGCCGTTTTCAAACGCTCGTTTTGTGGCATCTGCATTTCGGAATTTGGAGTGCTTTGAGGCCTATACTGGAAAAGGAAATATCCTCACATTGAAACTAGACAGAAGCATTCTCAGAAACTTCTTTGTGATGTGTGCATTCAACTCACAGGGTTCGACCTTCCTTTTGCTACAACAGTTTTGAAACACTCTTTTTGTAGAATCTGCAAGTGGTTATTTGGAGCGCTTCGAGGCCTATGAGTAAAAGGAAATATCTTCAGAGAAAACTAGCCAGAAGCATTCTCAGAAACTTCTGTGTGATGAGTACATTCCACTCACAGAGTTGAACGTTCCCTTTCACCGAGCAGTTCTGAAACACTCTTTTTGTAGAATCTGCAAGTGGCTACTTAGAGCGCTTTGAGACCTATGCTGGAAAGTGAAATATCTTCACATAAAAACTAGACAGAAGCATTCCCAGAAACTTCTCTGTGAAGTGTGCATTCAATTCACAGAGCTGAATCTTTCTTTTGATAGAGAAGTTTTGAGACACTCTTTCTGTAGAATCTGCAAGTGAATATCTGGAGCGCTTTGAGTCCTAGGCTGGAAAAGAAAGTATCTTCACATAGAAACTAGACAGAAGAATTCTCAAAGACTTCTCTGTGATGCGTGCATTCAACTCACAGAGTTGAAACATCCTTTTGATTTGGCAGTTTTAAAACAATCATTTTGTAGAATCTGCTAGTGGATATTTGCAGTATTTTGAGGCATATGCAGGAAAAGGTAATATCTTCACTTGAAAACTAGACAGAGGCATTCTCAGAAACTTCTTTCTGATGTGTGCCTTGAACTTCCGGAGTTGAACCTTCCTCTTCATAGAGCAGTTATATAATAGTCTTTAAGTATAATCTGCAAGTGGATATGTGGAGAACTTTGAGGACTGTGCTGGAAAAGGAAATGTCTTCCCATAGAAAGGAGACGGAAGCATTCTCAGAAGCTTCTCTGTGATGTCGGCATTCAACTCACAGAGTTGAACCTTCCTTTTGATAGAGCAGTTTTCAAACACACTTTGTGGATTCTGCAATTGGTTATTTGGAGAGTTTTGAGGCCTGTACTGGAAAAGGAAATATCTTCAGGTAAAAACTAGACAGAAGCATTCTCAGAAACTTCGTTGTGATGTTTGCATTCAACTCACGGAGTTGAACCCTCTTTTTGATTGCGCAGTTTTAAATCACTGTCTTTGTTGAATCTCCAAGTGGATATTTGGAGTGATTTGGGGCATATTCTGGAAAAGGAAATATCCTCACTTGAAAACTAGATAGAAGAAGTCCCAGAAACTCCTTTGTGACGTCTGCTTTCGACTAACAGAGTTGAACCTTCCTTTTCACAGAGCAGTTTGGAAACACTCTTTTTGTAGAATCTGCGAGTGGTTATTCGGAGAGCTTCGAGGCCCATGTTGGAAATGGAAATACCTTCACATAAAAACTAGACAGAAGCGTTCTCAGAAATTTCTCTGTGATGCGTGCATTGAACTCACAGAGTTGATCCTTCCTATTGATAGAGCATTTTTGTAACACTGTTTTAGTAGAATCTGCAAGTGGATTCTTGGGGAGATTTGAGGCCTGTGCTGGAAAACGAAATATCTTCACATAGAAACTAGACGGAAGCATTATCAGAAACTTCTCTGTGATGTGTGCATTAAACTCACAGAGTTGAACATTGCTTTTGATGGAGCAGTTTTGAAACACTCTTTTCGTAGAATCTGCAAGTGGTTATTTAGAGCGCTTTGAGGCCTACGCTGCAAATGGAAATATCTTCACATAAAAACTAGACAGAAGCATTCTCACAAATTCCTTTGTGATGTGTGCATTCAACTCACAGAGATGAAGCTTCCTTTTCACAGGGCACTTTTGAAACACTGTGTTTGTGGGAACTACAAGTGGATATTTGGAGTGATGGCGGCCTCTGGTGGAAAAGCAAATATCATCAAATGAAAACTACACATAGGCATTCTCAGAAACTTCTTTGTGTGTGTGCATTCAACTCACAGAGTTGAAGAGTCCTTTTGGTAGAGCAGTTTTGAAGCACTCTTTTTGTAGAATCTGCGAGTGGTTATTCGGAGAGCTTTGAGGCCCATGCTGGAAAAGGAAATATCTTCACATAAAAACTGGACAGAAGCATTCTCAGAAAAGTCTCTGTGATGTGTGCATTCAACTCACAGAGTTGAGCCTGCCTTTTCATACAGCATTTTTGTAACACTCTTTGAGTATAATCTGCAAGTGGATATTTGGGGTGCTTTGAGGCCTATGCTGGAAAACGAAATATCTTCACATAAAAATTAGACGGAAGCATTATCAGAAACTTCTCTGTGATGTGCACATTCAACTCACAGGGTTGAAAGTGCCTTTCGATACAGCAGTTTTCAAACGCTCGTTTTGTGGCATCTGCATTTCGGAATTTGGAGTGCTTTGAGGCCTATACTGGAAAAGGAAATATCCTCACATAGAAACTAGACAGAAGTATTCTCAGAAACTTCTTTGTGATGTGTGCATTCAACTCACAGGGTTCGACCTTCCTTTGGCTACAACAGTTTTGACACACTCTTTTTGTAGAATCTGCAAGTGGTTATTTGGAGCGCTTCGAGGCCTATGAGTAAAAGGAAATATCTTCAGAGAAAACTAGCCAGAAGCATTCTCAGAAACTTCTGTGTGATGAGTACATTCCACTCACAGAGTTGAACGTTCCCTTTCACCGAGCAGTTCTGAAACACTCTTTTTGTAGAATCTGCAAGTGGCTACTTAGAGCGCTTTGAGACCTATGCTGGAAAGTGAAATATCTTCACATAAAAACTAGACAGAAGCATTCCCAGAAACTTCTCTGTGAAGTGTGCATTCAATTCACAGAGCTGAATCTTTCTTTTGATAGAGAAGTTTTGAGACACTCTTTCTGTAGAATCTGCAAGTGAATATCTGGAGCGCTTTGAGTCCTAGGCTGGAAAAGAAAGTATCTTCACATAGAAACTAGACAGAAGCATTCTCAAAGACTTCTCTGTGATGTGTGCATTCAACTCACAGAGTTGAAACATCCTTTTGATTTGGCAGTTTTAAAACAATCATTTTGTAGAATCTGCTAGTGGATATTTGCAGTATTTTGAGGCATATGCAGGAAAAGGTAATATCTTCACTTGAAAACTAGACAGAGGCATTCTCAGAAACTTCTTTCTGATGTGTGCCTTGAACTTCCGGAGTTGAACCTTCCTCTTCATAGAGCAGTTATATAATAGTCTTTAAGTATAATCTGCAAGTGGATATGTGGAGAACTTTGAGGACTGTGCTGGAAAAGGAAATGTCTTCCCATAGAAAGGAGACGGAAGCATTCTCAGAAGCTTCTCTGTGATGTCGGCATTCAACTCACAGAGTTGAACCTTCCTTTTGATAGAGCAGTTTTCAAACACACTTTGTGGATTCTGCAATTGGTTATTTGGAGAGTTTTGAGGCCTGTACTGGAAAAGGAAATATCTTCAGGTAAAAACTAGACAGAAGCATTCTCAGAAACTTCGTTGTGATGTTTGCATTCAACTCACGGAGTTGAACCCTCTTTTTGATTGCGCAGTTTTAAATCACTGTCTTTGTTGAATCTCCAAGTGGATATTTGGAGCGATTTGGGGCATATTCTGGAAAAGGAAATATCCTCACTTGAAAACTAGATAGAAGAAGTCCCAGAAACTCCTTTGTGACGTCTGCTTTCGACTCACAGAGTTGAACCTTCCTTTTCACAGAGCAGTTTGGAAACACTCTTTTTGTAGAATCTGCGAGTGGTTATTCGGAGAGCTTCGAGGCCCATGTTGGAAATGGAAATACCTTCACATAAAAACTAGACAGAAGCGTTCTCAGAAATTTCTCTGTGATGCGTGCATTGAACTCACAGAGTTGATCCTTCCTATTGATAGAGCATTTTTGTAACACTGTTTTAGTAGAATCTGCAAGTGGATTCTTGGGGAGATTTGAGGCCTGTGCTGGAAAACGAAATATCTTCACATAGAAACTAGACGGAAGCATTATCAGAAACTTCTCTGTGATGTGTGCATTAAACTCACAGAGTTGAACATTGCTTTTGATGGAGCAGTTTTGAAACACTCTTTTCGTAGAATCTGCAAGTGGTTATTTAGAGCGCTTTGAGGCCTACGCTGCAAATGGAAATATCTTCACATAAAAACTAGACAGAAGCATTCTCACAAATTCCTTTGTGATGTGTGCATTCAACTCACAGAGATGAAGCTTCCTTTTCACAGGGCACTTTTGAAACACTGTGTTTGTGGGAACTACAAGTGGATATTTGGAGTGATTGCGGCCTCTGGTGGAAAAGCAAATATCATCAAATGAAAACTACACATAGGCATTCTCAGAAACTTCTTTGTGTGTGTGCATTCAACTCACAGAGTTGAAGAGTCCTTTTGGTAGAGCAGTTTTGAAGCACTCTTTTTGTAGAATCTGCGAGTGGTTATTCGGAGAGCTTTGAGGCCCATGCTGGAAAAGGAAATATCTTCACATAAAAACTGGACAGAAGCATTCTCAGAAAATTCTCTGTGATGTGGGCATTCAACTCACAGAGTTGAGCCTGCCTTTTCATACAGCATTTTTGTAACACTCTTTGAGTATAATCTGCAAGTGGATATTTGGGGCGCTTTGAGGCCTATGCTGGAAAACGAAATATCTTCACATAAAAATTAGACGGAAGCATTATCAGAAACTTCTCTGTGATGTGCGCATTCAACTCACAGGGTTGAACGTGCCTTTCGATACAGCCGTTTTCAAACGCTCGTTTTGTGGCATCTGCATTTCGGAATTTGGAGTGCTTTGAGGCCTATACTGGAAAAGGAAATATCCTCACATTGAAACTAGACAGAAGCATTCTCAGAAACTTCTTTGTGATGTGTGCATTCAACTCACAGGGTTCGACCTTCCTTTTGCTACAACAGTTTTGAAACACTCTTTTTGTAGAATCTGCAAGTGGTTATTTGGAGCGCTTCGAGGCCTATGAGTAAAAGGAAATATCTTCAGAGAAAACTAGCCAGAAGCATTCTCAGAAACTTCTGTGTGATGAGTACATTCCACTCACAGAGTTGAACGTTCCTTTTCACCGAGCAGTTCTGAAACACTCTTTTTGTAGAATCTGCAAGTGGCTACTTAGAGCGCTTTGAGACCTATGCTGGAAAGTGAAATATCTTCACATAAAAACTAGACAGAAGCATTCCCAGAAACTTCTCTGTGAAGTGTGCATTCAATTCACAGAGCTGAATCTTTCTTTTGATAGAGAAGTTTTGAGACACTCTTTCTGTAGAATCTGCAAGTGAATATCTGGAGCGCTTTGAGTCCTAGGCTGGAAAAGAAAGTATCTTCACATAGAAACTAGACAGAAGCATTCTCAAAGACTTCTCTGTGATGCGTGCATTCAACTCACAGAGTTGAAACATCCTTTTGATTTGGCAGTTTTAAAACAATCATTTTGTAGAATCTGCTAGTGGATATTTGCCGTATTTTGAGGCATATGCAGGAAAAGGTAATATCTTCACTTGAAAACTAGACAGAGGCATTCTCAGAAACTTCTTTCTGAT
The DNA here is from genome assembly GCF_028885625.2 of Pongo pygmaeus. Classification (NCBI taxonomy): domain Eukaryota; kingdom Metazoa; phylum Chordata; class Mammalia; order Primates; family Hominidae; genus Pongo; species Pongo pygmaeus. Next base: position 40,518,114 of record NC_072391.2, on the reverse strand, counting down.
GTGTGCCTTGAACTTCCGGAGTTGAACCTTCCTCTTCATAGAGCAGTTATATAATAGTCTTTAAGTATAATCTGCAAGTGGATATGTGGAGAACTTTGAGGACTGTGCTGGAAAAGGAAATGTCTTCCCATAGAAAGGAGACGGAAGCATTCTCAGAAGCTTCTCTGTGATGTCGGCATTCAACCCACAGAGTTGAACCTTCCTTTTGATAGAGCAGTTTTCAAACACACTTTGTGGATTCTGCAATTGGTTATTTGGAGAGTTTTGAGGCCTGTACTGGAAAAGGAAATATCTTCAGGTAAAAACTAGACAGAAGCATTCTCAGAAACTTCGTTGTGATGTTTGCATTCAACTCACGGAGTTGAACCCTCTTTTTGATTGCGCAGTTTTAAATCACTGTCTTTGTTGAATCTCCAAGTGGATATTTGGAGCGATTTGGGGCATATTCTGGAAAAGGAAATATCCTCACTTGAAAACTAGATAGAAGTAGTCCCAGAAACTCCTTTGTGACGTCTGCTTTCGACTCACAGAGTTGAACCTTCCTTTTCACAGAGCAGTTTGGAAACACTCTTTTTGTAGAATCTGCGAGTGGTTATTCGGAGAGCTTCGAGGCCCATGCTGGAAATGGAAATACCTTCACATAAAAACTAGACAGAAGCGTTCTCAGAAATTTCTCTGTGATGTGTGCATTGAACTCACAGAGTTGATCCTTCCTATTCATAGAGCATTTTTGTAACACTGTTTTAGGAGAATCCGCAAGTGGATTCTTGGGGAGATTTGAGGCCTATGCTGGAAAACGAAATATCTTCACATAGAAACTAGACGGAAGCATTATCAGAAACTTCTCTGTGATGTGTGCATTAAACTCACAGAGTTGAACATTGCTTTTGATGGAGCAGTTTTGAAACACTCTTTTCGTAGAATCTGCAAGTGGTTATTTAGAGCGCTTTGAGGCCTACGCTGCAAATGGAAATATCTTCACATAAAAACTAGACAGAAGCATTCTCAGAAATTCCTTTGTGATGTGTGCATTCAACTCACAGAGATGAAGCTTCCTTTTCACAGGGCACTTTTGAAACACTGTGTTTGTGGGAACTACAAGTGGATATTTGGAGTGATTGCGGCCTCTGGTGGAAAAGCAAATATCATCAAATGAAAACTACACATAGGCATTCTCAGAAACTTCTTTGTGTGTGTGCATTCAACTCACAGAGTTGAAGAGTCCTTTTGGTAGAGCAGTTTTGAAGCACTCTTTTTGTAGAATCTGCGAGTGGTTATTCGGAGAGCTTTGAGGCCCATGCTGGAAAAGGAAATATCTTCACATAAAAACTGGACAGAAGCATTCTCAGAAAAGTCTCTGTGATGTGTGCATTCAACTCACAGAGTTGAGCCTGCCTTTTCATACAGCATTTTTGTAACACTCTTTGAGTATAATCTGCAAGTGGATATTTGGGGTGCTTTGAGGCCTATGCTGGAAAACGAAATATCTTCACATAAAAATTAGACGGAAGCATTATCAGAAACTTCTCTGTGATGTGCACATTCAACTCACAGGGTTGAAAGTGCCTTTCGATACAGCCGTTTTCAAACGCTCGTTTTGTGGCATCTGCATTTCGGAATTTGGAGTGCTTTGAGGCCTATACTGGAAAAGGAAATATCCTCACATAGAAACTAGACAGAAGCATTCTCAGAAACTTCTTTGTGATGTGTGCATTCAACTCACAGGGTTCGACCTTCCTTTGGATACAACAGTTTTGACACACTCTTTTTGTAGAATCTGCAAGTGGTTATTTGGAGCGCTTCGAGGCCTATGAGTAAAAGGAAATATCTTCAGAGAAAACTAGCCAGAAGCATTCTCAGAAACTTCTGTGTGATGAGTACATTCCACTCACAGAGTTGAACGTTCCCTTTCACCGAGCAGTTCTGAAACACTCTTTTTGTAGAATCTGCAAGTGGCTACTTAGAGCGCTTTGAAACCTATGCTGGAAAGTGAAATATCTTCACATAAAAACTAGACAGAAGCATTCCCAGAAACTTCTCTGTGAAGTGTGCATTCAATTCACCGAGCTGAATCTTTCTTTTGATAGAGAAGTTTTGAGACACTCTTTCTGTAGAATCTGCAAGTGAATATCTGGAGCGCTTTGAGTCCTAGGCTGGAAAAGAAAGTATCTTCACATAGAAACTAGACAGAAGCATTCTCAAAGACTTCTCTGTGATGCGTGCATTCAACTCACAGAGTTGAAACATCCTTTTGATTTGGCAGTTTTAAAACAATCATTTTGTAGAATCTGCTAGTGGATATTTGCCGTATTTTGAGGCATATGCAGGAAAAGGTAATATCTTCACTTGAAAACTAGACAGAGGCATTCTCAGAAACTTCTTTCTGATGTGTGCCTTGAACTTCCGGAGTTGAACCTTCCTCTTCATAGAGCAGTTATATAATAGTCTTTAAGTATAATCTGCAAGTGGATATGTGGAGAACTTTGAGGACTGTGCTGGAAAAGGAAATGTCTTCCCATAGAAAGGAGACGGAAGCATTCTCAGAAGCTTCTCTGTGATGTCGGCATTCAACCCACAGAGTTGAACCTTCCTTTTGATAGAGCAGTTTTCAAACACACTTTGTGGATTCTGCAATTGGTTATTTGGAGAGTTTTGAGGCCTGTACTGGAAAAGGAAATATCTTCAGGTAAAAACTAGACAGAAGCATTCTCAGAAACTTCGTTGTGATGTTTGCATTCAACTCACGGAGTTGAACCCTCTTTTTGATTGCGCAGTTTTAAATCACTGTCTTTGTTGAATCTCCAAGTGGATATTTGGAGCGATTTGGGGCATATTCTGGAAAAGGAAATATCCTCACTTGAAAACTAGATAGAAGTAGTCCCAGAAACTCCTTTGTGACGTCTGCTTTCGACTCACAGAGTTGAACCTTCCTTTTCACAGAGCAGTTTGGAAACACTCTTTTTGTAGAATCTGCGAGTGGTTATTCGGAGAGCTTCGAGGCCCATGCTGGAAATGGAAATACCTTCACATAAAAACTAGACAGAAGCGTTCTCAGAAATTTCTCTGTGATGTGTGCATTGAACTCACAGAGTTGATCCTTCCTATTCATAGAGCATTTTTGTAACACTGTTTTAGGAGAATCCGCAAGTGGATTCTTGGGGAGATTTGAGGCCTATGCTGGAAAACGAAATATCTTCACATAGAAACTAGACGGAAGCATTATCAGAAACTTCTCTGTGATGTGTGCATTAAACTCACAGAGTTGAACATTGCTTTTGATGGAGCAGTTTTGAAACACTCTTTTCGTAGAATCTGCAAGTGGTTATTTAGAGCGCTTTGAGGCCTACGCTGCAAATGGAAATATCTTCACATAAAAACTAGACAGAAGCATTCTCAGAAATTCCTTTGTGATGTGTGCATTCAACTCACAGAGATGAAGCTTCCTTTTCACAGGGCACTTTTGAAACACTGTGTTTGTGGGAACTACAAGTGGATATTTGGAGTGATTGCGGCCTCTGGTGGAAAAGCAAATATCATCAAATGAAAACTACACATAGGCATTCTCAGAAACTTCTTTGTGTGTGTGCATTCAACTCACAGAGTTGAAGAGTCCTTTTGGTAGAGCAGTTTTGAAGCACTCTTTTTGTAGAATCTGCGAGTGGTTATTCGGAGAGCTTTGAGGCCCATGCTGGAAAAGGAAATATCTTCACATAAAAACTGGACAGAAGCATTCTCAGAAAAGTCTCTGTGATGTGTGCATTCAACTCACAGAGTTGAGCCTGCCTTTTCATACAGCATTTTTGTAACACTCTTTGAGTATAATCTGCAAGTGGATATTTGGGGTGCTTTGAGGCCTATGCTGGAAAACGAAATATCTTCACATAAAAATTAGACGGAAGCATTATCAGAAACTTCTCTGTGATGTGCACATTCAACTCACAGGGTTGAAAGTGCCTTTCGATACAGCCGTTTTCAAACGCTCGTTTTGTGGCATCTGCATTTCGGAATTTGGAGTGCTTTGAGGCCTATACTGGAAAAGGAAATATCCTCACATAGAAACTAGACAGAAGCATTCTCAGAAACTTCTTTGTGATGTGTGCATTCAACTCACAGGGTTCGACCTTCCTTTGGATACAACAGTTTTGACACACTCTTTTTGTAGAATCTGCAAGTGGTTATTTGGAGCGCTTCGAGGCCTATGAGTAAAAGGAAATATCTTCAGAGAAAACTAGCCAGAAGCATTCTCAGAAACTTCTGTGTGATGAGTACATTCCACTCACAGAGTTGAACGTTCCCTTTCACCGAGCAGTTCTGAAACACTCTTTTTGTAGATTCTGCAAGTGGCTACTTAGAGCGCTTTGAAACCTATGCTGGAAAGTGAAATATCTTCACATAAAAACTAGACAGAAGCATTCCCAGAAACTTCTCTGTGAAGTGTGCATTCAATTCACAGAGCTGAATCTTTCTTTTGATAGAGAAGTTTTGAGACACTCTTTCTGTAGAATCTGCAAGTGAATATCTGGAGCGCTTTGAGTCCTAGGCTGGAAAAGAAAGTATCTTCACATAGAAACTAGACAGAAGCATTCTCAAAGACTTCTCTGTGATGCGTGCATTCAACTCACAGAGTTGAAACATCCTTTTGATTTGGCAGTTTTAAAACAATCATTTTGTAGAATCTGCTAGTGGATATTTGCCGTATTTTGAGGCATATGCAGGAAAAGGTAATATCTTCACTTGAAAACTAGACAGAGGCATTCTCAGAAACTTCTTTCTGATGTGTGCCTTGAACTTCCGGAGTTGAACCTTCCTCTTCATAGAGCAGTTATATAATAGTCTTTAAGTATAATCTGCAAGTGGATATGTGGAGAACTTTGAGGACTGTGCTGGAAAAGGAAATGTCTTCCCATAGAAAGGAGACGGAAGCATTCTCAGAAGCTTCTCTGTGATGTCGGCATTCAACCCACAGAGTTGAACCTTCCTTTTGATAGAGCAGTTTTCAAACACACTTTGTGGATTCTGCAATTGGTTATTTGGAGAGTTTTGAGGCCTGTACTGGAAAAGGAAATATCTTCAGGTAAAAACTAGACAGAAGCATTCTCAGAAACTTCGTTGTGATGTTTGCATTCAACTCACGGAGTTGAACCCTCTTTTTGATTGCGCAGTTTTAAATCACTGTCTTTGTTGAATCTCCAAGTGGATATTTGGAGCGATTTGGGGCATATTCTGGAAAAGGAAATATCCTCACTTGAAAACTAGATAGAAGTAGTCCCAGAAACTCCTTTGTGACGTCTGCTTTCGACTCACAGAGTTGAACCTTCCTTTTCACAGAGCAGTTTGGAAACACTCTTTTTGTAGAATCTGCGAGTGGTTATTCGGAGAGCTTCGAGGCCCATGCTGGAAATGGAAATACCTTCACATAAAAACTAGACAGAAGCGTTCTCAGAAATTTCTCTGTGATGTGTGCATTGAACTCACAGAGTTGATCCTTCCTATTCATAGAGCATTTTTGTAACACTGTTTTAGGAGAATCCGCAAGTGGATTCTTGGGGAGATTTGAGGCCTATGCTGGAAAACGAAATATCTTCACATAGAAACTAGACGGAAGCATTATCAGAAACTTCTCTGTGATGTGTGCATTAAACTCACAGAGTTGAACATTGCTTTTGATGGAGCAGTTTTGAAACACTCTTTTCGTAGAATCTGCAAGTGGTTATTTAGAGCGCTTTGAGGCCTACGCTGCAAATGGAAATATCTTCACATAAAAACTAGACAGAAGCATTCTCAGAAATTCCTTTGTGATGTGTGCATTCAACTCACAGAGATGAAGCTTCCTTTTCACAGGGCACTTTTGAAACACTGTGTTTGTGGGAACTACAAGTGGATATTTGGAGTGATTGCGGCCTCTGGTGGAAAAGCAAATATCATCAAATGAAAACTACACATAGGCATTCTCAGAAACTTCTTTGTGTGTGTGCATTCAACTCACAGAGTTGAAGAGTCCTTTTGGTAGAGCAGTTTTGAAGCACTCTTTTTGTAGAATCTGCGAGTGGTTATTCGGAGAGCTTTGAGGCCCATGCTGGAAAAGGAAATATCTTCACATAAAAACTGGACAGAAGCATTCTCAGAAAATTCTCTGTGATGTGGGCTTTCAACTCACAGAGTTGAGCCTGCCTTTTCATACAGCATTTTTGTAACACTCTTTCAGTATAATCTGCAAGTGGATATTTGGGGCGCTTTGAGGCCTATGCTGGAAAACGAAATATCTTCACATAAAAATTAGACGGAAGCAATATCAGAAACTTCTCTGTGATGTGCGCATTCAACTCACAGGGTTGAACGTGCCTTTTGATACAGCCGTTTTCAAACGCTCGTTTTGTGGCATCTGCATTTCGGAATTTGGAGTGCTTTGAGGCCTATACTGGAAAAGGAAATATCCTCACATAGAAACTAGACAGAAGCATTCTCAGAAATTTCTTTGTGATGTGTGCATTCAACTCACAGGGTTCGACCTTCCTTTTGCTGCAACAGTTTTGAAACACTCTTTTTGTAGAATCTGCAAGTGGTTATTTGGAGCGCTTCGAGGCCTATGAGTAAAAGGAAATATCTTCAGAGAAAACTAGCCAGAAGCATTCTCAGAAACTTCTGTGTGATGAGTACATTCCACTCACAGAGTTGAACGTTCCCTTTCACCGAGCAGTTCTGAAACACTCTCTTTGTAGAATCTGCAAGTGGCTACTTAGAGCGCTTTGAGACCTATGCTGGAAAGTGAAATATCTTCACATAAAAACTAGACAGAAGCATTCCCAGAAACTTCTCTGTGAAGTGTGCATTCAATTCATAGAGCTGAATCTTTCTTTTGATAGAGAAGTTTTGAGACACTCTTTCTGTAGAATCTGCAAGTGAATATCTGGAGCGCTTTGAGTCCTAGGCTGGAAAAGAAAGTATCTTCACATAGAAACTAGACAGAAGCATTCTCAAAGACTTCTCTGTGATGTGTGCATTCAACTCACAGAGTTGAAACATCCTTTTGATTTGGCAGTTTTAAAACAATCATTTTGTAGAATCTGCTAGTGGATATTTGCAGTATTTTGAGGCATATGCAGGAAAAGGTAATATCTTCACTTGAAAACTAGACAGAGGCATTCTCAGAAACTTCTTTCTGATGTGTGCCTTGAACTTCCGGAGTTGAACCTTCCTCTTCATAGAGCAGTTATATAATAGTCTTTAAGTATAATCTGCAAGTGGATATGTGGAGAACTTTGAGGACTGTGCTGGAAAAGGAAATGTCTTCCCATAGAAAGGAGACGGAAGCATTCTCAGAAGCTTCTCTGTGATGTCGGCATTCAACCCACAGAGTTGAACCTTCCTTTTGATAGAGCAGTTTTCAAACACACTTTGTGGATTCTGCAATTGGTTATTTGGAGAGTTTTGAGGCCTGTACTGGAAAAGGAAATATCTTCAGGTAAAAACTAGACAGAAGCATTCTCAGAAACTTCGTTGTGATGTTTGCATTCAACTCACGGAGTTGAACCCTCTTTTTGATTGCGCAGTTTTAAATCACTGTCTTTGTTGAATCTCCAAGTGGATATTTGGAGCGATTTGGGGCATATTCTGGAAAAGGAAATATCCTCACTTGAAAACTAGATAGAAGTAGTCCCAGAAACTCCTTTGTGACGTCTGCTTTCGACTCACAGAGTTGAACCTTCCTTTTCACAGAGCAGTTTGGAAACACTCTTTTTGTAGAATCTGCGAGTGGTTATTCGGAGAGCTTCGAGGCCCATGATGGAAATGGAAATACCTTCACATAAAAACTAGACAGAAGCGTTCTCAGAAATTTCTCTGTGATGTGTGCATTGAACTCACAGAGTTGATCCTTCCTATTCATAGAGCATTTTTGTAACACTGTTTTAGGAGAATCCGCAAGTGGATTCTTGGGGAGATTTGAGGCCTATGCTGGAAAACGAAATATCTTCACATAGAAACTAGACGGAAGCATTATCAGAAACTTCTCTGTGATGTGTGCATTAAACTCACAGAGTTGAACATTGCTTTTGATGGAGCAGTTTTGAAACACTCTTTTCGTAGAATCTGCAAGTGGTTATTTAGAGCGCTTTGAGGCCTACGCTGCAAATGGAAATATCTTCACATAAAAACTAGACAGAAGCATTCTCACAAATTCCTTTGTGATGTGTGCATTCAACTCACAGAGATGAAGCTTCCTTTTCACAGGGCACTTTTGAAACACTGTGTTTGTGGGAACTACAAGTGGATATTTGGAGTGATTGCGGCCTCTGGTGGAAAAGCAAATATCATCAAATGAAAACTACACATAGGCATTCTCAGAAACTTCTTTGTGTGTGTGCATTCAACTCACAGAGTTGAAGAGTCCTTTTGGTAGAGCAGTTTTGAAGCACTCTTTTTGTAGAATCTGCGAGTGGTTATTCGGAGAGCTTTGAGGCCCATGCTGGAAAAGGAAATATCTTCACATAAAAACTGGACAGAAGCATTCCCAGAAAATTCTCTGTGATGTGTGCATTCAACTCACAGAGTTGAGCCTGCCTTTTCATACAGCATTTTTGTAACACTCTTTCAGTATAATCTGCAAGTGGATATTTGGGGCGCTTTGAGGCCTATGCTGGAAAACGAAATATCTTCACATAAAAATTAGACGGAAGCAATATCAGAAACTTCTCTGTGATGTGCGCATTCAACTCACAGGGTTGAACGTGCCTTTTGATACAGCCGTTTTCAAACGCTCGTTTTGTGGCATCTGCATTTCGGAATTTGGAGTGCTTTGAGGCCTATACTGGAAAAGGAAATATCCTCACATAGAAACTAGACAGAAGCATTCTCAGAAATTTCTTTGTGATGTGTGCATTCAACTCACAGGGTTCGACCTTCCTTTTGCTGCAACAGTTTTGAAACACTCTTTTTGTAGAATCTGCAAGTGGTTATTTGGAGCGCTTCGAGGCCTATGAGTAAAAGGAAATATCTTCAGAGAAAACTAGCCAGAAGCATTCTCAGAAACTTCTGTGTGATGAGTACATTCCACTCACAGAGTTGAACGTTCCCTTTCACCGAGCAGTTCTGAAACACTCTTTTTGTAGAATCTGCAAGTGGCTACTTAGAGCGCTTTGAGACCTATGCTGGAAAGTGAAATATCTTCACATAAAAACTAGACAGAAGCATTCCCAGAAACTTCTCTGTGAAGTGTGCATTCAATTCATAGAGCTGAATCTTTCTTTTGATAGAGAAGTTTTGAGACACTCTTTCTGTAGAATCTGCAAGTGAATATCTGGAGCGCTTTGAGTCCTAGGCTGGAAAAGAAAGTATCTTCACATAGAAACTAGACAGAAGCATTCTCAAAGACTTCTCTGTGATGTGTGCATTCAACTCACAGAGTTGAAACATCCTTTTGATTTGGCAGTTTTAAAACAATCATTTTGTAGAATCTGCTAGTGGATATTTGCAGTATTTTGAGGCATATGCAGGAAAAGGTAATATCTTCACTTGAAAACTAGACAGAGGCATTCTCAGAAACTTCTTTCTGATGTGTGCCTTGAACTTCCGGAGTTGAACCTTCCTCTTCATAGAGCAGTTATATAATAGTCTTTAAGTATAATCTGCAAGTGGATATGTGGAGAACTTTGAGGACTGTGCTGGAAAAGGAAATGTCTTCCCATAGAAAGGAGACGGAAGCATTCTCAGAAGCTTCTCTGTGATGTCGGCATTCAACCCACAGAGTTGAACCTTCCTTTTGATAGAGCAGTTTTCAAACACACTTTGTGGATTCTGCAATTGGTTATTTGGAGAGTTTTGAGGCCTGTACTGGAAAAGGAAATATCTTCAGGTAAAAACTAGACAGAAGCATTCTCAGAAACTTCGTTGTGATGTTTGCATTCAACTCACGGAGTTGAACCCTCTTTTTGATTGCGCAGTTTTAAATCACTGTCTTTGTTGAATCTCCAAGTGGATATTTGGAGCGATTTGGGGCATATTCTGGAAAAGGAAATATCCTCACTTGAAAACTAGATAGAAGTAGTCCCAGAAACTCCTTTGTGACGTCTGCTTTCGACTCACAGAGTTGAACCTTCCTTTTCACAGAGCAGTTTGGAAACACTCTTTTTGTAGAATCTGCGAGTGGTTATTCGGAGAGCTTCGAGGCCCATGATGGAAATGGAAATACCTTCACATAAAAACTAGACAGAAGCGTTCTCAGAAATTTCTCTGTGATGTGTGCATTGAACTCACAGAGTTGATCCTTCCTATTGATAGAGCATTTTTGTAACACTGTTTTAGGAGAATCCGCAAGTGGATTCTTGGGGAGATTTGAGGCCTATGCTGGAAAACGAAATATCTTCACATAGAAACTAGACGGAAGCATTATCAGAAACTTCTCTGTGATGTGTGCATTAAACTCACAGAGTTGAACATTGCTTTTGATGGAGCAGTTTTGAAACACTCTTTTCGTAGAATCTGCAAGTGGTTATTTAGAGCGCTTTGAGGCCTACGCTGCAAATGGAAATATCTTCACATAAAAACTAGACAGAAGCATTCTCACAAATTCCTTTGTGATGTGTGCATTCAACTCACAGAGATGAAGCTTCCTTTTCACAGGGCACTTTTGAAACACTGTGTTTGTGGGAACTACAAGTGGATATTTGGAGTGATTGCGGCCTCTGGTGGAAAAGCAAATATCATCAAATGAAAACTACACATAGGCATTCTCAGAAACTTCTTTGTGTGTGTGCATTCAACTCACAGAGTTGAAGAGTCCTTTTGGTAGAGCAGTTTTGAAGCACTCTTTTTGTAGAATCTGCGAGTGGTTATTCGGAGAGCTTTGAGGCCCATGCTGGAAAAGGAAATATCTTCACATAAAAACTGGACAGAAGCATTCCCAGAAAATTCTCTGTGATGTGTGCATTCAACTCACAGAGTTGAGCCTGCCTTTTCATACAGCATTTTTGTAACACTCTTTCAGTATAATCTGCAAGTGGATATTTGGGGCGCTTTGAGGCCTATGCTGGAAAACGAAATATCTTCACATAAAAATTAGACGGAAGCATTATCAGAAACTTCTCTGTGATGTGCACATTCAACTCTCAGGGTTGAACGTGCCTTTTGATACAGCCGTTTTCAAACGCTCGTTTTGTGGCATCTGCATTTCGGAATTTGGAGTGCTTTGAGGCCTATACTGGAAAAGGAAATATCCTCACATAGAAACTAGACAGAAGCATTCTCAGAAACTTCTTTGTGATGTGTGCATTCAACTCACAGGGTTCGACCTTCCTTTTGCTACAACAGTTTTGAAACACTCTTTTTGTAGAATCTGCAAGTGGTTATTTGGAGCGCTTCGAGGCCTATGAGTAAAAGGAAATATCTTCAGAGAAAACTAGCCAGAAGCATTCTCAGAAACTTCTGTGTGATGAGTACATTCCACTCACAGAGTTCAACGTTCCCTTTCACCGAGCAGTTCTGAAACACTCTTTTTGTAGAATCTGCAAGTGGCTACTTAGAGCGCTTTGAGACCTATGCTGGAAAGTGAAATATCTTCACATAAAAACTAGACAGAAGCATTCCCAGAAACTTCTCTGTGAAGTGTGCATTCAATTCACAGAGCTGAATCTTTCTTTTGATAGAGAAGTTTTGAGACACTCTTTCTGTAGAATCTGCAAGTGAATATCTGGAGCGCTTTGAGTCCTAGGCTGGAAAAGAAAGTATCTTCACATAGAAACTAGACAGAAGCATTCTCAAAGACTTCTCTGTGATGTGTGCATTCAACTCACAGAGTTGAAACATCCTTTTGATTTGGCAGTTTTAAAACAATCATTTTGTAGAATCTGCTAGTGGATATTTGCCGTATTTTGAGGCATATGCAGGAAAAGGTAATATCTTCACTTGAAAACTAGACAGAGGCATTCTCAGAAACTTCTTTCTGATGTGTGCCTTGAACTTCCGGAGTTGAACCTTCCTCTTCATAGAGCAGTTATATAATAGTCTTTAAGTATAATCTGCAAGTGGATATGTGGAGAACTTTGAGGACTGTGCTGGAAAAGGAAATGTCTTCCCATAGAAAGGAGACGGAAGCATTCTCAGAAGCTTCTCTGTGATGTCGGCATTCAACTCACAGAGTTGAACCTTCCTTTTGATAGAGCAGTTTTCAAACACACTTTGTGGATTCTGCAATTGGTTATTTGGAGAGTTTTGAGGCCTGTACTGGAAAAGGAAATATCTTCAGGTAAAAACTAGACAGAAGCATTCTCAGAAACTTCGTTGTGATGTTTGCATTCAACTCACGGAGTTGAACCCTCTTTTTGATTGCGCAGTTTTAAATCACTGTCTTTGTTGAATCTCCAAGTGGATATTTGGAGCGATTTGGGGCATATTCTGGAAAAGGAAATATCCTCACTTGAAAACTAGATAGAAGAAGTCCCAGAAACTCCTTTGTGACGTCTCCTTTCGACTCACAGAGTTGAACCTTCCTTTTCACAGAGCAGTTTGGAAACACTCTTTTTGTAGAATCTGCGAGTGGTTATTCGGAGAGCTTCGAGGCCCATGCTGGAAATGGAAATACCTTCACATAAAAACTAGACAGAAGCGTTCTCAGAAATTTCTCTGTGATGTGTGCATTGAACTCACAGAGTTGATCCTTCCTATTCATAGAGCATTTTTGTAACACTGTTTTAGGAGAATCCGCAAGTGGATTCTTGGGAAGATTTGAGGCCTATGCTGGAAAACGAAATATCTTCACATAGAAACTAGACGGAAGCATTATCAGAAACTTCTCTGTGATGTGTGCATTAAACTCACAGAGTTGAACATTGCTTTTGATGGAGCAGTTTTGAAACACTCTTTTCGTAGAATCTGCAAGTGGTTATTTAGAGCGCTTTGAGGCCTACGCTGCAAATGGAAATATCTTCACATAAAAACTAGACAGAAGCATTCTCACAAATTCCTTTGTGATGTGTGCATTCAACTCACAGAGATGAAGCTTCCTTTTCACAGGGCACTTTTGAAACACTGTGTTTGTGGGAACTACAAGTGGATATTTGGAGTGATTGCGGCCTCTGGTGGAAAAGCAAATATCATCAAATGAAAACTACACATAGGCATTCTCAGAAACTTCTTTGTGTGTGTGCATTCAACTCACAGAGTTGAAGAGTCCTTTTGGTAGAGCAGTTTTGAAGCACTCTTTTTGTAGAATCTGCGAGTGGTTATTCGGAGAGCTTTGAGGCCCATGCTGGAAAAGGAAATATCTTCACATAAAAACTGGACAGAAGCATTCCCAGAAAATTCTCTGTGATGTGTGCATTCAACTCACAGAGTTGAGCCTGCCTTTTCATACAGCATTTTTGTAACACTCTTTCAGTATAATCTGCAAGTGGATATTTGGGGCGCTTTGAGGCCTATGCTGGAAAACGAAATATCTTCACATAAAAATTAGACGGAAGCATTATCAGAAACTTCTCTGTGATGTGCGCATTCAACTCTCAGGGTTGAACGTGCCTTTTGATACAGCCGTTTTCAAACGCTCGTTTTGTGGAATCTGCATTTCGGAATTTGGAGTGCTTTGAGGCCTATACTGGAAAAGGAAATATCCTCACATAGAAACTAGACAGAAGCATTCTCAGAAACTTCTTTGTGATGTGTGCATTCAACTCACAGGGTTCGACCTTCCTTTTGCTACAACAGTTTTGAAACACTCTTTTTGTAGAATCTGCAAGTGGTTATTTGGAGCGCTTCGAGGCCTATGAGTAAAAGGAAATATCTTCAGAGAAAACTAGCCAGAAGCATTCTCAGAAACTTCTGTGTGATGAGTACATTCCACTCACAGAGTTGAACGTTCCCTTTCACCGAGCAGTTCTGAAACACTCTTTTTGTAGAATCTGCAAATGGCTACTTAGAGCGCTTTGAGACCTATGCTGGAAAGTGAAATATCTTCACATAAAAACTAGACAGAAGCATTCCCAGAAACTTCTCTGTGAAGTGTGCATTCAATTCACAGAGCTGAATCTTTCTTTTGATAGAGAAGTTTTGAGACACTCTTTCTGTAGAATCTGCAAGTGAATATCTGGAGCGCTTTGAGTCCTAGGCTGGAAAAGAAAGTATCTTCACATAGAAACTAGACAGAAGCATTCTCAAAGACTTCTCTGTGATGTGTGCATTCAACTCACAGAGTTGAAACATCCTTTTGATTTGGCAGTTTTAAAACAATCATTTTGTAGAATCTGCTAGTGGATATTTGCCGTATTTTGAGGCATATGCAGGAAAAGGTAATATCTTCACTTGAAAACTAGACAGAGGCATTCTCAGAAACTTCTTTCTGATGTGTGCCTTGAACTTCCGGAGTTGAACCTTCCTCTTCATAGAGCAGTTATATAATAGTCTTTAAGTATAATCTGCAAGTGGATATGTGGAGAACTTTGAGGACTGTGCTGGAAAAGGAAATGTCTTCCCATAGAAAGGAGACGGAAGCATTCTCAGAAGCTTCTCTGTGATGTCGGCATTCAACTCACAGAGTTGAACCTTCCTTTTGATAGAGCAGTTTTCAAACACACTTTGTGGATTCTGCAATTGGTTATTTGGAGAGTTTTGAGGCCTGTACTGGAAAAGGAAATATCTTCAGGTAAAAACTAGACAGAAGCATTCTCAGAAACTTCGTTGTGATGTTTGCATTCAACTCACGGAGTTGAACCCTCTTTTTGATTGCGCAGTTTTAAATCACTGTCTTTGTTGAATCTCCAAGTGGATATTTGGAGCGATTTGGGGCATATTCTGGAAAAGGAAATATCCTCACTTGAAAACTAGATAGAAGAAGTCCCAGAAACTCCTTTGTGACGTCTGCTTTCGACTCACAGAGTTGAACCTTCCTTTTCACAGAGCAGTTTGGAAACACTCTTTTTGTAGAATCTGCGAGTGGTTATTCGGAGAGCTTCGAGGCCCATGCTGGAAATGGAAATACCTTCACATAAAAACTAGACAGAAGCGTTCTCAGAAATTTCTCTGTGATGTGTGCATTGAACTCACAGAGTTGATCCTTCCTATTGATAGAGCATTTTTGTAACACTGTTTTAGGAGAATCCGCAAGTGGATTCTTGGGGAGATTTGAGGCCTATGCTGGAAAACGAAATATCTTCACATAGAAACTAGACGGAAGCATTATCAGAAACTTCTCTGTGATGTGTGCATTAAACTCACAGAGTTGAACATTGCTTTTGATGGAGCAGTTTTGAAACACTCTTTTCGTAGAATCTGCAAGTGGTTATTTAGAGCGCTTTGAGGCCTACGCTGCAAATGGAAATATCTTCACATAAAAACTAGACAGAAGCATTCTCACAAATTCCTTTGTGATGTGTGCATTCAACTCACAGAGATGAAGCTTCCTTTTCACAGGGCACTTTTGAAACACTGTGTTTGTGGGAACTACAAGTGGATATTTGGAGTGATTGCGGCCTCTGGTGGAAAAGCAAATATCATCAAATGAAAACTACACATAGGCATTCTCAGAAACTTCTTTGTGTGTGTGCATTCAACTCACAGAGTTGAAGAGTACTTTTGGTAGAGCAGTTTTGAAGCACTCTTTTTGTAGAATCTGCGAGTGGTTATTCGGAGAGCTTTGAGGCCCATGCTGGAAAAGGAAATATCTTCACATAAAAACTGGACAGAAGCATTCCCAGAAAATTCTCTGTGATGTGTGCATTCAACTCACAGAGTTGAGCCTGCCTTTTCATACAGCATTTTTGTAACACTCTTTCAGTATAATCTGCAAGTGGATATTTGGGGCGCTTTGAGGCCTATGCTGGAAAACAAAATATCTTCACATAAAAATTAGACGGAAGCATTATCAGAAACTTCTCTGTGATGTGCGCATTCAACTCTCAGGGTTGAACGTGCCTTTTGATACAGCCGTTTTCAAACGCTCGTTTTGTGGCATCTGCATTTCGGAATTTGGAGTGCTTTGAGGCCTATACTGGAAAAGGAAATATCCTCACATAGAAACTAGACAGAAGCATTCTCAGAAACTTCTTTGTGATGTGTGCATTCAACTCACAGGGTTCGACCTTCCTTTTGCTACAACAGTTTTGAAACACTCTTTTTGTAGAATCTGCAAGTGGTTATTTGGAGCGCTTCGAGGCCTATGAGTAAAAGGAAATATCTTCAGAGAAAACTAGCCAGAAGCATTCTCAGAAACTTCTGTGTGATGAGTACATTCCACTCACAGAGTTCAACGTTCCCTTTCACCGAGCAGTTCTGAAACACTCTTTTTGTAGAATCTGCAAGTGGCTACTTAGAGCGCTTTGAGACCTATGCTGGAAAGTGAAATATCTTCACATAAAAACTAGACAGAAGCATTCCCAGAAACTTCTCTGTGAAGTGTGCATTCAATTCACAGAGCTGAATCTTTCTTTTGATAGAGAAGTTTTGAGACACTCTTTCTGTAGAATCTGCAAGTGAATATCTGGAGCGCTTTGAGTCCTAGGCTGGAAAAGAAAGTATCTTCACATAGAAACTAGACAGAAGCATTCTCAAAGACTTCTCTGTGATGTGTGCATTCAACTCACAGAGTTGAAACATCCTTTTGATTTGGCAGTTTTAAAACAATCATTTTGTAGAATCTGCTAGTGGATATTTGCCGTATTTTGAGGCATATGCAGGAAAAGGTAATATCTTCACTTGAAAACTAGACAGAGGCATTCTCAGAAACTTCTTTCTGATGTGTGCCTTGAACTTCCGGAGTTGAACCTTCCTCTTCATAGAGCAGTTATATAATAGTCTTTAAGTATAATCTGCAAGTGGATATGTGGAGAACTTTGAGGACTGTGCTGGAAGAGGAAAGGTCTTCCCATAGAAAGGAGACGGAAGCATTCTCAGAAGCTTCTCTGTGATGTCGGCATTCAACTCACAGAGTTGAACCTTCCTTTTGATAGAGCAGTTTTCAAACACACTTTGTGGATTCTGCAATTGGTTATTTGGAGAGTTTTGAGGCCTGTACTGGAAAAGGAAATATCTTCAGGTAAAAACTAGACAGAAGCATTCTCAGAAACTTCGTTGTGATGTTTGCATTCAACTCACGGAGTTGAACCCTCTTTTTGATTGCGCAGTTTTAAATCACTGTCTTTGTTGAATCTCCAAGTGGATATTTGGAGCGATTTGGGGCATATTCTGGAAAAGGAAATATCCTCACTTGAAAACTAGATAGAAGAAGTCCCAGAAACTCCTTTGTGACGTCTGCTTTCGACTCACAGAGTTGAACCTTCCTTTTCACAGAGCAGTTTGGAAACACTCTTTTTGTAGAATCTGCGAGTGGTTATTCGGAGAGCTTCGAGGCCCATGCTGGAAATGGAAATACCTTCACATAAAAACTAGACAGAAGCGTTCTCAGAAATTTCTCTGTGATGTGTGCATTGAACTCACAGAGTTGATCCTTCCTATTGATAGAGCATTTTTGTAACACTGTTTTAGGAGAATCCGCAAGTGGATTCTTGGGGAGATTTGAGGCCTATGCTGGAAAACGAAATATCTTCACATAGAAACTAGACGGAAGCATTATCAGAAACTTCTCTGTGATGTGTGCATTAAACTCACAGAGTTGAACGTTGCTTTTGATGGAGCAGTTTTGAAACACTCTTTTCGTAGAATCTGCAAGTGGTTATTTAGAGCGCTTTGAGGCCTACGCTGCAAATGGAAATATCTTCACATAAAAACTAGACAGAAGCATTCTCACAAATTCCTTTGTGATGTGTGCATTCAACTCACAGAGATGAAGCTTCCTTTTCACAGGGCACTTTTGAAACACTGTGTTTGTGGGAACTACAAGTGGATATTTGGAGTGATTGCGGCCTCTGGTGGAAAAGCAAATATCATCAAATGAAAACTACACATAGGCATTCTCAGAAACTTCTTTGTGTGTGTGCATTCAACTCACAGAGTTGAAGAGTCCTTTTGGTAGAGCAGTTTTGAAGCACTCTTTTTGTAGAATCTGCGAGTGGTTATTCGGAGAGCTTTGAGGCCCATGCTGGAAAAGGAAATATCTTCACATAAAAACTGGACAGAAGCATTCCCAGAAAATTCTCTGTGATGTGTGCATTCAACTCACAGAGTTGAGCCTGCCTTTTCATACAGCATTTTTGTAACACTCTTTCAGTATAATCTGCAAGTGGATATTTGGGGCGCTTTGAGGCCTATGCTGGAAAACGAAATATCCTCACATAAAAATTAGACGGAAGCATTATCAGAAACTTCTCTGTGATGTGCGCATTCAACTCTCAGGGTTGAACGTGCCTTTCGATACAGCAGTTTTCAAACGCTCGTTTTGTGGCATCTGCATTTCGGAATTTGGAGTGCTTTGAGGCCTATACTGGAAAAGGAAATATCCTCACATAGAAACTAGACAGAAGCATTCTCAGAAACTTCTTTGTGATGTGTGCATTCAACTCACAGGGTTCGACCTTCCTTTGGATACAACAGTTTTGACACACTCTTTTTGTAGAATCTGCAAGTGGTTATTTGGAGCGCTTCGAGGCCTATGAGTAAAAGGAAATATCTTCAGAGAAAACTAGCCAGAAGCATTCTCAGAAACTTCTGTGTGATGAGTACATTCCACTCACAGAGTTGAACGTTCCCTTTCACCGAGCAGTTCTGAAACACTCTTTTTGTAGAATCTGCAAGTGGCTACTTAGAGCGCTTTGAAACCTATGCTGGAAAGTGAAATATCTTCACATAAAAACTAGACAGAAGCATTCCCAGAAACTTCTCTGTGAAGTGTGCATTCAATTCACAGAGCTGAATCTTTCTTTTGATAGAGAAGTTTTGAGACACTCTTTCTGTAGAATCTGCAAGTGAATATCTGGAGCGCTTTGAGTCCTAGGCTGGAAAAGAAAGTATCTTCACATAGAAACTAGACAGAAGCATTCTCAAAGACTTCTCTGTGATGCGTGCATTCAACTCACAGAGTTGAAACATCCTTTTGATTTGGCAGTTTTAAAACAATCATTTTGTAGAATCTGCTAGTGGATATTTGCCGTATTTTGAGGCATATGCAGGAAAAGGTAATATCTTCACTTGAAAACTAGACAGAGGCATTCTCAGAAACTTCTTTCTGATGTGTGCCTTGAACTTCCGGAGTTGAACCTTCCTCTTCATAGAGCAGTTATATAATAGTCTTTAAGTATAATCTGCAAGTGGATATGTGGAGAACTTTGAGGACTGTGCTGGAAAAGGAAATGTCTTCCCATAGAAAGGAGACGGAAGCATTCTCAGAAGCTTCTCTGTGATGTCGGCATTCAACCCACAGAGTTGAACCTTCCTTTTGATAGAGCAGTTTTCAAACACACTTTGTGGATTCTGCAATTGGTTATTTGGAGAGTTTTGAGGCCTGTACTGGAAAAGGAAATATCTTCAGGTAAAAACTAGACAGAAGCATTCTCAGAAACTTCGTTGTGATGTTTGCATTCAACTCACGGAGTTGAACCCTCTTTTTGATTGCGCAGTTTTAAATCACTGTCTTTGTTGAATCTCCAAGTGGATATTTGGAGCGATTTGGGGCATATTCTGGAAAAGGAAATATCCTCACTTGAAAACTAGATAGAAGTAGTCCCAGAAACTCCTTTGTGACGTCTGCTTTCGACTCACAGAGTTGAACCCTCCTTTTCACAGAGCAGTTTGGAAACACTCTTTTTGTAGAATCTGCGAGTGGTTATTCGGAGAGCTTCGAGGCCCATGCTGGAAATGGAAATACCTTCACATAAAAACTAGACAGAAGCGTTCTCAGAAATTTCTCTGTGATGTGTGCATTGAACTCACAGAGTTGATCCTTCCTATTCATAGAGCATTTTTGTAACACTGTTTTAGGAGAATCCGCAAGTGGATTCTTGGGGAGATTTGAGGCCTATGCTGGAAAACGAAATATCTTCACATAGAAACTAGACGGAAGCATTATCAGAAACTTCTCTGTGATGTGTGCATTAAACTCACAGAGTTGAACATTGCTTTTGATGGAGCAGTTTTGAAACACTCTTTTCGTAGAATCTGCAAGTGGTTATTTAGAGCGCTTTGAGGCCTACGCTGCAAATGGAAATATCTTCACATAAAAACTAGACAGAAGCATTCTCAGAAATTCCTTTGTGATGTGTGCATTCAACTCACAGAGATGAAGCTTCCTTTTCACAGGGCACTTTTGAAACACTGTGTTTGTGGGAACTACAAGTGGATATTTGGAGTGATTGCGGCCTCTGGTGGAAAAGCAAATATCATCAAATGAAAACTACACATAGGCATTCTCAGAAACTTCTTTGTGTGTGTGCATTCAACTCACAGAGTTGAAGAGTCCTTTTGGTAGAGCAGTTTTGAAGCACTCTTTTTGTAGAATCTGCGAGTGGTTATTCGGAGAGCTTTGAGGCCCATGCTGGAAAAGGAAATATCTTCACATAAAAACTGGACAGAAGCATTCTCAGAAAAGTCTCTGTGATGTGTGCATTCAACTCACAGAGTTGAGCCTGCCTTTTCATACAGCATTTTTGTAACACTCTTTGAGTATAATCTGCAAGTGGATATTTGGGGTGCTTTGAGGCCTATGCTGGAAAACGAAATATCTTCACATAAAAATTAGACGGAAGCATTATCAGAAACTTCTCTGTGATGTGCACATTCAACTCACAGGGTTGAAAGTGCCTTTCGATACAGCCGTTTTCAAACGCTCGTTTTGTGGCATCTGCATTTCGGAATTTGGAGTGCTTTGAGGCCTATACTGGAAAAGGAAATATCCTCACATAGAAACTAGACAGAAGCATTCTCAGAAACTTCTTTGTGATGTGTGCATTCAACTCACAGGGTTCGACCTTCCTTTGGATACAACAGTTTTGACACACTCTTTTTGTAGAATCTGCAAGTGGTTATTTGGAGCGCTTCGAGGCCTATGAGTAAAAGGAAATATCTTCAGAGAAAACTAGCCAGAAGCATTCTCAGAAACTTCTGTGTGATGAGTACATTCCACTCACAGAGTTGAACGTTCCCTTTCACCGAGCAGTTCTGAAACACTCTTTTTGTAGAATCTGCAAGTGGCTACTTAGAGCGCTTTGAAACCTATGCTGGAAAGTGAAATATCTTCACATAAAAACTAGACAGAAGCATTCCCAGAAACTTCTCTGTGAAGTGTGCATTCAATTCACAGAGCTGAATCTTTCTTTTGATAGAGAAGTTTTGAGACACTCTTTCTGTAGAATCTGCAAGTGAATATCTGGAGCGCTTTGAGTCCTAGGCTGGAAAAGAAAGTATCTTCACATAGAAACTAGACAGAAGCATTCTCAAAGACTTCTCTGTGATGCGTGCATTCAACTCACAGAGTTGAAACATCCTTTTGATTTGGCAGTTTTAAAACAATCATTTTGTAGAATCTGCTAGTGGATATTTGCCGTATTTTGAGGCATATGCAGGAAAAGGTAATATCTTCACTTGAAAACTAGACAGAGGCATTCTCAGAAACTTCTTTCTGATGTGTGCCTTGAACTTCCGGAGTTGAACCTTCCTCTTCATAGAGCAGTTATATAATAGTCTTTAAGTATAATCTGCAAGTGGATATGTGGAGAACTTTGAGGACTGTGCTGGAAAAGGAAATGTCTTCCCATAGAAAGGAGACGGAAGCATTCTCAGAAGCTTCTCTGTGATGTCGGCATTCAACCCACAGAGTTGAACCTTCCTTTTGATAGAGCAGTTTTCAAACACACTTTGTGGATTCTGCAATTGGTTATTTGGAGAGTTTTGAGGCCTGTACTGGAAAAGGAAATATCTTCAGGTAAAAACTAGACAGAAGCATTCTCAGAAACTTCGTCGTGATGTTTGCATTCAACTCACGGAGTTGAACCCTCTTTTTGATTGCGCAGTTTTAAATCACTGTCTTTGTTGAATCTCCAAGTGGATATTTGGAGCGATTTGGGGCATATTCTGGAAAAGGAAATATCCTCACTTGAAAACTAGATAGAAGTAGTCCCAGAAACTCCTTTGTGACGTCTGCTTTCGACTCACAGAGTTGAACCTTCCTTTTCACAGAGCAGTTTGGAAACACTCTTTTTGTAGAATCTGCGAGTGGTTATTCAGAGAGCTTCGAGGCCCATGCTGGAAATGGAAATACCTTCACATAAAAACTAGACAGAAGCGTTCTCAGAAATTTCTCTGTGATGCGTGCATTGAACTCACAGAGTTGATCCTTCCTATTGATAGAGCATTTTTGTAACACTGTTTTAGTAGAATCTGCAAGTGGATTCTTGGGGAGATTTGAGGCCTGTGCTGGAAAACGAAATATCTTCACATAGAAACTAGACGGAAGCATTATCAGAAACTTCTCTGTGATGTGTGCATTAAACTCACAGAGTTGAACATTGCTTTTGATGGAGCAGTTTTGAAACACTCTTTTCGTAGAATCTGCAAGTGGTTATTTAGAGCGCTTTGAGGCCTACGCTGCAAATGGAAATATCTTCACATAAAAACTAGACAGAAGCATTCTCACAAATTCCTTTGTGATGTGTGCATTCAACTCACAGAGATGAAGCTTCCTTTTCACAGGGCACTTTTGAAACACTGTGTTTGTGGGAACTACAAGTGGATATTTGGAGTGATTGCGGCCTCTGGTGGAAAAGCAAATATCATCAAATGAAAACTACACATAGGCATTCTCAGAAACTTCTTTGTGTGTGTGCATTCAACTCACAGAGTTGAAGAGTCCTTTTGGTAGAGCAGTTTTGAAGCACTCTTTTTGTAGAATCTGCGAGTGGTTATTCGGAGAGCTTTGAGGCCCATGCTGGAAAAGGAAATATCTTCACATAAAAACTGGACAGAAGCATTCTCAGAAAATTCTCTGTGATGTGTGCATTCAACTCACAGAGTTGAGCCTGCCTTTTCATACAGCATTTTTGTAACACTCTTTCAGTATAATCTGCAAGTGGATATTTGGGGCGCTTTGAGGCCTATGCTGGAAAACGAAATATCTTCACATAAAAATTAGACGGAAGCATTATCAGAAACTTCTCTGTGATGTGCGCATTCAACTCACAGGGTTGAACGTGCCTTTCGATACAGCCGTTTTCAAACGCTCGTTTTGTGGCATCTGCATTTCGGAATTTGGAGTGCTTTGAGGCCTATACTGGAAAAGGAAATATCCTCACATTGAAACTAGACAGAAGCATTCTCAGAAACTTCTTTGTGATGTGTGCATTCAACTCACAGGGTTCGACCTTCCTTTTGCTACAACAGTTTTGAAACACTCTTTTTGTAGAATCTGCAAGTGGTTATTTGGAGCGCTTCGAGGCCTATGAGTAAAAGGAAATATCTTCAGAGAAAACTAGCCAGAAGCATTCTCAGAAACTTCTGTGTGATGAGTACATTCCACTCACAGAGTTGAACGTTCCCTTTCACCGAGCAGTTCTGAAACACTCTTTTTGTAGAATCTGCAAGTGGCTACTTAGAGCGCTTTGAGACCTATGCTGGAAAGTGAAATATCTTCACATAAAAACTAGACAGAAGCATTCCCAGAAACTTCTCTGTGAAGTGTGCATTCAATTCACAGAGCTGAATCTTTCTTTTGATAGAGAAGTTTTGAGACACTCTTTCTGTAGAATCTGCAAGTGAATATCTGGAGCGCTTTGAGTCCTAGGCTGGAAAAGAAAGTATCTTCACATAGAAACTAGACAGAAGCATTCTCAAAGACTTCTCTGTGATGCGTGCATTCAACTCACAGAGTTGAAACATCCTTTTGATTTGGCAGTTTTAAAACAATCATTTTGTAGAATCTGCTAGTGGATATTTGCAGTATTTTGAGGCATATGCAGGAAAAGGTAATATCTTCACTTGAAAACTAGACAGAGGCATTCTCAGAAACTTCTTTCTGATGTGTGCCTTGAACTTCCGGAGTTGAACCTTCCTCTTCATAGAGCAGTTATATAATAGTCTTTAAGTATAATCTGCAAGTGGATATGTGGAGAACTTTGAGGACTGTGCTGGAAAAGGAAATGTCTTCCCATAGAAAGGAGACGGAAGCATTCTCAGAAGCTTCTCTGTGATGTCGGCATTCAACTCACAGAGTTGAACCTTCCTTTTGATAGAGCAGTTTTCAAACACACTTTGTGGATTCTGCAATTGGTTATTTGGAGAGTTTTGAGGCCTGTACTGGAAAAGGAAATATCTTCAGGTAAAAACTAGACAGAAGCATTCTCAGAAACTTCGTTGTGATGTTTGCATTCAACTCACGGAGTTGAACCCTCTTTTTGATTGCGCAGTTTTAAATCACTGTCTTTGTTGAATCTCCAAGTGGATATTTGGAGCGATTTGGGGCATATTCTGGAAAAGGAAATATCCTCACTTGAAAACTAGATAGAAGAAGTCCCAGAAACTCCTTTGTGACGTCTGCTTTCGACTCACAGAGTTGAACCTTCCTTTTCACAGAGCAGTTTGGAAACACTCTTTTTGTAGAATCTGCGAGTGGTTATTCGGAGAGCTTCGAGGCCCATGTTGGAAATGGAAATACCTTCACATAAAAACTAGACAGAAGCGTTCTCAGAAATTTCTCTGTGATGCGTGCATTGAACTCACAGAGTTGATCCTTCCTATTGATAGAGCATTTTTGTAACACTGTCTTAGTAGAATCTGCAAGTGGATTCTTGGGGAGATTTGAGGCCTGTGCTGGAAAACGAAATATCTTCACATAGAAACTAGACGGAAGCATTATCAGAAACTTCTCTGTGATGTGTGCATTAAACTCACAGAGTTGAACATTGCTTTTGATGGAGCAGTTTTGAAACACTCTTTTCGTAGAATCTGCAAGTGGTTATTTAGAGCGCTTTGAGGCCTACGCTGCAAATGGAAATATCTTCACATAAAAACTAGACAGAAGCATTCTCACAAATTCCTTTGTGATGTGTGCATTCAACTCACAGAGATGAAGCTTCCTTTTCACAGGGCACTTTTGAAACACTGTTTGTGGGAACTACAAGTGGATATTTGGAGTGATTGCGGCCTCTGGTGGAAAAGCAAATATCATCAAATGAAAACTACACATAGGCATTCTCAGAAACTTCTTTGTGTGTGTGCATTCAACTCACAGAGTTGAAGAGTCCTTTTGGTAGAGCAGTTTTGAAGCACTCTTTTTGTAGAATCTGCGAGTGGTTATTCGGAGAGCTTTGAGGCCCATGCTGGAAAAGGAAATATCTTCACATAAAAACTGGACAGAAGCATTCTCAGAAAAGTCTCTGTGATGTGTGCATTCAACTCACAGAGTTGAGCCTGCCTTTTCATACAGCATTTTTGTAACACTCTTTGAGTATAATCTGCAAGTGGATATTTGGGGTGCTTTGAGGCCTATGCTGGAAAACGAAATATCTTCACATAAAAATTAGACGGAAGCATTATCAGAAACTTCTCTGTGATGTGCACATTCAACTCACAGGGTTGAAAGTGCCTTTCGATACAGCAGTTTTCAAACGCTCGTTTTGTGGCATCTGCATTTCGGAATTTGGAGTGCTTTGAGGCCTATACTGGAAAAGGAAATATCCTCACATAGAAACTAGACAGAAGCATTCTCAGAAACTTCTTTGTGATGTGTGCATTCAACTCACAGGGTTCGACCTTCCTTTGGCTACAACAGTTTTGACACACTCTTTTTGTAGAATCTGCAAGTGGTTATTTGGAGCGCTTCGAGCCCTATGAGTAAAAGGAAATATCTTCAGAGAAAACTAGCCAGAAGCATTCTCAGAAACTTCTGTGTGATGAGTGCATTCCACTCACAGAGTTGAACGTTCCCTTTCACCGAGCAGTTCTGAAACACTCTTTTTGTAGAATCTGCAAGTGGCTACTTAGAGCGCTTTGAGACCTATGCTGGAAAGTGAAATATCTTCACATAAAAACTAGACAGAAGCATTCCCAGAAACTTCTCTGTGAAGTGTGCATTCAATTCACAGAGCTGAATCTTTCTTTTGATAGAGAAGTTTTGAGACACTCTTTCTGTAGAATCTGCAAGTGAATATCTGGAGCGCTTTGAGTCCTAGGCTGGAAAAGAAAGTATCTTCACATAGAAACTAGACAGAAGCATTCTCAAAGACTTCTCTGTGATGCGTGCATTCAACTCACAGAGTTGAAACATCCTTTTGATTTGGCAGTTTTAAAACAATCATTTTGTAGAATCTGCTAGTGGATATTTGCAGTATTTTGAGGCATATGCAGGAAAAGGTAATATCTTCACTTGAAAACTAGACAGAGGCATTCTCAGAAACTTCTTTCTGATGTGTGCCTTGAACTTCCGGAGTTGAACCTTCCTCTTCATAGAGCAGTTATATAATAGTCTTTAAGTGTAATCTGCAAGTGGATATGTGGAGAACTTTGAGGACTGTGCTGGAAAAGGAAATGTCTTCCCATAGAAAGGAGACGGAAGCATTCTCAGAAGCTTCTCTGTGATGTCGGCATTCAACTCACAGAGTTGAACCTTCCTTTTGATAGAGCACTTTTCAAACACACTTTGTGGATTCTGCCATTGGTTATTTGGAGAGTTTTGAGGCCTGTACTGGAAAAGGAAATATCTTCAGGTAAAAACTAGACAGAAGCATTCTCAGAAACTTCGTTGTGATGTTTGCATTCAACTCACGGAGTTGAACCCTCTTTTTGATTGCGCAGTTTTAAATCACTGTCTTTGTTGAATCTCCAAGTGGATATTTGGAGCGATTTGGGGCATATTCTGGAAAAGGAAATATCCTCACTTGAAAACTAGATAGAAGAAGTCCCAGAAACTCCTTTGTGACGTCTGCTTTCGACTCACAGAGTTGAACCTTCCTTTTCACAGAGCAGTTTGGAAACACTCTTTTTGTAGAATCTGCGAGTGGTTATTCGGAGAGCTTCGAGGCCCATGCTGGAAATGGAAATACCTTCACATAAAAACTAGACAGAAGCGTTCTCAGAAATTTCTCTGTGATGTGTGCATTGAACTCACAGAGTTGATCCTTCCTATTGATAGAGCATTTTTGTAACACTGTTTTAGGAGAATCCGCAAGTGGATTCTTGGGGAGATTTGAGGCCTATGCTGGAAAACGAAATATCTTCACATAGAAACTAGACGGAAGCATTATCAGAAACTTCTCTGTGATGTGTGCATTAAACTCACAGAGTTGAACATTGCTTTTGATGGAGCAGTTTTGAAACACTCTTTTCGTAGAATCTGCAAGTGGTTATTTAGAGCGCTTTGAGGCCTACGCTGCAAATGGAAATATCTTCACATAAAAACTAGACAGAAGCATTCTCAGAAATTCCTTTGTGATGTGTGCATTCAACTCACAGAGATGAAGCTTCCTTTTCACAGGGCACTTTTGAAACACTGTGTTTGTGGGAACTACAAGTGGATATTTGGAGTGATTGCGGCCTCTGGTGGAAAAGCAAATATCATCAAATGAAAACTACACATAGGCATTCTCAGAAACTTCTTTGTGTGTGTGCATTCAACTCACAGAGTTGAAGAGTCCTTTTGGTAGAGCAGTTTTGAAGCACTCTTTTTGTAGAATCTGCGAGTGGTTATTCGGAGAGCTTTGAGGCCCATGCTGGAAAAGGAAATATCTTCACATAAAAACTGGACAGAAGCATTCTCAGAAAATTCTCTGTGATGTGTGCATTCAACTCACAGAGTTGAGCCTGCCTTTTCATACAGCATTTTTGTAACACTCTTTGAGTATAATCTGCAAGTGGATATTTGGGGTGCTTTGAGGCCTATGCTGGAAAACGAAATATCTTCACATAAAAATTAGACGGAAGCATTATCAGAAACTTCTCTGTGATGTGCACATTCAACTCACAGGGTTGAAGGTGCCTTTCGATACAGCAGTTTTCAAACGCTCGTTTTGTGGCATCTGCATTTCGGAATTTGGAGTGCTTTGAGGCCTATACTGGTAAAGGAAATATCCTCACATTGAAACTAGACAGAAGCATTCTCAGAAACTTCTTTGTGATGTGTGCATTCAACTCACAGGGTTCGACCTTCCTTTGGCTACAACAGTTTTGACACACTCTTTTTGTAGAATCTGCAAGTGGTTATTTGGAGTGCTTCGAGGCCTATGAGTAAAAGGAAATATCTTCAGAGAAAACTAGCCAGAAGCATTCTCAGAAACTTCTGTGTGATGAGTACATTCCACTCACAGAGTTGAACGTTCCCTTTCACCGAGCAGTTCTGAAACACTCTTTTTGTAGAATCTGCAAGTGGCTACTTAGAGCGCTTTGAGACCTATGCTGGAAAGTGAAATATCTTCACATAAAAACTAGACAGAAGCATTCCCAGAAACTTCTCTGTGAAGTGTGCATTCAATTCACAGAGCTGAATCTTTCTTTTGATAGAGAAGTTTTGAGACACTCTTTCTGTAGAATCTGCAAGTGAATATCTGGAGCGCTTTGAGTCCTAGGCTGGAAAAGAAAGTATCTTCACATAGAAACTAGACAGAAGCATTCTCAAAGACTTCTCTGTGATGTGTGCATTCAACTCACAGAGTTGAAACATCCTTTTGATTTGGCAGTTTTAAAACAATCATTTTGTAGAATCTGCTAGTGGATATTTGCAGTATTTTGAGGCATATGCAGGAAAAGGTAATATCTTCACTTGAAAACTAGACAGAGGCATTCTCAGAAACTTCTTTCTGATGTGTGCCTTGAACTTCCGGAGTTGAACCTTCCTCTTCATAGAGCAGTTATATAATAGTCTTTAAGTGTAATCTGCAAGTGGATATGTGGAGAACTTTGAGGACTGTGCTGGAAAAGGAAATGTCTTCCCATAGAAAGGAGACGGAAGCATTCTCAGAAGCTTCTCTGTGATGTCGGCATTCAACTCACAGAGTTGAACCTTCCTTTTGATAGAGCAGTTTTCAAACACACTTTGTGGATTCTGCAATTGGTTATTTGGAGAGTTTTGAGGCCTGTACTGGAAAAGGAAATATCTTCAGGTAAAAACTAGACAGAAGCATTCTCAGAAACTTCGTTGTGATGTTTGCATTCAACTCACGGAGTTGAACCCTCTTTTTGATTGCGCAGTTTTAAATCACTGTCTTTGTTGAATCTCCAAGTGGATATTTGGAGCGATTTGGGGCATATTCTGGAAAAGGAAATATCCTCACTTGAAAACTAGATAGAAGAAGTCCCAGAAACTCCTTTGTGACGTCTGCTTTCGACTCACAGAGTTGAACCTTCCTTTTCACAGAGCAGTTTGGAAACACTCTTTTTGTAGAATCTGCGAGTGGTTATTCGGAGAGCTTCGAGGCCCATGCTGGAAATGGAAATACCTTCACATAAAAACTAGACAGAAGCGTTCTCAGAAATTTCTCTGTGATGTGTGCATTGAACTCACAGAGTTGATCCTTCCTATTCATAGAGCATTTTTGTAACACTGTTTTAGGAGAATCCGCAAGTGGATTCTTGGGGAGATTTGAGGCCTATGCTGGAAAACGAAATATCTTCACATAGAAACTAGACGGAAGCATTATCAGAAACTTCTCTGTGATGTGTGCATTAAACTCACAGAGTTGAACATTGCTTTTGATGGAGCAGTTTTGAAACACTCTTTTCGTAGAATCTGCAAGTGGTTATTTAGAGCGCTTTGAGGCCTACGCTGCAAATGGAAATATCTTCACATAAAAACTAGACAGAAGCATTCTCACAAATTCCTTTGTGATGTGTGCATTCAACTCACAGAGATGAAGCTTCCTTTTCACAGGGCACTTTTGAAACACTGTGTTTGTGGGAACTACAAGTGGATATTTGGAGTGATTGCGGCCTCTGGTGGAAAAGCAAATATCATCAAATGAAAACTACACATAGGCATTCTCAGAAACTTCTTTGTGTGTGTGCATTCAACTCACAGAGTTGAAGAGTCCTTTTGGTAGAGCAGTTTTGAAGCACTCTTTTTGTAGAATCTGCGAGTGGTTATTCGGAGAGCTTTGAGGCCCATGCTGGAAAAGGAAATATCTTCACATAAAAACTGGACAGAAGCATTCCCAGAAAATTCTCTGTGATGTGTGCATTCAACTCACAGAGTTGAGCCTGCCTTTTCATACAGCATTTTTGTAACACTCTTTGAGTATAATCTGCAAGTGGATATTTGGGGTGCTTTGAGGCCTATGCTGGAAAACGAAATATCTTCACATAAAAATTAGACGGAAGCATTATCAGAAACTTCTCTGTGATGTGCACATTCAACTCACAGGGTTGAAGGTGCCTTTCGATACAGCAGTTTTCAAACGCTCGTTTTGTGGCATCTGCATTTCGGAATTTGGAGTGCTTTGAGGCCTATACTGGTAAAGGAAATATCCTCACATAGAAACTAGACAGAAGCATTCTCAGAAACTTCTTTGTGATGTGTGCATTCAACTCACAGGGTTCGACCTTCCTTTGGCTACAACAGTTTTGACACACTCTTTTTGTAGAATCTGCAAGTGGTTATTTGGAGCGCTTCGAGGCCTATGAGTAAAAGGAAATATCTTCAGAGAAAACTAGCCAGAAGCATTCTCAGAAACTTCTGTGTGATGAGTACATTCCACTCACAGAGTTGAACGTTCCCTTTCACCGAGCAGTTCTGAAACACTCTTTTTGTAGAATCTGCAAGTGGCTACTTAGAGCGCTTTGAGACCTATGCTGGAAAGTGAAATATCTTCACATAAAAACTAGACAGAAGCATTCCCAGAAACTTCTCTGTGAAGTGTGCATTCAATTCACAGAGCTGAATCTTTCTTTTGATAGAGAAGTTTTGAGACACTCTTTCTGTAGAATCTGCAAGTGAATATCTGGAGCGCTTTGAGTCCTAGGCTGGAAAAGAAAGTATCTTCACATAGAAACTAGACAGAAGCATTCTCAAAGACTTCTCTGTGATGTGTGCATTCAAGTCACAGAGTTGAAACATCCTTTTAATTTGGCAGTTTTAAAACAATCATTTTGTAGAATCTGCTAGTGGATATTTGCAGTATTTTGAGGCATATGCAGGAAAAGGTAATATCTTCACTTGAAAACTAGACAGAGGCATTCTCAGAAACTTCTTTCTGATGTGTGCCTTGAACTTCCGGAGTTGAACCTTCCTCTTCATAGAGCAGTTATATAATAGTCTTTAAGTGTAATCTGCAAGTGGATATGTGGAGAACTTTGAGGACTGTGCTGGAAAAGGAAATGTCTTCCCATAGAAAGGAGACGGAAGCATTCTCAGAAGCTTCTCTGTGATGTCGGCATTCAACTCACAGAGTTGAACCTTCCTTTTGATAGAGCAGTTTTCAAACACACTTTGTGGATTCTGCAATTGGTTATTTGGAGAGTTTTGAGGCCTGTACTGGAAAAGGAAATATCTTCAGGTAAAAACTAGACAGAAGCATTCTCAGAAACTTCGTTGTGATGTTTGCATTCAACTCACGGAGTTGAACCCTCTTTTTGATTGCGCAGTTTTAAATCACTGTCTTTGTTGAATCTCCAAGTGGATATTTGGAGCGATTTGGGGCATATTCTGGAAAAGGAAATATCCTCACTTGAAAACTAGATAGAAGAAGTCCCAGAAACTCCTTTGTGACGTCTGCTTTCGACTCACAGAGTTGAACCTTCCTTTTCACAGAGCAGTTTGGAAACACTCTTTTTGTAGAATCTGCGAGTGGTTATTCGGAGAGCTTCGAGGCCCATGCTGGAAATGGAAATACCTTCACATAAAAACTAGACAGAAGCGTTCTCAGAAATTTCTCTGTGATGTGTGCATTGAACTCACAGAGTTGATCCTTCCTATTCATAGAGCATTTTTGTAACACTGTTTTAGGAGAATCCGCAAGTGGATTCTTGGGGAGATTTGAGGCCTATGCTGGAAAACGAAATATCTTCACATAGAAACTAGACGGAAGCATTATCAGAAACTTCTCTGTGATGTGTGCATTAAACTCACAGAGTTGAACATTGCTTTTGATGGAGCAGTTTTGAAACACTCTTTTCGTAGAATCTGCAAGTGGTTATTTAGAGCGCTTTGAGGCCTACGCTGCAAATGGAAATATCTTCACATAAAAACTAGACAGAAGCATTCTCACAAATTCCTTTGTGATGTGTGCATTCAACTCACAGAGATGAAGCTTCCTTTTCACAGGGCACTTTTGAAACACTGTGTTTGTGGGAACTACAAGTGGATATTTGGAGTGATTGCGGCCTCTGGTGGAAAAGCAAATATCATCAAATGAAAACTACACATAGGCATTCTCAGAAACTTCTTTGTGTGTGTGCATTCAACTCACAGAGTTGAAGAGTCCTTTTGGTAGAGCAGTTTTGAAGCACTCTTTTTGTAGAATCTGCGAGTGGTTATTCGGAGAGCTTTGAGGCCCAGGCTGGAAAAGGAAATATCTTCACATAAAAACTGGACAGAAGCATTCCCAGAAAATTCTCTGTGATGTGTGCATTCAACTCACAGAGTTGAGCCTGCCTTTTCATACAGCATTTTTGTAACACTCTTTCAGTATAATCTGCAAGTGGATATTTGGGGCGCTTTGAGGCCTATGCTGGAAAACGAAATATCTTCACATAAAAATTAGACGGAAGCATTATCAGAAACTTCTCTGTGATGTGCGCATTCAACTCTCAGGGTTGAACGTGCCTTTTGATACAGCCGTTTTCAAACGCTCGTTTTGTGGCATCTGCATTTCGGAATTTGGAGTGCTTTGAGGCCTATACTGGAAAAGGAAATATCCTCACATAGAAACTAGACAGAAGCATTCTCAGAAACTTCTTTGTGATGTGTGCATTCAACTCACAGGGTTCGACCTTCCTTTTGCTACAACAGTTTTGAAACACTCTTTTTGTAGAATCTGCAAGTGGTTATTTGGAGCGCTTCGAGGCCTATGAGTAAAAGGAAATATCTTCAGAGAAAACTAGCCAGAAGCATTCTCAGAAACTTCTGTGTGATGAGTACATTCCACTCACAGAGTTGAACGTTCCCTTTCACCGAGCAGTTCTGAAACACTCTTTTTGTAGAATCTGCAAATGGCTACTTAGAGCGCTTTGAGACCTATGCTGGAAAGTGAAATATCTTCACATAAAAACTAGACAGAAGCATTCCCAGAAACTTCTCTGTGAAGTGTGCATTCAATTCACAGAGCTGAATCTTTCTTTTGATAGAGAAGTTTTGAGACACTCTTTCTGTAGAATCTGCAAGTGAATATCTGGAGCGCTTTGAGTCCTAGGCTGGAAAAGAAAGTATCTTCACATAGAAACTAGACAGAAGCATTCTCAAAGACTTCTCTGTGATGTGTGCATTCAACTCACAGAGTTGAAACATCCTTTTGATTTGGCAGTTTTAAAACAATCATTTTGTAGAATCTGCTAGTGGATATTTGCCGTATTTTGAGGCATATGCAGGAAAAGGTAATATCTTCACTTGAAAACTAGACAGAGGCATTCTCAGAAACTTCTTTCTGATGTGTGCCTTGAACTTCCGGAGTTGAACCTTCCTCTTCATAGAGCAGTTATATAATAGTCTTTAAGTATAATCTGCAAGTGGATATGTGGAGAACTTTGAGGACTGTGCTGGAAAAGGAAATGTCTTCCCATAGAAAGGAGACGGAAGCATTCTCAGAAGCTTCTCTGTGATGTCGGCATTCAACCCACAGAGTTGAACCTTCCTTTTGATAGAGCAGTTTTCAAACACACTTTGTGGATTCTGCAATTGGTTATTTGGAGAGTTTTGAGGCCTGTACTGGAAAAGGAAATATCTTCAGGTAAAAACTAGACAGAAGCATTCTCAGAAACTTCGTTGTGATGTTTGCATTCAACTCACGGAGTTGAACCCTCTTTTTGATTGCGCAGTTTTAAATCACTGTCTTTGTTGAATCTCCAAGTGGATATTTGGAGCGATTTGGGGCATATTCTGGAAAAGGAAATATCCTCACTTGAAAACTAGATAGAAGAAGTCCCAGAAACTCCTTTGTGACGTCTGCTTTCGACTCACAGAGTTGAACCTTCCTTTTCACAGAGCAGTTTGGAAACACTCTTTTTGTAGAATCTGCGAGTGGTTATTCGGAGAGCTTCGAGGCCCATGCTGGAAATGGAAATACCTTCACATAAAAACTAGACAGAAGCGTTCTCAGAAATTTCTCTGTGATGTGTGCATTGAACTCACAGAGTTGATCCTTCCTATTGATAGAGCATTTTTGTAACACTGTTTTAGGAGAATCCGCAAGTGGATTCTTGGGGAGATTTGAGGCCTATGCTGGAAAACGAAATATCTTCACATAGAAACTAGACGGAAGCATTATCAGAAACTTCTCTGTGATGTGTGCATTAAACTCACAGAGTTGAACATTGCTTTTGATGGAGCAGTTTTGAAACACTCTTTTCGTAGAATCTGCAAGTGGTTATTTAGAGCGCTTTGAGGCCTACGCTGCAAATGGAAATATCTTCACATAAAAACTAGACAGAAGCATTCTCCGAAATTCCTTTGTGATGTGTGCATTCAACTCACAGAGATGAAGCTTCCT
Organism: Pongo pygmaeus; assembly: GCF_028885625.2. Classification (NCBI taxonomy): domain Eukaryota; kingdom Metazoa; phylum Chordata; class Mammalia; order Primates; family Hominidae; genus Pongo; species Pongo pygmaeus. The sequence continues at coordinate 40,483,627 of NC_072391.2, read as the reverse complement.
TTTCACAGGGCACTTTTGAAACACTGTGTTTGTGGGAACTACAAGTGGATATTTGGAGTGATTGCGGCCTCTGGTGGAAAAGCAAATATCATCAAATGAAAACTACACATAGGCATTCTCAGAAACTTCTTTGTGTGTGTGCATTCAACTCACAGAGTTGAAGAGTCCTTTTGGTAGAGCAGTTTTGAAGCACTCTTTTTGTAGAATCTGCGAGTGGTTATTCGGAGAGCTTTGAGGCCCATGCTGGAAAAGGAAATATCTTCACATAAAAACTGGACAGAAGCATTCCCAGAAAATTCTCTGTGATGTGTGCATTCAACTCACAGAGTTGAGCCTGCCTTTTCATACAGCATTTTTGTAACACTCTTTCAGTATAATCTGCAAGTGGATATTTGGGGCGCTTTGAGGCCTATGCTGGAAAACGAAATATCTTCACATAAAAATTAGACGGAAGCAATATCAGAAACTTCTCTGTGATGTGCGCATTCAACTCACAGGGTTGAACGTGCCTTTTGATACAGCCGTTTTCAAACGCTCGTTTTGTGGCATCTGCATTTCGGAATTTGGAGTGCTTTGAGGCCTATACTGGAAAAGGAAATATCCTCACATAGAAACTAGACAGAAGCATTCTCAGAAACTTCTTTGTGATGTGTGCATTCAACTCACAGGGTTCGACCTTCCTTTTGCTGCAACAGTTTTGAAACACTCTTTTTGTAGAATCTGCAAGTGGTTATTTGGAGCGCTTCGAGGCCTATGAGTAAAAGGAAATATCTTCAGAGAAAACTAGCCAGAAGCATTCTCAGAAACTTCTGTGTGATGAGTACATTCCACTCACAGAGTTGAACGTTCCCTTTCACCGAGCAGTTCTGAAACACTCTTTTTGTAGAATCTGCAAGTGGCTACTTAGAGCGCTTTGAGACCTATGCTGGAAAGTGAAATATCTTCACATAAAAACTAGACAGAAGCATTCCCAGAAACTTCTCTGTGAAGTGTGCATTCAATTCATAGAGCTGAATCTTTCTTTTGATAGAGAAGTTTTGAGACACTCTTTCTGTAGAATCTGCAAGTGAATATCTGGAGCGCTTTGAGTCCTAGGCTGGAAAAGAAAGTATCTTCACATAGAAACTAGACAGAAGCATTCTCAAAGACTTCTCTGTGATGTGTGCATTCAACTCACAGAGTTGAAACATCCTTTTGATTTGGCAGTTTTAAAACAATCATTTTGTAGAATCTGCTAGTGGATATTTGCAGTATTTTGAGGCATATGCAGGAAAAGGTAATATCTTCACTTGAAAACTAGACAGAGGCATTCTCAGAAACTTCTTTCTGATGTGTGCCTTGAACTTCCGGAGTTGAACCTTCCTCTTCATAGAGCAGTTATATAATAGTCTTTAAGTATAATCTGCAAGTGGATATGTGGAGAACTTTGAGGACTGTGCTGGAAAAGGAAATGTCTTCCCATAGAAAGGAGACGGAAGCATTCTCAGAAGCTTCTCTGTGATGTCGGCATTCAACCCACAGAGTTGAACCTTCCTTTTGATAGAGCAGTTTTCAAACACACTTTGTGGATTCTGCAATTGGTTATTTGGAGAGTTTTGAGGCCTGTACTGGAAAAGGAAATATCTTCAGGTAAAAACTAGACAGAAGCATTCTCAGAAACTTCGTTGTGATGTTTGCATTCAACTCACGGAGTTGAACCCTCTTTTTGATTGCGCAGTTTTAAATCACTGTCTTTGTTGAATCTCCAAGTGGATATTTGGAGCGATTTGGGGCATATTCTGGAAAAGGAAATATCCTCACTTGAAAGCTAGATAGAAGTAGTCCCAGAAACTACTTTGTGACGTCTGCTTTCGACTCACAGAGTTGAACCTTCCTTTTCACAGAGCAGTTTGGAAACACTCTTTTTGTAGAATCTGCGAGTGGTTATTCGGAGAGCTTCGAGGCCCATGCTGGAAATGGAAATACCTTCACATAAAAACTAGACAGAAGCGTTCTCAAAAATTTCTCTGTGATGTGTGCATTGAACTCACAGAGTTGATCATTCCTATTCATAGAGCATTTTTGTAACACTGTTTTAGGAGAATCTGCAAGTGGATACTTGGGGCGATTTGAGGCCTATGCTGGAAAACGAAATATCTTCACATAGAAACTAGACGGAAGCATTATCAGAAACTTCTCTGTGATGTGTGCATTAAACTCACAGAGTTGAACATTGCTTTTGATGGAGCAGTTTTGAAACACTCTTTTCGTAGAATCTGCAAGTGGTTATTTAGAGCGCTTTGAGGCCTACGCTGCAAATGGAAATATCTTCACATAAAAACTAGACAGAAGCATTCTCAGAAATTCCTTTGTGATGTGTGCATTCAACTCACAGAGATGAAGCTTCCTTTTCACAGGGCACTTTTGAAACACTGTGTTTTTGGGAACTACAAGTGGATATTTGGAGTGATTGCGGCCTCTGGTGGAAAAGCAAATATCATCAAATGAAAACTACACATAGGCATTCTCAGAAACTTCTTTGTGTGTGTGCATTCAACTCACAGAGTTGAAGAGTCCTTTTGGTAGAGCAGTTTTGAAGCACTCTTTTTGTAGAATCTGCGAGTGGTTATTCGGAGAGCTTTGAGGCCCATGCTGGAAAAGGAAATATCTTCACATAAAAACTGGACAGAAGCATTCTCAGAAAAGTCTCTGTGATGTGTGCATTCAACTCACAGAGTTGAGCCTGCCTTTTCATACAGCATTTTTGTAACACTCTTTCAGTATAATCTGCAAGTGGATATTTGGGGCGCTTCGAGGCCTATGCTGGAAAACGAAATATCTTCACATAAAAATTAGACGGAAGCAATATCAGAAACTTCTCTGTGATGTGCGCATTCAACTCACAGGGTTGAACGTGCCTTTCGATACAGCCGTTTTCAAACGCTCGTTTTGTGGCATCTGCATTTCGGAATTTGGAGTGCTTTGAGGCCTATACTGGAAAAGGAAATATCCTCACATGGAAACTAGACAGAAGCATTCTCAGAAACTTCTTTGTGATGTGTGCATTCAACTCACAGGGTTCGACCTTCCTTTTGCTACAACAGTTTTGAAACACTCTTTTTGTAGAATCTGCAAGTGGTTATTTGGAGCGCTTCGAGGCCTATGAGTAAAAGGAAATATCTTCAGAGAAAACTAGCCAGAAGCATTCTCAGAAACTTCTGTGTGATGAGTACATTCCACTCACAGAGTTCAACGTTCCCTTTCACCGAGCAGTTCTGAAACACTCTTTTTGTAGAATCTGCAAGTGGCTACTTAGAGCGCTTTGAGACCTATGCTGGAAAGTGAAATATCTTCACATAAAAACTAGACAGAAGCATTCCCAGAAACTTCTCTGTGAAGTGTGCATTCAATTCACAGAGCTGAATCTTTCTTTTGATAGAGAAGTTTTGAGACACTCTTTCTGTAGAATCTGCAAGTGAATCTCTGGAGCGCTTTGAGTCCTAGGCTGGAAAAGAAAGTATCTTCACATAGAAACTAGACAGAAGCATTCTCAAAGACTTCTCTGTGATGTGCGCATTCAACTCACAGAGTTGAAACATCCTTTTGATTTGGCAGTTTTAAAACAATCATTTTGTAGAATCTGCTAGTGGATATTTGCCGTATTTTGAGGCATATGCAGGAAAAGGTAATATCTTCACTTGAAAACTAGACAGAGGCATTCTCAGAAACTTCTTTCTGATGTGTGCCTTGAACTTCCGGAGTTGAACCTTCCTCTTCATAGAGCAGTTATATAATAGTCTTTAAGTATAATCTGCAAGTGGATATGTGGAGAACTTTGAGGACTGTGCTGGAAGAGGAAATGTCTTCCCATAGAAAGGAGACGGAAGCATTCTCAGAAGCTTCTCTGTGATGTCGGCATTCAACTCACAGAGTTGAAGCTTCCTTTTGATAGAGCAGTTTTCAAACACACTTTGTGGATTCTGCAATTGGTTATTTGGAGAGTTTTGAGGCCTGTACTGGAAAAGGAAATATCTTCAGGTAAAAACTAGACAGAAGCATTCTCAGAAACTTCGTTGTGATGTTTGCATTCAACTCACGGAGTTGAACCCTCTTTTTGATTGCGCAGTTTTAAATCACTGTCTTTGTTGAATCTCCAAGTGGATATTTGGAGCGATTTGGGGCATATTCTGGAAAAGGAAATATCCTCACTTGAAAACTAGATAGAAGAAGTCCCAGAAACTCCTTTGTGACGTCTGCTTTCGACTCACAGAGTTGAACCTTCCTTTTCACAGAGCAGTTTGGAAACACTCTTTTTGTAGAATCTGCGAGTGGTTATTCGGAGAGCTTCGAGGCCCATGCTGGAAATGGAAATACCTTCACATAAAAACTAGACAGAAGCGTTCTCAGAAATTTCTCTGTGATGTGTGCATTGAACTCACAGAGTTGATCCTTCCTATTCATAGAGCATTTTTGTAACACTGTTTTAGGAGAATCCGCAAGTGGATTCTTGGGGAGATTTGAGGCCTATGCTGGAAAACGAAATATCTTCACATAGAAACTAGACGGAAGCATTATCAGAAACTTCTCTGTGATGTGTGCATTAAACTCACAGAGTTGAACATTGCTTTTGATGGAGCAGTTTTGAAACACTCTTTTCGTAGAATCTGCAAGTGGTTATTTAGAGCGCTTTGAGGCCTACGCTGCAAATGGAAATATCTTCACATAAAAACTAGACAGAAGCATTCTCACAAATTCCTTTGTGATGTGTGCATTCAACTCACAGAGATGAAGCTTCCTTTTCACAGGGCACTTTTGAAACACTGTGTTTGTGGGAACTACAAGTGGATATTTGGAGTGATTGCGGCCTCTGGTGGAAAAGCAAATATCATCAAATGAAAACTACACATAGGCATTCTCAGAAACTTCTTTGTGTGTGTGCATTCAACTCACAGAGTTGAAGAGTCCTTTTGGTAGAGCAGTTTTGAAGCACTCTTTTTGTAGAATCTGCGAGTGGTTATTCGGAGAGCTTTGAGGCCCATGCTGGAAAAGGAAATATCTTCACATAAAAACTGGACAGAAGCATTCCCAGAAAATTCTCTGTGATGTGTGCATTCAACTCACAGAGTTGAGCCTGCCTTTTCATACAGCATTTTTGTAACACTCTTTCAGTATAATCTGCAAGTGGATATTTGGGGCGCTTTGAGGCCTATGCTGGAAAACGAAATCTCTTCACATAAAAATTAGACGGAAGCATTATCAGAAACTTCTCTGTGATGTGCGCATTCAACTCTCAGGGTTGAACGTGCCTTTTGATACAGCCGTTTTCAAACGCTCGTTTTGTGGCATCTGCATTTCGGAATTTGGAGTGCTTTGAGGCCTATACTGGAAAAGGAAATATCCTCACATAGAAACTAGACAGAAGCATTCTCAGAAACTTCTTTGTGATGTGTGCATTCAACTCACAGGGTTCGACCTTCCTTTTGCTACAACAGTTTTGAAACACTCTTTTTGTAGAATCTGCAAGTGGTTATTTGGAGCGCTTCGAGGCCTATGAGTAAAAGGAAATATCTTCAGAGAAAACTAGCCAGAAGCATTCTCAGAAACTTCTGTGTGATGAGTACATTCCACTCACAGAGTTCAACGTTCCCTTTCACCGAGCAGTTCTGAAACACTCTTTTTGTAGAATCTGCAAGTGGCTACTTAGAGCGCTTTGAGACCTATGCTGGAAAGTGAAATATCTTCACATAAAAACTAGACAGAAGCATTCCCAGAAACTTCTCTGTGAAGTGTGCATTCAATTCACAGAGCTGAATCTTTCTTTTGATAGAGAAGTTTTGAGACACTCTTTCTGTAGAATCTGCAAGTGAATATCTGGAGCGCTTTGAGTCCTAGGCTGGAAAAGAAAGTATCTTCACATAGAAACTAGACAGAAGCATTCTCAAAGACTTCTCTGTGATGTGTGCATTCAACTCACAGAGTTGAAACATCCTTTTGATTTGGCAGTTTTAAAACAATCATTTTGTAGAATCTGCTAGTGGATATTTGCAGTATTTTGAGGCATATGCAGGAAAAGGTAATATCTTCACTTGAAAACTAGACAGAGGCATTCTCAGAAACTTCTTTCTGATGTGTGCCTTGAACTTCCGGAGTTGAACCTTCCTCTTCATAGAGCAGTTATATAATAGTCTTTAAGTATAATCTGCAAGTGGATATGTGGAGAACTTTGAGGACTGTGCTGGAAAAGGAAATGTCTTCCCATAGAAAGGAGACGGAAGCATTCTCAGAAGCTTCTCTGTGATGTCGGCATTCAACCCACAGAGTTGAACCTTCCTTTTGATAGAGCAGTTTTCAAACACACTTTGTGGATTCTGCAATTGGTTATTTGGAGAGTTTTGAGGCCTGTACTGGAAAAGGAAATATCTTCAGGTAAAAACTAGACAGAAGCATTCTCAGAAACTTCGTTGTGATGTTTGCATTCAACTCACGGAGTTGAACCCTCTTTTTGATTGCGCAGTTTTAAATCACTGTCTTTGTTGAATCTCCAAGTGGATATTTGGAGCGATTTGGGGCATATTCTGGAAAAGGAAATATCCTCACTTGAAAACTAGATAGAAGTAGTCCCAGAAACTCCTTTGTGACGTCTGCTTTCGACTCACAGAGTTGAACCTTCCTTTTCACAGAGCAGTTTGGAAACACTCTTTTTGTAGAATCTGTGAGTGGTTATTCGGAGAGCTTCGAGGCCCATGCTGGAAATGGAAATACCTTCACATAAAAACTAGACAGAAGCGTTCTCAGAAATTTCTCTGTGATGTGTGCATTGAACTCACAGAGTTGATCCTTCCTATTGATAGAGCATTTTTGTAACACTGTTTTAGGAGAATCCGCAAGTGGATACTTGGGGCGATTTGAGGCCTATGCTGGAAAACGAAATATCTTCACATAGAAACTAGACGGAAGCATTATCAGAAACTTCTCTGTGATGTGTGCATTAAACTCACAGAGTTGAACATTGCTTTTGATGGAGCAGTTTTGAAACACTCTTTTCGTAGAATCTGCAAGTGGTTATTTAGAGCGCTTTGAGGCCTACGCTGCAAATGGAAATATCTTCACATAAAAACTAGACAGAAGCATTCTCAGAAATTCCTTTGTGATGTGTGCATTCAACTCACAGAGATGAAGCTTCCTTTTCACAGGGCACTTTTGAAACACTGTGTTTGTGGGAACTACAAGTGGATATTTGGAGTGATTGCGGCCTCTGGTGGAAAAGCAAATATCATCAAATGAAAACTACACATAGGCATTCTCAGAAACTTCTTTGTGTGTGTGCATTCAACTCACAGAGTTGAAGAGTCCTTTTGGTAGAGCAGTTTTGAAGCACTCTTTTTGTAGAATCTGCGAGTGGTTATTCGGAGAGCTTTGAGGCCCAGGCTGGAAAAGGAAATATCTTCACATAAAAATTGGACAGAAGCATTCTCAGAAAATTCTCCGTGATGTGGGCATTGAACTCACAGAGTTGAGCCTGCCTTTTCATACAGCATTTTTGTAACACTCTTTCAGTATAATCTGCAAGTGGATATTTGGGGCGCTTTGAGGCCTATGCTGGAAAACGAAATCTCTTCACATAAAAATTAGACGGAAGCAATATCAGAAACTTCTCTGTGATGTGCGCATTCAACTCACAGGGTTGAACGTGCCTTTTGATACAGCCGTTTTCAAACGCTCGTTTTGTGGCATCTGCATTTCGGAATTTGGAGTGCTTTGAGGCCTATACTGGAAAAGGAAATATCCTCACATAGAAACTAGACAGAAGCATTCTCAGAAACTTCTTTGTGATGTGTGCATTCAACTCACAGGGTTCGACCTTCCTTTTGCTGCAACAGTTTTGAAACACTCTTTTTGTAGAATCTGCAAGTGGTTATTTGGAGCGCTTCGAGGCCTATGAGTAAAAGGAAATATCTTCAGAGAAAACTAGCCAGAAGCATTCTCAGAAACTTCTGTGTGATGAGTACATTCCACTCACAGAGTTGAACGTTCCCTTTCACCGAGCAGTTCTGAAACACTCTTTTTGTAGAATCTGCAAGTGGCTACTTAGAGCGCTTTGAGACCTATGCTGGAAAGTGAAATATCTTCACATAAAAACTAGACAGAAGCATTCCCAGAAACTTCTCTGTGAAGTGTGCATTCAATTCACAGAGCTGAATCTTTCTTTTGATAGAGAAGTTTTGAGACACTCTTTCTGTAGAATCTGCAAGTGAATATCTGGAGCGCTTTGAGTCCTAGGCTGGAAAAGAAAGTATCTTCACATAGAAACTAGACAGAAGCATTCTCAAAGACTTCTCTGTGATGTGTGCATTCAACTCACAGAGTTGAAACATCCTTTTGATTTGGCAGTTTTAAAACAATCATTTTGTAGAATCTGCTAGTGGATATTTGCAGTATTTTGAGGCATATGCAGGAAAAGGTAATATCTTCACTTGAAAACTAGACAGAGGCATTCTCAGAAACTTCTTTCTGATGTGTGCCTTGAACTTCCGGAGTTGAACCTTCCTCTTCATAGAGCAGTTATATAATAGTCTTTAAGTATAATCTGCAAGTGGATATGTGGAGAACTTTGAGGACTGTGCTGGAAAAGGAAATGTCTTCCCATAGAAAGGAGACGGAAGCATTCTCAGAAGCTTCTCTGTGATGTCGGCATTCAACCCACAGAGTTGAACCTTCCTTTTGATAGAGCAGTTTTCAAACACACTTTGTGGATTCTGCAATTGGTTATTTGGAGAGTTTTGAGGCCTGTACTGGAAAAGGAAATATCTTCAGGTAAAAACTAGACAGAAGCATTCTCAGAAACTTCGTTGTGATGTTTGCATTCAACTCACGGAGTTGAACCCTCTTTTTGATTGCGCAGTTTTAAATCACTGTCTTTGTTGAATCTCCAAGTGGATATTTGGAGCGATTTGGGGCATATTCTGGAAAAGGAAATATCCTCACTTGAAAGCTAGATAGAAGTAGTCCCAGAAACTACTTTGTGACGTCTGCTTTCGACTCACAGTGTTGAACCTTCCTTTTCACAGAGCAGTTTGGAAACACTCTTTTTGTAGAATCTGCGAGTGGTTATTCGGAGAGCTTCGAGGCCCATGCTGGAAATGGAAATACCTTCACATAAAAACTAGACAGAAGCGTTCTCAGAAATTTCTCTGTGATGTGTGCATTGAACTCACAGAGTTGATCCTTCCTATTGATAGAGCATTTTTGTAACACTGTTTTAGGAGAATCTGCAAGTGGATACTTGGGGCGATTTGAGGCCTTTGCTGGAAAACGAAATATCTTCACATAGAAACTAGACGGAAGCATTATCAGAAACTTCTCTGTGATGTGTGCATTAAACTCACAGAGTTGAACATTGCTTTTGATGGAGCAGTTTTGAAACACTCTTTTCGTAGAATCTGCAAGTGGTTATTTAGAGCGCTTTGAGGCCTACGCTGCAAATGGAAATATCTTCACATAAAAACTAGACAGAAGCATTCTCACAAATTCCTTTGTGATGTGTGCATTCAACTCACAGAGATGAAGCTTCCTTTTCACAGGGCACTTTTGAAACACTGTGTTTGTGGGAACTACAAGTGGATATTTGGAGTGATTGCGGCCTCTGGTGGAAAAGCAAATATCATCAAATGAAAACTACACATAGGCATTCTCAGAAACTTCTTTGTGTGTGTGCATTCAACTCACAGAGTTGAAGAGTCCTTTTGGTAGAGCAGTTTTGAAGCACTCTTTTTGTAGAATCTGCGAGTGGTTATTCGGAGAGCTTTGAGGCCCATGCTGGAAAAGGAAATATCTTCACATAAAAACTGGACAGAAGCATTCTCAGAAAAGTCTCTGTGATGTGTGCATTCAACTCACAGAGTTGAGCCTGCCTTTTCATACAGCATTTTTGTAACACTCTTTCAGTATAATCTGCAAGTGGATATTTGGGGCGCTTCGAGGCCTATGCTGGAAAACGAAATATCTTCACATAAAAATTAGACGGAAGCAATATCAGAAACTTCTCTGTGATGTGCGCATTCAACTCACAGGGTTGAACGTGCCTTTCGATACAGCCGTTTTCAAACGCTCGTTTTGTGGCATCTGCATTTCGGAATTTGGAGTGCTTTGAGGCCTATACTGGAAAAGGAAATATCCTCACATGGAAACTAGACAGAAGCATTCTCAGAAACTTCTTTGTGATGTGTGCATTCAACTCACAGGGTTCGACCTTCCTTTTGCTACAACAGTTTTGAAACACTCTTTTTGTAGAATCTGCAAGTGGTTATTTGGAGCGCTTCGAGGCCTATGAGTAAAAGGAAATATCTTCAGAGAAAACTAGCCAGAAGCATTCTCAGAAACTTCTGTGTGATGAGTACATTCCACTCACAGAGTTGAACGTTCCCTTTCACCGGGCAGTTCTGAAACACTCTTTTTGTAGAATCTGCAAATGGCTACTTAGAGCGCTTTGAGACCTATGCTGGAAAGTGAAATATCTTCACATAAAAACTAGACAGAAGCATTCCCAGAAACTTCTCTGTGAAGTGTGCATTCAATTCACAGAGCTGAATCTTTCTTTTAATAGAGAAGTTTTGAGACACTCTTTCTGTAGAATCTGCAAGTGAATATCTGGAGCGCTTTGAGTCCTAGGCTGGAAAAGAAAGTATCTTCACATAGAAACTAGACAGAAGCATTCTCAAAGACTTCTCTGTGATGTGTGCATTCAACTCACAGAGTTGAAACATCCTTTTGATTTGGCAGTTTTAAAACAATCATTTTGTAGAATCTGCTAGTGGATATTTGCAGTATTTTGAGGCATATGCAGGAAAAGGTAATATCTTCACTTGAAAACTAGACAGAGGCATTCTCAGAAACTTCTTTCTGATGTGTGCCTTGAACTTCCGGAGTTGAACCTTCCTCTTCATAGAGCAGTTATATAATAGTCTTTAAGTATAATCTGCAAGTGGATATGTGGAGAACTTTGAGGACTGTGCTGGAAAAGGAAATGTCTTCCCATAGAAAGGAGACGGAAGCATTCTCAGAAGCTTCTCTGTGATGTCGGCATTCAACTCACAGAGTTGAACCTTCCTTTTGATAGAGCAGTTTTCAAACACACTTTGTGGATTCTGCAATTGGTTATTTGGAGAGTTTTGAGGCCTGTACTGGAAAAGGAAATATCTTCAGGTAAAAACTAGACAGAAGCATTCTCAGAAACTTCGTTGTGATGTTTGCATTCAACTCACGGAGTTGAACCCTCTTTTTGATTGCGCAGTTTTAAATCACTGTCTTTGTTGAATCTCCAAGTGGATATTTGGAGCGATTTGGGGCATATTCTGGAAAAGGAAATATCCTCACTTGAAAACTAGATAGAAGAAGTCCCAGAAACTCCTTTGTGACGTCTGCTTTCGACTCACAGAGTTGAACCTTCCTTTTCACAGAGCAGTTTGGAAACACTCTTTTTGTAGAATCTGCGAGTGGTTATTCGGAGAGCTTCGAGGCCCATGCTGGAAATGGAAATACCTTCACATAAAAACTAGACAGAAGCGTTCTCAGAAATTTCTCTGTGATGTGTGCATTGAACTCACAGAGTTGATCCTTCCTATTCATAGAGCATTTTTGTAACACTGTTTTAGGAGAATCCGCAAGTGGATTCTTGGGGAGATTTGAGGCCTATGCTGGAAAACGAAATATCTTCACATAGAAACTAGACGGAAGCATTATCAGAAACTTCTCTGTGATGTGTGCATTAAACTCACAGAGTTGAACATTGCTTTTGATGGAGCAGTTTTGAAACACTCTTTTCGTAGAATCTGCAAGTGGTTATTTAGAGCGCTTTGAGGCCTACGCTGCAAATGGAAATATCTTCACATAAAAACTAGACAGAAGCATTCTCAGAAATTCCTTTGTGATGTGTGCATTCAACTCACAGAGATGAAGCTTCCTTTTCACAGGGCACTTTTGAAACACTGTGTTTGTGGGAACTACAAGTGGATATTTGGAGTGATTGCGGCCTCTGGTGGAAAAGCAAATATCATCAAATGAAAACTACACATAGGCATTCTCAGAAACTTCTTTGTGTGTGTGCATTCAACTCACAGAGTTGAAGAGTCCTTTTGGTAGAGCAGTTTTGAAGCACTCTTTTTGTAGAATCTGCGAGTGGTTATTCGGAGAGCTTTGAGGCCCATGCTGGAAAAGGAAATATCTTCACATAAAAACTGGACAGAAGCATTCCCAGAAAATTCTCTGTGATGTGTGCATTCAATTCACAGAGTTGAGCCTGCCTTTTCATACAGCATTTTTGTAACACTCTTTCAGTATAATCTGCAAGTGGATATTTGGGGCGCTTTGAGGCCTATGCTGGAAAACGAAATCTCTTCACATAAAAATTAGACGGAAGCATTATCAGAAACTTCTCTGTGATGTGCGCATTCAACTCTCAGGGTTGAACGTGCCTTTTGATACAGCCGTTTTCAAACGCTCGTTTTGTGGCATCTGCATTTCGGAATTTGGAGTGCTTTGAGGCCTATACTGGAAAAGGAAATATCCTCACATAGAAACTAGACAGAAGCATTCTCAGAAACTTCTTTGTGATGTGTGCATTCAACTCACAGGGTTCGACCTTCCTTTTGCTACAACAGTTTTGAAACACTCTTTTTGTAGAATCTGCAAGTGGTTATTTGGAGCGCTTCGAGGCCTATGAGTAAAAGGAAATATCTTCAGAGAAAACTAGCCAGAAGCATTCTCAGAAACTTCTGTGTGATGAGTACATTCCACTCACAGAGTTCAACGTTCCCTTTCACCGAGCAGTTCTGAAACACTCTTTTTGTAGAATCTGCAAGTGGCTACTTAGAGCGCTTTGAGACCTATGCTGGAAAGTGAAATATCTTCACATAAAAACTAGACAGAAGCATTCCCAGAAACTTCTCTGTGAAGTGTGCATTCAATTCACAGAGCTGAATCTTTCTTTTGATAGAGAAGTTTTGAGACACTCTTTCTGTAGAATCTGCAAGTGAATATCTGGAGCGCTTTGAGTCCTAGGCTGGAAAAGAAAGTATCTTCACATAGAAACTAGACAGAAGCATTCTCAAAGACTTCTCTGTGATGTGTGCATTCAACTCACAGAGTTGAAACATCCTTTTGATTTGGCAGTTTTAAAACAATCATTTTGTAGAATCTGCTAGTGGATATTTGCAGTATTTTGAGGCATATGCAGGAAAAGGTAATATCTTCACTTGAAAACTAGACAGAGGCATTCTCAGAAACTTCTTTCTGATGTGTGCCTTGAACTTCCGGAGTTGAACCTTCCTCTTCATAGAGCAGTTATATAATAGTCTTTAAGTATAATCTGCAAGTGGATATGTGGAGAACTTTGAGGACTGTGCTGGAAAAGGAAATGTCTTCCCATAGAAAGGAGACGGAAGCATTCTCAGAAGCTTCTCTGTGATGTCGGCATTCAACTCACAGAGTTGAACCTTCCTTTTGATAGAGCAGTTTTCAAACACACTTTGTGGATTCTGCAATTGGTTATTTGGAGAGTTTTGAGGCCTGTACTGGAAAAGGAAATATCTTCAGGTAAAAACTAGACAGAAGCATTCTCAGAAACTTCGTTGTGATGTTTGCATTCAACTCACGGAGTTGAACCCTCTTTTTGATTGCGCAGTTTTAAATCACTGTCTTTGTTGAATCTCCAAGTGGATATTTGGAGCGATTTGGGGCATATTCTGGAAAAGGAAATATCCTCACTTGAAAACTAGATAGAAGAAGTCCCAGAAACTCCTTTGTGACGTCTGCTTTCGACTCACAGAGTTGAACCTTCCTTTTCACAGAGCAGTTTGGAAACACTCTTTTTGTAGAATCTGCGAGTGGTTATTCGGAGAGCTTCGAGGCCCATGCTGGAAATGGAAATACCTTCACATAAAAACTAGACAGAAGCGTTCTCAGAAATTTCTCTGTGATGTGTGCATTGAACTCACAGAGTTGATCCTTCCTATTGATAGAGCATTTTTGTAACACTGTTTTAGGAGAATCCGCAAGTGGATTCTTGGGGAGATTTGAGGCCTATGCTGGAAAACGAAATATCTTCACATAGAAACTAGACGGAAGCATTATCAGAAACTTCTCTGTGATGTGTGCATTAAACTCACAGAGTTGAACATTGCTTTTGATGGAGCAGTTTTGAAACACTCTTTTCGTAGAATCTGCAAGTGGTTATTTAGAGCGCTTTGAGGCCTACGCTGCAAATGGAAATATCTTCACATAAAAACTAGACAGAAGCATTCTCAGAAATTCCTTTGTGATGTGTGCATTCAACTCACAGAGATGAAGCTTCCTTTTCACAGGGCACTTTTGAAACACTGTGTTTGTGGGAACTACAAGTGGATATTTGGAGTGATTGCGGCCTCTGGTGGAAAAGCAAATATCATCAAATGAAAACTACACATAGGCATTCTCAGAAACTTCTTTGTGTGTGTGCATTCAACTCACAGAGTTGAAGAGTCCTTTTGGTAGAGCAGTTTTGAAGCACTCTTTTTGTAGAATCTGCGAGTGGTTATTCGGAGAGCTTTGAGGCCCATGCTGGAAAAGGAAATATCTTCACATAAAAACTGGACAGAAGCATTCCCAGAAAATTCTCTGTGATGTGTGCATTCAATTCACAGAGTTGAGCCTGCCTTTTCATACAGCATTTTTGTAACACTCTTTCAGTATAATCTGCAAGTAGATATTTGGGGCGCTTTGAGGCCTATGCTGGAAAACGAAATATCTTCACATAAAAATTAGACGGAAGCATTATCAGAAACTTCTCTGTGATGTGCGCATTCAACTCTCAGGGTTGAACGTGCCTTTTGATACAGTCGTTTTCAAACGCTCGTTTTGTGGCATCTGCATTTCGGAATTTGGAGTGCTTTGAGGCCTATACTGGAAAAGGAAATATCCTCACATAGAAACTAGACAGAAGCATTCTCAGAAACTTCTTTGTGATGTGTGCATTCAACTCACAGGGTTCGACCTTCCTTTTGCTACAACAGTTTTGAAACACTCTTTTTGTAGAATCTGCAAGTGGTTATTTGGAGCGCTTCGAGGCCTATGAGTAAAAGGAAATATCTTCAGAGAAAACTAGCCAGAAGCATTCTCAGAAACTTCTGTGTGATGAGTACATTCCACTCACAGAGTTCAACGTTCCCTTTCACCGAGCAGTTCTGAAACACTCTTTTTGTAGAATCTGCAAGTGGCTACTTAGAGCGCTTTGAGACCTATGCTGGAAAGTGAAATATCTTCACATAAAAACTAGACAGAAGCATTCCCAGAAACTTCTCTGTGAAGTGTGCATTCAATTCACAGAGCTGAATCTTTCTTTTGATAGAGAAGTTTTGAGACACTCTTTCTGTAGAATCTGCAAGTGAATCTCTGGAGCGCTTTGAGTCCTAGGCTGGAAAAGAAAGTATCTTCACGTAGAAACTAGACAGAAGCATTCTCAAAGACTTCTCTGTGATGTGTGCATTCAACTCACAGAGTTGAAACATCCTTTTGATTTGGCAGTTTTAAAACAATCATTTTGTAGAATCTGCTAGTGGATATTTGCCGTATTTTGAGGCATATGCAGGAAAAGGTAATATCTTCACTTGAAAACTAGACAGAGGCATTCTCAGAAACTTCTTTCTGATGTGTGCCTTGAACTTCCGGAGTTGAACCTTCCTCTTCATAGAGCAGTTATATAATAGTCTTTAAGTATAATCTGCAAGTGGATATGTGGAGAACTTTGAGGACTGTGCTGGAAGAGGAAATGTCTTCCCATAGAAAGGAGACGGAAGCATTCTCAGAAGCTTCTCTGTGATGTCGGCATTCAACTCACAGAGTTGAAGCTTCCTTTTGATAGAGCAGTTTTCAAACACACTTTGTGGATTCTGCAATTGGTTATTTGGAGAGTTTTGAGGCCTGTACTGGAAAAGGAAATATCTTCAGGTAAAAACTAGACAGAAGCATTCTCAGAAACTTCGTTGTGATGTTTGCATTCAACTCACGGAGTTGAACCCTCTTTTTGATTGCGCAGTTTTAAATCACTGTCTTTGTTGAATCTCCAAGTGGATATTTGGAGCGATTTGGGGCATATTCTGGAAAAGGAAATATCCTCACTTGAAAACTAGATAGAAGAAGTCCCAGAAACTCCTTTGTGACGTCTGCTTTCGACTCACAGAGTTGAACCTTCCTTTTCACAGAGCAGTTTGGAAACACTCTTTTTGTAGAATCTGCGAGTGGTTATTCGGAGAGCTTCGAGGCCCATGCTGGAAATGGAAATACCTTCACATAAAAACTAGACAGAAGCGTTCTCAGAAATTTCTCTGTGATGTGTGCATTGAACTCACAGAGTTGATCCTTCCTATTCATAGAGCATTTTTGTAACACTGTTTTAGGAGAATCCGCAAGTGGATTCTTGGGGAGATTTGAGGCCTATGCTGGAAAACGAAATATCTTCACATAGAAACTAGACGGAAGCATTATCAGAAACTTCTCTGTGATGTGTGCATTAAACTCACAGAGTTGAACATTGCTTTTGATGGAGCAGTTTTGAAACACTCTTTTCGTAGAATCTGCAAGTGGTTATTTAGAGCGCTTTGAGGCCTACGCTGCAAATGGAAATATCTTCACATAAAAACTAGACAGAAGCATTCTCACAAATTCCTTTGTGATGTGTGCATTCAACTCACAGAGATGAAGCTTCCTTTTCACAGGGCACTTTTGAAACACTGTGTTTGTGGGAACTACAAGTGGATATTTGGAGTGATTGCGGCCTCTGGTGGAAAAGCAAATATCATCAAATGAAAACTACACATAGGCATTCTCAGAAACTTCTTTGTGTGTGTGCATTCAACTCACAGAGTTGAAGAGTCCTTTTGGTAGAGCAGTTTTGAAGCACTCTTTTTGTAGAATCTGCGAGTGGTTATTCGGAGAGCTTTGAGGCCCATGCTGGAAAAGGAAATATCTTCACATAAAAACTGGACAGAAGCATTCCCAGAAAATTCTCTGTGATGTGTGCATTCAACTCACAGAGTTGAGCCTGCCTTTTCATACAGCATTTTTGTAACACTCTTTCAGTATAATCTGCAAGTGGATATTTGGGGCGCTTTGAGGCCTATGCTGGAAAACGAAATCTCTTCACATAAAAATTAGACGGAAGCATTATCAGAAACTTCTCTGTGATGTGCGCATTCAACTCTCAGGGTTGAACGTGCCTTTTGATACAGCCGTTTTCAAACGCTCGTTTTGTGGCATCTGCATTTCGGAATTTGGAGTGCTTTGAGGCCTATACTGGAAAAGGAAATATCCTCACATAGAAACTAGACAGAAGCATTCTCAGAAACTTCTTTGTGATGTGTGCATTCAACTCACAGGGTTCGACCTTCCTTTTGCTACAACAGTTTTGAAACACTCTTTTTGTAGAATCTGCAA
Organism: Pongo pygmaeus; assembly: GCF_028885625.2. Taxonomy (NCBI): domain Eukaryota; kingdom Metazoa; phylum Chordata; class Mammalia; order Primates; family Hominidae; genus Pongo; species Pongo pygmaeus. The sequence continues at coordinate 40,466,185 of NC_072391.2, read as the reverse complement.
GTGGTTATTTGGAGCGCTTTGAGGCCTATGAGTAAAAGGAAATATCTTCAGAGAAAACTAGCCAGAAGCATTCTCAGAAACTTCTGTGTGATGAGTACATTCCACTCACAGAGTTCAACGTTCCCTTTCACCGAGCAGTTCTGAAACACTCTTTTTGTAGAATCTGCAAGTGGCTACTTAGAGCGCTTTGAGACCTATGCTGGAAAGTGAAATATCTTCACATAAAAACTAGACAGAAGCATTCCCAGAAACTTCTCTGTGAAGTGTGCATTCAATTCACAGAGCTGAATCTTTCTTTTGATAGAGAAGTTTTGAGACACTCTTTCTGTAGAATCTGCAAGTGAATATCTGGAGCGCTTTGAGTCCTAGGCTGGAAAAGAAAGTATCTTCACATAGAAACTAGACAGAAGCATTCTCAAAGACTTCTCTGTGATGTGTGCATTCAACTCACAGAGTTGAAACATCCTTTTGATTTGGCAGTTTTAAAACAATCATTTTGTAGAATCTGCTAGTGGATATTTGCAGTATTTTGAGGCATATGCAGGAAAAGGTAATATCTTCACTTGAAAACTAGACAGAGGCATTCTCAGAAACTTCTTTCTGATGTGTGCCTTGAACTTCCGGAGTTGAACCTTCCTCTTCATAGAGCAGTTATATAATAGTCTTTAAGTATAATCTGCAAGTGGATATGTGGAGAACTTTGAGGACTGTGCTGGAAAAGGAAATGTCTTCCCATAGAAAGGAGACGGAAGCATTCTCAGAAGCTTCTCTGTGATGTCGGCATTCAACTCACAGAGTTGAACCTTCCTTTTGATAGAGCAGTTTTCAAACACACTTTGTGGATTCTGCAATTGGTTATTTGGAGAGTTTTGAGGCCTGTACTGGAAAAGGAAATATCTTCAGGTAAAAACTAGACAGAAGCATTCTCAGAAACTTCGTTGTGATGTTTGCATTCAACTCACGGAGTTGAACCCTCTTTTTGATTGCGCAGTTTTAAATCACTGTCTTTGTTGAATCTCCAAGTGGATATTTGGAGCGATTTGGGGCATATTCTGGAAAAGGAAATATCCTCACTTGAAAACTAGATAGAAGAAGTCCCAGAAACTCCTTTGTGACGTCTGCTTTCGACTCACAGAGTTGAACCTTCCTTTTCACAGAGCAGTTTGGAAACACTCTTTTTGTAGAATCTGCGAGTGGTTATTCGGAGAGCTTCGAGGCCCATGCTGGAAATGGAAATACCTTCACATAAAAACTAGACAGAAGCGTTCTCAGAAATTTCTCTGTGATGTGTGCATTGAACTCACAGAGTTGATCCTTCCTATTCATAGAGCATTTTTGTAACACTGTTTTAGGAGAATCCGCAAGTGGATTCTTGGGGAGATTTGAGGCCTATGCTGGAAAACGAAATATCTTCACATAGAAACTAGACGGAAGCATTATCAGAAACTTCTCTGTGATGTGTGCATTAAACTCACAGAGTTGAACATTGCTTTTGATGGAGCAGTTTTGAAACACTCTTTTCGTAGAATCTGCAAGTGGTTATTTAGAGCGCTTTGAGGCCTACGCTGCAAATGGAAATATCTTCACATAAAAACTAGACAGAAGCATTCTCACAAATTCCTTTGTGATGTGTGCATTCAACTCACAGAGATGAAGCTTCCTTTTCACAGGGCACTTTTGAAACACTGTGTTTGTGGGAACTACAAGTGGATATTTGGAGTGACTGCGGCCTCTGGTGGAAAAGCAAATATCATCAAATGAAAACTACACATAGGCATTCTCAGAAACTTCTTTGTGTGTGTGCATTCAACTCACAGAGTTGAAGAGTCCTTTTGGTAGAGCAGTTTTGAAGCACTCTTTTTGTAGAATCTGCGAGTGGTTATTCGGAGAGCTTTGAGGCCCATGCTGGAAAAGGAAATATCTTCACATAAAAACTGGACAGAAGCATTCCCAGAAAATTCTCTGTGATGTGTGCATTCAACTCACAGAGTTGAGCCTGCCTTTTCATACAGCATTTTTGTAACACTCTTTCAGTATAATCTGCAAGTGGATATTTGGGGCGCTTTGAGGCCTATGCTGGAAAACGAAATCTCTTCACATAAAAATTAGACGGAAGCATTATCAGAAACTTCTCTGTGATGTGCACATTCAACTGTCAGGGTTGAACGTGCCTTTTGATACAGCCGTTTTCAAACGCTCGTTTTGTGGCATCTGCATTTCGGAATTTGGAGTGCTTTGAGGCCTATACTGGAAAAGGAAATATCCTCACATAGAAACTAGACAGAAGCATTCTCAGAAACTTCTTTGTGATGTGTGCATTCAACTCACAGGGTTCGACCTTCCTTTTGCTACAACAGTTTTGAAACACTCTTTTTGTAGAATCTGCAAGTGGTTATTTGGAGCGCTTTGAGGCCTATGAGTAAAAGGAAATATCTTCAGAGAAAACTAGCCAGAAGCATTCTCAGAAACTTCTGTGTGATGAGTACATTCCACTCACAGAGTTCAACGTTCCCTTTCACCGAGCAGTTCTGAAACACTCTTTTTGTAGAATCTGCAAGTGGCTACTTAGAGCGCTTTGAGACCTATGCTGGAAAGTGAAATATCTTCACATAAAAACTAGACAGAAGCATTCCCAGAAACTTCTCTGTGAAGTGTGCATTCAATTCACAGAGCTGAATCTTTCTTTTGATAGAGAAGTTTTGAGACACTCTTTCTGTAGAATCTGCAAGTGAATATCTGGAGCGCTTTGAGTCCTAGGCTGGAAAAGAAAGTATCTTCACATAGAAACTAGACAGAAGCATTCTCAAAGACTTCTCTGTGATGTGTGCATTCAACTCACAGAGTTGAAACATCCTTTTGATTTGGCAGTTTTAAAACAATCATTTTGTAGAATCTGCTAGTGGATATTTGCCGTATTTTGAGGCATATGCAGGAAAAGGTAATATCTTCACTTGAAAACTAGACAGAGGCATTCTCAGAAACTTCTTTCTGATGTGTGCCTTGAACTTCCGGAGTTGAACCTTCCTCTTCATAGAGCAGTTATATAATAGTCTTTAAGTATAATCTGCAAGTGGATATGTGGAGAACTTTGAGGACTGTGCTGGAAGAGGAAATGTCTTCCCATAGAAAGGAGACGGAAGCATTCTCAGAAGCTTCTCTGTGATGTCGGCATTCAACTCACAGAGTTGAACCTTCCTTTTGATAGAGCAGTTTTCAAACACACTTTGTGGATTCTGCAATTGGTTATTTGGAGAGTTTTGAGGCCTGTACTGGAAAAGGAAATATCTTCAGGTAAAAACTAGACAGAAGCATTCTCAGAAACTTCGTTGTGATGTTTGCATTCAACTCACGGAGTTGAACCCTCTTTTTGATTGCGCAGTTTTAAATCACTGTCTTTGTTGAATCTCCAAGTGGATATTTGGAGCGATTTGGGGCATATTCTGGAAAAGGAAATATCCTCACTTGAAAACTAGATAGAAGAAGTCCCAGAAACTCCTTTGTGACGTCTGCTTTCGACTCACAGAGTTGAACCTTCCTTTTCACAGAGCAGTTTGGAAACACTCTTTTTGTAGAATCTGCGAGTGGTTATTCGGAGAGCTTCGAGGCCCATGCTGGAAATGGAAATACCTTCACATAAAAACTAGACAGAAGCGTTCTCAGAAATTTCTCTGTGATGTGTGCATTGAACTCACAGAGTTGATCCTTCCTATTCATAGAGCATTTTTGTAACACTGTTTTAGGAGAATCCGCAAGTGGATTCTTGGGGAGATTTGAGGCCTATGCTGGAAAACGAAATATCTTCACATAGAAACTAGACGGAAGCATTATCAGAAACTTCTCTGTGATGTGTGCATTAAACTCACAGAGTTGAACATTGCTTTTGATGGAGCAGTTTTGAAACACTCTTTTCGTAGAATCTGCAAGTGGTTATTTAGAGCGCTTTGAGGCCTACGCTGCAAATGGAAATATCTTCACATAAAAACTAGACAGAAGCATTCTCACAAATTCCTTTGTGAAGTGTGCATTCAACTCACAGAGATGAAGCTTCCTTTTCACAGGGCACTTTTGAAACACTGTGTTTGTGGGAACTACAAGTGGATATTTGGAGTGATTGCGGCCTCTGGTGGAAAAGCAAATATCATCAAATGAAAACTACACATAGGCATTCTCAGAAACTTCTTTGTGTGTGTGCATTCAACTCACAGAATTGAAGAGTCCTTTTGGTAGAGCAGTTTTGAAGCACTCTTTTTGTAGAATCTGCGAGTGGTTATTCGGAGAGCTTTGAGGCCCATGCTGGAAAAGGAAATATCTTCACATAAAAACTGGACAGAAGCATTCCCAGAAAATTCTCTGTGATGTGTGCATTCAACTCACAGAGTTGAGCCTGCCTTTTCATACAGCATTTTTGTAACACTCTTTCAGTATAATCTGCAAGTGGATATTTGGGGCGCTTTGAGGCCTATGCTGGAAAACGAAATCTCTTCACATAAAAATTAGACGGAAGCATTATCAGAAACTTCTCTGTGATGTGCGCATTCAACTCTCAGGGTTGAACGTGCCTTTTGATACAGCCGTTTTCAAACGCTCGTTTTGTGGCATCTGCATTTCGGAATTTGGAGTGCTTTGAGGCCTATACTGGAAAAGGAAATATCCTCACATAGAAACTAGACAGAAGCATTCTCAGAAACTTCTTTGTGATGTGTGCATTCAACTCACAGGGTTCGACCTTCCTTTTGCTACAACAGTTTTGAAACACTCTTTTTGTAGAATCTGCAAGTGGTTATTTGGAGCGCTTTGAGGCCTATGAGTAAAAGGAAATATCTTCAGAGAAAACTAGCCAGAAGCATTCTCAGAAACTTCTGTGTGATGAGTACATTCCACTCACAGAGTTCAACGTTCCCTTTCACCGAGCAGTTCTGAAACACTCTTTTTGTAGAATCTGCAAGTGGCTACTTAGAGCGCTTTGAGACCTATGCTGGAAAGTGAAATATCTTCACATAAAAACTAGACAGAAGCATTCCCAGAAACTTCTCTGTGAAGTGTGCATTCAATTCACAGAGCTGAATCTTTCTTTTGATAGAGAAGTTTTGAGACACTCTTTCTGTAGAATCTGCAAGTGAATATCTGGAGCGCTTTGAGTCCTAGGCTGGAAAAGAAAGTATCTTCACATAGAAACTAGACAGAAGCATTCTCAAAGACTTCTCTGTGATGTGTGCATTCAACTCACAGAGTTGAAACATCCTTTTGATTTGGCAGTTTTAAAACAATCATTTTGTAGAATCTGCTAGTGGATATTTGCAGTATTTTGAGGCATATGCAGGAAAAGGTAATATCTTCACTTGAAAACTAGACAGAGGCATTCTCAGAAACTTCTTTCTGATGTGTGCCTTGAACTTCCGGAGTTGAACCTTCCTCTTCATAGAGCAGTTATATAATAGTCTTTAAGTATAATCTGCAAGTGGATATGTGGAGAACTTTGAGGACTGTGCTGGAAAAGGAAATGTCTTCCCATAGAAAGGAGACGGAAGCATTCTCAGAAGCTTCTCTGTGATGTCGGCATTCAACTCACAGAGTTGAACCTTCCTTTTGATAGAGCAGTTTTCAAACACACTTTGTGGATTCTGCAATTGGTTATTTGGAGAGTTTTGAGGCCTGTACTGGAAAAGGAAATATCTTCAGGTAAAAACTAGACAGAAGCATTCTCAGAAACTTCGTTGTGATGTTTGCATTCAACTCACGGAGTTGAACCCTCTTTTTGATTGCGCAGTTTTAAATCACTGTCTTTGTTGAATCTCCAAGTGGATATTTGGAGCGATTTGGGGCATATTCTGGAAAAGGAAATATCCTCACTTGAAAACTAGATAGAAGAAGTCCCAGAAACTCCTTTGTGACGTCTGCTTTCGACTCACAGAGTTGAACCTTCCTTTTCACAGAGCAGTTTGGAAACACTCTTTTTGTAGAATCTGCGAGTGGTTATTCGGAGAGCTTCGAGGCCCATGCTGGAAATGGAAATACCTTCACATAAAAACTAGACAGAAGCGTTCTCAGAAATTTCTCTGTGATGTGTGCATTGAACTCACAGAGTTGATCCTTCCTATTCATAGAGCATTTTTGTAACACTGTTTTAGGAGAATCCGCAAGTGGATTCTTGGGGAGATTTGAGGCCTATGCTGGAAAACGAAATATCTTCACATAGAAACTAGACGGAAGCATTATCAGAAACTTCTCTGTGATGTGTGCATTAAACTCACAGAGTTGAACATTGCTTTTGATGGAGCAGTTTTGAAACACTCTTTTCGTAGAATCTGCAAGTGGTTATTTAGAGCGCTTTGAGGCCTACGCTGCAAATGGAAATATCTTCACATAAAAACTAGACAGAAGCATTCTCACAAATTCCTTTGTGATGTGTGCATTCAACTCACAGAGATGAAGCTTCCTTTTCACAGGGCACTTTTGAAACACTGTGTTTGTGGGAACTACAAGTGGATATTTGGAGTGACTGCGGCCTCTGGTGGAAAAGCAAATATCATCAAATGAAAACTACACATAGGCATTCTCAGAAACTTCTTTGTGTGTGTGCATTCAACTCACAGAGTTGAAGAGTCCTTTTGGTAGAGCAGTTTTGAAGCACTCTTTTTGTAGAATCTGCAAGTGGTTATTCGGAGAGCTTTGAGGCCCATGCTGGAAAAGGAAATATCTTCACATAAAAACTGGACAGAAGCATTCCCAGAAAATTCTCTGTGATGTGTGCATTCAACTCACAGAGTTGAGCCTGCCTTTTCATACAGCATTTTTGTAACACTCTTTCAGTATAATCTGCAAGTGGATATTTGGGGCGCTTTGAGGCCTATGCTGGAAAACGAAATCTCTTCACATAAAAATTAGACGGAAGCATTATCAGAAACTTCTCTGTGATGTGCACATTCAACTGTCAGGGTTGAACGTGCCTTTTGATACAGCCGTTTTCAAACGCTCGTTTTGTGGCATCTGCATTTCGGAATTTGGAGTGCTTTGAGGCCTATACTGGAAAAGGAAATATCCTCACATAGAAACTAGACAGAAGCATTCTCAGAAACTTCTTTGTGATGTGTGCATTCAACTCACAGGGTTCGACCTTCCTTTTGCTACAACAGTTTTGAAACACTCTTTTTGTAGAATCTGCAAGTGGTTATTTGGAGCGCTTTGAGGCCTATGAGTAAAAGGAAATATCTTCAGAGAAAACTAGCCAGAAGCATTCTCAGAAACTTCTGTGTGATGAGTACATTCCACTCACAGAGTTCAACGTTCCCTTTCACCGAGCAGTTCTGAAACACTCTTTTTGTAGAATCTGCAAGTGGCTACTTAGAGCGCTTTGAGACCTATGCTGGAAAGTGAAATATCTTCACATAAAAACTAGACAGAAGCATTCCCAGAAACTTCTCTGTGAAGTGTGCATTCAATTCACAGAGCTGAATCTTTCTTTTGATAGAGAAGTTTTGAGACACTCTTTCTGTAGAATCTGCAAGTGAATATCTGGAGCGCTTTGAGTCCTAGGCTGGAAAAGAAAGTATCTTCACATAGAAACTAGACAGAAGCATTCTCAAAGACTTCTCTGTGATGTGTGCATTCAACTCACAGAGTTGAAACATCCTTTTGATTTGGCAGTTTTAAAACAATCATTTTGTAGAATCTGCTAGTGGATATTTGCCGTATTTTGAGGCATATGCAGGAAAAGGTAATATCTTCACTTGAAAACTAGACAGAGGCATTCTCAGAAACTTCTTTCTGATGTGTGCCTTGAACTTCCGGAGTTGAACCTTCCTCTTCATAGAGCAGTTATATAATAGTCTTTAAGTATAATCTGCAAGTGGATATGTGGAGAACTTTGAGGACTGTGCTGGAAGAGGAAATGTCTTCCCATAGAAAGGAGACGGAAGCATTCTCAGAAGCTTCTCTGTGATGTCGGCATTCAACTCACAGAGTTGAACCTTCCTTTTGATAGAGCAGTTTTCAAACACACTTTGTGGATTCTGCAATTGGTTATTTGGAGAGTTTTGAGGCCTGTACTGGAAAAGGAAATATCTTCAGGTAAAAACTAGACAGAAGCATTCTCAGAAACTTCGTTGTGATGTTTGCATTCAACTCACGGAGTTGAACCCTCTTTTTGATTGCGCAGTTTTAAATCACTGTCTTTGTTGAATCTCCAAGTGGATATTTGGAGCGATTTGGGGCATATTCTGGAAAAGGAAATATCCTCACTTGAAAACTAGATAGAAGAAGTCCCAGAAACTCCTTTGTGACGTCTGCTTTCGACTCACAGAGTTGAACCTTCCTTTTCACAGAGCAGTTTGGAAACACTCTTTTTGTAGAATCTGCGAGTGGTTATTCGGAGAGCTTCGAGGCCCATGCTGGAAATGGAAATACCTTCACATAAAAACTAGACAGAAGCGTTCTCAGAAATTTCTCTGTGATGTGTGCATTGAACTCACAGAGTTGATCCTTCCTATTGATAGAGCATTTTTGTAACACTGTTTTAGGAGAATCCGCAAGTGGATTCTTGGGGAGATTTGAGGCCTATGCTGGAAAACGAAATATCTTCACATAGAAACTAGACGGAAGCATTATCAGAAACTTCTCTGTGATGTGTGCATTAAACTCACAGAGTTGAACATTGCTTTTGATGGAGCAGTTTTGAAACACTCTTTTCGTAGAATCTGCAAGTGGTTATTTAGAGCGCTTTGAGGCCTACGCTGCAAATGGAAATATCTTCACATAAAAACTAGACAGAAGCATTCTCACAAATTCCTTTGTGAAGTGTGCATTCAACTCACAGAGATGAAGCTTCCTTTTCACAGGGCACTTTTGAAACACTGTGTTTGTGGGAACTACAAGTGGATATTTGGAGTGATTGCGGCCTCTGGTGGAAAAGCAAATATCATCAAATGAAAACTACACATAGGCATTCTCAGAAACTTCTTTGTGTGTGTGCATTCAACTCACAGAGTTGAAGAGTCCTTTTGGTAGAGCAGTTTTGAAGCACTCTTTTTGTAGAATCTGCGAGTGGTTATTCGGAGAGCTTTGAGGCCCATGCTGGAAAAGGAAATATCTTCACATAAAAACTGGACAGAAGCATTCCCAGAAAATTCTCTGTGATGTGTGCATTCAACTCACAGAGTTGAGCCTGCCTTTTCATACAGCATTTTTGTAACACTCTTTCAGTATAATCTGCAAGTGGATATTTGGGGCGCTTTGAGGCCTATGCTGGAAAACGAAATCTCTTCACATAAAAATTAGACGGAAGCATTATCAGAAACTTCTCTGTGATGTGCGCATTCAACTCTCAGGGTTGAACGTGCCTTTTGATACAGCCGTTTTCAAACGCTCGTTTTGTGGCATCTGCATTTCGGAATTTGGAGTGCTTTGAGGCCTATACTGGAAAAGGAAATATCCTCACATAGAAACTAGACAGAAGCATTCTCAGAAACTTCTTTGTGATGTGTGCATTCAACTCACAGGGTTCGACCTTCCTTTTGCTACAACAGTTTTGAAACACTCTTTTTGTAGAATCTGCAAGTGGTTATTTGGAGCGCTTTGAGGCCTATGAGTAAAAGGAAATATCTTCAGAGAAAACTAGCCAGAAGCATTCTCAGAAACTTCTGTGTGATGAGTACATTCCACTCACAGAGTTCAACGTTCCCTTTCACCGAGCAGTTCTGAAACACTCTTTTTGTAGAATCTGCAAGTGGCTACTTAGAGCGCTTTGAGACCTATGCTGGAAAGTGAAATATCTTCACATAAAAACTAGACAGAAGCATTCCCAGAAACTTCTCTGTGAAGTGTGCATTCAATTCACAGAGCTGAATCTTTCTTTTGATAGAGAAGTTTTGAGACACTCTTTCTGTAGAATCTGCAAGTGAATATCTGGAGCGCTTTGAGTCCTAGGCTGGAAAAGAAAGTATCTTCACATAGAAACTAGACAGAAGCATTCTCAAAGACTTCTCTGTGATGTGTGCATTCAACTCACAGAGTTGAAACATCCTTTTGATTTGGCAGTTTTAAAACAATCATTTTGTAGAATCTGCTAGTGGATATTTGCCGTATTTTGAGGCATATGCAGGAAAAGGTAATATCTTCACTTGAAAACTAGACAGAGGCATTCTCAGAAACTTCTTTCTGATGTGTGCCTTGAACTTCCGGAGTTGAACCTTCCTCTTCATAGAGCAGTTATATAATAGTCTTTAAGTATAATCTGCAAGTGGATATGTGGAGAACTTTGAGGACTGTGCTGGAAGAGGAAATGTCTTCCCATAGAAAGGAGACGGAAGCATTCTCAGAAGCTTCTCTGTGATGTCGGCATTCAACTCACAGAGTTGAACCTTCCTTTTGATAGAGCAGTTTTCAAACACACTTTGTGGATTCTGCAATTGGTTATTTGGAGAGTTTTGAGGCCTGTACTGGAAAAGGAAATATCTTCAGGTAAAAACTAGACAGAAGCATTCTCAGAAACTTCGTTGTGATGTTTGCATTCAACTCACGGAGTTGAACCCTCTTTTTGATTGCGCAGTTTTAAATCACTGTCTTTGTTCAATCTCCAAGTGGATATTTGGAGCGATTTGGGGCATATTCTGGAAAAGGAAATATCCTCACTTGAAAACTAGATAGAAGAAGTCCCAGAAACTCCTTTGTGACGTCTGCTTTCGACTCACAGAGTTGAACCTTCCTTTTCACAGAGCAGTTTGGAAACACTCTTTTTGTAGAATCTGCGAGTGGTTATTCGGAGAGCTTCGAGGCCCATGCTGGAAATGGAAATACCTTCACATAAAAACTAGACAGAAGCGTTCTCAGAAATTTCTCTGTGATGTGTGCATTGAACTCACAGAGTTGATCCTTCCTATTCATAGAGCATTTTTGTAACACTGTTTTAGGAGAATCCGCAAGTGGATTCTTGGGGAGATTTGAGGCCTATGCTGGAAAACGAAATATCTTCACATAGAAACTAGACGGAAGCATTATCAGAAACTTCTCTGTGATGTGTGCATTAAACTCACAGAGTTGAACATTGCTTTTGATGGAGCAGTTTTGAAACACTCTTTTCGTAGAATCTGCAAGTGGTTATTTAGAGCGCTTTGAGGCCTACGCTGCAAATGGAAATATCTTCACATAAAAACTAGACAGAAGCATTCTCACAAATTCCTTTGTGAAGTGTGCATTCAACTCACAGAGATGAAGCTTCCTTTTCACAGGGCACTTTTGAAACACTGTGTTTGTGGGAACTACAAGTGGATATTTGGAGTGATTGCGGCCTCTGGTGGAAAAGCAAATATCATCAAATGAAAACTACACATAGGCATTCTCAGAAACTTCTTTGTGTGTGTGCATTCAACTCACAGAGTTGAAGAGTCCTTTTGGTAGAGCAGTTTTGAAGCACTCTTTTTGTAGAATCTGCGAGTGGTTATTCGGAGAGCTTTGAGGCCCATGCTGGAAAAGGAAATATCTTCACATAAAAACTGGACAGAAGCATTCCCAGAAAATTCTCTGTGATGTGTGCATTCAACTCACAGAGTTGAGCCTGCCTTTTCATACAGCATTTTTGTAACACTCTTTCAGTATAATCTGCAAGTGGATATTTGGGGCGCTTTGAGGCCTATGCTGGAAAACGAAATCTCTTCACATAAAAATTAGACGGAAGCATTATCAGAAACTTCTCTGTGATGTGCGCATTCAACTCTCAGGGTTGAACGTGCCTTTTGATACAGCCGTTTTCAAACGCTCGTTTTGTGGCATCTGCATTTCGGAATTTGGAGTGCTTTGAGGCCTATACTGGAAAAGGAAATATCCTCACATAGAAACTAGACAGAAGCATTCTCAGAAACTTCTTTGTGATGTGTGCATTCAACTCACAGGGTTCGACCTTCCTTTTGCTACAACAGTTTTGAAACACTCTTTTTGTAGAATCTGCAAGTGGTTATTTGGAGCGCTTTGAGGCCTATGAGTAAAAGGAAATATCTTCAGAGAAAACTAGCCAGAAGCATTCTCAGAAACTTCTGTGTGATGAGTACATTCCACTCACAGAGTTCAACGTTCCCTTTCACCGAGCAGTTCTGAAACACTCTTTTTGTAGAATCTGCAAGTGGCTACTTAGAGCGCTTTGAGACCTATGCTGGAAAGTGAAATATCTTCACATAAAAACTAGACAGAAGCATTCCCAGAAACTTCTCTGTGAAGTGTGCATTCAATTCACAGAGCTGAATCTTTCTTTTGATAGAGAAGTTTTGAGACACTCTTTCTGTAGAATCTGCAAGTGAATATCTGGAGCGCTTTGAGTCCTAGGCTGGAAAAGAAAGTATCTTCACATAGAAACTAGACAGAAGCATTCTCAAAGACTTCTCTGTGATGTGTGCATTCAACTCACAGAGTTGAAACATCCTTTTGATTTGGCAGTTTTAAAACAATCATTTTGTAGAATCTGCTAGTGGATATTTGCAGTATTTTGAGGCATATGCAGGAAAAGGTAATATCTTCACTTGAAAACTAGACAGAGGCATTCTCAGAAACTTCTTTCTGATGTGTGCCTTGAACTTCCGGAGTTGAACCTTCCTCTTCATAGAGCAGTTATATAATAGTCTTTAAGTATAATCTGCAAGTGGATATGTGGAGAACTTTGAGGACTGTGCTGGAAAAGGAAATGTCTTCCCATAGAAAGGAGACGGAAGCATTCTCAGAAGCTTCTCTGTGATGTCGGCATTCAACTCACAGAGTTGAACCTTCCTTTTGATAGAGCAGTTTTCAAACACACTTTGTGGATTCTGCAATTGGTTATTTGGAGAGTTTTGAGGCCTGTACTGGAAAAGGAAATATCTTCAGGTAAAAACTAGACAGAAGCATTCTCAGAAACTTCGTTGTGATGTTTGCATTCAACTCACGGAGTTGAACCCTCTTTTTGATTGCGCAGTTTTAAATCACTGTCTTTGTTGAATCTCCAAGTGGATATTTGGAGCGATTTGGGGCATATTCTGGAAAAGGAAATATCCTCACTTGAAAACTAGATAGAAGAAGTCCCAGAAACTCCTTTGTGACGTCTGCTTTCGACTCACAGAGTTGAACCTTCCTTTTCACAGAGCAGTTTGGAAACACTCTTTTTGTAGAATCTGCGAGTGGTTATTCGGAGAGCTTCGAGGCCCATGCTGGAAATGGAAATACCTTCACATAAAAACTAGACAGAAGCGTTCTCAGAAATTTCTCTGTGATGTGTGCATTGAACTCACAGAGTTGATCCTTCCTATTCATAGAGCATTTTTGTAACACTGTTTTAGGAGAATCCGCAAGTGGATTCTTGGGGAGATTTGAGGCCTATGCTGGAAAACGAAATATCTTCACATAGAAACTAGACGGAAGCATTATCAGAAACTTCTCTGTGATGTGTGCATTAAACTCACAGAGTTGAACATTGCTTTTGATGGAGCAGTTTTGAAACACTCTTTTCGTAGAATCTGCAAGTGGTTATTTAGAGCGCTTTGAGGCCTACGCTGCAAATGGAAATATCTTCACATAAAAACTAGACAGAAGCATTCTCACAAATTCCTTTGTGATGTGTGCATTCAACTCACAGAGATGAAGCTTCCTTTTCACAGGGCACTTTTGAAACACTGTGTTTGTGGGAACTACAAGTGGATATTTGGAGTGACTGCGGCCTCTGGTGGAAAAGCAAATATCATCAAATGAAAACTACACATAGGCATTCTCAGAAACTTCTTTGTGTGTGTGCATTCAACTCACAGAGTTGAAGAGTCCTTTTGGTAGAGCAGTTTTGAAGCACTCTTTTTGTAGAATCTGCAAGAGGTTATTCGGAGAGCTTTGAGGCCCATGCTGGAAAAGGAAATATCTTCACATAAAAACTGGACAGAAGCATTCCCAGAAAATTCTCTGTGATGTGTGCATTCAACTCACAGAGTTGAGCCTGCCTTTTCATACAGCATTTTTGTAACACTCTTTCAGTATAATCTGCAAGTGGATATTTGGGGCGCTTTGAGGCCTATGCTGGAAAACGAAATCTCTTCACATAAAAATTAGACGGAAGCATTATCAGAAACTTCTCTGTGATGTGCACATTCAACTGTCAGGGTTGAACGTGCCTTTTGATACAGCCGTTTTCAAACGCTCGTTTTGTGGCATCTGCATTTCGGAATTTGGAGTGCTTTGAGGCCTATACTGGAAAAGGAAATATCCTCACATAGAAACTAGACAGAAGCATTCTCAGAAACTTCTTTGTGATGTGTGCATTCAACTCACAGGGTTCGACCTTCCTTTTGCTACAACAGTTTTGAAACACTCTTTTTGTAGAATCTGCAAGTGGTTATTTGGAGCGCTTTGAGGCCTATGAGTAAAAGGAAATATCTTCAGAGAAAACTAGCCAGAAGCATTCTCAGAAACTTCTGTGTGATGAGTACATTCCACTCACAGAGTTCAACGTTCCCTTTCACCGAGCAGTTCTGAAACACTCTTTTTGTAGAATCTGCAAGTGGCTACTTAGAGCGCTTTGAGACCTATGCTGGAAAGTGAAATATCTTCACATAAAAACTAGACAGAAGCATTCCCAGAAACTTCTCTGTGAAGTGTGCATTCAATTCACAGAGCTGAATCTTTCTTTTGATAGAGAAGTTTTGAGACACTCTTTCTGTAGAATCTGCAAGTGAATATCTGGAGCGCTTTGAGTCCTAGGCTGGAAAAGAAAGTATCTTCACATAGAAACTAGACAGAAGCATTCTCAAAGACTTCTCTGTGATGTGTGCATTCAACTCACAGAGTTGAAACATCCTTTTGATTTGGCAGTTTTAAAACAATCATTTTGTAGAATCTGCTAGTGGATATTTGCCGTATTTTGAGGCATATGCAGGAAAAGGTAATATCTTCACTTGAAAACTAGACAGAGGCATTCTCAGAAACTTCTTTCTGATGTGTGCCTTGAACTTCCGGAGTTGAACCTTCCTCTTCATAGAGCAGTTATATAATAGTCTTTAAGTATAATCTGCAAGTGGATATGTGGAGAACTTTGAGGACTGTGCTGGAAGAGGAAATGTCTTCCCATAGAAAGGAGACGGAAGCATTCTCAGAAGCTTCTCTGTGATGTCGGCATTCAACTCACAGAGTTGAACCTTCCTTTTGATAGAGCAGTTTTCAAACACACTTTGTGGATTCTGCAATTGGTTATTTGGAGAGTTTTGAGGCCTGTACTGGAAAAGGAAATATCTTCAGGTAAAAACTAGACAGAAGCATTCTCAGAAACTTCGTTGTGATGTTTGCATTCAACTCACGGAGTTGAACCCTCTTTTTGATTGCGCAGTTTTAAATCACTGTCTTTGTTGAATCTCCAAGTGGATATTTGGAGCGATTTGGGGCATATTCTGGAAAAGGAAATATCCTCACTTGAAAACTAGATAGAAGAAGTCCCAGAAACTCCTTTGTGACGTCTGCTTTCGACTCACAGAGTTGAACCTTCCTTTTCACAGAGCAGTTTGGAAACACTCTTTTTGTAGAATCTGCGAGTGGTTATTCGGAGAGCTTCGAGGCCCATGCTGGAAATGGAAATACCTTCACATAAAAACTAGACAGAAGCGTTCTCAGAAATTTCTCTGTGATGTGTGCATTGAACTCACAGAGTTGATCCTTCCTATTGATAGAGCATTTTTGTAACACTGTTTTAGGAGAATCCGCAAGTGGATTCTTGGGGAGATTTGAGGCCTATGCTGGAAAACGAAATATCTTCACATAGAAACTAGACGGAAGCATTATCAGAAACTTCTCTGTGATGTGTGCATTAAACTCACAGAGTTGAACATTGCTTTTGATGGAGCAGTTTTGAAACACTCTTTTCGTAGAATCTGCAAGTGGTTATTTAGAGCGCTTTGAGGCCTACGCTGCAAATGGAAATATCTTCACATAAAAACTAGACAGAAGCATTCTCACAAATTCCTTTGTGAAGTGTGCATTCAACTCACAGAGATGAAGCTTCCTTTTCACAGGGCACTTTTGAAACACTGTGTTTGTGGGAACTACAAGTGGATATTTGGAGTGATTGCGGCCTCTGGTGGAAAAGCAAATATCATCAAATGAAAACTACACATAGGCATTCTCAGAAACTTCTTTGTGTGTGTGCATTCAACTCACAGAGTTGAAGAGTCCTTTTGGTAGAGCAGTTTTGAAGCACTCTTTTTGTAGAATCTGCGAGTGGTTATTCGGAGAGCTTTGAGGCCCATGCTGGAAAAGGAAATATCTTCACATAAAAACTGGACAGAAGCATTCCCAGAAAATTCTCTGTGATGTGTGCATTCAACTCACAGAGTTGAGCCTGCCTTTTCATACAGCATTTTTGTAACACTCTTTCAGTATAATCTGCAAGTGGATATTTGGGGCGCTTTGAGGCCTATGCTGGAAAACGAAATCTCTTCACATAAAAATTAGACGGAAGCATTATCAGAAACTTCTCTGTGATGTGCGCATTCAACTCTCAGGGTTGAACGTGCCTTTTGATACAGCCGTTTTCAAACGCTCGTTTTGTGGCATCTGCATTTCGGAATTTGGAGTGCTTTGAGGCCTATACTGGAAAAGGAAATATCCTCACATAGAAACTAGACAGAAGCATTCTCAGAAACTTCTTTGTGATGTGTGCATTCAACTCACAGGGTTCGACCTTCCTTTTGCTACAACAGTTTTGAAACACTCTTTTTGTAGAATCTGCAAGTGGTTATTTGGAGCGCTTTGAGGCCTATGAGTAAAAGGAAATATCTTCAGAGAAAACTAGCCAGAAGCATTCTCAGAAACTTCTGTGTGATGAGTACATTCCACTCACAGAGTTCAACGTTCCCTTTCACCGAGCAGTTCTGAAACACTCTTTTTGTAGAATCTGCAAGTGGCTACTTAGAGCGCTTTGAGACCTATGCTGGAAAGTGAAATATCTTCACATAAAAACTAGACAGAAGCATTCCCAGAAACTTCTCTGTGAAGTGTGCATTCAATTCACAGAGCTGAATCTTTCTTTTGATAGAGAAGTTTTGAGACACTCTTTCTGTAGAATCTGCAAGTGAATATCTGGAGCGCTTTGAGTCCTAGGCTGGAAAAGAAAGTATCTTCACATAGAAACTAGACAGAAGCATTCTCAAAGACTTCTCTGTGATGTGTGCATTCAACTCACAGAGTTGAAACATCCTTTTGATTTGGCAGTTTTAAAACAATCATTTTGTAGAATCTGCTAGTGGATATTTGCAGTATTTTGAGGCATATGCAGGAAAAGGTAATATCTTCACTTGAAAACTAGACAGAGGCATTCTCAGAAACTTCTTTCTGATGTGTGCCTTGAACTTCCGGAGTTGAACCTTCCTCTTCATAGAGCAGTTATATAATAGTCTTTAAGTATAATCTGCAAGTGGATATGTGGAGAACTTTGAGGACTGTGCTGGAAAAGGAAATGTCTTCCCATAGAAAGGAGACGGAAGCATTCTCAGAAGCTTCTCTGTGATGTCGGCATTCAACTCACAGAGTTGAACCTTCCTTTTGATAGAGCAGTTTTCAAACACACTTTGTGGATTCTGCAATTGGTTATTTGGAGAGTTTTGAGGCCTGTACTGGAAAAGGAAATATCTTCAGGTAAAAACTAGACAGAAGCATTCTCAGAAACTTCGTTGTGATGTTTGCATTCAACTCACGGAGTTGAACCCTCTTTTTGATTGCGCAGTTTTAAATCACTGTCTTTGTTGAATCTCCAAGTGGATATTTGGAGCGATTTGGGGCATATTCTGGAAAAGGAAATATCCTCACTTGAAAACTAGATAGAAGAAGTCCCAGAAACTCCTTTGTGACGTCTGCTTTCGACTCACAGAGTTGAACCTTCCTTTTCACAGAGCAGTTTGGAAACACTCTTTTTGTAGAATCTGCGAGTGGTTATTCGGAGAGCTTCGAGGCCCATGCTGGAAATGGAAATACCTTCACATAAAAACTAGACAGAAGCGTTCTCAGAAATTTCTCTGTGATGTGTGCATTGAACTCACAGAGTTGATCCTTCCTATTCATAGAGCATTTTTGTAACACTGTTTTAGGAGAATCCGCAAGTGGATTCTTGGGGAGATTTGAGGCCTATGCTGGAAAACGAAATATCTTCACATAGAAACTAGACGGAAGCATTATCAGAAACTTCTCTGTGATGTGTGCATTAAACTCACAGAGTTGAACATTGCTTTTGATGGAGCAGTTTTGAAACACTCTTTTCGTAGAATCTGCAAGTGGTTATTTAGAGCGCTTTGAGGCCTACGCTGCAAATGGAAATATCTTCACATAAAAACTAGACAGAAGCATTCTCACAAATTCCTTTGTGAAGTGTGCATTCAACTCACAGAGATGAAGCTTCCTTTTCACAGGGCACTTTTGAAACACTGTGTTTGTGGGAACTACAAGTGGATATTTGGAGTGACTGCGGCCTCTGGTGGAAAAGCAAATATCATCAAATGAAAACTACACATAGGCATTCTCAGAAACTTCTTTGTGTGTGTGCATTCAACTCACAGAGTTGAAGAGTCCTTTTGGTAGAGCAGTTTTGAAGCACTCTTTTTGTAGAATCTGCAAGTGGTTATTCGGAGAGCTTTGAGGCCCATGCTGGAAAAGGAAATATCTTCACATAAAAACTGGACAGAAGCATTCCCAGAAAATTCTCTGTGATGTGTGCATTCAACTCACAGAGTTGAGCCTGCCTTTTCATACAGCATTTTTGTAACACTCTTTCAGTATAATCTGCAAGTGGATATTTGGGGCGCTTTGAGGCCTATGCTGGAAAACGAAATCTCTTCACATAAAAATTAGACGGAAGCATTATCAGAAACTTCTCTGTGATGTGCACATTCAACTGTCAGGGTTGAACGTGCCTTTTGATACAGCCGTTTTCAAACGCTCGTTTTGTGGCATCTGCATTTCGGAATTTGGAGTGCTTTGAGGCCTATACTGGAAAAGGAAATATCCTCACATAGAAACTAGACAGAAGCATTCTCAGAAACTTCTTTGTGATGTGTGCATTCAACTCACAGGGTTCGACCTTCCTTTTGCTACAACAGTTTTGAAACACTCTTTTTGTAGAATCTGCAAGTGGTTATTTGGAGCGCTTTGAGGCCTATGAGTAAAAGGAAATATCTTCAGAGAAAACTAGCCAGAAGCATTCTCAGAAACTTCTGTGTGATGAGTACATTCCACTCACAGAGTTCAACGTTCCCTTTCACCGAGCAGTTCTGAAACACTCTTTTTGTAGAATCTGCAAGTGGCTACTTAGAGCGCTTTGAGACCTATGCTGGAAAGTGAAATATCTTCACATAAAAACTAGACAGAAGCATTCCCAGAAACTTCTCTGTGAAGTGTGCATTCAATTCACAGAGCTGAATCTTTCTTTTGATAGAGAAGTT
The DNA here is from genome assembly GCF_028885625.2 of Pongo pygmaeus. NCBI lineage: Eukaryota > Metazoa > Chordata > Mammalia > Primates > Hominidae > Pongo > Pongo pygmaeus. The sequence goes on along the minus strand of NC_072391.2, from coordinate 40,446,770 downwards.
TTGAGACACTCTTTCTGTAGAATCTGCAAGTGAATATCTGGAGCGCTTTGAGTCCTAGGCTGGAAAAGAAAGTATCTTCACATAGAAACTAGACAGAAGCATTCTCAAAGACTTCTCTGTGATGTGTGCATTCAACTCACAGAGTTGAAACATCCTTTTGATTTGGCAGTTTTAAAACAATCATTTTGTAGAATCTGCTAGTGGATATTTGCCGTATTTTGAGGCATATGCAGGAAAAGGTAATATCTTCACTTGAAAACTAGACAGAGGCATTCTCAGAAACTTCTTTCTGATGTGTGCCTTGAACTTCCGGAGTTGAACCTTCCTCTTCATAGAGCAGTTATATAATAGTCTTTAAGTATAATCTGCAAGTGGATATGTGGAGAACTTTGAGGACTGTGCTGGAAGAGGAAATGTCTTCCCATAGAAAGGAGACGGAAGCATTCTCAGAAGCTTCTCTGTGATGTCGGCATTCAACTCACAGAGTTGAACCTTCCTTTTGATAGAGCAGTTTTCAAACACACTTTGTGGATTCTGCAATTGGTTATTTGGAGAGTTTTGAGGCCTGTACTGGAAAAGGAAATATCTTCAGGTAAAAACTAGACAGAAGCATTCTCAGAAACTTCGTTGTGATGTTTGCATTCAACTCACGGAGTTGAACCCTCTTTTTGATTGCGCAGTTTTAAATCACTGTCTTTGTTGAATCTCCAAGTGGATATTTGGAGCGATTTGGGGCATATTCTGGAAAAGGAAATATCCTCACTTGAAAACTAGATAGAAGAAGTCCCAGAAACTCCTTTGTGACGTCTGCTTTCGACTCACAGAGTTGAACCTTCCTTTTCACAGAGCAGTTTGGAAACACTCTTTTTGTAGAATCTGCGAGTGGTTATTCGGAGAGCTTCGAGGCCCATGCTGGAAATGGAAATACCTTCACATAAAAACTAGACAGAAGCGTTCTCAGAAATTTCTCTGTGATGTGTGCATTGAACTCACAGAGTTGATCCTTCCTATTCATAGAGCATTTTTGTAACACTGTTTTAGGAGAATCCGCAAGTGGATTCTTGGGGAGATTTGAGGCCTATGCTGGAAAACGAAATATCTTCACATAGAAACTAGACGGAAGCATTATCAGAAACTTCTCTGTGATGTGTGCATTAAACTCACAGAGTTGAACATTGCTTTTGATGGAGCAGTTTTGAAACACTCTTTTCGTAGAATCTGCAAGTGGTTATTTAGAGCGCTTTGAGGCCTACGCTGCAAATGGAAATATCTTCACATAAAAACTAGACAGAAGCATTCTCACAAATTCCTTTGTGAAGTGTGCATTCAACTCACAGAGATGAAGCTTCCTTTTCACAGGGCACTTTTGAAACACTGTGTTTGTGGGAACTACAAGTGGATATTTGGAGTGATTGCGGCCTCTGGTGGAAAAGCAAATATCATCAAATGAAAACTACACATAGGCATTCTCAGAAACTTCTTTGTGTGTGTGCATTCAACTCACAGAGTTGAAGAGTCCTTTTGGTAGAGCAGTTTTGAAGCACTCTTTTTGTAGAATCTGCGAGTGGTTATTCGGAGAGCTTTGAGGCCCATGCTGGAAAAGGAAATATCTTCACATAAAAACTGGACAGAAGCATTCCCAGAAAATTCTCTGTGATGTGTGCATTCAACTCACAGAGTTGAGCCTGCCTTTTCATACAGCATTTTTGTAACACTCTTTCAGTATAATCTGCAAGTGGATATTTGGGGCGCTTTGAGGCCTATGCTGGAAAACGAAATCTCTTCACATAAAAATTAGACGGAAGCATTATCAGAAACTTCTCTGTGATGTGCGCATTCAACTCTCAGGGTTGAACGTGCCTTTTGATACAGCCGTTTTCAAACGCTCGTTTTGTGGCATCTGCATTTCGGAATTTGGAGTGCTTTGAGGCCTATACTGGAAAAGGAAATATCCTCACATAGAAACTAGACAGAAGCATTCTCAGAAACTTCTTTGTGATGTGTGCATTCAACTCACAGGGTTCGACCTTCCTTTTGCTACAACAGTTTTGAAACACTCTTTTTGTAGAATCTGCAAGTGGTTATTTGGAGCGCTTTGAGGCCTATGAGTAAAAGGAAATATCTTCAGAGAAAACTAGCCAGAAGCATTCTCAGAAACTTCTGTGTGATGAGTACATTCCACTCACAGAGTTCAACGTTCCCTTTCACCGAGCAGTTCTGAAACACTCTTTTTGTAGAATCTGCAAGTGGCTACTTAGAGGGCTTTGAGACCTATGCTGGAAAGTGAAATATCTTCACATAAAAACTAGACAGAAGCATTCCCAGAAACTTCTCTGTGAAGTGTGCATTCAATTCACAGAGCTGAATCTTTCTTTTGATAGAGAAGTTTTGAGACACTCTTTCTGTAGAATCTGCAAGTGAATATCTGGAGCGCTTTGAGTCCTAGGCTGGAAAAGAAAGTATCTTCACATAGAAACTAGACAGAAGCATTCTCAAAGACTTCTCTGTGATGTGTGCATTCAACTCACAGAGTTGAAACATCCTTTTGATTTGGCAGTTTTAAAACAATCATTTTGTAGAATCTGCTAGTGGATATTTGCAGTATTTTGAGGCATATGCAGGAAAAGGTAATATCTTCACTTGAAAACTAGACAGAGGCATTCTCAGAAACTTCTTTCTGATGTGTGCCTTGAACTTCCGGAGTTGAACCTTCCTCTTCATAGAGCAGTTATATAATAGTCTTTAAGTATAATCTGCAAGTGGATATGTGGAGAACTTTGAGGACTGTGCTGGAAAAGGAAATGTCTTCCCATAGAAAGGAGACGGAAGCATTCTCAGAAGCTTCTCTGTGATGTCGGCATTCAACTCACAGAGTTGAACCTTCCTTTTGATAGAGCAGTTTTCAAACACACTTTGTGGATTCTGCAATTGGTTATTTGGAGAGTTTTGAGGCCTGTACTGGAAAAGGAAATATCTTCAGGTAAAAACTAGACAGAAGCATTCTCAGAAACTTCGTTGTGATGTTTGCATTCAACTCACGGAGTTGAACCCTCTTTTTGATTGCGCAGTTTTAAATCACTGTCTTTGTTGAATCTCCAAGTGGATATTTGGAGCGATTTGGGGCATATTCTGGAAAAGGAAATATCCTCACTTGAAAACTAGATAGAAGAAGTCCCAGAAACTCCTTTGTGACGTCTGCTTTCGACTCACAGAGTTGAACCTTCCTTTTCACAGAGCAGTTTGGAAACACTCTTTTTGTAGAATCTGCGAGTGGTTATTCGGAGAGCTTCGAGGCCCATGCTGGAAATGGAAATACCTTCACATAAAAACTAGACAGAAGCGTTCTCAGAAATTTCTCTGTGATGTGTGCATTGAAATCACAGAGTTGATCCTTCCTATTCATAGAGCATTTTTGTAACACTGTTTTAGGAGAATCCGCAAGTGGATTCTTGGGGAGATTTGAGGCCTATGCTGGAAAACGAAATATCTTCACATAGAAACTAGACGGAAGCATTATCAGAAACTTCTCTGTGATGTGTGCATTAAACTCACAGAGTTGAACATTGCTTTTGATGGAGCAGTTTTGAAACACTCTTTTCGTAGAATCTGCAAGTGGTTATTTAGAGCGCTTTGAGGCCTACGCTGCAAATGGAAATATCTTCACATAAAAACTAGACAGAAGCATTCTCACAAATTCCTTTGTGATGTGTGCATTCAACTCACAGAGATGAAGCTTCCTTTTCACAGGGCACTTTTGAAACACTGTGTTTGTGGGAACTACAAGTGGATATTTGGAGTGACTGCGGCCTCTGGTGGAAAAGCAAATATCATCAAATGAAAACTACACATAGGCATTCTCAGAAACTTCTTTGTGTGTGTGCATTCAACTCACAGAGTTGAAGAGTCCTTTTGGTAGAGCAGTTTTGAAGCACTCTTTTTGTAGAATCTGCGAGTGGTTATTCGGAGAGCTTTGAGGCCCATGCTGGAAAAGGAAATATCTTCACATAAAAACTGGACAGAAGCATTCCCAGAAAATTCTCTGTGATGTGTGCATTCAACTCACAGAGTTGAGCCTGCCTTTTCATACAGCATATTTGTAACACTCTTTCAGTATAATCTGCAAGTGGATATTTGGGGCGCTTTGAGGCCTATGCTGGAAAACGAAATATCTTCACATAAAAATTAGACGGAAGCATTATCAGAAACTTCTCTGTGATGTGCACATTCAACTGTCAGGGTTGAACGTGCCTTTTGATACAGCCGTTTTCAAACGCTCGTTTTGTGGCATCTGCATTTCGGAATTTGGAGTGCTTTGAGGCCTATACTGGAAAAGGAAATATCCTCACATTGAAACTAGACAGAAGCATTCTCAGAAACTTCTTTGTGATGTGTGCATTCAACTCACAGGGTTCGACCTTCCTTTTGCTACAACAGTTTTGAAACACTCTTTTTGTAGAATCTGCAAGTGGTTATTTGGAGCGCTTCGAGGCCTATGAGTAAAAGGAAATATCTTCAGAGAAAACTAGCCAGAAGCATTCTCAGAAACTTCTGTGTGATGAGTACATTCCACTCACAGAGTTCAACGTTCCCTTTCACCGAGCAGTTCTGAAACACTCTTTTTGTAGAATCTGCAAGTGGCTACTTAGAGCGCTTTGAGACCTATGCTGGAAAGTGAAATATCTTCACATAAAAACTAGACAGAAGCATTCCCAGAAACTTCTCTGTGAAGTGTGCATTCAATTCACAGAGCTGAATCTTTCTTTTGATAGAGAAGTTTTGAGACACTCTTTCTGTAGAATCTGCAAGTGAATATCTGGAGCACTTTGAGTCCTAGGCTGGAAAAGAAAGTATCTTCACATAGAAACTAGACAGAAGCATTCTCAAAGACTTCTCTTTGATGTGTGCATTCAACTCACAGAGTTGAAACATCCTTTTGATTTGGCAGTTTTAAAACAATCATTTTGTAGAATCTGCTAGTGGATATTTGCCGTATTTTGAGGCATATGCAGGAAAAGGTAATATCTTCACTTGAAAACTAGACAGAGGCATTCTCAGAAACTTCTTTCTGATGTGTGCCTTGAACTTCCGGAGTTGAACCTTCCTCTTCATAGAGCAGTTATATAATAGTCTTTAAGTATAATCTGCAAGTGGATATGTGGAGAACTTTGAGGACTGTGCTGGAAGAGGAAATGTCTTCCCATAGAAAGGAGACGGAAGCATTCTCAGAAGCTTCTCTGTGATGTCGGCATTCAACTCACAGAGTTGAAGCTTCCTTTTGATAGAGCAGTTTTCAAACACACTTTGTGGATTCTGCAATTGGTTATTTGGAGAGTTTTGAGGCCTGTACTGGAAAAGGAAATATCTTCAGGTAAAAACTAGACAGAAGCATTCTCAGAAACTTCGTTGTGATGTTTGCATTCAACTCACGGAGTTGAACCCTCTTTTTGATTGCGCAGTTTTAAATCACTGTCTTTGTTGAATCTCCAAGTGGATATTTGGAGCGATTTGGGGCATATTCTGGAAAAGGAAATATCCTCACTTGAAAACTAGATAGAAGAAGTCCCAGAAACTCCTTTGTGACGTCTGCTTTCGACTCACAGAGTTGAACCTTCCTTTTCACAGAGCAGTTTGGAAACACTCTTTTTGTAGAATCTGCGAGTGGTTATTCGGAGAGCTTCGAGGCCCATGCTGGAAATGGAAATACCTTCACATAAAAACTAGACAGAAGCGTTCTCAGAAATTTCTCTGTGATGTGTGCATTGAACTCACAGAGTTGATCCTTCCTATTCATAGAGCATTTTTGTAACACTGTTTTAGGAGAATCCGCAAGTGGATTCTTGGGGAGATTTGAGGCCTATGCTGGAAAACGAAATATCTTCACATAGAAACTAGACGGAAGCATTATCAGAAACTTCTCTGTGATGTGTGCATTAAACTCACAGAGTTGAACATTGCTTTTGATGGAGCAGTTTTGAAACACTCTTTTCGTAGAATCTGCAAGTGGTTATTTAGAGCGCTTTGAGGCCTACGCTGCAAATGGAAATATCTTCACATAAAAACTAGACAGAAGCATTCTCACAAATTCCTTTGTGAAGTGTGCATTCAACTCACAGAGATGAAGCTTCCTTTTCACAGGGCACTTTTGAAACACTGTGTTTGTGGGAACTACAAGTGGATATTTGGAGTGATTGCGGCCTCTGGTGGAAAAGCAAATATCATCAAATGAAAACTACACATAGGCATTCTCAGAAACTTCTTTGTGTGTGTGCATTCAACTCACAGAGTTGAAGAGTCCTTTTGGTAGAGCAGTTTTGAAGCACTCTTTTTGTAGAATCTGCGAGTGGTTATTCGGAGAGCTTTGAGGCCCATGCTGGAAAAGGAAATATCTTCACATAAAAACTGGACAGAAGCATTCCCAGAAAATTCTCTGTGATGTGTGCATTCAACTCACAGAGTTGAGCCTGCCTTTTCATACAGCATTTTTGTAACACTCTTTCAGTATAATCTGCAAGTGGATATTTGGGGCGCTTTGAGGCCTATGCTGGAAAACGAAATCTCTTCACATAAAAATTAGACGGAAGCATTATCAGAAACTTCTCTGTGATGTGCGCATTCAACTCTCAGGGTTGAACGTGCCTTTTTGATACAGCCGTTTTCAAACGCTCGTTTTGTGGCATCTGCATTTCGGAATTTGGAGTGCTTTGAGGCCTATACTGGAAAAGGAAATATCCTCACATAGAAACTAGACAGAAGCATTCTCAGAAACTTCTTTGTGATGTGTGCATTCAACTCACAGGGTTCGACCTTCCTTTTGCTACAACAGTTTTGAAACACTCTTTTTGTAGAATCTGCAAGTGGTTATTTGGAGCGCTTTGAGGCCTATGAGTAAAAGGAAATATCTTCAGAGAAAACTAGCCAGAAGCATTCTCAGAAACTTCTGTGTGATGAGTACATTCCACTCACAGAGTTCAACGTTCCCTTTCACCGAGCAGTTCTGAAACACTCTTTTTGTAGAATCTGCAAGTGGCTACTTAGAGCGCTTTGAGACCTATGCTGGAAAGTGAAATATCTTCACATAAAAACTAGACAGAAGCATTCCCAGAAACTTCTCTGTGAAGTGTGCATTCAATTCACAGAGCTGAATCTTTCTTTTGATAGAGAAGTTTTGAGACACTCTTTCTGTAGAATCTGCAAGTGAATATCTGGAGCGCTTTGAGTCCTAGGCTGGAAAAGAAAGTATCTTCACATAGAAACTAGACAGAAGCATTCTCAAAGACTTCTCTGTGATGTGTGCATTCAACTCACAGAGTTGAAACATCCTTTTGATTTGGCAGTTTTAAAACAATCATTTTGTAGAATCTGCTAGTGGATATTTGCAGTATTTTGAGGCATATGCAGGAAAAGGTAATATCTTCACTTGAAAACTAGACAGAGGCATTCTCAGAAACTTCTTTCTGATGTGTGCCTTGAACTTCCGGAGTTGAACCTTCCTCTTCATAGAGCAGTTATATAATAGTCTTTAAGTATAATCTGCAAGTGGATATGTGGAGAACTTTGAGGACTGTGCTGGAAAAGGAAATGTCTTCCCATAGAAAGGAGACGGAAGCATTCTCAGAAGCTTCTCTGTGATGTCGGCATTCAACTCACAGAGTTGAACCTTCCTTTTGATAGAGCAGTTTTCAAACACACTTTGTGGATTCTGCAATTGGTTATTTGGAGAGTTTTGAGGCCTGTACTGGAAAAGGAAATATCTTCAGGTAAAAACTAGACAGAAGCATTCTCAGAAACTTCGTTGTGATGTTTGCATTCAACTCACGGAGTTGAACCCTCTTTTTGATTGCGCAGTTTTAAATCACTGTCTTTGTTGAATCTCCAAGTGGATATTTGGAGCGATTTGGGGCATATTCTGGAAAAGGAAATATCCTCACTTGAAAACTAGATAGAAGAAGTCCCAGAAACTCCTTTGTGACGTCTGCTTTCGACTCACAGAGTTGAACCTTCCTTTTCACAGAGCAGTTTGGAAACACTCTTTTTGTAGAATCTGCGAGTGGTTATTCGGAGAGCTTCGAGGCCCATGCTGGAAATGGAAATACCTTCACATAAAAACTAGACAGAAGCGTTCTCAGAAATTTCTCTGTGATGTGTGCATTGAACTCACAGAGTTGATCCTTCCTATTCATAGAGCATTTTTGTAACACTGTTTTAGGAGAATCCGCAAGTGGATTCTTGGGGAGATTTGAGGCCTATGCTGGAAAACGAAATATCTTCACATAGAAACTAGACGGAAGCATTATCAGAAACTTCTCTGTGATGTGTGCATTAAACTCACAGAGTTGAACATTGCTTTTGATGGAGCAGTTTTGAAACACTCTTTTCGTAGAATCTGCAAGTGGTTATTTAGAGCGCTTTGAGGCCTACGCTGCAAATGGAAATATCTTCACATAAAAACTAGACAGAAGCATTCTCACAAATTCCTTTGTGATGTGTGCATTCAACTCACAGAGATGAAGCTTCCTTTTCACAGGGCACTTTTGAAACACTGTGTTTGTGGGAACTACAAGTGGATATTTGGAGTGATTGCGGCCTCTGGTGGAAAAGCAAATATCATCAAATGAAAACTACACATAGGCATTCTCAGAAACTTCTTTGTGTGTGTGCATTCAACTCACAGAGTTGAAGAGTCCTTTTGGTAGAGCAGTTATGAAGCACTCTTTTTGTAGAATCTGCGAGTGGTTATTCGGAGAGCTTTGAGGCCCATGCTGGAAAAGGAAATATCTTCACATAAAAACTGGACAGAAGCATTCCCAGAAAATTCTCTGTGATGTGTGCATTCAACTCACAGAGTTGAGCCTGCCTTTTCATACAGCATATTTGTAACACTCTTTCAGTATAATCTGCAAGTGGATATTTGGGGCGCTTTGAGGCCTATGCTGGAAAACGAAATCTCTTCACATAAAAATTAGACGGAAGCATTATCAGAAACTTCTCTGTGATGTGCACATTCAACTGTCAGGGTTGAACGTGCCTTTTGATACAGCCGTTTTCAAACGCTCGTTTTGTGGCATCTGCATTTCGGAATTTGGAGTGCTTTGAGGCCTATACTGGAAAAGGAAATATCCTCACATAGAAACTAGACAGAAGCATTCTCAGAAACTTCTTTGTGATGTGTGCATTCAACTCACAGGGTTCGACCTTCCTTTTGCTACAACAGTTTTGAAACACTCTTTTTGTAGAATCTGCAAGTGGTTATTTGGAGCGCTTCGAGGCCTATGAGTAAAAGGAAATATCTTCAGAGAAAACTAGCCAGAAGCATTCTCAGAAACTTCTGTGTGATGAGTACATTCCACTCACAGAGTTCAACGTTCCCTTTCACCGAGCAGTTCTGAAACACTCTTTTTGTAGAATCTGCAAGTGGCTACTTAGAGCGCTTTGAGACCTATGCTGGAAAGTGAAATATCTTCACATAAAAACTAGACAGAAGCATTCCCAGAAACTTCTCTGTGAAGTGTGCATTCAATTCACAGAGCTGAATCTTTCTTTTGATAGAGAAGTTTTGAGACACTCTTTCTGTAGAATCTGCAAGTGAATATCTGGAGCGCTTTGAGTCCTAGGCTGGAAAAGAAAGTATCTTCACATAGAAACTAGACAGAAGCATTCTCAAAGACTTCTCTGTGATGTGTGCATTCAACTCACAGAGTTGAAACATCCTTTTGATTTGGCAGTTTTAAAACAATCATTTTGTAGAATCTGCTAGTGGATATTTGCCGTATTTTGAGGCATATGCAGGAAAAGGTAATATCTTCACTTGAAAACTAGACAGAGGCATTCTCAGAAACTTCTTTCTGATGTGTGCCTTGAACTTCCGGAGTTGAACCTTCCTCTTCATAGAGCAGTTATATAATAGTCTTTAAGTATAATCTGCAAGTGGATATGTGGAGAACTTTGAGGACTGTGCTGGAAGAGGAAATGTCTTCCCATAGAAAGGAGACGGAAGCATTCTCAGAAGCTTCTCTGTGATGTCGGCATTCAACTCACAGAGTTGAAGCTTCCTTTTGATAGAGCAGTTTTCAAACACACTTTGTGGATTCTGCAATTGGTTATTTGGAGAGTTTTGAGGCCTGTACTGGAAAAGGAAATATCTTCAGGTAAAAACTAGACAGAAGCATTCTCAGAAACTTCGTTGTGATGTTCGCATTCAACTCACGGAGTTGAACCCTCTTTTTGATTGTGCAGTTTTAAATCACTGTCTTTGTTGAATCTCCAAGTGGATATTTGGAGCGATTTGGGGCATATTCTGGAAAAGGAAATATCCTCACTTGAAAACTAGATAGAAGAAGTCCCAGAAACTCCTTTGTGACGTCTGCTTTCGACTCACAGAGTTGAACCTTCCTTTTCACAGAGCAGTTTGGAAACACTCTTTTTGTAGAATCTGCGAGTGGTTATTCGGAGAGCTTCGAGGCCCATGCTGGAAATGGAAATACCTTCACATAAAAACTAGACAGAAGCGTTCTCAGAAATTTCTCTGTGATGTGTGCATTGAACTCACAGAGTTGATCCTTCCTATTCATAGAGCATTTTTGTAACACTGTTTTAGGAGAATCCGCAAGTGGATTCTTGGGGAGATTTGAGGCCTATGCTGGAAAACGAAATATCTTCACATAGAAACTAGACGGAAGCATTATCAGAAACTTCTCTGTGATGTGTGCATTAAACTCACAGAGTTGAACATTGCTTTTGATGGAGCAGTTTTGAAACACTCTTTTCGTAGAATCTGCAAGTGGTTATTTAGAGCGCTTTGAGGCCTACGCTGCAAATGGAAATATCTTCACATAAAAACTAGACAGAAGCATTCTCACAAATTCCTTTGTGATGTGTGCATTCAACTCACAGAGATGAAGCTTCCTTTTCACAGGGCACTTTTGAAACACTGTGTTTGTGGGAACTACAAGTGGATATTTGGAGTGATTGCGGCCTCTGGTGGAAAAGCAAATATCATCAAATGAAAACTACACATAGGCATTCTCAGAAACTTCTTTGTGTGTGTGCATTCAACTCACAGAGTTGAAGAGTCCTTTTGGTAGAGCAGTTTTGAAGCACTCTTTTTGTAGAATCTGCGAGTGGTTATTCGGAGAGCTTTGAGGCCCATGCTGGAAAAGGAAATATCTTCACATAAAAACTGGACAGAAGCATTCCCAGAAAATTCTCTGTGATGTGTGCATTCAACTCACAGAGTTGAGCCTGCCTTTTCATACAGCATTTTTGTAACACTCTTTCAGTATAATCTGCAAGTGGATATTTGGGGCGCTTTGAGGCCTATGCTGGAAAACGAAATCTCTTCACATAAAAATTAGACGGAAGCATTATCAGAAACTTCTCTGTGATGTGCGCATTCAACTGTCAGGGTTGAACGTGCCTTTTGATACAGCCGTTTTCAAACGCTCGTTTTGTGGCATCTGCATTTCGGAATTTGGAGTGCTTTGAGGCCTATACTGGAAAAGGAAATATCCTCACATAGAAACTAGACAGAAGCATTCTCAGAAACTTCTTTGTGATGTGTGCATTCAACTCACAGGGTTCGACCTTCCTTTTGCTACAACAGTTTTGAAACACTCTTTTTGTAGAATCTGCAAGTGGTTATTTGGAGCGCTTCGAGGCCTATGAGTAAAAGGAAATATCTTCAGAGAAAACTAGCCAGAAGCATTCTCAGAAACTTCTGTGTGATGAGTACATTCCACTCACAGAGTTCAACGTTCCCTTTCACCGAGCAGTTCTGAAACACTCTTTTTGTAGAATCTGCAAGTGGCTACTTAGAGCGCTTTGAGACCTATGCTGGAAAGTGAAATATCTTCACATAAAAACTAGACAGAAGCATTCCCAGAAACTTCTCTGTGAAGTGTGCATTCAATTCACAGAGCTGAATCTTTCTTTTGATAGAGAAGTTTTGAGACACTCTTTCTGTAGAATCTGCAAGTGAATATCTGGAGCGCTTTGAGTCCTAGGCTGGAAAAGAAAGTATCTTCACATAGAAACTAGACAGAAGCATTCTCAAAGACTTCTCTGTGATGTGTGCATTCAACTCACAGAGTTGAAACATCCTTTTGATTTGGCAGTTTTAAAACAATCATTTTGTAGAATCTGCTAGTGGATATTTGCCGTATTTTGAGGCATATGCAGGAAAAGGTAATATCTTCACTTGAAAACTAGACAGAGGCATTCTCAGAAACTTCTTTCTGATGTGTGCCTTGAACTTCCGGAGTTGAACCTTCCTCTTCATAGAGCAGTTATATAATAGTCTTTAAGTATAATCTGCAAGTGGATATGTGGAGAACTTTGAGGACTGTGCTGGAAGAGGAAATGTCTTCCCATAGAAAGGAGACGGAAGCATTCTCAGAAGCTTCTCTGTGATGTCGGCATTCAACTCACAGAGTTGAACCTTCCTTTTGATAGAGCAGTTTTCAAACACACTTTGTGGATTCTGCAATTGGTTATTTGGAGAGTTTTGAGGCCTGTACTGGAAAAGGAAATATCTTCAGGTAAAAACTAGACAGAAGCATTCTCAGAAACTTCGTTGTGATGTTTGCATTCAACTCACGGAGTTGAACCCTCTTTTTGATTGCGCAGTTTTAAATCACTGTCTTTGTTGAATCTCCAAGTGGATATTTGGAGCGATTTGGGGCATATTCTGGAAAAGGAAATATCCTCACTTGAAAACTAGATAGAAGAAGTCCCAGAAACTCCTTTGTGACGTCTGCTTTCGACTCACAGAGTTGAACCTTCCTTTTCACAGAGCAGTTTGGAAACACTCTTTTTGTAGAATCTGCGAGTGGTTATTCGGAGAGCTTCGAGGCCCATGCTGGAAATGGAAATACCTTCACATAAAAACTAGACAGAAGCGTTCTCAGAAATTTCTCTGTGATGTGTGCATTGAACTCACAGAGTTGATCCTTCCTATTCATAGAGCATTTTTGTAACACTGTTTTAGGAGAATCCGCAAGTGGATTCTTGGGGAGATTTGAGGCCTATGCTGGAAAACGAAATATCTTCACATAGAAACTAGACGGAAGCATTATCAGAAACTTCTCTGTGATGTGTGCATTAAACTCACAGAGTTGAACATTGCTTTTGATGGAGCAGTTTTGAAACACTCTTTTCGTAGAATCTGCAAGTGGTTATTTAGAGCGCTTTGAGGCCTACGCTGCAAATGGAAATATCTTCACATAAAAACTAGACAGAAGCATTCTCACAAATTCCTTTGTGATGTGTGCATTCAACTCACAGAGATGAAGCTTCCTTTTCACAGGGCACTTTTGAAACACTGTGTTTGTGGGAACTACAAGTGGATATTTGGAGTGATTGCGGCCTCTGGTGGAAAAGCAAATATCATCAAATGAAAACTACACATAGGCATTCTCAGAAACTTCTTTGTGTGTGTGCATTCAACTCACAGAGTTGAAGAGTCCTTTTGGTAGAGCAGTTTTGAAGCACTCTTTTTGTAGAATCTGCGAGTGGTTATTCGGAGAGCTTTGAGGCCCATGCTGGAAAAGGAAATATCTTCACATAAAAACTGGACAGAAGCATTCCCAGAAAATTCTCTGTGATGTGTGCATTCAACTCACAGAGTTGAGCCTGCCTTTTCATACAGCATATTTGTAACACTCTTTCAGTATAATCTGCAAGTGGATATTTGGGGCGCTTTGAGGCCTATGCTGGAAAACGAAATATCTTCACATAAAAATTAGACGGAAGCATTATCAGAAACTTCTCTGTGATGTGCACATTCAACTGTCAGGGTTGAACGTGCCTTTTGATACAGCCGTTTTCAAACGCTCGTTTTGTGGCATCTGCATTTCGGAATTTGGAGTGCTTTGAGGCCTATACTGGAAAAGGAAATATCCTCACATAGAAACTAGACAGAAGCATTCTCAGAAACTTCTTTGTGATGTGTGCATTCAACTCACAGGGTTCGACCTTCCTTTTGCTACAACAGTTTTGAAACACTCTTTTTGTAGAATCTGCAAGTGGTTATTTGGAGCGCTTCGAGGCCTATGAGTAAAAGGAAATATCTTCAGAGAAAACTAGCCAGAAGCATTCTCAGAAACTTCTGTGTGATGAGTACATTCCACTCACAGAGTTCAACGTTCCCTTTCACCGAGCAGTTCTGAAACACTCTTTTTGTAGAATCTGCAAGTGGCTACTTAGAGCGCTTTGAGACCTATGCTGGAAAGTGAAATATCTTCACATAAAAACTAGACAGAAGCATTCCCAGAAACTTCTCTGTGAAGTGTGCATTCAATTCACAGAGCTGAATCTTTCTTTTGATAGAGAAGTTTTGAGACACTCTTTCTGTAGAATCTGCAAGTGAATATCTGGAGCACTTTGAGTCCTAGGCTGGAAAAGAAAGTATCTTCACATAGAAACTAGACAGAAGCATTCTCAAAGACTTCTCTGTGATGTGTGCATTCAACTCACAGAGTTGAAACATCCTTTTGATTTGGCAGTTTTAAAACAATCATTTTGTAGAATCTGCTAGTGGATATTTGCCGTATTTTGAGGCATATGCAGGAAAAGGTAATATCTTCACTTGAAAACTAGACAGAGGCATTCTCAGAAACTTCTTTCTGATGTGTGCCTTGAACTTCCGGAGTTGAACCTTCCTCTTCATAGAGCAGTTATATAATAGTCTTTAAGTATAATCTGCAAGTGGATATGTGGAGAACTTTGAGGACTGTGCTGGAAGAGGAAATGTCTTCCCATAGAAAGGAGACGGAAGCATTCTCAGAAGCTTCTCTGTGATGTCGGCATTCAACTCACAGAGTTGAAGCTTCCTTTTGATAGAGCAGTTTTCAAACACACTTTGTGGATTCTGCAATTGGTTATTTGGAGAGTTTTGAGGCCTGTACTGGAAAAGGAAATATCTTCAGGTAAAAACTAGACAGAAGCATTCTCAGAAACTTCGTTGTGATGTTTGCATTCAACTCACGGAGTTGAACCCTCTTTTTGATTGCGCAGTTTTAAATCACTGTCTTTGTTGAATCTCCAAGTGGATATTTGGAGCGATTTGGGGCATATTCTGGAAAAGGAAATATCCTCACTTGAAAACTAGATAGAAGAAGTCCCAGAAACTCCTTTGTGACGTCTGCTTTCGACTCACAGAGTTGAACCTTCCTTTTCACAGAGCAGTTTGGAAACACTCTTTTTGTAGAATCTGCGAGTGGTTATTCGGAGAGCTTCGAGGCCCATGCTGGAAATGGAAATACCTTCACATAAAAACTAGACAGAAGCGTTCTCAGAAATTTCTCTGTGATGTGTGCATTGAACTCACAGAGTTGATCCTTCCTATTCATAGAGCATTTTTGTAACACTGTTTTAGGAGAATCCGCAAGTGGATTCTTGGGGAGATTTGAGGCCTATGCTGGAAAACGAAATATCTTCACATAGAAACTAGACGGAAGCATTATCAGAAACTTCTCTGTGATGTGTGCATTAAACTCACAGAGTTGAACATTGCTTTTGATGGAGCAGTTTTGAAACACTCTTTTCGTAGAATCTGCAAGTGGTTATTTAGAGCGCTTTGAGGCCTACGCTGCAAATGGAAATATCTTCACATAAAAACTAGACAGAAGCATTCTCACAAATTCCTTTGTGAAGTGTGCATTCAACTCACAGAGATGAAGCTTCCTTTTCACAGGGCACTTTTGAAACACTGTGTTTGTGGGAACTACAAGTGGATATTTGGAGTGATTGCGGCCTCTGGTGGAAAAGCAAATATCATCAAATGAAAACTACACATAGGCATTCTCAGAAACTTCTTTGTGTGTGTGCATTCAACTCACAGAGTTGAAGAGTCCTTTTGGTAGAGCAGTTTTGAAGCACTCTTTTTGTAGAATCTGCGAGTGGTTATTCGGAGAGCTTTGAGGCCCATGCTGGAAAAGGAAATATCTTCACATAAAAACTGGACAGAAGCATTCCCAGAAAATTCTCTGTGATGTGTGCATTCAACTCACAGAGTTGAGCCTGCCTTTTCATACAGCATTTTTGTAACACTCTTTCAGTATAATCTGCAAGTGGATATTTGGGGCGCTTTGAGGCCTATGCTGGAAAACGAAATCTCTTCACATAAAAATTAGACGGAAGCATTATCAGAAACTTCTCTGTGATGTGCGCATTCAACTCTCAGGGTTGAACGTGCCTTTTGATACAGCCGTTTTCAAACGCTCGTTTTGTGGCATCTGCATTTCGGAATTTGGAGTGCTTTGAGGCCTATACTGGAAAAGGAAATATCCTCACATAGAAACTAGACAGAAGCATTCTCAGAAACTTCTTTGTGATGTGTGCATTCAACTCACAGGGTTCGACCTTCCTTTTGCTACAACAGTTTTGAAACACTCTTTTTGTAGAATCTGCAAGTGGTTATTTGGAGCGCTTTGAGGCCTATGAGTAAAAGGAAATATCTTCAGAGAAAACTAGCCAGAAGCATTCTCAGAAACTTCTGTGTGATGAGTACATTCCACTCACAGAGTTCAACGTTCCCTTTCACCGAGCAGTTCTGAAACACTCTTTTTGTAGAATCTGCAAGTGGCTACTTAGAGCGCTTTGAGACCTATGCTGGAAAGTGAAATATCTTCACATAAAAACTAGACAGAAGCATTCCCAGAAACTTCTCTGTGAAGTGTGCATTCAATTCACAGAGCTGAATCTTTCTTTTGATAGAGAAGTTTTGAGACACTCTTTCTGTAGAATCTGCAAGTGAATATCTGGAGCGCTTTGAGTCCTAGGCTGGAAAAGAAAGTATCTTCACATAGAAACTAGACAGAAGCATTCTCAAAGACTTCTCTGTGATGTGTGCATTCAACTCACAGAGTTGAAACATCCTTTTGATTTGGCAGTTTTAAAACAATCATTTTGTAGAATCTGCTAGTGGATATTTGCAGTATTTTGAGGCATATGCAGGAAAAGGTAATATCTTCACTTGAAAACTAGACAGAGGCATTCTCAGAAACTTCTTTCTGATGTGTGCCTTGAACTTCCGGAGTTGAACCTTCCTCTTCATAGAGCAGTTATATAATAGTCTTTAAGTATAATCTGCAAGTGGATATGTGGAGAACTTTGAGGACTGTGCTGGAAAAGGAAATGTCTTCCCATAGAAAGGAGACGGAAGCATTCTCAGAAGCTTCTCTGTGATGTCGGCATTCAACTCACAGAGTTGAACCTTCCTTTTGATAGAGCAGTTTTCAAACACACTTTGTGGATTCTGCAATTGGTTATTTGGAGAGTTTTGAGGCCTGTACTGGAAAAGGAAATATCTTCAGGTAAAAACTAGACAGAAGCATTCTCAGAAACTTCGTTGTGATGTTTGCATTCAACTCACGGAGTTGAACCCTCTTTTTGATTGCGCAGTTTTAAATCACTGTCTTTGTTGAATCTCCAAGTGGATATTTGGAGCGATTTGGGGCATATTCTGGAAAAGGAAATATCCTCACTTGAAAACTAGATAGAAGAAGTCCCAGAAACTCCTTTGTGACGTCTGCTTTCGACTCACAGAGTTGAACCTTCCTTTTCACAGAGCAGTTTGGAAACACTCTTTTTGTAGAATCTGCGAGTGGTTATTCGGAGAGCTTCGAGGCCCATGCTGGAAATGGAAATACCTTCACATAAAAACTAGACAGAAGCGTTCTCAGAAATTTCTCTGTGATGTGTGCATTGAACTCACAGAGTTGATCCTTCCTATTCATAGAGCATTTTTGTAACACTGTTTTAGGAGAATCCGCAAGTGGATTCTTGGGGAGATTTGAGGCCTATGCTGGAAAACGAAATATCTTCACATAGAAACTAGACGGAAGCATTATCAGAAACTTCTCTGTGATGTGTGCATTAAACTCACAGAGTTGAACATTGCTTTTGATGGAGCAGTTTTGAAACACTCTTTTCGTAGAATCTGCAAGTGGTTATTTAGAGCGCTTTGAGGCCTACGCTGCAAATGGAAATATCTTCACATAAAAACTAGACAGAAGCATTCTCACAAATTCCTTTGTGATGTGTGCATTCAACTCACAGAGATGAAGCTTCCTTTTCACAGGGCACTTTTGAAACACTGTGTTTGTGGGAACTACAAGTGGATATTTGGAGTGATTGCGGCCTCTGGTGGAAAAGCAAATATCATCAAATGAAAACTACACATAGGCATTCTCAGAAACTTCTTTGTGTGTGTGCATTCAACTCACAGAGTTGAAGAGTCCTTTTGGTAGAGCAGTTTTGAAGCACTCTTTTTGTAGAATCTGCGAGTGGTTATTCGGAGAGCTTTGAGGCCCATGCTGGAAAAGGAAATATCTTCACATAAAAACTGGACAGAAGCATTCCCAGAAAATTCTCTGTGATGTGTGCATTCAACTCACAGAGTTGAGCCTGCCTTTTCATACAGCATATTTGTAACACTCTTTCAGTATAATCTGCAAGTGGATATTTGGGGCGCTTTGAGGCCTATGCTGGAAAACGAAATCTCTTCACATAAAAATTAGACGGAAGCATTATCAGAAACTTCTCTGTGATGTGCACATTCAACTGTCAGGGTTGAACGTGCCTTTTGATACAGCCGTTTTCAAACGCTCGTTTTGTGGCATCTGCATTTCGGAATTTGGAGTGCTTTGAGGCCTATACTGGAAAAGGAAATATCCTCACATAGAAACTAGACAGAAGCATTCTCAGAAACTTCTTTGTGATGTGTGCATTCAACTCACAGGGTTCGACCTTCCTTTTGCTACAACAGTTTTGAAACACTCTTTTTGTAGAATCTGCAAGTGGTTATTTGGAGCGCTTCGAGGCCTATGAGTAAAAGGAAATATCTTCAGAGAAAACTAGCCAGAAGCATTCTCAGAAACTTCTGTGTGATGAGTACATTCCACTCACAGAGTTCAACGTTCCCTTTCACCGAGCAGTTCTGAAACACTCTTTTTGTAGAATCTGCAAGTGGCTACTTAGAGCGCTTTGAGACCTATGCTGGAAAGTGAAATATCTTCACATAAAAACTAGACAGAAGCATTCCCAGAAACTTCTCTGTGAAGTGTGCATTCAATTCACAGAGCTGAATCTTTCTTTTGATAGAGAAGTTTTGAGACACTCTTTCTGTAGAATCTGCAAGTGAATATCTGGAGCGCTTTGAGTCCTAGGCTGGAAAAGAAAGTATCTTCACATAGAAACTAGACAGAAGCATTCTCAAAGACTTCTCTGTGATGTGTGCATTCAACTCACAGAGTTGAAACATCCTTTTGATTTGGCAGTTTTAAAACAATCATTTTGTAGAATCTGCTAGTGGATATTTGCCGTATTTTGAGGCATATGCAGGAAAAGGTAATATCTTCACTTGAAAACTAGACAGAGGCATTCTCAGAAACTTCTTTCTGATGTGTGCCTTGAACTTCCGGAGTTGAACCTTCCTCTTCATAGAGCAGTTATATAATAGTCTTTAAGTATAATCTGCAAGTGGATATGTGGAGAACTTTGAGGACTGTGCTGGAAGAGGAAATGTCTTCCCATAGAAAGGAGACGGAAGCATTCTCAGAAGCTTCTCTGTGATGTCGGCATTCAACTCACAGAGTTGAAGCTTCCTTTTGATAGAGCAGTTTTCAAACACACTTTGTGGATTCTGCAATTGGTTATTTGGAGAGTTTTGAGGCCTGTACTGGAAAAGGAAATATCTTCAGGTAAAAACTAGACAGAAGCATTCTCAGAAACTTCGTTGTGATGTTTGCATTCAACTCACGGAGTTGAACCCTCTTTTTGATTGTGCAGTTTTAAATCACTGTCTTTGTTGAATCTCCAAGTGGATATTTGGAGCGATTTGGGGCATATTCTGGAAAAGGAAATATCCTCACTTGAAAACTAGATAGAAGAAGTCCCAGAAACTCCTTTGTGACGTCTGCTTTCGACTCACAGAGTTGAACCTTCCTTTTCACAGAGCAGTTTGGAAACACTCTTTTTGTAGAATCTGCGAGTGGTTATTCGGAGAGCTTCGAGGCCCATGCTGGAAATGGAAATACCTTCACATAAAAACTAGACAGAAGCGTTCTCAGAAATTTCTCTGTGATGTGTGCATTGAACTCACAGAGTTGATCCTTCCTATTGATAGAGCATTTTTGTAACACTGTTTTAGGAGAATCCGCAAGTGGATTCTTGGGGAGATTTGAGGCCTATGCTGGAAAACGAAATATCTTCACATAGAAACTAGACGGAAGCATTATCAGAAACTTCTCTGTGATGTGTGCATTAAACTCACAGAGTTGAACATTGCTTTTGATGGAGCAGTTTTGAAACACTCTTTTCGTAGAATCTGCAAGTGGTTATTTAGAGCGCTTTGAGGCCTACGCTGCAAATGGAAATATCTTCACATAAAAACTAGACAGAAGCATTCTCAGAAATTCCTTTGTGATGTGTGCATTCAACTCACAGAGATGAAGCTTCCTTTTCACAGGGCACTTTTGAAACACTGTGTTTGTGGGAACTACAAGTGGATATTTGGAGTGATTGCGGCCTCTGGTGGAAAAGCAAATATCATCAAATGAAAACTACACATAGGCATTCTCAGAAACTTCTTTGTGTGTGTGCATTCAACTCACAGAGTTGAAGAGTCCTTTTGGTAGAGCAGTTTTGAAGCACTCTTTTTGTAGAATCTGCGAGTGGTTATTCGGAGAGCTTTGAGGCCCATGCTGGAAAAGGAAATATCTTCACATAAAAACTGGACAGAAGCATTCCCAGAAAATTCTCTGTGATGTGTGCATTCAACTCACAGAGTTGAGCCTGCCTTTTCATACAGCATTTTTGTAACACTCTTTCAGTATAATCTGCAAGTGGATATTTGGGGCGCTTTGAGGCCTATGCTGGAAAACGAAATCTCTTCACATAAAAATTAGACGGAAGCATTATCAGAAACTTCTCTGTGATGTGCGCATTCAACTGTCAGGGTTGAACGTGCCTTTTGATACAGCCGTTTTCAAACGCTCGTTTTGTGGCATCTGCATTTCGGAATTTGGAGTGCTTTGAGGCCTATACTGGAAAAGGAAATATCCTCACATAGAAACTAGACAGAAGCATTCTCAGAAACTTCTTTGTGATGTGTGCATTCAACTCACAGGGTTCGACCTTCCTTTTGCTACAACAGTTTTGAAACACTCTTTTTGTAGAATCTGCAAGTGGTTATTTGGAGTGCTTCGAGGCCTATGAGTAAAAGGAAATATCTTCAGAGAAAACTAGCCAGAAGCATTCTCAGAAACTTCTGTGTGATGAGTACATTCCACTCACAGAGTTCAACGTTCCCTTTCACCGAGCAGTTCTGAAACACTCTTTTTGTAGAATCTGCAAGTGGCTACTTAGAGCGCTTTGAGACCTATGCTGGAAAGTGAAATATCTTCACATAAAAACTAGACAGAAGCATTCCCAGAAACTTCTCTGTGAAGTGTGCATTCAATTCACAGAGCTGAATCTTTCTTTTGATAGAGAAGTTTTGAGACACTCTTTCTGTAGAATCTGCAAGTGAATATCTGGAGCGCTTTGAGTCCTAGGCTGGAAAAGAAAGTATCTTCACATAGAAACTAGACAGAAGCATTCTCAAAGACTTCTCTGTGATGTGTGCATTCAACTCACAAAGTTGAAACATCCTTTTGATTTGGCAGTTTTAAAACAATCATTTTGTAGAATCTGCTAGTGGATATTTGCCGTATTTTGAGGCATATGCAGGAAAAGGTAATATCTTCACTTGAAAACTAGACAGAGGCATTCTCAGAAACTTCTTTCTGATGTGTGCCTTGAACTTCCGGAGTTGAACCTTCCTCTTCATAGAGCAGTTATATAATAGTCTTTAAGTATAATCTGCAAGTGGATATGTGGAGAACTTTGAGGACTGTGCTGGAAGAGGAAATGTCTTCCCATAGAAAGGAGACGGAAGCATTCTCAGAAGCTTCTCTGTGATGTCGGCATTCAACTCACAGAGTTGAACCTTCCTTTTGATAGAGCAGTTTTCAAACACACTTTGTGGATTCTGCAATTGGTTATTTGGAGAGTTTTGAGGCCTGTACTGGAAAAGGAAATATCTTCAGGTAAAAACTAGACAGAAGCATTCTCAGAAACTTCGTTGTGATGTTTGCATTCAACTCACGGAGTTGAACCCTCTTTTTGATTGCGCAGTTTTAAATCACTGTCTTTGTTGAATCTCCAAGTGGATATTTGGAGCGATTTGGGGCATATTCTGGAAAAGGAAATATCCTCACTTGAAAACTAGATAGAAGAAGTCCCAGAAACTCCTTTGTGACGTCTGCTTTCGACTCACAGAGTTGAACCTTCCTTTTCACAGAGCAGTTTGGAAACACTCTTTTTGTAGAATCTGCGAGTGGTTATTCGGAGAGCTTCGAGGCCCATGCTGGAAATGGAAATACCTTCACATAAAAACTAGACAGAAGCGTTCTCAGAAATTTCTCTGTGATGTGTGCATTGAACTCACAGAGTTGATCCTTCCTATTGATAGAGCATTTTTGTAACACTGTTTTAGGAGAATCCGCAAGTGGATTCTTGGGGAGATTTGAGGCCTATGCTGGAAAACGAAATATCTTCACATAGAAACTAGACGGAAGCATTATCAGAAACTTCTCTGTGATGTGTGCATTAAACTCACAGAGTTGAACATTGCTTTTGATGGAGCAGTTTTGAAACACTCTTTTCGTAGAATCTGCAAGTGGTTATTTAGAGCGCTTTGAGGCCTACGCTGCAAATGGAAATATCTTCACATAAAAACTAGACAGAAGCATTCTCAGAAATTCCTTTGTGATGTGTGCATTCAACTCACAGAGATGAAGCTTCCTTTTCACAGGGCACTTTTGAAACACTGTGTTTGTGGGAACTACAAGTGGATATTTGGAGTGATTGCGGCCTCTGGTGGAAAAGCAAATATCATCAAATGAAAACTACACATAGGCATTCTCAGAAACTTCTTTGTGTGTGTGCATTCAACTCACAGAGTTGAAGAGTCCTTTTGGTAGAGCAGTTTTGAAGCACTCTTTTTGTAGAATCTGCGAGTGGTTATTCGGAGAGCTTTGAGGCCCATGCTGGAAAAGGAAATATCTTCACATAAAAACTGGACAGAAGCATTCCCAGAAAATTCTCTGTGATGTGTGCATTCAACTCACAGAGTTGAGCCTGCCTTTTCATACAGCATTTTTGTAACACTCTTTCAGTATAATCTGCAAGTGGATATTTGGGGCGCTTTGAGGCCTATGCTGGAAAACGAAATATCTTCACATAAAAATTAGACGGAAGCATTATCAGAAACTTCTCTGTGATGTGCGCATTCAACTGTCAGGGTTGAACGTGCCTTTTGATACAGCCGTTTTCAAACGCTCGTTTTGTGGCATCTGCATTTCGGAATTTGGAGTGCTTTGAGGCCTATACTGGAAAAGGAAATATCCTCACATAGAAACTAGACAGAAGCATTCTCAGAAACTTCTTTGTGATGTGTGCATTCAACTCACAGGGTTCGACCTTCCTTTTGCTACAACAGTTTTGAAACACTCTTTTTGTAGAATCTGCAAGTCGTTATTTGGAGCGCTTCGAGGCCTATGAGTAAAAGGAAATATCTTCAGAGAAAACTAGCCAGAAGCATTCTCAGAAACTTCTGTGTGATGAGTACATTCCACTCACAGAGTTCAACGTTCCCTTTCACCGGGCAGTTCTGAAACACTCTTTTTGTAGAATCTGCAAGTGGCTACTTAGAGCGCTTTGAGACCTATGCTGGAAAGTGAAATATCTTCACATAAAAACTAGACAGAAGCATTCCCAGAAACTTCTCTGTGAAGTGTGCATTCAATTCACAGAGCTGAATCTTTCTTTTGATAGAGAAGTTTTGAGACACTCTTTCTGTAGAATCTGCAAGTGAATATCTGGAGCGCTTTGAGTCCTAGGCTGGAAAAGAAAGTATCTTCACATAGAAACTAGACAGAAGCATTCTCAAAGACTTCTCTGTGATGTGTGCATTCAACTCACAGAGTTGAAACATCCTTTTGATTTGGCAGTTTTAAAACAATCATTTTGTAGAATCTGCTAGTGGATATTTGCCGTATTTTGAGGCATATGCAGGAAAAGGTAATATCTTCACTTGAAAACTAGACAGAGGCATTCTCAGAAACTTCTTTCTGATGTGTGCCTTGAACTTCCGGAGTTGAACCTTCCTCTTCATAGAGCAGTTATATAATAGTCTTTAAGTATAATCTGCAAGTGGATATGTGGAGAACTTTGAGGACTGTGCTGGAAGAGGAAATGTCTTCCCATAGAAAGGAGACGGAAGCATTCTCAGAAGCTTCTCTGTGATGTCGGCATTCAACTCACAGAGTTGAACCTTCCTTTTGATAGAGCAGTTTTCAAACACACTTTGTGGATTCTGCAATTGGTTATTTGGAGAGTTTTGAGGCCTGTACTGGAAAAGGAAATATCTTCAGGTAAAAACTAGACAGAAGCATTCTCAGAAACTTCGTTGTGATGTTTGCATTCAACTCACGGAGTTGAACCCTCTTTTTGATTGCGCAGTTTTAAATCACTGTCTTTGTTGAATCTCCAAGTGGATATTTGGAGCGATTTGGGGCATATTCTGGAAAAGGAAATATCCTCACTTGAAAACTAGATAGAAGAAGTCCCAGAAACTCCTTTGTGACGTCTGCTTTCGACTCACAGAGTTGAACCTTCCTTTTCACAGAGCAGTTTGGAAACACTCTTTTTGTAGAATCTGCGAGTGGTTATTCGGAGAGCTTCGAGGCCCATGCTGGAAATGGAAATACCTTCACATAAAAACTAGACAGAAGCGTTCTCAGAAATTTCTCTGTGATGTGTGCATTGAACTCACAGAGTTGATCCTTCCTATTCATAGAGCATTTTTGTAACACTGTTTTAGGAGAATCCGCAAGTGGATTCTTGGGGAGGTTTGAGGCCTATGCTGGAAAACGAAATATCTTCACATAGAAACTAGACGGAAGCATTATCAGAAACTTCTCTGTGATGTGTGCATTAAACTCACAGAGTTGAACATTGCTTTTGATGGAGCAGTTTTGAAACACTCTTTTCGTAGAATCTGCAAGTGGTTATTTAGAGCGCTTTGAGGCCTACGCTGCAAATGGAAATATCTTCACATAAAAACTAGACAGAAGCATTCTCACAAATTCCTTTGTGATGTGTGCATTCAACTCACAGAGATGAAGCTTCCTTTTCACAGGGCACTTTTGAAACACTGTGTTTGTGGGAACTACAAGTGGATATTTGGAGTGATTGCGGCCTCTGGTGGAAAAGCAAATATCATCAAATGAAAACTACACATAGGCATTCTCAGAAACTTCTTTGTGTGTGTGCATTCAACTCACAGAGTTGAAGAGTCCTTTTGGTAGAGCAGTTTTGAAGCACTCTTTTTGTAGAATCTGCGAGTGGTTATTCGGAGAGCTTTGAGGCCCATGCTGGAAAAGGAAATATCTTCACATAAAAACTGGACAGAAGCATTCCCAGAAAATTCTCTGTGATGTGTGCATTCAACTCACAGAGTTGAGCCTGCCTTTTCATACAGCATTTTTGTAACACTCTTTCAGTATAATCTGCAAGTGGATATTTGGGGCGCTTTGAGGCCTATGCTGGAAAACGAAATCTCTTCACATAAAAATTAGACGGAAGCATTATCAGAAACTTCTCTGTGATGTGCGCATTCAACTGTCAGGGTTGAACGTGCCTTTTGATACAGCCGTTTTCAAACGCTCGTTTTGTGGCATCTGCATTTCGGAATTTGGAGTGCTTTGAGGCCTATACTGGAAAAGGAAATATCCTCACATAGAAACTAGACAGAAGCATTCTCAGAAACTTCTTTGTGATGTGTGCATTCAACTCACAGGGTTCGACCTTCCTTTTGCTACAACAGTTTTGAAACACTCTTTTTGTAGAATCTGCAAGTGGTTATTTGGAGCGCTTCAAGGCCTATGAGTAAAAGGAAATATCTTCAGAGAAAACTAGCCAGAAGCATTCTCAGAAACTTCTGTGTGATGAGTACATTCCACTCACAGAGTTCAACGTTCCCTTTCACCGAGCAGTTCTGAAACACTCTTTTTGTAGAATCTGCAAGTGGCTACTTAGAGCGCTTTGAGACCTATGCTGGAAAGTGAAATATCTTCACATAAAAACTAGACAGAAGCATTCCCAGAAACTTCTCTGTGAAGTGTGCATTCAATTCACAGAGCTGAATCTTTCTTTTGATAGAGAAGTTTTGAGACACTCTTTGTGTAGAATCTGCAAGTGAATATCTGGAGCGCTTTGAGTCCTAGGCTGGAAAAGAAAGTATCTTCACATAGAAACTAGACAGAAGCATTCTCAAAGACTTCTCTGTGATGTGTGCATTCAACTCACAGAGTTGAAACATCCTTTTGATTTGGCAGTTTTAAAACAATCATTTTGTAGAATCTGCTAGTGGATATTTGCCGTATTTTGAGGCATATGCAGGAAAAGGTAATATCTTCACTTGAAAACTAGACAGAGGCATTCTCAGAAACTTCTTTCTGATGTGTGCCTTGAACTTCCGGAGTTGAACCTTCCTCTTCATAGAGCAGTTATATAATAGTCTTTAAGTATAATCTGCAAGTGGATATGTGGAGAACTTTGAGGACTGTGCTGGAAGAGGAAATATCTTCCCATAGAAAGGAGACGGAAGCATTCTCAGAAGCTTCTCTGTGATGTCGGCATTCAACTCACAGAGTTGAACCTTCCTTTTGATAGAGCAGTTTTCAAACACACTTTGTGGATTCTGCAATTGGTTATTTGGAGAGTTTTGAGGCCTGTACTGGAAAAGGAAATATCTTCAGGTAAAAACTAGACAGAAGCATTCTCAGAAACTTCGTTGTGATGTTTGCATTCAACTCACGGGGTTGAACCCTCTTTTTGATTGCGCAGTTTTAAATCACTGTCTTTGTTGAATCTCCAAGTGGATATTTGGAGCGATTTGGGGCATATTCTGGAAAAGGAAATATCCTCACTTGAAAACTAGATAGAAGAAGTCCCAGAAACTCCTTTGTGACGTCTGCTTTCGACTCACAGAGTTGAACCTTCCTTTTCACAGGGCAGTTTGGAAACACTCTTTTTGTAGAATCTGCGAGTGGTTATTCGGAGAGCTTCGAGGCCCATGCTGGAAATGGAAATACCTTCACATAAAAACTAGACAGAAGCGTTCTCAGAAATTTCTCTGTGATGTGTGCATTGAACTCACAGAGTTGATCCTTCCTATTCATAGAGCATTTTTGTAACACTGTTTTAGGAGAATCCGCAAGTGGATTCTTGGGGAGATTTGAGGCCTATGCTGGAAAACGAAATATCTTCACATAGAAACTAGACGGAAGCATTATCAGAAACTTCTCTGTGATGTGTGCATTAAACTCACAGAGTTGAACATTGCTTTTGATGGAGCAGTTTTGAAACACTCTTTTCGTAGAATCTGCAAGTGGTTATTTAGAGCGCTTTGAGGCCTACGCTGCAAATGGAAATATCTTCACATAAAAACTAGACAGAAGCATTCTCACAAATTCCTTTGTGATGTGTGCATTCAACTCACAGAGATGAAGCTTCCTTTTCACAGGGCACTTTTGAAACACTGTGTTTGTGGGAACTACAAGTGGATATTTGGAGTGATTGCGGCCTCTGGTGGAAAAGCAAATATCATCAAATGAAAACTACACATAGGCATTCTCAGAAACTTCTTTGTGTGTGTGCATTCAACTCACAGAGTTGAAGAGTCCTTTTGGTAGAGCAGTTTTGAAGCACTCTTTTTGTAGAATCTGCGAGTGGTTATTCGGAGAGCTTTGAGGCCCATGCTGGAAAAGGAAATATCTTCACATAAAAACTGGACAGAAGCATTCCCAGAAAATTCTCTGTGATGTGTGCATTCAACTCACAGAGTTGAGCCTGCCTTTTCATACAGCATTTTTGTAACACTCTTTCAGTATAATCTGCAAGTGGATATTTGGGGCGCTTTGAGGCCTATGCTGGAAAACGAAATCTCTTCACATAAAAATTAGACGGAAGCATTATCAGAAACTTCTCTGTGATGTGCGCATTCAACTGTCAGGGTTGAACGTGCCTTTTGATACAGCCGTTTTCAAACGCCCGTTTTGTGGCATCTGCATTTCGGAATTTGGAGTGCTTTGAGGCCTATACTGGAAAAGGAAATATCCTCACATAGAAACTAGACAGAAGCATTCTCAGAAACTTCTTTGTGATGTGTGCATTCAACTCACAGGGTTCGACCTTCCTTTTGCTACAACAGTTTTGAAACACTCTTTTTGTAGAATCTGCAAGTGGTTATTTGGAGCGCTTCGAGGCCTATGAGTAAAAGGAAATATCTTCAGAGAAAACTAGCCAGAAGCATTCTCAGAAACTTCTGTGTGATGAGTACATTCCACTCACAGAGTTCAACGTTCCCTTTCACCGGGCAGTTCTGAAACACTCTTTTTGTAGAATCTGCAAGTGGCTACTTAGAGCGCTTTGAGACCTATGCTGGAAAGTGAAATATCTTCACATAAAAACTAGACAGAAGCATTCCCAGAAACTTCTCTGTGAAGTGTGCATTCAATTCACAGAGCTGAATCTTTCTTTTGATAGAGAAGTTTTGAGACACTCTTTCTGTAGAATCTGCAAGTGAATATCTGGAGCGCTTTGAGTCCTAGGCTGGAAAAGAAAGTATCTTCACATAGAAACTAGACAGAAGCATTCTCAAAGACTTCTCTGTGATGTGTGCATTCAACTCACAGAGTTGAAACATCCTTTTGATTTGGCAGTTTTAAAACAATCATTTTGTAGAATCTGCTAGTGGATATTTGCCGTATTTTGAGGCATATGCAGGAAAAGGTAATATCTTCACTTGAAAACTAGACAGAGGCATTCTCAGAAACTTCTTTCTGATGTGTGCCTTGAACTTCCGGAGTTGAACCTTCCTCTTCATAGAGCAGTTATATAATAGTCTTTAAGTATAATCTGCAAGTGGATATGTGGAGAACTTTGAGGACTGTGCTGGAAGAGGAAATGTCTTCCCATAGAAAGGAGACGGAAGCATTCTCAGAAGCTTCTCTGTGATGTCGGCATTCAACTCACAGAGTTGAACCTTCCTTTTGATAGAGCAGTTTTCAAACACACTTTGTGGATTCTGCAATTGGTTATTTGGAGAGTTTTGAGGCCTGTACTGGAAAAGGTAATATCTTCAGGTAAAAACTAGACAGAAGCATTCTCAGAAACTTCGTTGTGATGTTTGCATTCAACTCACGGGGTTGAACCCTCTTTTTGATTGCGCAGTTTTAAATCACTGTCTTTGTTGAATCTCCAAGTGGATATTTGGAGCGATTTGGGGCATATTCTGGAAAAGGAAATATCCTCACTTGAAAACTAGATAGAAGAAGTCCCAGAAACTCCTTTGTGACGTCTGCTTTCGACTCACAGAGTTGAACCTTCCTTTTCACAGAGCAGTTTGGAAACACTCTTTTTGTAGAATCTGCGAGTGGTTATTCGGAGAGCTTCGAGGCCCATGCTGGAAATGGAAATACCTTCACATAAAAACTAGACAGAAGCGTTCTCAGAAATTTCTCTGTGATGTGTGCATTGAACTCACAGAGTTGATCCTTCCTATTCATAGAGCATTTTTGTAACACTGTTTTAGGAGAATCCGCAAGTGGATTCTTGGGGAGATTTGAGGCCTATGCTGGAAAACGAAATATCTTCACATAGAAACTAGACGGAAGCATTATCAGAAACTTCTCTGTGATGTGTGCATTAAACTCACAGAGTTGAACATTGCTTTTGATGGAGCAGTTTTGAAACACTCTTTTCGTAGAATCTGCAAGTGGTTATTTAGAGCGCTTTGAGGCCTACGCTGCAAATGGAAATATCTTCACATAAAAACTAGACAGAAGCATTCTCACAAATTCCTTTGTGATGTGTGCATTCAACTCACAGAGATGAAGCTTCCTTTTCACAGGGCACTTTTGAAACACTGTGTTTGTGGGAACTACAAGTGGATATTTGGAGTGATTGCGGCCTCTGGTGGAAAAGCAAATATCATCAAATGAAAACTACACATAGGCATTCTCAGAAACTTCTTTGTGTGTGTGCATTCAACTCACAGAGTTGAAGAGTCCTTTTGGTAGAGCAGTTTTGAAGCACTCTTTTTGTAGAATCTGCGAGTGGTTATTCGGAGAGCTTTGAGGCCCATGCTGGAAAAGGAAATATCTTCACATAAAAACTGGACAGAAGCATTCCCAGAAAATTCTCTGTGATGTGTGCATTCAACTCACAGAGTTGAGCCTGCCTTTTCATACAGCATTTTTGTAACACTCTTTCAGTATAATCTGCAAGTGGATATTTGGGGCGCTTTGAGGCCTATGCTGGAAAACGAAATCTCTTCACATAAAAATTAGACGGAAGCATTATCAGAAACTTCTCTGTGATGTGCGCATTCAACTCTCAGGGTTGAACGTGCCTTTTGATACAGCCGTTTTCAAACGCTCGTTTTGTGGCATCTGCATTTCGGAATTTGGAGTGCTTTGAGGCCTATACTGGAAAAGGAAATATCCTCACATAGAAACTAGACAGAAGCATTCTCAGAAACTTCTTTGTGATGTGTGCATTCAACTCACAGGGTTCGACCTTCCTTTTGCTACAACAGTTTTGAAACACTCTTTTTGTAGAATCTGCAAGTGGTTATTTGGAGCGCTTCGAGGCCTATGAGTAAAAGGAAATATCTTCAGAGAAAACTAGCCAGAAGCATTCTCAGAAACTTCTGTGTGATGAGTACATTCCACTCACAGAGTTGAACGTTCCCTTTCACCGGGCAGTTCTGAAACACTCTTTTTGTAGAATCTGCAAGTGGCTACTTAGAGCGCTTTGAGACCTATGCTGGAAAGTGAAATATCTTCACATAAAAACTAGACAGA
Source organism: Pongo pygmaeus (assembly GCF_028885625.2). NCBI lineage: Eukaryota > Metazoa > Chordata > Mammalia > Primates > Hominidae > Pongo > Pongo pygmaeus. The sequence goes on along the minus strand of NC_072391.2, from coordinate 40,415,799 downwards.
AGCATTCCCAGAAACTTCTCTGTGAAGTGTGCATTCAATTCACAGAGCTGAATCTTTCTTTTGATAGAGAAGTTTTGAGACACTCTTTCTGTAGAATCTGCAAGTGAATATCTGGAGCGCTTTGAGTCCTAGGCTGGAAAAGAAAGTATCTTCACATAGAAACTAGACAGAAGCATTCTCAAAGACTTCTCTGTGATGTGTGCATTCAACTCACAGAGTTGAAACATCCTTTTGATTTGGCAGTTTTAAAACAATCATTTTGTAGAATCTGCTAGTGGATATTTGCCGTATTTTGAGGCATATGCAGGAAAAGGTAATATCTTCACTTGAAAACTAGACAGAGGCATTCTCAGAAACTTCTTTCTGATGTGTGCCTTGAACTTCCGGAGTTGAAGCTTCCTCTTCATAGAGCAGTTATATAATAGTCTTTAAGTATAATCTGCAAGTGGATATGTGGAGAACTTTGAGGACTGTGCTGGAAGAGGAAATGTCTTCCCATAGAAAGGAGACGGAAGCATTCTCAGAAGCTTCTCTGTGATGTCGGCATTCAACTCACAGAGTTGAACCTTCCTTTTGATAGAGCAGTTTTCAAACACACTTTGTGGATTCTGCAATTGGTTATTTGGAGAGTTTTGAGGCCTGTACTGGAAAAGGAAATATCTTCAGGTAAAAACTAGACAGAAGCATTCTCAGAAACTTCGTTGTGATGTTTGCATTCAACTCACGGAGTTGAACCCTCTTTTTGATTGCGCAGTTTTAAATCACTGTCTTTGTTGAATCTCCAAGTGGATATTTGGAGCGATTTGGGGCATATTCTGGAAAAGGAAATATCCTCACTTGAAAACTAGATAGAAGAAGTCCCAGAAACTCCTTTGTGACGTCTGCTTTCGACTCACAGAGTTGAACTTTCCTTTTCACAGAGCAGTTTGGAAACACTCTTTTTGTAGAATCTGCGAGTGGTTATTCGGAGAGCTTCGAGGCCCATGCTGGAAATGGAAATACCTTCACATAAAAACTAGACAGAAGCGTTCTCAGAAATTTCTCTGTGATGTGTGCATTGAACTCACAGAGTTGATCCTTCCTATTCATAGAGCATTTTTGTAACACTGTTTTAGGAGAATCCGCAAGTGGATTCTTGGGGAGATTTGAGGCCTATGCTGGAAAACGAAATATCTTCACATAGAAACTAGACGGAAGCATTATCAGAAACTTCTCTGTGATGTGTGCATTAAACTCACAGAGTTGAACATTGCTTTTGATGGAGCAGTTTTGAAACACTCTTTTCGTAGAATCTGCAAGTGGTTATTTAGAGCGCTTTGAGGCCTACGCTGCAAATGGAAATATCTTCACATAAAAACTAGACAGAAGCATTCTCACAAATTCCTTTGTGATGTGTGCATTCAACTCACAGAGATGAAGCTTCCTTTTCACAGGGCACTTTTGAAACACTGTGTTTGTGGGAACTACAAGTGGATATTTGGAGTGATTGCGGCCTCTGGTGGAAAAGCAAATATCATCAAATGAAAACTACACATAGGCATTCTCAGAAACTTCTTTGTGTGTGTGCATTCAACTCACAGAGTTGAAGAGTCCTTTTGGTAGAGCAGTTTTGAAGCACTCTTTTTGTAGAATCTGCGAGTGGTTATTCGGAGAGCTTTGAGGCCCATGCTGGAAAAGGAAATATCTTCACATAAAAACTGGACAGAAGCATTCCCAGAAAATTCTCTGTGATGTGTGCATTCAACTCACAGAGTTGAGCCTGCCTTTTCATACAGCATTTTTGTAACACTCTTTCAGTATAATCTGCAAGTGGATATTTGGGGCGCTTTGAGGCCTATGCTGGAAAACGAAATCTCTTCACATAAAAATTAGACGGAAGCATTATCAGAAACTTCTCTGTGATGTGCGCATTCAACTCTCAGGGTTGAACGTGCCTTTTGATACAGCCGTTTTCAAACGCTCGTTTTGTGGCATCTGCATTTCGGAATTTGGAGTGCTTTGAGGCCTATACTGGAAAAGGAAATATCCTCACATAGAAACTAGACAGAAGCATTCTCAGAAACTTCTTTGTGATGTGTGCATTCAACTCACAGGGTTCGACCTTCCTTTTGCTACAACAGTTTTGAAACACTCTTTTTGTAGAATCTGCAAGTGGTTATTTGGAGCGCTTTGAGGCCTATGAGTAAAAGGAAATATCTTCAGAGAAAACTAGCCAGAAGCATTCTCAGAAACTTCTGTGTGATGAGTACATTCCACTCACAGATTTCAACGTTCCCTTTCACCGAGCAGTTCTGAAACACTCTTTTTGTAGAATCTGCAAGTGGCTACTTAGAGCGCTTTGAGACCTATGCTGGAAAGTGAAATATCTTCACATAAAAACTAGACAGAAGCATTCCCAGAAACTTCTCTGTGAAGTGTGCATTCAATTCACAGAGCTGAATCTTTCTTTTGATAGAGAAGTTTTGAGACACTCTTTCTGTAGAATCTGCAAGTGAATATCTGGAGCGCTTTGAGTCCTAGGCTGGAAAAGAAAGTATCTTCACATAGAAACTAGACAGAAGCATTCTCAAAGACTTCTCTGTGATGTGTGCATTCAAGTCACAGAGTTGAAACATCCTTTTGATTTGGCAGTTTTAAAACAATCATTTTGTTGAATCTGCTAGTGGATATTTGCCGTATTTTGAGGCATATGCAGGAAAAGGTAATATCTTCACTTGAAAACTAGACAGAGGCATTCTCAGAAACTTCTTTCTGATGTGTGCCTTGAACTTCCGGAGTTGAACCTTCCTCTTCATAGAGCAGTTATATAATAGTCTTTAAGTATAATCTGCAAGTGGATATGTGGAGAACTTTGAGGACTGTGCTGGAAAAGGAAATGTCTTCCCATAGAAAGGAGACGGAAGCATTCTCAGAAGCTTCTCTGTGATGTCGGCATTCAACTCACAGAGTTGAACCTTCCTTTTGATAGAGCAGTTTTCAAACACACTTTGTGGATTCTGCAATTGGTTATTTGGAGAGTTTTGAGGCCTGTACTGGAAAAGGAAATATCTTCAGGTAAAAACTAGACAGAAGCATTCTCAGAAACTTCGTTGTGATGTTTGCATTCAACTCACGGAGTTGAACCCTCTTTTTGATTGCGCAGTTTTAAATCACTGTCTTTGTTGAATCTCCAAGTGGATATTTGGAGCGATTTGGGGCATATTCTGGAAAAGGAAATATCCTCACTTGAAAACTAGATAGAAGAAGTCCCAGAAACTCCTTTGTGACGTCTGCTTTCGACTCACAGAGTTGAACCTTCCTTTTCACAGAGCAGTTTGGAAACACTCTTTTTGTAGAATCTGCGAGTGGTTATTCGGAGAGCTTCGAGGCCCATGCTGGAAATGGAAATACCTTCACATAAAAACTAGACAGAAGCGTTCTCAGAAATTTCTCTGTGATGTGTGCATTGAACTCACAGAGTTGATCCTTCCTATTCATAGAGCATTTTTGTAACACTGTTTTAGGAGAATCCGCAAGTGGATTCTTGGGGAGATTTGAGGCCTATGCTGGAAAACGAAATATCTTCACATAGAAACTAGACGGAAGCATTATCAGAAACTTCTCTGTGATGTGTGCATTAAACTCACAGAGTTGAACATTGCTTTTGATGGAGCAGTTTTGAAACACTCTTTTCGTAGAATCTGCAAGTGGTTATTTAGAGCGCTTTGAGGCCTACGCTGCAAATGGAAATATCTTCACATAAAACTAGACAGAAGCATTCTCACAAATTCCTTTGTGATGTGTGCATTCAACTCACAGAGATGAAGCTTCCTTTTCACAGGGCACTTTTGAAACACTGTGTTTGTGGGAACTACAAGTGGATATTTGGAGTGATTGCGGCCTCTGGTGGAAAAGCAAATATCATCAAATGAAAACTACACATAGGCATTCTCAGAAACTTCTTTGTGTGTGTGCATTCAACTCACAGAGTTGAAGAGTCCTTTTGGTAGAGCAGTTTTGAAGCACTCTTTTTGTAGAATCTGCGAGTGGTTATTCGGAGAGCTTTGAGGCCCATGCTGGAAAAGGAAATATCTTCACATAAAAACTGGACAGAAGCATTCCCAGAAAATTCTCTGTGATGTGTGCATTCAACTCACAGAGTTGAGCCTGCCTTTTCATACAGCATTTTTGTAACACTCTTTCAGTATAATCTGCAAGTGGATATTTGGGGCGCTTTGAGGCCTATGCTGGAAAACGAAATATCTTCACATAAAAATTAGACGGAAGCATTATCAGAAACTTCTCTGTGATGTGCGCATTCAACTCTCAGGGTTGAACGTGCCTTTTGATACAGCCGTTTACAAACCCTCGTTTTGTGGCATCTGCATTTCGGAATTTGGAGTGCTTTGAGGCCTATACTGGAAAAGGAAATATCCTCACATAGAAACTAGACAGAAGCATTCTCAGAAACTTCTTTGTGATGTGTGCATTCAACTCACAGGGTTCGACCTTCCTTTTGCTACAACAGTTTTGAAACACTCTTTTTGTAGAATCTGCAAGTGGTTATTTGGAGCGCTTCGAGGCCTATGAGTAAAAGGAAATATCTTCAGAGAAAACTAGCCAGAAGCATTCTCAGAAACTTCTGTGTGATGAGTACATTCCACTCACAGAGTTGAACGTTCCCTTTCACCGAGCAGTTCTGAAACACTCTTTTTGTAGAATCTGCAAGTGGCTACTTAGAGCGCTTTGAGACCTATGCTGGAAAGTGAAATATCTTCACATAAAAACTAGACAGAAGCATTCCCAGAAACTTCTCTGTGAAGTGTGCATTCAATTCACAGAGCTGAATCTCTCTTTTGATAGAGAAGTTTTGAGACACTCTTTCTGTAGAATCTGCAAGTGAATATCTGGAGCGCTTTGAGTCCTAGGCTGGAAAAGAAAGTATCTTCACATAGAAACTAGACAGAAGCATTCTCAAAGACTTCTCTGTGATGTGTGCATTCAACTCACAAAGTTGAAACATCCTTTTGATTTGGCAGTTTTAAAACAATCATTTTGTAGAATCTGCTAGTGGATATTTGCCGTATTTTGAGGCATATGCAGGAAAAGGTAATATCTTCACTTGAAAACTAGACAGAGGCATTCTCAGAAACTTCTTTCTGATGTGTGCCTTGAACTTCCGGAGTTGAACCTTCCTCTTCATAGAGCAGTTATATAATAGTCTTTAAGTATAATCTGCAAGTGGATATGTGGAGAACTTTGAGGACTGTGCTGGAAGAGGAAATGTCTTCCCATAGAAAGGAGACGGAAGCATTCTCAGAAGCTTCTCTGTGATGTCGGCATTCAACTCACAGAGTTGAACCTTCCTTTTGATAGAGCAGTTTTCAAACACACTTTGTGGATTCTGCAATTGGTTATTTGGAGAGTTTTGAGGCCTGTACTGGAAAAGGAAATATCTTCAGGTAAAAACTAGACAGAAGCATTCTCAGAAACTTCGTTGTGATGTTTGCATTCAACTCACGGAGTTGAACCCTCTTTTTGATTGCGCAGTTTTAAATCACTGTCTTTGTTGAATCTCCAAGTGGATATTTGGAGCGATTTGGGGCATATTCTGGAAAAGGAAATATCCTCACTTGAAAACTAGATAGAAGAAGTCCCAGAAACTCCTTTGTGACGTCTGCTTTCGACTCACAGAGTTGAACCTTCCTTTTCACAGAGCAGTTTGGAAACACTCTTTTTGTAGAATCTGCGAGTGGTTATTCGGAGAGCTTCGAGGCCCATGCTGGAAATGGAAATACCTTCACATAAAAACTAGACAGAAGCGTTCTCAGAAATTTCTCTTTGATGTGTGCATTGAACTCACAGAGTTGATCCTTCCTATTCATAGAGCATTTTTGTAACACTGTTTTAGGAGAATCCGCAAGTGGATTCTTGGGGAGATTTGAGGCCTATGCTGGAAAACGAAATATCTTCACATAGAAACTAGACGGAAGCATTATCAGAAACTTCTCTGTGATGTGTGCATTAAACTCACAGAGTTGAACATTGCTTTTGATGGAGCAGTTTTGAAACACTCTTTTCGTAGAATCTGCAAGTGGTTATTTAGAGCGCTTTGAGGCCTACGCTGCAAATGGAAATATCTTCACATAAAAACTAGACAGAAGCATTCTCACAAATTCCTTTGTGATGTGTGCATTCAACTCACAGAGATGAAGCTTCCTTTTCACAGGGCACTTTTGAAACACTGTGTTTGTGGGAACTACAAGTGGATATTTGGAGTGATTGCGGCCTCTGGTGGAAAAGCAAATATCATCAAATGAAAACTACACATAGGCATTCTCAGAAACTTCTTTGTGTGTGTGCATTCAACTCACAGAGTTGAACAGTCCTTTCGGTAGAGCAGTTTTGAAGCACTCTTTTTGTAGAATCTGCGAGTGGTTATTCGGAGAGCTTTGAGGCCCATGCTGGAAAAGGAAATATCTTCACATAAAAACTGGACAGAAGCATTCTCAGAAAATTCTCTGTGATGTGTGCATTCAACTCACAGAGTTGAGCCTGCCTTTTCATAAAGCATTTTTGTAACACTCTTTCAGTATAATCTGCAAGTGGATATTTGGGGCGTTTTGAGGCCTATGCTGGGAAACGAAATATCTTCACATAAAAATTAGACGGAAGCATTATCAGAAACTTCTCTGTGATGTGCGCATTCAACTCACAGGGTTGAACGTGCCTTTTGATACAGCCGTTTTCAAACGCTCGTTTTGTGGCATCTGCATTTCGGAATTTGGAGTGCTTTGAGGCCTATACTGGAAAAGGAAATATCCTCACATAGAAACTAGACAGAAGCATTCTCAGAAACTTCTTTGTGATGTGTGCATTCAACTCACAGGGTTCGACCTTCCTTTTGCTACAACAGTTTTGAAACACTCTTTTTGTAGAATCTGCAAGTGGTTATTTGGAGCGCTTCGAGGCCTATGAGTAAAAGGAAATATCTTCAGAGAAAACTAGCCAGAAGCATTCTCAGAAACTTCTGTGTGATGAGTACATTCCACTCACAGAGTTCAACGTTCCCTTTCACCGAGCAGTTCTGAAACACTCTTTTTGTAGAATCTGCAAGTGGCTACTTAGAGCGCTTTGAGACCTATGCTGGAAAGTGAAATATCTTCACATAAAAACTAGACAGAAGCATTCCCAGAAACTTCTCTGTGAAGTGTGCATTCAATTCACAGAGCTGAATCTTTCTTTTGATAGAGAAGTTTTGAGACACTCTTTCTGTAGAATCTGCAAGTGAATATCTGGAGCGCTTTGAGTCCTAGGCTGGAAAAGAAAGTATCTTCACATAGAAACTAGACAGAAGCATTCTCAAAGACTTCTCTGTGATGTGTGCATTCAACTCACAGAGTTGAAACATCCTTTTGATTTGGCAGTTTTAAAACAATCATTTTGTAGAATCTGCTAGTGGATATTTGCCGTATTTTGAGGCATATGCAGGAAAAGGTAATATCTTCACTTGAAAACTAGACAGAGGCATTCTCAGAAACTTCTTTCTGATGTGTGCCTTGAACTTCCGGAGTTGAACCTTCCTCTTCATAGAGCAGTTATATAATAGTCTTTAAGTATAATCTGCAAGTGGATATGTGGAGAACTTTGAGGACTGTGCTGGAAGAGGAAATGTCTTCCCATAGAAAGGAGACGGAAGCATTCTCAGAAGCTTCTCTGTGATGTCGGCATTCAACTCACAGAGTTGAACCTTCCTTTTGATAGAGCAGTTTTCAAACACACTTTGTGGATTCTGCAATTGGTTATTTGGAGAGTTTTGAGGCCTGTACTGGAAAAGGAAATATCTTCAGGTAAAAACTAGACAGAAGCATTCTCAGAAACTTCGTTGTGATGTTTGCATTCAACTCACGGGGTTGAACCCTCTTTTTGATTGCGCAGTTTTAAATCACTGTCTTTGTTGAATCTCCAAGTGGATATTTGGAGCGATTTGGGGCATATTCTGGAAAAGGAAATATCCTCACTTGAAAACTAGATAGAAGAAGTCCCAGAAACTCCTTTGTGACGTCTGCTTTCGACTCACAGAGTTGAACCTTCCTTTTCACAGAGCAGTTTGGAAACACTCTTTTTGTAGAATCTGCGAGTGGTTATTCGGAGAGCTTCAAGGCCCATGCTGGAAATGGAAATACCTTCACATAAAAACTAGACAGAAGCGTTCTCAGAAATTTCTCTGTGATGTGTGCATTGAACTCACAGAGTTGATCCTTCCTATTCATAGAGCATTTTTGTAACACTGTTTTAGGAGAATCCGCAAGTGGATTCTTGGGGAGATTTGAGGCCTATGCTGGAAAACGAAATATCTTCACATAGAAACTAGACGGAAGCATTATCAGAAACTTCTCTGTGATGTGTGCATTAAACTCACAGAGTTGAACATTGCTTTTGATGGAGCAGTTTTGAAACACTCTTTTCGTAGAATCTGCAAGTGGTTATTTAGAGCGCTTTGAGGCCTACGCTGCAAATGGAAATATCTTCACATAAAAACTAGACAGAAGCATTCTCACAAATTCCTTTGTGATGTGTGCATTCAACTCACAGAGATGAAGCTTCCTTTTCACAGGGCACTTTTGAAACACTGTGTTTGTGGGAACTACAAGTGGATATTTGGAGTGATTGCGGCCTCTGGTGGAAAAGCAAATATCATCAAATGAAAACTACACATAGGCATTCTCAGAAACTTCTTTGTGTGTGTGCATTCAACTCACAGAGTTGAAGAGTCCTTTTGGTAGAGCAGTTTTGAAGCACTCTTTTTGTAGAATCTGCGAGTGGTTATTCGGAGAGCTTTGAGGCCCATGCTGGAAAAGGAAATATCTTCACATAAAAACTGGACAGAAGCATTCCCAGAAAATTCTCTGTGATGTGTGCATTCAACTCACAGAGTTGAGCCTGCCTTTTCATACAGCATTTTTGTAACACTCTTTCAGTATAATCTGCAAGTGGATATTTGGGGCGCTTTGAGGCCTATGCTGGAAAACGAAATATCTTCACATAAAAATTAGACGGAAGCATTATCAGAAACTTCTCTGTGATGTGCGCATTCAACTGTCAGGGTTGAACGTGCCTTTTGATACAGCCGTTTTCAAACGCTCGTTTTGTGGCATCTGCATTTCGGAATTTGGAGTGCTTTGAGGCCTATACTGGAAAAGGAAATATCCTCACATAGAAACTAGACAGAAGCATTCTCAGAAACTTCTTTGTGATGTGTGCATTCAACTCACAGGGTTCGACCTTCCTTTTGCTACAACAGTTTTGAAACACTCTTTTTGTAGAATCTGCAAGTGGTTATTTGGAGCGCTTCGAGGCCTATGAGTAAAAGGAAATATCTTCAGAGAAAACTAGCCAGAAGCATTCTCAGAAACTTCTGTGTGATGAGTACATTCCACTCACAGAGTTCAACGTTCCCTTTCACCGAGCAGTTCTGAAACACTCTTTTTGTAGAATCTGCAAGTGGCTACTTAGAGCGCTTTGAGACCTATGCTGGAAAGTGAAATATCTTCACATAAAAACTAGACAGAAGCATTCCCAGAAACTACTCTGTGAAGTGTGCATTCAATTCACAGAGCTGAATCTTTCTTTTGATAGAGAAGTTTTGAGACACTCTTTCTGTAGAATCTGCAAGTGAATATCTGGAGCGCTTTGAGTCCTAGGCTGGAAAAGAAAGTATCTTCACATAGAAACTAGACAGAAGCATTCTCAAAGACTTCTCTGTGATGTGTGCATTCAAGTCACAGAGTTGAAACATCCTTTTGATTTGGCAGTTTTAAAACAATCATTTTGTTGAATCTGCTAGTGGATATTTGCCGTATTTTGAGGCATATGCAGGAAAAGGTAATATCTTCACTTGAAAACTAGACAGAGGCATTCTCAGAAACTTCTTTCTGATGTGTGCCTTGAACTTCCGGAGTTGAACCTTCCTCTTCATAGAGCAGTTATATAATAGTCTTTAAGTATAATCTGCAAGTGGATATGTGGAGAACTTTGAGGACTGTGCTGGAAAAGGAAATGTCTTCCCATAGAAAGGAGACGGAAGCATTCTCAGAAGCTTCTCTGTGATGTCGGCATTCAACTCACAGAGTTGAACCTTCCTTTTGATAGAGCAGTTTTCAAACACACTTTGTGGATTCTGCAATTGGTTATTTGGAGAGTTTTGAGGCCTGTACTGGAAAAGGAAATATCTTCAGGTAAAAACTAGACAGAAGCATTCTCAGAAACTTCGTTGTGATGTTTGCATTCAACTCACGGAGTTGAACCCTCTTTTTGATTGCGCAGTTTTAAATCACTGTCTTTGTTGAATCTCCAAGTGGATATTTGGAGCGATTTGGGGCATATTCTGGAAAAGGAAATATCCTCACTTGAAAACTAGATAGAAGAAGTCCCAGAAACTCCTTTGTGACGTCTGCTTTCGACTCACAGAGTTGAACCTTCCTTTTCACAGAGCAGTTTGGAAACACTCTTTTTGTAGAATCTGCGAGTGGTTATTCGGAGAGCTTCGAGGCCCATGCTGGAAATGGAAATACCTTCACATAAAAACTAGACAGAAGCGTTCTCAGAAATTTCTCTGTGATGTGTGCATTGAACTCACAGAGTTGATCCTTCCTATTCATAGAGCATTTTTGTAACACTGTTTTAGGAGAATCCGCAAGTGGATTCTTGGGGAGATTTGAGGCCTATGCTGGAAAACGAAATATCTTCACATAGAAACTAGACGGAAGCATTATCAGAAACTTCTCTGTGATGTGTGCATTAAACTCACAGAGTTGAACATTGCTTTTGATGGAGCAGTTTTGAAACACTCTTTTCGCAGAATCTGCAAGTGGTTATTTAGAGCGCTTTGAGGCCTACGCTGCAAATGGAAATATCTTCACATAAAAACTAGACAGAAGCATTCTCACAAATTCCTTTGTGATGTGTGCATTCAACTCACAGAGATGAAGCTTCCTTTTCACAGGGCACTTTTGAAACACTGTGTTTGTGGGAACTACAAGTGGATATTTGGAGTGATTGCGGCCTCTGGTGGAAAAGCAAATATCATCAAATGAAAACTACACATAGGCATTTTCAGAAACTTCTTTGTGTGTGTGCATTCAACTCACAGAGTTGAAGAGTCCTTTTGGTAGAGCAGTTTTGAAGCACTCTTTTTGTAGAATCTCCGAGTGGTTATTCGGAGAGCTTTGAGGCCCATGCTGGAAAAGGAAATATCTTCACATAAAAACTGGACAGAAGCATTCCCAGAAAATTCTCTGTGATGTGTGCATTCAACTCACAGAGTTGAGCCTGCCTTTTCATACAGCATTTTTGTAACACTCTTTCAGTATAATCTGCAAGTGGATATTTGGGGCGCTTTGAGGCCTATGCTGGAAAACGAAATATCTTCACATAAAAATTAGACGGAAGCATTATCAGAAACTTCTCTGTGATGTGCGCATTCAACTCTCAGGGTTGAACGTGCCTTTTGATACAGCCGTTTTCAAACCCTCGTTTTGTGGCATCTGCATTTCGGAATTTGGAGTGCTTTGAGGCCTATACTGGAAAAGGAAATATCCTCACATAGAAACTAGACAGAAGCATTCTCAGAAACTTCTTTGTGATGTGTGCATTCAACTCACAGGGTTCGACCTTCCTTTTGCTACAACAGTTTTGAAACACTCTTTTTGTAGAATCTGCAAGTGGTTATTTGGAGCGCTTCGAGGCCTATGAGTAAAAGGAAATATCTTCAGAGAAAACTAGCCAGAAGCATTCTCAGAAACTTCTGTGGGATGAGTACATTCCACTCACAGAGTTGAACGTTCCCTTTCACCGAGCAGTTCTGAAACACTCTTTTTGTAGAATCTGCAAGTGGCCACTTAGAGCGCTTTGAGACCTATGCTGGAAAGTGAAATATCTTCACATAAAAACTAGACAGAAGCATTCCCAGAAACTTCTCTGTGAAGTGTGCATTCAATTCACAGAGCTGAATCTTTCTTTTGATAGAGAAGTTTTGAGACACTCTTTCTGTAGAATCTGCAAGTGAATATCTGGAGCGCTTTGAGTCCTAGGCTGGCAAAGAAAGTATCTTCACATAGAAACTAGACAGAAGCATTCTCAAAGACTTCTCTGTGATGTGTGCATTCAACTCACAGAGTTGAAACATCCTTTTGATTTGGCAGTTTTAAAACAATCATTTTGTAGAATCTGCTAGTGGATATTTGCCGTATTTTGAGGCATATGCAGGAAAAGGTAATATCTTCACTTCAAAACTAGACAGAGGCATTCTCAGAAACTTCTTTCTGATGTGTGCCTTGAACTTCCGGAGTTGAACCTTCCTCTTCATAGAGCAGTTATATAATAGTCTTTAAGTATAATCTGCAAGTGGATATGTGGAGAACTTTGAGGACTGTGCTGGAAAAGGAAATGTCTTCCCATAGAAAGGAGACGGAAGCATTCTCAGAAGCTTCTCTGTGATGTCGGCATTCAACTCACAGAGTTGAACCTTCCTTTTGATAGAGCAGTTTTCAAACACACTTTGTGGATTCTGCAATTGGTTATTTGGAGAGTTTTGAGGCCTGTACTGGAAAAGGAAATATCTTCAGGTAAAAACTAGACAGAAGCATTCTCAGAAACTTCGTTGTGATGTTTGCATTCAACTCACGGAGTTGAACCCTCTTTTTGATTGCGCAGTTTTAAATCACTGTCTTTGTTGAATCTCCAAGTGGATATTTGGAGCGATTTGGGGCATATTCTGGAAAAGGAAATATCCTCACTTGAAAACTAGATAGAAGAAGTCCCAGAAACTCCTTTGTGACGTCTGCTTTCGACTCACAGAGTTGAATCTTCCTTTTCACAGAGCAGTTTGGAAACACTCTTTTTGTAGAATCTGCGAGTGGTTATTCGGAGAGCTTCGAGGCCCATGCTGGAAATGGAAATACCTTCACATAAAAACTAGACAGAAGCGTTCTCAGAAATTTCTCTGTGATGTGTGCATTGAACTCACAGAGTTGATCCTTCCTATTCATAGAGCATTTTTGTAACACTGTTTTAGGAGGATCCGCAAGTGGATTCTTGGGGAGATTTGAGGCCTATGCTGGAAAACGAAATATCTTCACATAGAAACTAGACGGAAGCATTATCAGAAACTTCTCTGTGATGTGTGCATTAAACTCACAGAGTTGAACATTGCTTTTGATGGAGCAGTTTTGAAACACTCTTTTCGCAGAATCTGCAAGTGGTTATTTAGAGCGCTTTGAGGCCTACGCTGCAAATGGAAATATCTTCACATAAAAACTAGACAGAAGCATTCTCACAAATTCCTTTGTGATGTGTGCATTCAACTCACAGAGATGAAGCTTCCTTTTCACAGGGCACTTTTGAAACACTGTGTTTGTGGGAACTACAAGTGGATATTTGGAGTGATTGCGGCCTCTGGTGGAAAAGCAAATATCATCAAATGAAAACTACACATAGGCATTCTCAGAAACTTCTTTGTGTGTGTGCATTCAACTCACAGAGTTGAAGAGTCCTTTTGGTAGAGCAGTTTTGAAGCACTCTTTTTGTAGAATCTGCGAGTGGTTATTCGGAGAGCTTTGAGGCCCATGCTGGAAAAGGAAATATCTTCACATAAAAACTGGACAGAAGCATTCCCAGAAAATTCTCTGTGATGTGTGCATTCAACTCACAGAGTTGAGCCTGCCTTTTCATACAGCATTTTTGTAACACTCTTTCAGTATAATCTGCAAGTGGATATTTGGGGCGCTTTGAGGCCTATGCTGGAAAACGAAATATCTTCACATAAAAATTAGACGGAAGCATTATCAGAAACTTCTCTGTGATGTGCGCATTCAAATCTCAGGGTTGAACGTGCCTTTTGATACAGCCGTTTTCAAACCCTCGTTTTGTGGCATCTGCATTTCGGAATTTGGAGTGCTTTGAGGCCTATACTGGAAAAGGAAATATCCTCACATAGAAACTAGACAGAAGCATTCTCAGAAACTTCTTTGTGATGTGTGCATTCAACTCACAGGGTTCGACCTTCCTTTTGCTACAACAGTTTTGAAACACTCTTTTTGTAGAATCTGCAAGTGGTTATTTGGAGCGCTTCGAGGCCTATGAGTAAAAGGAAATATCTTCAGAGAAAACTAGCCAGAAGCATTCTCAGAAACTTCTGTGTGATGAGTACATTCCACTCACAGAGTTCAACGTTCCCTTTCACCGAGCAGTTCTGAAACACTCTTTTTGTAGAATCTGCAAGTGGCTACTTAGAGCGCTTTGAGACCTATGCTGGAAAGTGAAATATCTTCACATAAAAACTAGACAGAAGCATTCCCAGAAACTTCTCTGTGAAGTGTGCATTCAATTCACAGAGCTGAATCTTTCTTTTGATAGAGAAGTTTTGAGACACTCTTTCTGTAGAATCTGCAAGTGAATATCTGGAGCGCTTTGAGTCCTAGGCTGGAAAAGAAAGTATCTTCACATAGAAACTAGACAGAAGCATTCTCAAAGACTTCTCTGTGATGTGTGCATTCAACTCACAGAGTTGAAACATCCTTTTGATTTGGCAGTTTTAAAACAATCATTTTGTAGAATCTGCTAGTGGATATTTGCCGTATTTTGAGGCATATGCAGGAAAAGGTAATATCTTCACTTGAAAACTAGACAGAGGCATTCTCAGAAACTTCTTTCTGATGTGTGCCTTGAACTTCCGGAGTTGAACCTTCCTCTTCATAGAGCAGTTATATAATAGTCTTTAAGTATAATCTGCAAGTGGATATGTGGAGAACTTTGAGGACTGTGCTGGAAAAGGAAATGTCTTCCCATAGAAAGGAGACGGAAGCATTCTCAGAAGCTTCTCTGTGATGTCGGCATTCAACTCACAGAGTTGAACCTTCCTTTTGATAGAGCAGTTTTCAAACACACTTTGTGGATTCTGCAATTGGTTATTTGGAGAGTTTTGAGGCCTGTACTGGAAAAGGAAATATCTTCAGGTAAAAACTAGACAGAAGCATTCTCAGAAACTTCGTTGTGATGTTTGCATTCAACTCACGGAGTTGAACCCTCTTTTTGATTGCGCAGTTTTAAATCACTGTCTTTGTTGAATCTCCAAGTGGATATTTGGAGCGATTTGGGACATATTCTGGAAAAGGAAATATCCTCACTTGAAAACTAGATAGAAGAAGTCCCAGAAACTCCTTTGTGACGTCTGCTTTCGACTCACAGAGTTGAACCTTCCTTTTCACAGAGCAGTTTGGAAACACTCTTTTTGTAGAATCTGCGAGTGGTTATTCGGAGAGCTTCGAGGCCCATGCTGGAAATGGAAATACCTTCACATAAAAACTAGACAGAAGCGTTCTCAGAAATTTCTCTGTGATGTGTGCATTGAACTCACAGAGTTGATCCTTCCTATTCATAGAGCATTTTTGTAACACTGTTTTAGGAGAATCCGCAAGTGGATTCTTGGGGAGATTTGAGGCCTATGCTGGAAAACGAAATATCTTCACATAGAAACTAGACGGAAGCATTATCAGAAACTTCTCTGTGATGTGTGCATTAAACTCACAGAGTTGAACATTGCTTTTGATGGAGCAGTTTTGAAACACTCTTTTCGTAGAATCTGCAAGTGGTTATTTAGAGCGCTTTGAGGCCTACGCTGCAAATGGAAATATCTTCACATAAAAACTAGACAGAAGCATTCTCACAAATTCCTTTGTGATGTGTGCATTCAACTCACAGAGATGAAGCTTCCTTTTCACAGGGCACTTTTGAAACACTGTGTTTGTGGGAACTACAAGTGGATATTTGGAGTGATTGCGGCCTCTGGTGGAAAAGCAAATATCATCAAATGAAAACTACACATAGGCATTCTCAGAAACTTCTTTGTGTGTGTGCATTCAACTCACAGAGTTGAAGAGTCCTTTTGGTAGAGCAGTTTTGAAGCACTCTTTTTGTAGAATCTGCGAGTGGTTATTCGGAGAGCTTTGAGGCCCATGCTGGAAAAGGAAATATCTTCACATAAAAACTGGACAGAAGCATTCCCAGAAAATTCTCTGTGATGTGTGCATTCAACTCACAGAGTTGAGCCTGCCTTTTCATACAGCATTTTTGTAACACTCTTTCAGTATAATCTGCAAGTGGATATTTGGGGCGCTTTGAGGCCTATGCTGGAAAACGAAATATCTTCACATAAAAATTAGACGGAAGCATTATCAGAAACTTCTCTGTGATGTGCGCATTCAAATCTCAGGGTTGAACGTGCCTTTTGATACAGCCGTTTTCAAACCCTCGTTTTGTGGCATCTGCATTTCGGAATTTGGAGTGCTTTGAGGCCTATACTGGAAAAGGAAATATCCTCACATAGAAACTAGACAGAAGCATTCTCAGAAACTTCTTTGTGATGTGTGCATTCAACTCACAGGGTTCGACCTTCCTTTTGCTACAACAGTTTTGAAACACTCTTTTTGTAGAATCTGCAAGTGGTTATTTGGAGCGCTTCGAGGCCTATGAGTAAAAGGAAATATCTTCAGAGAAAACTAGCCAGAAGCATTCTCAGAAACTTCTGTGTGATGAGTACATTCCACTCACAGAGTTCAACGTTCCCTTTCACCGAGCAGTTCTGAAACACTCTTTTTGTAGAATCTGCAAGTGGCTACTTAGAGCGCTTTGAGACCTATGCTGGAAAGTGAAATATCTTCACATAAAAACTAGACAGAAGCATTCCCAGAAACTTCTCTGTGAAGTGTGCATTCAATTCACAGAGCTGAATCTTTCTTTTGATAGAGAAGTTTTGAGACACTCTTTCTGTAGAATCTGCAAGTGAATATCTGGAGCGCTTTGAGTCCTAGGCTGGAAAAGAAAGTATCTTCACATAGAAACTAGACAGAAGCATTCTCAAAGACTTCTCTGTGATGTGTGCATTCAACTCACAGAGTTGAAACATCCTTTTGATTTGGCAGTTTTAAAACAATCATTTTGTAGAATCTGCTAGTGGATATTTGCCGTATTTTGAGGCATATGCAGGAAAAGGTAATATCTTCACTTGAAAACTAGACAGAGGCATTCTCAGAAACTTCTTTCTGATGTGTGCCTTGAACTTCCGGAGTTGAACCTTCCTCTTCATAGAGCAGTTATATAATAGTCTTTAAGTATAATCTGCAAGTGGATATGTGGAGAACTTTGAGGACTGTGCTGGAAAAGGAAATGTCTTCCCATAGAAAGGAGACGGAAGCATTCTCAGAAGCTTCTCTGTGATGTCGGCATTCAACTCACAGAGTTGAACCTTCCTTTTGATAGAGCAGTTTTCAAACACACTTTGTGGATTCTGCAATTGGTTATTTGGAGAGTTTTGAGGCCTGTACTGGAAAAGGAAATATCTTCAGGTAAAAACTAGACAGAAGCATTCTCAGAAACTTCGTTGTGATGTTTGCATTCAACTCACGGAGTTGAACCCTCTTTTTGATTGCGCAGTTTTAAATCACTGTCTTTGTTGAATCTCCAAGTGGATATTTGGAGCGATTTGGGACATATTCTGGAAAAGGAAATATCCTCACTTGAAAACTAGATAGAAGAAGTCCCAGAAACTCCTTTGTGACGTCTGCTTTCGACTCACAGAGTTGAACCTTCCTTTTCACAGAGCAGTTTGGAAACACTCTTTTTGTAGAATCTGCGAGTGGTTATTCGGAGAGCTTCGAGGCCCATGCTGGAAATGGAAATACCTTCACATAAAAACTAGACAGAAGCGTTCTCAGAAATTTCTCTGTGATGTGTGCATTGAACTCACAGAGTTGATCCTTCCTATTCATAGAGCATTTTTGTAACACTGTTTTAGGAGAATCCGCAAGTGGATTCTTGGGGAGATTTGAGGCCTATGCTGGAAAACGAAATATCTTCACATAGAAACTAGACGGAAGCATTATCAGAAACTTCTCTGTGATGTGTGCATTAAACTCACAGAGTTGAACATTGCTTTTGATGGAGCAGTTTTGAAACACTCTTTTCGTAGAATCTGCAAGTGGTTATTTAGAGCGCTTTGAGGCCTACGCTGCAAATGGAAATATCTTCACATAAAAACTAGACAGAAGCATTCTCACAAATTCCTTTGTGATGTGTGCATTCAACTCACAGAGATGAAGCTTCCTTTTCACAGGGCACTTTTGAAACACTGTGTTTGTGGGAACTACAAGTGGATATTTGGAGTGATTGCGGCCTCTGGTGGAAAAGCAAATATCATCAAATGAAAACTACACATAGGCATTCTCAGAAACTTCTTTGTGTGTGTGCATTCAACTCACAGAGTTGAAGAGTCCTTTTGGTAGAGAAGTTTTGAAGCACTCCTTTTGTAGAATCTGCGAGTGGTTATTCGGAGAGCTTTGAGGCCCATGCTGGAAAAGGAAATATCTTCACATAAAAACTGGACAGAAGCATTCCCAGAAAATTCTCTGTGATGTGTGCATTCAACTCACAGAGTTGAGCCTGCCTTTTCATACAGCATTTTTGTAACACTCTTTCAGTATAATCTGCAAGTGGATATTTGGGGCGCTTTGAGGCCTATGCTGGAAAACGAAATCTCTTCACATAAAAATTAGACGGAAGCATTATCAGAAACTTCTCTGTGATGTGCGCATTCAACTGTCAGGGTTGAACGTGCCTTTTAATACAGCCGTTTACAAACCCTCGTTTTGTGGCATCTGCATTTCGGAATTTGGAGTGCTTTGAGGCCTATACTGGAAAAGGAAATATCCTCACATAGAAACTAGACAGAAGCATTCTCAGAAACTTCTTTGTGATGTGTGCATTCAACTCACAGGGTTCGACCTTCCTTTTGCTACAACAGTTTTGAAACACTCTTTTTGTAGAATCTGCAAGTGGTTATTTGGAGCGCTTCGAGGCCTATGAGTAAAAGGAAATATCTTCAGAGAAAACTAGCCAGAAGCATTCTCAGAAACTTCTGTGTGATGAGTACATTCCACTCTCAGAGTTCAACGTTCCCTTTCACCGAGCAGTTCTGAAACACTCTTTTTGTAGAATCTGCAAGTGGCTACTTAGAGCGCTTTGAGACCTATGCTGGAAAGTGAAATATCTTCACATAAAAACTAGACAGAAGCATTCCCAGAAACTTCTCTGTGAAGTGTGCATTCAATTCACAGAGCTGAATCTTTCTTTTGATAGAGAAGTTTTGAGACACTCTTTCTGTAGAATCTGCAAGTGAATATCTGGAGCGCTTTGAGTCCTAGGCTGGAAAAGAAAGTATCTTCACATAGAAACTAGACAGAAGCATTCTCAAAGACTTCTCTGTGATGTGTGCATTCAACTCACAGAGTTGAAACATCCTTTTGATTTGGCAGTTTTAAAACAATCATTTTGTAGAATCTGCTAGTGGATATTTGCCGTATTTTGAGGCATATGCAGGAAAAGGTAATATCTTCACTTGAAAACTAGACAGAGGCATTCTCAGAAACTTCTTTCTGATGTGTGCCTTGAACTTCCGGAGTTGAACCTTCCTCTTCATAGAGCAGTTATATAATAGTCTTTAAGTATAATCTGCAAGTGGATATGTGGAGAACTTTGAGGACTGTGCTGGAAGAGGAAATGTCTTCCCATAGAAAGGAGACGGAAGCATTCTCAGAAGCTTCTCTGTGATGTCGGCATTCAACTCACAGAGTTGAACCTTCCTTTTGATAGAGCAGTTTTCAAACACACTTTGTGGATTCTGCAATTGGTTATTTGGAGAGTTTTGAGGCCTGTACTGGAAAAGGAAATATCTTCAGGTAAAAACTAGACAGAAGCATTCTCAGAAACTTCGTTGTGATGTTTGCATTCAACTCACGGAGTTGAACCCTCTTTTTGATTGCGCAGTTTTAAATCACTGTCTTTGTTGAATCTCCAAGTGGATATTTGGAGCGATTTGGGGCATATTCTGGAAAAGGAAATATCCTCACTTGAAAACTAGATAGAAGAAGTCCCAGAAACTCCTTTGTGACGTCTGCTTTCGACTCACAGAGTTGAACCTTCCTTTTCACAGAGCAGTTTGGAAACACTCTTTTTGTAGAATCTGCGAGTGGTTATTCGGAGAGCTTCGAGGCCCATGCTGGAAATGGAAATACCTTCACATAAAAACTAGACAGAAGCGTTCTCAGAAATTTCTCTGTGATGTGTGCATTGAACTCACAGAGTTGATCCTTCCTATTCATAGAGCATTTTTGTAACACTGTTTTAGGAGAATCCGCAAGTGGATTCTTGGGGAGATTTGAGGCCTATGCTGGAAAACGAAATATCTTCACATAGAAACTAGACGGAAGCATTATCAGAAACTTCTCTGTGATGTGTGCATTAAACTCACAGAGTTGAACATTGCTTTTGATGGAGCAGTTTTGAAACACTCTTTTCGTAGAATCTGCAAGTGGTTATTTAGAGCGCTTTGAGGCCTACGCTGCAAATGGAAATATCTTCACATAAAAACTAGACAGAAGCATTCTCACAAATTCCTTTGTGATGTGTGCATTCAACTCACAGAGATGAAGCTTCCTTTTCACAGGGCACTTTTGAAACACTGTGTTTGTGGGAACTACAAGTGGATATTTGGAGTGATTGCGGCCTCTGGTGGAAAAGCAAATATCATCAAATGAAAACTACACATAGGCATTCTCAGAAACTTCTTTGTGTGTGTGCATTCAACTCACAGAGTTGAAGAGTCCTTTTGGTAGAGCAGTTTTGAAGCACTCCTTTTGTAGAATCTGCGAGTGGTTATTCGGAGAGCTTTGAGGCCCATGCTGGAAAAGGAAATATCTTCACATAAAAACTGGACAGAAGCATTCCCAGAAAATTCTCTGTGATGTGTGCATTCAACTCACAGAGTTGAGCCTGCCTTTTCATACAGCATTTTTGTAACACTCTTTCAGTATAATCTGCAAGTGGATATTTGGGGCGCTTTGAGGCCTATGCTGGAAAACGAAATCTCTTCACATAAAAATTAGACGGAAGCATTATCAGAAACTTCTCTGTGATGTGCGCATTCAACTGTCAGGGTTGAACGTGCCTTTTGATACAGCCGTTTTCAAACGCTCGTTTTGTGGCATCTGCATTTCGGAATTTGGAGTGCTTTGAGGCCTATACTGGAAAAGGAAATATCCTCACATAGAAACTAGACAGAAGCATTCTCAGAAACTTCTTTGTGATGTGTGCATTCAACTCACAGGGTTCGACCTTCCTTTTGCTACAACAGTTTTGAAACACTCTTTTTGTAGAATCTGCAAGTGGTTATTTGGAGCGCTTCGAGGCCTATGAGTAAAAGGAAATATCTTCAGAGAAAACTAGCCAGAAGCATTCTCAGAAACTTCTGTGTGATGAGTACATTCCACTCACAGAGTTCAACGTTCCCTTTCACCGAGCAGTTCTGAAACACTCTTTTTGTAGAATCTGCAAGTGGCTACTTAGAGCGCTTTGAGACCTATGCTGGAAAGTGAAATATCTTCACATAAAAACTAGACAGAAGCATTCCCAGAAACTTCTCTGTGAAGTGTGCATTCAATTCACAGAGCTGAATCTTTCTTTTGATAGAGAAGTTTTGAGACACTCTTTCTGTAGAATCTGCAAGTGAATATCTGGAGCGCTTTGAGTCCTAGGCTGGAAAAGAAAGTATCTTCACATAGAAACTAGACAGAAGCATTCTCAAAGACTTCTCTGTGATGTGTGCATTCAACTCACAGAGTTGAAACATCCTTTTGATTTGGCAGTTTTAAAACAATCATTTTGTAGAATCTGCTAGTGGATATTTGCCGTATTTTGAGGCATATGCAGGAAAAGGTAATATCTTCACTTGAAAACTAGACAGAGGCATTCTCAGAAACTTCTTTCTGATGTGTGCCTTGAACTTCCGGAGTTGAACCTTCCTCTTCATAGAGCAGTTATATAATAGTCTTTAAGTATAATCTGCAAGTGGATATGTGGAGAACTTTGAGGACTGTGCTGGAAGAGGAAATGTCTTCCCATAGAAAGGAGACGGAAGCATTCTCAGAAGCTTCTCTGTGATGTCGGCATTCAACTCACAGAGTTGAACCTTCCTTTTGATAGAGCAGTTTTCAAACACACTTTGTGGATTCTGCAATTGGTTATTTGGAGAGTTTTGAGGCCTGTACTGGAAAAGGAAATATCTTCAGGTAAAAACTAGACAGAAGCATTCTCAGAAACTTCGTTGTGATGTTTGCATTCAACTCACGGGGTTGAACCCTCTTTTTGATTGCGCAGTTTTAAATCACTGTCTTTGTTGAATCTCCAAGTGGATATTTGGAGCGATTTGGGGCATATTCTGGAAAAGGAAATATCCTCACTTGAAAACTAGATAGAAGAAGTCCCAGAAACTCCTTTGTGACGTCTGCTTTCGACTCACAGAGTTGAACCTTCCTTTTCACAGAGCAGTTTGGAAACACTCTTTTTGTAGAATCTGCGAGTGGTTATTCGGAGAGCTTCGAGGCCCATGCTGGAAATGGAAATACCTTCACATAAAAACTAGACAGAAGCGTTCTCAGAAATTTCTCTGTGATGTGTGCATTGAACTCACAGAGTTGATCCTTCCTATTCATAGAGCATTTTTGTAACACTGTTTTAGGAGAATCCGCAAGTGGATTCTTGGGGAGATTTGAGGCCTATGCTGGAAAACGAAATATCTTCACATAGAAACTAGACGGAAGCATTATCAGAAACTTCTCTGTGATGTGTGCATTAAACTCACAGAGTTGAACATTGCTTTTGATGGAGCAGTTTTGAAACACTCTTTTCGTAGAATCTGCAAGTGGTTATTTAGAGCGCTTTGAGGCCTACGCTGCAAATGGAAATATCTTCACATAAAAACTAGACAGAAGCATTCTCACAAATTCCTTTGTGATGTGTGCATTCAACTCACAGAGATGAAGCTTCCTTTTCACAGGGCACTTTTGAAACACTGTGTTTGTGGGAACTACAAGTGGATATTTGGAGTGATTGCGGCCTCTGGTGGAAAAGCAAATATCATCAAATGAAAACTACACATAGGCATTCTCAGAAACTTCTTTGTGTGTGTGCATTCAACTCACAGAGTTGAAGAGTCCTTTTGGTAGAGCAGTTTTGAAGCACTCTTTTTGTAGAATCTGCGAGTGGTTATTCGGAGAGCTTTGAGGCCCATGCTGGAAAAGGAAATATCTTCACATAAAAACTGGACAGAAGCATTCCCAGAAAATTCTCTGTGATGTGTGCATTCAACTCACAGAGTTGAGCCTGCCTTTTCATACAGCATTTTTGTAACACTCTTTCAGTATAATCTGCAAGTGGATATTTGGGGCGCTTTGAGGCCTATGCTGGAAAACGAAATATCTTCACATAAAAATTAGACGGAAGCATTATCAGAAACTTCTCTGTGATGTGCGCATTCAACTGTCAGGGTTGAACGTGCCTTTTGATACAGCCGTTTTCAAACGCTCGTTTTGTGGCATCTGCATTTCGGAATTTGGAGTGCTTTGAGGCCTATACTGGAAAAGGAAATATCCTCACATAGAAACTAGACAGAAGCATTCTCAGAAACTTCTTTGTGATGTGTGCATTCAACTCACAGGGTTCGACCTTCCTTTTGCTACAACAGTTTTGAAACACTCTTTTTGTAGAATCTGCAAGTGGTTATTTGGAGCGCTTCGAGGCCTATGAGTAAAAGGAAATATCTTCAGAGAAAACTAGCCAGAAGCATTCTCAGAAACTTCTGTGTGATGAGTACATTCCACTCACAGAGTTCAACGTTCCCTTTCACCGGGCAGTTCTGAAACACTCTTTTTGTAGAATCTGCAAGTGGCTACTTAGAGCGCTTTGAGACCTATGCTGGAAAGTGAAATATCTTCACATAAAAACTAGACAGAAGCATTCCCAGAAACTTCTCTGTGAAGTGTGCATTCAATTCACAGAGCTGAATCTTTCTTTTGATAGAGAAGTTTTGAGACACTCTTTCTGTAGAATCTGCAAGTGAATATCTGGAGCGCTTTGAGTCCTAGGCTGGAAAAGAAAGTATCTTCACATAGAAACTAGACAGAAGCATTCTCAAAGACTTCTCTGTGATGTGTGCATTCAACTCACAGAGTTGAAACATCCTTTTGATTTGGCAGTTTTAAAACAATCATTTTGTAGAATCTGCTAGTGGATATTTGCCGTATTTTGAGGCATATGCAGGAAAAGGTAATATCTTCACTTGAAAACTAGACAGAGGCATTCTCAGAAACTTCTTTCTGATGTGTGCCTTGAACTTCCGGAGTTGAACCTTCCTCTTCATAGAGCAGTTATATAATAGTCTTTAAGTATAATCTGCAAGTGGATATGTGGAGAACTTTGAGGACTGTGCTGGAAGAGGAAATGTCTTCCCATAGAAAGGAGACGGAAGCATTCTCAGAAGCTTCTCTGTGATGTCGGCATTCAACTCACAGAGTTGAACCTTCCTTTTGATAGAGCAGTTTTCAAACACACTTTGTGGATTCTGCAATTGGTTATTTGGAGAGTTTTGAGGCCTGTACTGGAAAAGGAAATATCTTCAGGTAAAAACTAGACAGAAGCATTCTCAGAAACTTCGTTGTGATGTTTGCATTCAACTCACGGGGTTGAACCCTCTTTTTGATTGCGCAGTTTTAAATCACTGTCTTTGTTGAATCTCCAAGTGGATATTTGGAGCGATTTGGGGCATATTCTGGAAAAGGAAATATCCTCACTTGAAAACTAGATAGAAGAAGTCCCAGAAACTCCTTTGTGACGTCTGCTTTCGACTCACAGAGTTGAACCTTCCTTTTCACAGAGCAGTTTGGAAACACTCTTTTTGTAGAATCTGCGAGTGGTTATTCGGAGAGCTTCGAGGCCCATGCTGGAAATGGAAATACCTTCACATAAAAACTAGACAGAAGCGTTCTCAGAAATTTCTCTGTGATGTGTGCATTGAACTCACAGAGTTGATCCTTCCTATTCATAGAGCATTTTTGTAACACTGTTTTAGGAGAATCCGCAAGTGGATTCTTGGGGAGATTTGAGGCCTATGCTGGAAAACGAAATATCTTCACATAGAAACTAGACGGAAGCATTATCAGAAACTTCTCTGTGATGTGTGCATTAAACTCACAGAGTTGAACATTGCTTTTGATGGAGCAGTTTTGAAACACTCTTTTCGTAGAATCTGCAAGTGGTTATTTAGAGCGCTTTGAGGCCTACGCTGCAAATGGAAATATCTTCACATAAAAACTAGACAGAAGCATTCTCACAAATTCCTTTGTGATGTGTGCATTCAACTCACAGAGATGAAGCTTCCTTTTCACAGGGCACTTTTGAAACACTGTGTTTGTGGGAACTACAAGTGGATATTTGGAGTGATTGCGGCCTCTGGTGGAAAAGCAAATATCATCAAATGAAAACTACACATAGGCATTCTCAGAAACTTCTTTGTGTGTGTGCATTCAACTCACAGAGTTGAAGAGTCCTTTTGGTAGAGCAGTTTTGAAGCACTCTTTTTGTAGAATCTGCGAGTGGTTATTCGGAGAGCTTTGAGGCCCATGCTGGAAAAGGAAATATCTTCACATAAAAACTGGACAGAAGCATTCCCAGAAAATTCTCTGTGATGTGTGCATTCAACTCACAGAGTTGAGCCTGCCTTTTCATACAGCATTTTTGTAACACTCTTTCAGTATAATCTGCAAGTGGATATTTGGGGCGCTTTGAGGCCTATGCTGGAAAACGAAATCTCTTCACATAAAAATTAGACGGAAGCATTATCAGAAACTTCTCTGTGATGTGCGCATTCAACTCTCAGGGTTGAACGTGCCTTTTGATACAGCCGTTTTCAAACGCTCGTTTTGTGGCATCTGCATTTCGGAATTTGGAGTGCTTTGAGGCCTATACTGGAAAAGGAAATATCCTCACATAGAAACTAGACAGAAGCATTCTCAGAAACTTCTTTGTGATGTGTGCATTCAACTCACAGGGTTCGACCTTCCTTTTGCTACAACAGTTTTGAAACACTCTTTTTGTAGAATCTGCAAGTGGTTATTTGGAGCGCTTCGAGGCCTATGAGTAAAAGGAAATATCTTCAGAGAAAACTAGCCAGAAGCATTCTCAGAAACTTCTGTGTGATGAGTACATTCCACTCACAGAGTTCAACGTTCCCTTTCACCGGGCAGTTCTGAAACACTCTTTTTGTAGAATCTGCAAGTGGCTACTTAGAGCGCTTTGAGACCTATGCTGGAAAGTTAAATATCTTCACATAAAAACTAGACAGAAGCATTCCCAGAAACTTCTCTGTGAAGTGTGCATTCAATTCACAGAGCTGAATCTTTCTTTTGATAGAGAAGTTTTGAGACACTCTTTCTGTAGAATCTGCAAGTGAATATCTGGAGCGCTTTGAGTCCTAGGCTGGAAAAGAAAGTATCTTCACATAGAAACTAGACAGAAGCATTCTCAAAGACTTCTCTGTGATGTGTGCATTCAACTCACAGAGTTGAAACATCCTTTTGATTTGGCAGTTTTAAAACAATCATTTTGTAGAATCTGCTAGTGGATATTTGCCGTATTTTGAGGCATATGCAGGAAAAGGTAATATCTTCACTTGAAAACTAGACAGAGGCATTCTCAGAAACTTCTTTCTGATGTGTGCCTTGAACTTCCGGAGTTGAAGCTTCCTCTTCATAGAGCAGTTATATAATAGTCTTTAAGTATAATCTGCAAGTGGATATGTGGAGAACTTTGAGGACTGTGCTGGAAGAGGAAATGTCTTCCCATAGAAAGGAGACGGAAGCATTCTCAGAAGCTTCTCTGTGATGTCGGCATTCAACTCACAGAGTTGAACCTTCCTTTTGATAGAGCAGTTTTCAAACACACTTTGTGGATTCTGCAATTGGTTATTTGGAGAGTTTTGAGGCCTGTACTGGAAAAGGAAATATCTTCAGGTAAAAACTAGACAGAAGCATTCTCAGAAACTTCGTTGTGATGTTTGCATTCAACTCACGGAGTTGAACCCTCTTTTTGATTGCGCAGTTTTAAATCACTGTCTTTGTTGAATCTCCAAGTGGATATTTGGAGCGATTTGGGGCATATTCTGGAAAAGGAAATATCCTCACTTGAAAACTAGATAGAAGAAGTCCCAGAAACTCCTTTGTGACGTCTGCTTTCGACTCACAGAGTTGAACCTTCCTTTTCACAGAGCAGTTTGGAAACACTCTTTTTGTAGAATCTGCGAGTGGTTATTCGGAGAGCTTCGAGGCCCATGCTGGAAATGGAAATACCTTCACATAAAAACTAGACAGAAGCGTTCTCAGAAATTTCTCTGTGATGTGTGCATTGAACTCACAGAGTTGATCCTTCCTATTCATAGAGCATTTTTGTAACACTGTTTTAGGAGAATCCGCAAGTGGATTCTTGGGGAGATTTGAGGCCTATGCTGGAAAACGAAATATCTTCACATAGAAACTAGACGGAAGCATTATCAGAAACTTCTCTGTGATGTGTGCATTAAACTCACAGAGTTGAACATTGCTTTTGATGGAGCAGTTTTGAAACACTCTTTTCGTAGAATCTGCAAGTGGTTATTTAGAGCGCTTTGAGGCCTACGCTGCAAATGGAAATATCTTCACATAAAAACTAGACAGAAGCATTCTCACAAATTCCTTTGTGATGTGTGCATTCAACTCACAGAGATGAAGCTTCCTTTTCACAGGGCACTTTTGAAACACTGTGTTTGTGGGAACTACAAGTGGATATTTGGAGTGATTGCGGCCTCTGGTGGAAAAGCAAATATCATCAAATGAAAACTACACATAGGCATTCTCAGAAACTTCTTTGTGTGTGTGCATTCAACTCACAGAGTTGAAGAGTCCTTTTGGTAGAGCAGTTTTGAAGCACTCTTTTTGTAGAATCTGCGAGTGGTTATTCGGAGAGCTTTGAGGCCCATGCTGGAAAAGGAAATATCTTCACATAAAAACTGGACAGAAGCATTCCCAGAAAATTCTCTGTGATGTGTGCATTCAACTCACAGAGTTGAGCCTGCCTTTTCATACAGCATTTTTGTAACACTCTTTCAGTATAATCTGCAAGTGGATATTTGGGGCGCTTTGAGGCCTATGCTGGAAAACGAAATCTCTTCACATAAAAATTAGACGGAAGCATTATCAGAAACTTCTCTGTGATGTGCGCATTCAACTCTCAGGGTTGAACGTGCCTTTTGATACAGCCGTTTTCAAACGCTCGTTTTGTGGCATCTGCATTTCGGAATTTGGAGTGCTTTGAGGCCTATACTGGAAAAGGAAATATCCTCACATAGAAACTAGACAGAAGCATTCTCAGAAACTTCTTTGTGATGTGTGCATTCAACTCACAGGGTTCGACCTTCCTTTTGCTACAACAGTTTTGAAACACTCTTTTTGTAGAATCTGCAAGTGGTTATTTGGAGCGCTTTGAGGCCTATGAGTAAAAGGAAATATCTTCAGAGAAAACTAGCCAGAAGCATTCTCAGAAACTTCTGTGTGATGAGTACATTCCACTCACAGATTTCAACGTTCCCTTTCACCGAGCAGTTCTGAAACACTCTTTTTGTAGAATCTGCAAGTGGCTACTTAGAGCGCTTTGAGACCTATGCTGGAAAGTGAAATATCTTCACATAAAAACTAGACAGAAGCATTCCCAGAAACTTCTCTGTGAAGTGTGCATTCAATTCACAGAGCTGAATCTTTCTTTTGATAGAGAAGTTTTGAGACACTCTTTCTGTAGAATCTGCAAGTGAATATCTGGAGCGCTTTGAGTCCTAGGCTGGAAAAGAAAGTATCTTCACATAGAAACTAGACAGAAGCATTCTCAAAGACTTCTCTGTGATGTGTGCATTCAAGTCACAGAGTTGAAACATCCTTTTGATTTGGCAGTTTTAAAACAATCATTTTGTTGAATCTGCTAGTGGATATTTGCCGTATTTTGAGGCATATGCAGGAAAAGGTAATATCTTCACTTGAAAACTAGACAGAGGCATTCTCAGAAACTTCTTTCTGATGTGTGCCTTGAACTTCCGGAGTTGAACCTTCCTCTTCATAGAGCAGTTATATAATAGTCTTTAAGTATAATCTGCAAGTGGATATGTGGAGAACTTTGAGGACTGTGCTGGAAAAGGAAATGTCTTCCCATAGAAAGGAGACGGAAGCATTCTCAGAAGCTTCTCTGTGATGTCGGCATTCAACTCACAGAGTTGAACCTTCCTTTTGATAGAGCAGTTTTCAAACACACTTTGTGGATTCTGCAATTGGTTATTTGGAGAGTTTTGAGGCCTGTACTGGAAAAGGAAATATCTTCAGGTAAAAACTAGACAGAAGCATTCTCAGAAACTTCGTTGTGATGTTTGCATTCAACTCACGGGGTTGAACCCTCTTTTTGATTGCGCAGTTTTAAATCACTGTCTTTGTTGAATCTCCAAGTGGATATTTGGAGCGATTTGGGGCATATTCTGGAAAAGGAAATATCCTCACTTGAAAACTAGATAGAAGAAGTCCCAGAAACTCCTTTGTGACGTCTGCTTTCGACTCACAGAGTTGAACCTTCCTTTTCACAGAGCAGTTTGGAAACACTCTTTTTGTAGAATCTGCGAGTGGTTATTCGGAGAGCTTCGAGGCCCATGCTGGAAATGGAAATACCTTCACATAAAAACTAGACAGAAGCGTTCTCAGAAATTTCTCTGTGATGTGTGCATTGAACTCACAGAGTTGATCCTTCCTATTCATAGAGCATTTTTGTAACACTGTTTTAGGAGAATCCGCAAGTGGATTCTTGGGGAGATTTGAGGCCTATGCTGGAAAACGAAATATCTTCACATAGAAACTAGACGGAAGCATTATCAGAAACTTCTCTGTGATGTGTGCATTAAACTCACAGAGTTGAACATTGCTTTTGATGGAGCAGTTTTGAAACACTCTTTTCGCAGAATCTGCAAGTGGTTATTTAGAGCGCTTTGAGGCCTACGCTGCAAATGGAAATATCTTCACATAAAACTAGACAGAAGCATTCTCACAAATTCCTTTGTGATGTGTGCATTCAACTCACAGAGATGAAGCTTCCTTTTCACAGGGCACTTTTGAAACACTGTGTTTGTGGGAACTACAAGTGGATATTTGGAGTGATTGCGGCCTCTGGTGGAAAAGCAAATATCATCAAATGAAAACTACACATAGGCATTCTCAGAAACTTCTTTGTGTGTGTGCATTCAACTCACAGAGTTGAAGAGTCCTTTTGGTAGAGCAGTTTTGAAGCACTCTTTTTGTAGAATCTGCGAGTGGTTATTCGGAGAGCTTTGAGGCCCATGCTGGAAAAGGAAATATCTTCACATAAAAACTGGACAGAAGCATTCCCAGAAAATTCTCTGTGATGTGTGCATTCAACTCACAGAGTTGAGCCTGCCTTTTCATACAGCATTTTTGTAACACTCTTTCAGTATAATCTGCAAGTGGATATTTGGGGCGCTTTGAGGCCTATGCTGGAAAACGAAATATCTTCACATAAAAATTAGACGGAAGCATTATCAGAAACTTCTCTGTGATGTGCGCATTCAACTCTCAGGGTTGAACGTGCCTTTTGATACAGCCGTTTACAAACCCTCGTTTTGTGGCATCTGCATTTCGGAATTTGGAGTGCTTTGAGGCCTATACTGGAAAAGGAAATATCCTCACATAGAAACTAGACAGAAGCATTCTCAGAAACTTCTTTGTGATGTGTGCATTCAACTCACAGGGTTCGACCTTCCTTTTGCTACAACAGTTTTGAAACACTCTTTTTGTAGAATCTGCAAGTGGTTATTTGGAGCGCTTCGAGGCCTATGAGTAAAAGGAAATATCTTCAGAGAAAACTAGCCAGAAGCATTCTCAGAAACTTCTGTGTGATGAGTACATTCCACTCACAGAGTTCAACGTTCCCTTTCACCGAGCAGTTCTGAAACACTCTTTTTGTAGAATCTGCAAGTGGCTACTTAGAGCGCTTTGAGACCTATGCTGGAAAGTGAAATATCTTCACATAAAAACTAGACAGAAGCATTCCCAGAAACTTCTCTGTGAAGTGTGCATTCAATTCACAGAGCTGAATCTTTCTTTTGATAGAGAAGTTTTGAGACACTCTTTCTGTAGAATCTGCAAGTGAATATCTGGAGCGCTTTGAGTCCTAGGCTGGAAAAGAAAGTATCTTCACATAGAAACTAGACAGAAGCATTCTCAAAGACTTCTCTGTGATGTGTGCATTCAACTCACAAAGTTGAAACATCCTTTTGATTTGGCAGTTTTAAAACAATCATTTTGTAGAATCTGCTAGTGGATATTTGCCGTATTTTGAGGCATATGCAGGAAAAGGTAATATCTTCACTTGAAAACTAGACAGAGGCATTCTCAGAAACTTCTTTCTGATGTGTGCCTTGAACTTCCGGAGTTGAACCTTCCTCTTCATAGAGCAGTTATATAATAGTCTTTAAGTATAATCTGCAAGTGGATATGTGGAGAACTTTGAGGACTGTGCTGGAAGAGGAAATGTCTTCCCATAGAAAGGAGACGGAAGCATTCTCAGAAGCTTCTCTGTGATGTCGGCATTCAACTCACAGAGTTGAACCTTCCTTTTGATAGAGCAGTTTTCAAACACACTTTGTGGATTCTGCAATTGGTTATTTGGAGAGTTTTGAGGCCTGTACTGGAAAAGGAAATATCTTCAGGTAAAAACTAGACAGAAGCATTCTCAGAAACTTCGTTGTGATGTTTGCATTCAACTCACGGGGTTGAACCCTCTTTTTGATTGCGCAGTTTTAAATCACTGTCTTTGTTGAATCTCCAAGTGGATATTTGGAGCGATTTGGGGCATATTCTGGAAAAGGAAATATCCTCACTTGAAAACTAGATAGAAGAAGTCCCAGAAACTCCTTTGTGACGTCTGCTTTCGACTCACAGAGTTGAACCTTCCTTTTCACAGAGCAGTTTGGAAACACTCTTTTTGTAGAATCTGCGAGTGGTTATTCGGAGAGCTTCGAGGCCCATGCTGGAAATGGAAATACCTTCACATAAAAACTAGACAGAAGCGTTCTCAGAAATTTCTCTGTGATGTGTGCATTGAACTCACAGAGTTGATCCTTCCTATTCATAGAGCATTTTTGTAACACTGTTTTAGGAGAATCCGCAAGTGGATTCTTGGGGAGATTTGAGGCCTATGCTGGAAAACGAAATATCTTCACATAGAAACTAGACGGAAGCATTATCAGAAACTTCTCTGTGATGTGTGCATTAAACTCACAGAGTTGAACATTGCTTTTGATGGAGCAGTTTTGAAACACTCTTTTCGTAGAATCTGCAAGTGGTTATTTAGAGCGCTTTGAGGCCTACGCTGCAAATGGAAATATCTTCACATAAAAACTAGACAGAAGCATTCTCACAAATTCCTTTGTGATGTGTGCATTCAACTCACAGAGATGAAGCTTCCTTTTCACAGGGCACTTTTGAAACACTGTGTTTGTGGGAACTACAAGTGGATATTTGGAGTGATTGCGGCCTCTGGTGGAAAAGCAAATATCATCAAATGAAAACTACACATAGGCATTCTCAGAAACTTCTTTGTGTGTGTGCATTCAACTCACAGAGTTGAAGAGTCCTTTTGGTAGAGCAGTTTTGAAGCACTCTTTTTGTAGAATCTGCGAGTGGTTATTCGGAGAGCTTTGAGGCCCATGCTGGAAAAGGAAATATCTTCACATAAAAACTGGACAGAAGCATTCCCAGAAAATTCTCTGTGATGTGTGCATTCAACTCACAGAGTTGAGCCTGCCTTTTCATACAGCATTTTTGTAACACTCTTTCAGTATAATCTGCAAGTGGATATTTGGGGCGCTTTGAGGCCTATGCTGGAAAACGAAATCTCTTCACATAAAAATTAGACGGAAGCATTATCAGAAACTTCTCTGTGATGTGCGCATTCAACTGTCAGGGTTGAACGTGCCTTTTGATACAGCCGTTTTCAAACGCTCGTTTTGTGGCATCTGCATTTCGGAATTTGGAGTGCTTTGAGGCCTATACTGGAAAAGGAAATATCCTCACATAGAAACTAGACAGAAGCATTCTCAGAAACTTCTTTGTGATGTGTGCATTCAACTCACAGGGTTCGACCTTCCTTTTGCTACAACAGTTTTGAAACACTCTTTTTGTAGAATCTGCAAGTGGTTATTTGGAGCGCTTCGAGGCCTATGAGTAAAAGGAAATATCTTCAGAGAAAACTAGCCAGAAGCATTCTCAGAAACTTCTGTGTGATGAGTACATTCCACTCACAGAGTTCAACGTTCCCTTTCACCGAGCAGTTCTGAAACACTCTTTTTGTAGAATCTGCAAGTGGCTACTTAGAGCGCTTTGAGACCTATGCTGGAAAGTGAAATATCTTCACATAAAAACTAGACAGAAGCATTCCCAGAAACTTCTCTGTGAAGTGTGCATTCAATTCACAGAGCTGAATCTTTCTTTTGATAGAGAAGTTTTGAGACACTCTTTCTGTAGAATCTGCAAGTGAATATCTGGAGCGCTTTGAGTCCTAGGCTGGAAAAGAAAGTATCTTCACATAGAAACTAGACAGAAGCATTCTCAAAGACTTCTCTGTGATGTGTGCATTCAACTCACAGAGTTGAAACATCCTTTTGATTTGGCAGTTTTAAAACAATCATTTTGTAGAATCTGCTAGTGGATATTTGCCGTATTTTGAGGCATATGCAGGAAAAGGTAATATCTTCACTTGAAAACTAGACAGAGGCATTCTCAGAAACTTCTTTCTGATGTGTGCCTTGAACTTCCGGAGTTGAACCTTCCTCTTCATAGAGCAGTTATATAATAGTCTTTAAGTATAATCTGCAAGTGGATATGTGGAGAACTTTGAGGACTGTGCTGGAAGAGGAAATGTCTTCCCATAGAAAGGAGACGGAAGCATTCTCAGAAGCTTCTCTGTGATGTCGGCATTCAACTCACAGAGTTGAACCTTCCTTTTGATAGAGCAGTTTTCAAACACACTTTGTGGATTCTGCAATTGGTTATTTGGAGAGTTTTGAGGCCTGTACTGGAAAAGGAAATATCTTCAGGTAAAAACTAGACAGAAGCATTCTCAGAAACTTCGTTGTGATGTTTGCATTCAACTCACGGGGTTGAACCCTCTTTTTGATTGCGCAGTTTTAAATCACTGTCTTTGTTGAATCTCCAAGTGGATATTTGGAGCGATTTGGGGCATATTCTGGAAAAGGAAATATCCTCACTTGAAAACTAGATAGAAGAAGTCCCAGAAACTCCTTTGTGACGTCTGCTTTCGACTCACAGAGTTGAACCTTCCTTTTCACAGAGCAGTTTGGAAACACTCTTTTTGTAGAATCTGCGAGTGGTTATTCGGAGAGCTTCAAGGCCCATGCTGGAAATGGAAATACCTTCACATAAAAACTAGACAGAAGCGTTCTCAGAAATTTCTCTGTGATGTGTGCATTGAACTCACAGAGTTGATCCTTCCTATTCATAGAGCATTTTTGTAACACTGTTTTAGGAGAATCCGCAAGTGGATTCTTGGGGAGATTTGAGGCCTATTCTGGAAAACGAAATATCTTCACATAGAAACTAGACGGAAGCATTATCAGAAACTTCTCTGTGATGTGTGCATTAAACTCACAGAGTTGAACATTGCTTTTGATGGAGCAGTTTTGAAACACTCTTTTCGTAGAATCTGCAAGTGGTTATTTAGAGCGCTTTGAGGCCTACGCTGCAAA
Source organism: Pongo pygmaeus (assembly GCF_028885625.2). NCBI lineage: Eukaryota > Metazoa > Chordata > Mammalia > Primates > Hominidae > Pongo > Pongo pygmaeus. Next base: position 40,381,034 of record NC_072391.2, on the reverse strand, counting down.
TGGAAATATCTTCACATAAAAACTAGACAGAAGCATTCTCACAAATTCCTTTGTGATGTGTGCATTCAACTCACAGAGATGAAGCTTCCTTTTCACAGGGCACTTTTGAAACACTGTGTTTGTGGGAACTACAAGTGGATATTTGGAGTGATTGCGGCCTCTGGTGGAAAAGCAAATATCATCAAATGAAAACTACACATAGGCATTCTCAGAAACTTCTTTGTGTGTGTGCATTCAACTCACAGAGTTGAAGAGTCCTTTTGGTAGAGCAGTTTTGAAGCACTCTTTTTGTAGAATCTGCGAGTGGTTATTCGGAGAGCTTTGAGGCCCATGCTGGAAAAGGAAATATCTTCACATAAAAACTGGACAGAAGCATTCCCAGAAAATTCTCTGTGATGTGTGCATTCAACTCACAGAGTTGAGCCTGCCTTTTCATACAGCATTTTTGTAACACTCTTTCAGTATAATCTGCAAGTGGATATTTGGGGCGCTTTGAGGCCTATGCTGGAAAACGAAATATCTTCACATAAAAATTAGACGGAAGCATTATCAGAAACTTCTCTGTGATGTGCGCATTCAACTCTCAGGGTTGAACGTGCCTTTTGATACAGCCGTTTTCAAACGCTCGTTTTGTGGCATCTGCATTTCGGAATTTGGAGTGCTTTGAGGCCTATACTGGAAAAGGAAATATCCTCACATAGAAACTAGACAGAAGCATTCTCAGAAACTTCTTTGTGATGTGTGCATTCAACTCACAGGGTTCGACCTTCCTTTTGCTACAACAGTTTTGAAACACTCTTTTTGTAGAATCTGCAAGTGGTTATTTGGAGCGCTTCGAGGCCTATGAGTAAAAGGAAATATCTTCAGAGAAAACTAGCCAGAAGCATTCTCAGAAACTTCTGTGTGATGAGTACATTCCACTCACAGAGTTGAACGTTCCCTTTCACCGGGCAGTTCTGAAACACTCTTTTTGTAGAATCTGCAAGTGGCTACTTAGAGCGCTTTGAGACCTATGCTGGAAAGTGAAATATCTTCACATAAAAACTAGACAGAAGCATTCCCAGAAACTTCTCTGTGAAGTGTGCATTCAATTCACAGAGCTGAATCTTTCTTTTGATAGAGAAGTTTTGAGACACTCTTTCTGTAGAATCTGCAAGTGAATATCTGGAGCGCTTTGAGTCCTAGGCTGGAAAAGAAAGTATCTTCACATAGAAACTAGACAGAAGCATTCTCAAAGACTTCTCTGTGATGTGTGCATTCAACTCACAGAGTTGAAACATCCTTTTGATTTGGCAGTTTTAAAACAATCATTTTGTAGAATCTGCTAGTGGATATTTGCCGTATTTTGAGGCATATGCAGGAAAAGGTAATATCTTCACTTGAAAACTAGACAGAGGCATTCTCAGAAACTTCTTTCTGATGTGTGCCTTGAACTTCCGGAGTTGAAGCTTCCTCTTCATAGAGCAGTTATATAATAGTCTTTAAGTATAATCTGCAAGTGGATATGTGGAGAACTTTGAGGACTGTGCTGGAAGAGGAAATGTCTTCCCATAGAAAGGAGACGGAAGCATTCTCAGAAGCTTCTCTGTGATGTCGGCATTCAACTCACAGAGTTGAACCTTCCTTTTGATAGAGCAGTTTTCAAACACACTTTGTGGATTCTGCAATTGGTTATTTGGAGAGTTTTGAGGCCTGTACTGGAAAAGGAAATATCTTCAGGTAAAAACTAGACAGAAGCATTCTCAGAAACTTCGTTGTGATGTTTGCATTCAACTCACGGGGTTGAACCCTCTTTTTGATTGCGCAGTTTTAAATCACTGTCTTTGTTGAATCTCCAAGTGGATATTTGGAGCGATTTGGGGCATATTCTGGAAAAGGAAATATCCTCACTTGAAAACTAGATAGAAGAAGTCCCAGAAACTCCTTTGTGACGTCTGCTTTCGACTCACAGAGTTGAACCTTCCTTTTCACAGAGCAGTTTGGAAACACTCTTTTTGTAGAATCTGCGAGTGGTTATTCGGAGAGCTTCGAGGCCCATGCTGGAAATGGAAATACCTTCACATAAAAACTAGACAGAAGCGTTCTCAGAAATTTCTCTGTGATGTGTGCATTGAACTCACAGAGTTGATCCTTCCTATTCATAGAGCATTTTTGTAACACTGTTTTAGGAGAATCCGCAAGTGGATTCTTGGGGAGATTTGAGGCCTATGCTGGAAAACGAAATATCTTCACATAGAAACTAGACGGAAGCATTATCAGAAACTTCTCTGTGATGTGTGCATTAAACTCACAGAGTTGAACATTGCTTTTGATGGAGCAGTTTTGAAACACTCTTTTCGTAGAATCTGCAAGTGGTTATTTAGAGCGCTTTGAGGCCTACGCTGCAAATGGAAATATCTTCACATAAAAACTAGACAGAAGCATTCTCACAAATTCCTTTGTGATGTGTGCATTCAACTCACAGAGATGAAGCTTCCTTTTCACAGGGCACTTTTGAAACACTGTGTTTGTGGGAACTACAAGTGGATATTTGGAGTGATTGCGGCCTCTGGTGGAAAAGCAAATATCATCAAATGAAAACTACACATAGGCATTCTCAGAAACTTCTTTGTGTGTGTGCATTCAACTCACAGAGTTGAAGAGTCCTTTTGGTAGAGCAGTTTTGAAGCACTCTTTTTGTAGAATCTGCGAGTGGTTATTCGGAGAGCTTTGAGGCCCATGCTGGAAAAGGAAATATCTTCACATAAAAACTGGACAGAAGCATTCCCAGAAAATTCTCTGTGATGTGTGCATTCAACTCACAGAGTTGAGCCTGCCTTTTCATACAGCATTTTTGTAACACTCTTTCAGTATAATCTGCAAGTGGATATTTGGGGCGCTTTGAGGCCTATGCTGGAAAACGAAATCTCTTCACATAAAAATTAGACGGAAGCATTATCAGAAACTTCTCTGTGATGTGCGCATTCAACTCTCAGGGTTGAACGTGCCTTTTGATACAGCCGTTTTCAAACGCTCGTTTTGTGGCATCTGCATTTCGGAATTTGGAGTGCTTTGAGGCCTATACTGGAAAAGGAAATATCCTCACATAGAAACTAGACAGAAGCATTCTCAGAAACTTCTTTGTGATGTGTGCATTCAACTCACAGGGTTCGACCTTCCTTTTGCTACAACAGTTTTGAAACACTCTTTTTGTAGAATCTGCAAGTGGTTATTTGGAGCGCTTTGAGGCCTATGAGTAAAAGGAAATATCTTCAGAGAAAACTAGCCAGAAGCATTCTCAGAAACTTCTGTGTGATGAGTACATTCCACTCACAGATTTCAACGTTCCCTTTCACCGAGCAGTTCTGAAACACTCTTTTTGTAGAATCTGCAAGTGGCTACTTAGAGCGCTTTGAGACCTATGCTGGAAAGTGAAATATCTTCACATAAAAACTAGACAGAAGCATTCCCAGAAACTTCTCTGTGAAGTGTGCATTCAATTCACAGAGCTGAATCTTTCTTTTGATAGAGAAGTTTTGAGACACTCTTTCTGTAGAATCTGCAAGTGAATATCTGGAGCGCTTTGAGTCCTAGGCTGGAAAAGAAAGTATCTTCACATAGAAACTAGACAGAAGCATTCTCAAAGACTTCTCTGTGATGTGTGCATTCAAGTCACAGAGTTGAAACATCCTTTTGATTTGGCAGTTTTAAAACAATCATTTTGTAGAATCTGCTAGTGGATATTTGCCGTGTTTTGAGGCATATGCAGGAAAAGGTAATATCTTCACTTGAAAACTAGACAGAGGCATTCTCAGAAACTTCTTTCTGATGTGTGCCTTGAACTTCCGGAGTTGAACCTTCCTCTTCATAGAGCAGTTATATAATAGTCTTTAAGTATAATCTGCAAGTGGATATGTGGAGAACTTTGAGGACTGTGCTGGAAAAGGAAATGTCTTCCCATAGAAAGGAGACGGAAGCATTCTCAGAAGCTTCTCTGTGATGTCGGCATTCAACTCACAGAGTTGAACCTTCCTTTTGATAGAGCAGTTTTCAAACACACTTTGTGGATTCTGCAATTGGTTATTTGGAGAGTTTTGAGGCCTGTACTGGAAAAGGAAATATCTTCAGGTAAAAACTAGACAGAAGCATTCTCAGAAACTTCGTTGTGATGTTTGCATTCAACTCACGGAGTTGAACCCTCTTTTTGATTGCGCAGTTTTAAATCACTGTCTTTGTTGAATCTCCAAGTGGATATTTGGAGCGATTTGGGGCATATTCTGGAAAAGGAAATATCCTCACTTGAAAACTAGATAGAAGAAGTCCCAGAAACTCCTTTGTGACGTCTGCTTTCGACTCACAGAGTTGAACCTTCCTTTTCACAGAGCAGTTTGGAAACACTCTTTTTGTAGAATCTGCGAGTGGTTATTCGGAGAGCTTCGAGGCCCATGCTGGAAATGGAAATACCTTCACATAAAAACTAGACAGAAGCGTTCTCAGAAATTTCTCTGTGATGTGTGCATTGAACTCACAGAGTTGATCCTTCCTATTCATAGAGCATTTTTGTAACACTGTTTTAGGAGAATCCGCAAGTGGATTCTTGGGGAGATTTGAGGCCTATGCTGGAAAACGAAATATCTTCACATAGAAACTAGACGGAAGCATTATCAGAAACTTCTCTGTGATGTGTGCATTAAACTCACAGAGTTGAACATTGCTTTTGATGGAGCAGTTTTGAAACACTCTTTTCGCAGAATCTGCAAGTGGTTATTTAGAGCGCTTTGAGGCCTACGCTGCAAATGGAAATATCTTCACATAAAACTAGACAGAAGCATTCTCACAAATTCCTTTGTGATGTGTGCATTCAACTCACAGAGATGAAGCTTCCTTTTCACAGGGCACTTTTGAAACACTGTGTTTGTGGGAACTACAAGTGGATATTTGGAGTGATTGCGGCCTCTGGTGGAAAAGCAAATATCATCAAATGAAAACTACACATAGGCATTCTCAGAAACTTCTTTGTGTGTGTGCATTCAACTCACAGAGTTGAAGAGTCCTTTTGGTAGAGCAGTTTTGAAGCACTCTTTTTGTAGAATCTGCGAGTGGTTATTCGGAGAGCTTTGAGGCCCATGCTGGAAAAGGAAATATCTTCACATAAAAACTGGACAGAAGCATTCCCAGAAAATTCTCTGTGATGTGTGCATTCAACTCACAGAGTTGAGCCTGCCTTTTCATACAGCATTTTTGTAACACTCTTTCAGTATAATCTGCAAGTGGATATTTGGGGCGCTTTGAGGCCTATGCTGGAAAACGAAATATCTTCACATAAAAATTAGACGGAAGCATTATCAGAAACTTCTCTGTGATGTGCGCATTCAACTCTCAGGGTTGAACGTGCCTTTTGATACAGCCGTTTACAAACCCTCGTTTTGTGGCATCTGCATTTCGGAATTTGGAGTGCTTTGAGGCCTATACTGGAAAAGGAAATATCCTCACATAGAAACTAGACAGAAGCATTCTCAGAAACTTCTTTGTGATGTGTGCATTCAACTCACAGGGTTCGACCTTCCTTTTGCTACAACAGTTTTGAAACACTCTTTTTGTAGAATCTGCAAGTGGTTATTTGGAGCGCTTCGAGGCCTATGAGTAAAAGGAAATATCTTCAGAGAAAACTAGCCAGAAGCATTCTCAGAAACTTCTGTGTGATGAGTACATTCCACTCACAGAGTTCAACGTTCCCTTTCACCGAGCAGTTCTGAAACACTCTTTTTGTAGAATCTGCAAGTGGCTACTTAGAGCGCTTTGAGACCTATGCTGGAAAGTGAAATATCTTCACATAAAAACTAGACAGAAGCATTCCCAGAAACTTCTCTGTGAAGTGTGCATTCAATTCACAGAGCTGAATCTTTCTTTTGATAGAGAAGTTTTGAGACACTCTTTCTGTAGAATCTGCAAGTGAATATCTGGAGCGCTTTGAGTCCTAGGCTGGAAAAGAAAGTATCTTCACATAGAAACTAGACAGAAGCATTCTCAAAGACTTCTCTGTGATGTGTGCATTCAACTCACAAAGTTGAAACATCCTTTTGATTTGGCAGTTTTAAAACAATCATTTTGTAGAATCTGCTAGTGGATATTTGCCGTATTTTGAGGCATATGCAGGAAAAGGTAATATCTTCACTTGAAAACTAGACAGAGGCATTCTCAGAAACTTCTTTCTGATGTGTGCCTTGAACTTCCGGAGTTGAACCTTCCTCTTCATAGAGCAGTTATATAATAGTCTTTAAGTATAATCTGCAAGTGGATATGTGGAGAACTTTGAGGACTGTGCTGGAAGAGGAAATGTCTTCCCATAGAAAGGAGACGGAAGCATTCTCAGAAGCTTCTCTGTGATGTCGGCATTCAACTCACAGAGTTGAACCTTCCTTTTGATAGAGCAGTTTTCAAACACACTTTGTGGATTCTGCAATTGGTTATTTGGAGAGTTTTGAGGCCTGTACTGGAAAAGGAAATATCTTCAGGTAAAAACTAGACAGAAGCATTCTCAGAAACTTCGTTGTGATGTTTGCATTCAACTCACGGGGTTGAACCCTCTTTTTGATTGCGCAGTTTTAAATCACTGTCTTTGTTGAATCTCCAAGTGGATATTTGGAGCGATTTGGGGCATATTCTGGAAAAGGAAATATCCTCACTTGAAAACTAGATAGAAGAAGTCCCAGAAACTCCTTTGTGACGTCTGCTTTCGACTCACAGAGTTGAACCTTCCTTTTCACAGAGCAGTTTGGAAACACTCTTTTTGTAGAATCTGCGAGTGGTTATTCGGAGAGCTTCAAGGCCCATGCTGGAAATGGAAATACCTTCACATAAAAACTAGACAGAAGCGTTCTCAGAAATTTCTCTGTGATGTGTGCATTGAACTCACAGAGTTGATCCTTCCTATTCATAGAGCATTTTTGTAACACTGTTTTAGGAGAATCCGCAAGTGGATTCTTGGGGAGATTTGAGGCCTATGCTGGAAAACGAAATATCTTCACATAGAAACTAGACGGAAGCATTATCAGAAACTTCTCTGTGATGTGTGCATTAAACTCACAGAGTTGAACATTGCTTTTGATGGAGCAGTTTTGAAACACTCTTTTCGTAGAATCTGCAAGTGGTTATTTAGAGCGCTTTGAGGCCTACGCTGCAAATGGAAATATCTTCACATAAAAACTAGACAGAAGCATTCTCACAAATTCCTTTGTGATGTGTGCATTCAACTCACAGAGATGAAGCTTCCTTTTCACAGGGCACTTTTGAAACACTGTGTTTGTGGGAACTACAAGTGGATATTTGGAGTGATTGCGGCCTCTGGTGGAAAAGCAAATATCATCAAATGAAAACTACACATAGGCATTCTCAGAAACTTCTTTGTGTGTGTGCATTCAACTCACAGAGTTGAAGAGTCCTTTTGGTAGAGCAGTTTTGAAGCACTCTTTTTGTAGAATCTGCGAGTGGTTATTCGGAGAGCTTTGAGGCCCATGCTGGAAAAGGAAATATCTTCACATAAAAACTGGACAGAAGCATTCCCAGAAAATTCTCTGTGATGTGTGCATTCAACTCACAGAGTTGAGCCTGCCTTTTCATACAGCATTTTTGTAACACTCTTTCAGTATAATCTGCAAGTGGATATTTGGGGCGCTTTGAGGCCTATGCTGGAAAACGAAATATCTTCACATAAAAATTAGACGGAAGCATTATCAGAAACTTCTCTGTGATGTGCGCATTCAACTCTCAGGGTTGAACGTGCCTTTTGATACAGCCGTTTTCAAACGCTCGTTTTGTGGCATCTGCATTTCGGAATTTGGAGTGCTTTGAGGCCTATACTGGAAAAGGAAATATCCTCACATAGAAACTAGACAGAAGCATTCTCAGAAACTTCTTTGTGATGTGTGCATTCAACTCACAGGGTTCGACCTTCCTTTTGCTACAACAGTTTTGAAACACTCTTTTTGTAGAATCTGCAAGTGGTTATTTGGAGCGCTTCGAGGCCTATGAGTAAAAGGAAATATCTTCAGAGAAAACTAGCCAGAAGCATTCTCAGAAACTTCTGTGTGATGAGTACATTCCACTCACAGAGTTGAACGTTCCCTTTCACCGGGCAGTTCTGAAACACTCTTTTTGTAGAATCTGCAAGTGGCTACTTAGAGCGCTTTGAGACCTATGCTGGAAAGTGAAATATCTTCACATAAAAACTAGACAGAAGCATTCCCAGAAACTTCTCTGTGAAGTGTGCATTCAATTCACAGAGCTGAATCTTTCTTTTGATAGAGAAGTTTTGAGACACTCTTTCTGTAGAATCTGCAAGTGAATATCTGGAGCGCTTTGAGTCCTAGGCTGGAAAAGAAAGTATCTTCACATAGAAACTAGACAGAAGCATTCTCAAAGACTTCTCTGTGATGTGTGCATTCAACTCACAGAGTTGAAACATCCTTTTGATTTGGCAGTTTTAAAACAATCATTTTGTAGAATCTGCTAGTGGATATTTGCCGTATTTTGAGGCATATGCAGGAAAAGGTAATATCTTCACTTGAAAACTAGACAGAGGCATTCTCAGAAACTTCTTTCTGATGTGTGCCTTGAACTTCCGGAGTTGAAGCTTCCTCTTCATAGAGCAGTTATATAATAGTCTTTAAGTATAATCTGCAAGTGGATATGTGGAGAACTTTGAGGACTGTGCTGGAAGAGGAAATGTCTTCCCATAGAAAGGAGACGGAAGCATTCTCAGAAGCTTCTCTGTGATGTCGGCATTCAACTCACAGAGTTGAACCTTCCTTTTGATAGAGCAGTTTTCAAACACACTTTGTGGATTCTGCAATTGGTTATTTGGAGAGTTTTGAGGCCTGTACTGGAAAAGGAAATATCTTCAGGTAAAAACTAGACAGAAGCATTCTCAGAAACTTCGTTGTGATGTTTGCATTCAACTCACGGGGTTGAACCCTCTTTTTGATTGCGCAGTTTTAAATCACTGTCTTTGTTGAATCTCCAAGTGGATATTTGGAGCGATTTGGGGCATATTCTGGAAAAGGAAATATCCTCACTTGAAAACTAGATAGAAGAAGTCCCAGAAACTCCTTTGTGACGTCTGCTTTCGACTCACAGAGTTGAACCTTCCTTTTCACAGAGCAGTTTGGAAACACTCTTTTTGTAGAATCTGCGAGTGGTTATTCGGAGAGCTTCGAGGCCCATGCTGGAAATGGAAATACCTTCACATAAAAACTAGACAGAAGCGTTCTCAGAAATTTCTCTGTGATGTGTGCATTGAACTCACAGAGTTGATCCTTCCTATTCATAGAGCATTTTTGTAACACTGTTTTAGGAGAATCCGCAAGTGGATTCTTGGGGAGATTTGAGGCCTATGCTGGAAAACGAAATATCTTCACATAGAAACTAGACGGAAGCATTATCAGAAACTTCTCTGTGATGTGTGCATTAAACTCACAGAGTTGAACATTGCTTTTGATGGAGCAGTTTTGAAACACTCTTTTCGTAGAATCTGCAAGTGGTTATTTAGAGCGCTTTGAGGCCTACGCTGCAAATGGAAATATCTTCACATAAAAACTAGACAGAAGCATTCTCACAAATTCCTTTGTGATGTGTGCATTCAACTCACAGAGATGAAGCTTCCTTTTCACAGGGCACTTTTGAAACACTGTGTTTGTGGGAACTACAAGTGGATATTTGGAGTGATTGCGGCCTCTGGTGGAAAAGCAAATATCATCAAATGAAAACTACACATAGGCATTCTCAGAAACTTCTTTGTGTGTGTGCATTCAACTCACAGAGTTGAAGAGTCCTTTTGGTAGAGCAGTTTTGAAGCACTCTTTTTGTAGAATCTGCGAGTGGTTATTCGGAGAGCTTTGAGGCCCATGCTGGAAAAGGAAATATCTTCACATAAAAACTGGACAGAAGCATTCCCAGAAAATTCTCTGTGATGTGTGCATTCAACTCACAGAGTTGAGCCTGCCTTTTCATACAGCATTTTTGTAACACTCTTTCAGTATAATCTGCAAGTGGATATTTGGGGCGCTTTGAGGCCTATGCTGGAAAACGAAATCTCTTCACATAAAAATTAGACGGAAGCATTATCAGAAACTTCTCTGTGATGTGCGCATTCAACTCTCAGGGTTGAACGTGCCTTTTGATACAGCCGTTTTCAAACGCTCGTTTTGTGGCATCTGCATTTCGGAATTTGGAGTGCTTTGAGGCCTATACTGGAAAAGGAAATATCCTCACATAGAAACTAGACAGAAGCATTCTCAGAAACTTCTTTGTGATGTGTGCATTCAACTCACAGGGTTCGACCTTCCTTTTGCTACAACAGTTTTGAAACACTCTTTTTGTAGAATCTGCAAGTGGTTATTTGGAGCGCTTTGAGGCCTATGAGTAAAAGGAAATATCTTCAGAGAAAACTAGCCAGAAGCATTCTCAGAAACTTCTGTGTGATGAGTACATTCCACTCACAGATTTCAACGTTCCCTTTCACCGAGCAGTTCTGAAACACTCTTTTTGTAGAATCTGCAAGTGGCTACTTAGAGCGCTTTGAGACCTATGCTGGAAAGTGAAATATCTTCACATAAAAACTAGACAGAAGCATTCCCAGAAACTTCTCTGTGAAGTGTGCATTCAATTCACAGAGCTGAATCTTTCTTTTGATAGAGAAGTTTTGAGACACTCTTTCTGTAGAATCTGCAAGTGAATATCTGGAGCGCTTTGAGTCCTAGGCTGGAAAAGAAAGTATCTTCACATAGAAACTAGACAGAAGCATTCTCAAAGACTTCTCTGTGATGTGTGCATTCAAGTCACAGAGTTGAAACATCCTTTTGATTTGGCAGTTTTAAAACAATCATTTTGTAGAATCTGCTAGTGGATATTTGCCGTGTTTTGAGGCATATGCAGGAAAAGGTAATATCTTCACTTGAAAACTAGACAGAGGCATTCTCAGAAACTTCTTTCTCATGTGTGCCTTGAACTTCCGGAGTTGAACCTTCCTCTTCATAGAGCAGTTATATAATAGTCTTTAAGTATAATCTGCAAGTGGATATGTGGAGAACTTTGAGGACTGTGCTGGAAGAGGAAATGTCTTCCCATAGAAAGGAGACGGAAGCATTCTCAGAAGCTTCTCTGTGATGTCGGCATTCAACTCACAGAGTTGAACCTTCCTTTTGATAGAGCAGTTTTCAAACACACTTTGTGGATTCTGCAATTGGTTATTTGGAGAGTTTTGAGGCCTGTACTGGAAAAGGAAATATCTTCAGGTAAAAACTAGACAGAAGCATTCTCAGAAACTTCGTTGTGATGTTTGCATTCAACTCACGGGGTTGAACCCTCTTTTTGATTGCGCAGTTTTAAATCACTGTCTTTGTTGAATCTCCAAGTGGATATTTGGAGCGATTTGGGGCATATTCTGGAAAAGGAAATATCCTCACTTGAAAACTAGATAGAAGAAGTCCCAGAAACTCCTTTGTGACGTCTGCTTTCGACTCACAGAGTTGAACCTTCCTTTTCACAGAGCAGTTTGGAAACACTCTTTTTGTAGAATCTGCGAGTGGTTATTCGGAGAGCTTCAAGGCCCATGCTGGAAATGGAAATACCTTCACATAAAAACTAGACAGAAGCGTTCTCAGAAATTTCTCTGTGATGTGTGCATTGAACTCACAGAGTTGATCCTTCCTATTCATAGAGCATTTTTGTAACACTGTTTTAGGAGAATCCGCAAGTGGATTCTTGGGGAGATTTGAGGCCTATGCTGGAAAACGAAATATCTTCACATAGAAACTAGACGGAAGCATTATCAGAAACTTCTCTGTGATGTGTGCATTAAACTCACAGAGTTGAACATTGCTTTTGATGGAGCAGTTTTGAAACACTCTTTTCGTAGAATCTGCAAGTGGTTATTTAGAGCGCTTTGAGGCCTACGCTGCAAATGGAAATATCTTCACATAAAAACTAGACAGAAGCATTCTCACAAATTCCTTTGTGATGTGTGCATTCAACTCACAGAGATGAAGCTTCCTTTTCACAGGGCACTTTTGAAACACTGTGTTTGTGGGAACTACAAGTGGATATTTGGAGTGATTGCGGCCTCTGGTGGAAAAGCAAATATCATCAAATGAAAACTACACATAGGCATTCTCAGAAACTTCTTTGTGTGTGTGCATTCAACTCACAGAGTTGAAGAGTCCTTTTGGTAGAGCAGTTTTGAAGCACTCTTTTTGTAGAATCTGCGAGTGGTTATTCGGAGAGCTTTGAGGCCCATGCTGGAAAAGGAAATATCTTCACATAAAAACTGGACAGAAGCATTCCCAGAAAATTCTCTGTGATGTGTGCATTCAACTCACAGAGTTGAGCCTGCCTTTTCATACAGCATTTTTGTAACACTCTTTCAGTATAATCTGCAAGTGGATATTTGGGGCGCTTTGAGGCCTATGCTGGAAAACGAAATATCTTCACATAAAAATTAGACGGAAGCATTATCAGAAACTTCTCTGTGATGTGCGCATTCAACTCTCAGGGTTGAACGTGCCTTTTGATACAGCCGTTTTCAAACGCTCGTTTTGTGGCATCTGCATTTCGGAATTTGGAGTGCTTTGAGGCCTATACTGGAAAAGGAAATATCCTCACATAGAAACTAGACAGAAGCATTCTCAGAAACTTCTTTGTGATGTGTGCATTCAACTCACAGGGTTCGACCTTCCTTTTGCTACAACAGTTTTGAAACACTCTTTTTGTAGAATCTGCAAGTGGTTATTTGGAGCGCTTCGAGGCCTATGAGTAAAAGGAAATATCTTCAGAGAAAACTAGCCAGAAGCATTCTCAGAAACTTCTGTGTGATGAGTACATTCCACTCACAGAGTTGAACGTTCCCTTTCACCGGGCAGTTCTGAAACACTCTTTTTGTAGAATCTGCAAGTGGCTACTTAGAGCGCTTTGAGACCTATGCTGGAAAGTGAAATATCTTCACATAAAAACTAGACAGAAGCATTCCCAGAAACTTCTCTGTGAAGTGTGCATTCAATTCACAGAGCTGAATCTTTCTTTTGATAGAGAAGTTTTGAGACACTCTTTCTGTAGAATCTGCAAGTGAATATCTGGAGCGCTTTGAGTCCTAGGCTGGAAAAGAAAGTATCTTCACATAGAAACTAGACAGAAGCATTCTCAAAGACTTCTCTGTGATGTGTGCATTCAACTCACAGAGTTGAAACATCCTTTTGATTTGGCAGTTTTAAAACAATCATTTTGTAGAATCTGCTAGTGGATATTTGCCGTATTTTGAGGCATATGCAGGAAAAGGTAATATCTTCACTTGAAAACTAGACAGAGGCATTCTCAGAAACTTCTTTCTGATGTGTGCCTTGAACTTCCGGAGTTGAAGCTTCCTCTTCATAGAGCAGTTATATAATAGTCTTTAAGTATAATCTGCAAGTGGATATGTGGAGAACTTTGAGGACTGTGCTGGAAGAGGAAATGTCTTCCCATAGAAAGGAGACGGAAGCATTCTCAGAAGCTTCTCTGTGATGTCGGCATTCAACTCACAGAGTTGAACCTTCCTTTTGATAGAGCAGTTTTCAAACACACTTTGTGGATTCTGCAATTGGTTATTTGGAGAGTTTTGAGGCCTGTACTGGAAAAGGAAATATCTTCAGGTAAAAACTAGACAGAAGCATTCTCAGAAACTTCGTTGTGATGTTTGCATTCAACTCACGGGGTTGAACCCTCTTTTTGATTGCGCAGTTTTAAATCACTGTCTTTGTTGAATCTCCAAGTGGATATTTGGAGCGATTTGGGGCATATTCTGGAAAAGGAAATATCCTCACTTGAAAACTAGATAGAAGAAGTCCCAGAAACTCCTTTGTGACGTCTGCTTTCGACTCACAGAGTTGAACCTTCCTTTTCACAGAGCAGTTTGGAAACACTCTTTTTGTAGAATCTGCGAGTGGTTATTCGGAGAGCTTCGAGGCCCATGCTGGAAATGGAAATACCTTCACATAAAAACTAGACAGAAGCGTTCTCAGAAATTTCTCTGTGATGTGTGCATTGAACTCACAGAGTTGATCCTTCCTATTCATAGAGCATTTTTGTAACACTGTTTTAGGAGAATCCGCAAGTGGATTCTTGGGGAGATTTGAGGCCTATGCTGGAAAACGAAATATCTTCACATAGAAACTAGACGGAAGCATTATCAGAAACTTCTCTGTGATGTGTGCATTAAACTCACAGAGTTGAACATTGCTTTTGATGGAGCAGTTTTGAAACACTCTTTTCGTAGAATCTGCAAGTGGTTATTTAGAGCGCTTTGAGGCCTACGCTGCAAATGGAAATATCTTCACATAAAAACTAGACAGAAGCATTCTCACAAATTCCTTTGTGATGTGTGCATTCAACTCACAGAGATGAAGCTTCCTTTTCACAGGGCACTTTTGAAACACTGTGTTTGTGGGAACTACAAGTGGATATTTGGAGTGATTGCGGCCTCTGGTGGAAAAGCAAATATCATCAAATGAAAACTACACATAGGCATTCTCAGAAACTTCTTTGTGTGTGTGCATTCAACTCACAGAGTTGAAGAGTCCTTTTGGTAGAGCAGTTTTGAAGCACTCTTTTTGTAGAATCTGCGAGTGGTTATTCGGAGAGCTTTGAGGCCCATGCTGGAAAAGGAAATATCTTCACATAAAAACTGGACAGAAGCATTCCCAGAAAATTCTCTGTGATGTGTGCATTCAACTCACAGAGTTGAGCCTGCCTTTTCATACAGCATTTTTGTAACACTCTTTCAGTATAATCTGCAAGTGGATATTTGGGGCGCTTTGAGGCCTATGCTGGAAAACGAAATCTCTTCACATAAAAATTAGACGGAAGCATTATCAGAAACTTCTCTGTGATGTGCGCATTCAACTCTCAGGGTTGAACGTGCCTTTTGATACAGCCGTTTTCAAACGCTCGTTTTGTGGCATCTGCATTTCGGAATTTGGAGTGCTTTGAGGCCTATACTGGAAAAGGAAATATCCTCACATAGAAACTAGACAGAAGCATTCTCAGAAACTTCTTTGTGATGTGTGCATTCAACTCACAGGGTTCGACCTTCCTTTTGCTACAACAGTTTTGAAACACTCTTTTTGTAGAATCTGCAAGTGGTTATTTGGAGCGCTTTGAGGCCTATGAGTAAAAGGAAATATCTTCAGAGAAAACTAGCCAGAAGCATTCTCAGAAACTTCTGTGTGATGAGTACATTCCACTCACAGATTTCAACGTTCCCTTTCACCGAGCAGTTCTGAAACACTCTTTTTGTAGAATCTGCAAGTGGCTACTTAGAGCGCTTTGAGACCTATGCTGGAAAGTGAAATATCTTCACATAAAAACTAGACAGAAGCATTCCCAGAAACTTCTCTGTGAAGTGTGCATTCAATTCACAGAGCTGAATCTTTCTTTTGATAGAGAAGTTTTGAGACACTCTTTCTGTAGAATCTGCAAGTGAATATCTGGAGCGCTTTGAGTCCTAGGCTGGAAAAGAAAGTATCTTCACATAGAAACTAGACAGAAGCATTCTCAAAGACTTCTCTGTGATGTGTGCATTCAAGTCACAGAGTTGAAACATCCTTTTGATTTGGCAGTTTTAAAACAATCATTTTGTAGAATCTGCTAGTGGATATTTGCCGTGTTTTGAGGCATATGCAGGAAAAGGTAATATCTTCACTTGAAAACTAGACAGAGGCATTCTCAGAAACTTCTTTCTGATGTGTGCCTTGAACTTCCGGAGTTGAACCTTCCTCTTCATAGAGCAGTTATATAATAGTCTTTAAGTATAATCTGCAAGTGGATATGTGGAGAACTTTGAGGACTGTGCTGGAAAAGGAAATGTCTTCCCATAGAAAGGAGACGGAAGCATTCTCAGAAGCTTCTCTGTGATGTCGGCATTCAACTCACAGAGTTGAACCTTCCTTTTGATAGAGCAGTTTTCAAACACACTTTGTGGATTCTGCAATTGGTTATTTGGAGAGTTTTGAGGCCTGTACTGGAAAAGGAAATATCTTCAGGTAAAAACTAGACAGAAGCATTCTCAGAAACTTCGTTGTGATGTTTGCATTCAACTCACGGAGTTGAACCCTCTTTTTGATTGCGCAGTTTTAAATCACTGTCTTTGTTGAATCTCCAAGTGGATATTTGGAGCGATTTGGGGCATATTCTGGAAAAGGAAATATCCTCACTTGAAAACTAGATAGAAGAAGTCCCAGAAACTCCTTTGTGACGTCTGCTTTCGACTCACAGAGTTGAACCTTCCTTTTCACAGAGCAGTTTGGAAACACTCTTTTTGTAGAATCTGCGAGTGGTTATTCGGAGAGCTTCGAGGCCCATGCTGGAAATGGAAATACCTTCACATAAAAACTAGACAGAAGCGTTCTCAGAAATTTCTCTGTGATGTGTGCATTGAACTCACAGAGTTGATCCTTCCTATTCATAGAGCATTTTTGTAACACTGTTTTAGGAGAATCCGCAAGTGGATTCTTGGGGAGATTTGAGGCCTATGCTGGAAAACGAAATATCTTCACATAGAAACTAGACGGAAGCATTATCAGAAACTTCTCTGTGGTGTGTGCATTAAACTCACAGAGTTGAACATTGCTTTTGATGGAGCAGTTTTGAAACACTCTTTTCGCAGAATCTGCAAGTGGTTATTTAGAGCGCTTTGAGGCCTACGCTGCAAATGGAAATATCTTCACATAAAACTAGACAGAAGCATTCTCACAAATTCCTTTGTGATGTGTGCATTCAACTCACAGAGATGAAGCTTCCTTTTCACAGGGCACTTTTGAAACACTGTGTTTGTGGGAACTACAAGTGGATATTTGGAGTGATTGCGGCCTCTGGTGGAAAAGCAAATATCATCAAATGAAAACTACACATAGGCATTCTCAGAAACTTCTTTGTGTGTGTGCATTCAACTCACAGAGTTGAAGAGTCCTTTTGGTAGAGCAGTTTTGAAGCACTCTTTTTGTAGAATCTGCGAGTGGTTATTCGGAGAGCTTTGAGGCCCATGCTGGAAAAGGAAATATCTTCACATAAAAACTGGACAGAAGCATTCCCAGAAAATTCTCTGTGATGTGTGCATTCAACTCACAGAGTTGAGCCTGCCTTTTCATACAGCATTTTTGTAACACTCTTTCAGTATAATCTGCAAGTGGATATTTGGGGCGCTTTGAGGCCTATGCTGGAAAACGAAATATCTTCACATAAAAATTAGACGGAAGCATTATCAGAAACTTCTCTGTGATGTGCGCATTCAACTCTCAGGGTTGAACGTGCCTTTTGATACAGCCGTTTACAAACCCTCGTTTTGTGGCATCTGCATTTCGGAATTTGGAGTGCTTTGAGGCCTATACTGGAAAAGGAAATATCCTCACATAGAAACTAGACAGAAGCATTCTCAGAAACTTCTTTGTGATGTGTGCATTCAACTCACAGGGTTCGACCTTCCTTTTGCTACAACAGTTTTGAAACACTCTTTTTGTAGAATCTGCAAGTGGTTATTTGGAGCGCTTCGAGGCCTATGAGTAAAAGGAAATATCTTCAGAGAAAACTAGCCAGAAGCATTCTCAGAAACTTCTGTGTGATGAGTACATTCCACTCACAGAGTTCAACGTTCCCTTTCACCGAGCAGTTCTGAAACACTCTTTTTGTAGAATCTGCAAGTGGCTACTTAGAGCGCTTTGAGACCTATGCTGGAAAGTGAAATATCTTCACATAAAAACTAGACAGAAGCATTCCCAGAAACTTCTCTGTGAAGTGTGCATTCAATTCACAGAGCTGAATCTTTCTTTTGATAGAGAAGTTTTGAGACACTCTTTCTGTAGAATCTGCAAGTGAATATCTGGAGCGCTTTGAGTCCTAGGCTGGAAAAGAAAGTATCTTCACATAGAAACTAGACAGAAGCATTCTCAAAGACTTCTCTGTGATGTGTGCATTCAACTCACAAAGTTGAAACATCCTTTTGATTTGGCAGTTTTAAAACAATCATTTTGTAGAATCTGCTAGTGGATATTTGCCGTATTTTGAGGCATATGCAGGAAAAGGTAATATCTTCACTTGAAAACTAGACAGAGGCATTCTCAGAAACTTCTTTCTGATGTGTGCCTTGAACTTCCGGAGTTGAACCTTCCTCTTCATAGAGCAGTTATATAATAGTCTTTAAGTATAATCTGCAAGTGGATATGTGGAGAACTTTGAGGACTGTGCTGGAAGAGGAAATGTCTTCCCATAGAAAGGAGACGGAAGCATTCTCAGAAGCTTCTCTGTGATGTCGGCATTCAACTCACAGAGTTGAACCTTCCTTTTGATAGAGCAGTTTTCAAACACACTTTGTGGATTCTGCAATTGGTTATTTGGAGAGTTTTGAGGCCTGTACTGGAAAAGGAAATATCTTCAGGTAAAAACTAGACAGAAGCATTCTCAGAAACTTCGTTGTGATGTTTGCATTCAACTCACGGGGTTGAACCCTCTTTTTGATTGCGCAGTTTTAAATCACTGTCTTTGTTGAATCTCCAAGTGGATATTTGGAGCGATTTGGGGCATATTCTGGAAAAGGAAATATCCTCACTTGAAAACTAGATAGAAGAAGTCCCAGAAACTCCTTTGTGACGTCTGCTTTCGACTCACAGAGTTGAACCTTCCTTTTCACAGAGCAGTTTGGAAACACTCTTTTTGTAGAATCTGCGAGTGGTTATTCGGAGAGCTTCAAGGCCCATGCTGGAAATGGAAATACCTTCACATAAAAACTAGACAGAAGCGTTCTCAGAAATTTCTCTGTGATGTGTGCATTGAACTCACAGAGTTGATCCTTCCTATTCATAGAGCATTTTTGTAACACTGTTTTAGGAGAATCCGCAAGTGGATTCTTGGGGAGATTTGAGGCCTATGCTGGAAAACGAAATATCTTCACATAGAAACTAGACGGAAGCATTATCAGAAACTTCTCTGTGATGTGTGCATTAAACTCACAGAGTTGAACATTGCTTTTGATGGAGCAGTTTTGAAACACTCTTTTCGTAGAATCTGCAAGTGGTTATTTAGAGCGCTTTGAGGCCTACGCTGCAAATGGAAATATCTTCACATAAAAACTAGACAGAAGCATTCTCACAAATTCCTTTGTGATGTGTGCATTCAACTCACAGAGATGAAGCTTCCTTTTCACAGGGCACTTTTGAAACACTGTGTTTGTGGGAACTACAAGTGGATATTTGGAGTGATTGCGGCCTCTGGTGGAAAAGCAAATATCATCAAATGAAAACTACACATAGGCATTCTCAGAAACTTCTTTGTGTGTGTGCATTCAACTCACAGAGTTGAAGAGTCCTTTTGGTAGAGCAGTTTTGAAGCACTCTTTTTGTAGAATCTGCGAGTGGTTATTCGGAGAGCTTTGAGGCCCATGCTGGAAAAGGAAATATCTTCACATAAAAACTGGACAGAAGCATTCCCAGAAAATTCTCTGTGATGTGTGCATTCAACTCACAGAGTTGAGCCTGCCTTTTCATACAGCATTTTTGTAACACTCTTTCAGTATAATCTGCAAGTGGATATTTGGGGCGCTTTGAGGCCTATGCTGGAAAACGAAATCTCTTCACATAAAAATTAGACGGAAGCATTATCAGAAACTTCTCTGTGATGTGCGCATTCAACTCTCAGGGTTGAACGTGCCTTTTGATACAGCCGTTTTCAAACGCTCGTTTTGTGGCATCTGCATTTCGGAATTTGGAGTGCTTTGAGGCCTATACTGGAAAAGGAAATATCCTCACATAGAAACTAGACAGAAGCATTCTCAGAAACTTCTTTGTGATGTGTGCATTCAACTCACAGGGTTCGACCTTCCTTTTGCTACAACAGTTTTGAAACACTCTTTTTGTAGAATCTGCAAGTGGTTATTTGGAGCGCTTCGAGGCCTATGAGTAAAAGGAAATATCTTCAGAGAAAACTAGCCAGAAGCATTCTCAGAAACTTCTGTGTGATGAGTACATTCCACTCACAGAGTTGAACGTTCCCTTTCACCGGGCAGTTCTGAAACACTCTTTTTGTAGAATCTGCAAGTGGCTACTTAGAGCGCTTTGAGACCTATGCTGGAAAGTGAAATATCTTCACATAAAAACTAGACAGAAGCATTCCCAGAAACTTCTCTGTGAAGTGTGCATTCAATTCACAGAGCTGAATCTTTCTTTTGATAGAGAAGTTTTGAGACACTCTTTCTGTAGAATCTGCAAGTGAATATCTGGAGCGCTTTGAGTCCTAGGCTGGAAAAGAAAGTATCTTCACATAGAAACTAGACAGAAGCATTCTCAAAGACTTCTCTGTGATGTGTGCATTCAACTCACAGAGTTGAAACATCCTTTTGATTTGGCAGTTTTAAAACAATCATTTTGTAGAATCTGCTAGTGGATATTTGCCGTATTTTGAGGCATATGCAGGAAAAGGTAATATCTTCACTTGAAAACTAGACAGAGGCATTCTCAGAAACTTCTTTCTGATGTGTGCCTTGAACTTCCGGAGTTGAAGCTTCCTCTTCATAGAGCAGTTATATAATAGTCTTTAAGTATAATCTGCAAGTGGATATGTGGAGAACTTTGAGGACTGTGCTGGAAGAGGAAATGTCTTCCCATAGAAAGGAGACGGAAGCATTCTCAGAAGCTTCTCTGTGATGTCGGCATTCAACTCACAGAGTTGAACCTTCCTTTTGATAGAGCAGTTTTCAAACACACTTTGTGGATTCTGCAATTGGTTATTTGGAGAGTTTTGAGGCCTGTACTGGAAAAGGAAATATCTTCAGGTAAAAACTAGACAGAAGCATTCTCAGAAACTTCGTTGTGATGTTTGCATTCTACTCACGGGGTTGAACCCTCTTTTTGATTGCGCAGTTTTAAATCACTGTCTTTGTTGAATCTCCAAGTGGATATTTGGAGCGATTTGGGGCATATTCTGGAAAAGGAAATATCCTCACTTGAAAACTAGATAGAAGAAGTCCCAGAAACTCCTTTGTGACGTCTGCTTTCGACTCACAGAGTTGAACCTTCCTTTTCACAGAGCAGTTTGGAAACACTCTTTTTGTAGAATCTGCGAGTGGTTATTCGGAGAGCTTCGAGGCCCATGCTGGAAATGGAAATACCTTCACATAAAAACTAGACAGAAGCGTTCTCAGAAATTTCTCTGTGATGTGTGCATTGAACTCACAGAGTTGATCCTTCCTATTCATAGAGCATTTTTGTAACACTGTTTTAGGAGAATCCGCAAGTGGATTCTTGGGGAGATTTGAGGCCTATGCTGGAAAACGAAATATCTTCACATAGAAACTAGACGGAAGCATTATCAGAAACTTCTCTGTGATGTGTGCATTAAACTCACAGAGTTGAACATTGCTTTTGATGGAGCAGTTTTGAAACACTCTTTTCGTAGAATCTGCAAGTGGTTATTTAGAGCGCTTTGAGGCCTACGCTGCAAATGGAAATATCTTCACATAAAAACTAGACAGAAGCATTCTCACAAATTCCTTTGTGATGTGTGCATTCAACTCACAGAGATGAAGCTTCCTTTTCACAGGGCACTTTTGAAACACTGTGTTTGTGGGAACTACAAGTGGATATTTGGAGTGATTGCGGCCTCTGGTGGAAAAGCAAATATCATCAAATGAAAACTACACATAGGCATTCTCAGAAACTTCTTTGTGTGTGTGCATTCAACTCACAGAGTTGAAGAGTCCTTTTGGTAGAGCAGTTTTGAAGCACTCTTTTTGTAGAATCTGCGAGTGGTTATTCGGAGAGCTTTGAGGCCCATGCTGGAAAAGGAAATATCTTCACATAAAAACTGGACAGAAGCATTCCCAGAAAATTCTCTGTGATGTGTGCATTCAACTCACAGAGTTGAGCCTGCCTTTTCATACAGCATTTTTGTAACACTCTTTCAGTATAATCTGCAAGTGGATATTTGGGGCGCTTTGAGGCCTATGCTGGAAAACGAAATCTCTTCACATAAAAATTAGACGGAAGCATTATCAGAAACTTCTCTGTGATGTGCGCATTCAACTCTCAGGGTTGAACGTGCCTTTTGATACAGCCGTTTTCAAACGCTCGTTTTGTGGCATCTGCATTTCGGAATTTGGAGTGCTTTGAGGCCTATACTGGAAAAGGAAATATCCTCACATAGAAACTAGACAGAAGCATTCTCAGAAACTTCTTTGTGATGTGTGCATTCAACTCACAGGGTTCGACCTTCCTTTTGCTACAACAGTTTTGAAACACTCTTTTTGTAGAATCTGCAAGTGGTTATTTGGAGCGCTTTGAGGCCTATGAGTAAAAGGAAATATCTTCAGAGAAAACTAGCCAGAAGCATTCTCAGAAACTTCTGTGTGATGAGTACATTCCACTCACAGAGTTGAACGTTCCCTTTCACCGGGCAGTTCTGAAACACTCTTTTTGTAGAATCTGCAAGTGGCTACTTAGAGCGCTTTGAGACCTATGCTGGAAAGTGAAATATCTTCACATAAAAACTAGACAGAAGCATTCCCAGAAACTTCTCTGTGAAGTGTGCATTCAATTCACAGAGCTGAATCTTTCTTTTGATAGAGAAGTTTTGAGACACTCTTTCTGTAGAATCTGCAAGTGAATATCTGGAGCGCTTTGAGTCCTAGGCTGGAAAAGAAAGTATCTTCACATAGAAACTAGACAGAAGCATTCTCAAAGACTTCTCTGTGATGTGTGCATTCAACTCACAGAGTTGAAACATCCTTTTGATTTGGCAGTTTTAAAACAATCATTTTGTAGAATCTGCTAGTGGATATTTGCCGTATTTTGAGGCATATGCAGGAAAAGGTAATATCTTCACTTGAAAACTAGACAGAGGCATTCTCAGAAACTTCTTTCTGATGTGTGCCTTGAACTTCCGGAGTTGAAGCTTCCTCTTCATAGAGCAGTTATATAATAGTCTTTAAGTATAATCTGCAAGTGGATATGTGGAGAACTTTGAGGACTGTGCTGGAAGAGGAAATGTCTTCCCATAGAAAGGAGACGGAAGCATTCTCAGAAGCTTCTCTGTGATGTCGGCATTCAACTCACAGAGTTGAACCTTCCTTTTGATAGAGCAGTTTTCAAACACACTTTGTGGATTCTGCAATTGGTTATTTGGAGAGTTTTGAGGCCTGTACTGGAAAAGGAAATATCTTCAGGTAAAAACTAGACAGAAGCATTCTCAGAAACTTCGTTGTGATGTTTGCATTCAACTCACGGGGTTGAACCCTCTTTTTGATTGCGCAGTTTTAAATCACTGTCTTTGTTGAATCTCCAAGTGGATATTTGGAGCGATTTGGGGCATATTCTGGAAAAGGAAATATCCTCACTTGAAAACTAGATAGAAGAAGTCCCAGAAACTCCTTTGTGACGTCTGCTTTCGACTCACAGAGTTGAACCTTCCTTTTCACAGAGCAGTTTGGAAACACTCTTTTTGTAGAATCTGCGAGTGGTTATTCGGAGAGCTTCGAGGCCCATGCTGGAAATGGAAATACCTTCACATAAAAACTAGACAGAAGCGTTCTCAGAAATTTCTCTGTGATGTGTGCATTGAACTCACAGAGTTGATCCTTCCTATTCATAGAGCATTTTTGTAACACTGTTTTAGGAGAATCCGCAAGTGGATTCTTGGGGAGATTTGAGGCCTATGCTGGAAAACGAAATATCTTCACATAGAAACTAGACGGAAGCATTATCAGAAACTTCTCTGTGATGTGTGCATTAAACTCACAGAGTTGAACATTGCTTTTGATGGAGCAGTTTTGAAACACTCTTTTCGTAGAATCTGCAAGTGGTTATTTAGAGCGCTTTGAGGCCTACGCTGCAAATGGAAATATCTTCACATAAAAACTAGACAGAAGCATTCTCACAAATTCCTTTGTGATGTGTGCATTCAACTCACAGAGATGAAGCTTCCTTTTCACAGGGCACTTTTGAAACACTGTGTTTGTGGGAACTACAAGTGGATATTTGGAGTGATTGCGGCCTCTGGTGGAAAAGCAAATATCATCAAATGAAAACTACACATAGGCATTCTCAGAAACTTCTTTGTGTGTGTGCATTCAACTCACAGAGTTGAAGAGTCCTTTTGGTAGAGCAGTTTTGAAGCACTCTTTTTGTAGAATCTGCGAGTGGTTATTCGGAGAGCTTTGAGGCCCATGCTGGAAAAGGAAATATCTTCACATAAAAACTGGACAGAAGCATTCCCAGAAAATTCTCTGTGATGTGTGCATTCAACTCACAGAGTTGAGCCTGCCTTTTCATACAGCATTTTTGTAACACTCTTTCAGTATAATCTGCAAGTGGATATTTGGGGCGCTTTGAGGCCTATGCTGGAAAACGAAATCTCTTCACATAAAAATTAGACGGAAGCATTATCAGAAACTTCTCTGTGATGTGCGCATTCAACTCTCAGGGTTGAACGTGCCTTTTGATACAGCCGTTTTCAAACGCTCGTTTTGTGGCATCTGCATTTCGGAATTTGGAGTGCTTTGAGGCCTATACTGGAAAAGGAAATATCCTCACATAGAAACTAGACAGAAGCATTCTCAGAAACTTCTTTGTGATGTGTGCATTCAACTCACAGGGTTCGACCTTCCTTTTGCTACAACAGTTTTGAAACACTCTTTTTGTAGAATCTGCAAGTGGTTATTTGGAGCGCTTTGAGGCCTATGAGTAAAAGGAAATATCTTCAGAGAAAACTAGCCAGAAGCATTCTCAGAAACTTCTGTGTGATGAGTACATTCCACTCACAGATTTCAACGTTCCCTTTCACCGAGCAGTTCTGAAACACTCTTTTTGTAGAATCTGCAAGTGGCTACTTAGAGCGCTTTGAGACCTATGCTGGAAAGTGAAATATCTTCACATAAAAACTAGACAGAAGCATTCCCAGAAACTTCTCTGTGAAGTGTGCATTCAATTCACAGAGCTGAATCTTTCTTTTGATAGAGAAGTTTTGAGACACTCTTTCTGTAGAATCTGCAAGTGAATATCTGGAGCGCTTTGAGTCCTAGGCTGGAAAAGAAAGTATCTTCACATAGAAACTAGACAGAAGCATTCTCAAAGACTTCTCTGTGATGTGTGCATTCAAGTCACAGAGTTGAAACATCCTTTTGATTTGGCAGTTTTAAAACAATCATTTTGTAGAATCTGCTAGTGGATATTTGCCGTGTTTTGAGGCATATGCAGGAAAAGGTAATATCTTCACTTGAAAACTAGACAGAGGCATTCTCAGAAACTTCTTTCTGATGTGTGCCTTGAACTTCCGGAGTTGAACCTTCCTCTTCATAGAGCAGTTATATAATAGTCTTTAAGTATAATCTGCAAGTGGATATGTGGAGAACTTTGAGGACTGTGCTGGAAAAGGAAATGTCTTCCCATAGAAAGGAGACGGAAGCATTCTCAGAAGCTTCTCTGTGATGTCGGCATTCAACTCACAGAGTTGAACCTTCCTTTTGATAGAGCAGTTTTCAAACACACTTTGTGGATTCTGCAATTGGTTATTTGGAGAGTTTTGAGGCCTGTACTGGAAAAGGAAATATCTTCAGGTAAAAACTAGACAGAAGCATTCTCAGAAACTTCGTTGTGATGTTTGCATTCAACTCACGGGGTTGAACCCTCTTTTTGATTGCGCAGTTTTAAATCACTGTCTTTGTTGAATCTCCAAGTGGATATTTGGAGCGATTTGGGGCATATTCTGGAAAAGGAAATATCCTCACTTGAAAACTAGATAGAAGAAGTCCCAGAAACTCCTTTGTGACGTCTGCTTTCGACTCACAGAGTTGAACCTTCCTTTTCACAGAGCAGTTTGGAAACACTCTTTTTGTAGAATCTGCGAGTGGTTATTCGGAGAGCTTCGAGGCCCATGCTGGAAATGGAAATACCTTCACATAAAAACTAGACAGAAGCGTTCTCAGAAATTTCTCTGTGATGTGTGCATTGAACTCACAGAGTTGATCCTTCCTATTCATAGAGCATTTTTGTAACACTGTTTTAGGAGAATCCGCAAGTGGATTCTTGGGGAGATTTGAGGCCTATGCTGGAAAACGAAATATCTTCACATAGAAACTAGACGGAAGCATTATCAGAAACTTCTCTGTGATGTGTGCATTAAACTCACAGAGTTGAACATTGCTTTTGATGGAGCAGTTTTGAAACACTCTTTTCGTAGAATCTGCAAGTGGTTATTTAGAGCGCTTTGAGGCCTACGCTGCAAATGGAAATATCTTCACATAAAAACTAGACAGAAGCATTCTCACAAATTCCTTTGTGATGTGTGCATTCAACTCACAGAGATGAAGCTTCCTTTTCACAGGGCACTTTTGAAACACTGTGTTTGTGGGAACTACAAGTGGATATTTGGAGTGATTGCGGCCTCTGGTGGAAAAGCAAATATCATCAAATGAAAACTACACATAGGCATTCTCAGAAACTTCTTTGTGTGTGTGCATTCAACTCACAGAGTTGAAGAGTCCTTTTGGTAGAGCAGTTTTGAAGCACTCTTTTTGTAGAATCTGCGAGTGGTTATTCGGAGAGCTTTGAGGCCCATGCTGGAAAAGGAAATATCTTCACATAAAAACTGGACAGAAGCATTCCCAGAAAATTCTCTGTGATGTGTGCATTCAACTCACAGAGTTGAGCCTGCCTTTTCATACAGCATTTTTGTAACACTCTTTCAGTATAATCTGCAAGTGGATATTTGGGGCGCTTTGAGGCCTATGCTGGAAAACGAAATCTCTTCACATAAAAATTAGACGGAAGCATTATCAGAAACTTCTCTGTGATGTGCGCATTCAACTCTCAGGGTTGAACGTGCCTTTTGATACAGCCGTTTTCAAACGCTCGTTTTGTGGCATCTGCATTTCGGAATTTGGAGTGCTTTGAGGCCTATACTGGAAAAGGAAATATCCTCACATAGAAACTAGACAGAAGCATTCTCAGAAACTTCTTTGTGATGTGTGCATTCAACTCACAGGGTTCGACCTTCCTTTTGCTACAACAGTTTTGAAACACTCTTTTTGTAGAATCTGCAAGTGGTTATTTGGAGCGCTTCGAGGCCTATGAGTAAAAGGAAATATCTTCAGAGAAAACTAGCCAGAAGCATTCTCAGAAACTTCTGTGTGATGAGTACATTCCACTCACAGATTTCAACGTTCCCTTTCACCGAGCAGTTCTGAAACACTCTTTTTGTAGAATCTGCAAGTGGCTACTTAGAGCGCTTTGAGACCTATGCTGGAAAGTGAAATATCTTCACATAAAAACTAGACAGAAGCATTCCCAGAAACTTCTCTGTGAAGTGTGCATTCAATTCACAGAGCTGAATCTTTCTTTTGATAGAGAAGTTTTGAGACACTCTTTCTGTAGAATCTGCAAGTGAATATCTGGAGCGCTTTGAGTCCTAGGCTGGAAAAGAAAGTATCTTCACATAGAAACTAGACAGAAGCATTCTCAAAGACTTCTCTGTGATGTGTGCATTCAAGTCACAGAGTTGAAACATCCTTTTGATTTGGCAGTTTTAAAACAATCATTTTGTAGAATCTGCTAGTGGATATTTGCCGTGTTTTGAGGCATATGCAGGAAAAGGTAATATCTTCACTTGAAAACTAGACAGAGGCATTCTCAGAAACTTCTTTCTGATGTGTGCCTTGAACTTCCGGAGTTGAACCTTCCTCTTCATAGAGCAGTTATATAATAGTCTTTAAGTATAATCTGCAAGTGGATATGTGGAGAACTTTGAGGACTGTGCTGGAAAAGGAAATGTCTTCCCATAGAAAGGAGACGGAAGCATTCTCAGAAGCTTCTCTGTGATGTCGGCATTCAACTCACAGAGTTGAACCTTCCTTTTGATAGAGCAGTTTTCAAACACACTTTGTGGATTCTGCAATTGGTTATTTGGAGAGTTTTGAGGCCTGTACTGGAAAAGGAAATATCTTCAGGTAAAAACTAGACAGAAGCATTCTCAGAAACTTCGTTGTGATGTTTGCATTCAACTCACGGGGTTGAACCCTCTTTTTGATTGCGCAGTTTTAAATCACTGTCTTTGTTGAATCTCCAAGTGGATATTTGGAGCGATTTGGGGCATATTCTGGAAAAGGAAATATCCTCACTTGAAAACTAGATAGAAGAAGTCCCAGAAACTCCTTTGTGACGTCTGCTTTCGACTCACAGAGTTGAACCTTCCTTTTCACAGAGCAGTTTGGAAACACTCTTTTTGTAGAATCTGCGAGTGGTTATTCGGAGAGCTTCGAGGCCCATGCTGGAAATGGAAATACCTTCACATAAAAACTAGACAGAAGCGTTCTCAGAAATTTCTCTGTGATGTGTGCATTGAACTCACAGAGTTGATCCTTCCTATTCATAGAGCATTTTTGTAACACTGTTTTAGGAGAATCCGCAAGTGGATTCTTGGGGAGATTTGAGGCCTATGCTGGAAAACGAAATATCTTCACATAGAAACTAGACGGAAGCATTATCAGAAACTTCTCTGTGATGTGTGCATTAAACTCACAGAGTTGAACATTGCTTTTGATGGAGCAGTTTTGAAACACTCTTTTCGTAGAATCTGCAAGTGGTTATTTAGAGCGCTTTGAGGCCTACGCTGCAAATGGAAATATCTTCACATAAAAACTAGACAGAAGCATTCTCACAAATTCCTTTGTGATGTGTGCATTCAACTCACAGAGATGAAGCTTCCTTTTCACAGGGCACTTTTGAAACACTGTGTTTGTGGGAACTACAAGTGGATATTTGGAGTGATTGCGGCCTCTGGTGGAAAAGCAAATATCATCAAATGAAAACTACACATAGGCATTCTCAGAAACTTCTTTGTGTGTGTGCATTCAACTCACAGAGTTGAAGAGTCCTTTTGGTAGAGCAGTTTTGAAGCACTCTTTTTGTAGAATCTGCGAGTGGTTATTCGGAGAGCTTTGAGGCCCATGCTGGAAAAGGAAATATCTTCACATAAAAACTGGACAGAAGCATTCCCAGAAAATTCTCTGTGATGTGTGCATTCAACTCACAGAGTTGAGCCTGCCTTTTCATACAGCATTTTTGTAACACTCTTTCAGTATAATCTGCAAGTGGATATTTGGGGCGCTTTGAGGCCTATGCTGGAAAACGAAATCTCTTCACATAAAAATTAGACGGAAGCATTATCAGAAACTTCTCTGTGATGTGCGCATTCAACTCTCAGGGTTGAACGTGCCTTTTGATACAGCCGTTTACAAACCCTCGTTTTGTGGCATCTGCATTTCGGAATTTGGAGTGCTTTGAGGCCTATACTGGAAAAGGAAATATCCTCACATAGAAACTAGACAGAAGCATTCTCAGAAACTTCTTTGTGATGTGTGCATTCAACTCACAGGGTTCGACCTTCCTTTTGCTACAACAGTTTTGAAACACTCTTTTTGTAGAATCTGCAAGTGGTTATTTGGAGCGCTTCGAGGCCTATGAGTAAAAGGAAATATCTTCAGAGAAAACTAGCCAGAAGCATTCTCAGAAACTTCTGTGTGATGAGTACATTCCACTCACAGAGTTCAACGTTCCCTTTCACCGAGCAGTTCTGAAACACTCTTTTTGTAGAATCTGCAAGTGGCTACTTAGAGCGCTTTGAGACCTATGCTGGAAAGTGAAATATCTTCACATAAAAACTAGACAGAAGCATTCCCAGAAACTTCTCTGTGAAGTGTGCATTCAATTCACAGAGCTGAATCTTTCTTTTGATAGAGAAGTTTTGAGACACTCTTTCTGTAGAATCTGCAAGTGAATATCTGGAGCGCTTTGAGTCCTAGGCTGGCAAAGAAAGTATCTTCACATAGAAACTAGACAGAAGCATTCTCAAAGACTTCTCTGTGATGTGTGCATTCAACTCACAGAGTTGAAACATCCTTTTGATTTGGCAGTTTTAAAACAATCATTTTGTAGAATCTGCTAGTGGATATTTGCCGTATTTTGAGGCATATGCAGGAAAAGGTAATATCTTCACTTCAAAACTAGACAGAGGCATTCTCAGAAACTTCTTTCTGATGTGTGCCTTGAACTTCCGGAGTTGAACCTTCCTCTTCATAGAGCAGTTATATAATAGTCTTTAAGTATAATCTGCAAGTGGATATGTGGAGAACTTTGAGGACTGTGCTGGAAGAGGAAATGTCTTCCCATAGAAAGGAGACGGAAGCATTCTCAGAAGCTTCTCTGTGATGTCGGCATTCAACTCACAGAGTTGAACCTTCCTTTTGATAGAGCAGTTTTCAAACACACTTTGTGGATTCTGCAATTGGTTATTTGGAGAGTTTTGAGGCCTGTACTGGAAAAGGAAATATCTTCAGGTAAAAACTAGACAGAAGCATTCTCAGAAACTTCGTTGTGATGTTTGCATTCAACTCACGGGGTTGAACCCTCTTTTTGATTGCGCAGTTTTAAATCACTGTCTTTGTTGAATCTCCAAGTGGATATTTGGAGCGATTTGGGGCATATTCTGGAAAAGGAAATATCCTCACTTGAAAACTAGATAGAAGAAGTCCCAGAAACTCCTTTGTGACGTCTGCTTTCGACTCACAGAGTTGAACCTTCCTTTTCACAGAGCAGTTTGGAAACACTCTTTTTGTAGAATCTGCGAGTGGTTATTCGGAGAGCTTCGAGGCCCATGCTGGAAATGGAAATACCTTCACATAAAAACTAGACAGAAGCGTTCTCAGAAATTTCTCTGTGATGTGTGCATTGAACTCACAGAGTTGATCCTTCCTATTCATAGAGCATTTTTGTAACACTGTTTTAGGAGAATCCGCAAGTGGATTCTTGGGGAGATTTGAGGCCTATGCTGGAAAACGAAATATCTTCACATAGAAACTAGACGGAAGCATTATCAGAAACTTCTCTGTGATGTGTGCATTAAACTCACAGAGTTGAACATTGCTTTTGATGGAGCAGTTTTGAAACACTCTTTTCGTAGAATCTGCAAGTGGTTATTTAGAGCGCTTTGAGGCCTACGCTGCAAATGGAAATATCTTCACATAAAAACTAGACAGAAGCATTCTCACAAATTCCTTTGTGATGTGTGCATTCAACTCACAGAGATGAAGCTTCCTTTTCACAGGGCACTTTTGAAACACTGTGTTTGTGGGAACTACAAGTGGATATTTGGAGTGATTGCGGCCTCTGGTGGAAAAGCAAATATCATCAAATGAAAACTACACATAGGCATTCTCAGAAACTTCTTTGTGTGTGTGCATTCAACTCACAGAGTTGAAGAGTCCTTTTGGTAGAGCAGTTTTGAAGCACTCTTTTTGTAGAATCTGCGAGTGGTTATTCGGAGAGCTTTGAGGCCCATGCTGGAAAAGGAAATATCTTCACATAAAAACTGGACAGAAGCATTCCCAGAAAATTCTCTGTGATGTGTGCATTCAACTCACAGAGTTGAGCCTGCCTTTTCATACAGCATTTTTGTAACACTCTTTCAGTATAATCTGCAAGTGGATATTTGGGGCGCTTTGAGGCCTATGCTGGAAAACGAAATCTCTTCACATAAAAATTAGACGGAAGCATTATCAGAAACTTCTCTGTGATGTGCGCATTCAACTCTCAGGGTTGAACGTGCCTTTTGATACAGCCGTTTTCAAACGCTCGTTTTGTGGCATCTGCATTTCGGAATTTGGAGTGCTTTGAGGCCTATACTGGAAAAGGAAATATCCTCACATAGAAACTAGACAGAAGCATTCTCAGAAACTTCTTTGTGATGTGTGCATTCAACTCACAGGGTTCGACCTTCCTTTTGCTACAACAGTTTTGAAACACTCTTTTTGTAGAATCTGCAAGTGGTTATTTGGAGCGCTTCGAGGCCTATGAGTAAAAGGAAATATCTTCAGAGAAAACTAGCCAGAAGCATTCTCAGAAACTTCTGTGTGATGAGTACATTCCACTCACAGAGTTGAACGTTCCCTTTCACCGGGCAGTTCTGAAACACTCTTTTTGTAGAATCTGCAAGTGGCTACTTAGAGCGCTTTGAGACCTATGCTGGAAAGTGAAATATCTTCACATAAAAACTAGACAGAAGCATTCCCAGAAACTTCTCTGTGAAGTGTGCATTCAATTCACAGAGCTGAATCTTTCTTTTGATAGAGAAGTTTTGAGACACTCTTTCTGTAGAATCTGCAAGTGAATATCTGGAGCGCTTTGAGTCCTAGGCTGGAAAAGAAAGTATCTTCACATAGAAACTAGACAGAAGCATTCTCAAAGACTTCTCTGTGATGTGTGCATTCAACTCACAGAGTTGAAACATCCTTTTGATTTGGCAGTTTTAAAACAATCATTTTGTAGAATCTGCTAGTGGATATTTGCCGTATTTTGAGGCATATGCAGGAAAAGGTAATATCTTCACTTGAAAACTAGACAGAGGCATTCTCAGAAACTTCTTTCTGATGTGTGCCTTGAACTTCCGGAGTTGAAGCTTCCTCTTCATAGAGCAGTTATATAATAGTCTTTAAGTATAATCTGCAAGTGGATATGTGGAGAACTTTGAGGACTGTGCTGGAAGAGGAAATGTCTTCCCATAGAAAGGAGACGGAAGCATTCTCAGAAGCTTCTCTGTGATGTCGGCATTCAACTCACAGAGTTGAACCTTCCTTTTGATAGAGCAGTTTTCAAACACACTTTGTGGATTCTGCAATTGGTTATTTGGAGAGTTTTGAGGCCTGTACTGGAAAAGGAAATATCTTCAGGTAAAAACTAGACAGAAGCATTCTCAGAAACTTCGTTGTGATGTTTGCATTCAACTCACGGGGTTGAACCCTCTTTTTGATTGCGCAGTTTTAAATCACTGTCTTTGTTGAATCTCCAAGTGGATATTTGGAGCGATTTGGGGCATATTCTGGAAAAGGAAATATCCTCACTTGAAAACTAGATAGAAGAAGTCCCAGAAACTCCTTTGTGACGTCTGCTTTCGACTCACAGAGTTGAACCTTCCTTTTCACAGAGCAGTTTGGAAACACTCTTTTTGTAGAATCTGCGAGTGGTTATTCGGAGAGCTTCGAGGCCCATGCTGGAAATGGAAATACCTTCACATAAAAACTAGACAGAAGCGTTCTCAGAAATTTCTCTGTGATGTGTGCATTGAACTCACAGAGTTGATCCTTCCTATTCATAGAGCATTTTTGTAACACTGTTTTAGGAGAATCCGCAAGTGGATTCTTGGGGAGATTTGAGGCCTATGCTGGAAAACGAAATATCTTCACATAGAAACTAGACGGAAGCATTATCAGAAACTTCTCTGTGATGTGTGCATTAAACTCACAGAGTTGAACATTGCTTTTGATGGAGCAGTTTTGAAACACTCTTTTCGTAGAATCTGCAAGTGGTTATTTAGAGCGCTTTGAGGCCTACGCTGCAAATGGAAATATCTTCACATAAAAACTAGACAGAAGCATTCTCACAAATTCCTTTGTGATGTGTGCATTCAACTCACAGAGATGAAGCTTCCTTTTCACAGGGCACTTTTGAAACACTGTGTTTGTGGGAACTACAAGTGGATATTTGGAGTGATTGCGGCCTCTGGTGGAAAAGCAAATATCATCAAATGAAAACTACACATAGGCATTCTCAGAAACTTCTTTGTGTGTGTGCATTCAACTCACAGAGTTGAAGAGTCCTTTTGGTAGAGCAGTTTTGAAGCACTCTTTTTGTAGAATCTGCGAGTGGTTATTCGGAGAGCTTTGAGGCCCATGCTGGAAAAGGAAATATCTTCACATAAAAACTGGACAGAAGCATTCCCAGAAAATTCTCTGTGATGTGTGCATTCAACTCACAGAGTTGAGCCTGCCTTTTCATACAGCATTTTTGTAACACTCTTTCAGTATAATCTGCAAGTGGATATTTGGGGCGCTTTGAGGCCTATGCTGGAAAACGAAATCTCTTCACATAAAAATTAGACGGAAGCATTATCAGAAACTTCTCTGTGATGTGCGCATTCAACTCTCAGGGTTGAACGTGCCTTTTGATACAGCCGTTTTCAAACGCTCGTTTTGTGGCATCTGCATTTCGGAATTTGGAGTGCTTTGAGGCCTATACTGGAAAAGGAAATATCCTCACATAGAAACTAGACAGAAGCATTCTCAGAAACTTCTTTGTGATGTGTGCATTCAACTCACAGGGTTCGACCTTCCTTTTGCTACAACAGTTTTGAAACACTCTTTTTGTAGAATCTGCAAGTGGTTATTTGGAGCGCTTTGAGGCCTATGAGTAAAAGGAAATATCTTCAGAGAAAACTAGCCAGAAGCATTCTCAGAAACTTCTGTGTGATGAGTACATTCCACTCACAGAGTTGAACGTTCCCTTTCACCGGGCAGTTCTGAAACACTCTTTTTGTAGAATCTGCAAGTGGCTACTTAGAGCGCTTTGAGACCTATGCTGGAAAGTGAAATATCTTCACATAAAAACTAGACAGAAGCATTCCCAGAAACTTCTCTGTGAAGTGTGCATTCAATTCACAGAGCTGAATCTTTCTTTTGATAGAGAAGTTTTGAGACACTCTTTCTGTAGAATCTGCAAGTGAATATCTGGAGCGCTTTGAGTCCTAGGCTGGAAAAGAAAGTATCTTCACATAGAAACTAGACAGAAGCATTCTCAAAGACTTCTCTGTGATGTGTGCAT
Source organism: Pongo pygmaeus (assembly GCF_028885625.2). Lineage (NCBI taxonomy): Eukaryota > Metazoa > Chordata > Mammalia > Primates > Hominidae > Pongo > Pongo pygmaeus. The sequence goes on along the minus strand of NC_072391.2, from coordinate 40,346,346 downwards.
TCAAGTCACAGAGTTGAAACATCCTTTTGATTTGGCAGTTTTAAAACAATCATTTTGTAGAATCTGCTAGTGGATATTTGCCGTATTTTGAGGCATATGCAGGAAAAGGTAATATCTTCACTTGAAAACTAGACAGAGGCATTCTCAGAAACTTCTTTCTGATGTGTGCCTTGAACTTCCGGAGTTGAAGCTTCCTCTTCATAGAGCAGTTATATAATAGTCTTTAAGTATAATCTGCAAGTGGATATGTGGAGAACTTTGAGGACTGTGCTGGAAGAGGAAATGTCTTCCCATAGAAAGGAGACGGAAGCATTCTCAGAAGCTTCTCTGTGATGTCGGCATTCAACTCACAGAGTTGAACCTTCCTTTTGATAGAGCAGTTTTCAAACACACTTTGTGGATTCTGCAATTGGTTATTTGGAGAGTTTTGAGGCCTGTACTGGAAAAGGAAATATCTTCAGGTAAAAACTAGACAGAAGCATTCTCAGAAACTTCGTTGTGATGTTTGCATTCAACTCACGGGGTTGAACCCTCTTTTTGATTGCGCAGTTTTAAATCACTGTCTTTGTTGAATCTCCAAGTGGATATTTGGAGCGATTTGGGGCATATTCTGGAAAAGGAAATATCCTCACTTGAAAACTAGATAGAAGAAGTCCCAGAAACTCCTTTGTGACGTCTGCTTTCGACTCACAGAGTTGAACCTTCCTTTTCACAGAGCAGTTTGGAAACACTCTTTTTGTAGAATCTGCGAGTGGTTATTCGGAGAGCTTCGAGGCCCATGCTGGAAATGGAAATACCTTCACATAAAAACTAGACAGAAGCGTTCTCAGAAATTTCTCTGTGATGTGTGCATTGAACTCACAGAGTTGATCCTTCCTATTCATAGAGCATTTTTGTAACACTGTTTTAGGAGAATCCGCAAGTGGATTCTTGGGGAGATTTGAGGCCTATGCTGGAAAACGAAATATCTTCACATAGAAACTAGACGGAAGCATTATCAGAAACTTCTCTGTGATGTGTGCATTAAACTCACAGAGTTGAACATTGCTTTTGATGGAGCAGTTTTGAAACACTCTTTTCGTAGAATCTGCAAGTGGTTATTTAGAGCGCTTTGAGGCCTACGCTGCAAATGGAAATATCTTCACATAAAAACTAGACAGAAGCATTCTCACAAATTCCTTTGTGATGTGTGCATTCAACTCACAGAGATGAAGCTTCCTTTTCACAGGGCACTTTTGAAACACTGTGTTTGTGGGAACTACAAGTGGATATTTGGAGTGATTGCGGCCTCTGGTGGAAAAGCAAATATCATCAAATGAAAACTACACATAGGCATTCTCAGAAACTTCTTTGTGTGTGTGCATTCAACTCACAGAGTTGAAGAGTCCTTTTGGTAGAGCAGTTTTGAAGCACTCTTTTTGTAGAATCTGCGAGTGGTTATTCGGAGAGCTTTGAGGCCCATGCTGGAAAAGGAAATATCTTCACATAAAAACTGGACAGAAGCATTCCCAGAAAATTCTCTGTGATGTGTGCATTCAACTCACAGAGTTGAGCCTGCCTTTTCATACAGCATTTTTGTAACACTCTTTCAGTATAATCTGCAAGTGGATATTTGGGGCGCTTTGAGGCCTATGCTGGAAAACGAAATCTCTTCACATAAAAATTAGACGGAAGCATTATCAGAAACTTCTCTGTGATGTGCGCATTCAACTCTCAGGGTTGAACGTGCCTTTTGATACAGCCGTTTTCAAACGCTCGTTTTGTGGCATCTGCATTTCGGAATTTGGAGTGCTTTGAGGCCTATACTGGAAAAGGAAATATCCTCACATAGAAACTAGACAGAAGCATTCTCAGAAACTTCTTTGTGATGTGTGCATTCAACTCACAGGGTTCGACCTTCCTTTTGCTACAACAGTTTTGAAACACTCTTTTTGTAGAATCTGCAAGTGGTTATTTGGAGCGCTTTGAGGCCTATGAGTAAAAGGAAATATCTTCAGAGAAAACTAGCCAGAAGCATTCTCAGAAACTTCTGTGTGATGAGTACATTCCACTCACAGAGTTGAACGTTCCCTTTCACCGGGCAGTTCTGAAACACTCTTTTTGTAGAATCTGCAAGTGGCTACTTAGAGCGCTTTGAGACCTATGCTGGAAAGTGAAATATCTTCACATAAAAACTAGACAGAAGCATTCCCAGAAACTTCTCTGTGAAGTGTGCATTCAATTCACAGAGCTGAATCTTTCTTTTGATAGAGAAGTTTTGAGACACTCTTTCTGTAGAATCTGCAAGTGAATATCTGGAGCGCTTTGAGTCCTAGGCTGGAAAAGAAAGTATCTTCACATAGAAACTAGACAGAAGCATTCTCAAAGACTTCTCTGTGATGTGTGCATTCAAGTCACAGAGTTGAAACATCCTTTTGATTTGGCAGTTTTAAAACAATCATTTTGTAGAATCTGCTAGTGGATATTTGCCGTATTTTGAGGCATATGCAGGAAAAGGTAATATCTTCACTTGAAAACTAGACAGAGGCATTCTCAGAAACTTCTTTCTGATGTGTGCCTTGAACTTCCGGAGTTGAAGCTTCCTCTTCATAGAGCAGTTATATAATAGTCTTTAAGTATAATCTGCAAGTGGATATGTGGAGAACTTTGAGGACTGTGCTGGAAGAGGAAATGTCTTCCCATAGAAAGGAGACGGAAGCATTCTCAGAAGCTTCTCTGTGATGTCGGCATTCAACTCACAGAGTTGAACCTTCCTTTTGATAGAGCAGTTTTCAAACACACTTTGTGGATTCTGCAATTGGTTATTTGGAGAGTTTTGAGGCCTGTACTGGAAAAGGAAATATCTTCAGGTAAAAACTAGACAGAAGCATTCTCAGAAACTTCGTTGTGATGTTTGCATTCAACTCACGGGGTTGAACCCTCTTTTTGATTGCGCAGTTTTAAATCACTGTCTTTGTTGAATCTCCAAGTGGATATTTGGAGCGATTTGGGGCATATTCTGGAAAAGGAAATATCCTCACTTGAAAACTAGATAGAAGAAGTCCCAGAAACTCCTTTGTGACGTCTGCTTTCGACTCACAGAGTTGAACCTTCCTTTTCACAGAGCAGTTTGGAAACACTCTTTTTGTAGAATCTGCGAGTGGTTATTCGGAGAGCTTCGAGGCCCATGCTGGAAATGGAAATACCTTCACATAAAAACTAGACAGAAGCGTTCTCAGAAATTTCTCTGTGATGTGTGCATTGAACTCACAGAGTTGATCCTTCCTATTCATAGAGCATTTTTGTAACACTGTTTTAGGAGAATCCGCAAGTGGATTCTTGGGGAGATTTGAGGCCTATGCTGGAAAACGAAATATCTTCACATAGAAACTAGACGGAAGCATTATCAGAAACTTCTCTGTGATGTGTGCATTAAACTCACAGAGTTGAACATTGCTTTTGATGGAGCAGTTTTGAAACACTCTTTTCGTAGAATCTGCAAGTGGTTATTTAGAGCGCTTTGAGGCCTACGCTGCAAATGGAAATATCTTCACATAAAAACTAGACAGAAGCATTCTCACAAATTCCTTTGTGATGTGTGCATTCAACTCACAGAGATGAAGCTTCCTTTTCACAGGGCACTTTTGAAACACTGTGTTTGTGGGAACTACAAGTGGATATTTGGAGTGATTGCGGCCTCTGGTGGAAAAGCAAATATCATCAAATGAAAACTACACATAGGCATTCTCAGAAACTTCTTTGTGTGTGTGCATTCAACTCACAGAGTTGAAGAGTCCTTTTGGTAGAGCAGTTTTGAAGCACTCTTTTTGTAGAATCTGCGAGTGGTTATTCGGAGAGCTTTGAGGCCCATGCTGGAAAAGGAAATATCTTCACATAAAAACTGGACAGAAGCATTCCCAGAAAATTCTCTGTGATGTGTGCATTCAACTCACAGAGTTGAGCCTGCCTTTTCATACAGCATTTTTGTAACACTCTTTCAGTATAATCTGCAAGTGGATATTTGGGGCGCTTTGAGGCCTATGCTGGAAAACGAAATCTCTTCACATAAAAATTAGACGGAAGCATTATCAGAAACTTCTCTGTGATGTGCGCATTCAACTCTCAGGGTTGAACGTGCCTTTTGATACAGCCGTTTTCAAACGCTCGTTTTGTGGCATCTGCATTTCGGAATTTGGAGTGCTTTGAGGCCTATACTGGAAAAGGAAATATCCTCACATAGAAACTAGACAGAAGCATTCTCAGAAACTTCTTTGTGATGTGTGCATTCAACTCACAGGGTTCGACCTTCCTTTTGCTACAACAGTTTTGAAACACTCTTTTTGTAGAATCTGCAAGTGGTTATTTGGAGCGCTTCGAGGCCTATGAGTAAAAGGAAATATCTTCAGAGAAAACTAGCCAGAAGCATTCTCAGAAACTTCTGTGTGATGAGTACATTCCACTCACAGAGTTCAACGTTCCCTTTCACCGAGCAGTTCTGAAACACTCTTTTTGTAGAATCTGCAAGTGGCTACTTAGAGCGCTTTGAGACCTATGCTGGAAAGTGAAATATCTTCACATAAAAACTAGACAGAAGCATTCCCAGAAACTTCTCTGTGAAGTGTGCATTCAATTCACAGAGCTGAATCTTTCTTTTGATAGAGAAGTTTTGAGACACTCTTTCTGTAGAATCTGCAAGTGAATATCTGGAGCGCTTTGAGTCCTAGGCTGGAAAAGAAAGTATCTTCACATAGAAACTAGACAGAAGCATTCTCAAAGACTTCTCTGTGATGTGTGCATTCAAGTCACAGAGTTGAAACATCCTTTTGATTTGGCAGTTTTAAAACAATCATTTTGTAGAATCTGCTAGTGGATATTTGCCGTGTTTTGAGGCATATGCAGGAAAAGGTAATATCTTCACTTGAAAACTAGACAGAGGCATTCTCAGAAACTTCTTTCTGATGTGTGCCTTGAACTTCCGGAGTTGAACCTTCCTCTTCATAGAGCAGTTATATAATAGTCTTTAAGTATAATCTGCAAGTGGATATGTGGAGAACTTTGAGGACTGTGCTGGAAAAGGAAATGTCTTCCCATAGAAAGGAGACGGAAGCATTCTCAGAAGCTTCTCTGTGATGTCGGCATTCAACTCACAGAGTTGAACCTTCCTTTTGATAGAGCAGTTTTCAAACACACTTTGTGGATTCTGCAATTGGTTATTTGGAGAGTTTTGAGGCCTGTACTGGAAAAGGAAATATCTTCAGGTAAAAACTAGACAGAAGCATTCTCAGAAACTTCGTTGTGATGTTTGCATTCAACTCACGGGGTTGAACCCTCTTTTTGATTGCGCAGTTTTAAATCACTGTCTTTGTTGAATCTCCAAGTGGATATTTGGAGCGATTTGGGGCATATTCTGGAAAAGGAAATATCCTCACTTGAAAACTAGATAGAAGAAGTCCCAGAAACTCCTTTGTGACGTCTGCTTTCGACTCACAGAGTTGAACCTTCCTTTTCACAGAGCAGTTTGGAAACACTCTTTTTGTAGAATCTGCGAGTGGTTATTCGGAGAGCTTCGAGGCCCATGCTGGAAATGGAAATACCTTCACATAAAAACTAGACAGAAGCGTTCTCAGAAATTTCTCTGTGATGTGTGCATTGAACTCACAGAGTTGATCCTTCCTATTCATAGAGCATTTTTGTAACACTGTTTTAGGAGAATCCGCAAGTGGATTCTTGGGGAGATTTGAGGCCTATGCTGGAAAACGAAATATCTTCACATAGAAACTAGACGGAAGCATTATCAGAAACTTCTCTGTGATGTGTGCATTAAACTCACAGAGTTGAACATTGCTTTTGATGGAGCAGTTTTGAAACACTCTTTTCGTAGAATCTGCAAGTGGTTATTTAGAGCGCTTTGAGGCCTACGCTGCAAATGGAAATATCTTCACATAAAAACTAGACAGAAGCATTCTCACAAATTCCTTTGTGATGTGTGCATTCAACTCACAGAGATGAAGCTTCCTTTTCACAGGGCACTTTTGAAACACTGTGTTTGTGGGAACTACAAGTGGATATTTGGAGTGATTGCGGCCTCTGGTGGAAAAGCAAATATCATCAAATGAAAACTACACATAGGCATTCTCAGAAACTTCTTTGTGTGTGTGCATTCAACTCACAGAGTTGAAGAGTCCTTTTGGTAGAGCAGTTTTGAAGCACTCTTTTTGTAGAATCTGCGAGTGGTTATTCGGAGAGCTTTGAGGCCCATGCTGGAAAAGGAAATATCTTCACATAAAAACTGGACAGAAGCATTCCCAGAAAATTCTCTGTGATGTGTGCATTCAACTCACAGAGTTGAGCCTGCCTTTTCATACAGCATTTTTGTAACACTCTTTCAGTATAATCTGCAAGTGGATATTTGGGGCGCTTTGAGGCCTATGCTGGAAAACGAAATCTCTTCACATAAAAATTAGACGGAAGCATTATCAGAAACTTCTCTGTGATGTGCGCATTCAACTCTCAGGGTTGAACGTGCCTTTTGATACAGCCGTTTTCAAACGCTCGTTTTGTGGCATCTGCATTTCGGAATTTGGAGTGCTTTGAGGCCTATACTGGAAAAGGAAATATCCTCACATAGAAACTAGACAGAAGCATTCTCAGAAACTTCTTTGTGATGTGTGCATTCAACTCACAGGGTTCGACCTTCCTTTTGCTACAACAGTTTTGAAACACTCTTTTTGTAGAATCTGCAAGTGGTTATTTGGAGCGCTTCGAGGCCTATGAATAAAAGGAAATATCTTCAGAGAAAACTAGCCAGAAGCATTCTCAGAAACTTCTGTGTGATGAGTACATTCCACTCACAGAGTTCAACGTTCCCTTTCACCGAGCAGTTCTGAAACACTCTTTTTGTAGAATCTGCAAGTGGCTACTTAGAGCGCTTTGAGACCTATGCTGGAAAGTGAAATATCTTCACATAAAAACTAGACAGAAGCATTCCCAGAAACTTCTCTGTGAAGTGTGCATTCAATTCACAGAGCTGAATCTTTCTTTTGATAGAGAAGTTTTGAGACACTCTTTCTGTAGAATCTGCAAGTGAATATCTGGAGCGCTTTGAGTCCTAGGCTGGAAAAGAAAGTATCTTCACATAGAAACTAGACAGAAGCATTCTCAAAGACTTCTCTGTGATGTGTGCATTCAACTCACAGAGTTGAAACATCCTTTTGATTTGGCAGTTTTAAAACAATCATTTTGTAGAATCTGCTAGTGGATATTTGCCGTATTTTGAGGCATATGCAGGAAAAGGTAATATCTTCACTTGAAAACTAGACAGAGGCATTCTCAGAAACTTCTTTCTGATGTGTGCCTTGAACTTCCGGAGTTGAACCTTCCTCTTCATAGAGCAGTTATATAATAGTCTTTAAGTATAATCTGCAAGTGGATATGTGGAGAACTTTGAGGACTGTGCTGGAAGAGGAAATGTCTTCCCATAGAAAGGAGACGGAAGCATTCTCAGAAGCTTCTCTGTGATGTCGGCATTCAACTCACAGAGTTGAACCTTCCTTTTGATAGAGCAGTTTTCAAACACACTTTGTGGATTCTGCAATTGGTTATTTGGAGAGTTTTGAGGCCTGTACTGGAAAAGGAAATATCTTCAGGTAAAAACTAGACAGAAGCATTCTCAGAAACTTCGTTGTGATGTTTGCATTCAACTCACGGAGTTGAACCCTCTTTTTGATTGCGCAGTTTTAAATCACTGTCTTTGTTGAATCTCCAAGTGGATATTTGGAGCGATTTGGGGCATATTCTGGAAAAGGAAATATCCTCACTTGAAAACTAGATAGAAGAAGTCCCAGAAACTCCTTTGTGACGTCTGCTTTCGACTCACAGAGTTGAACCTTCCTTTTCACAGAGCAGTTTGGAAACACTCTTTTTGTAGAATCTGCGAGTGGTTATTCGGAGAGCTTCGAGGCCCATGCTGGAAATGGAAATACCTTCACATAAAAACTAGACAGAAGCGTTCTCAGAAATTTCTCTGTGATGTGTGCATTGAACTCACAGAGTTGATCCTTCCTATTCATAGAGCATTTTTGTAACACTGTTTTAGGAGAATCCGCAAGTGGATTCTTGGGGAGATTTGAGGCCTATGCTGGAAAACGAAATATCTTCACATAGAAACTAGACGGAAGCATTATCAGAAACTTCTCTGTGATGTGTGCATTAAACTCACAGAGTTGAACATTGCTTTTGATGGAGCAGTTTTGAAACACTCTTTTCGCAGAATCTGCAAGTGGTTATTTAGAGCGCTTTGAGGCCTACGCTGCAAATGGAAATATCTTCACATAAAACTAGACAGAAGCATTCTCACAAATTCCTTTGTGATGTGTGCATTCAACTCACAGAGATGAAGCTTCCTTTTCACAGGGCACTTTTGAAACACTGTGTTTGTGGGAACTACAAGTGGATATTTGGAGTGATTGCGGCCTCTGGTGGAAAAGCAAATATCATCAAATGAAAACTACACATAGGCATTCTCAGAAACTTCTTTGTGTGTGTGCATTCAACTCACAGAGTTGAAGAGTCCTTTTGGTAGAGCAGTTTTGAAGCACTCTTTTTGTAGAATCTGCGAGTGGTTATTCGGAGAGCTTTGAGGCCCATGCTGGAAAAGGAAATATCTTCACATAAAAACTGGACAGAAGCATTCCCAGAAAATTCTCTGTGATGTGTGCATTCAACTCACAGAGTTGAGCCTGCCTTTTCATACAGCATTTTTGTAACACTCTTTCAGTATAATCTGCAAGTGGATATTTGGGGCGCTTTGAGGCCTATGCTGGAAAACGAAATATCTTCACATAAAAATTAGACGGAAGCATTATCAGAAACTTCTCTGTGATGTGCGCATTCAACTCTCAGGGTTGAACGTGCCTTTTGATACAGCCGTTTACAAACCCTCGTTTTGTGGCATCTGCATTTCGGAATTTGGAGTGCTTTGAGGCCTATACTGGAAAAGGAAATATCCTCACATAGAAACTAGACAGAAGCATTCTCAGAAACTTCTTTGTGATGTGTGCATTCAACTCACAGGGTTCGACCTTCCTTTTGCTACAACAGTTTTGAAACACTCTTTTTGTAGAATCTGCAAGTGGTTATTTGGAGCGCTTCGAGGCCTATGAGTAAAAGGAAATATCTTCAGAGAAAACTAGCCAGAAGCATTCTCAGAAACTTCTGTGTGATGAGTACATTCCACTCACAGAGTTCAACGTTCCCTTTCACCGAGCAGTTCTGAAACACTCTTTTTGTAGAATCTGCAAGTGGCTACTTAGAGCGCTTTGAGACCTATGCTGGAAAGTGAAATATCTTCACATAAAAACTAGACAGAAGCATTCCCAGAAACTTCTCTGTGAAGTGTGCATTCAATTCACAGAGCTGAATCTTTCTTTTGATAGAGAAGTTTTGAGACACTCTTTCTGTAGAATCTGCAAGTGAATATCTGGAGCGCTTTGAGTCCTAGGCTGGAAAAGAAAGTATCTTCACATAGAAACTAGACAGAAGCATTCTCAAAGACTTCTCTGTGATGTGTGCATTCAACTCACAGAGTTGAAACATCCTTTTGATTTGGCAGTTTTAAAACAATCATTTTGTAGAATCTGCTAGTGGATATTTGCCGTATTTTGAGGCATATGCAGGAAAAGGTAATATCTTCACTTGAAAACTAGACAGAGGCATTCTCAGAAACTTCTTTCTGATGTGTGCCTTGAACTTCCGGAGTTGAACCTTCCTCTTCATAGAGCAGTTATATAATAGTCTTTAAGTATAATCTGCAAGTGGATATGTGGAGAACTTTGAGGACTGTGCTGGAAGAGGAAATGTCTTCCCATAGAAAGGAGACGGAAGCATTCTCAGAAGCTTCTCTGTGATGTCGGCATTCAACTCACAGAGTTGAACCTTCCTTTTGATAGAGCAGTTTTCAAACACACTTTGTGGATTCTGCAATTGGTTATTTGGAGAGTTTTGAGGCCTGTACTGGAAAAGGAAATATCTTCAGGTAAAAACTAGACAGAAGCATTCTCAGAAACTTCGTTGTGATGTTTGCATTCAACTCACGGGGTTGAACCCTCTTTTTGATTGCGCAGTTTTAAATCACTGTCTTTGTTGAATCTCCAAGTGGATATTTGGAGCGATTTGGGGCATATTCTGGAAAAGGAAATATCCTCACTTGAAAACTAGATAGAAGAAGTCCCAGAAACTCCTTTGTGACGTCTGCTTTCGACTCACAGAGTTGAACCTTCCTTTTCACAGAGCAGTTTGGAAACACTCTTTTTGTAGAATCTGCGAGTGGTTATTCGGAGAGCTTCGAGGCCCATGCTGGAAATGGAAATACCTTCACATAAAAACTAGACAGAAGCGTTCTCAGAAATTTCTCTGTGATGTGTGCATTGAACTCACAGAGTTGATCCTTCCTATTCATAGAGCATTTTTGTAACACTGTTTTAGGAGAATCCGCAAGTGGATTCTTGGGGAGATTTGAGGCCTATGCTGGAAAACGAAATATCTTCACATAGAAACTAGACGGAAGCATTATCAGAAACTTCTCTGTGATGTGTGCATTAAACTCACAGAGTTGAACATTGCTTTTGATGGAGCAGTTTTGAAACACTCTTTTCGTAGAATCTGCAAGTGGTTATTTAGAGCGCTTTGAGGCCTACGCTGCAAATGGAAATATCTTCACATAAAAACTAGACAGAAGCATTCTCACAAATTCCTTTGTGATGTGTGCATTCAACTCACAGAGATGAAGCTTCCTTTTCACAGGGCACTTTTGAAACACTGTGTTTGTGGGAACTACAAGTGGATATTTGGAGTGATTGCGGCCTCTGGTGGAAAAGCAAATATCATCAAATGAAAACTACACATAGGCATTCTCAGAAACTTCTTTGTGTGTGTGCATTCAACTCACAGAGTTGAAGAGTCCTTTTGGTAGAGCAGTTTTGAAGCACTCTTTTTGTAGAATCTGCGAGTGGTTATTCGGAGAGCTTTGAGGCCCATGCTGGAAAAGGAAATATCTTCACATAAAAACTGGACAGAAGCATTCCCAGAAAATTCTCTGTGATGTGTGCATTCAACTCACAGAGTTGAGCCTGCCTTTTCATACAGCATTTTTGTAACACTCTTTCAGTATAATCTGCAAGTGGATATTTGGGGCGCTTTGAGGCCTATGCTGGAAAACGAAATATCTTCACATAAAAATTAGACGGAAGCATTATCAGAAACTTCTCTGTGATGTGCGCATTCAACTCTCAGGGTTGAACGTGCCTTTTGATACAGCCGTTTACAAACCCTCGTTTTGTGGCATCTGCATTTCGGAATTTGGAGTGCTTTGAGGCCTATACTGGAAAAGGAAATATCCTCACATAGAAACTAGACAGAAGCATTCTCAGAAACTTCTTTGTGATGTGTGCATTCAACTCACAGGGTTCGACCTTCCTTTTGCTACAACAGTTTTGAAACACTCTTTTTGTAGAATCTGCAAGTGGTTATTTGGAGCGCTTCGAGGCCTATGAGTAAAAGGAAATATCTTCAGAGAAAACTAGCCAGAAGCATTCTCAGAAACTTCTGTGTGATGAGTACATTCCACTCACAGAGTTCAACGTTCCCTTTCACCGAGCAGTTCTGAAACACTCTTTTTGTAGAATCTGCAAGTGGCTACTTAGAGCGCTTTGAGACCTATGCTGGAAAGTGAAATATCTTCACATAAAAACTAGACAGAAGCATTCCCAGAAACTTCTCTGTGAAGTGTGCATTCAATTCACAGAGCTGAATCTTTCTTTTGATAGAGAAGTTTTGAGACACTCTTTCTGTAGAATCTGCAAGTGAATATCTGGAGCGCTTTGAGTCCTAGGCTGGAAAAGAAAGTATCTTCACATAGAAACTAGACAGAAGCATTCTCAAAGACTTCTCTGTGATGTGTGCATTCAACTCACAGAGTTGAAACATCCTTTTGATTTGGCAGTTTTAAAACAATCATTTTGTAGAATCTGCTAGTGGATATTTGCCGTATTTTGAGGCATATGCAGGAAAAGGTAATATCTTCACTTGAAAACTAGACAGAGGCATTCTCAGAAACTTCTTTCTGATGTGTGCCTTGAACTTCCGGAGTTGAACCTTCCTCTTCATAGAGCAGTTATATAATAGTCTTTAAGTATAATCTGCAAGTGGATATGTGGAGAACTTTGAGGACTGTGCTGGAAGAGGAAATGTCTTCCCATAGAAAGGAGACGGAAGCATTCTCAGAAGCTTCTCTGTGATGTCGGCATTCAACTCACAGAGTTGAACCTTCCTTTTGATAGAGCAGTTTTCAAACACACTTTGTGGATTCTGCAATTGGTTATTTGGAGAGTTTTGAGGCCTGTACTGGAAAAGGAAATATCTTCAGGTAAAAACTAGACAGAAGCATTCTCAGAAACTTCGTTGTGATGTTTGCATTCAACTCACGGGGTTGAACCCTCTTTTTGATTGCGCAGTTTTAAATCACTGTCTTTGTTGAATCTCCAAGTGGATATTTGGAGCGATTTGGGGCATATTCTGGAAAAGGAAATATCCTCACTTGAAAACTAGATAGAAGAAGTCCCAGAAACTCCTTTGTGACGTCTGCTTTCGACTCACAGAGTTGAACCTTCCTTTTCACAGAGCAGTTTGGAAACACTCTTTTTGTAGAATCTGCGAGTGGTTATTCGGAGAGCTTCGAGGCCCATGCTGGAAATGGAAATACCTTCACATAAAAACTAGACAGAAGCGTTCTCAGAAATTTCTCTGTGATGTGTGCATTGAACTCACAGAGTTGATCCTTCCTATTCATAGAGCATTTTTGTAACACTGTTTTAGGAGAATCCGCAAGTGGATTCTTGGGGAGATTTGAGGCCTATGCTGGAAAACGAAATATCTTCACATAGAAACTAGACGGAAGCATTATCAGAAACTTCTCTGTGATGTGTGCATTAAACTCACAGAGTTGAACATTGCTTTTGATGGAGCAGTTTTGAAACACTCTTTTCGTAGAATCTGCAAGTGGTTATTTAGAGCGCTTTGAGGCCTACGCTGCAAATGGAAATATCTTCACATAAAAACTAGACAGAAGCATTCTCACAAATTCCTTTGTGATGTGTGCATTCAACTCACAGAGATGAAGCTTCCTTTTCACAGGGCACTTTTGAAACACTGTGTTTGTGGGAACTACAAGTGGATATTTGGAGTGATTGCGGCCTCTGGTGGAAAAGCAAATATCATCAAATGAAAACTACACATAGGCATTCTCAGAAACTTCTTTGTGTGTGTGCATTCAACTCACAGAGTTGAAGAGTCCTTTTGGTAGAGCAGTTTTGAAGCACTCTTTTTGTAGAATCTGCGAGTGGTTATTCGGAGAGCTTTGAGGCCCATGCTGGAAAAGGAAATATCTTCACATAAAAACTGGACAGAAGCATTCCCAGAAAATTCTCTGTGATGTGTGCATTCAACTCACAGAGTTGAGCCTGCCTTTTCATACAGCATTTTTGTAACACTCTTTCAGTATAATCTGCAAGTGGATATTTGGGGCGCTTTGAGGCCTATGCTGGAAAACGAAATATCTTCACATAAAAATTAGACGGAAGCATTATCAGAAACTTCTCTGTGATGTGCGCATTCAACTCTCAGGGTTGAACGTGCCTTTTGATACAGCCGTTTACAAACCCTCGTTTTGTGGCATCTGCATTTCGGAATTTGGAGTGCTTTGAGGCCTATACTGGAAAAGGAAATATCCTCACATAGAAACTAGACAGAAGCATTCTCAGAAACTTCTTTGTGATGTGTGCATTCAACTCACAGGGTTCGACCTTCCTTTTGGTACAACAGTTTTGAAACACTCTTTTTGTAGAATCTGCAAGTGGTTATTTGGAGCGCTTCGAGGCCTATGAGTAAAAGGAAATATCTTCAGAGAAAACTAGCCAGAAGCATTCTCAGAAACTTCTGTGTGATGAGTACATTCCACTCACAGAGTTGAACGTTCCCTTTCACCGAGCAGTTCTGAAACACTCTTTTTGTAGAATCTGCAAGTGGCTACTTAGAGCGCTTTGAGACCTATGCTGGAAAGTGAAATATCTTCACATAAAAACTAGACAGAAGCATTCCCAGAAACTTCTCTGTGAAGTGTGCATTCAATTCACAGAGCTGAATCTTTCTTTTGATAGAGAAGTTTTGAGACACTCTTTCTGTAGAATCTGCAAGTGAATATCTGGAGCGCTTTGAGTCCTAGGCTGGCAAAGAAAGTATCTTCACATAGAAACTAGACAGAAGCATTCTCAAAGACTTCTCTGTGATGTGTGCATTCAACTCACAGAGTTGAAACATCCTTTTGATTTGGCAGTTTTAAAACAATCATTTTGTAGAATCTGCTAGTGGATATTTGCCGTATTTTGAGGCATATGCAGGAAAAGGTAATATCTTCACTTGAAAACTAGACAGAGGCATTCTCAGAAACTTCTTTCTGATGTGTGCCTTGAACTTCCGGAGTTGAAGCTTCCTCTTCATAGAGCAGTTATATAATAGTCTTTAAGTATAATCTGCAAGTGGATATGTGGAGAACTTTGAGGACTGTGCTGGAAGAGGAAATGTCTTCCCATAGAAAGGAGACGGAAGCATTCTCAGAAGCTTCTCTGTGATGTCGGCATTCAACTCACAGAGTTGAACCTTCCTTTTGATAGAGCAGTTTTCAAACACACTTTGTGGATTCTGCAATTGGTTATTTGGAGAGTTTTGAGGCCTGTACTGGAAAAGGAAATATCTTCAGGTAAAAACTAGACAGAAGCATTCTCAGAAACTTCGTTGTGATGTTTGCATTCAACTCACGGAGTTGAACCCTCTTTTTGATTGCGCAGTTTTAAATCACTGTCTTTGTTGAATCTCCAAGTGGATATTTGGAGCGATTTGGGGCATATTCTGGAAAAGGAAATATCCTCACTTGAAAACTAGATAGAAGAAGTCCCAGAAACTCCTTTGTGACGTCTGCTTTCGACTCACAGAGTTGAACCTTCCTTTTCACAGAGCAGTTTGGAAACACTCTTTTTGTAGAATCTGCGAGTGGTTATTCGGAGAGCTTCGAGGCCCATGCTGGAAATGGAAATACCTTCACATAAAAACTAGACAGAAGCGTTCTCAGAAATTTCTCTGTGATGTGTGCATTGAACTCACAGAGTTGATCCTTCCTATTCATAGAGCATTTTTGTAACACTGTTTTAGGAGAATCCGCAAGTGGATTCTTGGGGAGATTTGAGGCCTATGCTGGAAAACGAAATATCTTCACATAGAAACTAGACGGAAGCATTATCAGAAACTTCTCTGTGATGTGTGCATTAAACTCACAGAGTTGAACACTGCTTTTGATGGAGCAGTTTTGAAACACTCTTTTCGTAGAATCTGCAAGTGGTTATTTAGAGCGCTTTGAGGCCTACGCTGCAAATGGAAATATCTTCACATAAAAACTAGACAGAAGCATTCTCACAAATTCCTTTGTGATGTGTGCATTCAACTCACAGAGATGAAGCTTCCTTTTCACAGGGCACTTTTGAAACACTGTGTTTGTGGGAACTACAAGTGGATATTTGGAGTGATTGCGGCCTCTGGTGGAAAAGCAAATATCATCAAATGAAAACTACACATAGGCATTCTCAGAAACTTCTTTGTGTGTGTGCATTCAACTCACAGAGTTGAAGAGTCCTTTTGGTAGAGCAGTTTTGAAGCACTCTTTTTGTAGAATCTGCGAGTGGTTATTCGGAGAGCTTTGAGGCCCATGCTGGAAAAGGAAATATCTTCACATAAAAACTGGACAGAAGCATTCCCAGAAAATTCTCTGTGATGTGTGCATTCAACTCACAGAGTTGAGCCTGCCTTTTCATACAGCATTTTTGTAACACTCTTTCAGTATAATCTGCAAGTGGATATTTGGGGCGCTTTGAGGCCTATGCTGGAAAACGAAATATCTTCACATAAAAATTAGACGGAAGCATTATCAGAAACTTCTCTGTGATGTGCGCATTCAACTCTCAGGGTTGAACGTGCCTTTTGATACAGCCGTTTTCAAACGCTCGTTTTGTGGCATCTGCATTTCGGAATTTGGAGTGCTTTGAGGCCTATACTGGAAAAGGAAATATCCTCACATAGAAACTAGACAGAAGCATTCTCAGAAACTTCTTTGTGATGTGTGCATTCAACTCACAGGGTTCGACCTTCCTTTTGCTACAACAGTTTTGAAACACTCTTTTTGTAGAATCTGCAAGTGGTTATTTGGAGCGCTTCGAGGCCTATGAGTAAAAGGAAATATCTTCAGAGAAAACTAGCCAGAAGCATTCTCAGAAACTTCTGTGTGATGAGTATATTCCACTCACAGAGTTGAACGTTCCCTTTCACCGAGCAGTTCTGAAACACTCTTTTTGTAGAATCTGCAAGTGGCTACTTAGAGCGCTTTGAGACCTATGCTGGAAAGTGAAATATCTTCACATAAAAACTAGACAGAAGCATTCCCAGAAACTTCTCTGTGAAGTGTGCATTCAATTCACAGAGCTGAATCTTTCTTTTGATAGAGAAGTTTTGAGACACTCTTTCTGTAGAATCTGCAAGTGAATCTCTGGAGCGCTTTGAGTCCTAGGCTGGAAAAGAAAGTATCTTCACATAGAAACTAGACAGAAGCATTCTCAAAGACTTCTCTGTGATGTGTGCATTCAACTCACAGAGTTGAAACATCCTTTTGATTTGGCAGTTTTAACACAATCATTTTGTAGAATCTGCTAGTGGATATTTGCCGTATTTTGAGGCATATGCAGGAAAAGGTAATATCTTCACTTGAAAACTAGACAGAGGCATTCTCAGAAACTTCTTTCTGATGTGTGCCTTGAACTTCCGGAGTTGAACCTTCCTCTTCATAGAGCAGTTATATAATAGTCTTTAAGTATAATCTGCAAGTGGATATGTGGAGAACTTTGAGGACTGTGCTGGAAAAGGAAATGTCTTCCCATAGAAAGGAGACGGAAGCATTCTCAGAAGCTTCTCTGTGATGTCGGCATTCAACTCACAGGGTTGAACCTTCCTTTTGATAGAGCAGTTTTCAAACACACTTTGTGGATTCTGCAATTGGTTATTTGGAGAGTTTTGAGGCCTGTACTGGAAAAGGAAATATCTTCAGGTAAAAACTAGACAGAAGCATTCTCAGAAACTTCGTTGTGATGTTTGCATTCAACTCACGGAGTTGAACCCTCTTTTTGATTGCGCAGTTTTAAATCACTGTCTTTGTTGAATCTCCAAGTGGATATTTGGAGCGATTTGGGGCATATTCTGGAAAAGGAAATATCCTCACTTGAAAACTAGATAGAAGAAGTCCCAGAAACTCCTTTGTGACGTCTGCTTTCGACTCACAGAGTTGAACCTTCCTTTTCACAGAGCAGTTTGGAAACACTCTTTTTGCAGAATCTGCGAGTGGTTATTCGGAGAGCTTCGAGGCCCATGCTGGAAATGGAAATACCTTCACATAAAAACTAGACAGAAGCGTTCTCAGAAATTTCTCTGTGATGTGTGCATTGAACTCACAGAGTTGATCCTTCCTATTGATAGAGCATTTTTGTAACACTGTTTTAGGAGAATCCGCAAGTGGATTCTTGGGGAGATTTGAGGCCTATGCTGGAAAACGAAATATCTTCACATAGAAACTAGACGGAAGCATTATCAGAAACTTCTCTGTGATGTGTGCATTAAACTCACAGAGTTGAACACTGCTTTTGATGGAGCAGTTTTGAAACACTCTTTTCGTAGAATCTGCAAGTGGTTATTTAGAGCGCTTTGAGGCCTACGCTGCAAATGGAAATATCTTCACATAAAAACTAGACAGAAGCATTCTCACAAATTCCTTTGTGATGTGTGCATTCAACTCACAGAGATGAAGCTTCCTTTTCACAGGGCACTTTTGAAACACTGTGTTTGTGGGAACTACAAGTGGATATTTGGAGTGATTGCGGCCTCTGGTGGAAAAGCAAATATCATCAAATGAAAACTACACATAGGCATTCTCAGGAACTTCTTTGTGTGTGTGCATTCAACTCACAGAGTTGAAGAGTCCTTTTGGTAGAGCAGTTTTGAAGCACTCTTTTTGTAGAATCTGCGAGTGGTTATTCGGAGAGCTTTGAGGCCCATGCTGGAAAAGGAAATATCTTCACATAAAAACTGGACAGAAGCATTCCCAGAAAATTCTCTGTGATGTGTGCATTCAACTCACAGAGTTGAGCCTGCCTTTTCATACAGCATTTTTGTAACACTCTTTCAGTATAATCTGCAAGTGGATATTTGGGGCGCTTTGAGGCCTATGCTGGAAAACGAAATATCTTCACATAAAAATTAGACGGAAGCATTATCAGAAACTTCTCTGTGATGTGCGCATTCAACTCTCAGGGTTGAACGTGCCTTTTGATACAGCCGTTTTCAAACGCTCGTTTTGTGGCATCTGCATTTCGGAATTTGGAGTGCTTTGAGGCCTATACGGGAAAAGGAAATATCCTCACATAGAAACTAGACAGAAGCATTCTCAGAAACTTCTTTGTGATGTGTGCATTCAACTCACAGGGTTCGACCTTCCTTTTGCTACAACAGTTTTGAAACACTCTTTTTGTAGAATCTGCAAGTGGTTATTTGGAGCGCTTCGAGGCCTATGAGTAAAAGGAAATATCTTCAGAGAAAACTAGCCAGAAACATTCTCAGAAACTTCTGTGTGATGAGTACATTCCACTCACAGAGTTCAACGTTCCCTTTCACCGAGCAGTTCTGAAACACTCTTTTTGTAGAATCTGCAAGTGGCTACTTAGAGCGCTTTGAGACCTATGCTGGAAAGTGAAATATCTTCACATAAAAACTAGACAGAAGCATTCCCAGAAACTTCTCTGTGAAGTGTGCATTCAATTCACAGAGCTGAATCTTTCTTTTGATAGAGAAGTTTTGAGACACTCTTTCTGTAGAATCTGCAAGTGAATATCTGGAGCGCTTTGAGTCCTAGGCTGGAAAAGAAAGTATCTTCACATAGAAACTAGACAGAAGCATTCTCAAAGACTTCTCTGTGATGTGTGCATTCAACTCACAGAGTTGAAACATCCTTTTGATTTGGCAGTTTTAACACAATCATTTTGTAGAATCTGCTAGTGGATATTTGCCGTATTTTGAGGCATATGCAGGAAAAGGTAATATCTTCACTTGAAAACTAGACAGAGGCATTCTCAGAAACTTCTTTCTGATGTGTGCCTTGAACTTCCGGAGTTGAACCTTCCTCTTCATAGAGCAGTTATATAATAGTCTTTAAGTATAATCTGCAAGTGGATATGTGGAGAACTTTGAGGACTGTGCTGGAAAAGGAAATGTCTTCCCATAGAAAGGAGACGGAAGCATTCTCAGAAGCTTCTCTGTGATGTCGGCATTCAACTCACAGGGTTGAACCTTCCTTTTGATAGAGCAGTTTTCAAACACACTTTGTGGATTCTGCAATTGGTTATTTGGAGAGTTTTGAGGCCTGTACTGGAAAAGGAAATATCTTCAGGTAAAAACTAGACAGAAGCATTCTCAGAAACTTCGTTGTGATGTTTGCATTCAACTCACGGAGTTGAACCCTCTTTTTGATTGCGCAGTTTTAAATCACTGTCTTTGTTGAATCTCCAAGTGGATATTTGGAGCGATTTGGGGCATATTCTGGAAAAGGAAATATCCTCACTTGAAAACTAGATAGAAGAAGTCCCAGAAACTCCTTTGTGACGTCTGCTTTCGACTCACAGAGTTGAACCTTCCTTTTCACAGAGCAGTTTGGAAACACTCTTTTTGTAGAATCTGCGAGTGGTTATTCGGAGAGCTTCGAGGCCCATGCTGGAAATGGAAATACCTTCACATAAAAACTAGACAGAAGCGTTCTCAGAAATTTCTCTGTGATGTGTGCATTGAACTCACAGAGTTGATCCTTCCTATTCATAGAGCATTTTTGTAACACTGTTTTAGGAGAATCCGCAAGTGGATTCTTGGGGAGATTTGAGGCCTATGCTGGAAAACGAAATATCTTCACATAGAAACTAGACGGAAGCATTATCAGAAACTTCTCTGTGATGTGTGCATTAAACTCACAGAGTTGAACATTGCTTTTGATGGAGCAGTTTTGAAACACTCTTTTCGCAGAATCTGCAAGTGGTTATTTAGAGCGCTTTGAGGCCTACGCTGCAAATGGAAATATCTTCACATAAAAACTAGACAGAAGCATTCTCACAAATTCCTTTGTGATGTGTGCATTCAACTCACAGAGATGAAGCTTCCTTTTCACAGGGCACTTTTGAAACACTGTGTTTGTGGGAACTACAAGTGGATATTTGGAGTGATTGCGGCCTCTGGTGGAAAAGCAAATATCATCAAATGAAAACTACACATAGGCATTCTCAGAAACTTCTTTGTGTGTGTGCATTCAACTCACAGAGTTGAAGAGTCCTTTTGGTAGAGCAGTTTTGAAGCACTCTTTTTGTAGAATCTGCGAGTGGTTATTCGGAGAGCTTTGAGGCCCATGCTGGAAAAGGAAATATCTTCACATAAAAACTGGACAGAAGCATTCCCAGAAAATTCTCTGTGATGTGTGCATTCAACTCACAGAGTTGAGCCTGCCTTTTCATACAGCATTTTTGTAACACTCTTTCAGTATAATCTGCAAGTGGATATTTGGGGCGCTTTGAGGCCTATGCTGGAAAACGAAATATCTTCACATAAAAATTAGACGGAAGCATTATCAGAAACTTCTCTGTGATGTGCGCATTCAACTCTCAGGGTTGAACGTGCCTTTTGATACAGCCGTTTTCAAACGCTCGTTTTGTGGCATCTGCATTTCGGAATTTGGAGTGCTTTGAGGCCTATACGGGAAAAGGAAATATCCTCACATAGAAACTAGACAGAAGCATTCTCAGAAACTTCTTTGTGATGTGTGCATTCAACTCACAGGGTTCGACCTTCCTTTTGCTACAACAGTTTTGAAACACTCTTTTTGTAGAATCTGCAAGTGGTTATTTGGAGCGCTTCGAGGCCTATGAGTAAAAGGAAATATCTTCAGAGAAAACTAGCCAGAAACATTCTCAGAAACTTCTGTGTGATGAGTACATTCCACTCACAGAGTTCAACGTTCCCTTTCACCGAGCAGTTCTGAAACAGTCTTTTTGTAGAATCTGCAAGTGGCTACTTAGAGCGCTTTGAGACCTATGCTGGAAAGTGAAATATCTTCACATAAAAACTAGACAGAAGCATTCCCAGAAACTTCTCTGTGAAGTGTGCATTCAATTCACAGAGCTGAATCTTTCTTTTGATAGAGAAGTTTTGAGACACTCTTTCTGTAGAATCTGCAAGTGAATATCTGGAGCGCTTTGAGTCCTAGGCTGGAAAAGAAAGTATCTTCACATAGAAACTAGACAGAAGCATTCTCAAAGACTTCTCTGTGATGTGTGCATTCAACTCACAGAGTTGAAACATCCTTTTGATTTGGCAGTTTTAACACAATCATTTTGTAGAATCTGCTAGTGGATATTTGCCGTATTTTGAGGCATATGCAGGAAAAGGTAATATCTTCACTTGAAAACTAGACAGAGGCATTCTCAGAAACTTCTTTCTGATGTGTGCCTTGAACTTCCGGAGTTGAACCTTCCTCTTCATAGAGCAGTTATATGATAGTCTTTAAGTATAATCTGCAAGTGGATATGTGGAGAACTTTGAGGACTGTGCTGGAAAAGGAAATGTCTTCCCATAGAAAGGAGACGGAAGCATTCTCAGAAGCTTCTCTGTGATGTCGGCATTCAACTCACAGAGTTGAACCTTCCTTTTGATAGAGCAGTTTTCAAACACACTTTGTGGATTTTGCAATTGGTTATTTGGAGAGTTTTGAGGCCTGTACTGGAAAAGGAAATATCTTCAGGTAAAAACTAGACAGAAGCATTCTCAGAAACTTCGTTGTGATGTTTGCATTCAACTCACGGAGTTGAACCCTCTTTTTGATTGCGCAGTTTTAAATCACTGTCTTTGTTGAATCTCCAAGTGGATATTTGGAGCGATTTGGGGCATATTCTGGAAAAGGAAATATCCTCACTTGAAAACTAGATAGAAGAAGTCCCAGAAACTCCTTTGTGACGTCTGCTTTCGACTCACAGAGTTGAACCTTCCTTTTCACAGAGCAGTTTGGAAACACTCTTTTTGTAGAATCTGCGAGTGGTTATTCGGAGAGCTTCGAGGCCCATGCTGGAAATGGAAATACCTTCACATAAAAACTAGACAGAAGCGTTCTCAGAAATTTCTCTGTGATGTGTGCATTGAACTCACAGAGTTGATCCTTCCTATTCATAGAGCATTTTTGTAACACTGTTTTAGGAGAATCCGCAAGTGGATTCTTGGGGAGATTTGAGGCCTATGCTGGAAAACGAAATATCTTCACATAGAAACTAGACGGAAGCATTATCAGAAACTTCTCTGTGATGTGTGCATTAAACTCACAGAGTTGAACATTGCTTTTGATGGAGCAGTTTTGAATCACTCTTTTCGCAGAATCTGCAAGTGGTTATTTAGAGCGCTTTGAGGCCTACGCTGCAAATGGAAATATCTTCACATAAAAACTAGACAGAAGCATTCTCACAAATTCCTTTGTGATGTGTGCATTCAACTCACAGAGATGAAGCTTCCTTTTCACAGGACAATTTTGAAACACTGTGTTTGTGGGAACTACAAGTGGATATTTGGAGTGATTGCGGCCTCTGGTGGAAAAGCAAATATCATCAAATGAAAACTACACATAGGCATTCTCAGAAACTTCTTTGTGTGTGTGCATTCAACTCACAGAGTTGAAGAGTCCTTTTGGTAGAGCAGTTTTGAAGCACTCTTTTTGTAGAATCTGCGAGTGGTTATTCGGAGAGCTTTGAGGCCCATGCTGGAAAGGGAAATATCTTCACATAAAAACTGGACAGAAGCATTCCCAGAAAATTCTCTGTGATGTGTGCATTCAACTCACAGAGTTGAGCCTGCCTTTTCATACAGCATTTTTGTAACACTCTTTCAGTATAATCTGCAAGTGGATATTTGGGGCGCTTTGAGGCCTATGCTGGAAAACGAAATATCTTCACATAAAAATTAGACGGAAGCATTATCAGAAACTTCTCTGTGATGTGCGCATTCAACTCTCAGGGTTGAACGTGCCTTTTGATACAGCCGTTTTCAAACGCTCGTTTTGTGGCATCTGCATTTCGGAATTTGGAGTGCTTTGAGGCCTATACTGGAAAAGGAAATATCCTCACATAGAAACTAGACAGAAGCATTCTCAGAAACTTCTTTGTGATGTGTGCATTCAACACACAGGGTTCGACCTTCCTTTTGCTACAACAGTTTTGAAACACTCTTTTTGTAGAATCTGCAAGTGGTTATTTGGAGCGCTTCGAGGCCTATGAGTAAAAGGAAATATCTTCAGAGAAAACTAGCCAGAAGCATTCTCAGATACTTCTGTGTGATGAGTACATTCCACTCACAGAGTTGAACGTTCCCTTTCACCGAGCAGTTCTGAAACACTCTTTTTGTAGAATCTGCAAGTGGCTACTTAGAGCGCTTTGAGACCTATGCTGGAAAGTGAAATATCTTCACATAAAAACTAGGCAGAAGCATTCCCAGAAACTTCTCTGTGAAGTGTGCATTCAATTCACAGAGCTGAATCTTTCTTTTGATAGAGAAGTTTTGAGACACTCTTTCTGTAGAATCTGCAAGTGAATATCTGGAGCGCTTTGAGTCCTAGGCTGGCAAAGAAAGTATCTTCACATAGAAACTAGACAGAAGCATTCTCAAAGACTTCTCTGTGATGTGTGCATTCAACTCACAGAGTTGAAACATCCTTTTGATTTGGCAGTTTTAAAACAATCATTTTGTAGAATCTGCTAGTGGATATTTGCCGTATTTTGAGGCATATGCAGGAAAAGGTAATATCTTCACTTCAAAACTAGACAGAGGCATTCTCAGAAACTTCTTTCTGATGTGTGCCTTGAACTTCCGGAGTTGAACCTTCCTCTTCATAGAGCAGTTATATAATAGTCTTTAAGTATAATCTGCAAGTGGATATGTGGAGAACTTTGAGGACTGTGCTGGAAGAGGAAATGTCTTCCCATAGAAAGGAGACGGAAGCATTCTCAGAAGCTTCTCTGTGATGTCGGCATTCAACTCACAGAGTTGAACCTTCCTTTTGATAGAGCAGTTTTCAAACACACTTTGTGGATTCTGCAATTGGTTATTTGGAGAGTTTTGAGGCCTGTACTGGAAAAGGAAATATCTTCAGGTAAAAACTAGACAGAAGCATTCTCAGAAACTTCGTTGTGATGTTTGCATTCAACTCACGGGGTTGAACCCTCTTTTTGATTGCGCAGTTTTAAATCACTGTCTTTGTTGAATCTCCAAGTGGATATTTGGAGCGATTTGGGGCATATTCTGGAAAAGGAAATATCCTCACTTGAAAACTAGATAGAAGAAGTCCCAGAAACTCCTTTGTGACGTCTGCTTTCGACTCACAGAGTTGAACCTTCCTTTTCACAGAGCAGTTTGGAAACACTCTTTTTGTAGAATCTGCGAGTGGTTATTCGGAGAGCTTCGAGGCCCATGCTGGAAATGGAAATACCTTCACATAAAAACTAGACAGAAGCGTTCTCAGAAATTTCTCTGTGATGTGTGCATTGAACTCACAGAGTTGATCCTTCCTATTCATAGAGCATTTTTGTAACACTGTTTTAGGAGAATCCGCAAGTGGATTCTTGGGGAGATTTGAGGCCTATGCTGGAAAACGAAATATCTTCACATAGAAACTAGACGGAAGCATTATCAGAAACTTCTCTGTGATGTGTGCATTAAACTCACAGAGTTGAACATTGCTTTTGATGGAGCAGTTTTGAAACACTCTTTTCGTAGAATCTGCAAGTGGTTATTTAGAGCGCTTTGAGGCCTACGCTGCAAATGGAAATATCTTCACATAAAAACTAGACAGAAGCATTCTCACAAATTCCTTTGTGATGTGTGCATTCAACTCACAGAGATGAAGCTTCCTTTTCACAGGGCACTTTTGAAACACTGTGTTTGTGGGAACTACAAGTGGATATTTGGAGTGATTGCGGCCTCTGGTGGAAAAGCAAATATCATCAAATGAAAACTACACATAGGCATTCTCAGAAACTTCTTTGTGTGTGTGCATTCAACTCACAGAGTTGAAGAGTCCTTTTGGTAGAGCAGTTTTGAAGCACTCTTTTTGTAGAATCTGCGAGTGGTTATTCGGAGAGCTTTGAGGCCCATGCTGGAAAAGGAAATATCTTCACATAAAAACTGGACAGAAGCATTCCCAGAAAATTCTCTGTGATGTGTGCATTCAACTCACAGAGTTGAGCCTGCCTTTTCATACAGCATTTTTGTAACACTCTTTCAGTATAATCTGCAAGTGGATATTTGGGGCGCTTTGAGGCCTATGCTGGAAAACGAAATCTCTTCACATAAAAATTAGACGGAAGCATTATCAGAAACTTCTCTGTGATGTGCGCATTCAACTCTCAGGGTTGAACGTGCCTTTTGATACAGCCGTTTACAAACCCTCGTTTTGTGGCATCTGCATTTCGGAATTTGGAGTGCTTTGAGGCCTATACTGGAAAAGGAAATATCCTCACATAGAAACTAGACAGAAGCATTCTCAGAAACTTCTTTGTGATGTGTGCATTCAACTCACAGGGTTCGACCTTCCTTTTGCTACAACAGTTTTGAAACACTCTTTTTGTAGAATCTGCAAGTGGTTATTTGGAGCGCTTCGAGGCCTATGAGTAAAAGGAAATATCTTCAGAGAAAACTAGCCAGAAGCATTCTCAGAAACTTCTGTGTGATGAGTACATTCCACTCACAGAGTTCAACGTTCCCTTTCACCGAGCAGTTCTGAAACACTCTTTTTGTAGAATCTGCAAGTGGCTACTTAGAGCGCTTTGAGACCTATGCTGGAAAGTGAAATATCTTCACATAAAAACTAGACAGAAGCATTCCCAGAAACTTCTCTGTGAAGTGTGCATTCAATTCACAGAGCTGAATCTTTCTTTTGATAGAGAAGTTTTGAGACACTCTTTCTGTAGAATCTGCAAGTGAATATCTGGAGCGCTTTGAGTCCTAGGCTGGAAAAGAAAGTATCTTCACATAGAAACTAGACAGAAGCATTCTCAAAGACTTCTCTGTGATGTGTGCATTCAACTCACAGAGTTGAAACATCCTTTTGATTTGGCAGTTTTAAAACAATCATTTTGTAGAATCTGCTAGTGGATATTTGCCGTATTTTGAGGCATATGCAGGAAAAGGTAATATCTTCACTTGAAAACTAGACAGAGGCATTCTCAGAAACTTCTTTCTGATGTGTGCCTTGAACTTCCGGAGTTGAAGCTTCCTCTTCATAGAGCAGTTATATAATAGTCTTTAAGTATAATCTGCAAGTGGATATGTGGAGAACTTTGAGGACTGTGCTGGAAGAGGAAATGTCTTCCCATAGAAAGGAGACGGAAGCATTCTCAGAAGCTTCTCTGTGATGTCGGCATTCAACTCACAGAGTTGAACCTTCCTTTTGATAGAGCAGTTTTCAAACACACTTTGTGGATTCTGCAATTGGTTATTTGGAGAGTTTTGAGGCCTGTACTGGAAAAGGAAATATCTTCAGGTAAAAACTAGACAGAAGCATTCTCAGAAACTTCGTTGTGATGTTTGCATTCAACTCACGGGGTTGAACCCTCTTTTTGATTGCGCAGTTTTAAATCACTGTCTTTGTTGAATCTCCAAGTGGATATTTGGAGCGATTTGGGGCATATTCTGGAAAAGGAAATATCCTCACTTGAAAACTAGATAGAAGAAGTCCCAGAAACTCCTTTGTGACGTCTGCTTTCGACTCACAGAGTTGAACCTTCCTTTTCACAGAGCAGTTTGGAAACACTCTTTTTGTAGAATCTGCGAGTGGTTATTCGGAGAGCTTCGAGGCCCATGCTGGAAATGGAAATACCTTCACATAAAAACTAGACAGAAGCGTTCTCAGAAATTTCTCTGTGATGTGTGCATTGAACTCACAGAGTTGATCCTTCCTATTCATAGAGCATTTTTGTAACACTGTTTTAGGAGAATCCGCAAGTGGATTCTTGGGGAGATTTGAGGCCTATGCTGGAAAACGAAATATCTTCACATAGAAACTAGACGGAAGCATTATCAGAAACTTCTCTGTGATGTGTGCATTAAACTCACAGAGTTGAACATTGCTTTTGATGGAGCAGTTTTGAAACACTCTTTTCGTAGAATCTGCAAGTGGTTATTTAGAGCGCTTTGAGGCCTACGCTGCAAATGGAAATATCTTCACATAAAAACTAGACAGAAGCATTCTCACAAATTCCTTTGTGATGTGTGCATTCAACTCACAGAGATGAAGCTTCCTTTTCACAGGGCACTTTTGAAACACTGTGTTTGTGGGAACTACAAGTGGATATTTGGAGTGATTGCGGCCTCTGGTGGAAAAGCAAATATCATCAAATGAAAACTACACATAGGCATTCTCAGAAACTTCTTTGTGTGTGTGCATTCAACTCACAGAGTTGAAGAGTCCTTTTGGTAGAGCAGTTTTGAAGCACTCTTTTTGTAGAATCTGCGAGTGGTTATTCGGAGAGCTTTGAGGCCCATGCTGGAAAAGGAAATATCTTCACATAAAAACTGGACAGAAGCATTCCCAGAAAATTCTCTGTGATGTGTGCATTCAACTCACAGAGTTGAGCCTGCCTTTTCATACAGCATTTTTGTAACACTCTTTCAGTATAATCTGCAAGTGGATATTTGGGGCGCTTTGAGGCCTATGCTGGAAAACGAAATATCTTCACATAAAAATTAGACGGAAGCATTATCAGAAACTTCTCTGTGATGTGCGCATTCAACTCTCAGGGTTGAACGTGCCTTTTGATACAGCCGTTTACAAACCCTCGTTTTGTGGCATCTGCATTTCGGAATTTGGAGTGCTTTG
Source organism: Pongo pygmaeus (assembly GCF_028885625.2). NCBI lineage: Eukaryota > Metazoa > Chordata > Mammalia > Primates > Hominidae > Pongo > Pongo pygmaeus. The sequence continues at coordinate 40,318,283 of NC_072391.2, read as the reverse complement.
AGGCCTATACTGGAAAAGGAAATATCCTCACATAGAAACTAGACAGAAGCATTCTCAGAAACTTCTTTGTGATGTGTGCATTCAACTCACAGGGTTCGACCTTCCTTTTGCTACAACAGTTTTGAAACACTCTTTTTGTAGAATCTGCAAGTGGTTATTTGGAGCGCTTCGAGGCCTATGAGTAAAAGGAAATATCTTCAGAGAAAACTAGCCAGAAGCATTCTCAGAAACTTCTGTGTGATGAGTACATTCCACTCACAGAGTTCAACGTTCCCTTTCACCGAGCAGTTCTGAAACACTCTTTTTGTAGAATCTGCAAGTGGCTACTTAGAGCGCTTTGAGACCTATGCTGGAAAGTGAAATATCTTCACATAAAAACTAGACAGAAGCATTCCCAGAAACTTCTCTGTGAAGTGTGCATTCAATTCACAGAGCTGAATCTTTCTTTTGATAGAGAAGTTTTGAGACACTCTTTCTGTAGAATCTGCAAGTGAATATCTGGAGCGCTTTGAGTCCTAGGCTGGAAAAGAAAGTATCTTCACATAGAAACTAGACAGAAGCATTCTCAAAGACTTCTCTGTGATGTGTGCATTCAACTCACAGAGTTGAAACATCCTTTTGATTTGGCAGTTTTAAAACAATCATTTTGTAGAATCTGCTAGTGGATATTTGCCGTATTTTGAGGCATATGCAGGAAAAGGTAATATCTTCACTTCAAAACTAGACAGAGGCATTCTCAGAAACTTCTTTCTGATGTGTGCCTTGAACTTCCGGAGTTGAACCTTCCTCTTCATAGAGCAGTTATATAATAGTCTTTAAGTATAATCTGCAAGTGGATATGTGGAGAACTTTGAGGACTGTGCTGGAAGAGGAAATGTCTTCCCATAGAAAGGAGACGGAAGCATTCTCAGAAGCTTCTCTGTGATGTCGGCATTCAACTCACAGAGTTGAACCTTCCTTTTGATAGAGCAGTTTTCAAACACACTTTGTGGATTCTGCAATTGGTTATTTGGAGAGTTTTGAGGCCTGTACTGGAAAAGGAAATATCTTCAGGTAAAAACTAGACAGAAGCATTCTCAGAAACTTCGTTGTGATGTTTGCATTCAACTCACGGGGTTGAACCCTCTTTTTGATTGCGCAGTTTTAAATCACTGTCTTTGTTGAATCTCCAAGTGGATATTTGGAGCGATTTGGGGCATATTCTGGAAAAGGAAATATCCTCACTTGAAAACTAGATAGAAGAAGTCCCAGAAACTCCTTTGTGACGTCTGCTTTCGACTCACAGAGTTGAACCTTCCTTTTCACAGAGCAGTTTGGAAACACTCTTTTTGTAGAATCTGCGAGTGGTTATTCGGAGAGCTTCGAGGCCCATGCTGGAAATGGAAATACCTTCACATAAAAACTAGACAGAAGCGTTCTCAGAAATTTCTCTGTGATGTGTGCATTGAACTCACAGAGTTGATCCTTCCTATTCATAGAGCATTTTTGTAACACTGTTTTAGGAGAATCCGCAAGTGGATTCTTGGGGAGATTTGAGGCCTATGCTGGAAAACGAAATATCTTCACATAGAAACTAGACGGAAGCATTATCAGAAACTTCTCTGTGATGTGTGCATTAAACTCACAGAGTTGAACATTGCTTTTGATGGAGCAGTTTTGAAACACTCTTTTCGCAGAATCTGCAAGTGGTTATTTAGAGCGCTTTGAGGCCTACGCTGCAAATGGAAATATCTTCACATAAAAACTAGACAGAAGCATTCTCACAAATTCCTTTGTGATGTGTGCATTCAACTCACAGAGATGAAGCTTCCTTTTCACAGGGCACTTTTGAAACACTGTGTTTGTGGGAACTACAAGTGGATATTTGGAGTGATTGCGGCCTCTGGTGGAAAAGCAAATATCATCAAATGAAAACTACACATAGGCATTCTCAGAAACTTCTTTGTGTGTGTGCATTCAACTCACAGAGTTGAAGAGTCCTTTTGGTAGAGCAGTTTTGAAGCACTCTTTTTGTAGAATCTGCGAGTGGTTATTCGGAGAGCTTTGAGGCCCATGCTGGAAAAGGAAATATCTTCACATAAAAACTGGACAGAAGCATTCCCAGAAAATTCTCTGTGATGTGTGCATTCAACTCACAGAGTTGAGCCTGCCTTTTCATACAGCATTTTTGTAACACTCTTTCAGTATAATCTGCAAGTGGATATTTGGGGCGCTTTGAGGCCTATGCTGGAAAACGAAATATCTTCACATAAAAATTAGACGGAAGCATTATCAGAAACTTCTCTGTGATGTGCGCATTCAACTCTCAGGGTTGAACGTGCCTTTTGATACAGCCGTTTTCAAACGCTCGTTTTGTGGCATCTGCATTTCGGAATTTGGAGTGCTTTGAGGCCTATACGGGAAAAGGAAATATCCTCACATAGAAACTAGACAGAAGCATTCTCAGAAACTTCTTTGTGATGTGTGCATTCAACTCACAGGGTTCGACCTTCCTTTTGCTACAACAGTTTTGAAACACTCTTTTTGTAGAATCTGCAAGTGGTTATTTGGAGCGCTTCGAGGCCTATGAGTAAAAGGAAATATCTTCAGAGAAAACTAGCCAGAAACATTCTCAGAAACTTCTGTGTGATGAGTACATTCCACTCACAGAGTTCAACGTTCCCTTTCACCGAGCAGTTCTGAAACAGTCTTTTTGTAGAATCTGCAAGTGGCTACTTAGAGCGCTTTGAGACCTATGCTGGAAAGTGAAATATCTTCACATAAAAACTAGACAGAAGCATTCCCAGAAACTTCTCTGTGAAGTGTGCATTCAATTCACAGAGCTGAATCTTTCTTTTGATAGAGAAGTTTTGAGACACTCTTTCTGTAGAATCTGCAAGTGAATATCTGGAGCGCTTTGAGTCCTAGGCTGGAAAAGAAAGTATCTTCACATAGAAACTAGACAGAAGCATTCTCAAAGACTTCTCTGTGATGTGTGCATTCAACTCACAGAGTTGAAACATCCTTTTGATTTGGCAGTTTTAACACAATCATTTTGTAGAATCTGCTAGTGGATATTTGCCGTATTTTGAGGCATATGCAGGAAAAGGTAATATCTTCACTTGAAAACTAGACAGAGGCATTCTCAGAAACTTCTTTCTGATGTGTGCCTTGAACTTCCGGAGTTGAACCTTCCTCTTCATAGAGCAGTTATATGATAGTCTTTAAGTATAATCTGCAAGTGGATATGTGGAGAACTTTGAGGACTGTGCTGGAAAAGGAAATGTCTTCCCATAGAAAGGAGACGGAAGCATTCTCAGAAGCTTCTCTGTGATGTCGGCATTCAACTCACAGAGTTGAACCTTCCTTTTGATAGAGCAGTTTTCAAACACACTTTGTGGATTTTGCAATTGGTTATTTGGAGAGTTTTGAGGCCTGTACTGGAAAAGGAAATATCTTCAGGTAAAAACTAGACAGAAGCATTCTCAGAAACTTCGTTGTGATGTTTGCATTCAACTCACGGAGTTGAACCCTCTTTTTGATTGCGCAGTTTTAAATCACTGTCTTTGTTGAATCTCCAAGTGGATATTTGGAGCGATTTGGGGCATATTCTGGAAAAGGAAATATCCTCACTTGAAAACTAGATAGAAGAAGTCCCAGAAACTCCTTTGTGACGTCTGCTTTCGACTCACAGAGTTGAACCTTCCTTTTCACAGAGCAGTTTGGAAACACTCTTTTTGTAGAATCTGCGAGTGGTTATTCGGAGAGCTTCGAGGCCCATGCTGGAAATGGAAATACCTTCACATAAAAACTAGACAGAAGCGTTCTCAGAAATTTCTCTGTGATGTGTGCATTGAACTCACAGAGTTGATCCTTCCTATTCATAGAGCATTTTTGTAACACTGTTTTAGGAGAATCCGCAAGTGGATTCTTGGGGAGATTTGAGGCCTATGCTGGAAAACGAAATATCTTCACATAGAAACTAGACGGAAGCATTATCAGAAACTTCTCTGTGATGTGTGCATTAAACTCACAGAGTTGAACATTGCTTTTGATGGAGCAGTTTTGAATCACTCTTTTCGCAGAATCTGCAAGTGGTTATTTAGAGCGCTTTGAGGCCTACGCTGCAAATGGAAATATCTTCACATAAAAACTAGACAGAAGCATTCTCACAAATTCCTTTGTGATGTGTGCATTCAACTCACAGAGATGAAGCTTCCTTTTCACAGGGCACTTTTGAAACACTGTGTTTGTGGGAACTACAAGTGGATATTTGGAGTGATTGCGGCCTCTGGTGGAAAAGCAAATATCATCAAATGAAAACTACACATAGGCATTCTCAGAAACTTCTTTGTGTGTGTGCATTCAACTCACAGAGTTGAAGAGTCCTTTTGGTAGAGCAGTTTTGAAGCACTCTTTTTGTAGAATCTGCGAGTGGTTATTCGGAGAGCTTTGAGGCCCATGCTGGAAAAGGAAATATCTTCACATAAAAACTGGACAGAAGCATTCCCAGAAAATTCTCTGTGATGTGTGCATTCAACTCACAGAGTTGAGCCTGCCTTTTCATACAGCATTTTTGTAACACTCTTTCAGTATAATCTGCAAGTGGATATTTGGGGCGCTTTGAGGCCTATGCTGGAAAACGAAATATCTTCACATAAAAATTAGACGGAAGCATTATCAGAAACTTCTCTGTGATGTGCGCATTCAACTCTCAGGGTTGAACGTGCCTTTTGATACAGCCGTTTTCAAACGCTCGTTTTGTGGCATCTGCATTTCGGAATTTGGAGTGCTTTGAGGCCTATACTGGAAAAGGAAATATCCTCACATAGAAACTAGACAGAAGCATTCTCAGAAACTTCTTTGTGATGTGTGCATTCAACTCACAGGGTTCGACCTTCCTTTTGGTACAACAGTTTTGAAACACTCTTTTTGTAGAATCTGCAAGTGGTTATTTGGAGCGCTTCGAGGCCTATGAGTAAAAGGAAATATCTTCAGAGAAAACTAGCCAGAAGCATTCTCAGAAACTTCTGTGTGATGAGTACATTCCACTCACAGAGTTGAACGTTCCCTTTCACCGAGCAGTTCTGAAACACTCTTTTTGTAGAATCTGCAAGTGGCTACTTAGAGCGCTTTGAGACCTATGCTGGAAAGTGAAATATCTTCACATAAAAACTAGACAGAAGCATTCCCAGAAACTTCTCTGTGAAGTGTGCATTCAATTCACAGAGCTGAATCTTTCTTTTGATAGAGAAGTTTTGAGACACTCTTTCTGTAGAATCTGCAAGTGAATATCTGGAGCGCTTTGAGTCCTAGGCTGGCAAAGAAAGTATCTTCACATAGAAACTAGACAGAAGCATTCTCAAAGACTTCTCTGTGATGTGTGCATTCAACTCACAGAGTTGAAACATCCTTTTGATTTGGCAGTTTTAAAACAATCATTTTGTAGAATCTGCTAGTGGATATTTGCCGTATTTTGAGGCATATGCAGGAAAAGGTAATATCTTCACTTGAAAACTAGACAGAGGCATTCTCAGAAACTTCTTTCTGATGTGTGCCTTGAACTTCCGGAGTTGAAGCTTCCTCTTCATAGAGCAGTTATATAATAGTCTTTAAGTATAATCTGCAAGTGGATATGTGGAGAACTTTGAGGACTGTGCTGGAAGAGGAAATGTCTTCCCATAGAAAGGAGACGGAAGCATTCTCAGAAGCTTCTCTGTGATGTCGGCATTCAACTCACAGAGTTGAACCTTCCTTTTGATAGAGCAGTTTTCAAACACACTTTGTGGATTCTGCAATTGGTTATTTGGAGAGTTTTGAGGCCTGTACTGGAAAAGGAAATATCTTCAGGTAAAAACTAGACAGAAGCATTCTCAGAAACTTCGTTGTGATGTTTGCATTCAACTCACGGAGTTGAACCCTCTTTTTGATTGCGCAGTTTTAAATCACTGTCTTTGTTGAATCTCCAAGTGGATATTTGGAGCGATTTGGGGCATATTCTGGAAAAGGAAATATCCTCACTTGAAAACTAGATAGAAGAAGTCCCAGAAACTCCTTTGTGACGTCTGCTTTCGACTCACAGAGTTGAACCTTCCTTTTCACAGAGCAGTTTGGAAACACTCTTTTTGTAGAATCTGCGAGTGGTTATTCGGAGAGCTTCGAGGCCCATGCTGGAAATGGAAATACCTTCACATAAAAACTAGACAGAAGCGTTCTCAGAAATTTCTCTGTGATGTGTGCATTGAACTCACAGAGTTGATCCTTCCTATTCATAGAGCATTTTTGTAACACTGTTTTAGGAGAATCCGCAAGTGGATTCTTGGGGAGATTTGAGGCCTATGCTGGAAAACGAAATATCTTCACATAGAAACTAGACGGAAGCATTATCAGAAACTTCTCTGTGATGTGTGCATTAAACTCACAGAGTTGAACACTGCTTTTGATGGAGCAGTTTTGAAACACTCTTTTCGTAGAATCTGCAAGTGGTTATTTAGAGCGCTTTGAGGCCTACGCTGCAAATGGAAATATCTTCACATAAAAACTAGACAGAAGCATTCTCACAAATTCCTTTGTGATGTGTGCATTCAACTCACAGAGATGAAGCTTCCTTTTCACAGGGCACTTTTGAAACACTGTGTTTGTGGGAACTACAAGTGGATATTTGGAGTGATTGCGGCCTCTGGTGGAAAAGCAAATATCATCAAATGAAAACTACACATAGGCATTCTCAGAAACTTCTTTGTGTGTGTGCATTCAACTCACAGAGTTGAAGAGTCCTTTTGGTAGAGCAGTTTTGAAGCACTCTTTTTGTAGAATCTGCGAGTGGTTATTCGGAGAGCTTTGAGGCCCATGCTGGAAAAGGAAATATCTTCACATAAAAACTGGACAGAAGCATTCCCAGAAAATTCTCTGTGATGTGTGCATTCAACTCACAGAGTTGAGCCTGCCTTTTCATACAGCATTTTTGTAACACTCTTTCAGTATAATCTGCAAGTGGATATTTGGGGCGCTTTGAGGCCTATGCTGGAAAACGAAATATCTTCACATAAAAATTAGACGGAAGCATTATCAGAAACTTCTCTGTGATGTGCGCATTCAACTCTCAGGGTTGAACGTGCCTTTTGATACAGCCGTTTTCAAACGCTCGTTTTGTGGCATCTGCATTTCGGAATTTGGAGTGCTTTGAGGCCTATACTGGAAAAGGAAATATCCTCACATAGAAACTAGACAGAAGCATTCTCAGAAACTTCTTTGTGATGTGTGCATTCAACTCACAGGGTTCGACCTTCCTTTTGCTACAACAGTTTTGAAACACTCTTTTTGTAGAATCTGCAAGTGGTTATTTGGAGCGCTTCGAGGCCTATGAGTAAAAGGAAATATCTTCAGAGAAAACTAGCCAGAAGCATTCTCAGAAACTTCTGTGTGATGAGTATATTCCACTCACAGAGTTGAACGTTCCCTTTCACCGAGCAGTTCTGAAACACTCTTTTTGTAGAATCTGCAAGTGGCTACTTAGAGCGCTTTGAGACCTATGCTGGAAAGTGAAATATCTTCACATAAAAACTAGACAGAAGCATTCCCAGAAACTTCTCTGTGAAGTGTGCATTCAATTCACAGAGCTGAATCTTTCTTTTGATAGAGAAGTTTTGAGACACTCTTTCTGTAGAATCTGCAAGTGAATCTCTGGAGCGCTTTGAGTCCTAGGCTGGAAAAGAAAGTATCTTCACATAGAAACTAGACAGAAGCATTCTCAAAGACTTCTCTGTGATGTGTGCATTCAACTCACAGAGTTGAAACATCCTTTTGATTTGGCAGTTTTAACACAATCATTTTGTAGAATCTGCTAGTGGATATTTGCCGTATTTTGAGGCATATGCAGGAAAAGGTAATATCTTCACTTGAAAACTAGACAGAGGCATTCTCAGAAACTTCTTTCTGATGTGTGCCTTGAACTTCCGGAGTTGAACCTTCCTCTTCATAGAGCAGTTATATAATAGTCTTTAAGTATAATCTGCAAGTGGATATGTGGAGAACTTTGAGGACTGTGCTGGAAAAGGAAATGTCTTCCCATAGAAAGGAGACGGAAGCATTCTCAGAAGCTTCTCTGTGATGTCGGCATTCAACTCACAGGGTTGAACCTTCCTTTTGATAGAGCAGTTTTCAAACACACTTTGTGGATTCTGCAATTGGTTATTTGGAGAGTTTTGAGGCCTGTACTGGAAAAGGAAATATCTTCAGGTAAAAACTAGACAGAAGCATTCTCAGAAACTTCGTTGTGATGTTTGCATTCAACTCACGGAGTTGAACCCTCTTTTTGATTGCGCAGTTTTAAATCACTGTCTTTGTTGAATCTCCAAGTGGATATTTGGAGCGATTTGGGGCATATTCTGGAAAAGGAAATATCCTCACTTGAAAACTAGATAGAAGAAGTCCCAGAAACTCCTTTGTGACGTCTGCTTTCGACTCACAGAGTTGAACCTTCCTTTTCACAGAGCAGTTTGGAAACACTCTTTTTGCAGAATCTGCGAGTGGTTATTCGGAGAGCTTCGAGGCCCATGCTGGAAATGGAAATACCTTCACATAAAAACTAGACAGAAGCGTTCTCAGAAATTTCTCTGTGATGTGTGCATTGAACTCACAGAGTTGATCCTTCCTATTGATAGAGCATTTTTGTAACACTGTTTTAGGAGAATCCGCAAGTGGATTCTTGGGGAGATTTGAGGCCTATGCTGGAAAACGAAATATCTTCACATAGAAACTAGACGGAAGCATTATCAGAAACTTCTCTGTGATGTGTGCATTAAACTCACAGAGTTGAACACTGCTTTTGATGGAGCAGTTTTGAAACACTCTTTTCGTAGAATCTGCAAGTGGTTATTTAGAGCGCTTTGAGGCCTACGCTGCAAATGGAAATATCTTCACATAAAAACTAGACAGAAGCATTCTCACAAATTCCTTTGTGATGTGTGCATTCAACTCACAGAGATGAAGCTTCCTTTTCACAGGGCACTTTTGAAACACTGTGTTTGTGGGAACTACAAGTGGATATTTGGAGTGATTGCGGCCTCTGGTGGAAAAGCAAATATCATCAAATGAAAACTACACATAGGCATTCTCAGGAACTTCTTTGTGTGTGTGCATTCAACTCACAGAGTTGAAGAGTCCTTTTGGTAGAGCAGTTTTGAAGCACTCTTTTTGTAGAATCTGCGAGTGGTTATTCGGAGAGCTTTGAGGCCCATGCTGGAAAAGGAAATATCTTCACATAAAAACTGGACAGAAGCATTCCCAGAAAATTCTCTGTGATGTGTGCATTCAACTCACAGAGTTGAGCCTGCCTTTTCATACAGCATTTTTGTAACACTCTTTCAGTATAATCTGCAAGTGGATATTTGGGGCGCTTTGAGGCCTATGCTGGAAAACGAAATATCTTCACATAAAAATTAGACGGAAGCATTATCAGAAACTTCTCTGTGATGTGCGCATTCAACTCTCAGGGTTGAACGTGCCTTTTGATACAGCCGTTTTCAAACGCTCGTTTTGTGGCATCTGCATTTCGGAATTTGGAGTGCTTTGAGGCCTATACGGGAAAAGGAAATATCCTCACATAGAAACTAGACAGAAGCATTCTCAGAAACTTCTTTGTGATGTGTGCATTCAACTCACAGGGTTCGACCTTCCTTTTGCTACAACAGTTTTGAAACACTCTTTTTGTAGAATCTGCAAGTGGTTATTTGGAGCGCTTCGAGGCCTATGAGTAAAAGGAAATATCTTCAGAGAAAACTAGCCAGAAACATTCTCAGAAACTTCTGTGTGATGAGTACATTCCACTCACAGAGTTCAACGTTCCCTTTCACCGAGCAGTTCTGAAACACTCTTTTTGTAGAATCTGCAAGTGGCTACTTAGAGCGCTTTGAGACCTATGCTGGAAAGTGAAATATCTTCACATAAAAACTAGACAGAAGCATTCCCAGAAACTTCTCTGTGAAGTGTGCATTCAATTCACAGAGCTGAATCTTTCTTTTGATAGAGAAGTTTTGAGACACTCTTTCTGTAGAATCTGCAAGTGAATATCTGGAGCGCTTTGAGTCCTAGGCTGGAAAAGAAAGTATCTTCACATAGAAACTAGACAGAAGCATTCTCAAAGACTTCTCTGTGATGTGTGCATTCAACTCACAGAGTTGAAACATCCTTTTGATTTGGCAGTTTTAACACAATCATTTTGTAGAATCTGCTAGTGGATATTTGCCGTATTTTGAGGCATATGCAGGAAAAGGTAATATCTTCACTTGAAAACTAGACAGAGGCATTCTCAGAAACTTCTTTCTGATGTGTGCCTTGAACTTCCGGAGTTGAACCTTCCTCTTCATAGAGCAGTTATATAATAGTCTTTAAGTATAATCTGCAAGTGGATATGTGGAGAACTTTGAGGACTGTGCTGGAAAAGGAAATGTCTTCCCATAGAAAGGAGACGGAAGCATTCTCAGAAGCTTCTCTGTGATGTCGGCATTCAACTCACAGGGTTGAACCTTCCTTTTGATAGAGCAGTTTTCAAACACACTTTGTGGATTCTGCAATTGGTTATTTGGAGAGTTTTGAGGCCTGTACTGGAAAAGGAAATATCTTCAGGTAAAAACTAGACAGAAGCATTCTCAGAAACTTCGTTGTGATGTTTGCATTCAACTCACGGAGTTGAACCCTCTTTTTGATTGCGCAGTTTTAAATCACTGTCTTTGTTGAATCTCCAAGTGGATATTTGGAGCGATTTGGGGCATATTCTGGAAAAGGAAATATCCTCACTTGAAAACTAGATAGAAGAAGTCCCAGAAACTCCTTTGTGACGTCTGCTTTCGACTCACAGAGTTGAACCTTCCTTTTCACAGAGCAGTTTGGAAACACTCTTTTTGTAGAATCTGCGAGTGGTTATTCGGAGAGCTTCGAGGCCCATGCTGGAAATGGAAATACCTTCACATAAAAACTAGACAGAAGCGTTCTCAGAAATTTCTCTGTGATGTGTGCATTGAACTCACAGAGTTGATCCTTCCTATTCATAGAGCATTTTTGTAACACTGTTTTAGGAGAATCCGCAAGTGGATTCTTGGGGAGATTTGAGGCCTATGCTGGAAAACGAAATATCTTCACATAGAAACTAGACGGAAGCATTATCAGAAACTTCTCTGTGATGTGTGCATTAAACTCACAGAGTTGAACATTGCTTTTGATGGAGCAGTTTTGAAACACTCTTTTCGCAGAATCTGCAAGTGGTTATTTAGAGCGCTTTGAGGCCTACGCTGCAAATGGAAATATCTTCACATAAAAACTAGACAGAAGCATTCTCACAAATTCCTTTGTGATGTGTGCATTCAACTCACAGAGATGAAGCTTCCTTTTCACAGGGCACTTTTGAAACACTGTGTTTGTGGGAACTACAAGTGGATATTTGGAGTGATTGCGGCCTCTGGTGGAAAAGCAAATATCATCAAATGAAAACTACACATAGGCATTCTCAGAAACTTCTTTGTGTGTGTGCATTCAACTCACAGAGTTGAAGAGTCCTTTTGGTAGAGCAGTTTTGAAGCACTCTTTTTGTAGAATCTGCGAGTGGTTATTCGGAGAGCTTTGAGGCCCATGCTGGAAAAGGAAATATCTTCACATAAAAACTGGACAGAAGCATTCCCAGAAAATTCTCTGTGATGTGTGCATTCAACTCACAGAGTTGAGCCTGCCTTTTCATACAGCATTTTTGTAACACTCTTTCAGTATAATCTGCAAGTGGATATTTGGGGCGCTTTGAGGCCTATGCTGGAAAACGAAATATCTTCACATAAAAATTAGACGGAAGCATTATCAGAAACTTCTCTGTGATGTGCGCATTCAACTCTCAGGGTTGAACGTGCCTTTTGATACAGCCGTTTTCAAACGCTCGTTTTGTGGCATCTGCATTTCGGAATTTGGAGTGCTTTGAGGCCTATACGGGAAAAGGAAATATCCTCACATAGAAACTAGACAGAAGCATTCTCAGAAACTTCTTTGTGATGTGTGCATTCAACTCACAGGGTTCGACCTTCCTTTTGCTACAACAGTTTTGAAACACTCTTTTTGTAGAATCTGCAAGTGGTTATTTGGAGCGCTTCGAGGCCTATGAGTAAAAGGAAATATCTTCAGAGAAAACTAGCCAGAAACATTCTCAGAAACTTCTGTGTGATGAGTACATTCCACTCACAGAGTTCAACGTTCCCTTTCACCGAGCAGTTCTGAAACAGTCTTTTTGTAGAATCTGCAAGTGGCTACTTAGAGCGCTTTGAGACCTATGCTGGAAAGTGAAATATCTTCACATAAAAACTAGACAGAAGCATTCCCAGAAACTTCTCTGTGAAGTGTGCATTCAATTCACAGAGCTGAATCTTTCTTTTGATAGAGAAGTTTTGAGACACTCTTTCTGTAGAATCTGCAAGTGAATATCTGGAGCGCTTTGAGTCCTAGGCTGGAAAAGAAAGTATCTTCACATAGAAACTAGACAGAAGCATTCTCAAAGACTTCTCTGTGATGTGTGCATTCAACTCACAGAGTTGAAACATCCTTTTGATTTGGCAGTTTTAACACAATCATTTTGTAGAATCTGCTAGTGGATATTTGCCGTATTTTGAGGCATATGCAGGAAAAGGTAATATCTTCACTTGAAAACTAGACAGAGGCATTCTCAGAAACTTCTTTCTGATGTGTGCCTTGAACTTCCGGAGTTGAACCTTCCTCTTCATAGAGCAGTTATATGATAGTCTTTAAGTATAATCTGCAAGTGGATATGTGGAGAACTTTGAGGACTGTGCTGGAAAAGGAAATGTCTTCCCATAGAAAGGAGACGGAAGCATTCTCAGAAGCTTCTCTGTGATGTCGGCATTCAACTCACAGAGTTGAACCTTCCTTTTGATAGAGCAGTTTTCAAACACACTTTGTGGATTTTGCAATTGGTTATTTGGAGAGTTTTGAGGCCTGTACTGGAAAAGGAAATATCTTCAGGTAAAAACTAGACAGAAGCATTCTCAGAAACTTCGTTGTGATGTTTGCATTCAACTCACGGAGTTGAACCCTCTTTTTGATTGCGCAGTTTTAAATCACTGTCTTTGTTGAATCTCCAAGTGGATATTTGGAGCGATTTGGGGCATATTCTGGAAAAGGAAATATCCTCACTTGAAAACTAGATAGAAGAAGTCCCAGAAACTCCTTTGTGACGTCTGCTTTCGACTCACAGAGTTGAACCTTCCTTTTCACAGAGCAGTTTGGAAACACTCTTTTTGTAGAATCTGCGAGTGGTTATTCGGAGAGCTTCGAGGCCCATGCTGGAAATGGAAATACCTTCACATAAAAACTAGACAGAAGCGTTCTCAGAAATTTCTCTGTGATGTGTGCATTGAACTCACAGAGTTGATCCTTCCTATTCATAGAGCATTTTTGTAACACTGTTTTAGGAGAATCCGCAAGTGGATTCTTGGGGAGATTTGAGGCCTATGCTGGAAAACGAAATATCTTCACATAGAAACTAGACGGAAGCATTATCAGAAACTTCTCTGTGATGTGTGCATTAAACTCACAGAGTTGAACATTGCTTTTGATGGAGCAGTTTTGAATCACTCTTTTCGCAGAATCTGCAAGTGGTTATTTAGAGCGCTTTGAGGCCTACGCTGCAAATGGAAATATCTTCACATAAAAACTAGACAGAAGCATTCTCACAAATTCCTTTGTGATGTGTGCATTCAACTCACAGAGATGAAGCTTCCTTTTCACAGGACAATTTTGAAACACTGTGTTTGTGGGAACTACAAGTGGATATTTGGAGTGATTGCGGCCTCTGGTGGAAAAGCAAATATCATCAAATGAAAACTACACATAGGCATTCTCAGAAACTTCTTTGTGTGTGTGCATTCAACTCACAGAGTTGAAGAGTCCTTTTGGTAGAGCAGTTTTGAAGCACTCTTTTTGTAGAATCTGCGAGTGGTTATTCGGAGAGCTTTGAGGCCCATGCTGGAAAGGGAAATATCTTCACATAAAAACTGGACAGAAGCATTCCCAGAAAATTCTCTGTGATGTGTGCATTCAACTCACAGAGTTGAGCCTGCCTTTTCATACAGCATTTTTGTAACACTCTTTCAGTATAATCTGCAAGTGGATATTTGGGGCGCTTTGAGGCCTATGCTGGAAAACGAAATATCTTCACATAAAAATTAGACGGAAGCATTATCAGAAACTTCTCTGTGATGTGCGCATTCAACTCTCAGGGTTGAACGTGCCTTTTGATACAGCCGTTTTCAAACGCTCGTTTTGTGGCATCTGCATTTCGGAATTTGGAGTGCTTTGAGGCCTATACTGGAAAAGGAAATATCCTCACATAGAAACTAGACAGAAGCATTCTCAGAAACTTCTTTGTGATGTGTGCATTCAACACACAGGGTTCGACCTTCCTTTTGCTACAACAGTTTTGAAACACTCTTTTTGTAGAATCTGCAAGTGGTTATTTGGAGCGCTTCGAGGCCTATGAGTAAAAGGAAATATCTTCAGAGAAAACTAGCCAGAAGCATTCTCAGATACTTCTGTGTGATGAGTACATTCCACTCACAGAGTTGAACGTTCCCTTTCACCGAGCAGTTCTGAAACACTCTTTTTGTAGAATCTGCAAGTGGCTACTTAGAGCGCTTTGAGACCTATGCTGGAAAGTGAAATATCTTCACATAAAAACTAGGCAGAAGCATTCCCAGAAACTTCTCTGTGAAGTGTGCATTCAATTCACAGAGCTGAATCTTTCTTTTGATAGAGAAGTTTTGAGACACTCTTTCTGTAGAATCTGCAAGTGAATATCTGGAGCGCTTTGAGTCCTAGGCTGGCAAAGAAAGTATCTTCACATAGAAACTAGACAGAAGCATTCTCAAAGACTTCTCTGTGATGTGTGCATTCAACTCACAGAGTTGAAACATCCTTTTGATTTGGCAGTTTTAAAACAATCATTTTGTAGAATCTGCTAGTGGATATTTGCAGTGTTTTGATGCATATGCAGGAAAAGGTAATATCTTCACTTGAAAACTAGACAGAGGCATTCTCAGAAACTTCTTTCTGATGTGTGCCTTGAACTTCCGGAGTTGAACCTTCCTCTTCATAGAGCAGTTATATAATAGTCTTTAAGTATAATCTGCAAGTGGATATGTGGAGAACTTTGAGGACTGTGCTGGAAAAGGAAATGTCTTCCCATAGAAAGGAGACGGAAGCATTCTCAGAAGCTTCTCTGTGATGTCGGCATTCAACTCACAGAGTTGAACCTTCCTTTTGATAGAGCAGTTTTCAAACACACTTTGTGGATTCTGCAATTGGTTATTTGGAGAGTTTTGAGGCCTGTACTGGAAAAGGAAATATCTTCAGGTAAAAACTAGACAGAAGCATTCTCAGAAACTTCGTTGTGATGTTTGCATTCAACTCACGGAGTTGAACCCTCTTTTTGATTGCGCAGTTTTAAATCACTGTCTTTGTTGAATCTCCAAGTGGATATTTGGAGCGATTTGGGGCATATTCTGGAAAAGGAAATATCCTCACTTGAAAACTAGATAGAAGAAGTCCCAGAAACTCCTTTGTGACGTCTGCTTTCGACTCACAGAGTTGAACCTTCCTTTTCACAGAGCAGTTTGGAAACACTCTTTTTGTAGAATCTGCGAGTGGTTATTCGGAGAGCTTCGAGGCCCATGCTGGAAATGGAAATACCTTCACATAAAAACTAGACAGAAGCGTTCTCAGAAATTTCTCTGTGATGTGTGCATTGAACTCACAGAGTTGATCCTTCCTATTGATAGAGCATTTTTGTAACACTGTTTTAGGAGAATCCGCAAGTGGATTCTTGGGGAGATTTGAGGCCTATGCTGGAAAACGAAATATCTTCACATAGAAACTAGACGGAAGCATTATCAGAAACTTCTCTGTGATGTGTGCATTAAACTCACAGAGTTGAACATTGCTTTTGATGGAGCAGTTTTGAAACACTCTTTTCGTAGAATCTGCAAGTGGTTATTTAGAGCGCTTTGAGGCCTACGCTGCAAATGGAAATATCTTCACATAAAAACTAGACAGAAGCATTCTCAGAAATTCCTTTGTGATGTGTGCATTCAACTCACAGAGATGAAGCTTCCTTTTCACAGGGCACTTTTGAAACACTGTGTTTGTGGGAACTACAAGTGGATATTTGGAGTGATTGCGGCCTCTGGTGGAAAAGCAAATATCATCAAATGAAAACTACACATAGGCATTCTCAGAAACTTCTTTGTGTGTGTGCATTCAACTCACAGAGTTGAAGAGTCCTTTTGGTAGAGCAGTTTTGAAGCACTCTTTTTGTAGAATCTGCGAGTGCTTATTCGGAGAGCTTTGAGGCCCATGCTGGAAAAGGAAATATCTTCACATAAAAACTGGACAGAAGCATTCCCAGAAAATTCTCTGTGATGTGTGCATTCAACTCACAGAGTTGAGCCTGCCTTTTCATACAGCATTTTTGTAACACTCTTTCAGTATAATCTGCAAGTGGATATTTGGGGCGCTTTGAGGCCTATGCTGGAAAACGAAATATCTTCACATAAAAATTAGACGGAAGCATTATCAGAAACTTCTCTGTGATGTGCGCATTCAACTCTCAGGGTTGAACGTGCCTTTTGATACAGCCGTTTTCAAACGCTCGTTTTGTGGCATCTGCATTTCGGAATTTGGAGTGCTTTGAGGCCTATACTGGAAAAGGAAATATCCTCACATAGAAACTAGACAGAAGCATTCTCAGAAACTTCTTTGTGATGTGTGCATTCAACTCACAGGGTTCGACCTTCCTTTTGCTACAACAGTTTTGAAACACTCTTTTTGTAGAATCTGCAAGTGGTTATTTGGAGCGCTTCGAGGCCTATGAGTAAAAGGAAATATCTTCAGAGAAAACTAGCCAGAAGCATTCTCAGAAACTTCTGTGTGATGAGTACATTCCACTCACAGAATTGAACGTTCCCTTTCACCGAGCAGTTCTGAAACACTCTTTTTGTAGAATCTGCAAGTGGCTACTTAGAGCGCTTTGAGACCTATGCTGGAAAGTGAAATATCTTCACATAAAAACTAGACAGAAGCATTCCCAGAAACTTCTCTGTGAAGTGTGCATTCAATTCACAGAGCTGAATCTTTCTTTTGATAGAGAAGTTTTGAGACACTCTTTCTGTAGAATCTGCAAGTGAATATCTGGAGCGCTTTGAGTCCTAGGCTGGAAAAGAAAGTATCTTCACATAGAAACTAGACAGAAGCATTCTCAAAGACTTCTCTGTGATGTGTGCATTCAACTCACAGAGTTGAAACATCCTTTTGATTTGGCAGTTTTAAAACAATCATTTTGTAGAATCTGCTAGTGGATATTTGCCGTATTTTGAGGCATATGCAGGAAAAGGTAATATCTTCACTTCAAAACTAGACAGAGGCATTCTCAGAAACTTCTTTCTGATGTGTGCCTTGAACTTCCGGAGTTGAACCTTCCTCTTCATAGAGCGGGTATATAATAGTCTTTAAGTATAATCTGCAAGTGGATATGTGGAGAACTTTGAGGACTATGCTGGAAAAGGAAATGTCTTCCCATAGAAAGGAGACGGAAGCATTCTCAGAAGCTTCTCTGTGATGTCGGCATTCAACTCACAGAGTTGAACCTTCCTTTTGATAGAGCAGTTTTCAAACACACTTTGTGGATTCTGCAATTGGTTATTTGGAGAGTTTTGAGGCCTGTACTGGAAAAGGAAATATCTTCAGGTAAAAACTAGACAGAAGCATTCTCAGAAACTTCGTTGTGATGTTTGCATTCAACTCACGGAGTTGAACCCTCTTTTTGATTGCGCAGTTTTAAATCACTGTCTTTGTTGAATCTCCAAGTGGATATTTGGAGCGATTTGGGGCATATTCTGGAAAAGGAAATATCCTCACTTGAAAACTAGATAGAAGAAGTCCCAGAAACTCCTTTGTGACGTCTGCTTTCGACTCACAGAGTTGAACCTTCCTTTTCACAGAGCAGTTTGGAAACACTCTTTTTGTAGAATCTGCGAGTGGTTATTCGGAGAGCTTCGAGGCCCATGCTGGAAATGGAAATACCTTCACATAAAAACTAGACAGAAGCGTTCTCAGAAATTTCTCTGTGATGTGTGCATTGAACTCACAGAGTTGATCCTTCCTATTCATAGAGCATTTTTGTAACACTGTTTTAGGAGAATCCGCAAGTGGATTCTTGGGGAGATTTGAGGCCTATGCTGGAAAACGAAATATCTTCACATAGAAACTAGACGGAAGCATTATCAGAAACTTCTCTGTGATGTGTGCATTAAACTCACAGAGTTGAACATTGCTTTTGATGGAGCAGTTTTGAAACACTCTTTTCGCAGAATCTGCAAGTGGTTATTTAGAGCGCTTTGAGGCCTACGCTGCAAATGGAAATATCTTCACATAAAAACTAGACAGAAGCATTCTCACAAATTCCTTTGTGATGTGTGCATTCAACTCACAGAGATGAAGCTTCCTTTTCACAGGGCACTTTTGAAACACTGTGTTTGTGGGAACTACAAGTGGATATTTGGAGTGATTGCGGCCTCTGGTGGAAAAGCAAATATCATCAAATGAAAACTACACATAGGCATTCTCAGAAACTTCTTTGTGTGTGTGCATTCAACTCACAGAGTTGAAGAGTCCTTTTGGTAGAGCAGTTTTGAAGCACTCTTTTTGTAGAATCTGCGAGTGGTTATTCGGAGAGCTTTGAGGCCCATGCTGGAAAAGGAAATATCTTCACATAAAAACTGGACAGAAGGATTCCCAGAAAATTCTCTGTGATGTGTGCATTCAACTCACAGAGTTGAGCCTGCCTTTTCATACAGCATTTTTGTAACACTCTTTCAGTATAATCTGCAAGTGGATATTTGGGGCGCTTTGAGGCCTATGCTGGAAAACGAAATATCTTCACATAAAAATTAGACGGAAGCATTATCAGAAACTTCTCTGTGATGTGCGCATTCAACTCTCAGGGTTGAACGTGCCTTTTGATACAGCCGCTTTCAAACGCTCGTTTTGTGGCATCTGCATTTCGGAATTTGGAGTGCTTTGAGGCCTATACGGGAAAAGGAAATATCCTCACATAGAAACTAGACAGAAGCATTCTCAGAAACTTCTTTGTGATGTGTGCATTCAACTCACAGGGTTCGACCTTCCTTTTGCTACAACAGTTTTGAAACACTCTTTTTGTAGAATCTGCAAGTGGTTATTTGGAGCGCTTCGAGGCCTATGAGTAAAAGGAAATATCTTCAGAGAAAACTAGCCAGAAACATTCTCAGAAACTTCTGTGTGATGAGTACATTCCACTCACAGAGTTCAACGTTCCCTTTCACCGAGCAGTTCTGAAACACTCTTTTTGTAGAATCTGCAAGTGGCTACTTAGAGCGCTTTGAGACCTATGCTGGAAAGTGAAATATCTTCACATAAAAACTAGACAGAAGCATTCCCAGAAACTTCTCTGTGAAGTGTGCATTCAATTCACAGAGCTGAATCTTTCTTTTGATAGAGAAGTTTTGAGACACTCTTTCTGTAGAATCTGCAAGTGAATATCTGGAGCGCTTTGAGTCCTAGGCTGGAAAAGAAAGTATCTTCACATAGAAACTAGACAGAAGCATTCTCAAAGACTTCTCTGTGATGTGTGCATTCAACTCACAGAGTTGAAACATCCTTTTGATTTGGCAGTTTTAACACAATCATTTTGTAGAATCTGCTAGTGGATATTTGCCGTATTTTGAGGCATATGCAGGAAAAGGTAATATCTTCACTTCAAAACTAGACAGAGGCATTCTCAGAAACTTCTTTCTGATGTGTGCCTTGAACTTCCGGAGTTGAACCTTCCTCTTCATAGAGCAGTTATATAATAGTCTTTAAGTATAATCTGCAAGTGGATATGTGGAGAACTTTGAGGACTGTGCTGGAAGAGGAAATGTCTTCCCATAGAAAGGAGACGGAAGCATTCTCAGAAGCTTCTCTGTGATGTCGGCATTCAACTCACAGAGTTGAACCTTCCTTTTGATAGAGCAGTTTTCAAACACACTTTGTGGATTCTGCAATTGGTTATTTGGAGAGTTTTGAGGCCTGTACTGGAAAAGGAAATATCTTCAGGTAAAAACTAGACAGAAGCATTCTCAGAAACTTCGTTGTGATGTTTGCATTCAACTCACGGGGTTGAACCCTCTTTTTGATTGCGCAGTTTTAAATCACTGTCTTTGTTGAATCTCCAAGTGGATATTTGGAGCGATTTGGGGCATATTCTGGAAAAGGAAATATCCTCACTTGAAAACTAGATAGAAGAAGTCCCAGAAACTCCTTTGTGACGTCTGCTTTCGACTCACAGAGTTGAACCTTCCTTTTCACAGAGCAGTTTGGAAACACTCTTTTTGTAGAATCTGCGAGTGGTTATTCGGAGAGCTTCGAGGCCCATGCTGGAAATGGAAATACCTTCACATAAAAACTAGACAGAAGCGTTCTCAGAAATTTCTCTGTGATGTGTGCATTGAACTCACAGAGTTGATCCTTCCTATTCATAGAGCATTTTTGTAACACTGTTTTAGGAGAATCCGCAAGTGGATTCTTGGGGAGATTTGAGGCCTATGCTGGAAAACGAAATATCTTCACATAGAAACTAGACGGAAGCATTATCAGAAACTTCTCTGTGATGTGTGCATTAAACTCACAGAGTTGAACATTGCTTTTGATGGAGCAGTTTTGAAACACTCTTTTCGTAGAATCTGCAAGTGGTTATTTAGAGCGCTTTGAGGCCTACGCTGCAAATGGAAATATCTTCACATAAAAACTAGACAGAAGCATTCTCACAAATTCCTTTGTGATGTGTGCATTCAACTCACAGAGATGAAGCTTCCTTTTCACAGGGCACTTTTGAAACACTGTGTTTGTGGGAACTACAAGTGGATATTTGGAGTGATTGCGGCCTCTGGTGGAAAAGCAAATATCATCAAATGAAAACTACACATAGGCATTCTCAGAAACTTCTTTGTGTGTGTGCATTCAACTCACAGAGTTGAAGAGTCCTTTTGGTAGAGCAGTTTTGAAGCACTCTTTTTGTAGAATCTGCGAGTGGTTATTCGGAGAGCTTTGAGGCCCATGCTGGAAAAGGAAATATCTTCACATAAAAACTGGACAGAAGCATTCCCAGAAAATTCTCTGTGATGTGTGCATTCAACTCACAGAGTTGAGCCTGCCTTTTCATACAGCATTTTTGTAACACTCTTTCAGTATAATCTGCAAGTGGATATTTGGGGCGCTTTGAGGCCTATGCTGGAAAACGAAATCTCTTCACATAAAAATTAGACGGAAGCATTATCAGAAACTTCTCTGTGATGTGCGCATTCAACTGTCAGGGTTGAACGTGCCTTTTGATACAGCCGTTTTCAAACGCTCGTTTTGTGGCATCTGCATTTCGGAATTTGGAGTGCTTTGAGGCCTATACTGGAAAAGGAAATATCCTCACATAGAAACTAGACAGAAGCATTCTCAGAAACTTCTTTGTGATGTGTGCATTCAACTCACAGGGTTCGACCTTCCTTTTGCTACAACAGTTTTGAAACACTCTTTTTGTAGAATCTGCAAGTGGTTATTTGGAGCGCTTCGAGGCCTATGAGTAAAAGGAAATATCTTCAGAGAAAACTAGCCAGAAGCATTCTCAGAAACTTCTGTGTGATGAGTACATTCCACTCACAGAGTTCAACGTTCCCTTTCACCGAGCAGTTCTGAAACACTCTTTTTGTAGAATCTGCAAGTGGCTACTTAGAGCGCTTTGAGACCTATGCTGGAAAGTGAAATATCTTCACATAAAAACTAGACAGAAGCATTCCCAGAAACTTCTCTGTGAAGTGTGCATTCAATTCACAGAGCTGAATCTTTCTTTTGATAGAGAAGTTTTGAGACACTCTTTCTGTAGAATCTGCAAGTGAATATCTGGAGCGCTTTGAGTCCTAGGCTGGCAAAGAAAGTATCTTCACATAGAAACTAGACAGAAGCATTCTCAAAGACTTCTCTGTGATGTGTGCATTCAACTCACAGAGTTGAAACATCCTTTTGATTTGGCAGTTTTAAAACAATCATTTTGTAGAATCTGCTAGTGGATATTTGCCGTATTTTGAGGCATATGCAGGAAAAGGTAATATCTTCACTTCAAAACTAGACAGAGGCATTCTCAGAAACTTCTTTCTGATGTGTGCCTTGAACTTCCGGAGTTGAACCTTCCTCTTCATAGAGCAGTTATATAATAGTCTTTAAGTATAATCTGCAAGTGGATATGTGGAGAACTTTGAGGACTGTGCTGGAAGAGGAAATGTCTTCCCATAGAAAGGAGACGGAAGCATTCTCAGAAGCTTCTCTGTGATGTCGGCATTCAACTCACAGAGTTGAACCTTCCTTTTGATAGAGCAGTTTTCAAACACACTTTGTGGATTCTGCAATTGGTTATTTGGAGAGTTTTGAGGCCTGTACTGGAAAAGGAAATATCTTCAGGTAAAAACTAGACAGAAGCATTCTCAGAAACTTCGTTGTGATGTTTGCATTCAACTCACGGGGTTGAACCCTCTTTTTGATTGCGCAGTTTTAAATCACTGTCTTTGTTGAATCTCCAAGTGGATATTTGGAGCGATTTGGGGCATATTCTGGAAAAGGAAATATCCTCACTTGAAAACTAGATAGAAGAAGTCCCAGAAACTCCTTTGTGACGTCTGCTTTCGACTCACAGAGTTGAACCTTCCTTTTCACAGAGCAGTTTGGAAACACTCTTTTTGTAGAATCTGCGAGTGGTTATTCGGAGAGCTTCGAGGCCCATGCTGGAAATGGAAATACCTTCACATAAAAACTAGACAGAAGCGTTCTCAGAAATTTCTCTGTGATGTGTGCATTGAACTCACAGAGTTGATCCTTCCTATTCATAGAGCATTTTTGTAACACTGTTTTAGGAGAATCCGCAAGTGGATTCTTGGGGAGATTTGAGGCCTATGCTGGAAAACGAAATATCTTCACATAGAAACTAGACGGAAGCATTATCAGAAACTTCTCTGTGATGTGTGCATTAAACTCACAGAGTTGAACATTGCTTTTGATGGAGCAGTTTTGAAACACTCTTTTCGTAGAATCTGCAAGTGGTTATTTAGAGCGCTTTGAGGCCTACGCTGCAAATGGAAATATCTTCACATAAAAACTAGACAGAAGCATTCTCACAAATTCCTTTGTGATGTGTGCATTCAACTCACAGAGATGAAGCTTCCTTTTCACAGGGCACTTTTGAAACACTGTGTTTGTGGGAACTACAAGTGGATATTTGGAGTGATTGCGGCCTCTGGTGGAAAAGCAAATATCATCAAATGAAAACTACACATAGGCATTCTCAGAAACTTCTTTGTGTGTGTGCATTCAACTCACAGAGTTGAAGAGTCCTTTTGGTAGAGCAGTTTTGAAGCACTCTTTTTGTAGAATCTGCGAGTGGTTATTCGGAGAGCTTTGAGGCCCATGCTGGAAAAGGAAATATCTTCACATAAAAACTGGACAGAAGCATTCCCAGAAAATTCTCTGTGATGTGTGCATTCAACTCACAGAGTTGAGCCTGCCTTTTCATACAGCATTTTTGTAACACTCTTTCAGTATAATCTGCAAGTGGATATTTGGGGCGCTTTGAGGCCTATGCTGGAAAACGAAATCTCTTCACATAAAAATTAGACGGAAGCATTATCAGAAACTTCTCTGTGATGTGCGCATTCAACTCTCAGGGTTGAACGTGCCTTTTGATACAGCCGTTTTCAAACGCTCGTTTTGTGGCATCTGCATTTCGGAATTTGGAGTGCTTTGAGGCCTATACTGGAAAAGGAAATATCCTCACATAGAAACTAGACAGAAGCATTCTCAGAAACTTCTTTGTGATGTGTGCATTCAACTCACAGGGTTCGACCTTCCTTTTGCTACAACAGTTTTGAAATACTCTTTTTGTAGAATCCGCAAGTGGTTATTTGGAGCGCTTCGAGGCCTCTGAGTAAAAGGAAATATCTTCAGAGAAAACTAGCCAGAAGCATTCTCAGAAACTTCTGTGTGATGAGTACATTCCACTCACAGAGTTCAACGTTCCCTTTCACCGAGCAGTTCTGAAACACTCTTTTTGTAGAATCTGCAAGTGGCTACTTAGAGCGCTTTGAGACCTATGCTGGAAAGTGAAATATCTTCACATAAAAACTAGACAGAAGCATTCCCAGAAACTTCTCTGTGAAGTGTGCATTCAATTCACAGAGCTGAATCTTTCTTTTGATAGAGAAGTTTTGAGACACTCTTTCTGTAGAATCTGCAAGTGAATATCTGGAGCGCTTTGAGTCCTAGGCTGGAAAAGAAAGTATCTTCACATAGAAACTAGACAGAAGCATTCTCAAAGACTTCTCTGTGATGTGTGCATTCAACTCACAGAGTTGAAACATCCTTTTGATTTGGCAGTTTTAAAACAATCATTTTGTAGAATCTGCTAGTGGATATTTGCCGTATTTTGAGGCATATGCAGGAAAAGGTAATATCTTCACTTGAAAACTAGACAGAGGCATTCTCAGAAACTTCTTTCTGATGTGTGCCTTGAACTTCCGGAGTTGAAGCTTCCTCTTCATAGAGCAGTTATATAATAGTCTTTAAGTATAATCTGCAAGTGGATATGTGGAGAACTTTGAGGACTGTGCTGGAAGAGGAAATGTCTTCCCATAGAAAGGAGACGGAAGCATTCTCAGAAGCTTCTCTGTGATGTCGGCATTCAACTCACAGAGTTGAACCTTCCTTTTGATAGAGCAGTTTTCAAACACACTTTGTGGATTCTGCAATTGGTTATTTGGAGAGTTTTGAGGCCTGTACTGGAAAAGGAAATATCTTCAGGTAAAAACTAGACAGAAGCATTCTCAGAAACTTCGTTGTGATGTTTGCATTCAACTCACGGAGTTGAACCCTCTTTTTGATTGCGCAGTTTTAAATCACTGTCTTTGTTGAATCTCCAAGTGGATATTTGGAGCGATTTGGGGCATATTCTGGAAAAGGAAATATCCTCACTTGAAAACTAGATAGAAGTAGTCCCAGAAACTCCTTTGTGACGTCTGCTTTCGACTCACAGAGTTGAACCTTCCTTTTCACAGAGCAGTTTGGAAACACTCTTTTTGTAGAATCTGCGAGTGGTTATTCGGAGAGCTTCGAGGCCCATGCTGGAAATGGAAATACCTTCACATAAAAACTAGACAGAAGCGTTCTCAGAAATTTCTCTGTGATGTGTGCATTGAACTCACAGAGTTGATCCTTCCTATTCATAGAGCATTTTTGTAACACTGTTTTAGGAGAATCCGCAAGTGGATTCTTGGGGAGATTTGAGGCCTATGCTGGAAAACGAAATATCTTCACATAGAAACTAGACGGAAGCATTATCAGAAACTTCTCTGTGATGTGTGCATTAAACTCACAGAGTTGAACATTGCTTTTGATGGAGCAGTTTTGAAACACTCTTTTCGTAGAATCTGCAAGTGGTTATTTAGAGCGCTTTGAGGCCTACGCTGCAAATGGAAATATCTTCACATAAAAACTAGACAGAAGCATTCTCACAAATTCCTTTGTGATGTGTGCATTCAACTCACAGAGATGAAGCTTCCTTTTCACAGGGCACTTTTGAAACACTGTGTTTGTGGGAACTACAAGTGGATATTTGGAGTGATTGCGGCCTCTGGTGGAAAAGCAAATATCATCAAATGAAAACTACACATAGGCATTCTCAGAAACTTCTTTGTGTGTGTGCATTCAACTCACAGAGTTGAAGAGTCCTTTTGGTAGAGCAGTTTTGAAGCACTCTTTTTGTAGAATCTGCGAGTGGTTATTCGGAGAGCTTTGAGGCCCATGCTGGAAAAGGAAATATCTTCACATAAAAACTGGACAGAAGCATTCCCAGAAAATTCTCTGTGATGTGTGCATTCAACTCACAGAGTTGAGCCTGCCTTTTCATACAGCATTTTTGTAACACTCTTTCAGTATAATCTGCAAGTGGATATTTGGGGCGCTTTGAGGCCTATGCTGGAAAACGAAATCTCTTCACATAAAAATTAGACGGAAGCATTATCAGAAACTTCTCTGTGATGTGCGCATTCAACTCTCAGGGTTGAACGTGCCTTTTGATACAGCCGTTTTCAAACGCTCGTTTTGTGGCATCTGCATTTCGGAATTTGGAGTGCTTTGAGGCCTATACTGGAAAAGGAAATATCCTCACATAGAAACTAGACAGAAGCATTCTCAGAAACTTCTTTGTGATGTGTGCATTCAACTCACAGGGTTCGACCTTCCTTTTGCTACAACAGTTTTGAAATACTCTTTTTGTAGAATCCGCAAGTGGTTATTTGGAGCGCTTCGAGGCCTCTGAGTAAAAGGAAATATCTTCAGAGAAAACTAGCCAGAAGCATTCTCAGAAACTTCTGTGTGATGAGTACATTCCACTCACAGAGTTGAACGTTCCCTTTCACCGAGCAGTTCTGAAACACTCTTTTTGTAGAATCTGCAAGTGGCTACTTAGAGCGCTTTGAGACCTATGCTGGAAAGTGAAATATCTTCACATAAAAACTAGACAGAAGCATTCCCAGAAACTTCTCTGTGAAGTGTGCATTCAATTCACAGAGCTGAATCTTTCTTTTGATAGAGAAGTTTTGAGACACTCTTTCTGTAGAATCTGCAAGTGAATATCTGGAGCGCTTTGAGTCCTAGGCTGGAAAAGAAAGTATCTTCACATAGAAACTAGACAGAAGCATTCTCAAAGACTTCTCTGTGATGTGTGCATTCAAGTCACAGAGTTGAAACATCCTTTTGATTTGGCAGTTTTAAAACAATCATTTTGTTGAATCTGCTAGTGGATATTTGCCGTATTTTGAGGCATATGCAGGAAAAGGTAATATCTTCACTTGAAAACTAGACAGAGGCATTCTCAGAAACTTCTTTCTGATGTGTGCCTTGAACTTCCGGAGTTGAACCTTCCTCTTCATAGAGCAGTTATATAATAGTCTTTAAGTATAATCTGCAAGTGGATATGTGGAGAACTTTGAGGACTGTGCTGGAAAAGGAAATGTCTTCCCATAGAAAGGAGACGGAAGCATTCTCAGAAGCTTCTCTGTGATGTCGGCATTCAACTCACAGAGTTGAACCTTCCTTTTGATAGAGCAGTTTTCAAACACACTTTGTGGATTCTGCAATTGGTTATTTGGAGAGTTTTGAGGCCTGTACTGGAAAAGGAAATATCTTCAGGTAAAAACTAGACAGAAGCATTCTCAGAAACTTCGTTGTGATGTTTGCATTCAACTCACGGAGTTGAACCCTCTTTTTGATTGCGCAGTTTTAAATCACTGTCTTTGTTGAATCTCCAAGTGGATATTTGGAGCGATTTGGGGCATATTCTGGAAAAGGAAATATCCTCACTTGAAAACTAGATAGAAGAAGTCCCAGAAACTCCTTTGTGACGTCTGCTTTCGACTCACAGAGTTGAACCTTCCTTTTCACAGAGCAGTTTGGAAACACTCTTTTTGTAGAATCTGCGAGTGGTTATTCGGAGAGCTTCGAGGCCCATGCTGGAAATGGAAATACCTTCACATAAAAACTAGACAGAAGCGTTCTCAGAAATTTCTCTGTGATGTGTGCATTGAACTCACAGAGTTGATCCTTCCTAT
The DNA here is from genome assembly GCF_028885625.2 of Pongo pygmaeus. NCBI lineage: Eukaryota > Metazoa > Chordata > Mammalia > Primates > Hominidae > Pongo > Pongo pygmaeus. The sequence continues at coordinate 40,290,543 of NC_072391.2, read as the reverse complement.
TCATAGAGCATTTTTGTAACACTGTTTTAGGAGAATCCGCAAGTGGATTCTTGGGGAGATTTGAGGCCTATGCTGGAAAACGAAATATCTTCACATAGAAACTAGACGGAAGCATTATCAGAAACTTCTCTGTGATGTGTGCATTAAACTCACAGAGTTGAACATTGCTTTTGATGGAGCAGTTTTGAAACACTCTTTTCGCAGAATCTGCAAGTGGTTATTTAGAGCGCTTTGAGGCCTACGCTGCAAATGGAAATATCTTCACATAAAAACTAGACAGAAGCATTCTCACAAATTCCTTTGTGATGTGTGCATTCAACTCACAGAGATGAAGCTTCCTTTTCACAGGGCACTTTTGAAACACTGTGTTTGTGGGAACTACAAGTGGATATTTGGAGTGATTGCGGCCTCTGGTGGAAAAGCAAATATCATCAAATGAAAACTACACATAGGCATTCTCAGAAACTTCTTTGTGTGTGTGCATTCAACTCACAGAGTTGAAGAGTCCTTTTGGTAGAGCAGTTTTGAAGCACTCTTTTTGTAGAATCTGCGAGTGGTTATTCGGAGAGCTTTGAGGCCCATGCTGGAAAAGGAAATATCTTCACATAAAAACTGGACAGAAGCATTCCCAGAAAATTCTCTGTGATGTGTGCATTCAACTCACAGAGTTGAGCCTGCCTTTTCATACAGCATTTTTGTAACACTCTTTCAGTATAATCTGCAAGTGGATATTTGGGGCGCTTTGAGGCCTATGCTGGAAAACGAAATATCTTCACATAAAAATTAGACGGAAGCATTATCAGAAACTTCTCTGTGATGTGCGCATTCAACTCTCAGGGTTGAACGTGCCTTTTGATACAGCCGTTTTCAAACCCTCGTTTTGTGGCATCTGCATTTCGGAATTTGGAGTGCTTTGAGGCCTATACTGGAAAAGGAAATATCCTCACATAGAAACTAGACAGAAGCATTCTCAGAAACTTCTTTGTGATGTGTGCATTCAACTCACAGGGTTCGACCTTCCTTTTGCTACAACAGTTTTGAAACACTCTTTTTGTAGAATCTGCAAGTGGTTATTTGGAGCGCTTCGAGGCCTATGAGTAAAAGGAAATATCTTCAGAGAAAACTAGCCAGAAGCATTCTCAGAAACTTCTGTGTGATGAGTACATTCCACTCACAGAGTTGAACGTTCCCTTTCACCGAGCAGTTCTGAAACACTCTTTTTGTAGAATCTGCAAGTGGCTACTTAGAGCGCTTTGAGACCTATGCTGGAAAGTGAAATATCTTCACATAAAAACTAGACAGAAGCATTCCCAGAAACTTCTCTGTGAAGTGTGCATTCAATTCACAGAGCTGAATCTTTCTTTTGATAGAGAAGTTTTGAGACACTCTTTCTGTAGAATCTGCAAGTGAATATCTGGAGCGCTTTGAGTCCTAGGCTGGCAAAGAAAGTATCTTCACATAGAAACTAGACAGAAGCATTCTCAAAGACTTCTCTGTGATGTGTGCATTCAACTCACAGAGTTGAAACATCCTTTTGATTTGGCAGTTTTAAAACAATCATTTTGTAGAATCTGCTAGTGGATATTTGCCGTATTTTGAGGCATATGCAGGAAAAGGTAATATCTTCACTTCAAAACTAGACAGAGGCATTCTCAGAAACTTCTTTCTGATGTGTGCCTTGAACTTCCGGAGTTGAACCTTCCTCTTCATAGAGCAGTTATATAATAGTCTTTAAGTATAATCTGCAAGTGGATATGTGGAGAACTTTGAGGACTGTGCTGGAAGAGGAAATGTCTTCCCATAGAAAGGAGACGGAAGCATTCTCAGAAGCTTCTCTGTGATGTCGGCATTCAACTCACAGAGTTGAACCTTCCTTTTGATAGAGCAGTTTTCAAACACACTTTGTGGATTCTGCAATTGGTTATTTGGAGAGTTTTGAGGCCTGTACTGGAAAAGGAAATATCTTCAGGTAAAAACTAGACAGAAGCATTCTCAGAAACTTCGTTGTGATGTTTGCATTCAACTCACGGAGTTGAACCCTCTTTTTGATTGCGCAGTTTTAAATCACTGTCTTTGTTGAATCTCCAAGTGGATATTTGGAGCGATTTGGGGCATATTCTGGAAAAGGAAATATCCTCACTTGAAAACTAGATAGAAGAAGTCCCAGAAACTCCTTTGTGACGTCTGCTTTCGACTCACAGAGTTGAACCTTCCTTTTCACAGAGCAGTTTGGAAACACTCTTTTTGTAGAATCTGCGAGTGGTTATTCGGAGAGCTTCGAGGCCCATGCTGGAAATGGAAATACCTTCACATAAAAACTAGACAGAAGCGTTCTCAGAAATTTCTCTGTGATGTGTGCATTGAACTCACAGAGTTGATCCTTCCTATTCATAGAGCATTTTTGTAACACTGTTTTAGGAGAATCCGCAAGTGGATTCTTGGGGAGATTTGAGGCCTATGCTGGAAAACGAAATATCTTCACATAGAAACTAGACGGAAGCATTATCAGAAACTTCTCTGTGATGTGTGCATTAAACTCACAGAGTTGAACACTGCTTTTGATGGAGCAGTTTTGAAACACTCTTTTCGTAGAATCTGCAAGTGGTTATTTAGAGCGCTTTGAGGCCTACGCTGCAAATGGAAATATCTTCACATAAAAACTAGACAGAAGCATTCTCACAAATTCCTTTGTGATGTGTGCATTCAACTCACAGAGATGAAGCTTCCTTTTCACAGGGCACTTTTGAAACACTGTGTTTGTGGGAACTACAAGTGGATATTTGGAGTGATTGCGGCCTCTGGTGGAAAAGCAAATATCATCAAATGAAAACTACACATAGGCATTCTCAGAAACTTCTTTGTGTGTGTGCATTCAACTCACAGAGTTGAAGAGTCCTTTTGGTAGAGCAGTTTTGAAGCACTCTTTTTGTAGAATCTGCGAGTGGTTATTCGGAGAGCTTTGAGGCCCATGCTGGAAAAGGAAATATCTTCACATAAAAACTGGACAGAAGCATTCCCAGAAAATTCTCTGTGATGTGTGCATTCAACTCACAGAGTTGAGCCTGCCTTTTCATACAGCATTTTTGTAACACTCTTTCAGTATAATCTGCAAGTGGATATTTGGGGCGCTTTGAGGCCTATGCTGGAAAACGAAATATCTTCACATAAAAATTAGACGGAAGCATTATCAGAAACTTCTCTGTGATGTGCGCATTCAACTCTCAGGGTTGAACGTGCCTTTTGATACAGCCGTTTTCAAACGCTCGTTTTGTGGCATCTGCATTTCGGAATTTGGAGTGCTTTGAGGCCTATACTGGAAAAGGAAATATCCTCACATAGAAACTAGACAGAAGCATTCTCAGAAACTTCTTTGTGATGTGTGCATTCAACTCACAGGGTTCGACCTTCCTTTTGCTACAACAGTTTTGAAACACTCTTTTTGTAGAATCTGCAAGTGGTTATTTGGAGCGCTTCGAGGCCTATGAGTAAAAGGAAATATCTTCAGAGAAAACTAGCCAGAAGCATTCTCAGAAACTTCTGTGTGATGAGTATATTCCACTCACAGAGTTGAACGTTCCCTTTCACCGAGCAGTTCTGAAACACTCTTTTTGTAGAATCTGCAAGTGGCTACTTAGAGCGCTTTGAGACCTATGCTGGAAAGTGAAATATCTTCACATAAAAACTAGACAGAAGCATTCCCAGAAACTTCTCTGTGAAGTGTGCATTCAATTCACAGAGCTGAATCTTTCTTTTGATAGAGAAGTTTTGAGACACTCTTTCTGTAGAATCTGCAAGTGAATCTCTGGAGCGCTTTGAGTCCTAGGCTGGAAAAGAAAGTATCTTCACATAGAAACTAGACAGAAGCATTCTCAAAGACTTCTCTGTGATGTGTGCATTCAACTCACAGAGTTGAAACATCCTTTTGATTTGGCAGTTTTAACACAATCATTTTGTAGAATCTGCTAGTGGATATTTGCCGTATTTTGAGGCATATGCAGGAAAAGGTAATATCTTCACTTGAAAACTAGACAGAGGCATTCTCAGAAACTTCTTTCTGATGTGTGCCTTGAACTTCCGGAGTTGAACCTTCCTCTTCATAGAGCAGTTATATAATAGTCTTTAAGTATAATCTGCAAGTGGATATGTGGAGAACTTTGAGGACTGTGCTGGAAAAGGAAATGTCTTCCCATAGAAAGGAGACGGAAGCATTCTCAGAAGCTTCTCTGTGATGTCGGCATTCAACTCACAGGGTTGAACCTTCCTTTTGATAGAGCAGTTTTCAAACACACTTTGTGGATTCTGCAATTGGTTATTTGGAGAGTTTTGAGGCCTGTACTGGAAAAGGAAATATCTTCAGGTAAAAACTAGACAGAAGCATTCTCAGAAACTTCGTTGTGATGTTTGCATTCAACTCACGGAGTTGAACCCTCTTTTTGATTGCGCAGTTTTAAATCACTGTCTTTGTTGAATCTCCAAGTGGATATTTGGAGCGATTTGGGGCATATTCTGGAAAAGGAAATATCCTCACTTGAAAACTAGATAGAAGAAGTCCCAGAAACTCCTTTGTGACGTCTGCTTTCGACTCACAGAGTTGAACCTTCCTTTTCACAGAGCAGTTTGGAAACACTCTTTTTGTAGAATCTGCGAGTGGTTATTCGGAGAGCTTCGAGGCCCATGCTGGAAATGGAAATACCTTCACATAAAAACTAGACAGAAGCGTTCTCAGAAATTTCTCTGTGATGTGTGCATTGAACTCACAGAGTTGATCCTTCCTATTGATAGAGCATTTTTGTAACACTGTTTTAGGAGAATCCGCAAGTAGATTCTTGGGGAGATTTGAGGCCTATGCTGGAAAACGAAATATCTTCACATAGAAACTAGACGGAAGCATTATCAGAAACTTCTCTGTGATGTGTGCATTAAACTCACAGAGTTGAACACTGCTTTTGATGGAGCAGTTTTGAAACACTCTTTTCGTAGAATCTGCAAGTGGTTATTTAGAGCGCTTTGAGGCCTACGCTGCAAATGGAAATATCTTCACATAAAAACTAGACAGAAGCATTCTCACAAATTCCTTTGTGATGTGTGCATTCAACTCACAGAGATGAAGCTTCCTTTTCACAGGGCACTTTTGAAACACTGTGTTTGTGGGAACTACAAGTGGATATTTGGAGTGATTGCGGCCTCTGGTGGAAAAGCAAATATCATCAAATGAAAACTACACATAGGCATTCTCAGGAACTTCTTTGTGTGTGTGCATTCAACTCACAGAGTTGAAGAGTCCTTTTGGTAGAGCAGTTTTGAAGCACTCTTTTTGTAGAATCTGCGAGTGGTTATTCGGAGAGCTTTGAGGCCCATGCTGGAAAAGGAAATATCTTCACATAAAAACTGGACAGAAGCATTCCCAGAAAATTCTCTGTGATGTGTGCATTCAACTCACAGAGTTGAGCCTGCCTTTTCATACAGCATTTTTGTAACACTCTTTCAGTATAATCTGCAAGTGGATATTTGGGGCGCTTTGAGGCCTATGCTGGAAAACGAAATATCTTCACATAAAAATTAGACGGAAGCATTATCAGAAACTTCTCTGTGATGTGCTCATTCAACTCTCAGGGTTGAACGTGCCTTTTGATACAGCCGTTTTCAAACGCTCGTTTTGTGGCATCTGCATTTCGGAATTTGGAGTGCTTTGAGGCCTATACGGGAAAAGGAAATATCCTCACATAGAAACTAGACAGAAGCATTCTCAGAAACTTCTTTGTGATGTGTGCATTCAACTCACAGGGTTCGACCTTCCTTTTGCTACAACAGTTTTGAAACACTCTTTTTGTAGAATCTGCAAGTGGTTATTTGGAGCGCTTCGAGGCCTATGAGTAAAAGGAAATATCTTCAGAGAAAACTAGCCAGAAACATTCTCAGAAACTTCTGTGTGATGAGTACATTCCACTCACAGAGTTCAACGTTCCCTTTCACCGAGCAGTTCTGAAACACTCTTTTTGTAGAATCTGCAAGTGGCTACTTAGAGCGCTTTGAGACCTATGCTGGAAAGTGAAATATCTTCACATAAAAACTAGACAGAAGCATTCCCAGAAACTTCTCTGTGAAGTGTGCATTCAATTCACAGAGCTGAATCTTTCTTTTGATAGAGAAGTTTTGAGACACTCTTTCTGTAGAATCTGCAAGTGAATATCTGGAGCGCTTTGAGTCCTAGGCTGGAAAAGAAAGTATCTTCACATAGAAACTAGACAGAAGCATTCTCAAAGACTTCTCTGTGATGTGTGCATTCAACTCACAGAGTTGAAACATCCTTTTGATTTGGCAGTTTTAACACAATCATTTTGTAGAATCTGCTAGTGGATATTTGCCGTATTTTGAGGCATATGCAGGAAAAGGTAATATCTTCACTTGAAAACTAGACAGAGGCATTCTCAGAAACTTCTTTCTGATGTGTGCCTTGAACTTCCGGAGTTGAACCTTCCTCTTCATAGAGCAGTTATATAATAGTCTTTAAGTATAATCTGCAAGTGGATATGTGGAGAACTTTGAGGACTGTGCTGGAAAAGGAAATGTCTTCCCATAGAAAGGAGACGGAAGCATTCTCAGAAGCTTCTCTGTGATGTCGGCATTCAACTCACAGGGTTGAACCTTCCTTTTGATAGAGCAGTTTTCAAACACACTTTGTGGATTCTGCAATTGGTTATTTGGAGAGTTTTGAGGCCTGTACTGGAAAAGGAAATATCTTCAGGTAAAAACTAGACAGAAGCATTCTCAGAAACTTCGTTGTGATGTTTGCATTCAACTCACGGAGTTGAACCCTCTTTTTGATTGCGCAGTTTTAAATCACTGTCTTTGTTGAATCTCCAAGTGGATATTTGGAGCGATTTGGGGCATATTCTGGAAAAGGAAATATCCTCACTTGAAAACTAGATAGAAGAAGTCCCAGAAACTCCTTTGTGACGTCTGCTTTCGACTCACAGAGTTGAACCTTCCTTTTCACAGAGCAGTTTGGAAACACTCTTTTTGTAGAATCTGCGAGTGGTTATTCGGAGAGCTTCGAGGCCCATGCTGGAAATGGAAATACCTTCACATAAAAACTAGACAGAAGCGTTCTCAGAAATTTCTCTGTGATGTGTGCATTGAACTCACAGAGTTGATCCTTCCTATTCATAGAGCATTTTTGTAACACTGTTTTAGGAGAATCCGCAAGTGGATTCTTGGGGAGATTTGAGGCCTATGCTGGAAAACGAAATATCTTCACATAGAAACTAGACGGAAGCATTATCAGAAACTTCTCTGTGATGTGTGCATTAAACTCACAGAGTTGAACATTGCTTTTGATGGAGCAGTTTTGAAACACTCTTTTCGCAGAATCTGCAAGTGGTTATTTAGAGCGCTTTGAGGCCTACGCTGCAAATGGAAATATCTTCACATAAAAACTAGACAGAAGCATTCTCACAAATTCCTTTGTGATGTGTGCATTCAACTCACAGAGATGAAGCTTCCTTTTCACAGGGCACTTTTGAAACACTGTGTTTGTGGGAACTACAAGTGGATATTTGGAGTGATTGCGGCCTCTGGTGGAAAAGCAAATATCATCAAATGAAAACTACACATAGGCATTCTCAGAAACTTCTTTGTGTGTGTGCATTCAACTCACAGAGTTGAAGAGTCCTTTTGGTAGAGCAGTTTTGAAGCACTCTTTTTGTAGAATCTGCGAGTGGTTATTCGGAGAGCTTTGAGGCCCATGCTGGAAAAGGAAATATCTTCACATAAAAACTGGACAGAAGCATTCCCAGAAAATTCTCTGTGATGTGTGCATTCAACTCACAGAGTTGAGCCTGCCTTTTCATACAGCATTTTTGTAACACTCTTTCAGTATAATCTGCAAGTGGATATTTGGGGCGCTTTGAGGCCTATGCTGGAAAACGAAATATCTTCACATAAAAATTAGACGGAAGCATTATCAGAAACTTCTCTGTGATGTGCGCATTCAACTCTCAGGGTTGAACGTGCCTTTTGATACAGCCGTTTTCAAACGCTCGTTTTGTGGCATCTGCATTTCGGAATTTGGAGTGCTTTGAGGCCTATACGGGAAAAGGAAATATCCTCACATAGAAACTAGACAGAAGCATTCTCAGAAACTTCTTTGTGATGTGTGCATTCAACTCACAGGGTTCGACCTTCCTTTTGCTACAACAGTTTTGAAACACTCTTTTTGTAGAATCTGCAAGTGGTTATTTGGAGCGCTTCGAGGCCTATGAGTAAAAGGAAATATCTTCAGAGAAAACTAGCCAGAAACATTCTCAGAAACTTCTGTGTGATGAGTACATTCCACTCACAGAGTTCAACGTTCCCTTTCACCGAGCAGTTCTGAAACAGTCTTTTTGTAGAATCTGCAAGTGGCTACTTAGAGCGCTTTGAGACCTATGCTGGAAAGTGAAATATCTTCACATAAAAACTAGACAGAAGCATTCCCAGAAACTTCTCTGTGAAGTGTGCATTCAATTCACAGAGCTGAATCTTTCTTTTGATAGAGAAGTTTTGAGACACTCTTTCTGTAGAATCTGCAAGTGAATATCTGGAGCGCTTTGAGTCCTAGGCTGGAAAAGAAAGTATCTTCACATAGAAACTAGACAGAAGCATTCTCAAAGACTTCTCTGTGATGTGTGCATTCAACTCACAGAGTTGAAACATCCTTTTGATTTGGCAGTTTTAACACAATCATTTTGTAGAATCTGCTAGTGGATATTTGCCGTATTTTGAGGCATATGCAGGAAAAGGTAATATCTTCACTTGAAAACTAGACAGAGGCATTCTCAGAAACTTCTTTCTGATGTGTGCCTTGAACTTCCGGAGTTGAACCTTCCTCTTCATAGAGCAGTTATATGATAGTCTTTAAGTATAATCTGCAAGTGGATATGTGGAGAACTTTGAGGACTGTGCTGGAAAAGGAAATGTCTTCCCATAGAAAGGAGACGGAAGCATTCTCAGAAGCTTCTCTGTGATGTCGGCATTCAACTCACAGAGTTGAACCTTCCTTTTGATAGAGCAGTTTTCAAACACACTTTGTGGATTTTGCAATTGGTTATTTGGAGAGTTTTGAGGCCTGTACTGGAAAAGGAAATATCTTCAGGTAAAAACTAGACAGAAGCATTCTCAGAAACTTCGTTGTGATGTTTGCATTCAACTCACGGAGTTGAACCCTCTTTTTGATTGCGCAGTTTTAAATCACTGTCTTTGTTGAATCTCCAAGTGGATATTTGGAGCGATTTGGGGCATATTCTGGAAAAGGAAATATCCTCACTTGAAAACTAGATAGAAGAAGTCCCAGAAACTCCTTTGTGACGTCTGCTTTCGACTCACAGAGTTGAACCTTCCTTTTCACAGAGCAGTTTGGAAACACTCTTTTTGTAGAATCTGCGAGTGGTTATTCGGAGAGCTTCGAGGCCCATGCTGGAAATGGAAATACCTTCACATAAAAACTAGACAGAAGCGTTCTCAGAAATTTCTCTGTGATGTGTGCATTGAACTCACAGAGTTGATCCTTCCTATTCATAGAGCATTTTTGTAACACTGTTTTAGGAGAATCCGCAAGTGGATTCTTGGGGAGATTTGAGGCCTATGCTGGAAAACGAAATATCTTCACATAGAAACTAGACGGAAGCATTATCAGAAACTTCTCTGTGATGTGTGCATTAAACTCACAGAGTTGAACATTGCTTTTGATGGAGCAGTTTTGAATCACTCTTTTCGCAGAATCTGCAAGTGGTTATTTAGAGCGCTTTGAGGCCTACGCTGCAAATGGAAATATCTTCACATAAAAACTAGACAGAAGCATTCTCACAAATTCCTTTGTGATGTGTGCATTCAACTCACAGAGATGAAGCTTCCTTTTCACAGGACAATTTTGAAACACTGTGTTTGTGGGAACTACAAGTGGATATTTGGAGTGATTGCGGCCTCTGGTGGAAAAGCAAATATCATCAAATGAAAACTACACATAGGCATTCTCAGAAACTTCTTTGTGTGTGTGCATTCAACTCACAGAGTTGAAGAGTCCTTTTGGTAGAGCAGTTTTGAAGCACTCTTTTTGTAGAATCTGCGAGTGGTTATTCGGAGAGCTTTGAGGCCCATGCTGGAAAGGGAAATATCTTCACATAAAAACTGGACAGAAGCATTCCCAGAAAATTCTCTGTGATGTGTGCATTCAACTCACAGAGTTGAGCCTGCCTTTTCATACAGCATTTTTGTAACACTCTTTCAGTATAATCTGCAAGTGGATATTTGGGGCGCTTTGAGGCCTATGCTGGAAAACGAAATATCTTCACATAAAAATTAGACGGAAGCATTATCAGAAACTTCTCTGTGATGTGCGCATTCAACTCTCAGGGTTGAACGTGCCTTTTGATACAGCCGTTTTCAAACGCTCGTTTTGTGGCATCTGCATTTCGGAATTTGGAGTGCTTTGAGGCCTATACTGGAAAAGGAAATATCCTCACATAGAAACTAGACAGAAGCATTCTCAGAAACTTCTTTGTGATGTGTGCATTCAACACACAGGGTTCGACCTTCCTTTTGCTACAACAGTTTTGAAACACTCTTTTTGTAGAATCTGCAAGTGGTTATTTGGAGCGCTTCGAGGCCTATGAGTAAAAGGAAATATCTTCAGAGAAAACTAGCCAGAAGCATTCTCAGATACTTCTGTGTGATGAGTACATTCCACTCACAGAGTTGAACGTTCCCTTTCACCGAGCAGTTCTGAAACACTCTTTTTGTAGAATCTGCAAGTGGCTACTTAGAGCGCTTTGAGACCTATGCTGGAAAGTGAAATATCTTCACATAAAAACTAGGCAGAAGCATTCCCAGAAACTTCTCTGTGAAGTGTGCATTCAATTCACAGAGCTGAATCTTTCTTTTGATAGAGAAGTTTTGAGACACTCTTTCTGTAGAATCTGCAAGTGAATATCTGGAGCGCTTTGAGTCCTAGGCTGGCAAAGAAAGTATCTTCACATAGAAACTAGACAGAAGCATTCTCAAAGACTTCTCTGTGATGTGTGCATTCAACTCACAGAGTTGAAACATCCTTTTGATTTGGCAGTTTTAAAACAATCATTTTGTAGAATCTGCTAGTGGATATTTGCAGTGTTTTGATGCATATGCAGGAAAAGGTAATATCTTCACTTGAAAACTAGACAGAGGCATTCTCAGAAACTTCTTTCTGATGTGTGCCTTGAACTTCCGGAGTTGAACCTTCCTCTTCATAGAGCAGTTATATAATAGTCTTTAAGTATAATCTGCAAGTGGATATGTGGAGAACTTTGAGGACTGTGCTGGAAAAGGAAATGTCTTCCCATAGAAAGGAGACGGAAGCATTCTCAGAAGCTTCTCTGTGATGTCGGCATTCAACTCACAGAGTTGAACCTTCCTTTTGATAGAGCAGTTTTCAAACACACTTTGTGGATTCTGCAATTGGTTATTTGGAGAGTTTTGAGGCCTGTACTGGAAAAGGAAATATCTTCAGGTAAAAACTAGACAGAAGCATTCTCAGAAACTTCGTTGTGATGTTTGCATTCAACTCACGGAGTTGAACCCTCTTTTTGATTGCGCAGTTTTAAATCACTGTCTTTGTTGAATCTCCAAGTGGATATTTGGAGCGATTTGGGGCATATTCTGGAAAAGGAAATATCCTCACTTGAAAACTAGATAGAAGAAGTCCCAGAAACTCCTTTGTGACGTCTGCTTTCGACTCACAGAGTTGAACCTTCCTTTTCACAGAGCAGTTTGGAAACACTCTTTTTGTAGAATCTGCGAGTGGTTATTCGGAGAGCTTCGAGGCCCATGCTGGAAATGGAAATACCTTCACATAAAAACTAGACAGAAGCGTTCTCAGAAATTTCTCTGTGATGTGTGCATTGAACTCACAGAGTTGATCCTTCCTATTGATAGAGCATTTTTGTAACACTGTTTTAGGAGAATCCGCAAGTGGATTCTTGGGGAGATTTGAGGCCTATGCTGGAAAACGAAATATCTTCACATAGAAACTAGACGGAAGCATTATCAGAAACTTCTCTGTGATGTGTGCATTAAACTCACAGAGTTGAACATTGCTTTTGATGGAGCAGTTTTGAAACACTCTTTTCGTAGAATCTGCAAGTGGTTATTTAGAGCGCTTTGAGGCCTACGCTGCAAATGGAAATATCTTCACATAAAAACTAGACAGAAGCATTCTCAGAAATTCCTTTGTGATGTGTGCATTCAACTCACAGAGATGAAGCTTCCTTTTCACAGGGCACTTTTGAAACACTGTGTTTGTGGGAACTACAAGTGGATATTTGGAGTGATTGCGGCCTCTGGTGGAAAAGCAAATATCATCAAATGAAAACTACACATAGGCATTCTCAGAAACTTCTTTGTGTGTGTGCATTCAACTCACAGAGTTGAAGAGTCCTTTTGGTAGAGCAGTTTTGAAGCACTCTTTTTGTAGAATCTGCGAGTGCTTATTCGGAGAGCTTTGAGGCCCATGCTGGAAAAGGAAATATCTTCACATAAAAACTGGACAGAAGCATTCCCAGAAAATTCTCTGTGATGTGTGCATTCAACTCACAGAGTTGAGCCTGCCTTTTCATACAGCATTTTTGTAACACTCTTTCAGTATAATCTGCAAGTGGATATTTGGGGCGCTTTGAGGCCTATGCTGGAAAACGAAATATCTTCACATAAAAATTAGACGGAAGCATTATCAGAAACTTCTCTGTGATGTGCGCATTCAACTCTCAGGGTTGAACGTGCCTTTTGATACAGCCGTTTTCAAACGCTCGTTTTGTGGCATCTGCATTTCGGAATTTGGAGTGCTTTGAGGCCTATACTGGAAAAGGAAATATCCTCACATAGAAACTAGACAGAAGCATTCTCAGAAACTTCTTTGTGATGTGTGCATTCAACTCACAGGGTTCGACCTTCCTTTTGCTACAACAGTTTTGAAACACTCTTTTTGTAGAATCTGCAAGTGGTTATTTGGAGCGCTTCGAGGCCTATGAGTAAAAGGAAATATCTTCAGAGAAAACTAGCCAGAAGCATTCTCAGAAACTTCTGTGTGATGAGTACATTCCACTCACAGAATTGAACGTTCCCTTTCACCGAGCAGTTCTGAAACACTCTTTTTGTAGAATCTGCAAGTGGCTACTTAGAGCGCTTTGAGACCTATGCTGGAAAGTGAAATATCTTCACATAAAAACTAGACAGAAGCATTCCCAGAAACTTCTCTGTGAAGTGTGCATTCAATTCACAGAGCTGAATCTTTCTTTTGATAGAGAAGTTTTGAGACACTCTTTCTGTAGAATCTGCAAGTGAATATCTGGAGCGCTTTGAGTCCTAGGCTGGAAAAGAAAGTATCTTCACATAGAAACTAGACAGAAGCATTCTCAAAGACTTCTCTGTGATGTGTGCATTCAACTCACAGAGTTGAAACATCCTTTTGATTTGGCAGTTTTAAAACAATCATTTTGTAGAATCTGCTAGTGGATATTTGCCGTATTTTGAGGCATATGCAGGAAAAGGTAATATCTTCACTTCAAAACTAGACAGAGGCATTCTCAGAAACTTCTTTCTGATGTGTGCCTTGAACTTCCGGAGTTGAACCTTCCTCTTCATAGAGCGGGTATATAATAGTCTTTAAGTATAATCTGCAAGTGGATATGTGGAGAACTTTGAGGACTATGCTGGAAAAGGAAATGTCTTCCCATAGAAAGGAGACGGAAGCATTCTCAGAAGCTTCTCTGTGATGTCGGCATTCAACTCACAGAGTTGAACCTTCCTTTTGATAGAGCAGTTTTCAAACACACTTTGTGGATTCTGCAATTGGTTATTTGGAGAGTTTTGAGGCCTGTACTGGAAAAGGAAATATCTTCAGGTAAAAACTAGACAGAAGCATTCTCAGAAACTTCGTTGTGATGTTTGCATTCAACTCACGGAGTTGAACCCTCTTTTTGATTGCGCAGTTTTAAATCACTGTCTTTGTTGAATCTCCAAGTGGATATTTGGAGCGATTTGGGGCATATTCTGGAAAAGGAAATATCCTCACTTGAAAACTAGATAGAAGAAGTCCCAGAAACTCCTTTGTGACGTCTGCTTTCGACTCACAGAGTTGAACCTTCCTTTTCACAGAGTAGTTTGGAAACACTCTTTTTGTAGAATCTGCGAGTGGTTATTCGGAGAGCTTCGAGGCCCATGCTGGAAATGGAAATACCTTCACATAAAAACTAGACAGAAGCGTTCTCAGAAATTTCTCTGTGATGTGTGCATTGAACTCACAGAGTTGATCCTTCCTATTCATAGAGCATTTTTGTAACACTGTTTTAGGAGAATCCGCAAGTGGATTCTTGGGGAGATTTGAGGCCTATGCTGGAAAACGAAATATCTTCACATAGAAACTAGACGGAAGCATTATCAGAAACTTCTCTGTGATGTGTGCATTAAACTCACAGAGTTGAACATTGCTTTTGATGGAGCAGTTTTGAAACACTCTTTTCGCAGAATCTGCAAGTGGTTATTTAGAGCGCTTTGAGGCCTACGCTGCAAATGGAAATATCTTCACATAAAAACTAGACAGAAGCATTCTCACAAATTCCTTTGTGATGTGTGCATTCAACTCACAGAGATGAAGCTTCCTTTTCACAGGGCACTTTTGAAACACTGTGTTTGTGGGAACTACAAGTGGATATTTGGAGTGATTGCGGCCTCTGGTGGAAAAGCAAATATCATCAAATGAAAACTACACATAGGCATTCTCAGAAACTTCTTTGTGTGTGTGCATTCAACTCACAGAGTTGAAGAGTCCTTTTGGTAGAGCAGTTTTGAAGCACTCTTTTTGTAGAATCTGCGAGTGGTTATTCGGAGAGCTTTGAGGCCCATGCTGGAAAAGGAAATATCTTCACATAAAAACTGGACAGAAGGATTCCCAGAAAATTCTCTGTGATGTGTGCATTCAACTCACAGAGTTGAGCCTGCCTTTTCATACAGCATTTTTGTAACACTCTTTCAGTATAATCTGCAAGTGGATATTTGGGGCGCTTTGAGGCCTATGCTGGAAAACGAAATATCTTCACATAAAAATTAGACGGAAGCATTATCAGAAACTTCTCTGTGATGTGCGCATTCAACTCTCAGGGTTGAACGTGCCTTTTGATACAGCCGCTTTCAAACGCTCGTTTTGTGGCATCTGCATTTCGGAATTTGGAGTGCTTTGAGGCCTATACGGGAAAAGGAAATATCCTCACATAGAAACTAGACAGAAGCATTCTCAGAAACTTCTTTGTGATGTGTGCATTCAACTCACAGGGTTCGACCTTCCTTTTGCTACAACAGTTTTGAAACACTCTTTTTGTAGAATCTGCAAGTGGTTATTTGGAGCGCTTCGAGGCCTATGAGTAAAAGGAAATATCTTCAGAGAAAACTAGCCAGAAACATTCTCAGAAACTTCTGTGTGATGAGTACATTCCACTCACAGAGTTCAACGTTCCCTTTCACCGAGCAGTTCTGAAACACTCTTTTTGTAGAATCTGCAAGTGGCTACTTAGAGCGCTTTGAGACCTATGCTGGAAAGTGAAATATCTTCACATAAAAACTAGACAGAAGCATTCCCAGAAACTTCTCTGTGAAGTGTGCATTCAATTCACAGAGCTGAATCTTTCTTTTGATAGAGAAGTTTTGAGACACTCTTTCTGTAGAATCTGCAAGTGAATATCTGGAGCGCTTTGAGTCCTAGGCTGGCAAAGAAAGTATCTTCACATAGAAACTAGACAGAAGCATTCTCAAAGACTTCTCTGTGATGTGTGCATTCAACTCACAGAGTTGAAACATCCTTTTGATTTGGCAGTTTTAACACAATCATTTTGTAGAATCTGCTAGTGGATATTTGCCGTATTTTGAGGCATATGCAGGAAAAGGTAATATCTTCACTTGAAAACTAGACAGAGGCATTCTCAGAAACTTCTTTCTGATGTGTGCCTTGAACTTCCGGAGTTGAACCTTCCTCTTCATAGAGCAGTTATATGATAGTCTTTAAGTATAATCTGCAAGTGGATATGTGGAGAACTTTGAGGACTGTGCTGGAAAAGGAAATGTCTTCCCATAGAAAGGAGACGGAAGCATTCTCAGAAGCTTCTCTGTGATGTCGGCATTCAACTCACAGAGTTGAACCTTCCTTTTGATAGAGCAGTTTTCAAACACACTTTGTGGATTTTGCAATTGGTTATTTGGAGAGTTTTGAGGCCTGTACTGGAAAAGGAAATATCTTCAGGTAAAAACTAGACAGAAGCATTCTCAGAAACTTCGTTGTGATGTTTGCATTCAACTCACGGAGTTGAACCCTCTTTTTGATTGCGCAGTTTTAAATCACTGTCTTTGTTGAATCTCCAAGTGGATATTTGGAGCGATTTGGGGCATATTCTGGAAAAGGAAATATCCTCACTTGAAAACTAGATAGAAGAAGTCCCAGAAACTCCTTTGTGACGTCTGCTTTCGACTCACAGAGTTGAACCTTCCTTTTCACAGAGCAGTTTGGAAACACTCTTTTTGTAGAATCTGCGAGTGGTTATTCGGAGAGCTTCGAGGCCCATGCTGGAAATGGAAATACCTTCACATAAAAACTAGACAGAAGCGTTCTCAGAAATTTCTCTGTGATGTGTGCATTGAACTCACAGAGTTGATCCTTCCTATTCATAGAGCATTTTTGTAACACTGTTTTAGGAGAATCCGCAAGTGGATTCTTGGGGAGATTTGAGGCCTATGCTGGAAAACGAAATATCTTCACATAGAAACTAGACGGAAGCATTATCAGAAACTTCTCTGTGATGTGTGCATTAAACTCACAGAGTTGAACATTGCTTTTGATGGAGCAGTTTTGAATCACTCTTTTCGCAGAATCTGCAAGTGGTTATTTAGAGCGCTTTGAGGCCTACGCTGCAAATGGAAATATCTTCACATAAAAACTAGACAGAAGCATTCTCACAAATTCCTTTGTGATGTGTGCATTCAACTCACAGAGATGAAGCTTCCTTTTCACAGGACAATTTTGAAACACTGTGTTTGTGGGAACTACAAGTGGATATTTGGAGTGATTGCGGCCTCTGGTGGAAAAGCAAATATCATCAAATGAAAACTACACATAGGCATTCTCAGAAACTTCTTTGTGTGTGTGCATTCAACTCACAGAGTTGAAGAGTCCTTTTGGTAGAGCAGTTTTGAAGCACTCTTTTTGTAGAATCTGCGAGTGGTTATTCGGAGAGCTTTGAGGCCCATGCTGGAAAGGGAAATATCTTCACATAAAAACTGGACAGAAGCATTCCCAGAAAATTCTCTGTGATGTGTGCATTCAACTCACAGAGTTGAGCCTGCCTTTTCATACAGCATTTTTGTAACACTCTTTCAGTATAATCTGCAAGTGGATATTTGGGGCGCTTTGAGGCCTATGCTGGAAAACGAAATATCTTCACATAAAAATTAGACGGAAGCATTATCAGAAACTTCTCTGTGATGTGCGCATTCAACTCTCAGGGTTGAACGTGCCTTTTGATACAGCCGTTTTCAAACGCTCGTTTTGTGGCATCTGCATTTCGGAATTTGGAGTGCTTTGAGGCCTATACTGGAAAAGGAAATATCCTCACATAGAAACTAGACAGAAGCATTCTCAGAAACTTCTTTGTGATGTGTGCATTCAACACACAGGGTTCGACCTTCCTTTTGCTACAACAGTTTTGAAACACTCTTTGTGTAGAATCTGCAAGTGGTTATTTGGAGCGCTTCGAGGCCTATGAGTAAAAGGAAATATCTTCAGAGAAAACTAGCCAGAAGCATTCTCAGATACTTCTGTGTGATGAGTACATTCCACTCACAGAGTTGAACGTTCCCTTTCACCGAGCAGTTCTGAAACACTCTTTTTGTAGAATCTGCAAGTGGCTACTTAGAGCGCTTTGAGACCTATGCTGGAAAGTGAAATATCTTCACATAAAAACTAGGCAGAAGCATTCCCAGAAACTTCTCTGTGAAGTGTGCATTCAATTCACAGAGCTGAATCTTTCTTTTGATAGAGAAGTTTTGAGACACTCTTTCTGTAGAATCTGCAAGTGAATATCTGGAGCGCTTTGAGTCCTAGGCTGGCAAAGAAAGTATCTTCACATAGAAACTAGACAGAAGCATTCTCAAAGACTTCTCTGTGATGTGTGCATTCAACTCACAGAGTTGAAACATCCTTTTGATTTGGCAGTTTTAAAACAATCATTTTGTAGAATCTGCTAGTGGATATTTGCAGTGTTTTGATGCATATGCAGGAAAAGGTAATATCTTCACTTGAAAACTAGACAGAGGCATTCTCAGAAACTTCTTTCTGATGTGTGCCTTGAACTTCCGGAGTTGAACCTTCCTCTTCATAGAGCAGTTATATAATAGTCTTTAAGTATAATCTGCAAGTGGATATGTGGAGAACTTTGAGGACTGTGCTGGAAAAGGAAATGTCTTCCCATAGAAAGGAGACGGAAGCATTCTCAGAAGCTTCTCTGTGATGTCGGCATTCAACTCACAGAGTTGAACCTTCCTTTTGATAGAGCAGTTTTCAAACACACTTTGTGGATTCTGCAATTGGTTATTTGGAGAGTTTTGAGGCCTGTACTGGAAAAGGAAATATCTTCAGGTAAAAACTAGACAGAAGCATTCTCAGAAACTTCGTTGTGATGTTTGCATTCAACTCACGGAGTTGAACCCTCTTTTTGATTGCGCAGTTTTAAATCACTGTCTTTGTTGAATCTCCAAGTGGATATTTGGAGCGATTTGGGGCATATTCTGGAAAAGGAAATATCCTCACTTGAAAACTAGATAGAAGAAGTCCCAGAAACTCCTTTGTGACGTCTGCTTTCGACTCACAGAGTTGAACCTTCCTTTTCACAGAGCAGTTTGGAAACACTCTTTTTGTAGAATCTGCGAGTGGTTATTCGGAGAGCTTCGAGGCCCATGCTGGAAATGGAAATACCTTCACATAAAAACTAGACAGAAGCGTTCTCAGAAATTTCTCTGTGATGTGTGCATTGAACTCACAGAGTTGATCCTTCCTATTGATAGAGCATTTTTGTAACACTGTTTTAGGAGAATCCGCAAGTGGATTCTTGGGGAGATTTGAGGCCTATGCTGGAAAACGAAATATCTTCACATAGAAACTAGACGGAAGCATTATCAGAAACTTCTCTGTGATGTGTGCATTAAACTCACAGAGTTGAACATTGCTTTTGATGGAGCAGTTTTGAAACACTCTTTTCGTAGAATCTGCAAGTGGTTATTTAGAGCGCTTTGAGGCCTACGCTGCAAATGGAAATATCTTCACATAAAAACTAGACAGAAGCATTCTCAGAAATTCCTTTGTGATGTGTGCATTCAACTCACAGAGATGAAGCTTCCTTTTCACAGGGCACTTTTGAAACACTGTGTTTGTGGGAACTACAAGTGGATATTTGGAGTGATTGCGGCCTCTGGTGGAAAAGCAAATATCATCAAATGAAAACTACACATAGGCATTCTCAGAAACTTCTTTGTGTGTGTGCATTCAACTCACAGAGTTGAAGAGTCCTTTTGGTAGAGCAGTTTTGAAGCACTCTTTTTGTAGAATCTGCGAGTGCTTATTCGGAGAGCTTTGAGGCCCATGCTGGAAAAGGAAATATCTTCACATAAAAACTGGACAGAAGCATTCCCAGAAAATTCTCTGTGATGTGTGCATTCAACTCACAGAGTTGAGCCTGCCTTTTCATACAGCATTTTTGTAACACTCTTTCAGTATAATCTGCAAGTGGATATTTGGGGCGCTTTGAGGCCTATGCTGGAAAACGAAATATCTTCACATAAAAATTAGACGGAAGCATTATCAGAAACTTCTCTGTGATGTGCGCATTCAACTCTCAGGGTTGAACGTGCCTTTTGATACAGCCGTTTTCAAACGCTCGTTTTGTGGCATCTGCATTTCGGAATTTGGAGTGCTTTGAGGCCTATACTGGAAAAGGAAATATCCTCACATAGAAACTAGACAGAAGCATTCTCAGAAACTTCTTTGTGATGTGTGCATTCAACTCACAGGGTTCGACCTTCCTTTTGCTACAACAGTTTTGAAACACTCTTTTTGTAGAATCTGCAAGTGGTTATTTGGAGCGCTTCGAGGCCTATGAGTAAAAGGAAATATCTTCAGAGAAAACTAGCCAGAAGCATTCTCAGAAACTTCTGTGTGATGAGTACATTCCACTCACAGAATTGAACGTTCCCTTTCACCGAGCAGTTCTGAAACACTCTTTTTGTAGAATCTGCAAGTGGCTACTTAGAGCGCTTTGAGACCTATGCTGGAAAGTGAAATATCTTCACATAAAAACTAGACAGAAGCATTCCCAGAAACTTCTCTGTGAAGTGTGCATTCAATTCACAGAGCTGAATCTTTCTTTTGATAGAGAAGTTTTGAGACACTCTTTCTGTAGAATCTGCAAGTGAATATCTGGAGCGCTTTGAGTCCTAGGCTGGAAAAGAAAGTATCTTCACATAGAAACTAGACAGAAGCATTCTCAAAGACTTCTCTGTGATGTGTGCATTCAACTCACAGAGTTGAAACATCCTTTTGATTTGGCAGTTTTAAAACAATCATTTTGTAGAATCTGCTAGTGGATATTTGCCGTATTTTGAGGCATATGCAGGAAAAGGTAATATCTTCACTTCAAAACTAGACAGAGGCATTCTCAGAAACTTCTTTCTGATGTGTGCCTTGAACTTCCGGAGTTGAACCTTCCTCTTCATAGAGCGGGTATATAATAGTCTTTAAGTATAATCTGCAAGTGGATATGTGGAGAACTTTGAGGACTATGCTGGAAAAGGAAATGTCTTCCCATAGAAAGGAGACGGAAGCATTCTCAGAAGCTTCTCTGTGATGTCGGCATTCAACTCACAGAGTTGAACCTTCCTTTTGATAGAGCAGTTTTCAAACACACTTTGTGGATTCTGCAATTGGTTATTTGGAGAGTTTTGAGGCCTGTACTGGAAAAGGAAATATCTTCAGGTAAAAACTAGACAGAAGCATTCTCAGAAACTTCGTTGTGATGTTTGCATTCAACTCACGGAGTTGAACCCTCTTTTTGATTGCGCAGTTTTAAATCACTGTCTTTGTTGAATCTCCAAGTGGATATTTGGAGCGATTTGGGGCATATTCTGGAAAAGGAAATATCCTCACTTGAAAACTAGATAGAAGAAGTCCCAGAAACTCCTTTGTGACGTCTGCTTTCGACTCACAGAGTTGAACCTTCCTTTTCACAGAGCAGTTTGGAAACACTCTTTTTGTAGAATCTGCGAGTGGTTATTCGGAGAGCTTCGAGGCCCATGCTGGAAATGGAAATACCTTCACATAAAAACTAGACAGAAGCGTTCTCAGAAATTTCTCTGTGATGTGTGCATTGAACTCACAGAGTTGATCCTTCCTATTCATAGAGCATTTTTGTAACACTGTTTTAGGAGAATCCGCAAGTGGATTCTTGGGGAGATTTGAGGCCTATGCTGGAAAACGAAATATCTTCACATAGAAACTAGACGGAAGCATTATCAGAAACTTCTCTGTGATGTGTGCATTAAACTCACAGAGTTGAACATTGCTTTTGATGGAGCAGTTTTGAAACACTCTTTTCGTAGAATCTGCAAGTGGTTATTTAGAGCGCTTTGAGGCCTACGCTGCAAATGGAAATATCTTCACATAAAAACTAGACAGAAGCATTCTCACAAATTCCTTTGTGATGTGTGCATTCAACTCACAGAGATGAAGCTTCCTTTTCACAGGGCACTTTTGAAACACTGTGTTTGTGGGAACTACAAGTGGATATTTGGAGTGATTGCGGCCTCTGGTGGAAAAGCAAATATCATCAAATGAAAACTACACATAGGCATTCTCAGAAACTTCTTTGTGTGTGTGCATTCAACTCACAGAGTTGAAGAGTCCTTTTGGTAGAGCAGTTTTGAAGCACTCTTTTTGTAGAATCTGCGAGTGGTTATTCGGAGAGCTTTGAGGCCCATGCTGGAAAAGGAAATATCTTCACATAAAAACTTGACAGAAGCATTCCCAGAAAATTCTCTGTGATGTGTGCATTCAACTCACAGAGTTGAGCCTGCCTTTTCATACAGCATTTTTGTAACACTCTTTCAGTATAATCTGCAAGTGGATATTTGGGGCGTTTTGAGGCCTATGCTGGAAAACGAAATATCTTCACATAAAAATTAGACGGAAGCATTATCAGAAACTTCTCTGTGATGTGCGCATTCAACTCACAGGGTTGAACGTGCCTTTTGATACAGCCGTTTTCAAACGCTCGTTTTGTGGCATCTGCATTTCGGAATTTGGAGTGCTTTGAGGCCTATACTGGAAAAGGAAATATCCTCACATAGAAACTAGACAGAAGCATTCTCAGAAACTTCTTTGTGATGTGTGCATTCAACTCACAGGATTCAACCTTCCTTTTGCTACAACAGTTTTGAAACACTCTTTTTGTAGAATCTGCAAGTGGTTATTTGGAGCGCTTCGAGGCCTATGAGTAAAAGGAAATATCTTCAGAGAAAACTAGCCAGAAGCATTCTCAGAAACTTCTGTGTGATGAGTACATTCCACTCACAGAGTTGAACGTTCCCTTTCACCGAGCAGTTCTGAAACACTCTTTTTGTAGAATCTGCAAGTGGCTACTTAGAGCGCTTTGAGACCTATGCTGGAAAGTGAAATATCTTCACATAAAAACTAGACAGAAGCATTCCCAGAAACTTCTCTGTGAAGTGTGCATTCAATTCACAGAGCTGAATCTTTCTTTTGATAGAGAAGTTTTGAGACACTCTTTCTGTAGAATCTGCAAGTGAATATCTGGAGCGCTTTGAGTCCTAGGCTGGAAAAGAAAGTATCTTCACATAGAAACTAGACAGAAGCATTCTCAAAGACTTCTCTGTGATGTGTGCATTCAACTCACAGAGTTGAAACATCCTTTTGATTTGGCAGTTTTAAAACAATCATTTTGTAGAATCTGCTAGTGGATATTTGCCGTATTTTGAGGCATATGCAGGAAAAGGTAATATCTTCACTTGAAAACTAGACAGAGGCATTCTCAGAAACTTCTTTCTGATGTGTGCCTTGAACTTCCGGAGTTGAACCTTCCTCTTCATAGAGCAGTTATATGATAGTCTTTAAGTATAATCTGCAAGTGGATATGTGGAGAAATTTGAGGACTGTGCTGGAAAAGGAAATGTCTTCCCATAGAAAGGAGACGGAAGCATTCTCAGAAGCTTCTCTGTGATGTCGGCATTCAACTCACAGAGTTGAACCTTCCTTTTGATAGAGCAGTTTTCAAACACACTTTGTGGATTTTGCAATTGGTTATTTGGAGAGTTTTGAGGCCTGTACTGGAAAAGGAAATATCTTCAGGTAAAAACTAGACAGAAGCATTCTCAGAAACTTCGTTGTGATGTTTGCATTCAACTCACGGAGTTGAACCCTCTTTTTGATTGCGCAGTTTTAAATCACTGTCTTTGTTGAATCTCCAAGTGGATATTTGGAGCGATTTGGGGCATATTCTGGAAAAGGAAATATCCTCACTTGAAAACTAGATAGAAGAAGTCCCAGAAACTCCTTTGTGACGTCTGCTTTCGACTCACAGAGTTGAACCTTCCTTTTCACAGAGCAGTTTGGAAACACTCTTTTTGTAGAATCTGCGAGTGGTTATTCGGAGAGCTTCGAGGCCCATGCTGGAAATGGAAATACCTTCACATAAAAACTAGACAGAAGCGTTCTCAGAAATTTCTCTGTGATGTGTGCATTGAACTCACAGAGTTGATCCTTCCTATTCATAGAGCATTTTTGTAACACTGTTTTAGGAGAATCCGCAAGTGGATTCTTGGGGAGATTTGAGGCCTATGCTGGAAAACGAAATATCTTCACATAGAAACTAGACGGAAGCATTATCAGAAACTTCTCTGTGATGTGTGCATTAAACTCACAGAGTTGAACATTGCTTTTGATGGAGCAGTTTTGAAACACTCTTTTCGTAGAATCTGCAAGTGGTTATTTAGAGCGCTTTGAGGCCTACGCTGCAAATGGAAATATCTTCACATAAAAACTAGACAGAAGCATTCTCAGAAATTCCTTTGTGATGTGTGCATTCAACTCACAGAGATGAAGCTTCCTTTTCACAGGGCACTTTTGAAACACTGTGTTTGTGGGAACTACAAGTGGATATTTGGAGTGATTGCGGCCTCTGGTGGAAAAGCAAATATCATCAAATGAAAACTACACATAGGCATTCTCAGAAACTTCTTTGTGTGTGTGCATTCAACTCACAGAGTTGAAGAGTCCTTTTGGTAGAGCAGTTTTGAAGCACTCTTTTTGTAGAATCTGCGAGTGGTTATTCGGAGAGCTTTGAGGCCCATGCTGGAAAAGGAAATATCTTCACATAAAAACTGGACAGAAGCATTCCCAGAAAATTCTCTGTGATGTGTGCATTCAACTCACAGAGTTGAGCCTGCCTTTTCATACAGCATTTTTGTAACACTCATTCAGTATAATCTGCAAGTGGATATTTGGGGCGCTTTGAGTCCTATGCTGGAAAACGAAATATCTTCACATAAAAATTAGACGGAAGCATTATCAGAAACTTCTCTGTGATGTGCACATTCAACTCTCAGGGTTGAACGTGCCTTTTCATACAGCCATTTTCAAACGCTCGTTTTGTGGCATCTGCATTTCGGAATTTGGAGTGCTTTGAGGCCTATACTGGAAAAGGAAATATCCTCACATAGAAACTAGACAGAAGCATTCTCAGAAACTTCTTTGTGATGTGTGCATTCAACTCACAGGGTTCGACCTTCCTTTTGCTACAACAGTTTTGAAACACTCTTTTTGTAGAATCTGCAAGTGGTTATTTGGAGCGCTTCGAGGCCTATGAGTAAAAGGAAATATCTTCAGAGAAAACTAGCCAGAAGCATTCTCAGAAACTTCTGTGTGATGAGTACATTCCACTCACAGAGTTGAACGTTCCCTTTCACCGAGCAGTTCTGAAACACTCTTTTTGTAGAATCTGCAAGTGGCTACTTAGAGCGCTTTGAGACCTATGCTGGAAAGTGAAATATCTTCACATAAAAACTAGACAGAAGCATTCCCAGAAACTTCTCTGTGAAGTGTGCATTCAATTCACAGAGCTGAATCTTTCTTTTGATAGAGAAGTTTTGAGACACTCTTTCTGTAGAATCTGCAAGTGAATATCTGGAGCGCTTTGAGTCCTAGGCTGGAAAAGAAAGTATCTTCACATAGAAACTAGACAGAAGCATTCTCAAAGACTTCTCTGTGATGTGTGCATTCAACTCACAGAGTTGAAACATCCTTTTGATTTGGCAGTTTTAAAACAATCATTTTGTAGAATCTGCTAGTGGATATTTGCCGTATTTTGAGGCATATGCAGGAAAAGGTAATATCTTCACTTCAAAACTAGACAGAGGCATTCTCAGAAACTTCTTTCTGATGTGTGCCTTGAACTTCCGGAGTTGAACCTTCCTCTTCATAGAGCAGTTATATAATAGTCTTTAAGTATAATCTGCAAGTGGATATGTGGAGAACTTTGAGGACTGTGCTGGAAAAGGAAATGTCTTCCCATAGAAAGGAGACGGAAGCATTCTCAGAAGCTTCTCTGTGATGTCGGCATTCAACTCACAGAGTTGAACCTTCCTTTTGATAGAGCAGTTTTCAAACACACTTTGTGGATTCTGCCATTGGTTATTTGGAGAGTTTTGAGGCCTGTACTGGAAAAGGAAATATCTTCAGGTAAAAACTAGACAGAAGCATTCTCAGAAACTTCGTTGTGATGTTTGCATTCAACTCACGGAGTTGAACCCTCTTTTTGATTGCGCAGTTTTAAATCACTGTCTTTGTTGAATCTCCAAGTGGATATTTGGAGCGATTTGGGGCATATTCTGGAAAAGGAAATATCCTCACTTGAAAACTAGATAGAAGAAGTCCCAGAAACTCCTTTGTGACGTCTGCTTTCGACTCACAGAGTTGAACCTTCCTTTTCACAGAGCAGTTTGGAAACACTCTTTTTGTAGAATCTGCGAGTGGTTATTCGGAGAGCTTCGAGGCCCATGCTGGAAATGGAAATACCTTCACATAAAAACTAGACAGAAGCGTTCTCAGAAATTTCTCTGTGATGTGTGCATTGAACTCACAGAGTTGATCCTTCCTATTCATAGAGCATTTTTGTAACACTGTTTTAGGAGAATCCGCAAGTGGATTCTTGGGGAGATTTGAGGCCTATGCTGGAAAACGAAATATCTTCACATAGAAACTAGACGGAAGCATTATCAGAAACTTCTCTGTGATGTGTGCATTAAACTCACAGAGTTGAACATTGCTTTTGATGGAGCAGTTTTGAAACACTCTTTTCGTAGAATCTGCAAGTGGTTATTTAGAGCACTTTGAGGCCTACGCTGAAAATGGAAATATCTTCACATAAAAACTAGACAGAAGCATTCTCAGAAATTCCTTTGTGATGTGTGCATTCAACTCACAGAGATGAAGCTTCCTTTTCACAGGGCACTTTTGAAACACTGTGTTTGTGGGAACTACAAGTGGATATTTGGAGTGATTGCGGCCTCTGGTGGAAAAGCAAATATCATCAAATGAAAACTACACATAAGCATTCTCAGAAACTTCTTTGTGTGTGTGCATTCAACTCACAGAGTTGAAGAGTCCTTTTGGTAGAGCAGTTTTGAAGCACTCTTTTTGTAGAATCTGCGAGTGGTTATTCGGAGAGCTTTGAGGCCCATGCTGGAAAAGGAAATATCTTCACATAAAAACTGGACAGAAGCATTCTCAGAAAAGTCTCTGTGATGTGTGCATTCAACTCACAGAGTTGAGCCTGCCTTTTCATACAGCATTTTTGTAACACTCTTTCAGTATAATCTGCAAGTGGATATTTGGGGCGCTTTGAGGCCTATGCTGGAAAACGAAATATCTTCACATAAAAATTAGACGGAAGCATTATCAGAAACTTCTCTGTGATGTGCGCATTCAACTCACAGGGTTGAACGTGCCTTTTGATACAGCCGTTTTCAAACGCTCGTTTTGTGGCATCTGCATTTCGGAATTTGGAGTGCTTTGAGGCCTATACCGGAAAAGGAAATATCCTCACATAGAAACTAGACAGAAGCATTCTCAGAAACTTCTTTGTGATGTGTGCATTCAACACACAGGGTTCGACCTTCCTTTTGCTACAACAGTTTTGAAACACTCTTTTTGTAGAATCTGCAAGTGGTTATTTGGAGCGCTTCGAGGCCTATGAGTAAAAGGAAATATCTTCAGAGAAAACTAGCCAGAAGCATTCTCAGATACTTCTGTGTGATGAGTACATTCCACTCACAGAGTTGAACGTTCCCTTTCACCGAGCAGTTCTGAAACACTCTTTTTGTAGAATCTGCAAGTGGCTACTTAGAGCGCTTTGAGACCTATGCTGGAAAGTGAAATATCTTCACATAAAAACTAGGCAGAAGCATTCCCAGAAACTTCTCTGTGAAGTGTGCATTCAATTCACAGAGCTGAATCTTTCTTTTGATAGAGAAGTTTTGAGACACTCTTTCTGTAGAATCTGCAAGTGAATATCTGGAGCGCTTTGAGTCCTAGGCTGGCAAAGAAAGTATCTTCACATAGAAACTAGACAGAAGCATTCTCAAAGACTTCTCTGTGATGTGTGCATTCAACTCACAGAGTTGAAACATCCTTTTGATTTGGCAGTTTTAAAACAATCATTTTGTAGAATCTGCTAGTGGATATTTGCAGTGTTTTGAGGCATATGCAGGAAAAGGTAATATCTTCACTTGAAAACTAGACAGAGGCATTCTCAGAAACTTCTTTCTGATGTGTGCCTTGAACTTCCGGAGTTGAACCTTCCTCTTCATAGAGCAGTTATATAATAGTCTTTAAGTATAATCTGCAAGTGGATATGTGGAGAACTTTGAGGACTGTGCTGGAAAAGGAAATGTCTTCCCATAGAAAGGAGACGGAAGCATTCTCAGAAGCTTCTCTGTGATGTCGGCATTCAACTCACAGAGTTGAACCTTCCTTTTGATAGAGCAGTTTTCAAACACACTTTGTGGATTCTGCCATTGGTTATTTGGAGAGTTTTGAGGCCTGTACTGGAAAAGGAAATATCTTCAGGTAAAAACTAGACAGAAGCATTCTCAGGAACTTCGTTGTGATGTTTGCATTCAACTCACGGAGTTGAACCCTCTTTTTGATTGCGCAGTTTTAAATCACTGTCTTTGTTGAATCTCCAAGTGGATATTTGGAGCGATTTGGGGCATATTCTGGAAAAGGAAATATCCTCACTTGAAAACTAGATAGAAGAAGTCCCAGAAACTCCTTTGTGACGTCTGCTTTCGACTCACAGAGTTGAACCTTCCTTTTCACAGAGCAGTTTGGAAACACTCTTTTTGTAGAATCTGCGAGTGGTTATTCGGAGAGCTTCGAGGCCCATGCTGGAAATGGAAATACCTTCACATAAAAACTAGACAGAAGCGTTCTCAGAAATTTCTCTGTGATGTGTGCATTGAACTTACAGAGTTGATCCTTCCTATTCATAGAGCATTTTTGTAACACTGTCTTAGGAGAATCCGCAAGTGGATTCTTGGGGAGATTTGAGGCCTATGCTGGAAAACGAAATATCTTCACATAGAAACTAGACGGAAGCATTATCAGAAACTTCTCTGTGATGTGTGCATTAAACTCACAGAGTTGAACATTGCTTTTGATGGAGCAGTTTTGAAACACTCTTTTCGTAGAATCTGCAAGTGGTTATTTAGAGCGCTTTGAGGCCTACGCTGCAAATGGAAATATCTTCACATAAAAACTAGACAGAAGCATTCTCACAAATTCCTTTGTGATGTGTGCATTCAACTCACAGAGATGAAGCTTCCTTTTCACAGGGCACTTTTGAAACACTGTGTTTGTGGGAACTACAAGTGGATATTTGGAGTGATTGCGGCCTCTGGTGGAAAAGCAAATATCATCAAATGAAAACTACACATAGGCATTCTCAGAAACTTCTTTGTGTGTGTGCGTTCAACTCACAGAGTTGAAGAGTCCTTTTGGTAGAGCAGTTTTGAAGCACTCTTTTTGTAGAATCTGCGAGTGGTTATTCGGAGAGCTTTGAGGCCCATGCTGGAAAAGGAAATATCTTCACATAAAAACTGGACAGAAGCATTCTCAGAAAAGTCTCTGTGATGTGTGCATTCAACTCACAGAGTTGAGCCTGCCTTTTCATACAGCATTTTTGTAACACTCTTTCAGTATAATCTGCAAGTGGATATTTGGGGCGCTTTGAGGCCTATGCTGGAAAACGAAATATCTTCACATAAAAATTAGACGGAAGCATTATCAGAAACTTCTCTGTGATGTGCGCATTCAACTCACAGGGTTGAACGTGCCTTTCGATACAGCCGTTTTCAAACGCTCGTTTTGTGGCATCTGCATTTCGGAATTTGGAGTGCTTTGAGGCCTATACTGGAAAAGGAAATATCCTCACATAGAAACTAGACAGAAGCATTCTCAGAAACTTCTTTGTGATGTGTGCATTCAACACACAGGGTTCGACCTTCCTTTTGCTACAACAGTTTTGAAACACTCTTTTTGTAGAATCTGCAAGTGGTTATTTGGAGCGCTTCGAGGCCTATGAGTAAAAGGAAATATCTTCAGAGAAAACTAGCCAGAAGCATTCTCAGAAACTTCTGTGGGATGAGTACATTCCACTCACAGAGTTGAACGTTCCCTTTCACCGAGCAGTTCTGAAACACTCTTTTTGTAGAATCTGCAAGTGGCTACTTAGAGCGCTTTGAGACCTATGCTGGAAAGTGAAATATCTTCACATAAAACCTAGGCAGAAGCATTCCCAGAAACTTCTCTGTGAAGTGTGCATTCAATTCACAGAGCTGAATCTTTCTTTTGATAGAGAAGTTTTGAGACACTCTTTCTGTAGAATCTGCAAGTGAATATCTGGAGCGCTTTGAGTCCTAGGCTGGCAAAGAAAGTATCTTCACATAGAAACTAGACAGAAGCATTCTCAAAGACTTCTCTGTGATGTGTGCATTCAACTCACAGAGTTGAAACATCCTTTTGATTTGGCAGTTTTAAAACAATCATTTTGTAGAATCTGCTAGTGGATATTTGCCGTGTTTTGAGGCATATGCAGGAAAAGGTAATATCTTCACTTGAAAACTAGACAGAGGCATTCTCAGAAACTTCTTTCTGATGTGTGCCTTGAACTTCCGGAGTTGAACCTTCCTCTTCATAGAGCAGTTATATGATAGTCTTTAAGTATAATCTGCAAGTGGATATGTGGAGAAATTTGAGGACTGTGCTGGAAAAGGAAATGTCTTCCCATAGAAAGGAGACGGAAGCATTCTCAGAAGCTTCTCTGTGATGTCGGCATTCAACTCACAGAGTTGAACCTTCCTTTTGATAGAGCAGTTTTCAAACACACTTTGTGGATTTTGCAATTGGTTATTTGGAGAGTTTTGAGGCCTGTACTGGAAAAGGAAATATCTTCAGGTAAAAACTAGACAGAAGCATTCTCAGAAACTTCGTTGTGATGTTTGCATTCAACTCACGGAGTTGAACCCTCTTTTTGATTGCGCAGTTTTAAATCACTGTCTTTGTTGAATCTCCAAGTGGATATTTGGAGCGATTTGGGGCATATTCTGGAAAAGGAAATATCCTCACTTGAAAACTAGATAGAAGAAGTCCCAGAAACTCCTTTGTGACGTCTGCTTTCGACTCACAGAGTTGAACCTTCCTTTTCACAGAGCAGTTTGGAAACACTCTTTTTGTAGAATCTGCGAGTGGTTATTCGGAGAGCTTCGAGGCCCATGCTGGAAATGGAAATACCTTCACATAAAAACTAGACAGAAGCGTTCTCAGAAATTTCTCTGTGATGTGTGCATTGAACTCACAGAGTTGATCCTTCCTATTCATAGAGCATTTTTGTAACACTGTTTTAGGAGAATCCGCAAGTGGATTCTTGGGGAGATTTGAGGCCTATGCTGGAAAACGAAATATCTTCACATAGAAACTAGACGGAAGCATTATCAGAAACTTCTCTGTGATGTGTGCATTAAACTCACAGAGTTGAACATTGCTTTTGATGGAGCAGTTTTGAAACACTCTTTTCGTAGAATCTGCAAGTGGTTATTTAGAGCGCTTTGAGGCCTACGCTGCAAATGGAAATATCTTCACATAAAAACTAGACAGAAGCATTCTCAGAAATTCCTTTGTGATGTGTGCATTCAACTCACAGAGATGAAGCTTCCTTTTCACAGGGCACTTTTGAAACACTGTGTTTGTGGGAACTACAAGTGGATATTTGGAGTGATTGCGGCCTCTGGTGGAAAAGCAAATATCATCAAATGAAAACTACACATAGGCATTCTCAGAAACTTCTTTGTGTGTGTGCATTCAACTCACAGAGTTGAAGAGTCCTTTTGGTAGAGCAGTTTTGAAGCACTCTTTTTGTAGAATCTGCGAGTGGTTATTCGGAGAGCTTTGAGGCCCATGCTGGAAAAGGAAATATCTTCACATAAAAACTGGACAGAAGCATTCCCAGAAAATTCTCTGTGATGTGTGCATTCAACTCACAGAGTTGAGCCTGCCTTTTCATACAGCATTTTTGTAACACTCATTCAGTATAATCTGCAAGTGGATATTTGGGGCGCTTTGAGTCCTATGCTGGAAAACGAAATATCTTCACATAAAAATTAGACGGAAGCATTATCAGAAACTTCTCTGTGATGTGCACATTCAACTCTCAGGGTTGAACGTGCCTTTTCATACAGCCATTTTCAAACGCTCGTTTTGTGGCATCTGCATTTCGGAATTTGGAGTGCTTTGAGGCCTATACTGGAAAAGGAAATATCCTCACATAGAAACTAGACAGAAGCATTCTCAGAAACTTCTTTGTGATGTGTGCATTCAACTCACAGGGTTCGACCTTCCTTTTGCTACAACAGTTTTGAAACACTCTTTTTGTAGAATCTGCAAGTGGTTATTTGGAGCGCTTCGAGGCCTATGAGTAAAAGGAAATATCTTCAGAGAAAACTAGCCAGAAGCATTCTCAGAAACTTCTGTGTGATGAGTACATTCCACTCACAGAGTTGAACGTTCCCTTTCACCGAGCAGTTCTGAAACACTCTTTTTGTAGAATCTGCAAGTGGCTACTTAGAGCGCTTTGAGACCTATGCTGGAAAGTGAAATATCTTCACATAAAAACTAGACAGAAGCATTCCCAGAAACTTCTCTGTGAAGTGTGCATTCAATTCACAGAGCTGAATCTTTCTTTTGATAGAGAAGTTTTGAGACACTCTTTCTGTAGAATCTGCAAGTGAATATCTGGAGCGCTTTGAGTCCTAGGCTGGAAAAGAAAGTATCTTCACATAGAAACTAGACAGAAGCATTCTCAAAGACTTCTCTGTGATGTGTGCATTCAACTCACAGAGTTGAAACATCCTTTTGATTTGGCAGTTTTAAAACAATCATTTTGTAGAATCTGCTAGTGGATATTTGCCGTATTTTGAGGCATATGCAGGAAAAGGTAATATCTTCACTTCAAAACTAGACAGAGGCATTCTCAGAAACTTCTTTCTGATGTGTGCCTTGAACTTCCGGAGTTGAACCTTCCTCTTCATAGAGCAGTTATATAATAGTCTTTAAGTATAATCTGCAAGTGGATATGTGGAGAACTTTGAGGACTGTGCTGGAAAAGGAAATGTCTTCCCATAGAAAGGAGACGGAAGCATTCTCAGAAGCTTCTCTGTGATGTCGGCATTCAACTCACAGAGTTGAACCTTCCTTTTGATAGAGCAGTTTTCAAACACACTTTGTGGATTCTGCAATTGGTTATTTGGAGAGTTTTGAGGCCTGTACTGGAAAAGGAAATATCTTCAGGTAAAAACTAGACAGAAGCATTCTCAGGAACTTCGTTGTGATGTTTGCATTCAACTCACGGAGTTGAACCCTCTTTTTGATTGCGCAGTTTTAAATCACTGTCTTTGTTGAATCTCCAAGTGGATATTTGGAGCGATTTGGGGCATATTCTGGAAAAGGAAATATCCTCACTTGAAAACTAGATAGAAGAAGTCCCAGAAACTCCTTTGTGACGTCTGCTTTCGACTCACAGAGTTGAACCTTCCTTTTCACAGAGCAGTTTGGAAACACTCTTTTTGTAGAATCTGCGAGTGGTTATTCGGAGAGCTTCGAGGCCCATGCTGGAAATGGAAATACCTTCACATAAAAACTAGACAGAAGCGTTCTCAGAAATTTCTCTGTGATGTGTGCATTGAACTCACAGAGTTGATCCTTCCTATTCATAGAGCATTTTTGTAACACTGTCTTAGGAGAATCCGCAAGTGGATTCTTGGGGAGATTTGAGGCCTATGCTGGAAAACGAAATATCTTCACATAGAAACTAGACGGAAGCATTATCAGAAACTTCTCTGTGATGTGTGCATTAAACTCACAGAGTTGAACATTGCTTTTGATGGAGCAGTTTTGAAACCCTCTTTTCGTAGAATCTGCAAGTGGTTATTTAGAGCGCTTTGAGGCCTACGCTGCAAATGGAAATATCTTCACATAAAAACTAGACAGAAGCATTCTCACAAATTCCTTTGTGATGTGTGCATTCAACTCACAGAGATGAAGCTTCCTTTTCACAGGGCACTTTTGAAACACTGTGTTTGTGGGAACTACAAGTGGATATTTGGAGTGATTGCGGCCTCTGGTGGAAAAGCAAATATCATCAAATGAAAACTACACATAGGCATTCTCAGAAACTTCTTTGTGTGTGTGCGTTCAACTCACAGAGTTGAAGAGTCCTTTTGGTAGAGCAGTTTTGAAGCACTCTTTTTGTAGAATCTGCGAGTGGTTATTCGGAGAGCTTTGAGGCCCATGCTGGAAAAGGAAATATCTTCACATAAAAACTGGACAGAAGCATTCTCAGAAAAGTCTCTGTGATGTGTGCATTCAACTCACAGAGTTGAGCCTGCCTTTTCATACAGCATTTTTGTAACACTCTTTCAGTATAATCTGCAAGTGGATATTTGGGGCGCTTTGAGGCCTATGCTGGAAAACGAAATATCTTCACATAAAAATTAGACGGAAGCATTATCAGAAACGTCTCTGTGATGTGCGCATTCAACTCACAGGGTTGAACGTGCCTTTCGATACAGCCGTTTTCAAACGCTCGTTTTGTGGCATCTGCATTTCGGAATTTGGAGTGCTTTGAGGCCTATACTGGAAAAGGAAATATCCTCACATAGAAACTAGACAGAAGCATTCTCAGAAACTTCTTTGTGATGTGTGCATTCAACACACAGGGTTCGACCTTCCTTTTGCTACAACAGTTTTGAAACACTCTTTTTGTAGAATCTGCAAGTGGTTATTTGGAGCGCTTCGAGGCCTATGAGTAAAAGGAAATATCTTCAGAGAAAACTAGCCAGAAGCATTCTCAGAAACTTCTGTGGGATGAGTACATTCCACTCACAGAGTTGAACGTTCCCTTTCACCGAGCAGTTCTGAAACACTCTTTTTGTAGAATCTGCAAGTGGCTACTTAGAGCGCTTTGAGACCTATGCTGGAAAGTGAAATATCTTCACATAAAACCTAGGCAGAAGCATTCCCAGAAACTTCTCTGTGAAGTGTGCATTCAATTCACAGAGCTGAATCTTTCTTTTGATAGAGAAGTTTTGAGACACTCTTTCTGTAGAATCTGCAAGTGAATATCTGGAGCGCTTTGAGTCCTAGGCTGGCAAAGAAAGTATCTTCACATAGAAACTAGACAGAAGCATTCTCAAAGACTTCTCTGTGATGTGTGCATTCAACTCACAGAGTTGAAACATCCTTTTGATTTGGCAGTTTTAAAACAATCATTTTGTAGAATCTGCTAGTGGATATTTGCCGTGTTTTGAGGCATATGCAGGAAAAGGTAATATCTTCACTTGAAAACTAGACAGAGGCATTCTCAGAAACTTCTTTCTGATGTGTGCCTTGAACTTCCGGAGTTGAACCTTCCTCTTCATAGAGCAGTTATATGATAGTCTTTAAGTATAATCTGCAAGTGGATATGTGGAGAACTTTGAGGACTGTGCTGGAAAAGGAAATGTCTTCCCATAGAAAGGAGACGGAAGCATTCTCAGAAGCTTCTCTGTGATGTCGGCATTCAACTCACAGTGTTGAACCTTCCTTTTGATAGAGCAGTTTTCAAACACACTTTGTGGATTCTGCCATTGGTTATTTGGAGAGTTTTGAGGCCTGTACTGGAAAAGGAAATATCTTCAGGTAAAAACTAGACAGAAGCATTCTCAGAAACTTCGTTGTGATGTTTGCATTCAACTCACGGAGTTGAACCCTCTTTTTGATTGCGCAGTTTTAAATCACTGTCTTTGTTGAATCTCCAAGTGGATATTTGGAGCGATTTGGGGCATATTCTGGAAAAGGAAATATCCTCACTTGAAAACTAGATAGAAGAAGTCCCAGAAACTCCTTTGTGACGTCTGCTTTCGACTCACAGAGTTGAACCTTCCTTTTCACAGAGCAGTTTGGAAACACTCTTTTTGTAGAATCTGCGAGTGGTTATTCAGAGAGCTTCGAGGCCCATGCTGGAAATGGAAATACCTTCACATAAAAACTAGACAGAAGCGTTCTCAGAAATTTCTCTGTGATGTGTGCATTGAACTCACAGAGTTGATCCTTCCTATTGATAGAGCATTTTTGTAACACTGTTTTAGGAGAATCCGCAAGTGGATTCTTGGGGAGATTTGAGGCCTATGCTGGAAAACGAAATATCTTCACATAGAAACTAGACGGAAGCATTATCAGAAACTTCTCTGTGATGTGTGCATTAAACTCACAGAGTTGAACATTGCTTTTGATGGAGCAGTTTTGAAACACTCTTTTCGTAGAATCTGCAAGTGGTTATTTAGAGCGCTTTGAGGCCTACGCTGCAAATGGAAATATCTTCACATAAAAACTAGACAGAAGCATTCTCACAAATTCCTTTGTGATGTGTGCATTCAACTCACAGAGATGAAGCTTCCTTTTCACAGGGCACTTTTGAAACACTGTGTTTGTGGGAACTACAAGTGGATATTTGGAGTGATTGCGGCCTCTGGTGGAAAAGCAAATATCATCAAACGAAAACTACACATAGGCATTCTCAGAAACTTCTTTGTGTGTGTGCATTCAACTCACAGAGTTGAAGAGTCCTTTTGGTAGAGCAGTTTTGAAGCACTCTTTTTGTAGAATCTGCGAGTGGTTATTCGGAGAGCTTTGAGGCCCATGCTGGAAAAGGAAATATCTTCACATAAAAACTGGACAGAAGCATTCCCAGAAAATTCTCTGTGATGTGTGCATTCAACTCACAGAGTTGAGCCTGCCTTTTCATACAGCATTTTTGTAACACTCTTTCAGTATAATCTGCAAGTGGATATTTGGGGCGCTTTGAGGCCTATGCTGGAAAACGAAATATCT
This sequence comes from Pongo pygmaeus, assembly GCF_028885625.2. NCBI lineage: Eukaryota > Metazoa > Chordata > Mammalia > Primates > Hominidae > Pongo > Pongo pygmaeus. The sequence goes on along the minus strand of NC_072391.2, from coordinate 40,253,951 downwards.
TCACATAAAAATTAGACGGAAGCATTATCAGAAACTTCTCTGTGATGTGCGCATTCAACTCTCAGGGTTGAACGTGCCTTTTGATACAGCCGTTTTCAAACGCTCGTTTTGTGGCATCTGCATTTCGGAATTTGGAGTGCTTTGAGGCCTATACTGGAAAAGGAAATATCCTCACATAGAAACTAGACAGAAGCATTCTCAGAAACTTCTTTGTGATGTGTGCATTCAACTCACAGGGTTCGACCTTCCTTTTGCTACAACAGTTTTGAAACACTCTTTTTGTAGAATCTGCAAGTGGTTATTTGGAGTGCTTCGAGGCCTATGAGTAAAAGGAAATATCTTCAGAGAAAACTAGCCAGAAGCATTCTCAGAAACTTCTGTGGGATGAGTACATTCCACTCACAGAGTTGAACGTTCCCTTTCACCGAGCAGTTCTGAAACACTCTTTTTGTAGAATCTGCAAGTGGCTACTTAGAGCGCTTTGAGACCTATGCTGGAAAGTGAAATATCTTCACATAAAAACTAGGCAGAAGCATTCCCAGAAACTTCTCTGTGAAGTGTGCATTCAATTCACAGAGCTGAATCTTTCTTTTGATAGAGAAGTTTTGAGACACTCTTTCTGTAGAATCTGCAAGTGAATATCTGGAGCGCTTTGAGTCCTAGGCTGGCAAAGAAAGTATCTTCACATAGAAACTAGACAGAAGCATTCTCAAAGACTTCTCTGTGATGTGTGCATTCAACTCACAGAGTTGAAACATCCTTTTGATTTGGCAGTTTTAAAACAATCATTTTGTAGAATCTGCTAGTGGATATTTGCCGTGTTTTGAGGCATATGCAGGAAAAGGTAATATCTTCACTTGAAAACTAGACAGAGGCATTCTCAGAAACTTCTTTCTGATGTGTGCCTTGAACTTCCGGAGTTGAACCTTCCTCTTCATAGAGCAGTTATATAATAGTCTTTAAGTATAATCTGCAAGTGGATATGTGGAGAACTTTGAGGACTGTGCTGGAAAAGGAAATGTCTTCCCATAGAAAGGAGACGGAAGCATTCTCAGAAGCTTCTCTGTGATGTCGGCATTCAACTCACAGTGTTGAACCTTCCTTTTGATAGAGCAGTTTTCAAACACACTTTGTGGATTCTGCCATTGGTTATTTGGAGAGTTTTGAGGCCTGTACTGGAAAAGGAAATATCTTCAGGTAAAAACTAGACAGAAGCATTCTCAGAAACTTCGTTGTGATGTTTGCATTCAACTCACGGAGTTGAACCCTCTTTTTGATTGCGCAGTTTTAAATCACTGTCTTTGTTGAATCTCCAAGTGGATATTTGGAGCGATTTGGGGCATATTCTGGAAAAGGAAATATCCTCACTTGAAAACTAGATAGAAGAAGTCCCAGAAACTCCTTTGTGACGTCTGCTTTCGACTCACAGAGTTGAACCTTCCTTTTCACAGAGCAGTTTGGAAACACTCTTTTTGTAGAATCTGCGAGTGGTTATTCGGAGAGCTTCGAGGCCCATGCTGGAAATGGAAATACCTTCACATAAAAACTAGACAGAAGCGTTCTCAGAAATTTCTCTGTGATGTGTGCATTGAACTCACAGAGTTGATCCTTCCTATTGATAGAGCATTTTTGTAACACTGTCTTAGGAGAATCCGCAAGTGGATTCTTGGGGAGATTTGAGGCCTATGCTGTAAAACGAAATATCTTCACATAGAAACTAGACGGAAGCATTATCAGAAACTTCTCTGTGATGTGTGCATTAAACTCACAGAGTTGAACATTGCTTTTGATGGAGCAGTTTTGAAACACTCTTTTCGTAGAATCTGCAAGTGGTTATTTAGAGCGCTTTGAGGCCTACGCTGCAAATGGAAATATCTTCACATAAAAACTAGACAGAAGCATTCTCACAAATTCCTTTGTGATGTGTGCATTCAACTCACAGAGATGAAGCTTCCTTTTCACAGGGCACTTTTGAAACACTGTGTTTGTGGGAACTACAAGTGGATATTTGGAGTGATTGCGGCCTCTGGTGGAAAAGCAAATATCATCAAATGAAAACTACACATATTCATTCTCAGAAACTTCTTTGTGTGTGTGCGTTCAACTCACAGAGTTGAAGAGTCCTTTTGGTAGAGCAGTTTTGAAGCACTCTTTTTGTAGAATCTGCGAGTGGTTATTCGGAGAGCTTTGAGGCCCATGCTGGAAAAGGAAATATCTTCACATAAAAACTGGACAGAAGCATTCTCAGAAAAGTCTCTGTGATGTGTGCATTCAACTCACAGAGTTGAGCCTGCCTTTTCATACAGCATTTTTGTAACACTCTTTCAGTATAATCTGCAAGTGGATATTTGGGGCGCTTTGAGGCCTATGCTGGAAAACGAAATATCTTCACATAAAAATTAGACGGAAGCATTATCAGAAACTTCTCTGTGATGTGTGCATTCAACTCACAGGGTTGAACGTGCCTTTCGATACAGCCGTTTTCAAACGCTCGTTTTGTGGCATTTGCATTTCGGAATTTGGAGTGCTTTGAGGCCTATACTGGAAAAGGAAATATCCTCACATAGAAACTAGACAGAAGCATTCTCAGAAACTTCTTTGTGATGTGTGCATTCAACACACAGGGTTCGACCTTCCTTTTGCTACAACAGTTTTGAAACACTCTTTTTGTAGAATCTGCAAGTGGTTATTTGGAGCGCTTCAAGGCCTATGAGTAAAAGGAAGTATCTTCAGAGAAAACTAGCCAGAAGCATTCTCAGAAACTTCTGTGGGATGAGTACATTCCACTCACAGAGTTGAACGTTCCCTTTCACCGAGCAGTTCTGAAACACTCTTTTTGTAGAATCTGCAAGTGGCTACTTAGAGCGCTTTGAGACCTATGCTGGAAAGTGAAATATCTTCACATAAAACCTAGGCAGAAGCATTCCCAGAAACTTCTCTGTGAAGTGTGCATTCAATTCACAGAGCTGAATCTTTCTTTTGATAGAGAAGTTTTGAGACACTCTTTCTGTAGAATCTGCAAGTGAATATCTGGAGCGCTTTGAGTCCTAGGCTGGCAAAGAAAGTATCTTCACATAGAAACTAGACAGAAGCATTCTCAAAGACTTCTCTGTGATGTGTGCATTCAAATCACAGAGTTGAAACATCCTTTTGATTTGGCAGTTTTAAAACAATCATTTTGTAGAATCTGCTAGTGGATATTTGCCGTGTTTTGAGGCATATGCAGGAAAAGGTAATATCTTCACTTGAAAACTAGACAGAGGCATTCTCAGAAACTTCTTTCTGATGTGTGCCTTGAACTTCCGGAGTTGAACCTTCCTCTTCATAGAGCAGTTATATAATAGTCTTTAAGTATAATCTGCAAGTGGATATGTGGAGAACTTTGAGGACTGTGCTGGAAAAGGAAATGTCTTCCCATAGAAAGGAGACGGAAGCATTCTCAGAAGCTTCTCTGTGATGTCGGCATTCAACTCACAGTGTTGAACCTTCCTTTTGATAGAGCAGTTTTCAAACACACTTTGTGGATTCTGCCATTGGTTATTTGGAGAGTTTTGAGGCCTGTACTGGAAAAGGAAATATCTTCAGGTAAAAACTAGACAGAAGCATTCTCAGAAACTTCGTTGTGATGTTTGCATTCAACTCACGGAGTTGAACCCTCTTTTTGATTGCGCAGTTTTAAATCACTGTCTTTGTTGAATCTCCAAGTGGATATTTGGAGCGATTTGGGGCATATTCTGGAAAAGGAAATATCCTCACTTGAAAACTAGATAGAAGAAGTCCCAGAAACTCCTTTGTGACGTCTGCTTTCGACTCACAGAGTTGAACCTTGCTTTTCACAGAGCAGTTTGGAAACACTCTTTTTGTAGAATCTGCGAGTGGTTATTCGGAGAGCTTCGAGGCCCATGCTGGAAATGGAAATACCTTCACATAAAAACTAGACAGAAGCGTTCTCAGAAATTTCTCTGTGATGTGTGCATTGAACTCACAGAGTTGATCCTTCCTATTGATAGAGCATTTTTGTAACACTGTTTTAGGAGAATCCGCAAGTGGATTCTTGGGGAGATTTGAGGCCTATGCTGGAAAACGAAATATCTTCACATAGAAACTAGACGGAAGCATTATCAGAAACTTCTCTGTGATGTGTGCATTAAACTCACAGAGTTGAACATTGCTTTTGATGGAGCAGTTTTGAAACACTCTTTTCGTAGAATCTGCAAGTGGTTATTTAGAGCGCTTTGAGGCCTACGCTGCAAATGGAAATATCTTCACATAAAAACTAGACAGAAGCATTCTCACAAATTCCTTTGTGATGTGTGCATTCAACTCACAGAGATGAAGCTTCCTTTTCACAGGGCACTTTTGAAACACTGTGTTTGTGGGAACTACAAGTGGATATTTGGAGTGATTGCGGCCTCTGGTGGAAAAGCAAATATCATCAAACGAAAACTACACATAGGCATTCTCAGAAACTTCTTTGTGTGTGTGCATTCAACTCACAGAGTTGAAGAGTCCTTTTGGTAGAGCAGTTTTGAAGCACTCTTTTTGTAGAATCTGCGAGTGGTTATTCGGAGAGCTTTGAGGCCCATGCTGGAAAAGGAAATATCTTCACATAAAAACTGGACAGAAGCATTCCCAGAAAATTCTCTGTGATGTGTGCATTCAACTCACAGAGTTGAGCCTGCCTTTTCATACAGCATTTTTGTAACACTCTTTCAGTATAATCTGCAAGTGGATATTTGGGGCGCTTTGAGGCCTATGCTGGAAAACGAAATATCTTCACATAAAAATTAGACGGAAGCATTATCAGAAACTTCTCTGTGATGTGCGCATTCAACTCTCAGGGTTGAACGTGCCTTTTGATACAGCCGTTTTCAAACGCTCGTTTTGTGGCATCTGCATTTCGGAATTTGGAGTGCTTTGAGGCCTATACTGGAAAAGGAAATATCCTCACATAGAAACTAGACAGAAGCATTCTCAGAAACTTCTTTGTGATGTGTGCATTCAACTCACAGGGTTCGACCTTCCTTTTGCTACAACAGTTTTGAAACACTCTTTTTGTAGAATCTGCAAGTGGTTATTTGGAGTGCTTCGAGGCCTATGAGTAAAAGGAAATATCTTCAGAGAAAACTAGCCAGAAGCATTCTCAGAAACTTCTGTGGGATGAGTACATTCCACTCACAGAGTTGAACGTTCCCTTTCACCGAGCAGTTCTGAAACACTCTTTTTGTAGAATCTGCAAGTGGCTACTTAGAGCGCTTTGAGACCTATGCTGGAAAGTGAAATATCTTCACATAAAACCTAGGCAGAAGCATTCCCAGAAACTTCTCTGTGAAGTGTGCATTCAATTCACAGAGCTGAATCTTTCTTTTGATAGAGAAGTTTTGAGACACTCTTTCTGTAGAATCTGCAAGTGAATATCTGGAGCGCTTTGAGTCCTAGGCTGGAAAAGAAAGTATCTTCACATAGAAACTAGACAGAAGCATTCTCAAAGACTTCTCTGTGATGTGTGCATTCAACTCACAGAGTTGAAACATCCTTTTGATTTGGCAGTTTTAAAACAATCATTTTGTAGAATCTGCTAGTGGATATTTGCAGTATTTTGAGGCATATGCAGGAAAAGGTAATATCTTCACTTGAAAACTAGACAGAGGCATTCTCAGAAACTTCTTTCTGATGTGTGCCTTGAACTTCCGGAGTTGAACCTTCCTCTTCATAGAGCAGTTATATAATAGTCTTTAAGTATAATCTGCAAGTGGATATGTGGAGAACTTTGAGGACTGTGCTGGAAAAGGAAATGTCTTCCCATAGAAAGGAGACGGAAGCATTCTCAGAAGCTTCTCTGTGATGTCGGCATTCAACTCACAGAGTTGAACCTTCCTTTTGATAGAGCAGTTTTCAAACACACTTTGTGGATTCTGCCATTGGTTATTTGGAGAGTTTTGAGGCCTGTACTGGAAAAGGAAATATCTTCAGGTAAAAACTAGACAGAAGCATTCTCAGAAACTTCGTTGTGATGTTTGCATTCAACTCACGGAGTTGAACCCTCTTTTTGATTGCGCAGTTTTAAATCACTGTCTTTGTTGAATCTCCAAGTGGATATTTGGAGCGATTTGGGGCATATTCTGGAAAAGGAAATATCCTCACTTGAAAACTAGATAGAAGGAGTCCCAGAAACTCCTTTGTGACGTCTGCTTTCGACTCACAGAGTTGAACCTTCCTTTTCACAGAGCAGTTTGGAAACACTCTTTTTGTAGAATCTGCGAGTGGTTATTCGGAGAGCTTCGAGGCCCATGCTGGAAATGGAAATACCTTCACATAAAAACTAGACAGAAGCGTTCTCAGAAATTTCTCTGTGATGTGTGCATTGAACTCACAGAGTTGATCCTTCCTATTCATAGAGCATTTTTGTAACACTGTTTTAGGAGAATCCGCAAGTGGATTCTTGGGGAGATTTGAGGCCTATGCTGGAAAACGAAATATCTTCACATAGAAACTAGACGGAAGCATTATCAGAAACTTCTCTGTGATGTGTGCATTAAACTCACAGAGTTGAACATTGCTTTTGATGGAGCAGTTTTGAAACACTCTTTTCGCAGAATCTGCAAGTGGTTATTTAGAGCGCTTTGAGGCCTACGCTGCAAATGGAAATATCTTCACATAAAAACTAGACAGAAGCATTCTCACAAATTCCTTTGTGATGTGTGCATTCAACTCACAGAGATGAAGCTTCCTTTTCACAGGGCACTTTTGAAACACTGTGTTTGTGGGAACTACAAGTGGATATTTGGAGTGATTGCGGCCTCTGGTGGAAAAGCAAATATCATCAAATGAAAACTACACATAGGCATTCTCAGAAACTTCTTTGTGTATGTGCATTCAACTCACAGAGTTGAAGAGTCCTTTTGGTAGAGCAGTTTTGAAGCACTCTTTTTGTAGAATCTGCGAGTGGTTATTCGGAGAGCTTTGAGGCCCATGCTGGAAAAGGAAATATCTTCACATAAAAACTGGACAGAAGCATTCCCAGAAAATTCTCTGTGATGTGTGCATTCAACTCACAGAGTTGAGCCTGCCTTTTCATACAGCATTTTTGTAACACTCTTTCAGTATAATCTGCAAGTGGATATTTGGGGCGCTTTGAGGCCTATGCTGGAAAACGAAATATCTTCACATAAAAATTAGACGGAAGCATTATCAGAAACTTCTCTGTGATGTGCGCATTCAACTCTCAGGGTTGAACGTGCCTTTTGATACAGCCGTTTTCAAACGCTCGTTTTGTGGCATCTGCATTTCGGAATTTGGAGTGCTTTGAGGCCTATACTGGAAAAGGAAATATCCTCACATAGAAACTAGACAGAAGCATTCTCAGAAACTTCTTTGTGATGTGTGCATTCAACTCACAGGGTTCGACCTTCCTTTTGCTACAACAGTTTTGAAACACTCTTTTTGTAGAATCTGCAAGTGGTTATTTGGAGCGCTTCGAGGCCTATGAGTAAAAGGAAATATCTTCAGAGAAAACTAGCCAGAAGCATTCTCAGAAACTTCTGTGGGATGAGTACATTCCACTCACAGAGTTGAACGTTCCCTTTCACCGAGCAGTTCTGAAACACTCTTTTTGTAGAATCTGCAAGTGGCTACTTAGAGCGCTTTGAGACCTATGCTGGAAAGTGAAATATCTTCACATAAAAACTAGACAGAAGCATTCCCAGAAACTTCTCTGTGAAGTGTGCATTCAATTCACAGAGCTGAATCTTTCTTTTGATAGAGAAGTTTTGAGACACTCTTTCTGTAGAATCTGCAAGTGAATATCTGGAGCGCTTTGAGTCCTAGGCTGGAAAAGAAAGTATCTTCACATAGAAACTAGACAGAAGCATTCTCAAAGACTTCTCTGTGATGTGTGCATTCAACTCACAGAGTTGAAACATCCTTTTGATTTGGCAGTTTTAAAACAATCATTCTGTAGAATCTGCTAGTGGATATTTGCAGTATTTTGAGGCATATGCAGGAAAAGGTAATATCTTCACTTGAAAACTAGACAGAGGCATTCTCAGAAACTTCTTTCTGATGTGTGCCTTGAACTTCCGGAGTTGAACCTTCCTCTTCATAGAGCAGTTATATAATAGTCTTTAAGTATAATCTGCAAGTGGATATGTGGAGAACTTTGAGGACTGTGCTGGAAAAGGAAATGTCTTCCCATAGAAATGAGACGGAAGCATTCTCAGAAGCTTCTCTGTGATGTCGGCATTCAACTCACAGAGTTGAACCTTCCTTTTGATAGAGCAGTTTTCAAACACACTTTGTGGATTCTGCCATTGGTTATTTGGAGAGTTTTGAGGCCTGTACTGGAAAAGGAAATATCTTCAGGTAAAAACTAGACAGAAGCATTCTCAGAAACTTCGTTGTGATGTTTGCATTCAACTCACGGAGTTGAACCCTCTTTTTGATTGCGCAGTTTTAAATCACTGTCTTTGTTGAATCTCCAAGTGGATATTTGGAGCGATTTGGGGCATATTCTGGAAAAGGAAATATCCTCACTTGAAAACTAGATAGAAGAAGTCCCAGAAACTCCTTTGTGACGTCTGCTTTCGACTCACAGAGTTGAACCTTCCTTTTCACAGAGCAGTTTGGAAACACTCTTTTTGTAGAATCTGCGAGTGGTTATTCGGAGAGCTTCGAGGCCCATGCTGGAAATGGAAATACCTTCACATAAAAACTAGACAGAAGCGTTCTCAGAAATTTCTCTGTGATGTGTGCATTGAACTCACAGAGTTGATCCTTCCTATTCATAGAGCATTTTTGTAACACTGTTTTAGGAGAATCCGCAAGTGGATTCTTGGGGAGATTTGAGGCCTATGCTGGAAAACGAAATATCTTCACATAGAAACTAGACGGAAGCATTATCAGAAACTTCTCTGTGATGTGTGCATTAAACTCACAGAGTTGAACATTGCTTTTGATGGAGCAGTTTTGAAACACTCTTTTCGCAGAATCTGCAAGTGGTTATTTAGAGCGCTTTGAGGCCTACGCTGCAAATGGAAATATCTTCACATAAAAACTAGACAGAAGCATTCTCACAAATTCCTTTGTGATGTGTGCATTCAACTCACAGAGATGAAGCTTCCTTTTCACAGGGCACTTTTGAAACACTGTGTTTGTGGGAACTACAAGTGGATATTTGGAGTGATTGCGGCCTCTGGTGGAAAAGCAAATATCATCAAATGAAAACTACACATAGGCATTCTCAGAAACTTCTTTGTGTATGTGCATTCAACTCACAGAGTTGAAGAGTCCTTTTGGTAGAGCAGTTTTGAAGCACTCTTTTTGTAGAATCTGCGAGTGGTTATTCGGAGAGCTTTGAGGCCCATGCTGGAAAAGGAAATATCTTCACATAAAAACTGGACAGAAGCATTCCCAGAAAATTCTCTGTGATGTGTGCATTCAACTCACAGAGTTGAGCCTGCCTTTTCATACAGCATTTTTGTAACACTCTTTCAGTATAATCTGCAAGTGGATATTTGGGGCGCTTTGAGGCCTATGCTGGAAAACGAAATATCTTCACATAAAAATTAGACGGAAGCATTATCAGAAACTTCTCTGTGATGTGCGCATTCAACTCTCAGGGTTGAACGTGCCTTTTGATACAGCCGTTTTCAAACGCTCGTTTTGTGGCATCTGCATTTCGGAATTTGGAGTGCTTTGAGGCCTATACTGGAAAAGGAAATATCCTCACATAGAAACTAGACAGAAGCATTCTCAGAAACTTCTTTGTGATGTGTGCATTCAACTCACAGGGTTCGACCTTCCTTTTGCTACAACAGTTTTGAAACACTCTTTTTGTAGAATCTGCAAGTGGTTATTTGGAGCGCTTCGAGGCCTATGAGTAAAAGGAAATATCTTCAGAGAAAACTAGCCAGAAGCATTCTCAGAAACTTCTGTGGGATGAGTACATTCCACTCACAGAGTTGAACGTTCCCTTTCACCGAGCAGTTCTGAAACACTCTTTTTGTAGAATCTGCAAGTGGCTACTTAGAGCGCTTTGAGACCTATGCTGGAAAGTGAAATATCTTCACATAAAAACTAGACAGAAGCATTCCCAGAAACTTCTCTGTGAAGTGTGCATTCAATTCACAGAGCTGAATCTTTCTTTTGATAGAGAAGTTTTGAGACACTCTTTCTGTAGAATCTGCAAGTGAATATCTGGAGCGCTTTGAGTCCTAGGCTGGCAAAGAAAGTATCTTCACATAGAAACTAGACAGAAGCATTCTCAAAGACTTCTCTGTGATGTGTGCATTCAACTCACAGAGTTGAAACATCCTTTTGATTTGGCAGTTTTAAAACAATCATTTTGTAGAATCTGCTAGTGGATATTTGCCGTGTTTTGAGGCATATGCAGGAAAAGGTAATATCTTCACTTGAAAACTAGACAGAGGCATTCTCAGAAACTTCTTTCTGATGTGTGCCTTGAACTTCCGGAGTTGAACCTTCCTCTTCATAGAGCAGTTATATAATAGTCTTTAAGTATAATCTGCAAGTGGATATGTGGAGAACTTTGAGGACTGTGCTGGAAAAGGAAATGTCTTCCCATAGAAAGGAGACGGAAGCATTCTCAGAAGCTTCTCTGTGATGTCGGCATTCAACTCACAGTGTTGAACCTTCCTTTTGATAGAGCAGTTTTCAAACACACTTTGTGGATTCTGCCATTGGTTATTTGGAGAGTTTTGAGGCCTGTACTGGAAAAGGAAATATCTTCAGGTAAAAACTAGACAGAAGCATTCTCAGAAACTTCGTTGTGATGTTTGCATTCAACTCACGGAGTTGAACCCTCTTTTTGATTGCGCAGTTTTAAATCACTGTCTTTGTTGAATCTCCAAGTGGATATTTGGAGCGATTTGGGGCATATTCTGGAAAAGGAAATATCCTCACTTGAAAACTAGATAGAAGAAGTCCCAGAAACTCCTTTGTGACGTCTGCTTTCGACTCACAGAGTTGAACCTTACTTTTCACAGAGCAGTTTGGAAACACTCTTTTTGTAGAATCTGCGAGTGGTTATTCGGAGAGCTTCGAGGCCCATGCTGGAAATGGAAATACCTTCACATAAAAACTAGACAGAAGCGTTCTCAGAAATTTCTCTGTGATGTGTGCATTGAACTCACAGAGTTGATCCTTCCTATTGATAGAGCATTTTTGTAACACTGTTTTAGGAGAATCCGCAAGTGGATTCTTGGGGAGATTTGAGGCCTATGCTGGAAAACGAAATATCTTCACATAGAAACTAGACGGAAGCATTATCAGAAACTTCTCTGTGATGTGTGCATTAAACTCACAGAGTTGAACATTGCTTTTGATGGAGCAGTTTTGAAACACTCTTTTCGTAGAATCTGCAAGTGGTTATTTAGAGCGCTTTGAGGCCTACGCTGCAAATGGAAATATCTTCACATAAAAACTAGACAGAAGCATTCTCACAAATTCCTTTGTGATGTGTGCATTCAACTCACAGAGATGAAGCTTCCTTTTCACAGGGCACTTTTGAAACACTGTGTTTGTGGGAACTACAAGTGGATATTTGGAGTGATTGCGGCCTCTGGTGGAAAAGCAAATATCATCAAACGAAAACTACACATAGGCCTTCTCAGAAACTTCTTTGTGTGTGTGCATTCAACTCACAGAGTTGAAGAGTCCTTTTGGTAGAGCAGTTTTGAAGCACTCTTTTTGTAGAATCTGCGAGTGGTTATTCGGAGAGCTTTGAGGCCCATGCTGGAAAAGGAAATATCTTCACATAAAAACTGGACAGAAGCATTCCCAGAAAATTCTCTGTGATGTGTGCATTCAACTCACAGAGTTGAGCCTGCCTTTTCATACAGCATTTTTGTAACACTCTTTCAGTATAATCTGCAAGTGGATATTTGGGGCGCTTTGAGGCCTATGCTGGAAAACGAAATATCTTCACATAAAAATTAGACGGAAGCATTATCAGAAACTTCTCTGTGATGTGCGCATTCAACTCTCAGGGTTGAACGTGCCTTTTGATACAGCCGTTTTCAAACGCTCGTTTTGTGGCATCTGCATTTCGGAATTTGGAGTGCTTTGAGGCCTATACTGGAAAAGGAAATATCCTCACATAGAAACTAGACAGAAGCATTCTCAGAAACTTCTTTGTGATGTGTGCATTCAACTCACAGGGTTCGACCTTCCTTTTGCTACAACAGTTTTGAAACACTCTTTTTGTAGAATCTGCAAGTGGTTATTTGGAGTGCTTCGAGGCCTATGAGTAAAAGGAAATATCTTCAGAGAAAACTAGCCAGAAGCATTCTCAGAAACTTCTGTGGGATGAGTACATTCCACTCACAGAGTTGAACGTTCCCTTTCACCGAGCAGTTCTGAAACACTCTTTTTGTAGAATCTGCAAGTGGCTACTTAGAGCGCTTTGAGACCTATGCTGGAAAGTGAAATATCTTCACATAAAAACTAGACAGAAGCATTCCCAGAAACTTCTCTGTGAAGTGTGCATTCAATTCACAGAGCTGAATCTTTCTTTTGATAGAGAAGTTTTGAGACACTCTTTCTGTAGAATCTGCAAGTGAATATCTGGAGCGCTTTGAGTCCTAGGCTGGAAAAGAAAGTATCTTCACATAGAAACTAGACAGAAGCATTCTCAAAGACTTCTCTGTGATGTGTGCATTCAACTCACAGAGTTGAAACATCCTTTTGATTTGGCAGTTTTAAAACAATCATTTTGTAGAATCTGCTAGTGGATATTTGCAGTATTTTGAGGCATATGCAGGAAAAGGTAATATCTTCACTTGAAAACTAGACAGAGGCATTCTCAGAAACTTCTTTCTGATGTGTGCCTTGAACTTCCGGAGTTGAACCTTCCTCTTCATAGAGCAGTTATATAATAGTCTTTAAGTATAATCTGCAAGTGGATATGTGGAGAACTTTGAGGACTGTGCTGGAAAAGGAAATGTCTTCCCATAGAAAGGAGACGGAAGCATTCTCAGAAGCTTCTCTGTGATGTCGGCATTCAACTCACAGAGTTGAACCTTCCTTTTGATAGAGCAGTTTTCAAACACACTTTGTGGATTCTGCCATTGGTTATTTGGAGAGTTTTGAGGCCTGTACTGGAAAAGGAAATATCTTCAGGTAAAAACTAGACAGAAGCATTCTCAGAAACTTCGTTGTGATGTTTGCATTCAACTCACGGAGTTGAACCCTCTTTTTGATTGCGCAGTTTTAAATCACTGTCTTTGTTGAATCTCCAAGTGGATATTTGGAGCGATTTGGGGCATATTCTGGAAAAGGAAATATCCTCACTTGAAAACTAGATAGAAGAAGTCCCAGAAACTCCTTTGTGACGTCTGCTTTCGACTCACAGAGTTGAAACTTCCTTTTCACAGAGCAGTTTGGAAACACTCTTTTTGTAGAATCTGCGAGTGGTTATTCGGAGAGCTTCGAGGCCCATGCTGGAAATGGAAATACCTTCACATAAAAACTAGACAGAAGCGTTCTCAGAAATTTCTCTGTGATGTGTGCATTGAACTCACAGAGTTGATCCTTCCTATTCATAGAGCATTTTTGTAACACTGTTTTAGGAGAATCCGCAAGTGGATTCTTGGGGAGATTTGAGGCCTATGCTGGAAAACGAAATATCTTCACATAGAAACTAGACGGAAGCATTATCAGAAACTTCTCTGTGATGTGTGCATTAAACTCACAGAGTTGAACATTGCTTTTGATGGAGCAGTTTTGAAACACTCTTTTCGCAGAATCTGCAAGTGGTTATTTAGAGCGCTTTGAGGCCTACGCTGCAAATGGAAATATCTTCACATAAAAACTAGACAGAAGCATTCTCACAAATTCCTTTGTGATGTGTGCATTCAACTCACAGAGATGAAGCTTCCTTTTCACAGGGCACTTTTGAAACACTGTGTTTGTGGGAACTACAAGTGGATATTTGGAGTGATTGCGGCCTCTGGTGGAAAAGCAAATATCATCAAATGAAAACTACACATAGGCATTCTCAGAAACTTCTTTGTGTGTGTGCATTCAACTCACAGAGTTGAAGAGTCCTTTTGGTAGAGCAGTTTTGAAGCACTCTTTTTGTAGAATCTGCGAGTGGTTATTCGGAGAGCTTTGAGGCCCATGCTGGAAAAGGAAATATCTTCACATAAAAACTGGACAGAAGCATTCCCAGAAAATTCTCTGTGATGTGTGCATTCAACTCACAGAGTTGAGCCTGCCTTTTCATACAGCATTTTTGTAACACTCTTTCAGTATAATCTGCAAGTGGATAATTGGGGCGCTTTGAGGCCTATGCTGGAAAACGAAATATCTTCACATAAAAATTAGACGGAAGCATTATCAGAAACTTCTCTGTGATGTGCGCATTCAACTCTCAGGGTTGAACGTGCCTTTTGATACAGCCGTTTTCAAACGCTCGTTTTGTGGCATCTGCATTTCGGAATTTGGAGTGCTTTGAGGCCTATACTGGAAAAGGAAATATCCTCACATAGAAACTAGACAGAAGCATTCTCAGAAACTTCTTTGTGATGTGTGCATTCAACTCACAGGGTTCGACCTTCCTTTTGCTACAACAGTTTTGAAACACTCTTTTTGTAGAATCTGCAAGTGGTTATTTGGAGCGCTTCGAGGCCTATGAGTAAAAGGAAATATCTTCAGAGAAAACTAGCCAGAAGCATTCTCAGAAACTTCTGTGGGATGAGTACATTCCACTCACAGAGTTGAACGTTCCCTTTCACCGAGCAGTTCTGAAACACTCTTTTTGTAGAATCTGCAAGTGGCTACTTAGAGCGCTTTGAGACCTATGCTGGAAAGTGAAATATCTTCACATAAAAACTAGACAGAAGCATTCCCAGAAACTTCTCTGTGAAGTGTGCATTCAATTCACAGAGCTGAATCTTTCTTTTGATAGAGAAGTTTTGAGACACTCTTTCTGTAGAATCTGCAAGTGAATATCTGGAGCGCTTTGAGTCCTAGGCTGGAAAAGAAAGTATCTTCACATAGAAACTAGACAGAAGCATTCTCAAAGACTTCTCTGTGATGTGTGCATTCAACTCACAGAGTTGAAACATCCTTTTGATTTGGCAGTTTTAAAACAATCATTCTGTAGAATCTGCTAGTGGATATTTGCAGTATTTTGAGGCATATGCAGGAAAAGGTAATATCTTCACTTGAAAACTAGACAGAGGCATTCTCAGAAACTTCTTTCTGATGTGTGCCTTGAACTTCCGGAGTTGAACCTTCCTCTTCATAGAGCAGTTATATAATAGTCTTTAAGTATAATCTGCAAGTGGATATGTGGAGAACTTTGAGGACTGTGCTGGAAAAGGAAATGTCTTCCCATAGAAAGGAGACGGAAGCATTCTCAGAAGCTTCTCTGTGATGTCGGCATTCAACTCACAGAGTTGAACCTTCCTTTTGATAGAGCAGTTTTCAAACACACTTTGTGGATTCTGCAATTGGTTATTTGGAGAGTTTTGAGGCCTGTACTGGAAAAGGAAATATCTTCAGGTAAAAACTAGACAGAAGCATTCTCAGAAACTTCGTTGTGATGTTTGCATTCAACTCACGGAGTTGAACCCTCTTTTTGATTGCGCAGTTTTAAATCACTGTCTTTGTTGAATCTCCAAGTGGATATTTGGAGCGATTTGGGGCATATTCTGGAAAAGGAAATATCCTCACTTGAAAACTAGATAGAAGAAGTCCCAGAAACTCCTTTGTGACGTCTGCTTTCGACTCACAGAGTTGAACCTTCCTTTTCACAGAGCAGTTTGGAAACACTCTTTTTGTAGAATCTGCGAGTGGTTATTCGGAGAGCTTCGAGGCCCATGCTGGAAATGGAAATACCTTCACATAAAAACTAGACAGAAGCGTTCTCAGAAATTTCTCTGTGATGTGTGCATTGAACTCACAGAGTTGATCCTTCCTATTCATAGAGCATTTTTGTAACACTGTTTTAGGAGAATCCGCAAGTGGATTCTTGGGGAGATTTGAGGCCTATGCTGGAAAACGAAATATCTTCACATAGAAACTAGACGGAAGCATTATCAGAAACTTCTCTGTGATGTGTGCATTAAACTCACAGAGTTGAACATTGCTTTTGATGGAGCAGTTTTGAAACACTCTTTTCGCAGAATCTGCAAGTGGTTATTTAGAGCGCTTTGAGGCCTACGCTGCAAATGGAAATATCTTCACATAAAAACTAGACAGAAGCATTCTCACAAATTCCTTTGTGATGTGTGCATTCAACTCACAGCGATGAAGCTTCCTTTTCACAGGGCACTTTTGAAACACTGTGTTTGTGGGAACTACAAGTGGATATTTGGAGTGATTGCGGCCTCTGGTGGAAAAGCAAATATCATCAAATGAAAACTACACATAGGCATTCTCAGAAACTTCTTTGTGTGTGTGCATTCAACTCACAGAGTTGAAGAGTCCTTTTGGTAGAGCAGTTTTGAAGCACTCTTTTTGTAGAATCTGCGAGTGGTTATTCGGAGAGCTTTGAGGCCCATGCTGGAAAAGGAAATATCTTCACATAAAAACTGGACAGAAGCATTCCCAGAAAATTCTCTGTGATGTGTGCATTCAACTCACAGAGTTGAGCCTGCCTTTTCATACAGCATTTTTGTAACACTCTTTCAGTATAATCTGCAAGTGGATATTTGGGGCGCTTTGAGGCCTATGCTGGAAAACGAAATATCTTCACATAAAAATTAGACGGAAGCATTATCAGAAACTTCTCTGTGATGTGCGCATTCAACTCTCAGGGTTGAACGTGCCTTTTGATACAGCCGTTTTCAAACGCTCGTTTTGTGGCATCTGCATTTCGGAATTTGGAGTGCTTTGAGGCCTATACTGGAAAAGGAAATATCCTCACATAGAAACTAGACAGAAGCATTCTCAGAAACTTCTTTGTGATGTGTGCATTCAACACACAGGGTTCGACCTTCCTTTTGCTACAACAGTTTTGAAACACTCTTTTTGTAGAATCTGCAAGTGGTTATTTGGAGCGCTTCGAGGCCTATGAGTAAAAGGAAATATCTTCAGAGAAAACTAGCCAGAAGCATTCTCAGAAACTTCTGTGGGATGAGTACATTCCACTCACAGAGTTGAACGTTCCCTTTCACCGAGCAGTTCTGAAACACTCTTTTTGTAGAATCTGCAAGTGGCTACTTAGAGCGCTTTGAGACCTATGCTGGAAAGTGAAATATCTTCACATAAAAACTAGGCAGAAGCATTCCCAGAAACTTCTCTGTGAAGTGTGCATTCAATTCACAGAGCTGAATCTTTCTTTTGATAGAGAAGTTTTGAGACACTCTTTCTGTAGAATCTGCAAGTGAATATCTGGAGCGCTTTGAGTCCTAGGCTGGCAAAGAAAGTATCTTCACATAGAAACTAGACAGAAGCATTCTCAAAGACTTCTCTGTGATGTGTGCATTCAACTCACAGAGTTGAAACATCCTTTTGATTTGGCAGTTTTAAAACAATCATTTTGTAGAATCTGCTAGTGGATATTTGCCGTGTTTTGAGGCATATGCAGGAAAAGGTAATATCTTCACTTGAAAACTAGACAGAGGCATTCTCAGAAACTTCTTTCTGATGTGTGCCTTGAACTTCCGGAGTTGAACCTTCCTCTTCATAGAGCAGTTATATAATAGTCTTTAAGTATAATCTGCAAGTGGATATGTGGAGAACTTTGAGGACTGTGCTGGAAAAGGAAATGTCTTCCCATAGAAAGGAGACGGAAGCATTCTCAGAAGCTTCTCTGTGATGTCGGCATTCAACTCACAGTGTTGAACCTTCCTTTTGATAGAGCAGTTTTCAAACACACTTTGTGGATTCTGCCATTGGTTATTTGGAGAGTTTTGAGGCCTGTACTGGAAAAGGAAATATCTTCAGGTAAAAACTAGACAGAAGCATTCTCAGAAACTTCGTTGTGATGTTTGCATTCAACTCACGGAGTTGAACCCTCTTTTTGATTGCGCAGTTTTAAATCACTGTCTTTGTTGAATCTCCAAGTGGATATTTGGAGCGATTTGGGGCATATTCTGGAAAAGGAAATATCCTCACTTGAAAACTAGATAGAAGAAGTCCCAGAAACTCCTTTGTGACGTCTGCTTTCGACTCACAGAGTTGAACCTTCCTTTTCACAGAGCAGTTTGGAAACACTCTTTTTGTAGAATCTGCGAGTGGTTATTCGGAGAGCTTCGAGGCCCATGCTGGAAATGGAAATACCTTCACATAAAAACTAGACAGAAGCGTTCTCAGAAATTTCTCTGTGATGTGTGCATTGAACTCACAGAGTTGATCCTTCCTATTGATAGAGGATTTTTGTAACACTGTTTTAGGAGAATCCGCAAGTGGATTCTTGGGGAGATTTGAGGCCTATGCTGGAAAACGAAATATCTTCACATAGAAACTAGACGGAAGCATTATCAGAAACTTCTCTGTGATGTGTGCATTAAACTCACAGAGTTGAACATTGCTTTTGATGGAGCAGTTTTGAAACACTCTTTTCGTAGAATCTGCAAGTGGTTATTTAGAGCGCTTTGAGGCCTACGCTGCAAATGGAAATATCTTCACATAAAAACTAGACAGAAGCATTCTCAGAAATTCCTTTGTGATGTGTGCATTCAACTCACAGAGATGAAGCTTCCTTTTCACAGGGCACTTTTGAAACACTGTGTTTGTGGGAACTACAAGTGGATATTTGGAGTGATTGCGGCCTCTGGTGGAAAAGCAAATATCATCAAATGAAAACTACACATAGGCATTCTCAGAAACTTCTTTGTGTGTGTGCATTCAACTCACAGAGTTGAAGAGTCCTTTTGGTAGAGCAGTTTTGAAGCACTCTTTTTGTAGAATCTGCGAGTGGTTATTCGGAGAGCTTTGAGGCCCATGCTGGAAAAGGAAATATCTTCACATAAAAACTGGACAGAAGCATTCTCAGAAAAGTCTCTGTGATGTGTGCATTCAACTCACAGAGTTGAGCCTGCCTTTTCATACAGCATTTTTGTAACACTCTTTCAGTATAATCTGCAAGTGGATATTTGGGGCGCTTTGAGGCCTATGCTGGAAAACGAAATATCTTCACATAAAAATTAGACGGAAGCATTATCAGAAACTTCTCTGTGATGTGCGCATTCAACTCACAGGGTTGAACGTGCCTTTCGATACAGCCGTTTTCAAACGCTCGTTTTGTGGCATCTGCATTTCGGAATTTGGAGTGCTTTGAGGCCTATACTGGAAAAGGAAATATCCTCACATAGAAACTAGACAGAAGCATTCTCAGAAACTTCTTTGTGATGTGTGCATTCAACACACAGGGTTCGACCTTCCTTTTGCTACAACAGTTTTGAAACACTCTTTTTGTAGAATCTGCAAGTGGTTATTTGGAGCGCTTCGAGGCCTATGAGTAAAAGGAAATATCTTCAGAGAAAACTAGCCAGAAGCATTCTCAGAAACTTCTGTGGGATGAGTACATTCCACTCACAGAGTTGAACGTTCCCTTTCACCGAGCAGTTCTGAAACACTCTTTTTGTAGAATCTGCAAGTGGCTACTTAGAGCGCTTTGAGACCTATGCTGGAAAGTGAAATATCTTCACATAAAAACTAGGCAGAAGCATTCCCAGAAACTTCTCTGTGAAGTGTGCATTCAATTCACAGAGCTGAATCTTTCTTTTGATAGAGAAGTTTTGAGACACTCTTTCTGTAGAATCTGCAAGTGAATATCTGGAGCGCTTTGAGTCCTAGGCTGGCAAAGAAAGTATCTTCACATAGAAACTAGACAGAAGCATTCTCAAAGACTTCTCTGTGATGTGTGCATTCAACTCACAGAGTTGAAACATCCTTTTGATTTGGCAGTTTTAAAACAATCATTTTGTAGAATCTGCTAGTGGATATTTGCCGTGTTTTGAGGCATATGCAGGAAAAGGTAATATCTTCACTTGAAAACTAGACAGAGGCATTCTCAGAAACTTCTTTCTGATGTGTGCCTTGAACTTCCGGAGTTGAACCTTCCTCTTCATAGAGCAGTTATATAATAGTCTTTAAGTATAATCTGCAAGTGGATATGTGGAGAACTTTGAGGACTGTGCTGGAAAAGGAAATGTCTTCCCATAGAAAGGAGACGGAAGCATTCTCAGAAGCTTCTCTGTGATGTCGGCATTCAACTCACAGTGTTGAACCTTCCTTTTGATAGAGCAGTTTTCAAACACACTTTGTGGATTCTGCCATTGGTTATTTGGAGAGTTTTGAGGCCTGTACTGGAAAAGGAAATATCTTCAGGTAAAAACTAGACAGAAGCATTCTCAGAAACTTCGTTGTGATGTTTGCATTCAACTCACGGAGTTGAACCCTCTTTTTGATTGCGCAGTTTTAAATCACTGTCTTTGTTGAATCTCCAAGTGGATATTTGGAGCGATTTGGGGCATATTCTGGAAAAGGAAATATCCTCACTTGAAAACTAGATAGAAGAAGTCCCAGAAACTCCTTTGTGACGTCTGCTTTCGACTCACAGAGTTGAACCTTCCTTTTCACAGAGCAGTTTGGAAACACTCTTTTTGTAGAATCTGCGAGTGGTTATTCGGAGAGCTTCGAGGCCCATGCTGGAAATGGAAATACCTTCACATAAAAACTAGACAGAAGCGTTCTCAGAAATTTCTCTGTGATGTGTGCATTGAACTCACAGAGTTGATCCTTCCTATTGATAGAGGATTTTTGTAACACTGTTTTAGGAGAATCCGCAAGTGGATTCTTGGGGAGATTTGAGGCCTATGCTGGAAAACGAAATATCTTCACATAGAAACTAGACGGAAGCATTATCAGAAACTTCTCTGTGATGTGTGCATTAAACTCACAGAGTTGAACATTGCTTTTGATGGAGCAGTTTTGAAACACTCTTTTCGTAGAATCTGCAAGTGGTTATTTAGAGCGCTTTGAGGCCTACGCTGCAAATGGAAATATCTTCACATAAAAACTAGACAGAAGCATTCTCAGAAATTCCTTTGTGATGTGTGCATTCAACTCACAGAGATGAAGCTTCCTTTTCACAGGGCACTTTTGAAACACTGTGTTTGTGGGAACTACAAGTGGATATTTGGAGTGATTGCGGCCTCTGGTGGAAAAGCAAATATCATCAAATGAAAACTACACATAGGCATTCTCAGAAACTTCTTTGTGTGTGTGCATTCAACTCACAGAGTTGAAGAGTCCTTTTGGTAGAGCAGTTTTGAAGCACTCTTTTTGTAGAATCTGCGAGTGGTTATTCGGAGAGCTTTGAGGCCCATGCTGGAAAAGGAAATATTTTCACATAAAAACTGGACAGAAGCATTCCCAGAAAATTCTCTGTGATGTGTGCATTCAACTCACAGAGTTGAGCCTGCCTTTTCATACAGCATTTTTGTAACACTCTTTCAGTATAATCTGCAAGTGGATATTTGGGGCGCTTTGAGGCCTATGCTGGAAAACGAAATATCTTCACATAAAAATTAGACGGAAGCATTATCAGAAACTTCTCTGTGATGTGCGCATTCAACTCTCAGGGTTGAACGTGCCTTTTGATACAGCCGTTTTCAAACGCTCGTTTTGTGGAATCTGCATTTCGGAATTTGGAGTGCTTTGAGGCCTATACTGGAAAAGGAAATATCCTCACATAGAAACTAGACAGAAGCATTCTCAGAAACTTCTTTGTGATGTGTGCATTCAACTCACAGGGTTTGACCTTCCTTTTGCTACAACAGTTTTGAAACACTCTTTTTGTAGAATCTGCAAGTGGTTATTTGGAGCGCTTCGAGGCCTATGAGTAAAAGGAAATATCTTCAGAGAAAACTAGCCAGAAGCATTCTCAGAAACTTCTGTGTGATGAGTACATTCCACTCACAGAGTTGAACGTTCCCTTTCACCGAGCAGTTCTCAAACACTCTTTTTGTAGAATCTGCAAGTGGCTACTTAGAGCGCTTTGAGACCTATGCTGGAAAGTGAAATATCTTCACATAAAAACTAGACAGAAGCATTCCCAGAAACTTCTCTGTGAAGTGTGCATTCAATTCACAGAGCTGAATCTTTCTTTTGATAGAGAAGTTTTGAGACACTCTTTCTGTAGAATCTGCAAGTGAATATCTGGAGCGCTTTGAGTCCTAGGCTGGAAAAGAAAATATCTTCACATAGAAACTAGACAGAAGCATTCTCAAAGACTTCTCTGTGATGTGTGCATTCAAGTCACAGAGTTGAAACATCCTTTTGATTTGGCAGTTTTAAAACAATCATTTTGTAGAATCTGCTAGTGGATATTTGCAGTATTTTGAGGCATATGCAGGAAAAGGTAATATCTTCACTTGAAAACTAGACAGAGGCATTCTCAGAAACTTCTTTCCGATGTGTGCCTTGAACTTCCGGAGTTGAACCTTCCTCTTCATAGAGCAGTTATATAATAGTCTTTAAGTATAATCTGCAAGTGGATATGTGGAGAACTTTGAGGACTGTGCTGGAAAAGGAAATGTCTTCCCATAGAAAGGAGACGGAAGCATTCTCAGAAGCTTCTCTGTGATGTCGGCATTCAACTCACAGAGTTGAACCTTCCTTTTGATAGAGCAGTTTTCAAACACACTTTGTGGATTCTGCCATTGGTTATTTGGAGAGTTTTGAGGCCTGTACTGGAAAAGGAAATATCTTCAGGTAAAAACTAGACAGAAGCATTCTCAGAAACTTCGTTGTGATGTTTGCATTCAACTCACGGAGTTGAACCCTCTTTTTGATTGCGCAGTTTTAAATCACTGTCTTTGTTGAATCTCCAAGTGGATATTTGGAGCGATTTGGGGCATATTCTGGAAAAGGAAATATCCTCACTTGAAAACTAGATAGAAGAAGTCCCAGAAACTCCTTTGTGACGTCTGCTTTCGACTCACAGAGTTGAACCTTCCTTTTCACAGAGCAGTTTGGAAACACTCTTTTTGTAGAATCTGCGAGTGGTTATTCGGAGAGCTTCGAGGCCCATGCTGGAAATGGAAATACCTTCACATAAAAACTAGACAGAAGCGTTCTCAGAAATTTCTCTGTGATGTGTGCATTGAACTCACAGAGTTGATCCTTCCTATTGATAGAGCATTTTTGTAACACTGTTTTAGGAGAATCCGCAAGTGGATTCTTGGGGAGATTTGAGGCCTATGCTGGAAAACGAAATATCTTCACATAGAAACTAGACGGAAGCATTATCAGAAACTTCTCTGTGTTGTGTGCATTAAACTCACAGAGTTGAACATTGCTTTTGATGGAGCAGTTTTGAAACACTCTTTTCGTAGAATCTGCAAGTGGTTATTTAGAGCGCTTTGAGGCCTACGCTGCAAATGGAAATATCTTCACATAAAAACTAGACAGAAGCATTCTCACAAATTCCTTTGTGATGTGTGCATTCAACTCACAGAGATGAAGCTTCCTTTTCACAGGGCACTTTTGAAACACTGTGTTTGTGGGAACTACAAGTGGATATTTGGAGTGATTGCGGCCTCTGGTGGAAAAGCAAATATCATCAAATGAAAACTACACATAGGCATTCTCAGAAACTTCTTTGTGTGTGTGCATTCAACTCACAGAGTTGAAGAGTCCTTTTGGTAGAGCAGTTTTGAAGCACTCTTTTTGTAGAATCTGCGAGTGGTTATTCGGAGAGCTTTGAGGCCCATGCTGGAAAAGGAAATATCTTCACATAAAAACTGGACAGAAGCATTCCCAGAAAATTCTCTGTGATGTGTGCATTCAACTCACAGAGTTGAGCCTGCCTTTTCATACAGCATTTTTGTAACACTCTTTCAGTATAATCTGCAAGTGGATATTTGGGGCGCTTTGAGGCCTATGCTGGAAAACGAAATATCTTCACATAAAAATTAGACGGAAGCATTATCAGAAACTTCTCTGTGATGTGCGCATTCAACTCTCAGGGTTGAACGTGCCTTTTGATACAGCCGTTTTCAAACGCTCGTTTTGTGGCATCTGCATTTCGGAATTTGGAGTGCTTTGAGGCCTATACTGGAAAAGGAAATATCCTCACATAGAAACTAGACAGAAGCATTCTCAGAAACTTCTTTGTGATGTGTGCATTCAACTCACAGGGTTCGACCTTCCTTTTGCTACAACAGTTTTGAAACACTCTTTTTGTAGAATCTGCAAGTGGTTATTTGGAGCGCTTCGAGGCCTATGAGTAAAAGGAAATATCTTCAGAGAAAACTAGCCAGAAGCATTCTCAGAAACTTCTGTGGGATGAGTACATTCCACTCACAGAGTTGAACGTTCCCTTTCACCGAGCAGTTCTGAAACACTCTTTTTGTAGAATCTGCAAGTGGCTACTTAGAGCGCTTTGAGACCTATGCTGGAAAGTGAAATATCTTCACATAAAAACTAGACAGAAGCATTCCCAGAAACTTCTCTGTGAAGTGTGCATTCAATTCACAGAGCTGAATCTTTCTTTTGATAGAGAAGTTTTGAGACACTCTTTCTGTAGAATCTGCAAGTGAATATCTGGAGCGCTTTGAGTCCTAGGCTGGAAAAGAAAGTATCTTCACATAGAAACTAGACAGAAGCATTCTCAAAGACTTCTCTGTGATGTGTGCATTCAACTCACAGAGTTGAAACATCCTTTTGATTTGGCAGTTTTAAAACAATCATTTTGTAGAATCTGCTAGTGGATATTTGCAGTATTTTGAGGCATATGCAGGAAAAGCTAATATCTTCACTTGAAAACTAGACAGAGGCATTCTCAGAAACTTCTTTCTGATGTGTGCCTTGAACTTCCGGAGTTGAACCTTCCTCTTCATAGAGCAGTTATATAATAGTCTTTAAGTATAATCTGCAAGTGGATATGTGGAGAACTTTGAGGACTGTGCTGGAAAAGGAAATGTCTTCCCATAGAAAGGAGACGGAAGCATTCTCAGAAGCTTCTCTGTGATGTCGGCATTCAACTCACAGAGTTGAACCTTCCTTTTGATAGAGCAGTTTTCAAACACACTTTGTGGATTCTGCCATTGGTTATTTGGAGAGTTTTGAGGCCTGTACTGGAAAAGGAAATATCTTCAGGTAAAAACTAGACAGAAGCATTCTCAGAAACTTCGTTGTGATGTTTGCATTCAACTCACGGAGTTGAACCCTCTTTTTGATTGTGCAGTTTTAAATCACTGTCTTTGTTGAATCTCCAAGTGGATATTTGGAGCGATTTGGGGCATATTCTGGAAAAGGAAATATCCTCACTTGAAAACTAGATAGAAGAAGTCCCAGAAACTCCTTTGTGACGTCTGCTTTCGACTCACAGAGTTGAACCTTCCTTTTCACAGAGCAGTTTGGAAACACTCTTTTTGTAGAATCTGCGAGTGGTTATTCGGAGAGCTTCGAGGCCCATGCTGGAAATGGAAATACCTTCACATAAAAACTAGACAGAAGCGTTCTCAGAAATTTCTCTGTGATGTGTGCATTGAACTCACAGAGTTGATCCTTCCTATTCATAGAGCATTTTTGTAACACTGTTTTAGGAGAATCCGCAAGTGGATTCTTGGGGAGATTTGAGGCCTATGCTGGAAAACGAAATATCTTCACATAGAAACTAGACGGAAGCATTATCAGAAACTTCTCTGTGATGTGTGCATTAAACTCACAGAGTTGAACATTGCTTTTGATGGAGCAGTTTTGAAACACTCTTTTCGCAGAATCTGCAAGTGGTTATTTAGAGCGCTTTGAGGCCTACGCTGCAAATGGAAATATCTTCACATAAAAACTAGACAGAAGCATTCTCACAAATTCCTTTGTGATGTGTGCATTCAACTCACAGAGATGAAGCTTCCTTTTCACAGGGCACTTTTGAAACACTGTGTTTGTGGGAACTACAAGTGGATATTTGGAGTGATTGCGGCCTCTGGTGGAAAAGCAAATATCATCAAATGAAAACTACACATAGGCATTCTCAGAAACTTCTTTGTGTGTGTGCATTCAACTCACAGAGTTGAAGAGTCCTTTTGGTAGAGCAGTTTTGAAGCACTCTTTTTGTAGAATCTGCGAGTGGTTATTCGGAGAGCTTTGAGGCCCATGCTGGAAAAGGAAATATCTTCACATAAAAACTGGACAGAAGCATTCCCAGAAAATTCTCTGTGATGTGTGCATTCAACTCACAGAGTTGAGCCTGCCTTTTCATACAGCATTTTTGTAACACTCTTTCAGTATAATCTGCAAGTGGATATTTGGGGCGCTTTGAGGCCTATGCTGGAAAACGAAATATCTTCACATAAAAATTAGACGGAAGCATTATCAGAAACTTCTCTGTGATGTGCGCATTCAACTCTCAGGGTTGAACGTGCCTTTTGATACAGCCGTTTTCAAACGCTCGTTTTGTGGCATCTGCATTTCGGAATTTGGAGTGCTTTGAGGCCTATACTGGAAAAGGAAATATCCTCACATAGAAACTAGACAGAAGCATTCTCAGAAACTTCTTTGTGATGTGTGCATTCAACTCACAGGGTTCGACCTTCCTTTTGCTACAACAGTTTTGAAACACTCTTTTTGTAGAATCTGCAAGTGGTTATTTGGAGTGCTTCGAGGCCTATGAGTAAAAGGAAATATCTTCAGAGAAAACTAGCCAGAAGCATTCTCAGAAACTTCTGTGGGATGAGTACATTCCACTCACAGAGTTGAACGTTCCCTTTCACCGAGCAGTTCTGAAACACTCTTTTTGTAGAATCTGCAAGTGGCTACTTAGAGCGCTTTGAGACCTATGCTGGAAAGTGAAATATCTTCACATAAAAACTAGGCAGAAGCATTCCCAGAAACTTCTCTGTGAAGTGTGCATTCAATTCACAGAGCTGAATCTTTCTTTTGATAGAGAAGTTTTGAGACACTCTTTCTGTAGAATCTGCAAGTGAATATCTGGAGCGCTTTGAGTCCTAGGCTGGCAAAGAAAGTATCTTCACATAGAAACTAGACAGAAGCATTCTCAAAGACTTCTCTGTGATGTGTGCATTCAACTCACAGAGTTGAAACATCCTTTTGATTTGGCAGTTTTAAAACAATCATTTTGTAGAATCTGCTAGTGGATATTTGCCGTGTTTTGAGGCATATGCAGGAAAAGGTAATATCTTCACTTGAAAACTAGACAGAGGCATTCTCAGAAACTTCTTTCTGATGTGTGCCTTGAACTTCCGGAGTTGAACCTTCCTCTTCATAGAGCAGTTATATAATAGTCTTTAAGTATAATCTGCAAGTGGATATGTGGAGAACTTTGAGGACTGTGCTGGAAAAGGAAATGTCTTCCCATAGAAAGGAGACGGAAGCATTCTCAGAAGCTTCTCTGTGATGTCGGCATTCAACTCACAGTGTTGAACCTTCCTTTTGATAGAGCAGTTTTCAAACACACTTTGTGGATTCTGCCATTGGTTATTTGGAGAGTTTTGAGGCCTGTACTGGAAAAGGAAATATCTTCAGGTAAAAACTAGACAGAAGCATTCTCAGAAACTTCGTTGTGATGTTTGCATTCAACTCACGGAGTTGAACCCTCTTTTTGATTGCGCAGTTTTAAATCACTGTCTTTGTTGAATCTCCAAGTGGATATTTGGAGCGATTTGGGGCATATTCTGGAAAAGGAAATATCCTCACTTGAAAACTAGATAGAAGAAGTCCCAGAAACTCCTTTGTGACGTCTGCTTTCGACTCACAGAGTTGAACCTTCCTTTTCACAGAGCAGTTTGGAAACACTCTTTTTGTAGAATCTGCGAGTGGTTATTCGGAGAGCTTCGAGGCCCATGCTGGAAATGGAAATACCTTCACATAAAAACTAGACAGAAGCGTTCTCAGAAATTTCTCTGTGATGTGTGCATTGAACTCACAGAGTTGATCCTTCCTATTCATAGAGCATTTTTGTAACACTGTCTTAGGAGAATCCGCAAGTGGATTCTTGGGGAGATTTGAGGCCTATGCTGGAAAACGAAATATCTTCACATAGAAACTAGACGGAAGCATTATCAGAAACTTCTCTGTGATGTGTGCATTAAACTCACAGAGTTGAACATTGCTTTTGATGGAGCAGTTTTGAAACACTCTTTTCGTAGAATCTGCAAGTGGTTATTTAGAGCGCTTTGAGGCCTACGCTGCAAATGGAAATAACTTCACATAAAAACTAGACAGAAGCATTCTCACAAATTCCTTTGTGATGTGTGCATTCAACTCACAGAGATGAAGCTTCCTTTTCACAGGGCACTTTTGAAACACTGTGTTTGTGGGAACTACAAGTGGATATTTGGAGTGATTGCGGCCTCTGGTGGAAAAGCAAATATCATCAAATGAAAACTACACATAGGCATTCTCAGAAACTTCTTTGTGTGTGTGCGTTCAACTCACAGAGTTGAAGAGTCCTTTTGGTAGAGCAGTTTTGAAGCACTCTTTTTGTAGAATCTGCGAGTGGTTATTCGGAGAGCTTTGAGGCCCATGCTGGAAAAGGAAATATCTTCACATAAAAACTGGACAGAAGCATTCTCAGAAAAGTCTCTGTGATGTGTGCATTCAACTCACAGAGTTGAGCCTGCCTTTTCATACAGCATTTTTGTAACACTCTTTCAGTATAATCTGCAAGTGGATATTTGGGGCGCTTTGAGGCCTATGCTGGAAAACGAAATATCTTCACATAAAAATTAGACGGAAGCATTATCAGAAACTTCTCTGTGATGTGTGCATTCAACTCACAGGGTTGAACGTGCCTTTCGATACAGCCGTTTTCAAACGCTCGTTTTGTGGCATTTGCATTTCGGAATTTGGAGTGCTTTGAGGCCTATACTGGAAAAGGAAATATCCTCACATAGAAACTAGACAGAAGCATTCTCAGAAACTTCTTTGTGATGTGTGCATTCAACACACAGGGTTCGACCTTCCTTTTGCTACAACAGTTTTGAAACACTCTTTTTGTAGAATCTGCAAGTGGTTATTTGGAGCGCTTCAAGGCCTATGAGTAAAAGGAAGTATCTTCAGAGAAAACTAGCCAGAAGCATTCTCAGAAACTTCTGTGGGATGAGTACATTCCACTCACAGAGTTGAACGTTCCCTTTCACCGAGCAGTTCTGAAACACTCTTTTTGTAGAATCTGCAAGTGGCTACTTAGAGCGCTTTGAGACCTATGCTGGAAAGTGAAATATCTTCACATAAAACCTAGGCAGAAGCATTCCCAGAAACTTCTCTGTGAAGTGTGCATTCAATTCACAGAGCTGAATCTTTCTTTTGATAGAGAAGTTTTGAGACACTCTTTCTGTAGAATCTGCAAGTGAATATCTGGAGCGCTTTGAGTCCTAGGCTGGCAAAGAAAGTATCTTCACATAGAAACTAGACAGAAGCATTCTCAAAGACTTCTCTGTGATGTGTGCATTCAACTCACAGAGTTGAAACATCCTTTTGATTTGGCAGTTTTAAAACAATCATTTTGTAGAATCTGCTAGTGGATATTTGCCGTGTTTTGAGGCATATGCAGGAAAAGGTAATATCTTCACTTGAAAACTAGACAGAGGCATTCTCAGAAACTTCTTTCTGATGTGTGCCTTGAACTTCCGGAGTTGAACCTTCCTCTTCATAGAGCAGTTATATAATAGTCTTTAAGTATAATCTGCAAGTGGATATGTGGAGAACTTTGAGGACTGTGCTGGAAAAGGAAATGTCTTCCCATAGAAAGGAGACGGAAGCATTCTCAGAAGCTTCTCTGTGATGTCGGCATTCAACTCACAGTGTTGAACCTTCCTTTTGATAGAGCAGTTTTCAAACACACTTTGTGGATTCTGCCATTGGTTATTTGGAGAGTTTTGAGGCCTGTACTGGAAAAGGAAATATCTTCAGGTAAAAACTAGACAGAAGCATTCTCAGAAACTTCGTTGTGATGTTTGCATTCAACTCACGGAGTTGAACCCTCTTTTTGATTGCGCAGTTTTAAATCACTGTCTTTGTTGAATCTCCAAGTGGATATTTGGAGCGATTTGGGGCATATTCTGGAAAAGGAAATATCCTCACTTGAAAACTAGATAGAAGAAGTCCCAGAAACTCCTTTGTGACGTCTGCTTTCGACTCACAGAGTTGAACCTTCCTTTTCACAGAGCAGTTTGGAAACACTCTTTTTGTAGAATCTGCGAGTGGTTATTCGGAGAGCTTCGAGGCCCATGCTGGAAATGGAAATACCTTCACATAAAAACTAGACAGAAGCGTTCTCAGAAATTTCTCTGTGATGTGTGCATTGAACTCACAGAGTTGATCCTTCCTATTGATAGAGCATTTTTGTAACACTGTTTTAGGAGAATCCGCAAGTGGATTCTTGGGGAGATTTGAGGCCTATGCTGGAAAACGAAATATCTTCACATAGAAACTAGACGGAAGCATTATCAGAAACTTCTCTGTGATGTGTGCATTAAACTCACAGAGTTGAACATTGCTTTTGATGGAGCAGTTTTGAAACACTCTTTTCGTAGAATCTGCAAGTGGTTATTTAGAGCGCTTTGAGGCCTACGCTGCAAATGGAAATATCTTCACATAAAAACTAGACAGAAGCATTCTCACAAATTCCTTTGTGATGTGTGCATTCAACTCACAGAGATGAAGCTTCCTTTTCACAGGGCACTTTTGAAACACTGTGTTTGTGGGAACTACAAGTGGATATTTGGAGTGATTGCGGCCTCTGGTGGAAAAGCAAATATCATCAAACGAAAACTACACATAGGCATTCTCAGAAACTTCTTTGTGTGTGTGCATTCAACTCACAGAGTTGAAGAGTCCTTTTGGTAGAGCAGTTTTGAAGCACTCTTTTTGTAGAATCTGCGAGTGGTTATTCGGAGAGCTTTGAGGCCCATGCTGGAAAAGGAAATATCTTCACATAAAAACTGGACAGAAGCATTCCCAGAAAATTCTCTGTGATGTGTGCATTCAACTCACAGAGTTGAGCCTGCCTTTTCATACAGCATTTTTGTAACACTCTTTCAGTATAATCTGCAAGTGGATATTTGGGGCGCTTTGAGGCCTATGCTGGAAAACGAAATATCTTCACATAAAAATTAGACGGAAGCATTATCAGAAACTTCTCTGTGATGTGCGCATTCAACTCTCAGGGTTGAACGTGCCTTTTGATACAGCCGTTTTCAAACGCTCGTTTTGTGGCATCTGCATTTCGGAATTTGGAGTGCTTTGAGGCCTATACTGGAAAAGGAAATATCCTCACATAGAAACTAGACAGAAGCATTCTCAGAAACTTCTTTGTGATGTGTGCATTCAACTCACAGGGTTCGACCTTCCTTTTGCTACAACAGTTTTGAAACACTCTTTTTGTAGAATCTGCAAGTGGTTATTTGGAGTGCTTCGAGGCCTATGAGTAAAAGGAAATATCTTCAGAGAAAACTAGCCAGAAGCATTCTCAGAAACTTCTGTGGGATGAGTACATTCCACTCACAGAGTTGAACGTTCCCTTTCACCGAGCAGTTCTGAAACACTCTTTTTGTAGAATCTGCAAGTGGCTACTTAGAGCGCTTTGAGACCTATGCTGGAAAGTGAAATATCTTCACATAAAAACTAGACAGAAGCATTCCCAGAAACTTCTCTGTGAAGTGTGCATTCAATTCACAGAGCTGAATCTTTCTTTTGATAGAGAAGTTTTGAGACACTCTTTCTGTAGAATCTGCAAGTGAATATCTGGAGCGCTTTGAGTCCTAGGCTGGAAAAGAAAGTATCTTCACATAGAAACTAGACAGAAGCATTCTCAAAGACTTCTCTGTGATGTGTGCATTCAACTCACAGAGTTGAAACATCCTTTTGATTTGGCAGTTTTAAAACAATCATTTTGTAGAATCTGCTAGTGGATATTTGCAGTATTTTGAGGCATATGCAGGAAAAGGTAATATCTTCACTTGAAAACTAGACAGAGGCATTCTCAGAAACTTCTTTCTGATGTGTGCCTTGAACTTCCGGAGTTGAACCTTCCTCTTCATAGAGCAGTTATATAATAGTCTTTAAGTATAATCTGCAAGTGGATATGTGGAGAACTTTGAGGACTGTGCTGGAAAAGGAAATGTCTTCCCATAGAAAGGAGACGGAAGCATTCTCAGAAGCTTCTCTGTGATGTCGGCATTCAACTCACAGAGTTGAACCTTCCTTTTGATAGAGCAGTTTTCAAACACACTTTGTGGATTCTGCCATTGGTTATTTGGAGAGTTTTGAGGCCTGTACTGGAAAAGGAAATATCTTCAGGTAAAAACTAGACAGAAGCATTCTCAGAAACTTCGTTGTGATGTTTGCATTCAACTCACGGAGTTGAACCCTCTTTTTGATTGCGCAGTTTTAAATCACTGTCTTTGTTGAATCTCCAAGTGGATATTTGGAGCGATTTGGGGCATATTCTGGAAAAGGAAATATCCTCACTTGAAAACTAGATAGAAGAAGTCCCAGAAACTCCTTTGTGACGTCTGCTTTCGACTCACAGAGTTGAACCTTCCTTTTCACAGAGCAGTTTGGAAACACTCTTTTTGTAGAATCTGCGAGTGGTTATTCGGAGAGCTTCGAGGCCCATGCTGGAAATGGAAATACCTTCACATAAAAACTAGACAGAAGCGTTCTCAGAAATTTCTCTGTGATGTGTGCATTGAACTCACAGAGTTGATCCTTCCTATTCATAGAGCATTTTTGTAACACTGTTTTAGGAGAATCCGCAAGTGGATTCTTGGGGAGATTTGAGGCCTATGCTGGAAAACGAAATATCTTCACATAGAAACTAGACGGAAGCATTATCAGAAACTTCTCTGTGATGTGTGCATTAAACTCACAGAGTTGAACATTGCTTTTGATGGAGCAGTTTTGAAACACTCTTTTCGCAGAATCTGCAAGTGGTTATTTAGAGCGCTTTGAGGCCTACGCTGCAAATGGAAATATCTTCACATAAAAACTAGACAGAAGCATTCTCACAAATTCCTTTGTGATGTGTGCATTCAACTCACAGAGATGAAGCTTCCTTTTCACAGGGCACTTTTGAAACACTGTGTTTGTGGGAACTACAAGTGGATATTTGGAGTGATTGCGGCCTCTGGTGGAAAAGCAAATATCATCAAATGAAAACTACACATAGGCATTCTCAGAAACTTCTTTGTGTATGTGCATTCAACTCACAGAGTTGAAGAGTCCTTTTGGTAGAGCAGTTTTGAAGCACTCTTTTTGTAGAATCTGCGAGTGGTTATTCGGAGAGCTTTGAGGCCCATGCTGGAAAAGGAAATATCTTCACATAAAAACTGGACAGAAGCATTCCCAGAAAATTCTCTGTGATGTGTGCATTCAACTCACAGAGTTGAGCCTGCCTTTTCATACAGCATTTTTGTAACACTCTTTCAGTATAATCTGCAAGTGGATATTTGGGGCGCTTTGAGGCCTATGCTGGAAAACGAAATATCTTCACATAAAAATTAGACGGAAGCATTATCAGAAACTTCTCTGTGATGTGCGCATTCAACTCTCAGGGTTGAACGTGCCTTTTGATACAGCCGTTTTCAAACGCTCGTTTTGTGGCATCTGCATTTCGGAATTTGGAGTGCTTTGAGGCCTATACTGGAAAAGGAAATATCCTCACATAGAAACTAGACAGAAGCATTCTCAGAAACTTCTTTGTGATGTGTGCATTCAACTCACAGGGTTCGACCTTCCTTTTGCTACAACAGTTTTGAAACACTCTTTTTGTAGAATCTGCAAGTGGTTATTTGGAGCGCTTCGAGGCCTATGAGTAAAAGGAAATATCTTCAGAGAAAACTAGCCAGAAGCATTCTCAGAAACTTCTGTGGGATGAGTACATTCCACTCACAGAGTTGAACGTTCCCTTTCACCGAGCAGTTCTGAAACACTCTTTTTGTAGAATCTGCAAGTGGCTACTTAGAGCGCTTTGAGACCTATGCTGGAAAGTGAAATATCTTCACATAAAAACTAGACAGAAGCATTCCCAGAAACTTCTCTGTGAAGTGTGCATTCAATTCACAGAGCTGAATCTTTCTTTTGATAGAGAAGTTTTGAGACACTCTTTCTGTAGAATCTGCAAGTGAATATCTGGAGCGCTTTGAGTCCTAGGCTGGAAAAGAAAGTATCTTCACATAGAAACTAGACAGAAGCATTCTCAAAGACTTCTCTGTGATGTGTGCATTCAACTCACAGAGTTGAAACATCCTTTTGATTTGGCAGTTTTAAAACAATCATTCTGTAGAATCTGCTAGTGGATATTTGCAGTATTTTGAGGCATATGCAGGAAAAGGTAATATCTTCACTTGAAAACTAGACAGAGGCATTCTCAGAAACTTCTTTCTGATGTGTGCCTTGAACTTCCGGAGTTGAACCTTCCTCTTCATAGAGCAGTTATATAATAGTCTTTAAGTATAATCTGCAAGTGGATATGTGGAGAACTTTGAGGACTGTGCTGGAAAAGGAAATGTCTTCCCATAGAAATGAGACGGAAGCATTCTCAGAAGCTTCTCTGTGATGTCGGCATTCAACTCACAGAGTTGAACCTTCCTTTTGATAGAGCAGTTTTCAAACACACTTTGTGGATTCTGCCATTGGTTATTTGGAGAGTTTTGAGGCCTGTACTGGAAAAGGAAATATCTTCAGGTAAAAACTAGACAGAAGCATTCTCAGAAACTTCGTTGTGATGTTTGCATTCAACTCACGGAGTTGAACCCTCTTTTTGATTGCGCAGTTTTAAATCACTGTCTTTGTTGAATCTCCAAGTGGATATTTGGAGCGATTTGGGGCATATTCTGGAAAAGGAAATATCCTCACTTGAAAACTAGATAGAAGAAGTCCCAGAAACTCCTTTGTGACGTCTGCTTTCGACTCACAGAGTTGAACCTTCCTTTTCACAGAGCAGTTTGGAAACACTCTTTTTGTAGAATCTGCGAGTGGTTATTCGGAGAGCTTCGAGGCCCATGCTGGAAATGGAAATACCTTCACATAAAAACTAGACAGAAGCGTTCTCAGAAATTTCTCTGTGATGTGTGCATTGAACTCACAGAGTTGATCCTTCCTATTCATAGAGCATTTTTGTAACACTGTTTTAGGAGAATCCGCAAGTGGATTCTTGGGGAGATTTGAGGCCTATGCTGGAAAACGAAATATCTTCACATAGAAACTAGACGGAAGCATTATCAGAAACTTCTCTGTGATGTGTGCATTAAACTCACAGAGTTGAACATTGCTTTTGATGGAGCAGTTTTGAAACACTCTTTTCGCAGAATCTGCAAGTGGTTATTTAGAGCGCTTTGAGGCCTACGCTGCAAATGGAAATATCTTCACATAAAAACTAGACAGAAGCATTCTCACAAATTCCTTTGTGATGTGTGCATTCAACTCACAGAGATGAAGCTTCCTTTTCACAGGGCACTTTTGAAACACTGTGTTTGTGGGAACTACAAGTGGATATTTGGAGTGATTGCGGCCTCTGGTGGAAAAGCAAATATCATCAAATGAAAACTACACATAGGCATTCTCAGAAACTTCTTTGTGTATGTGCATTCAACTCACAGAGTTGAAGAGTCCTTTTGGTAGAGCAGTTTTGAAGCACTCTTTTTGTAGAATCTGCGAGTGGTTATTCGGAGAGCTTTGAGGCCCATGCTGGAAAAGGAAATATCTTCACATAAAAACTGGACAGAAGCATTCCCAGAAAATTCTCTGTGATGTGTGCATTCAACTCACAGAGTTGAGCCTGCCTTTTCATACAGCATTTTTGTAACACTCTTTCAGTATAATCTGCAAGTGGATATTTGGGGCGCTTTGAGGCCTATGCTGGAAAACGAAATATCTTCACATAAAAATTAGACGGAAGCATTATCAGAAACTTCTCTGTGATGTGCGCATTCAACTCTCAGGGTTGAACGTGCCTTTTGATACAGCCGTTTTCAAACGCTCGTTTTGTGGCATCTGCATTTCGGAATTTGGAGTGCTTTGAGGCCTATACTGGAAAAGGAAATATCCTCACATAGAAACTAGACAGAAGCATTCTCAGAAACTTCTTTGTGATGTGTGCATTCAACTCACAGGGTTCGACCTTCCTTTTGCTACAACAGTTTTGAAACACTCTTTTTGTAGAATCTGCAAGTGGTTATTTGGAGCGCTTCGAGGCCTATGAGTAAAAGGAAATATCTTCAGAGAAAACTAGCCAGAAGCATTCTCAGAAACTTCTGTGGGATGAGTACATTCCACTCACAGAGTTGAACGTTCCCTTTCACCGAGCAGTTCTGAAACACTCTTTTTGTAGAATCTGCAAGTGGCTACTTAGAGCGCTTTGAGACCTATGCTGGAAAGTGAAATATCTTCACATAAAAACTAGACAGAAGCATTCCCAGAAACTTCTCTGTGAAGTGTGCATTCAATTCACAGAGCTGAATCTTTCTTTTGATAGAGAAGTTTTGAGACACTCTTTCTGTAGAATCTGCAAGTGAATATCTGGAGCGCTTTGAGTCCTAGGCTGGCAAAGAAAGTATCTTCACATAGAAACTAGACAGAAGCATTCTCAAAGACTTCTCTGTGATGTGTGCATTCAACTCACAGAGTTGAAACATCCTTTTGATTTGGCAGTTTTAAAACAATCATTTTGTAGAATCTGCTAGTGGATATTTGCCGTGTTTTGAGGCATATGCAGGAAAAGGTAATATCTTCACTTGAAAACTAGACAGAGGCATTCTCAGAAACTTCTTTCTGATGTGTGCCTTGAACTTCCGGAGTTGAACCTTCCTCTTCATAGAGCAGTTATATAATAGTCTTTAAGTATAATCTGCAAGTGGATATGTGGAGAACTTTGAGGACTGTGCTGGAAAAGGAAATGTCTTCCCATAGAAAGGAGACGGAAGCATTCTCAGAAGCTTCTCTGTGATGTCGGCATTCAACTCACAGTGTTGAACCTTCCTTTTGATAGAGCAGTTTTCAAACACACTTTGTGGATTCTGCCATTGGTTATTTGGAGAGTTTTGAGGCCTGTACTGGAAAAGGAAATATCTTCAGGTAAAAACTAGACAGAAGCATTCTCAGAAACTTCGTTGTGATGTTTGCATTCAACTCACGGAGTTGAACCCTCTTTTTGATTGCGCAGTTTTAAATCACTGTCTTTGTTGAATCTCCAAGTGGATATTTGGAGCGATTTGGGGCATATTCTGGAAAAGGAAATATCCTCACTTGAAAACTAGATAGAAGAAGTCCCAGAAACTCCTTTGTGACGTCTGCTTTCGACTCACAGAGTTGAACCTTACTTTTCACAGAGCAGTTTGGAAACACTCTTTTTGTAGAATCTGCGAGTGGTTATTCGGAGAGCTTCGAGGCCCATGCTGGAAATGGAAATACCTTCACATAAAAACTAGACAGAAGCGTTCTCAGAAATTTCTCTGTGATGTGTGCATTGAACTCACAGAGTTGATCCTTCCTATTGATAGAGCATTTTTGTAACACTGTTTTAGGAGAATCCGCAAGTGGATTCTTGGGGAGATTTGAGGCCTATGCTGGAAAACGAAATATCTTCACATAGAAACTAGACGGAAGCATTATCAGAAACTTCTCTGTGATGTGTGCATTAAACTCACAGAGTTGAACATTGCTTTTGATGGAGCAGTTTTGAAACACTCTTTTCGTAGAATCTGCAAGTGGTTATTTAGAGCGCTTTGAGGCCTACGCTGCAAATGGAAATATCTTCACATAAAAACTAGACAGAAGCATTCTCACAAATTCCTTTGTGATGTGTGCATTCAACTCACAGAGATGAAGCTTCCTTTTCACAGGGCACTTTTGAAACACTGTGTTTGTGGGAACTACAAGTGGATATTTGGAGTGATTGCGGCCTCTGGTGGAAAAGCAAATATCATCAAACGAAAACTACACATAGGCCTTCTCAGAAACTTCTTTGTGTGTGTGCATTCAACTCACAGAGTTGAAGAGTCCTTTTGGTAGAGCAGTTTTGAAGCACTCTTTTTGTAGAATCTGCGAGTGGTTATTCGGAGAGCTTTGAGGCCCATGCTGGAAAAGGAAATATCTTCACATAAAAACTGGACAGAAGCATTCCCAGAAAATTCTCTGTGATGTGTGCATTCAACTCACAGAGTTGAGCCTGCCTTTTCATACAGCATTTTTGTAACACTCTTTCAGTATAATCTGCAAGTGGATATTTGGGGCGCTTTGAGGCCTATGCTGGAAAACGAAATATCTTCACATAAAAATTAGACGGAAGCATTATCAGAAACTTCTCTGTGATGTGCGCATTCAACTCTCAGGGTTGAACGTGCCTTTTGATACAGCCGTTTTCAAACGCTCGTTTTGTGGCATCTGCATTTCGGAATTTGGAGTGCTTTGAGGCCTATACTGGAAAAGGAAATATCCTCACATAGAAACTAGACAGAAGCATTCTCAGAAACTTCTTTGTGATGTGTGCATTCAACTCACAGGGTTCGACCTTCCTTTTGCTACAACAGTTTTGAAACACTCTTTTTGTAGAATCTGCAAGTGGTTATTTGGAGTGCTTCGAGGCCTATGAGTAAAAGGAAATATCTTCAGAGAAAACTAGCCAGAAGCATTCTCAGAAACTTCTGTGGGATGAGTACATTCCACTCACAGAGTTGAACGTTCCCTTTCACCGAGCAGTTCTGAAACACTCTTTTTGTAGAATCTGCAAGTGGCTACTTAGAGCGCTTTGAGACCTATGCTGGAAAGTGAAATATCTTCACATAAAAACTAGACAGAAGCATTCCCAGAAACTTCTCTGTGAAGTGTGCATTCAATTCACAGAGCTGAATCTTTCTTTTGATAGAGAAGTTTTGAGACACTCTTTCTGTAGAATCTGCAAGTGAATATCTGGAGCGCTTTGAGTCCTAGGCTGGAAAAGAAAGTATCTTCACATAGAAACTAGACAGAAGCATTCTCAAAGACTTCTCTGTGATGTGTGCATTCAACTCACAGAGTTGAAACATCCTTTTGATTTGGCAGTTTTAAAACAATCATTCTGTAGAATCTGCTAGTGGATATTTGCAGTATTTTGAGGCATATGCAGGAAAAGGTAATATCTTCACTTGAAAACTAGACAGAGGCATTCTCAGAAACTTCTTTCTGATGTGTGCCTTGAACTTCCGGAGTTGAACCTTCCTCTTCATAGAGCAGTTATATAATAGTCTTTAAGTATAATCTGCAAGTGGATATGTGGAGAACTTTGAGGACTGTGCTGGAAAAGGAAATGTCTTCCCATAGAAATGAGACGGAAGCATTCTCAGAAGCTTCTCTGTGATGTCGGCATTCAACTCACAGAGTTGAACCTTCCTTTTGATAGAGCAGTTTTCAAACACACTTTGTGGATTCTGCCATTGGTTATTTGGAGAGTTTTGAGGCCTGTACTGGAAAAGGAAATATCTTCAGGTAAAAACTAGACAGAAGCATTCTCAGAAACTTCGTTGTGATGTTTGCATTCAACTCACGGAGTTGAACCCTCTTTTTGATTGCGCAGTTTTAAATCACTGTCTTTGTTGAATCTCCAAGTGGATATTTGGAGCGATTTGGGGCATATTCTGGAAAAGGAAATATCCTCACTTGAAAACTAGATAGAAGAAGTCCCAGAAACTCCTTTGTGACGTCTGCTTTCGACTCACAGAGTTGAACCTTCCTTTTCACAGAGCAGTTTGGAAACACTCTTTTTGTAGAATCTGCGAGTGGTTATTCGGAGAGCTTCGAGGCCCATGCTGGAAATGGAAATACCTTCACATAAAAACTAGACAGAAGCGTTCTCAGAAATTTCTCTGTGATGTGTGCATTGAACTCACAGAGTTGATCCTTCCTATTCATAGAGCATTTTTGTAACACTGTTTTAGGAGAATCCGCAAGTGGATTCTTGGGGAGATTTGAGGCCTATGCTGGAAAACGAAATATCTTCACATAGAAACTAGACGGAAGCATTATCAGAAACTTCTCTGTGATGTGTGCATTAAACTCACAGAGTTGAACATTGCTTTTGATGGAGCAGTTTTGAAACACTCTTTTCGCAGAATCTGCAAGTGGTTATTTAGAGCGCTTTGAGGCCTACGCTGCAAATGGAAATATCTTCACATAAAAACTAGACAGAAGCATTCTCACAAATTCCTTTGTGATGTGTGCATTCAACTCACAGAGATGAAGCTTCCTTTTCACAGGGCACTTTTGAAACACTGTGTTTGTGGGAACTACAAGTGGATATTTGGAGTGATTGCGGCCTCTGGTGGAAAAGCAAATATCATCAAATGAAAACTACACATAGGCATTCTCAGAAACTTCTTTGTGTATGTGCATTCAACTCACAGAGTTGAAGAGTCCTTTTGGTAGAGCAGTTTTGAAGCACTCTTTTTGTAGAATCTGCGAGTGGTTATTCGGAGAGCTTTGAGGCCCATGCTGGAAAAGGAAATATCTTCACATAAAAACTGGACAGAAGCATTCCCAGAAAATTCTCTGTGATGTGTGCATTCAACTCACAGAGTTGAGCCTGCCTTTTCATACAGCATTTTTGTAACACTCTTTCAGTATAATCTGCAAGTGGATATTTGGGGCGCTTTGAGGCCTATGCTGGAAAACGAAATATCTTCACATAAAAATTAGACGGAAGCATTATCAGAAACTTCTCTGTGATGTGCGCATTCAACTCTCAGGGTTGAACGTGCCTTTTGATACAGCCGTTTTCAAACGCTCGTTTTGTGGCATCTGCATTTCGGAATTTGGAGTGCTTTGAGGCCTATACTGGAAAAGGAAATATCCTCACATAGAAACTAGACAGAAGCATTCTCAGAAACTTCTTTGTGATGTGTGCATTCAACTCACAGGGTTCGACCTTCCTTTTGCTACAACAGTTTTGAAACACTCTTTTTGTAGAATCTGCAAGTGGTTATTTGGAGCGCTTCGAGGCCTATGAGTAAAAGGAAATATCTTCAGAGAAAACTAGCCAGAAGCATTCTCAGAAACTTCTGTGGGATGAGTACATTCCACTCACAGAGTTGAACGTTCCCTTTCACCGAGCAGTTCTGAAACACTCTTTTTGTAGAATCTGCAAGTGGCTACTTAGAGCGCTTTGAGACCTATGCTGGAAAGTGAAATATCTTCACATAAAAACTAGACAGAAGCATTCCCAGAAACTTCTCTGTGAAGTGTGCATTCAATTCACAGAGCTGAATCTTTCTTTTGATAGAGAAGTTTTGAGACACTCTTTCTGTAGAATCTGCAAGTGAATATCTGGAGCGCTTTGAGTCCTAGGCTGGAAAAGAAAGTATCTTCACATAGAAACTAGACAGAAGCATTCTCAAAGACTTCTCTGTGATGTGTGCATTCAACTCACAGAGTTGAAACATCCTTTTGATTTGGCAGTTTTAAAACAATCATTCTGTAGAATCTGCTAGTGGATATTTGCAGTATTTTGAGGCATATGCAGGAAAAGGTAATATCTTCACTTGAAAACTAGACAGAGGCATTCTCAGAAACTTCTTTCTGATGTGTGCCTTGAACTTCCGGAGTTGAACCTTCCTCTTCATAGAGCAGTTATATAATAGTCTTTAAGTATAATCTGCAAGTGGATATGTGGAGAACTTTGAGGACTGTGCTGGAAAAGGAAATGTCTTCCCATAGAAATGAGACGGAAGCATTCTCAGAAGCTTCTCTGTGATGTCGGCATTCAACTCACAGAGTTGAACCTTCCTTTTGATAGAGCAGTTTTCAAACACACTTTGTGGATTCTGCCATTGGTTATTTGGAGAGTTTTGAGGCCTGTACTGGAAAAGGAAATATCTTCAGGTAAAAACTAGACAGAAGCATTCTCAGAAACTTCGTTGTGATGTTTGCATTCAACTCACGGAGTTGAACCCTCTTTTTGATTGCGCAGTTTTAAATCACTGTCTTTGTTGAATCTCCAAGTGGATATTTGGAGCGATTTGGGGCATATTCTGGAAAAGGAAATATCCTCACTTGAAAACTAGATAGAAGAAGTCCCAGAAACTCCTTTGTGACGTCTGCTTTCGACTCACAGAGTTGAACCTTCCTTTTCACAGAGCAGTTTGGAAACACTCTTTTTGTAGAATCTGCGAGTGGTTATTCGGAGAGCTTCGAGGCCCATGCTGGAAATGGAAATACCTTCACATAAAAACTAGACAGAAGCGTTCTCAGAAATTTCTCTGTGATGTGTGCATTGAACTCACAGAGTTGATCCTTCCTATTCATAGAGCATTTTTGTAACACTGTTTTAGGAGAATCCGCAAGTGGATTCTTGGGGAGATTTGAGGCCTATGCTGGAAAACGAAATATCTTCACATAGAAACTAGACGGAAGCATTATCAGAAACTTCTCTGTGATGTGTGCATTAAACTCACAGAGTTGAACATTGCTTTTGATGGAGCAGTTTTGAAACACTCTTTTCGCAGAATCTGCAAGTGGTTATTTAGAGCGCTTTGAGGCCTACGCTGCAAATGGAAATATCTTCACATAAAAACTAGACAGAAGCATTCTCACAAATTCCTTTGTGATGTGTGCATTCAACTCACAGAGATGAAGCTTCCTTTTCACAGGGCACTTTTGAAACACTGTGTTTGTGGGAACTACAAGTGGATATTTGGAGTGATTGCGGCCTCTGGTGGAAAAGCAAATATCATCAAATGAAAACTACACATAGGCATTCTCAGAAACTTCTTTGTGTGTGTGCATTCAACTCACAGAGTTGAAGAGTCCTTTTGGTAGAGCAGTTTTGAAGCACTCTTTTTGTAGAATCTGCGAGTGGTTATTCGGAGAGCTTTGAGGCCCATGCTGGAAAAGGAAATATCTTCACATAAAAACTGGACAGAAGCATTCCCAGAAAATTCTCTGTGATGTGTGCATTCAACTCACAGAGTTGAGCCTGCCTTTTCATACAGCATTTTTGTAACACTCTTTCAGTATAATCTGCAAGTGGATATTTGGGGCGCTTTGAGGCCTATGCTGGAAAACGAAATATCTTCACATAAAAATTAGACGGAAGCATTATCAGAAACTTCTCTGTGATGTGCGCATTCAACTCTCAGGGTTGAACGTGCCTTTTGATACAGCCGTTTTCAAACGCTCGTTTTGTGGCATCTGCATTTCGGAATTTGGAGTGCTTTGAGGCCTATACTGGAAAAGGAAATATCCTCACATAGAAACTAGACAGAAGCATTCTCAGAAACTTCTTTGTGATGTGTGCATTCAACACACAGGGTTCGACCTTCCTTTTGCTACAACAGTTTTGAAACACTCTTTTTGTAGAATCTGCAAGTGGTTATTTGGAGCGCTTCGAGGCCTATGAGTAAAAGGAAATATCTTCAGAGAAAACTAGCCAGAAGCATTCTCAGAAACTTCTGTGGGATGAGTACATTCCACTCACAGAGTTGAACGTTCCCTTTCACCGAGCAGTTCTGAAACACTCTTTTTGTAGAATCTGCAAGTGGCTACTTAGAGCGCTTTGAGACCTATGCTGGAAAGTGAAATATCTTCACATAAAAACTAGGCAGAAGCATTCCCAGAAACTTCTCTGTGAAGTGTGCATTCAATTCACAGAGCTGAATCTTTCTTTTGATAGAGAAGTTTTGAGACACTCTTTCTGTAGAATCTGCAAGTGAATATCTGGAGCGCTTTGAGTCCTAGGCTGGCAAAGAAAGTATCTTCACATAGAAACTAGACAGAAGCATTCTCAAAGACTTCTCTGTGATGTGTGCATTCAACTCACAGAGTTGAAACATCCTTTTGATTTGGCAGTTTTAAAACAATCATTTTGTAGAATCTGCTAGTGGATATTTGCCGTGTTTTGAGGCATATGCAGGAAAAGGTAATATCTTCACTTGAAAACTAGACAGAGGCATTCTCAGAAACTTCTTTCTGATGTGTGCCTTGAACTTCCGGAGTTGAACCTTCCTCTTCATAGAGCAGTTATATAATAGTCTTTAAGTATAATCTGCAAGTGGATATGTGGAGAACTTTGAGGACTGTGCTGGAAAAGGAAATGTCTTCCCATAGAAAGGAGACGGAAGCATTCTCAGAAGCTTCTCTGTGATGTCGGCATTCAACTCACAGTGTTGAACCTTCCTTTTGATAGAGCAGTTTTCAAACACACTTTGTGGATTCTGCCATTGGTTATTTGGAGAGTTTTGAGGCCTGTACTGGAAAAGGAAATATCTTCAGGTAAAAACTAGACAGAAGCATTCTCAGAAACTTCGTTGTGATGTTTGCATTCAACTCACGGAGTTGAACCCTCTTTTTGATTGCGCAGTTTTAAATCACTGTCTTTGTTGAATCTCCAAGTGGATATTTGGAGCGATTTGGGGCATATTCTGGAAAAGGAAATATCCTCACTTGAAAACTAGATAGAAGAAGTCCCAGAAACTCCTTTGTGACGTCTGCTTTCGACTCACAGAGTTGAACCTTCCTTTTCACAGAGCAGTTTGGAAACACTCTTTTTGTAGAATCTGCGAGTGGTTATTCGGAGAGCTTCGAGGCCCATGCTGGAAATGGAAATACCTTCACATAAAAACTAGACAGAAGCGTTCTCAGAAATTTCTCTGTGATGTGTGCATTGAACTCACAGAGTTGATCCTTCCTATTGATAGAGGATTTTTGTAACACTGTTTTAGGAGAATCCGCAAGTGGATTCTTGGGGAGATTTGAGGCCTATGCTGGAAAACGAAATATCTTCACATAGAAACTAGACGGAAGCATTATCAGAAACTTCTCTGTGATGTGTGCATTAAACTCACAGAGTTGAACATTGCTTTTGATGGAGCAGTTTTTAAACACTCTT
This sequence comes from Pongo pygmaeus, assembly GCF_028885625.2. NCBI lineage: Eukaryota > Metazoa > Chordata > Mammalia > Primates > Hominidae > Pongo > Pongo pygmaeus. Next base: position 40,209,154 of record NC_072391.2, on the reverse strand, counting down.
TTCGTAGAATCTGCAAGTGGTTATTTAGAGCGCTTTGAGGCCTACGCTGCAAATGGAAATATCTTCACATAAAAACTAGACAGAAGCATTCTCAGAAATTCCTTTGTGATGTGTGCATTCAACTCACAGAGATGAAGCTTCCTTTTCACAGGGCACTTTTGAAACACTGTGTTTGTGGGAACTACAAGTGGATATTTGGAGTGATTGCGGCCTCTGGTGGAAAAGCAAATATCATCAAATGAAAACTACACATAGGCATTCTCAGAAACTTCTTTGTGTGTGTGCATTCAACTCACAGAGTTGAAGAGTCCTTTTGGTAGAGCAGTTTTGAAGCACTCTTTTTGTAGAATCTGCGAGTGGTTATTCGGAGAGCTTTGAGGCCCATGCTGGAAAAGGAAATATCTTCACATAAAAACTGGACAGAAGCATTCTCAGAAAAGTCTCTGTGATGTGTGCATTCAACTCACAGAGTTGAGCCTGCCTTTTCATACAGCATTTTTGTAACACTCTTTCAGTATAATCTGCAAGTGGATATTTGGGGCGCTTTGAGGCCTATGCTGGAAAACGAAATATCTTCACATAAAAATTAGACGGAAGCATTATCAGAAACTTCTCTGTGATGTGCGCATTCAACTCACAGGGTTGAACGTGCCTTTCGATACAGCCGTTTTCAAACGCTCGTTTTGTGGCATCTGCATTTCGGAATTTGGAGTGCTTTGAGGCCTATACTGGAAAAGGAAATATCCTCACATAGAAACTAGACAGAAGCATTCTCAGAAACTTCTTTGTGATGTGTGCATTCAACACACAGGGTTCGACCTTCCTTTTGCTACAACAGTTTTGAAACACTCTTTTTGTAGAATCTGCAAGTGGTTATTTGGAGCGCTTCGAGGCCTATGAGTAAAAGGAAATATCTTCAGAGAAAACTAGCCAGAAGCATTCTCAGAAACTTCTGTGGGATGAGTACATTCCACTCACAGAGTTGAACGTTCCCTTTCACCGAGCAGTTCTGAAACACTCTTTTTGTAGAATCTGCAAGTGGCTACTTAGAGCGCTTTGAGACCTATGCTGGAAAGTGAAATATCTTCACATAAAAACTAGGCAGAAGCATTCCCAGAAACTTCTCTGTGAAGTGTGCATTCAATTCACAGAGCTGAATCTTTCTTTTGATAGAGAAGTTTTGAGACACTCTTTCTGTAGAATCTGCAAGTGAATATCTGGAGCGCTTTGAGTCCTAGGCTGGCAAAGAAAGTATCTTCACATAGAAACTAGACAGAAGCATTCTCAAAGACTTCTCTGTGATGTGTGCATTCAACTCACAGAGTTGAAACATCCTTTTGATTTGGCAGTTTTAAAACAATCATTTTGTAGAATCTGCTAGTGGATATTTGCCGTGTTTTGAGGCATATGCAGGAAAAGGTAATATCTTCACTTGAAAACTAGACAGAGGCATTCTCAGAAACTTCTTTCTGATGTGTGCCTTGAACTTCCGGAGTTGAACCTTCCTCTTCATAGAGCAGTTATATAATAGTCTTTAAGTATAATCTGCAAGTGGATATGTGGAGAACTTTGAGGACTGTGCTGGAAAAGGAAATGTCTTCCCATAGAAAGGAGACGGAAGCATTCTCAGAAGCTTCTCTGTGATGTCGGCATTCAACTCACAGTGTTGAACCTTCCTTTTGATAGAGCAGTTTTCAAACACACTTTGTGGATTCTGCCATTGGTTATTTGGAGAGTTTTGAGGCCTGTACTGGAAAAGGAAATATCTTCAGGTAAAAACTAGACAGAAGCATTCTCAGAAACTTCGTTGTGATGTTTGCATTCAACTCACGGAGTTGAACCCTCTTTTTGATTGCGCAGTTTTAAATCACTGTCTTTGTTGAATCTCCAAGTGGATATTTGGAGCGATTTGGGGCATATTCTGGAAAAGGAAATATCCTCACTTGAAAACTAGATAGAAGAAGTCCCAGAAACTCCTTTGTGACGTCTGCTTTCGACTCACAGAGTTGAACCTTCCTTTTCACAGAGCAGTTTGGAAACACTCTTTTTGTAGAATCTGCGAGTGGTTATTCGGAGAGCTTCGAGGCCCATGCTGGAAATGGAAATACCTTCACATAAAAACTAGACAGAAGCGTTCTCAGAAATTTCTCTGTGATGTGTGCATTGAACTCACAGAGTTGATCCTTCCTATTGATAGAGGATTTTTGTAACACTGTTTTAGGAGAATCCGCAAGTGGATTCTTGGGGAGATTTGAGGCCTATGCTGGAAAAAGAAATATCTTCACATAGAAACTAGACGGAAGCATTATCAGAAACTTCTCTGTGATGTGTGCATTAAACTCACAGAGTTGAACATTGCTTTTGATGGAGCAGTTTTGAAACACTCTTTTCGTAGAATCTGCAAGTGGTTATTTAGAGCGCTTTGAGGCCTACGCTGCAAATGGAAATATCTTCACATAAAAACTAGACAGAAGCATTCTCAGAAATTCCTTTGTGATGTGTGCATTCAACTCACAGAGATGAAGCTTCCTTTTCACAGGGCACTTTTGAAACACTGTGTTTGTGGGAACTACAAGTGGATATTTGGAGTGATTGCGGCCTCTGGTGGAAAAGCAAATATCATCAAATGAAAACTACACATAGGCATTCTCAGAAACTTCTTTGTGTGTGTGCATTCAACTCACAGAGTTGAAGAGTCCTTTTGGTAGAGCAGTTTTGAAGCACTCTTTTTGTAGAATCTGCGAGTGGTTATTCGGAGAGCTTTGAGGCCCATGCTGGAAAAGGAAATATTTTCACATAAAAACTGGACAGAAGCATTCCCAGAAAATTCTCTGTGATGTGTGCATTCAACTCACAGAGTTGAGCCTGCCTTTTCATACAGCATTTTTGTAACACTCTTTCAGTATAATCTGCAAGTGGATATTTGGGGCGCTTTGAGGCCTATGCTGGAAAACGAAATATCTTCACATAAAAATTAGACGGAAGCATTATCAGAAACTTCTCTGTGATGTGCGCATTCAACTCTCAGGGTTGAACGTGCCTTTTGATACAGCCGTTTTCAAACGCTCGTTTTGTGGAATCTGCATTTCGGAATTTGGAGTGCTTTGAGGCCTATACTGGAAAAGGAAATATCCTCACATAGAAACTAGACAGAAGCATTCTCAGAAACTTCTTTGTGATGTGTGCATTCAACTCACAGGGTTTGACCTTCCTTTTGCTACAACAGTTTTGAAACACTCTTTTTGTAGAATCTGCAAGTGGTTATTTGGAGCGCTTCGAGGCCTATGAGTAAAAGGAAATATCTTCAGAGAAAACTAGCCAGAAGCATTCTCAGAAACTTCTGTGTGATGAGTACATTCCACTCACAGAGTTGAACGTTCCCTTTCACCGAGCAGTTCTCAAACACTCTTTTTGTAGAATCTGCAAGTGGCTACTTAGAGCGCTTTGAGACCTATGCTGGAAAGTGAAATATCTTCACATAAAAACTAGACAGAAGCATTCCCAGAAACTTCTCTGTGAAGTGTGCATTCAATTCACAGAGCTGAATCTTTCTTTTGATAGAGAAGTTTTGAGACACTCTTTCTGTAGAATCTGCAAGTGAATATCTGGAGCGCTTTGAGTCCTAGGCTGGAAAAGAAAATATCTTCACATAGAAACTAGACAGAAGCATTCTCAAAGACTTCTCTGTGATGTGTGCATTCAAGTCACAGAGTTGAAACATCCTTTTGATTTGGCAGTTTTAAAACAATCATTTTGTAGAATCTGCTAGTGGATATTTGCAGTATTTTGAGGCATATGCAGGAAAAGGTAATATCTTCACTTGAAAACTAGACAGAGGCATTCTCAGAAACTTCTTTCCGATGTGTGCCTTGAACTTCCGGAGTTGAACCTTCCTCTTCATAGAGCAGTTATATAATAGTCTTTAAGTATAATCTGCAAGTGGATATGTGGAGAACTTTGAGGACTGTGCTGGAAAAGGAAATGTCTTCCCATAGAAAGGAGACGGAAGCATTCTCAGAAGCTTCTCTGTGATGTCGGCATTCAACTCACAGAGTTGAACCTTCCTTTTGATAGAGCAGTTTTCAAACACACTTTGTGGATTCTGCCATTGGTTATTTGGAGAGTTTTGAGGCCTGTACTGGAAAAGGAAATATCTTCAGGTAAAAACTAGACAGAAGCATTCTCAGAAACTTCGTTGTGATGTTTGCATTCAACTCACGGAGTTGAACCCTCTTTTTGATTGCGCAGTTTTAAATCACTGTCTTTGTTGAATCTCCAAGTGGATATTTGGAGCGATTTGGGGCATATTCTGGAAAAGGAAATATCCTCACTTGAAAACTAGATAGAAGAAGTCCCAGAAACTCCTTTGTGACGTCTGCTTTCGACTCACAGAGTTGAACCTTCCTTTTCACAGAGCAGTTTGGAAACACTCTTTTTGTAGAATCTGCGAGTGGTTATTCGGAGAGCTTCGAGGCCCATGCTGGAAATGGAAATACCTTCACATAAAAACTAGACAGAAGCGTTCTCAGAAATTTCTCTGTGATGTGTGCATTGAACTCACAGAGTTGATCCTTCCTATTCATAGAGCATTTTTGTAACACTGTTTTAGGAGAATCCGCAAGTGGATTCTTGGGGAGATTTGAGGCCTATGCTGGAAAACGAAATATCTTCACATAGAAACTAGACGGAAGCATTATCAGAAACTTCTCTGTGTTGTGTGCATTAAACTCACAGAGTTGAACATTGCTTTTGATGGAGCAGTTTTGAAACACTCTTTTCGTAGAATCTGCAAGTGGTTATTTAGAGCGCTTTGAGGCCTACGCTGCAAATGGAAATATCTTCACATAAAAACTAGACAGAAGCATTCTCACAAATTCCTTTGTGATGTGTGCATTCAACTCACAGAGATGAAGCTTCCTTTTCACAGGGCACTTTTGAAACACTGTGTTTGTGGGAACTACAAGTGGATATTTGGAGTGATTGCGGCCTCTGGTGGAAAAGCAAATATCATCAAATGAAAACTACACATAGGCATTCTCAGAAACTTCTTTGTGTGTGTGCATTCAACTCACAGAGTTGAAGAGTCCTTTTGGTAGAGCAGTTTTGAAGCACTCTTTTTGTAGAATCTGCGAGTGGTTATTCGGAGAGCTTTGAGGCCCATGCTGGAAAAGGAAATATCTTCACATAAAAACTGGACAGAAGCATTCCCAGAAAATTCTCTGTGATGTGTGCATTCAACTCACAGAGTTGAGCCTGCCTTTTCATACAGCATTTTTGTAACACTCTTTCAGTATAATCTGCAAGTGGATATTTGGGGCGCTTTGAGGCCTATGCTGGAAAACGAAATATCTTCACATAAAAATTAGACGGAAGCATTATCAGAAACTTCTCTGTGATGTGCGCATTCAACTCTCAGGGTTGAACGTGCCTTTTGATACAGCCGTTTTCAAACGCTCGTTTTGTGGCATCTGCATTTCGGAATTTGGAGTGCTTTGAGGCCTATACTGGAAAAGGAAATATCCTCACATAGAAACTAGACAGAAGCATTCTCAGAAACTTCTTTGTGATGTGTGCATTCAACTCACAGGGTTCGACCTTCCTTTTGCTACAACAGTTTTGAAACACTCTTTTTGTAGAATCTGCAAGTGGTTATTTGGAGCGCTTCGAGGCCTATGAGTAAAAGGAAATATCTTCAGAGAAAACTAGCCAGAAGCATTCTCAGAAACTTCTGTGGGATGAGTACATTCCACTCACAGAGTTGAACGTTCCCTTTCACCGAGCAGTTCTGAAACACTCTTTTTGTAGAATCTGCAAGTGGCTACTTAGAGCGCTTTGAGACCTATGCTGGAAAGTGAAATATCTTCACATAAAAACTAGACAGAAGCATTCCCAGAAACTTCTCTGTGAAGTGTGCATTCAATTCACAGAGCTGAATCTTTCTTTTGATAGAGAAGTTTTGAGACACTCTTTCTGTAGAATCTGCAAGTGAATATCTGGAGCGCTTTGAGTCCTAGGCTGGAAAAGAAAGTATCTTCACATAGAAACTAGACAGAAGCATTCTCAAAGACTTCTCTGTGATGTGTGCATTCAACTCACAGAGTTGAAACATCCTTTTGATTTGGCAGTTTTAAAACAATCATTTTGTAGAATCTGCTAGTGGATATTTGCAGTATTTTGAGGCATATGCAGGAAAAGGTAATATCTTCACTTGAAAACTAGACAGAGGCATTCTCAGAAACTTCTTTCTGATGTGTGCCTTGAACTTCCGGAGTTGAACCTTCCTCTTCATAGAGCAGTTATATAATAGTCTTTAAGTATAATCTGCAAGTGGATATGTGGAGAACTTTGAGGACTGTGCTGGAAAAGGAAATGTCTTCCCATAGAAAGGAGACGGAAGCATTCTCAGAAGCTTCTCTGTGATGTCGGCATTCAACTCACAGAGTTGAACCTTCCTTTTGATAGAGCAGTTTTCAAACACACTTTGTGGATTCTGCCATTGGTTATTTGGAGAGTTTTGAGGCCTGTACTGGAAAAGGAAATATCTTCAGGTAAAAACTAGACAGAAGCATTCTCAGAAACTTCGTTGTGATGTTTGCATTCAACTCACGGAGTTGAACCCTCTTTTTGATTGTGCAGTTTTAAATCACTGTCTTTGTTGAATCTCCAAGTGGATATTTGGAGCGATTTGGGGCATATTCTGGAAAAGGAAATATCCTCACTTGAAAACTAGATAGAAGAAGTCCCAGAAACTCCTTTGTGACGTCTGCTTTCGACTCACAGAGTTGAACCTTCCTTTTCACAGAGCAGTTTGGAAACACTCTTTTTGTAGAATCTGCGAGTGGTTATTCGGAGAGCTTCGAGGCCCATGCTGGAAATGGAAATACCTTCACATAAAAACTAGACAGAAGCGTTCTCAGAAATTTCTCTGTGATGTGTGCATTGAACTCACAGAGTTGATCCTTCCTATTCATAGAGCATTTTTGTAACACTGTTTTAGGAGAATCCGCAAGTGGATTCTTGGGGAGATTTGAGGCCTATGCTGGAAAACGAAATATCTTCACATAGAAACTAGACGGAAGCATTATCAGAAACTTCTCTGTGATGTGTGCATTAAACTCACAGAGTTGAACATTGCTTTTGATGGAGCAGTTTTGAAACACTCTTTTCGCAGAATCTGCAAGTGGTTATTTAGAGCGCTTTGAGGCCTACGCTGCAAATGGAAATATCTTCACATAAAAACTAGACAGAAGCATTCTCACAAATTCCTTTGTGATGTGTGCATTCAACTCACAGAGATGAAGCTTCCTTTTCACAGGGCACTTTTGAAACACTGTGTTTGTGGGAACTACAAGTGGATATTTGGAGTGATTGCGGCCTCTGGTGGAAAAGCAAATATCATCAAATGAAAACTACACATAGGCATTCTCAGAAACTTCTTTGTGTGTGTGCATTCAACTCACAGAGTTGAAGAGTCCTTTTGGTAGAGCAGTTTTGAAGCACTCTTTTTGTAGAATCTGCGAGTGGTTATTCGGAGAGCTTTGAGGCCCATGCTGGAAAAGGAAATATCTTCACATAAAAACTGGACAGAAGCATTCCCAGAAAATTCTCTGTGATGTGTGCATTCAACTCACAGAGTTGAGCCTGCCTTTTCATACAGCATTTTTGTAACACTCTTTCAGTATAATCTGCAAGTGGATATTTGGGGCGCTTTGAGGCCTATGCTGGAAAACGAAATATCTTCACATAAAAATTAGACGGAAGCATTATCAGAAACTTCTCTGTGATGTGCGCATTCAACTCTCAGGGTTGAACGTGCCTTTTGATACAGCCGTTTTCAAACGCTCGTTTTGTGGCATCTGCATTTCGGAATTTGGAGTGCTTTGAGGCCTATACTGGAAAAGGAAATATCCTCACATAGAAACTAGACAGAAGCATTCTCAGAAACTTCTTTGTGATGTGTGCATTCAACTCACAGGGTTCGACCTTCCTTTTGCTACAACAGTTTTGAAACACTCTTTTTGTAGAATCTGCAAGTGGTTATTTGGAGCGCTTCGAGGCCTATGAGTAAAAGGAAATATCTTCAGAGAAAACTAGCCAGAAGCATTCTCAGAAACTTCTGTGGGATGAGTACATTCCACTCACAGAGTTGAACGTTCCCTTTCACCGAGCAGTTCTGAAACACTCTTTTTGTAGAATCTGCAAGTGGCTACTTAGAGCGCTTTGAGACCTATGCTGGAAAGTGAAATATCTTCACATAAAAACTAGACAGAAGCATTCCCAGAAACTTCTCTGTGAAGTGTGCATTCAATTCACAGAGCTGAATCTTTCTTTTGATAGAGAAGTTTTGAGACACTCTTTCTGTAGAATCTGCAAGTGAATATCTGGAGCGCTTTGAGTCCTAGGCTGGAAAAGAAAGTATCTTCACATAGAAACTAGACAGAAGCATTCTCAAAGACTTCTCTGTGATGTGTGCATTCAACTCACAGAGTTGAAACATCCTTTTGATTTGGCAGTTTTAAAACAATCATTTTGTAGAATCTGCTAGTGGATATTTGCAGTATTTTGAGGCATATGCAGGAAAAGGTAATATCTTCACTTGAAAACTAGACAGAGGCATTCTCAGAAACTTCTTTCTGATGTGTGCCTTGAACTTCCGGAGTTGAACCTTCCTCTTCATAGAGCAGTTATATAATAGTCTTTAAGTATAATCTGCAAGTGGATATGTGGAGAACTTTGAGGACTGTGCTGGAAAAGGAAATGTCTTCCCATAGAAAGGAGACGGAAGCATTCTCAGAAGCTTCTCTGTGATGTCGGCATTCAACTCACAGAGTTGAACCTTCCTTTTGATAGAGCAGTTTTCAAACACACTTTGTGGATTCTGCAATTGGTTATTTGGAGAGTTTTGAGGCCTGTACTGGAAAAGGAAATATCTTCAGGTAAAAACTAGACAGAAGCATTCTCAGAAACTTCGTTGTGATGTTTGCATTCAACTCACGGAGTTGAACCCTCTTTTTGATTGCGCAGTTTTAAATCACTGTCTTTGTTGAATCTCCAAGTGGATATTTGGAGCGATTTGGGGCATATTCTGGAAAAGGAAATATCCTCACTTGAAAACTAGATAGAAGAAGTCCCAGAAACTCCTTTGTGACGTCTGCTTTCGACTCACAGAGTTGAATCTTCCTTTTCACAGAGCAGTTTGGAAACACTCTTTTTGTAGAATCTGCGAGTGGTTATTCGGAGAGCTTCGAGGCCCATGCTGGAAATGGAAATACCTTCACATAAAAACTAGACAGAAGCGTTCTCAGAAATTTCTCTGTGATGTGTGCATTGAACTCACAGAGTTGATCCTTCCTATTCATAGAGCATTTTTGTAACACTGTTTTAGGAGGATCCGCAAGTGGATTCTTGGGGAGATTTGAGGCCTATGCTGGAAAACGAAATATCTTCACATAGAAACTAGACGGAAGCATTATCAGAAACTTCTCTGTGATGTGTGCATTAAACTCAAAGAGTTGAACATTGCTTTTGATGGAGCAGTTTTGAAACACTCTTTTCGCAGAATCTGCAAGTGGTTATTTAGAGCGCTTTGAGGCCTACGCTGCAAATGGAAATATCTTCACATAAAAACTAGACAGAAGCATTCTCACAAATTCCTTTGTGATGTGTGCATTCAACTCACAGCGATGAAGCTTCCTTTTCACAGGGCACTTTTGAAACACTGTGTTTGTGGGAACTACAAGTGGATATTTGGAGTGATTGCGGCCTCTGGTGGAAAAGCAAATATCATCAAATGAAAACTACACATAGGCATTCTCAGAAACTTCTTTGTGTGTGTGCATTCAACTCACAGAGTTGAAGAGTCCTTTTGGTAGAGCAGTTTTGAAGCACTCTTTTTGTAGAATCTGCGAGTGGTTATTCGGAGAGCTTTGAGGCCCATGCTGGAAAAGGAAATATCTTCACATAAAAACTGGACAGAAGCATTCCCAGAAAATTCTCTGTGATGTGTGCATTCAACTCACAGAGTTGAGCCTGCCTTTTCATACAGCATTTTTGTAACACTCTTTCAGTATAATCTGCAAGTGGATATTTGGGGCGCTTTGAGGCCTATGCTGGAAAACGAAATATCTTCACATAAAAATTAGACGGAAGCATTATCAGAAACTTCTCTGTGATGTGCGCATTCAACTCTCAGGGTTGAACGTGCCTTTTGATACAGCCGTTTTCAAACGCTCGTTTTGTGGCATCTGCATTTCGGAATTTGGAGTGCTTTGAGGCCTATACTGGAAAAGGAAATATCCTCACATAGAAACTAGACAGAAGCATTCTCAGAAACTTCTTTGTGATGTGTGCATTCAACTCACAGGGTTCGACCTTCCTTTTGCTACAACAGTTTTGAAACACTCTTTTTGTAGAATCTGCAAGTGGTTATTTGGAGCGCTTCGAGGCCTATGAGTAAAAGGAAATATCTTCAGAGAAAACTAGCCAGAAGCATTCTCAGAAACTTCTGTGGGATGAGTACATTCCACTCACAGAGTTGAACGTTCCCTTTCACCGAGCAGTTCTGAAACACTCTTTTTGTAGAATCTGCAAGTGGCTACTTAGAGCGCTTTGAGACCTATGCTGGAAAGTGAAATATCTTCACATAAAAACTAGACAGAAGCATTCCCAGAAACTTCTCTGTGAAGTGTGCATTCAATTCACAGAGCTGAATCTTTCTTTTGATAGAGAAGTTTTGAGACACTCTTTCTGTAGAATCTGCAAGTGAATATCTGGAGCGCTTTGAGTCCTAGGCTGGAAAAGAAAGTATCTTCACATAGAAACTAGACAGAAGCATTCTCAAAGACTTCTCTGTGATGTGTGCATTCAACTCACAGAGTTGAAACATCCTTTTGATTTGGCAGTTTTAAAACAATCATTTTGTAGAATCTGCTAGTGGATATTTGCAGTATTTTGAGGCATATGCAGGAAAAGGTAATATCTTCACTTGAAAACTAGACAGAGGCATTCTCAGAAACTTCTTTCTGATGTGTGCCTTGAACTTCCGGAGTTGAACCTTCCTCTTCATAGAGCAGTTATATAATAGTCTTTAAGTATAATCTGCAAGTGGATATGTGGAGAACTTTGAGGACTGTGCTGGAAAAGGAAATGTCTTCCCATAGAAAGGAGACGGAAGCATTCTCAGAAGCTTCTCTGTGATGTCGGCATTCAACTCACAGAGTTGAACCTTCCTTTTGATAGAGCAGTTTTCAAACACACTTTGTGGATTCTGCCATTGGTTATTTGGAGAGTTTTGAGGCCTGTACTGGAAAAGGAAATATCTTCAGGTAAAAACTAGACAGAAGCATTCTCAGAAACTTCGTTGTGATGTTTGCATTCAACTCACGGAGTTGAACCCTCTTTTTGATTGCGCAGTTTTAAATCACTGTCTTTGTTGAATCTCCAAGTGGATATTTGGAGCGATTTGGGGCATATTCTGGAAAAGGAAATATCCTCACTTGAAAACTAGATAGAAGAAGTCCCAGAAACTGCTTTGTGACGTCTGCTTTCGACTCACAGAGTTGAACCTTCCTTTTCACAGAGCAGTTTGGAAACACTCTTTTTGTAGAATCTGCGAGTGGTTATTCGGAGAGCTTCGAGGCCCATGCTGGAAATGGAAATACCTTCACATAAAAACTAGACAGAAGCGTTCTCAGAAATTTCTCTGTGATGTGTGCATTGAACTCACAGAGTTGATCCTTCCTATTGATAGAGGATTTTTGTAACACTGTTTTAGGAGAATCCGCAAGTGGATTCTTGGGGAGATTTGAGGCCTATGCTGGAAAACGAAATATCTTCACATAGAAACTAGACGGAAGCATTATCAGAAACTTCTCTGTGATGTGTGCATTAAACTCACAGAGTTGAACATTGCTTTTGATGGAGCAGTTTTGAAACACTCTTTTCGCAGAATCTGCAAGTGGTTATTTAGAGCGCTTTGAGGCCTACGCTGCAAATGGAAATATCTTCACATAAAAACTAGACAGAAGCATTCTCACAAATTCCTTTGTGATGTGTGCATTCAACTCACAGCGATGAAGCTTCCTTTTCACAGGGCACTTTTGAAACACTGTGTTTGTGGGAACTACAAGTGGATATTTGGAGTGATTGCGGCCTCTGGTGGAAAAGCAAATATCATCAAATGAAAACTACACATAGGCATTCTCAGAAACTTCTTTGTGTGTGTGCATTCAACTCACAGAGTTGAAGAGTCCTTTTGGTAGAGCAGTTTTGAAGCACTCTTTTTGTAGAATCTGCGAGTGGTTATTCGGAGAGCTTTGAGGCCCATGCTGGAAAAGGAAATATCTTCACATAAAAACTGGACAGAAGCATTCCCAGAAAATTCTCTGTGATGTGTGCATTCAACTCACAGAGTTGAGCCTGCCTTTTCATACAGCATTTTTGTAACACTCTTTCAGTATAATCTGCAAGTGGATATTTGGGGCGCTTTGAGGCCTATGCTGGAAAACGAAATATCTTCACATAAAAATTAGACGGAAGCATTATCAGAAACTTCTCTGTGATGTGCGCATTCAACTCTCAGGGTTGAACGTGCCTTTTGATACAGCCGTTTTCAAACGCTCGTTTTGTGGCATCTGCATTTCGGAATTTGGAGTGCTTTGAGGCCTATACTGGAAAAGGAAATATCCTCACATAGAAACTAGACAGAAGCATTCTCAGAAACTTCTTTGTGATGTGTGCATTCAACTCACAGGGTTCGACCTTCCTTTTGCTACAACAGTTTTGAAACACTCTTTTTGTAGAATCTGCAAGTGGTTATTTGGAGCGCTTCGAGGCCTATGAGTAAAAGGAAATATCTTCAGAGAAAACTAGCCAGAAACATTCTCAGAAACTTCTGTGTGATGAGTACATTCCACTCACGGAGTTCAACGTTCCCTTTCACCGAGCAGTTCTGAAACACTCTTTTTGTAGAATCTGCAAGTGGCTACTTAGAGCGCTTTGAGACCTATGCTGGAAAGTGAAATATCTTCACATAAAAACTAGACAGAAGCATTCCCAGAAACTTCTCTGTGAAGTGTGCATTCAATTCACAGAGCTGAATCTTTCTTTTGATAGAGAAGTTTTGAGACACTCTTTCTGTAGAATCTGCAAGTGAATATCTGGAGCGCTTTGAGTCCTAGGCTGGAAAAGAAAGTATCTTCACATAGAAACTAGACAGAAGCATTCTCAAAGACTTCTCTGTGATGTGTGCATTCAAGTCACAGAGTTGAAACATCCTTTTGATTTGGCAGTTTTAAAACAATCATTTTGTAGAATCTGCTAGTGGATATTTGCCGTATTTTGAGGCATATGCAGGAAAAGGTAATATCTTCACTTGAAAACTAGACAGAGGCATTCTCAGAAACTTCTTTCTGATGTGTGCCTTGAACTTCCGGAGTTGAACCTTCCTCTTCATAGAGCAGTTTTATAATAGTCTTTAAGTATAATCTGCAAGTGGATATGTGGAGAACTTTGAGGACTGTGCTGGAAAAGGAAATGTCTTCCCATAGAAAGGAGACGGAAGCATTCTCAGAAGCTTCTCTGTGATGTCGGCATTCAACTCACAGAGTTGAACCTTCCTTTTGATAGAGCAGTTTTCAAACACACTTTGTGGATTCTGCCATTGGTTATTTGGAGAGTTTTGAGGCCTGTACTGGAAAAGGAAATATCTTCAGGTAAAAACTAGACAGAAGCATTCTCAGAAACTTCGTTGTGATGTTTGCATTCAACTCACGGAGTTGAACCCTCTTTTTGATTGCGCAGTTTTAAATCACTGTCTTTGTTGAATCTCCAAGTGGATATTTGGAGCGATTTGGGGCATATTCTGGAAAAGGAAATATCCTCACTTGAAAACTAGATAGAAGAAGTCCCAGAAACTCCTTTGTGACGTCTGCTTTCGACTCACAGAGTTGAACCTTCCTTTTCACAGAGCAGTTTGGAAACACTCTTTTCGTAGAATCTGCGAGTGGTTATTCGGAGAGCTTCGAGGCCCATGCTGGAAATGGAAATACCTTCACATAAAAACTAGACAGAAGCGTTCTCAGAAATTTCTCTGTGATGTGTGCATTGAACTCACAGAGTTGATCCTTCCTATTCATAGAGCATTTTTGTAACACTGTTTTAGGAGAATCCGCAAGTGGATTCTTGGGGAGATTTGAGGCCTATGCTGGAAAACGAAATATCTTCACATAGAAACTAGACGGAAGCATTATCAGAAACTTCTCTGTGATGTGTGCATTAAACTCACAGAGTTGAACATTGCTTTTGATGGAGCAGTTTTGAAACACTCTTTTCGCAGAATCTGCAAGTGGTTATTTAGAGCGCTTTGAGGCCTACGCTGCAAATGGAAATATCTTCACATAAAAACTAGACAGAAGCATTCTCACAAATTCCTTTGTGATGTGTGCATTCAACTCACAGAGATGAAGCTTCCTTTTCACAGGGCACTTTTGAAACACTGTGTTTGTGGGAACTACAAGTGGATATTTGGAGTGATTGCGGCCTCTGGTGGAAAAGCAAATATCATCAAATGAAAACTACACATAGGCATTCTCAGAAACTTCTTTGTGTGTGTGCATTCAACTCACAGAGTTGAAGAGTCCTTTTGGTAGAGCAGTTTTGAAGCACTCTTTTTGTAGAATCTGCGAGTGGTTATTCGGAGAGCTTTGAGGCCCATGCTGGAAAAGGAAATATCTTCACATAAAAACTGGACAGAAGCATTCCCAGAAAATTCTCTGTGATGTGTGCATTCAACTCACAGAGTTGAGCCTGCCTTTTCATACAGCATTTTTGTAACACTCTTTCAGTATAATCTGCAAGTGGATATTTGGGGCGCTTTGAGGCCTATGCTGGAAAACGAAATATCTTCACATAAAAATTAGACGGAAGCATTATCAGAAACTTCTCTGTGATGTGCGCATTCAACTCTCAGGGTTGAACGTGCCTTTTGATACAGCCGTTTTCAAACGCTCGTTTTGTGGCATCTGCATTTCGGAATTTGGAGTGCTTTGAGGCCTATACTGGAAAAGGAAATATCCTCACATAGAAACTAGACAGAAGCATTCTCAGAAACTTCTTTGTGATGTGTGCATTCAACTCACAGGGTTCGACCTTCCTTTTGCTACAACAGTTTTGAAACACTCTTTTTGTAGAATCTGCAAGTGGTTATTTGGAGCGCTTCGAGGCCTATGAGTAAAAGGAAATATCTTCAGAGAAAACTAGCCAGAAGCATTCTCAGAAACTTCTGTGGGATGAGTACATTCCACTCACAGAGTTGAACGTTCCCTTTCACCGAGCAGTTCTGAAACACTCTTTTTGTAGAATCTGCAAGTGGCTACTTAGAGCGCTTTGAGACCTATGCTGGAAAGTGAAATATCTTCACATAAAAACTAGACAGAAGCATTCCCAGAAACTTCTCTGTGAAGTGTGCATTCAATTCACAGAGCTGAATCTTTCTTTTGATAGAGAAGTTTTGAGACACTCTTTCTGTAGAATCTGCAAGTGAATATCTGGAGCGCTTTGAGTCCTAGGCTGGAAAAGAAAGTATCTTCACATAGAAACTAGACAGAAGCATTCTCAAAGACTTCTCTGTGATGTGTGCATTCAACTCACAGAGTTGAAACATCCTTTTGATTTGGCAGTTTTAAAACAATCATTTTGTAGAATCTGCTAGTGGATATTTGCAGTATTTTGAGGCATATGCAGGAAAAGGTAATATCTTCACTTGAAAACTAGACAGAGGCATTCTCAGAAACTTCTTTCTGATGTGTGCCTTGAACTTCCGGAGTTGAACCTTCCTCTTCATAGAGCAGTTATATAATAGTCTTTAAGTATAATCTGCAAGTGGATATGTGGAGAACTTTGAGGACTGTGCTGGAAAAGGAAATGTCTTCCCATAGAAAGGAGACGGAAGCATTCTCAGAAGCTTCTCTGTGATGTCGGCATTCAACTCACAGAGTTGAACCTTCCTTTTGATAGAGCAGTTTTCAAACACACTTTGTGGATTCTGCCATTGGTTATTTGGAGAGTTTTGAGGCCTGTACTGGAAAAGGAAATATCTTCAGGTAAAAACTAGACAGAAGCATTCTCAGAAACTTCGTTGTGATGTTTGCATTCAACTCACGGAGTTGAACCCTCTTTTTGATTGCGCAGTTTTAAATCACTGTCTTTGTTGAATCTCCAAGTGGATATTTGGAGCGATTTGGGGCATATTCTGGAAAAGGAAATATCCTCACTTGAAAACTAGATAGAAGAAGTCCCAGAAACTCCTTTGTGACGTCTGCTTTCGACTCACAGAGTTGAACCTTCCTTTTCACAGAGCAGTTTGGAAACACTCTTTTCGTAGAATCTGCGAGTGGTTATTCGGAGAGCTTCGAGGCCCATGCTGGAAATGGAAATACCTTCACATAAAAACTAGACAGAAGCGTTCTCAGAAATTTCTCTGTGATGTGTGCATTGAACTCACAGAGTTGATCCTTCCTATTCATAGAGCATTTTTGTAACACTGTTTTAGGAGAATCCGCAAGTGGATTCTTGGGGAGATTTGAGGCCTATGCTGGAAAACGAAATATCTTCACATAGAAACTAGACGGAAGCATTATCAGAAACTTCTCTGTGATGTGTGCATTAAACTCACAGAGTTGAACATTGCTTTTGATGGAGCAGTTTTGAAACACTCTTTTCGCAGAATCTGCAAGTGGTTATTTAGAGCGCTTTGAGGCCTACGCTGCAAATGGAAATATCTTCACATAAAAACTAGACAGAAGCATTCTCACAAATTCCTTTGTGATGTGTGCATTCAACTCACAGCGATGAAGCTTCCTTTTCACAGGGCACTTTTGAAACACTGTGTTTGTGGGAACTACAAGTGGATATTTGGAGTGATTGCGGCCTCTGGTGGAAAAGCAAATATCATCAAATGAAAACTACACATAGGCATTCTCAGAAACTTCTTTGTGTGTGTGCATTCAACTCACAGAGTTGAAGAGTCCTTTTGGTAGAGCAGTTTTGAAGCACTCTTTTTGTAGAATCTGCGAGTGGTTATTCGGAGAGCTTTGAGGCCCATGCTGGAAAAGGAAATATCTTCACATAAAAACTGGACAGAAGCATTCCCAGAAAATTCTCTGTGATGTGTGCATTCAACTCACAGAGTTGAGCCTGCCTTTTCATACAGCATTTTTGTAACACTCTTTCAGTATAATCTGCAAGTGGATATTTGGGGCGCTTTGAGGCCTATGCTGGAAAACGAAATATCTTCACATAAAAATTAGACGGAAGCATTATCAGAAACTTCTCTGTGATGTGCGCATTCAACTCTCAGGGTTGAACGTGCCTTTTGATACAGCCGTTTTCAAACGCTCGTTTTGTGGCATCTGCATTTCGGAATTTGGAGTGCTTTGAGGCCTATACTGGAAAAGGAAATATCCTCACATAGAAACTAGACAGAAGCATTCTCAGAAACTTCTTTGTGATGTGTGCATTCAACTCACAGGGTTCGACCTTCCTTTTGCTACAACAGTTTTGAAACACTCTTTTTGTAGAATCTGCAAGTGGTTATTTGGAGCGCTTCGAGGCCTATGAGTAAAAGGAAATATCTTCAGAGAAAACTAGCCAGAAACATTCTCAGAAACTTCTGTGTGATGAGTACATTCCACTCACAGAGTTCAACGTTCCCTTTCACCGAGCAGTTCTGAAACACTCTTTTTGTAGAATCTGCAAGTGGCTACTTAGAGCGCTTTGAGACCTATGCTGGAAAGTGAAATATCTTCACATAAAAACTAGACAGAAGCATTCCCAGAAACTTCTCTGTGAAGTGTGCATTCAATTCACAGAGCTGAATCTTTCTTTTGATAGAGAAGTTTTGAGACACTCTTTCTGTAGAATCTGCAAGTGAATATCTGGAGCGCTTTGAGTCCTAGGCTGGAAAAGAAAGTATCTTCACATAGAAACTAGACAGAAGCATTCTCAAAGACTTCTCTGTGATGTGTGCATTCAAGTCACAGAGTTGAAACATCCTTTTGATTTGGCAGTTTTAAAACAATCATTTTGTAGAATCTGCTAGTGGATATTTGCCGTATTTTGAGGCATATGCAGGAAAAGGTAATATCTTCACTTGAAAACTAGACAGAGGCATTCTCAGAAACTTCTTTCTGATGTGTGCCTTGAACTTCCGGAGTTGAACCTTCCTCTTCATAGAGCAGTTTTATAATAGTCTTTAAGTATAATCTGCAAGTGGATATGTGGAGAACTTTGAGGACTGTGCTGGAAAAGGAAATGTCTTCCCATAGAAAGGAGACGGAAGCATTCTCAGAAGCTTCTCTGTGATGTCGGCATTCAACTCACAGAGTTGAACCTTCCTTTTGATAGAGCAGTTTTCAAACACACTTTGTGGATTCTGCCATTGGTTATTTGGAGAGTTTTGAGGCCTGTACTGGAAAAGGAAATATCTTCAGGTAAAAACTAGACAGAAGCATTCTCAGAAACTTCGTTGTGATGTTTGCATTCAACTCACGGAGTTGAACCCTCTTTTTGATTGCGCAGTTTTAAATCACTGTCTCTGTTGAATCTCCAAGTGGATATTTGGAGCGATTTGGGGCATATTCTGGAAAAGGAAATATCCTCACTTGAAAACTAGATAGAAGAAGTCCCAGAAACTCCTTTGTGACGTCTGCTTTCGACTCACAGAGTTGAACCTTCCTTTTCACAGAGCAGTTTGGAAACACTCTTTTTGTAGAATCTGCGAGTGGTTATTCGGAGAGCTTCGAGGCCCATGCTGGAAATGGAAATACCTTCACATAAAAACTAGACAGAAGCGTTCTCAGAAATTTCTCTGTGATGTGTGCATTGAACTCACAGAGTTGATCCTTCCTATTCATAGAGCATTTTTGTAACACTGTTTTAGGAGAATCCGCAAGTGGATTCTTGGGGAGATTTGAGGCCTATGCTGGAAAACGAAATATCTTCACATAGAAACTAGACGGAAGCATTATCAGAAACTTCTCTGTGATGTGTGCATTAAACTCACAGAGTTGAACATTGCTTTTGATGGAGCAGTTTTGAAACACTCTTTTCGCAGAATCTGCAAGTGGTTATTTAGAGCGCTTTGAGGCCTACGCTGCAAATGGAAATATCTTCACATAAAAACTAGACAGAAGCATTCTCACAAATTCCTTTGTGATGTGTGCATTCAACTCACAGAGATGAAGCTTCCTTTTCACAGGGCACTTTTGAAACACTGTGTTTGTGGGAACTACAAGTGGATATTTGGAGTGATTGCGGCCTCTGGTGGAAAAGCAAATATCATCAAATGAAAACTACACATAGGCATTCTCAGAAACTTCTTTGTGTGTGTGCATTCAACTCACAGAGTTGAAGAGTCCTTTTGGTAGAGCAGTTTTGAAGCACTCTTTTTGTAGAATCTGCGAGTGGTTATTCGGAGAGCTTTGAGGCCCATGCTGGAAAGGGAAATATCTTCACATAAAAACTGGACAGAAGCATTCCCAGAAAATTCTCTGTGATGTGTGCATTCAACTCACAGAGTTGAGCCTGCCTTTTCATACAGCATTTTTGTAACACTCTTTCAGTATAATCTGCAAGTGGATATTTGGGGCGCTTTGAGGCCTATGCTGGAAAACGAAATATCTTCACATAAAAATTAGACGGAAGCATTATCAGAAACTTCTCTGTGATGTGCGCATTCAACTCTCAGGGTTGAACGTGCCTTTTGATACAGCCGTTTTCAAACGCTCGTTTTGTGGCATCTGCATTTCGGAATTTGGAGTGCTTTGAGGCCTATACTGGAAAAGGAAATATCCTCACATAGAAACTAGACAGAAGCATTCTCAGAAACTTCTTTGTGATGTGTGCATTCAACTCACAGGGTTCGACCTTCCTTTTGCTACAACAGTTTTGAAACACTCTTTTTGTAGAATCTGCAAGTGGTTATTTGGAGCGCTTCGAGGCCTATGAGTAAAAGGAAATATCTTCAGAGAAAACTAGCCAGAAGCATTCTCAGAAACTTCTGTGGGATGAGTACATTCCACTCACAGAGTTGAACGTTCCCTTTCACCGAGCAGTTCTGAAACACTCTTTTTGTAGAATCTGCAAGTGGCTACTTAGAGCGCTTTGAGACCTATGCTGGAAAGTGAAATATCTTCACATAAAAACTAGACAGAAGCATTCCCAGAAACTTCTCTGTGAAGTGTGCATTCAATTCACAGAGCTGAATCTTTCTTTTGATAGAGAAGTTTTGAGACACTCTTTCTGTAGAATCTGCAAGTGAATATCTGGAGCGCTTTGAGTCCTAGGCTGGAAAAGAAAGTATCTTCACATAGAAACTAGACAGAAGCATTCTCAAAGACTTCTCTGTGATGTGTGCATTCAACTCACAGAGTTGAAACATCCTTTTGATTTGGCAGTTTTAAAACAATCATTTTGTAGAATCTGCTAGTGGATATTTGCCGTATTTTGAGGCATATGCAGGAAAAGGTAATATCTTCACTTGAAAACTAGACAGAGGCATTCTCAGAAACTTCTTTCTGATGTGTGCCTTGAACTTCCGGAGTTGAACCTTCCTCTTCATAGAGCAGTTATATAATAGTCTTTAAGTATAATCTGCAAGTGGATATGTGGAGAACTTTGAGGACTGTGCCGGAAAAGGAAATGTCTTCCCATAGAAAGGAGACGGAAGCATTCTCAGAAGCTTCTCTGTGATGTCGGCATTCAACTCACAGAGTTGAACCTTCCTTTTGATAGAGCAGTTTTCAAACACACTTTGTGGATTCTGCCATTGGTTATTTGGAGAGTTTTGAGGCCTGTACTGGAAAAGGAAATATCTTCAGGTAAAAACTAGACAGAAGCATTCTCAGAAACTTCGTTGTGATGTTTGCATTCAACTCACGGAGTTGAACCCTCTTTTTGATTGCGCAGTTTTAAATCACTGTCTTTGTTGAATCTCCAAGTGGATATTTGGAGCGATTTGGGGCATATTCTGGAAAAGGAAATATCCTCACTTGAAAACTAGATAGAAGAAGTCCCAGAAACTCCTTTGTGACGTCTGCTTTCGACTCACAGAGTTGAACCTTCCTTTTCACAGAGCAGTTTGGAAACACTCTTTTTGTAGAATCTGCGAGTGGTTATTCGGAGAGCTTCGAGGCCCATGCTGGAAATGGAAATACCTTCACATAAAAACTAGACAGAAGCGTTCTCAGAAATTTCTCTGTGATGTGTGCATTGAACTCACAGAGTTGATCCTTCCTATTCATAGAGCATTTTTGTAACACTGTTTTAGGAGAATCCGCAAGTGGATTCTTGGGGAGATTTGAGGCCTATGCTGGAAAACGAAATATCTTCACATAGAAACTAGACGGAAGCATTATCAGAAACTTCTCTGTGATGTGTGCATTAAACTCACAGAGTTGAACATTGCTTTTGATGGAGCAGTTTTGAAACACTCTTTTCGCAGAATCTGCAAGTGGTTATTTAGAGCGCTTTGAGGCCTACGCTGCAAATGGAAATATCTTCACATAAAAACTAGACAGAAGCATTCTCACAAATTCCTTTGTGATGTGTGCATTCAACTCACAGAGATGAAGCTTCCTTTTCACAGGGCACTTTTGAAACACTGTGTTTGTGGGAACTACAAGTGGATATTTGGAGTGATTGCGGCCTCTGGTGGAAAAGCAAATATCATCAAATGAAAACTACACATAGGCATTCTCAGAAACTTCTTTGTGTGTGTGCATTCAACTCACAGAGTTGAAGAGTCCTTTTGGTAGAGCAGTTTTGAAGCACTCTTTTTGTAGAATCTGCGAGTGGTTATTCGGAGAGCTTTGAGGCCCATGCTGGAAAAGGAAATATCTTCACATAAAAACTGGACAGAAGCATTCTCAGAAAATTCTCTGTGATGTGTGCATTCAACTCACAGAGTTGAGCCTGCCTTTTCATACAGCCTTTTTGTAACACTCTTTCAGTATAATCTGCAAGTGGATATTTGGGGCGCTTTGAGGCCTATGCTGGAAAACGAAATATCTTCACATAAAAATTAGACGGAAGCATTATCAGAAACTTCTCTGTGATGTGCGCATTCAACTCTCAGGGTTGAACGTGCCTTTTGATACAGCCGTTTTCAAACGCTCGTTTTGTGGCATCTGCATTTCGGAATTTGGAGTGCTTTGAGGCCTATACTGGAAAAGGAAATATCCTCACATAGAAACTAGACAGAAGCATTCTCAGAAACTTCTTTGTGATGTGTGCATTCAACTCACAGGGTTCGACCTTCCTTTTGCTACAACAGTTTTGAAACACTCTTTTTGTAGAATCTGCAAGTGGTTATTTGGAGCGCTTCGAGGCCTATGAGTAAAAGGAAATATCTTCAGAGAAAACTAGCCAGAAGCATTCTCAGAAACTTCTGTGGGATGAGTACATTCCACTCACAGAGTTGAACGTTCCCTTTCACCGAGCAGTTCTGAAACACTCTTTTTGTAGAATCTGCAAGTGGCTACTTAGAGCGCTTTGAGACCTATGCTGGAAAGTGAAATATCTTCACATAAAAACTAGACAGAAGCATTCCCAGAAACTTCTCTGTGAAGTGTGCATTCAATTCACAGAGCTGAATCTTTCTTTTGATAGAGAAGTTTTGAGACACTCTTTCTGTAGAATCTGCAAGTGAATATCTGGAGCGCTTTGAGTCCTAGGCTGGAAAAGAAAGTATCTTCACATAGAAACTAGACAGAAGCATTCTCAAAGACTTCTCTGTGATGTGTGCATTCAACTCACAGAGTTGAAACATCCTTTTGATTTGGCAGTTTTAAAACAATCATTTTGTAGAATCTGCTAGTGGATATTTGCCGTATTTTGAGGCATATGCAGGAAAAGGTAATATCTTCACTTGAAAACTAGACAGAGGCATTCTCAGAAACTTCTTTCTGATGTGTGCCTTGAACTTCCGGAGTTGAACCTTCCTCTTCATAGAGCAGTTATATAATAGTCTTTAAGTATAATCTGCAAGTGGATATGTGGAGAACTTTGAGGACTGTGCCGGAAAAGGAAATGTCTTCCCATAGAAAGGAGACGGAAGCATTCTCAGAAGCTTCTCTGTGATGTCGGCATTCAACTCACAGAGTTGAACCTTCCTTTTGATAGAGCAGTTTTCAAACACACTTTGTGGATTCTGCCATTGGTTATTTGGAGAGTTTTGAGGCCTGTACTGGAAAAGGAAATATCTTCAGGTAAAAACTAGACAGAAGCATTCTCAGAAACTTCGTTGTGATGTTTGCATTCAACTCACGGAGTTGAACCCTCTTTTTGATTGCGCAGTTTTAAATCACTGTCTTTGTTGAATCTCCAAGTGGATATTTGGAGCGATTTGGGGCATATTCTGGAAAAGGAAATATCCTCACTTGAAAACTAGATAGAAGAAGTCCCAGAAACTCCTTTGTGACGTCTGCTTTCGACTCACAGAGTTGAACCTTCCTTTTCACAGAGCAGTTTGGAAACACTCTTTTTGTAGAATCTGCGAGTGGTTATTCGGAGAGCTTCGAGGCCCATGCTGGAAATGGAAATACCTTCACATAAAAACTAGACAGAAGCGTTCTCAGAAATTTCTCTGTGATGTGTGCATTGAACTCACAGAGTTGATCCTTCCTATTCATAGAGGATTTTTGTAACACTGTTTTAGGAGAATCCGCAAGTGGATTCTTGGGGAGATTTGAGGCCTATGCTGGAAAACGAAATATCTTCACATAGAAACTAGACGGAAGCATTATCAGAAACTTCTCTGTGATGTGTGCATTAAACTCACAGAGTTGAACATTGCTTTTGATGGAGCAGTTTTGAAACACTCTTTTCGCAGAATCTGCAAGTGGTTATTTAGAGCGCTTTGAGGCCTACGCTGCAAATGGAAATATCTTCACATAAAAACTAGACAGAAGCATTCTCACAAATTCCTTTGTGATGTGTGCATTCAACTCACAGCGATGAAGCTTCCTTTTCACAGGGCACTTTTGAAACACTGTGTTTGTGGGAACTACAAGTGGATATTTGGAGTGATTGCGGCCTCTGGTGGAAAAGCAAATATCATCAAATGAAAACTACACATAGGCATTCTCAGAAACTTCTTTGTGTGTGTGCATTCAACTCACAGAGTTGAAGAGTCCTTTTGGTAGAGCAGTTTTGAAGCACTCTTTTTGTAGAATCTGCGAGTGGTTATTCGGAGAGCTTTGAGGCCCATGCTGGAAAAGGAAATATCTTCACATAAAAACTGGACAGAAGCATTCCCAGAAAATTCTCTGTGATGTGTGCATTCAACTCACAGAGTTGAGCCTGCCTTTTCATACAGCATTTTTGTAACACTCTTTCAGTATAATCTGCAAGTGGATATTTGGGGCGCTTTGAGGCCTATGCTGGAAAACGAAATATCTTCACATAAAAATTAGACGGAAGCATTATCAGAAACTTCTCTGTGATGTGCGCATTCAACTCTCAGGGTTGAACGTGCCTTTTGATACAGCCGTTTTCAAACGCTCGTTTTGTGGCATCTGCATTTCGGAATTTGGAGTGCTTTGAGGCCTATACTGGAAAAGGAAATATCCTCACATAGAAACTAGACAGAAGCATTCTCAGAAACTTCTTTGTGATGTGTGCATTCAACTCACAGGGTTCGACCTTCCTTTTGCTACAACAGTTTTGAAACACTCTTTTTGTAGAATCTGCAAGTGGTTATTTGGAGCGCTTCGAGGCCTATGAGTAAAAGGAAATATCTTCAGAGAAAACTAGCCAGAAACATTCTCAGAAACTTCTGTGTGATGAGTACATTCCACTCACAGAGTTCAACGTTCCCTTTCACCGAGCAGTTCTGAAACACTCTTTTTGTAGAATCTGCAAGTGGCTACTTAGAGCGCTTTGAGACCTATGCTGGAAAGTGAAATATCTTCACATAAAAACTAGACAGAAGCATTCCCAGAAACTTCTCTGTGAAGTGTGCATTCAATTCACAGAGCTGAATCTTTCTTTTGATAGAGAAGTTTTGAGACACTCTTTCTGTAGAATCTGCAAGTGAATATCTGGAGCGCTTTGAGTCCTAGGCTGGAAAAGAAAGTATCTTCACATAGAAACTAGACAGAAGCATTCTCAAAGACTTCTCTGTGATGTGTGCATTCAAGTCACAGAGTTGAAACATCCTTTTGATTTGGCAGTTTTAAAACAATCATTTTGTAGAATCTGCTAGTGGATATTTGCCGTATTTTGAGGCATATGCAGGAAAAGGTAATATCTTCACTTGAAAACTAGACAGAGGCATTCTCAGAAACTTCTTTCTGATGTGTGCCTTGAACTTCCGGAGTTGAACCTTCCTCTTCATAGAGCAGTTTTATAATAGTCTTTAAGTATAATCTGCAAGTGGATATGTGGAGAACTTTGAGGACTGTGCTGGAAAAGGAAATGTCTTCCCATAGAAAGGAGACGGAAGCATTCTCAGAAGCTTCTCTGTGATGTCGGCATTCAACTCACAGAGTTGAACCTTCCTTTTGATAGAGCAGTTTTCAAACACACTTTGTGGATTCTGCCATTGGTTATTTGGAGAGTTTTGAGGCCTGTACTGGAAAAGGAAATATCTTCAGGTAAAAACTAGACAGAAGCATTCTCAGAAACTTCGTTGTGATGTTTGCATTCAACTCACGGAGTTGAACCCTCTTTTTGATTGCGCAGTTTTAAATCACTGTCTTTGTTGAATCTCCAAGTGGATATTTGGAGCGATTTGGGGCATATTCTGGAAAAGGAAATATCCTCACTTGAAAACTAGATAGAAGAAGTCCCAGAAACTCCTTTGTGACGTCTGCTTTCGACTCACAGAGTTGAACCTTCCTTTTCACAGAGCAGTTTGGAAACACTCTTTTCGTAGAATCTGCGAGTGGTTATTCGGAGAGCTTCGAGGCCCATGCTGGAAATGGAAATACCTTCACATAAAAACTAGACAGAAGCGTTCTCAGAAATTTCTCTGTGATGTGTGCATTGAACTCACAGAGTTGATCCTTCCTATTCATAGAGCATTTTTGTAACACTGTTTTAGGAGAATCCGCAAGTGGATTCTTGGGGAGATTTGAGGCCTATGCTGGAAAACGAAATATCTTCACATAGAAACTAGACGGAAGCATTATCAGAAACTTCTCTGTGATGTGTGCATTAAACTCACAGAGTTGAACATTGCTTTTGATGGAGCAGTTTTGAAACACTCTTTTCGCAGAATCTGCAAGTGGTTATTTAGAGCGCTTTGAGGCCTACGCTGCAAATGGAAATATCTTCACATAAAAACTAGACAGAAGCATTCTCACAAATTCCTTTGTGATGTGTGCATTCAACTCACAGCGATGAAGCTTCCTTTTCACAGGGCACTTTTGAAACACTGTGTTTGTGGGAACTACAAGTGGATATTTGGAGTGATTGCGGCCTCTGGTGGAAAAGCAAATATCATCAAATGAAAACTACACATAGGCATTCTCAGAAACTTCTTTGTGTGTGTGCATTCAACTCACAGAGTTGAAGAGTCCTTTTGGTAGAGCAGTTTTGAAGCACTCTTTTTGTAGAATCTGCGAGTGGTTATTCGGAGAGCTTTGAGGCCCATGCTGGAAAAGGAAATATCTTCACATAAAAACTGGACAGAAGCATTCTCAGAAAATTCTCTGTGATGTGTGCATTCAACTCACAGAGTTGAGCCTGCCTTTTCATACAGCCTTTTTGTAACACTCTTTCAGTATAATCTGCAAGTGGATATTTGGGGCGCTTTGAGGCCTATGCTGGAAATCGAAATATCTTCACATAAAAATTAGACGGAAGCATTATCAGAAACTTCTCTGTGATGTGCGCATTCAACTCTCAGGGTTGAACGTGCCTTTTGATACAGCCGTTTTCAAACGCTCGTTTTGTGGCATCTGCATTTCGGAATTTGGAGTGCTTTGAGGCCTATACTGGAAAAGGAAATATCCTCACATAGAAACTAGACAGAAGCATTCTCAGAAACTACTTTGTGATGTGTGCATTCAACTCACAGGGTTCGACCTTCCTTTTGCTACAACAGTTTTGAAACACTCTTTTTGTAGAATCTGCAAGTGGTTATTTGGAGCGCTTCGAGGCCTATGAGTAAAAGGAAATATCTTCAGAGAAAACTAGCCAGAAGCATTCTCAGAAACTTCTGTGTGATGAGTACATTCCACTCACAGAGTTGAACGTTCCCTTTCACCGAGCAGTTCTGAAACACTCTTTTTGTAGAATCTGCAAGTGGCTACTTAGAGCGCTTTGAGACCTATGCTGGAAAGTGAAATATCTTCACATAAAAACTAGACAGAAGCATTCCCAGAAACTTCTCTGTGAAGTGTGCATTCAATTCACAGAGCTGAATCTTTCTTTTGATAGAGAAGTTTTGAGACACTCTTTCTGTAGAATCTGCAAGTGAATATCTGGAGCGCTTTGAGTCCTAGGCTGGAAAAGAAAGTATCTTCACACAGAAACTAGACAGAAGCATTCTCAAAGACTTCTCTGTGATGTGTGCATTCAACTCACAGAGTTGAAACATCCTTTTGATTTGGCAGTTTTAAAACAATCATTTTGTAGAATCTGCTAGTGGATATTTGCCGTATTTTGAGGCATATGCAGGAAAAGGTAATATCTTCACTTGAAAACTAGACAGAGGCATTCTCAGAAACTTCTTTCTGATGTGTGCCTTGAACTTCCGGAGTTGAACCTTCCTCTTCATAGAGCAGTTATATGATAGTCTTTAAGTATAATCTGCAAGTGGATATGTGGAGAACTTTGAGGACTGTGCTGGAAAAGGAAATGTCTTCCCATAGAAAGGAGACGGAAGCATTCTCAGAAGCTTCTCTGTGATGTCGGCATTCAACTCACAGGGTTGAACCTTCCTTTTGATAGAGCAGTTTTCAAACACACTTTGTGGATTCTGCAATTGGTTATTTGGAGAGTTTTGAGGCCTGTACTGGAAAAGGAAATATCTGCAGGTAAAAACTAGACAGAAGCATTCTCAGAAACTTCGTTGTGATGTTTGCATTCAACTCACGGAGTTGAACCCTCTTTTTGATTGCGCAGTTTTAAATCACTGTCTTTGTTGAATCTCCAAGTGGATATTTGGAGCGATTTGGGGCATATTCTGGAAAAGGAAATATCCTCACTTGAAAACTAGATAGAAGAAGTCCCAGAAACTCCTTTGTGACGTCTGCTTTCGACTCACAGAGTTGAACCTTCCTTTTCACAGAGCAGTTTGGAAACACTCTTTTCGTAGAATCTGCGAGTGGTTATTCGGAGAGCTTCGAGGCCCATGCTGGAAATGGAAATACCTTCACATAAAAACTAGACAGAAGCGTTCTCAGAAATTTCTCTGTGATGTGTGCATTGAACTCACAGAGTTGATCCTTCCTATTCATAGAGCATTTTTGTAACACTGTTTTAGGAGAATCCGCAAGTGGATTCTTGGGGAGATTTGAGGCCTATGCTGGAAAACGAAATATCTTCACATAGAAACTAGACGGAAGCATTATCAGAAACTTCTCTGTGATGTGTGCATTAAACTCACAGAGTTGAACATTGCTTTTGATGGAGCAGTTTTGAAACACTCTTTTCGCAGAATCTGCAAGTGGTTATTTAGAGCGCTTTGAGGCCTACGCTGCAAATGGAAATATCTTCACATAAAAACTAGACAGAAGCATTCTCACAAATTCCTTTGTGATGTGTGCATTCAACTCACAGAGATGAAGCTTCCTTTTCACAGGGCACTTTTGAAACACTGTGTTTGTGGGAACTACAAGTGGATATTTGGAGTGATTGCGGCCTCTGGTGGAAAAGCAAATATCATCAAATGAAAACTACACATAGGCATTCTCAGAAACTTCTTTGTGTGTGTGCATTCAACTCACAGAGTTGAAGAGTCCTTTTGGTAGAGCAGTTTTGAAGCACTCTTTTTGTAGAATCTGCGAGTGGTTATTCGGAGAGCTTTGAGGCCCATGCTGGAAAAGGAAATATCTTCACATAAAAACTGGACAGAAGCATTCCCAGAAAATTCTCTGTGATGTGTGCATTCAACTCACAGAGTTGAGCCTGCCTTTTCATACAGCATTTTTGTAACACTCTTTCAGTATAATCTGCAAGTGGATATTTGGGGCGCTTTGAGGCCTATGCTGGAAAACGAAATATCTTCACATAAAAATTAGACGGAAGCATTATCAGAAACTTCTCTGTGATGTGCGCATTCAACTCTCAGGGTTGAACGTGCCTTTTGATACAGCCGTTTTCAAACGCTCGTTTTGTGGCATCTGCATTTCGGAATTTGGAGTGCTTTGAGGCCTATACTGGAAAAGGAAATATCCTCACATAGAAACTAGACAGAAGCATTCTCAGAAACTTCTTTGTGATGTGTGCATTCAACTCACAGGGTTCGACCTTCCTTTTGCTACAACAGTTTTGAAACACTCTTTTTGTAGAATCTGCAAGTGGTTATTTGGAGCGCTTCGAGGCCTATGAGTAAAAGGAAATATCTTCAGAGAAAACTAGCCAGAAACATTCTCAGAAACTTCTGTGTGATGAGTACATTCCACTCACAGAGTTCAACGTTCCCTTTCACCGAGCAGTTCTGAAACACTCTTTTTGTAGAATCTGCAAGTGGCTACTTAGAGCGCTTTGAGACCTATGCTGGAAAGTGAAATATCTTCACATAAAAACTAGACAGAAGCATTCCCAGAAACTTCTCTGTGAAGTGTGCATTCAATTCACAGAGCTGAATCTTTCTTTTGATAGAGAAGTTTTGAGACACTCTTTCTGTAGAATCTGCAAGTGAATATCTGGAGCGCTTTGAGTCCTAGGCTGGAAAAGAAAGTATCTTCACATAGAAACTAGACAGAAGCATTCTCAAAGACTTCTCTGTGATGTGTGCATTCAAGTCACAGAGTTGAAACATCCTTTTGATTTGGCAGTTTTAAAACAATCATTTTGTAGAATCTGCTAGTGGATATTTGCCGTATTTTGAGGCATATGCAGGAAAAGGTAATATCTTCACTTGAAAACTAGACAGAGGCATTCTCAGAAACTTCTTTCTGATGTGTGCCTTGAACTTCCGGAGTTGAACCTTCCTCTTCATAGAGCAGTTTTATAATAGTCTTTAAGTATAATCTGCAAGTGGATATGTGGAGAACTTTGAGGACTGTGCTGGAAAAGGAAATGTCTTCCCATAGAAAGGAGACGGAAGCATTCTCAGAAGCTTCTCTGTGATGTCGGCATTCAACTCACAGAGTTGAACCTTCCTTTTGATAGAGCAGTTTTCAAACACACTTTGTGGATTCTGCCATTGGTTATTTGGAGAGTTTTGAGGCCTGTACTGGAAAAGGAAATATCTTCAGGTAAAAACTAGACAGAAGCATTCTCAGAAACTTCGTTGTGATGTTTGCATTCAACTCACGGAGTTGAACCCTCTTTTTGATTGCGCAGTTTTAAATCACTGTCTTTGTTGAATCTCCAAGTGGATATTTGGAGCGATTTGGGGCATATTCTGGAAAAGGAAATATCCTCACTTGAAAACTAGATAGAAGAAGTCCCAGAAACTCCTTTGTGACGTCTGCTTTCGACTCACAGAGTTGAACCTTCCTTTTCACAGAGCAGTTTGGAAACACTCTTTTTGTAGAATCTGCGAGTGGTTATTCGGAGAGCTTCGAGGCCCATGCTGGAAATGGAAATACCTTCACATAAAAACTAGACAGAAGCGTTCTCAGAAATTTCTCTGTGATGTGTGCATTGAACTCACAGAGTTGATCCTTCCTATTCATAGAGCATTTTTGTAACACTGTTTTAGGAGAATCCGCAAGTGGATTCTTGGGGAGATTTGAGGCCTATGCTGGAAAACGAAATATCTTCACATAGAAACTAGACGGAAGCATTATCAGAAACTTCTCTGTGATGTGTGCATTAAACTCACAGAGTTGAACATTGCTTTTGATGGAGCAGTTTTGAAACACTCTTTTCGCAGAATCTGCAAGTGGTTATTTAGAGCGCTTTGAGGCCTACGCTGCAAATGGAAATATCTTCACATAAAAACTAGACAGAAGCATTCTCACAAATTCCTTTGTGATGTGTGCATTCAACTCACAGAGATGAAGCTTCCTTTTCACAGGGCACTTTTGAAACACTGTGTTTGTGGGAACTACAAGTGGATATTTGGAGTGATTGCGGCCTCTGGTGGAAAAGCAAATATCATCAAATGAAAACTACACATAGGCATTCTCAGAAACTTCTTTGTGTGTGTGCATTCAACTCACAGAGTTGAAGAGTCCTTTTGGTAGAGCAGTTTTGAAGCACTCTTTTTGTAGAATCTGCGAGTGGTTATTCGGAGAGCTTTGAGGCCCATGCTGGAAAGGGAAATATCTTCACATAAAAACTGGACAGAAGCATTCCCAGAAAATTCTCTGTGATGTGTGCATTCAACTCACAGAGTTGAGCCTGCCTTTTCATACAGCATTTTTGTAACACTCTTTCAGTATAATCTGCAAGTGGATATTTGGGGCGCTTTGAGGCCTATGCTGGAAAACGAAATATCTTCACATAAAAATTAGACGGAAGCATTATCAGAAACTTCTCTGTGATGTGCGCATTCAACTCTCAGGGTTGAACGTGCCTTTTGATACAGCCGTTTTCAAACGCTCGTTTTGTGGCATCTGCATTTCGGAATTTGGAGTGCTTTGAGGCCTATACTGGAAAAGGAAATATCCTCACATAGAAACTAGACAGAAGCATTCTCAGAAACTTCTTTGTGATGTGTGCATTCAACTCACAGGGTTCGACCTTCCTTTTGCTACAACAGTTTTGAAACACTCTTTTTGTAGAATCTGCAAGTGGTTATTTGGAGCGCTTCGAGGCCTATGAGTAAAAGGAAATATCTTCAGAGAAAACTAGCCAGAAGCATTCTCAGAAACTTCTGTGTGATGAGTACATTCCACTCACAGAGTTGAACGTTCCCTTTCACCGAGCAGTTCTGAAACACTCTTTTTGTAGAATCTGCAAGTGGCTACTTAGAGCGCTTTGAGACCTATGCTGGAAAGTGAAATATCTTCACATAAAAACTAGACAGAAGCATTCCCAGAAACTTCTCTGTGAAGTGTGCATTCAATTCACAGAGCTGAATCTTTCTTTTGATAGAGAAGTTTTGAGACACTCTTTCTGTAGAATCTGCAAGTGAATATCTGGAGCGCTTTGAGTCCTAGGCTGGAAAAGAAAGTATCTTCACATAGAAACTAGACAGAAGCATTCTCAAAGACTTCTCTGTGATGTGTGCATTCAACTCACAGAGTTGAAACATCCTTTTGATTTGGCAGTTTTAAAACAATCATTTTGTAGAATCTGCTAGTGGATATTTGCCGTATTTTGAGGCATATGCAGGAAAAGGTAATATCTTCACTTGAAAACTAGACAGAGGCATTCTCAGAAACTTCTTTCTGATGTGTGCCTTGAACTTCCGGAGTTGAACCTTCCTCTTCATAGAGCAGTTATATAATAGTCTTTAAGTATAATCTGCAAGTGGATATGTGGAGAACTTTGAGGACTGTGCCGGAAAAGGAAATGTCTTCCCATAGAAAGGAGACGGAAGCATTCTCAGAAGCTTCTCTGTGATGTCGGCATTCAACTCACAGAGTTGAACCTTCCTTTTGATAGAGCAGTTTTCAAACACACTTTGTGGATTCTGCCATTGGTTATTTGGAGAGTTTTGAGGCCTGTACTGGAAAAGGAAATATCTTCAGGTAAAAACTAGACAGAAGCATTCTCAGAAACTTCGTTGTGATGTTTGCATTCAACTCATGGAGTTGAACCCTCTTTTTGATTGCGCAGTTTTAAATCACTGTCTTTGTTGAATCTCCAAGTGGATATTTGGAGCGATTTGGGGCATATTCTGGAAAAGGAAATATCCTCACTTGAAAACTAGATAGAAGAAGTCCCAGAAACTCCTTTGTGACGTCTGCTTTCGACTCACAGAGTTGAACCTTCCTTTTCACAGAGCAGTTTGGAAACACTCTTTTTGTAGAATCTGCGAGTGGTTATTCGGAGAGCTTCGAGGCCCATGCTGGAAATGGAAATACCTTCACATAAAAACTAGACAGAAGCGTTCTCAGAAATTTCTCTGTGATGTGTGCATTGAACTCACAGAGTTGATCCTTCCTATTGATAGAGGATTTTTGTAACACTGTTTTAGGAGAATCCGCAAGTGGATTCTTGGGGAGATTTGAGGCCTATGCTGGAAAACGAAATATCTTCACATAGAAACTAGACGGAAGCATTATCAGAAACTTCTCTGTGATGTGTGCATTAAACTCACAGAGTTGAACATTGCTTTTGATGGAGCAGTTTTGAAACACTCTTTTCGCAGAATCTGCAAGTGGTTATTTAGAGCGCTTTGAGGCCTACGCTGCAAATGGAAATATCTTCACATAAAAACTAGACAGAAGCATTCTCACAAATTCCTTTGTGATGTGTGCATTCAACTCACAGAGATGAAGCTTCCTTTTCACAGGGCACTTTTGAAACACTGTGTTTGTGGGAACTACAAGTGGATATTTGGAGTGATTGCGGCCTCTGGTGGAAAAGCAAATATCATCAAATGAAAACTACACATAGGCATTCTCAGAAACTTCTTTGTGTGTGTGCATTCAACTCACAGAGTTGAAGAGTCCTTTTGGTAGAGCAGTTTTGAAGCACTCTTTTTGTAGAATCTGCGAGTGGTTATTCGGAGAGCTTTGAGGCCCATGCTGGAAAAGGAAATATCTTCACATAAAAACTGGACAGAAGCATTCTCAGAAAATTCTCTGTGATGTGTGCATTCAACTCACAGAGTTGAGCCTGCCTTTTCATACAGCCTTTTTGTAACACTCTTTTAGTATAATCTGCAAGTGGATATTTGGGGCGCTTTGAGGCCTATGCTGGAAAACGAAATATCTTCACATAAAAATTAGACGGAAGCATTATCAGAAACTTCTCTGTGATGTGCGCATTCAACTCTCAGGGTTGAACGTGCCTTTTGATACAGCCGTTTTCAAACGCTCGTTTTGTGGCATCTGCATTTCGGAATTTGGAGTGCTTTGAGGCCTATACTGGAAAAGGAAATATCCTCACATAGAAACTAGACAGAAGCATTCTCAGAAACTTCTTTGTGATGTGTGCATTCAACTCACAGGGTTCGACCTTCCTTTTGCTACAACAGTTTTGAAACACTCTTTTTGTAGAATCTGCAAGTGGTTATTTGGAGCGCTTCGAGGCCTATGAGTAAAAGGAAATATCTTCAGAGAAAACTAGCCAGAAGCATTCTCAGAAACTTCTGTGTGATGAGTACATTCCACTCACAGAGTTGAACGTTCCCTTTCACCGAGCAGTTCTGAAACACTCTTTTTGTAGAATCTGCAAGTGGCTACTTAGAGCGCTTTGAGACCTATGCTGGAAAGTGAAATATCTTCACATAAAAACTAGACAGAAGCATTCCCAGAAACTTCTCTGTGAAGTGTGCATTCAATTCACAGAGCTGAATCTTTCTTTTGATAGAGAAGTTTTGAGACACTCTTTCTGTAGAATCTGCAAGTGAATATCTGGAGCGCTTTGAGTCCTAGGCTGGAAAAGAAAGTATCTTCACATAGAAACTAGACAGAAGCATTCTCAAAGACTTCTCTGTGATGTGTGCATTCAACTCACAGAGTTGAAACATCCTTTTGATTTGGCAGTTTTAAAACAATCATTTTGTAGAATCTGCTAGTGGATATTTGCCGTATTTTGAGGCATATGCAGGAAAAGGTAATATCTTCACTTGAAAACTAGACAGAGGCATTCTCAGAAACTTCTTTCTGATGTGTGCCTTGAACTTCCGGAGTTGAACCTTCCTCTTCATAGAGCAGTTATATAATAGTCTTTAAGTATAATCTGCAAGTGGATATGTGGAGAACTTTGAGGACTGTGCCGGAAAAGGAAATGTCTTCCCATAGAAAGGAGACGGAAGCATTCTCAGAAGCTTCTCTGTGATGTCGGCATTCAACTCACAGAGTTGAACCTTCCTTTTGATAGAGCAGTTTTCAAACACACTTTGTGGATTCTGCAATTGGTTATTTGGAGAGTTTTGAGGCCTGTACTGGAAAAGGAAATATCTTCAGGTAAAAACTAGACAGAAGCATTCTCAGAAACTTCGTTGTGATGTTTGCATTCAACTCACGGAGTTGAACCCTCTTTTTGATTGCGCAGTTTTAAATCACTGTCTTTGTTGAATCTCCAAGTGGATATTTGGAGCGATTTGGGGCATATTCTGGAAAAGGAAATATCCTCACTTGAAAACTAGATAGAAGAAGTCCCAGAAACTCCTTTGTGACGTCTGCTTTCGACTCACAGAGTTGAACCTTCCTTTTCACAGAGCAGTTTGGAAACACTCTTTTTGTAGAATCTGCGAGTGGTTATTCGGAGAGCTTCGAGGCCCATGCTGGAAATGGAAATACCTTCACATAAAAACTAGACAGAAGCGTTCTCAGAAATTTCTCTGTGATGTGTGCATTGAACTCACAGAGTTGATCCTTCCTATTGATAGAGGATTTTTGTAACACTGTTTTAGGAGAATCCGCAAGTGGATTCTTGGGGAAATTTGAGGCCTATGCTGGAAAACGAAATATCTTCACATAGAAACTAGACGGAAGCATTATCAGAAACTTCTCTGTGATGTGTGCATTAAACTCACAGAGTTGAACATTGCTTTTGATGGAGCAGTTTTGAAACACTCTTTTCGCAGAATCTGCAAGTGGTTATTTAGAGCGCTTTGAGGCCTACGCTGCAAATGGAAATATCTTCACATAAAAACTAGACAGAAGCATTCTCACAAATTCCTTTGTGATGTGTGCATTCAACTCACAGAGATGAAGCTTCCTTTTCACAGGGCACTTTTGAAACACTGTGTTTGTGGGAACTACAAGTGGATATTTGGAGTGATTGCGGCCTCTGGTGGAAAAGCAAATATCATCAAATGAAAACTACACATAGGCATTCTCAGAAACTTCTTTGTGTGTGTGCATTCAACTCACAGAGTTGAAGAGTCCTTTTGGTAGAGCAGTTTTGAAGCACTCTTTTTGTAGAATCTGCGAGTGGTTATTCGGAGAGCTTTGAGGCCCATGCTGGAAAAGGAAATATCTTCACATAAAAACTGGACAGAAGCATTCTCAGAAAATTCTCTGTGATGTGTGCATTCAACTCACAGAGTTGAGCCTGCCTTTTCATACAGCCTTTTTGTAACACTCTTTCAGTATAATCTGCAAGTGGATATTTGGGGCGCTTTGAGGCCTATGCTGGAAAACGAAATATCTTCACATAAAAATTAGACGGAAGCATTATCAGAAACTTCTCTGTGATGTGCGCATTCAACTCTCAGGGTTGAACGTGCCTTTTGATACAGCCGTTTTCAAACGCTCGTTTTGTGGCATCTGCATTTCGGAATTTGGAGTGCTTTGAGGCCTATACTGGAAAAGGAAATATCCTCACATAGAAACTAGACAGAAGCATTCTCAGAAACTTCTTTGTGATGTGTGCATTCAACTCACAGGGTTCGACCTTCCTTTTGCTACAACAGTTTTGAAACACTCTTTTTGTAGAATCTGCAAGTGGTTATTTGGAGCGCTTCGAGGCCTATGAGTAAAAGGAAATATCTTCAGAGAAAACTAGCCAGAAGCATTCTCAGAAACTTCTGTGTGATGAGTACATTCCACTCACAGAGTTGAACGTTCCCTTTCACCGAGCAGTTCTGAAACACTCTTTTTGTAGAATCTGCAAGTGGCTACTTAGAGCGCTTTGAGACCTATGCTGGAAAGTGAAATATCTTCACATAAAAACTAGACAGAAGCATTCCCAGAAACTTCTCTGTGAAGTGTGCATTCAATTCACAGAGCTGAATCTTTCTTTTGATAGAGAAGTTTTGAGACACTCTTTCTGTAGAATCTGCAAGTGAATATCTGGAGCGCTTTGAGTCCTAGGCTGGAAAAGAAAGTATCTTCACATAGAAACTAGACAGAAGCATTCTCAAAGACTTCTCTGTGATGTGTGCATTCAACTCACAGAGTTGAAACATCCTTTTGATTTGGCAGTTTTAAAACAATCATTTTGTAGAATCTGCTAGTGGATATTTGCCGTATTTTGAGGCATATGCAGGAAAAGGTAATATCTTCACTTGAAAACTAGACAGAGGCATTCTCAGAAACTTCTTTCTGATGTGTGCCTTGAACTTCCGGAGTTGAACCTTCCTCTTCATAGAGCAGTTATATGATAGTCTTTAAGTATAATCTGCAAGTGGATATGTGGAGAACTTTGAGGACTGTGCTGGAAAAGGAAATGTCTTCCCATAGAAAGGAGACGGAAGCATTCTCAGAAGCTTCTCTGTGATGTCGGCATTCAACTCACAGGGTTGAACCTTCCTTTTGATAGAGCAGTTTTCAAACACACTTTGTGGATTCTGCAATTGGTTATTTGGAGAGTTTTGAGGCCTGTACTGGAAAAGGAAATATCTTCAGGTAAAAACTAGACAGAAGCATTCTCAGAAACTTCGTTGTGATGTTTGCATTCAACTCACGGAGTTGAACCCTCTTTTTGATTGCGCAGTTTTAAATCACTGTCTTTGTTGAATCTCCAAGTGGATATTTGGAGCGATTTGGGGCATATTCTGGAAAAGGAAATATCCTCACTTGAAAACTAGATAGAAGAAGTCCCAGAAACTCCTTTGTGACGTCTGCTTTCGACTCACAGAGTTGAACCTTCCTTTTCACAGAGCAGTTTGGAAACACTCTTTTCGTAGAATCTGCGAGTGGTTATTCGGAGAGCTTCGAGGCCCATGCTGGAAATGGAAATACCTTCACATAAAAACTAGACAGAAGCGTTCTCAGAAATTTCTCTGTGATGTGTGCATTGAACTCACAGAGTTGATCCTTCCTATTGATAGAGCATTTTTGTAACACTGTTTTAGGAGAATCCGCAAGTGGATTCTTGGGGAGATTTGAGGCCTATGCTGGAAAACGAAATATCTTCACATAGAAACTAGACGGAAGCATTATCAGAAACTTCTCTGTGATGTGTGCATTAAACTCACAGAGTTGAACATTGCTTTTGATGGAGCAGTTTTGAAACACTCTTTTCGCAGAATCTGCAAGTGGTTATTTAGAGCGCTTTGAGGCCTACGCTGCAAATGGAAATATCTTCACATAAAAACTAGACAGAAGCATTCTCACAAATTCCTTTGTGATGTGTGCATTCAACTCACAGAGATGAAGCTTCCTTTTCACAGGGCACTTTTGAAACACTGTGTTTGTGGGAACTACAAGTGGATATTTGGAGTGATTGCGGCCTCTGGTGGAAAAGCAAATATCATCAAATGAAAACTACACATAGGCATTCTCAGAAACTTCTTTGTGTGTGTGCATTCAACTCACAGAGTTGAAGAGTCCTTTTGGTAGAGCAGTTTTGAAGCACTCTTTTTGTAGAATCTGCGAGTGGTTATTCGGAGAGCTTTGAGGCCCATGCTGGAAAAGGAAATATCTTCACATAAAAACTGGACAGAAGCATTCTCAGAAAATTCTCTGTGATGTGTGCATTCAACTCACAGAGTTGAGCCTGCCTTTTCATACAGCCTTTTTGTAACACTCTTTCAGTATAATCTGCAAGTGGATATTTGGGGCGCTTTGAGGCCTATGCTGGAAATCGAAATATCTTCACATAAAAATTAGACGGAAGCATTATCAGAAACTTCTCTGTGATGTGCGCATTCAACTCTCAGGGTTGAACGTGCCTTTTGATACAGCCGTTTTCAAACGCTCGTTTTGTGGCATCTGCATTTCGGAATTTGGAGTGCTTTGAGGCCTATACTGGAAAAGGAAATATCCTCACATAGAAACTAGACAGAAGCATTCTCAGAAACTTCTTTGTGATGTGTGCATTCAACTCACAGGGTTCGACCTTCCTTTTGCTACAACAGTTTTGAAACACTCTTTTTGTAGAATCTGCAAGTGGTTATTTGGAGCGCTTCGAGGCCTATGAGTAAAAGGAAATATCTTCAGAGAAAACTAGCCAGAAGCATTCTCAGAAACTTCTGTGTGATGAGTACATTCCACTCACAGAGTTGAACGTTCCCTTTCACCGAGCAGTTCTGAAACACTCTTTTTGTAGAATCTGCAAGTGGCTACTTAGAGCGCTTTGAGACCTATGCTGGAAAGTGAAATATCTTCACATAAAAACTAGACAGAAGCATTCCCAGAAACTTCTCTGTGAAGTGTGCATTCAATTCACAGAGCTGAATCTTTCTTTTGATAGAGAAGTTTTGAGACACTCTTTCTGTAGAATCTGCAAGTGAATATCTGGAGCGCTTTGAGTCCTAGGCTGGAAAAGAAAGTATCTTCACACAGAAACTAGACAGAAGCATTCTCAAAGACTTCTCTGTGATGTGTGCATTCAACTCACAGAGTTGAAACATCCTTTTGATTTGGCAGTTTTAAAACAATCATTTTGTAGAATCTGCTAGTGGATATTTGCCGTATTTTGAGGCATATGCAGGAAAAGGTAATATCTTCACTTGAAAACTAGACAGAGGCATTCTCAGAAACTTCTTTCTGATGTGTGCCTTGAACTTCCGGAGTTGAACCTTCCTCTTCATAGAGCAGTTATATGATAGTCTTTAAGTATAATCTGCAAGTGGATATGTGGAGAACTTTGAGGACTGTGCTGGAAAAGGAAATGTCTTCCCATAGAAAGGAGACGGAAGCATTCTCAGAAGCTTCTCTGTGATGTCGGCATTCAACTCACAGGGTTGAACCTTCCTTTTGATAGAGCAGTTTTCAAACACACTTTGTGGATTCTGCAATTGGTTATTTGGAGAGTTTTGAGGCCTGTACTGGAAAAGGAAATATCTTCAGGTAAAAACTAGACAGAAGCATTCTCAGAAACTTCGTTGTGATGTTTGCATTCAACTCACGGAGTTGAACCCTCTTTTTGATTGCGCAGTTTTAAATCACTGTCTTTGTTGAATCTCCAAGTGGATATTTGGAGCGATTTGGGGCATATTCTGGAAAAGGAAATATCCTCACTTGAAAACTAGATAGAAGAAGTCCCAGAAACTCCTTTGTGACGTCTGCTTTCGACTCACAGAGTTGAACCTTCCTTTTCACAGAGCAGTTTGGAAACACTCTTTTCGTAGAATCTGCGAGTGGTTATTCGGAGAGCTTCGAGGCCCATGCTGGAAATGGAAATACCTTCACATAAAAACTAGACAGAAGCGTTCTCAGAAATTTCTCTGTGATGTGTGCATTGAACTCACAGAGTTGATCCTTCCTATTGATAGAGCATTTTTGTAACACTGTTTTAGGAGAATCCGCAAGTGGATTCTTGGGGAGATTTGAGGCCTATGCTGGAAAACGAAATATCTTCACATAGAAACTAGACGGAAGCATTATCAGAAACTTCTCTGCGATGTGTGCATTAAACTCACAGAGTTGAACATTGCTTTTGATGGAGCAGTTTTGAAACACTCTTTTCGCAGAATCTGCAAGTGGTTATTTAGAGCGCTTTGAGGCCTACGCTGCAAATGGAAATATCTTCACATAAAAACTAGACAGAAGCATTCTCACAAATTCCTTTGTGATGTGTGCATTCAACTCACAGAGATGAAGCTTCCTTTTCACAGGGCACTTTTGAAACACTGTGTTTGTGGGAACTACAAGTGGATATTTGGAGTGATTGCGGCCTCTGGTGGAAAAGCAAATATCATCAAATGAAAACTACACATAGGCATTCTCAGAAACTTCTTTGTGTGTGTGCATTCAACTCACAGAGTTGAAGAGTCCTTTTGGTAGAGCAGTTTTGAAGCACTCTTTTTGTAGAATCTGCGAGTGGTTATTCGGAGAGCTTTGAGGCCCATGCTGGAAAAGGAAATATCTTCACATAAAAACTGGACAGAAGCATTCCCAGAAAATTCTCTGTGATGTGTGCATTCAACTCACAGAGTTGAGCCTGCCTTTTCATACAGCATTTTTGTAACACTCTTTCAGTATAATCTGCAAGTGGATATTTGGGGCGCTTTGAGGCCTATGCTGGAAAACGAAATATCTTCACATAAAAATTAGACGGAAGCATTATCAGAAACTTCTCTGTGATGTGCGCATTCAACTCTCAGGGTTGAACGTGCCTTTTGATACAGCCGTTTTCAAACGCTCGTTTTGTGGCATCTGCATTTCGGAATTTGGAGTGCTTTGAGGCCTATACTGGAAAAGGAAATATCCTCACATAGAAACTAGACAGAAGCATTCTCAGAAACTTCTTTGTGATGTGTGCATTCAACTCACAGGGTTCGACCTTCCTTTTGCTACAACAGTTTTGAAACACTCTTTTTGTAGAATCTGCAAGTGGTTATTTGGAGCGCTTCGAGGCCTATGAGTAAAAGGAAATATCTTCAGAGAAAACTAGCCAGAAGCATTCTCAGAAACTTCTGTGTGATGAGTACATTCCACTCACAGAGTTGAACGTTCCCTTTCACCGAGCAGTTCTGAAACACTCTTTTTGTAGAATCTGCAAGTGGCTACTTAGAGCGCTTTGAGACCTATGCTGGAAAGTGAAATATCTTCACATAAAAACTAGACAGAAGCATTCCCAGAAACTTCTCTGTGAAGTGTGCATTCAATTCACAGAGCTGAATCTTTCTTTTGATAGAGAAGTTTTGAGACACTCTTTCTGTAGAATCTGCAAGTGAATATCTGGAGCGCTTTGAGTCCTAGGCTGGAAAAGAAAGTATCTTCACATAGAAACTAGACAGAAGCATTCTCAAAGACTTCTCTGTGATGTGTGCATTCAACTCACAGAGTTGAAACATCCTTTTGATTTGGCAGTTTTAAAACAATCATTTTGTAGAATCTGCTAGTGGATATTTGCCGTATTTTGAGGCATATGCAGGAAAAGGTAATATCTTCACTTGAAAACTAGACAGAGGCATTCTCAGAAACTTCTTTCTGATGTGTGCCTTGAACTTCCGGAGTTGAACCTTCCTCTTCATAGAGCAGTTATATGATAGTCTTTAAGTATAATCTGCAAGTGGATATGTGGAGAACTTTGAGGACTGTGCTGGAAAAGGAAATGTCTTCCCATAGAAAGGAGACGGAAGCATTCTCAGAAGCTTCTCTGTGATGTCGGCATTCAACTCACAGGGTTGAACCTTCCTTTTGATAGAGCAGTTTTCAAACACACTTTGTGGATTCTGCAATTGGTTATTTGGAGAGTTGTGAGGCCTGTACTGGAAAAGGAAATATCTTCAGGTAAAAACTAGACAGAAGCATTCTCAGAAACTTCGTTGTGATGTTTGCATTCAACTCACGGAGTTGAACCCTCTTTTTGATTGCGCAGTTTTAAATCACTGTCTTTGTTGAATCTCCAAGTGGATATTTGGAGCGATTTGGGGTATATTCTGGAAAAGGAAATATCCTCACTTGAAAACTAGATAGAA
Organism: Pongo pygmaeus; assembly: GCF_028885625.2. Lineage (NCBI taxonomy): Eukaryota > Metazoa > Chordata > Mammalia > Primates > Hominidae > Pongo > Pongo pygmaeus. The sequence goes on along the minus strand of NC_072391.2, from coordinate 40,166,598 downwards.
GAAGTCCCAGAAACTCCTTTGTGACGTCTGCTTTCGACTCACAGAGTTGAACCTTCCTTTTCACAGAGCAGTTTGGAAACACTCTTTTTGTAGAATCTGCGAGTGGTTATTCAGAGAGCCTCAAGGCCCATGCTGGAAATGGAAATACCTTCACCTAAAAACTAGACGGAAGCGTTCTCAGAAATTTCTCTGGGATGTGTGCATTGAACTCACAGAGTTGATCCTTCCTATTGACAGAGCATTTTTGTAACACTGTTTTAGAAGAATCTGCAAGTGGATTCTTGGGGAGATTTGAGGCCTATGCTGGAAAACGAAATATCTTCACATAGAAACTAGACGGAAGCATTATCAGAAACTTCTCTGTGATGTGTGCATTAAACTCACAGAGTTGAACATGGCTTTTGATGGAGCAGTTTTGAAACACTCTTTTCGTAGAATCTGCAAGTGGTTGTTTAGAGAGCTTTGAGGCCTACGCTGCAAATGGAAATATCTTCACATAAAAACTAGACAGAAGCATTCTCAGAAATTCCTTTGTGATGTGTGCATTCAACTCACAGAGATGAAGCTTCCTTTTCACAGGGCACTTTTGAAACACTGTTTTTGTGGGAACTACAAGTGGATATTTGGAGTGATTGCGGCCTCTGGTGGAAAAGCAAATATCATCAAATGAAAACTACACATAGGCATTCTCAGAAAATTCTTTGTGTGTGTGCATTCAACTCACAGAGTTGAAGAGTCCTTTTGGTAGAGCAGTTTTGAAGCACTCTTTTTGTAGAATCTGCGAGTGGTTATTCGGAGAGCTTTGAGGCCCATGCTGGAAAAGGAAATATCTTCACATAAAAACTGGACAGAAGCATTCTCAGAAAAGTCTCTGTGATGTGTGCATTCAACTCACAGAGTTGAGCCTGCCTTTTCATACAGCATTTTTGTAACACTCTTTCAGTATAATCTGCAAGTGGGTATTTGGGGCGCTTTGAGGCCTATGCTGGAAAACCAAATATCTTCACATAAAAATTAGACGGAAGCATTATCAGAAACTTCTCTGTGATGTGCGCATTCAACTCACAGGGTTGAACGTGCCTTTTGATACAGCAGTTTTCAAACGCTCGTTTTGTGGCATCTGCATTTCGGAATTTGGAGTGCTTTGAGGCCTATACTGGAAAAGGAAATATCCTCACATAGAAACTAGACAGAAGCATTCTCAGAAACTACTTTGTGATGTGTGCATTCAACTCACAGGGTTCGACCTTCCTTTTGCTACAACAGTTTTGAAACACTCTTTTTGTAGAATCTGCAAGTGGTTATTTGGAGCGCTTCGAGGCCTATGAGTAAAAGGAAATATCTTCAGAGAAAACTAGCCAGAAGCATTCTCAGAAACTTCTGTGTGATGAGTACATTCCACTCACAGAGTTGAACGTTCCCTTTCACCGAGCAGTTCTGAAACACTCTTTTTGTAGAATCTGCAAGTGGCTACTTAGAGCGCTTTGAGACCTATGCTGGAAAGTGAAATATCTTCACATAAAAACTAGACAGAAGCATTCCCAGAAACTTCTCTGTGAAGTGTGCATTCAATTCACAGAGCTGAATCTTTCTTTTGATAGAGAAGTTTTGAGACACTCTTTCTGTAGAATCTGCAAGTGAATATCTGGAGCGCTTTGAGTCCTAGGCTGGAAAAGAAAGTATCTTCACATTGAAACTAGACAGAAGCATTCTCAAAGACTTCTCTGTGATGTGTGCATTCAAGTCACAGAGTTGAAACATCCTTTTGATTTGGCAGTTTTAAAACAATCATTTTGTAGAATCTGCTAGTGGATATTTGCCGTATTTTGAGGCATATGCAGGAAAAGGTAATATCTTCACTTGAAAACTAGACAGAGGCATTCTCAGAAACTTCTTTCTGATGTGTGCCTTGAACTTCCGGAGTTGAACCTTCCTCTTCATAGAGCAGTTATATAATAGTCTTTAAGTATAATCTGCAAGTGGACATGTGGAGAACTTTGAGGACTGTGCTGGAAAAGGAAATGTCTTCCCATAGAAAGGAGACGGAAGCATTCTCAGAAGCTTCTCTGTGATGTCGGCATTCAACTCACAGAGTTGAACCTTCCTTTTGATAGAGCAGTTTTCAAACACACTTTGTGGATTCTGCAATTGGTTATTTGGAGAGTTTTGAGGCCTGTACTGGAAAAGGAAATATCTTCAGGTAAAAACTAGACAGAAGCATTCTCAGAAACTTCGTTGTGATGTTTGCATTCAACTCACGGAGTTGAACCCTCTTTTTGATTGCGCAGTTTTAAATCACTGTCTTTGTTGAATCTCCAAGTGGATATTTGGAGCGATTTGGGGCATATTCTGGAAAAGGAAATATCCTCACTTGAAAACTAGATAGAAGAAGTCCCAGAAACTCCTTTGTGACGTCTGCTTTCGACTCACAGAGTTGAACCTTCCTTTTCACAGAGCAGTTTGGAAACACTCTTTTTGTAGAATCTGCGAGTGGTTATTCGGAGAGCTTCGAGGCCCATGCTGGAAATGGAAATACCTTCACATAAAAACTAGACAGAAGCGTTCTCAGAAATTTCTCTGTGATGTGTGCATTGAACTCACAGAGTTGATCCTTCCTATTCATAGAGCATTTTTGTAACACTGTTTTAGGAGAATCCGCAAGTGGATTCTTGGGGAGATTTGAGGCCTATGCTGGAAAACGAAATATCTTCACATAGAAACTAGACGGAAGCATTATCAGAAACTTCTCTGTGATGTGTGCATTAAACTCACGGAGTTGAACATTGCTTTTGATAGAGCAGTTTTGAAACACTCTTTTCGCAGAATCTGCAAGTGGTTATTTAGAGCGCTTTGAGGCCTACGCTGCAAATGGAAATATCTTCACATAAAAACTAGACAGAAGCATTCTCACAAATTCCTTTGTGATGTGTGCATTCAACTCACAGAGATGAAGCTTCCTTTTCACAGGGCACTTTTGAAACACTGTGTTTGTGGGAACTACAAGTGGATATTTGGAGTGATTGCGGCCTCTGGTGGAAAAGCAAATATCATCAAATGAAAACTACACATAGGCATTCTCAGAAACTTCTTTGTGTGTGTGCATTCAACTCACAGAGTTGAAGAGTCCTTTTGGTAGAGCAGTTTTGAAGCACTCTTTTTGTAGAATCTGCGAGTGGTTATTCGGAGAGCTTTGAGGCCCATGCTGGAAAAGGAAATATCTTCACATAAAAACTGGACAGAAGCATTCTCAGAAAAGTCTCTGTGATGTGTGCATTCAACTCACAGAGTTGAGCCTGCCTTTTCATACAGCATTTTTGTAACACTCTTTCAGTATAATCTGCAAGTGGATATTTGGGGCGCTTTGAGGCCTATGCTGGAAAACGAAATATCTTCACATAAAAATTAGACGGAAGCATTATCAGAAACTTCTCTGTGATGTGCGCATTCAACTCACAGGGTTGAACGTGCCTTTCGATACAGCCGTTTTCAAACGCTCGTTTTGTGGCATCTGCATTTCGGAATTTGGAGTGCTTTGAGGCCTATACTGGAAAAGGAAATATCCTCACATAGAAACTAGACAGAAGCATTCTCAGAAACTTCTTTGTGATGTGTGCATTCAACACACAGGGTTCGACCTTCCTTTTGCTACAACAGTTTTGAAACACTCTTTTTGTAGAATCTGCAAGTGGTTATTTGGAGCGCTTCGAGGCCTATGAGTAAAAGGAAATATCTTCAGAGAAAACTAGCCAGAAGCATTCTCAGAAACTTCTGTGTGATGAGTACATTCCACTCACAGAGTTGAACGTTCCCTTTCACCGAGCAGTTCTGAAACACTCTTTTTGTAGAATCTGCAAGTGGCTACTTAGAGCGCTTTGAGACCTATGCTGGAAAGTGAAATATCTTCACATAAAAACTAGACAGAAGCATTCCCAGAAACTTCTCTGTGAAGTGTGCATTCAATTCACAGAGCTGAATCTTTCTTTTGATAGAGAAGTTTTGAGACACTCTTTCTGTAGAATCTGCAAGTGAATATCTGGAGCGCTTTGAGTCCTAGGCTGGAAAAGAAAGTATCTTCACATTGAAACTAGACAGAAGCATTCTCAAAGACTTCTCTGTGATGTGTGCATTCAAGTCACAGAGTTGAAACATCCTTTTGATTTGGCAGTTTTAAAACAATCATTTTGTAGAATCTGCTACTGGATATTTGCCGTATTTTGAGGCATATGCAGGAAAAGGTAATATCTTCACTTGAAAACTAGACAGAGGCATTCTCAGAAACTTCTTTCTGATGTGTGCCTTGAACTTCCGGAGTTGAACCTTCCTCTTCATAGAGCAGTTATATAATAGTCTTTAAGTATAATCTGCAAGTGGACATGTGGAGAACTTTGAGGACTGTGCTGGAAAAGGAAATGTCTTCCCATAGAAAGGAGACGGAAGCATTCTCAGAAGCTTCTCTGTGATGTCGGCATTCAACTCACAGAGTTGAACCTTCCTTTTGATAGAGCAGTTTTCAAACACACTTTGTGGATTCTGCAATTGGTTATTTGGAGAGTTTTGAGGCCTGTACTGGAAAAGGAAATATCTTCAGGTAAAAACTAGACAGAAGCATTCTCAGAAACTTCGTTGTGATGTTTGCATTCAACTCACGGAGTTGAACCCTCTTTTTGATTGCGCAGTTTTAAATCACTGTCTTTGTTGAATCTCCAAGTGGATATTTGGAGCGATTTGGGGCATATTCTGGAAAAGGAAATATCCTCACTTGAAAACTAGATAGAAGAAGTCCCAGAAACTCCTTTGTGACGTCTGCTTTCGACTCACAGAGTTGAACCTTCCTTTTCACAGAGCAGTTTGGAAACACTCTTTTTGTAGAATCTGCGAGTGGTTATTCGGAGAGCTTCGAGGCCCATGCTGGAAATGGAAATACCTTCACATAAAAACTAGACAGAAGCGTTCTCAGAAATTTCTCTGTGATGTGTGCATTGAACTCACAGAGTTGATCCTTCCTATTCATAGAGCATTTTTGTAACACTGTTTTAGGAGAATCCGCAAGTGGATTCTTGGGGAGATTTGAGGCCTATGCTGGAAAGCGAAATATCTTCACATAGAAACTAGACGGAAGCATTATCAGAAACTTCTCTGTGATGTGTGCATTAAACTGACGGAGTTGAACATTGCTTTTGATAGAGCAGTTTTGAAACACTCTTTTCGTAGAATCTGCAAGTGGTTATTTAGAGCGCTTTGAGGCCTACGCTGCAAATGGAAATATCTTCACATAAAAACTAGACAGAAGCATTCTCACAAATTCCTTTGTGATGTGTGCATTCAACTCACAGAGATGAAGCTTCCTTTTCACAGGGCACTTTTGAAACACTGTGTTTGTGGGAACTACAAGTGGATATTTGGAGTGATTGCGGCCTCTGGTGGAAAAGCAAATATCATCAAATGAAAACTACACATAGGCATTCTCAGAAACTTCTTTGTGTGTGTGCATTCAACTCACAGAGTTGAAGAGTCCTTTTGGTAGAGCAGTTTTGAAGCACTCTTTTTGTAGAATCTGCGAGTGGTTATTCGGAGAGCTTTGAGGCCCATGCTGGAAAAGGAAATATCTTCACATAAAAACTGGACAGAAGCATTCTCAGAAAATTCTCTGTGATGTGTGCATTCAACTCACAGAGTTGAGCCTGCCTTTTCATACAGCATTTTTGTAACACTCTTTCAGTATAATCTGCAAGTGGATATTTGGGGCGCTTTGAGGCCTATGCTGGGAAATGAAATATCTTCACATAAAAATTAGACGGAAGCATTATCAGAAACTTCTCTGTGATGTGCGCATTCAACTCACAGGGTTGAACGTGCCTTTTGATACAGCCGTTTTCAAATGCTCGTTTTGTGGCATCTGCATTTCGGAATTTGGAGTGCTTTGAGGCCTATACTGGAAAAGGAAATATCCTCACATAGAAACTAGACAGAAGCATTCTCAGAAACTTCTTTGTGATGTGTGCTTTCAACTCACAGGATTCAACCTTCCTTTTGCTACAACAGTTTTGAAACACTCTTTTTGTAGAATCTGCAAGTGGTTATTTGGAGCGCTTCGAGGCCTATGAGTAAAAGGAAATATCTTCAGAGAAAACTAGCCAGAAGCATTCTCAGAAACTTCTGTGTGATGAGTACATTCCACTCACAGAGTTGAACGTTCCCTTTCACCGAGCAGTTCTGAAACACTCTTTTTGTAGAATCTGCAAGTGGCTACTTAGAGCGCTTTGAGACCTATGCTGGAAAGTGAAATATCTTCACATAAAAACTAGACAGAAGCATTCCCAGAAACTTCTCTGTGAAGTGTGCATTCAATTCACAGAGCTGAATCTTTCTTTTGATAGAGAAGTTTTGAGACACTCTTTCTGTAGAATCTGCAAGTGAATATCTGGAGCGCTTTGAGTCCTAGGCTGGAAAAGAAAGTATCTTCACATTGAAACTAGACAGAAGCATTCTCAAAGACTTCTCTGTGATGTGTGCATTCAAGTCACAGAGTTGAAACATCCTTTTGATTTGGCAGTTTTAAAACAATCATTTTGTAGAATCTGCTAGTGGATATTTGCCGTATTTTGAGGCATATGCAGGAAAAGGTAATATCTTCACTTGAAAACTAGACAGAGGCATTCTCAGAAACTTCTTTCTGATGTGTGCCTTGAACTTCCGGAGTTGAACCTTCCTCTTCATAGAGCAGTTATATAATAGTCTTTAAGTATAATCTGCAAGTGGACATGTGGAGAACTTTGAGGACTGTGCTGGAAAAGGAAATGTCTTCCCATAGAAAGGAGACGGAAGCATTCTCAGAAGCTTCTCTGTGATGTCGGCATTCAACTCACAGAGTTGAACCTTCCTTTTGATAGAGCAGTTTTCAAACACACTTTGTGGATTCTGCAATTGGTTATTTGGAGAGTTTTGAGGCCTGTACTGGAAAAGGAAATATCTTCAGGTAAAAACTAGACAGAAGCATTCTCAGAAACTTCGTTGTGATGTTTGCATTCAACTCACGGAGTTGAACCCTCTTTTTGATTGCGCAGTTTTAAATCACTGTCTTTGTTGAATCTCCAAGTGGATATTTGGAGCGATTTGGGGCATATTCTGGAAAAGGAAATATCCTCACTTGAAAACTAGATAGAAGAAGTCCCAGAAACTCCTTTGTGACGTCTGCTTTCGACTCACAGAGTTGAACCTTCCTTTTCACAGAGCAGTTTGGAAACACTCTTTTTGTAGAATCTGCGAGTGGTTATTCGGAGAGCTTCGAGGCCCATGCTGGAAATGGAAATACCTTCACATAAAAACTAGACAGAAGCGTTCTCAGAAATTTCTCTGTGATGTGTGCATTGAACTCACAGAGTTGATCCTTCCTATTCATAGAGCATTTTTGTAACACTGTTTTAGGAGAATCCGCAAGTGGATTCTTGGGGAGATTTGAGGCCTATGCTGGAAAACGAAATATCTTCACATAGAAACTAGACGGAAGCATTATCAGAAACTTCTCTGTGATGTGTGCATTAAACTCACGGAGTTGAACATTGCTTTTGATAGAGCAGTTTTGAAACACTCTTTTCGTAGAATCTGCAAGTGGTTATTTAGAGCGCTTTGAGGCCTACGCTGCAAATGGAAATATCTTCACATAAAAACTAGACAGAAGCATTCTCACAAATTCCTTTGTGATGTGTGCATTCAACTCACAGAGATGAAGCTTCCTTTTCACAGGGCACTTTTGAAACACTGTGTTTGTGGGAACTACAAGTGGATATTTGGAGTGATTGCGGCCTCTGGTGGAAAAGCAAATATCATCAAATGAAAACTACACATAGGCATTCTCAGAAACTTCTTTGTGTGTGTGCATTCAACTCACAGAGTTGAAGAGTCCTTTTGGTAGAGCAGTTTTGAAGCACTCTTTTTGTAGAATCTGCGAGTGGTTATTCGGAGAGCTTTGAGGCCCATGCTGGAAAAGGAAATATCTTCACATAAAAACTGGACAGAAGCATTCTCAGAAAAGTCTCTGTGATGTGTGCATTCAACTCACAGAGTTGAGCCTGCCTTTTCATACAGCATTTTTGTAACACTCTTTCAGTATAATCTGCAAGTGGATATTTGGGGCGCTTTGAGGCCTATGCTGGAAAACGAAATATCTTCACATAAAAATTAGACGGAAGCATTATCAGAAACTTCTCTGTGATGTGCGCATTCAACTCACAGGGTTGAACGTGCCTTTCGATACAGCCGTTTTCAAACGCTCGTTTTGTGGCATCTGCATTTCGGAATTTGGAGTGCTTTGAGGCCTATACTGGAAAAGGAAATATCCTCACATAGAAACTAGACAGAAGCATTCTCAGAAACTTCTTTGTGATGTGTGCATTCAACACACAGGGTTCGACCTTCCTTTTGCTACAACAGTTTTGAAACACTCTTTTTGTAGAATCTGCAAGTGGTTATTTGGAGCGCTTCGAGGCCTATGAGTAAAAGGAAATATCTTCAGAGAAAACTAGCCAGAAGCATTCTCAGAAACTTCTGTGTGATGAGTACATTCCACTCACAGAGTTGAACGTTCCCTTTCACCGAGCAGTTCTGAAACACTCTTTTTGTAGAATCTGCAAGTGGCTACTTAGAGCGCTTTGAGACCTATGCTGGAAAGTGAAATATCTTCACATAAAAACTAGGCAGAAGCATTCCCAGAAACTTCTCTGTGAAGTGTGCATTCAATTCACAGAGCTGAATCTTTCTTTTGATAGAGAAGTTTTGAGACACTCTTTCTGTAGAATCTGCAAGTGAATATCTGGAGCGCTTTGAGTCCTAGGCTGGCAAAGAAAGTATCTTCACATAGAAACTAGACAGAAGCATTCTCAAAGACTTCTCTGTGATGTGTGCATTCAACTCACAGAGTTGAAACATCCTTTTGATTTGGCAGTTTTAAAACAATCATTTTGTAGAATCTGCTAGTGGATATTTGCAGTGTTTTGAGGCATATGCAGGAAAAGGTAATATCTTCACTTGAAAACTAGACAGAGGCATTCTCAGAAACTTCTTTCTGATGTGTGCCTTGAACTTCCGGAGTTGAACCTTCCTCTTCATAGAGCAGTTATATAATAGTCTTTAAGTATAATCTGCAAGTGGATATGTGGAGAACTTTGAGGACTGTGCTGGAAAAGGAAATGTCTTCCCATAGAAAGGAGACGGAAGCATTCTCAGAAGCTTCTCTGTGATGTCGGCATTCAACTCACAGAGTTGAACCTTCCTTTTGATAGAGCAGTTTTCAAACACACTTTGTGGATTCTGCAATTGGTTATTTGGAGAGTTTTGAGGCCTGTACTGGAAAAGGAAATATCTTCAGGTAAAAACTAGACAGAAGCATTCTCAGAAACTTCGTTGTGATGTTTGCATTCAACTCACGGAGTTGAACCCTCTTTTTGATTGTGCAGTTTTAAATCACTGTCTTTGTTGAATCTCCAAGTGGATATTTGGAGCGATTTGGGGCATATTCTGGAAAAGGAAATATCCTCACTTGAAAACTAGATAGAAGAAGTCCCAGAAACTCCTTTGTGACGTCTGCTTTCGACTCACAGAGTTGAACCTTCCTTTTCACAGAGCAGTTTGGAAACACTCTTTTTGTAGAATCTGCGAGTGGTTATTCGGAGAGCTTCGAGGCCCATGCTGGAAATGGAAATACCTTCACATAAAAACTAGACAGAAGCGTTCTCAGAAATTTCTCTGTGATGTGTGCATTGAACTCACAGAGTTGATCCTTCCTATTCATAGAGCATTTTTGTAACACTGTTTTAGGAGAATCCGCAAGTGGATTCTTGGGGAGATTTGAGGTCTATGCTGGAAAACGAAATATCTTCACATAGAAACTTGACGGAAGCATTATCAGAAACTTCTCTGTGATGTGTGCATTAAACTCACGGAGTTGAACATTGCTTTTGATGGAGCAGTTTTGAAACACTCTTTTCGTAGAATCTGCAAGTGGTTATTTAGAGCGCTTTGAGGCCTACGCTGCAAATGGAAATATCTTCACATAAAAACTAGACAGAAGCATTCTCACAAATTCCTTTGTGATGTGTGCATTCAACTCACAGAGATGAAGCTTCCTTTTCACAGGGCACTTTTGAAACACTGTGTTTGTGGGAACTACAAGTGGATATTTGGAGTGATTGCGGCCTCTGGTGGAAAAGCAAATATCATCAAATGAAAACTACACATAGGCATTCTCAGAAACTTCTTTGTGTGTGTGCATTCAACTCACAGAGTTGAAGAGTCCTTTTGGTAGAGCAGTTTTGAAGCACTCTTTTTGTAGAATCTGCGAGTGGTTATTCGGAGAGCTTTGAGGCCCATGCTGGAAAAGGAAATATCTTCACATAAAAACTGGACAGAAGCATTCTCAGAAAAGTCTCTGAGATGTGTGCATTCAACTCACAGAGTTGAGCCTGCCTTTTCATACAGCATTTTTGTAACACTCTTTCAGTATAATCTGCAAGTGGATATTTGGGGCGCTTTGAGGCCTATGCTGGAAAACGAAATATCTTCACATAAAAATTAGACGGAAGCATTATCAGAAACTTCTCTGTGATGTGCGCATTCAACTCTCAGGGTTGAACGTGCCTTTTGATACAGCCGTTTTCAAACGCTCGTTTTGTGGCATCTGCATTTCGGAATTTGGAGTGCTTTGAGGCCTATACTGGAAAAGGAAATATCCTCACATAGAAACTAGACAGAAGCATTCTCAGAAACTTCTTTGTGATGTGTGCATTCAACTCACAGGGTTCGACCTTCCTTTTGCTACAACAGTTTTGAAACACTCTTTTTGTAGAATCTGCAAGTGGTTATTTGGAGCGCTTCGAGGCCTATGAGTAAAAGGAAATATCTTCAGAGAAAACTAGCCAGAAGCATTCTCAGAAACTTCTGTGTGATGAGTACATTCCACTCACAGAGTTGAACGTTCCCTTTCACCGAGCAGTTCTGAAACACTCTTTTTGTAGAATCTGCAAGTGGCTACTTAGAGCGCTTTGAGACCTATGCTGGAAAGTGAAATATCTTCACATAAAAACTAGACAGAAGCATTCCCAGAAACTTCTCTGTGAAGTGTGCATTCAATTCACAGAGCTGAATCTTTCTTTTGATAGAGAAGTTTTGAGACACTCTTTCTGTAGAATCTGCAAGTGAATATCTGGAGCGCTTTGAGTCCTAGGCTGGCAAAGAAAGTATCTTCACATAGAAACTAGACAGAAGCATTCTCAAAGACTTCTCTGTGATGTGTGCCTTCAACTCACAGAGTTGAAACATCCTTTTGATTTGGCAGTTTTAAAACAATCATTTTGTAGAATCTGCTAGTGGATATTTGCCGTATTTTGAGGCATATGCAGGAAAAGGTAATATCTTCACTTGAAAACTAGACAGAGGCATTCTCAGAAACTTCTTTCGGATGTGTGCCTTGAACTTCCGGAGTTGAACCTTCCTCTTCATAGAGCAGTTATATAATAGTCTTTAAGTATAATCTGCAAGTGGATATGTGGAGAACTTTGAGGACTATGCTGGAAAAGGAAATGTCTTCCCATAGAAAGGAGACGGAAGCATTCTCAGAAGCTTCTCTGTGATGCCGGCATTCAACTCACAGAGTTGAACCTTCCTTTTGATAGAGCAGTTTTCAAACACACTTTGTGGATTCTGCAATTGGTTATTTGGAGAGTTTTGAGGCCTGTACTGGAAAAGGAAATATCTTCAGGTAAAAACTAGACAGAAGCATTCTCAGAAACTTCGTTGTGATGTTTGCATTCAACTCACGGAGTTGAACCCTCTTTTTGATTGCGCAGTTTCAAATCACTGTCTTTGTTGAATCTCCAAGTGGATATTTGGAGCGATTTGGGGCATATTCTGGAAAAGGAAATATCCTCACTTGAAAACTAGATAGAAGAAGTCCCAGAAACTCCTTTGTGACGTCTGCTTTCAACTCACAGAGTTGAACCTTCCATTTCACAGAGCAGTTTGGAAACACTCTTTTTGTAGAATCTGCGAGTGGTTATTCGGAGAGCCTCGAGGCCCATGCTGGAAATGGAAATACCTTCACATAAAAACTAGACGGAAGCGTTCTCAGAAATTTCTCTGGGATGTGTGCATTGAACTCACAGAGTTGATCCTTCCTATTGATAGAGCATTTTTGTAACACTGTTTTAGTAGAATCTGCAAGTGGATTCTTGGGGAGATTTGAGGCCTATGCTGGAAAACGAAATATCTTCACATAGAAACTAGACGGAAGCATTATCCGAAACTTCTCTGTGATGTGTGCATTAAACTCACAGAGTTGAACATTGCTTTTGATGCAGCAGTTTTGAAACACTCTTTTCGTAGAATCTGCAAGTGGTTATTTAGAGCGCTTTGAGGCCTAAGCTGCAAATGGAAATATCTTCACATAAAAACTAGACAGAAGCATTCTCAGAAATTCCTTTGTGATGTGTGCATTCAACTCACAGAGATGAAGCTTCCTTTTCACAGGGCACTTTTGAAACACTCTTTTTGTGGGAACTACAAGTGGATATTTGGTGTGATTGCGGCCTCTGGCGGAAAAGCAAATATCATCCAATGAAAACTACACATAGGCATTCTCAGAAACTTCTTTGTGTGTGTGCATTCAACTCACAGAGTTGAAGAGTCCTTTTGGTAGAGCAGTTTTGAAGCACTCTTTTTGTAGAATCTGCGAGTGGTTATTCGGAGAGCTTTGAGGCCCATGCTAGAAAAGGAAATATCTTCACATAAAAACTGGACAGAAGCATTCTCAGAAAAGTCTCTGTGATGTGTGCATTCAACTCACAGAGTTGAGCCTGCCTTTTCATACAGCATTTTTGTAACACTCTTTCAGTATAATCTGCAAGTGGATATTTGGGGCGCTTTGAGGCCTATGCTGGAAAACGAAATATCTTCACATACAAATTAGACGGAAGCATTATCAGAAACTTCTCTGTGATGTGCGCATTCAACTCATAGGGTTGAACGTGCCTTTTGATACAGCAGTTTTCAAACGCTCGTTTTGTGGCATCTGCATTACGGAATTTGGAGTGCTTTGAGGCCTATACTGGAAAAGGAAATATCCTCACATAGAAACTAGACAGAAGCATTCTCAGAAACTTCTTTGTGATGTGTGCATTCAACTCACAGGGTTCGACCTTCCTTTTGGTACAACAGTTTTGAAACACTCTTTTTGTAGAATCTGCAAGTGGTTATTTGGAGCGCTTCGAGGCCTATGAGTAAAAGGAAATATCTTCAGAGAAAACTAGCCAGAAGCATTCTCAGAAACTTCTGTGTGATGAGTACATTCCACTCACAGAGTTGAACGTTCCCTTTCACCGAGCAGTTCTGAAACACTCTTTTTGTAGAATCTGCAAGTGGCTACTTAGAGCGCTTTGAGACCTATGCTGGAAAGTGAAATATCTTCACATAAAACTAGACAGAAGCATTCCCAGAAACTTCTCAGTGAAGTGTGCATTTAATTCACAGAGCTGAATCTTTCTTTTGATAGAGAAGTTTTGAGACACTCTTTCTGTAGAATCTGCAAGTGAATATCTGGAGCGCTTTGAGTCCTAGGCTGGCAAAGAAAGTATCTTCACATAGAAACTAGACAGAAGCATTCTCAAAGACTTCTCTGTGATGTGTGCCTTCAACTCACAGAGTTGAAACATCCTTTTGATTTGGCAGTTTTAAAACAATCATTTTGTAGAATCTGCTAGTGGATATTTGCAGTATTTTGAGGCATATGCAGGAAAAGGTAATATCTTCACTTGAAAACTAGACAGAGGCATTCTCAGAAACTTCTTTCTGATGTGTGCCTTGAACTTCCGGAGTTGAACCTTCCTCTTCATAGAGCAGTTATATAATAGTCTTTAAGTATAATCTGCAAGTGGATATGTGGAGAACTTTGAGGACTATGCTGGAAAAGGAAATGTCTTCCCATAGAAAGGAGACGGAAGCATTCTCAGAAGCTTCTCTGTGATGCCGGCATTCAACTCACAGAGTTGAACCTTCCTTTTGATAGAGCAGTTTTCAAACACACTTTGTGGATTGTGCAATTGGTTATTTGGAGAGTTTTGAGGCCTGTACTGGAAAAGGAAATATCTTCAGGTAAAAACTAGACAGAAGCATTCTCAGAAACTTCGTTGTGATGTTTGCATTCAACTCACGGAGTTGAACCCTCTTCTTGATTGCGCAGTTTCAAATCACTGTCTTTGTTGAATCTCCAAGTGGATATTTGGAGCGATTTGGGGCATATTCTGGAAAAGGAAATATCCTCACTTGAAAACTAGATAGAAGAAGTCCCAGAAACTCCTTTGTGACGTCTGCTTTCAACACACAGAGTTGAACCTTCCTTTTCACAGAGCAGTTTGGAAACACTCTTTTTGTAGAATCTGCGAGTGGTTATTCGGAGAGCTTCGAGGCCCATGCTGGAAATGGAAATACCTTCACATAAAAACTAGACGGAAGCGTTCTCAGAAATTTCTCTGGGATGTGTGCATTGAACTCACAGAGTTGATCCTTCCTATTGATAGAGCATTTTTGTAACACTGTTTTAGTAGAATCTACAAGTGGATTCTTGGGGAGATTTGAGGCCTATGCTGGAAAACGAAATATCTTCACATAGAAACTAGACGGAAGCATTATCAGAAACTTCTCTGTGATGTGTGCATTAAACTCACAGAGTTGAACATTGCTTTTGATGGAGCAGTTTTGAAACACTCTTTTCGTAGAATCTGCAAGGGGTTGTTTAGAGCGCTTTGAGGCCTATGCTGCAAATGGAAATATCTTCACATAAAAACTAGACAGAAGCATTCTCAGAAATTCCTTTGTGATGTGTGCATTCAACTCACAGAGTTGAAGCTTCCTTTTCACAGGGCACTTTTGAAACCCTGTTTTTGTGGGAACTACAAGTGGATATTTGGAGTGATTGCGGCCTCTGGCGGAAAAGCAAATATCATCCAATGAAAACTACACATAGGCATTCTCAGAAACTTCTTTGTGTGTGTGCATTCAACTCACAGAGTTGAAGAGTCCTTTTGGTAGAGCAGTTTTGAAGCACTCTTTTTGTAGAATCTGCGAGTGGTTATTCGGAGAGCTTTGAGGCCCATGCTAGAAAAGGAAATATCTTCACATAAAAACTGGAGAGAAGCATTCTCAGAAAAGTCTCTGCGATGTGTGCATTCAACTCACAGTGTTGAGCCTGCCTTTTCATACAGCATTTTTGTAACACTCTTTCAGTATAATCTGCAAGTGGATATTTGGGGCGCTTTGAGGCCTATGCTGGAAAACGAAATATCTTCACATAAAAATTAGACGGAAGCATTATCAGAAACTTCTCTGTGATGTGCGCATTCAACTCACAGGGTTGAACGTGCCTTTTGATACAGCCGTTTTCAAACGCTCGTTTTGTGGCATCTGCATTTCGGAATTTGGAGTGCTTTGAGGCCTATACTGGAAAAGGAAATATCCTCCCATAGAAACTAGACAGAAGCATTCTCAGAAACTTCTTTGTGATGTGTGCATTCAACTCACAGTGTTCGACCTTCCTTTTGCTACAACAGTTTTGAAACACTCTTTTTGTAGAATCTGCAAGTGGTTATTTGGAGCGCTTCGAGGCCTATGAGTAAAAGGAAATATCTTCAGAGAAAACTAGCCAGAAGCATTCTCAGAAACTTCTGTGTGATGAGTACATTCCACTCACAGAGTTGAACGTTCCCTTTCACCGAGCAGTTCTGAAACACTCTTTTTGTAGAATCTGCAAGTGGCTACTTAGAGCGCTTTGAGACCTATGCTGGAAAGTGAAATATCTTCACATAAAAACTAGACAGAAGCATTCCCAGAAACTTCTCTGTGAAGTGTGCATTCAATTCACAGAGCTGAATCTTTCTTTTGATAGAGAAGTTTTGAGACACTCTTTCTGTAGAATCTGCAAGTGAATATCTGGAGCGCTTTGAGTCCTAGGCTGGCAAAGAAAGTATCTTCACATAGAAACTAGACAGAAGCATTCTCAAAGACTTCTCTGTGATGTGTGCCTTCAACTCACAGAGTTGAAACATCCTTTTGATTTGGCAGTTTTAAAACAATCATTTTGTAGAATCTGCTAGTGGATATTTGCAGTATTTTGAGGCATATGCAGGAAAAGGTAATATCTTCACTTGAAAACTAGACAGAGGCATTCTCAGAAACTTCTTTCGGATGTGTGCCTTGAACTTCCGGAGTTGAACCTTCCTCTTCATAGAGCAGTTATATAATAGTCTTTAAGTATAATCTGCAAGTGGATATGTGGAGAACTTTGAGGACTATGCTGGAAAAGGAAATGTCTTCCCATAGAAAGGAGACGGAAGCATTCTCAGAAGCTTCTCTGTGATGCCGGCATTCAACTCACAGAGTTGAACCTTCCTTTTGATAGAGCAGTTTTCAAACACACTTTGTGGATTCTGCAATTGGTTATTTGGAGAGTTTTGAGGCCTGTACTGGAAAAGGAAATATCTTCAGGTAAAAACTAGACAGAAGCATTCTCAGAAACTTCGTTGTGATGTTTGCATTCAACTCACGGAGTTGAACCCTCTTTTTGATTGCGCAGTTTCAAATCACTGTCTTTGTTGAATCTCCAAGTGGATATTTGGAGCGATTTGGGGCATATTCTGGAAAAGGAAATATCCTCACTTGAAAACTAGATAGAAGAAGTCCCAGAAACTCCTTTGTGACGTCTGCTTTCAACACACAGAGTTGAACCTTCCTTTTCACAGAGCAGTTTGGAAACACTCTTTTTGTAGAATCTGCGAGTGGTTATTCGGAGAGCTTCGAGGCCCATGCTGGAAATGGAAATACCTTCACATAAAAACTAGACGGAAGCGTTCTCAGAAATTTCTCTGGGATGTGTGCATTGAACTCACAGAGTTGATCCTTCCTATTGATAGAGCATTTTTGTAACACTGTTTTAGTAGAATCTACAAGTGGATTCTTGGGGAGATTTGAGGCCTATGCTGGAAAACGAAATATCTTCACATAGAAACTAGACGGAAGCATTATCAGAAACTTCTCTGTGATGTGTGCATTAAACTCACAGAGTTGAACATTGCTTTTGATGGAGCAGTTTTGAAACACTCTTTTCGTAGAATCTGCAAGGGGTTGTTTAGAGCGCTTTGAGGCCTATGCTGCAAATGGAAATATCTTCACATAAAAACTAGACAGAAGCATTCTCAGAAATTCCTTTGTGATGTGTGCATTCAACTCACAGAGTTGAAGCTTCCTTTTCACAGGGCACTTTTGAAACCCTGTTTTTGTGGGAACTACAAGTGGATATTTGGAGTGATTGCGGCCTCTGGCGGAAAAGCAAATATCATCCAATGAAAACTACACATAGGCATTCTCAGAAACTTCTTTGTGTGTGTGCATTCAACTCACAGAGTTGAAGAGTCCTTTTGGTAGAGCAGTTTTGAAGCACTCTTTTTGTAGAATCTGCGAGTGGTTATTCGGAGAGCTTTGAGGCCCATGCTAGAAAAGGAAATATCTTCACATAAAAACTGGAGAGAAGCATTCTCAGAAAAGTCTCTGCGATGTGTGCATTCAACTCACA
Source organism: Pongo pygmaeus (assembly GCF_028885625.2). Lineage (NCBI taxonomy): Eukaryota > Metazoa > Chordata > Mammalia > Primates > Hominidae > Pongo > Pongo pygmaeus. The sequence goes on along the minus strand of NC_072391.2, from coordinate 40,148,987 downwards.
GTGTTGAGCCTGCCTTTTCATACAGCATTTTTGTAACACTCTTTCAGTATAATCTGCAAGTGGATATTTGGGGCGCTTTGAGGCCTATGCTGGAAAACGAAATATCTTCACATAAAAATTAGACGGAAGCATTATCAGAAACTTCTCTGTGATGTGCGCATTCAACTCACAGGGTTGAACGTGCCTTTTGATACAGCCGTTTTCAAACGCTCGTTTTGTGGCATCTGCATTTCGGAATTTGGAGTGCTTTGAGGCCTATACTGGAAAAGGAAATATCCTCCCATAGAAACTAGACAGAAGCATTCTCAGAAACTTCTTTGTGATGTGTGCATTCAACTCACAGTGTTCGACCTTCCTTTTGCTACAACAGTTTTGAAACACTCTTTTTGTAGAATCTGCAAGTGGTTATTTGGAGCGCTTCGAGGCCTATGAGTAAAAGGAAATATCTTCAGAGAAAACTAGCCAGAAGCATTCTCAGAAACTTCTGTGTGATGAGTACATTCCACTCACAGAGTTGAACGTTCCCTTTCACCGAGCAGTTCTGAAACACTCTTTTTGTAGAATCTGCAAGTGGCTACTTAGAGCGCTTTGAGACCTATGCTGGAAAGTGAAATATCTTCACATAAAAACTAGACAGAAGCATTCCCAGAAACTTCTCTGTGAAGTGTGCATTCAATTCACAGAGCTGAATCTTTCTTTTGATAGAGAAGTTTTGAGACACTCTTTCTGTAGAATCTGCAAGTGAATATCTGGAGCGCTTTGAGTCCTAGGCTGGCAAAGAAAGTATCTTCACATAGAAACTAGACAGAAGCATTCTCAAAGACTTCTCTGTGATGTGTGCCTTCAACTCACAGAGTTGAAACATCCTTTTGATTTGGCAGTTTTAAAACAATCATTTTGTAGAATCTGCTAGTGGATATTTGCAGTATTTTGAGGCATATGCAGGAAAAGGTAATATCTTCACTTGAAAACTAGACAGAGGCATTCTCAGAAACTTCTTTCGGATGTGTGCCTTGAACTTCCGGAGTTGAACCTTCCTCTTCATAGAGCAGTTATATAATAGTCTTTAAGTATAATCTGCAAGTGGATATGTGGAGAACTTTGAGGACTATGCTGGAAAAGGAAATGTCTTCCCATAGAAAGGAGACGGAAGCATTCTCAGAAGCTTCTCTGTGATGCCGGCATTCAACTCACAGAGTTGAACCTTCCTTTTGATAGAGCAGTTTTCAAACACACTTTGTGGATTCTGCAATTGGTTATTTGGAGAGTTTTGAGGCCTGTACTGGAAAAGGAAATATCTTCAGGTAAAAACTAGACAGAAGCATTCTCAGAAACTTCGTTGTGATGTTTGCATTCAACTCACGGAGTTGAACCCTCTTTTTGATTGCGCAGTTTCAAATCACTGTCTTTGTTGAATCTCCAAGTGGATATTTGGAGCGATTTGGGGCATATTCTGGAAAAGGAAATATCCTCACTTGAAAACTAGATAGAAGAAGTCCCAGAAACTCCTTTGTGACGTCTGATTTCAACACACAGAGTTGAACCTTCCTTTTCACAGAGCAGTTTGGAAACACTCTTTTTGTAGAATCTGCGAGTGGTTATTCGGAGAGCTTCGAGGCCCATGCTGGAAATGGAAATACCTTCACATAAAAACTAGACGGAAGCGTTCTCAGAAATTTCTCTGGGATGTGTGCATTGAACTCACAGAGTTGATCCTTCCTATTGATAGAGCATTTTTGTAACACTGTTTTAGTAGAATCTACAAGTGGATTCTTGGGGAGATTTGAGGCCTATGCTGGAAAACGAAATATCTTCACATAGAAACTAGACGGAAGCATTATCAGAAACTTCTCTGTGATGTGTGCATTAAACTCACAGAGTTGAACATTGCTTTTGATGGAGCAGTTTTGAAACACTCTTTTCGTAGAATCTGCAAGTGGTTGTTTAGAGCGCTTTGAGGCCTACGCTGCAAATGGAAATATCTTCACATAAAAACTAGACAGAAGCATTCTCAGAAATTCCTTTGTGATGTGTGCATTCAACTCACAGAGATGAAGCTTCCTTTTCACAGGGCACTTTTGAAACACTGTTTTTGTGGGAACTACAAGTGGATATTTGGAGTGATTGCGGCCTCTGGCGGAAAAGCAAATATCATCAAATGAATACTACACATAGGCATTCTCAGAAACTTCTTTGTGTGTGTGCATTCAACTCACAGAGTTGAAGAGTCCTTTTGGTAGAGCAGTTTTGAAGCACTCTTTTTGTAGAATCTGCGAGTGGTTATTCGGAGAGCTTTGAGGCCCATGCTGGAAAAGGAAATATCTTCACATAAAAACTGGACAGAAGCATTCTCAGAAAAGTCTCTGCGATGTGTGCATTCAACTCACAGAGTTGAGCCTGCCTTTTCATACAGCATTTTTGTAACACTCTTTCAGTATAATCTGCAAGTGGATATTTGGGGCGCTTTGAGTCCTATGCTGGAAAACGAAATATCTTCACATAAAAATTAGACGGAAGCATTATCAGAAACTTCTCTGTGATGTGCGCATTCAACTCACAGGGTTGAACGTGCCTTTTGATACAGCAGTTTTCAAACGCTCGTTTTGTGGCATCTGCATTTCGGAATTTGGAGTGCTTTGAGGCCTATACTGGAAAAGGAAATATCCTCACATAGAAACTAGACAGAAGCATTCTCAGAAACTTCTTTGTGATGTGTGCATTCAACTCACAGGGTTCGACCTTCCTTTTGCTACAACAGTTTTGAAACACTCTTTTTGTAGAATCTGCAAGTGGTTATTTGGAGCGCTTCGAGGCCTATGAGTAAAAGGAAATATCTTCAGAGAAAACTAGCCAGAAGCATTCTCAGAAACTTCTGTGTGATGAGTACATTCCACTCACAGAGTTGAACGTTCCCTTTCACCGAGCAGTTCTGAAACACTCTTTTTGTAGAATCTGCAAGTGGCTACTTAGAGCGCTTTGAGACCTATGCTGGAAAGTGAAATATCTTCACATAAAAACTAGACAGAAGCATTCCCAGAAACTTCTCTGTGAAGTGTGCATTCAATTCACAGAGCTGAATCTTTCTTTTGATAGAGAAGTTTTGAGACACTCTTTCTGTAGAATCTGCAAGTGAATATCTGGAGCGCTTTGAGTCCTAGGCTGGCAAAGAAAGTATCTTCACATAGAAACTAGACAGAAGCATTCTCAAAGACTTCTCTGTGATGTGTGCCTTCAACTCACAGAGTTGAAACATCCTTTTGATTTGGCAGTTTTAAAACAATCATTTTGTAGAATCTGCTAGTGGATATTTGCAGTATTTTGAGGCATATGCAGGAAAAGGTAATATCTTCACTTGAAAACTAGACAGAGGCATTCTCAGAAACTTCTTTCGGATGTGTGCCTTGAACTTCCGGAGTTGAACCTTCCTCTTCATAGAGCAGTTATATAATAGTCTTTAAGTATAATCTGCAAGTGGATATGTGGAGAACTTTGAGGACTATGCTGGAAAAGGAAATGTCTTCCCATAGAAAGGAGACGGAAGCATTCTCAGAAGCTTCTCTGTGATGCCGGCATTCAACTCACAGAGTTGAACCTTCCTTTTGATAGAGCAGTTTTCAAACACACTTTGTGGATTCTGCAATTGGTTATTTGGAGAGTTTTGAGGCCTGTACTGGAAAAGGAAATATCTTCAGGTAAAAACTAGACAGAAGCATTCTCAGAAACTTCGTTGTGATGTTTGCATTCAACTCACGGAGTTGAACCCTCTTTTTGATTGCGCAGTTTCAAATCACTGTCTTTGTTGAATCTCCAAGTGGATATTTGGAGCGATTTGGGGCATATTATGGAAAAGGAAATATCCTCACTTGAAAACTAGATAGAAGAAGTCCCAGAAACTCCTTTGTGACGTCTGCTTTCAACTCACAGAGTTGAACCTTCCTTTTCACAGAGCAGTTTGGAAACACTCTTTTTGTAGAATCTGCGAGTGGTTATTCGGAGAGCCTCGAAGCCCATGCTGGAAATGGAAATACCTTCACATAAAAACTAGACGGAAGCGTTCTCAGAAATTTCTCTGGGATGTGTGCATTGAACACACAGAGTTGATCCTTCCTATTGATAGAGCATTTTTGTAACACTGTTTTAGTAGAATCTGCAAGTGGATTCTTGGGGAGATTTGAGGCCTATGCTGGAAAACGAAATATCTTCACATAGAAACTAGACGGAAGCATTATCCGAAACTTCTCTGTGATGTGTGCATTAAACTCACAGAGTTGAACATTGCTTTTGATGCAGCAGTTTTGAAACACTCTTTTCGTAGAATCTGCAAGTGGTTATTTAGAGCGCTTTGAGGCCTAAGCTGCAAATGGAAATATCTTCACATAAAAACTAGACAGAAGCATTCTCAGAAATTCCTTTGTGATGTGTGCATTCAACTCACAGAGATGAAGCTTCCTTTTCACAGGGCACTTTTGAAACACTGTTTTTGTGGGAACTACAAGTGGATATTTGGAGTGATTGCGGCCTCTGGCGGAAAAGCAAATATCATCAAATGAAAACTACACATAGGCATTCTCAGAAACTTCTTTGTGTGTGTGCATTCAACTCACAGAGTTGAAGAGTCCTTTTGGTAGAGCAGTTTTGAAGCACTCTTTTTGTAGAATCTGCGAGTGGTTATTCGGAGAGCTTTGAGGCCCATGCTGGAAAAGGAAATATCTTCACATAAAAACTGGACAGAAGCATTCTCAGAAAAGTCTCTGCGATGTGTGCATTCAACTCACAGAGTTGAGCCTGCCTTTTCATACAGCATTTTTGTAACACTCTTTCAGTATAATCTGCAAGTGGATATTTGGGGCGCTTTGAGTCCTATGCTGGAAAACGAAATATCTTCACATAAAAATTAGACGGAAGCATTATCAGAAACTTCTCTGTGATGTGCGCATTCAACTCACAGGGTTGAACGTGCCTTTTGATACAGCAGTTTTCAAACGCTCGTTTTGTGGCATCTGCATTTCGGAATTTGGAGTGCTTTGAGGCCTATACTGGAAAAGGAAATATCCTCACATAGAAACTAGACAGAAGCATTCTCAGAAACTTCTTTGTGATGTGTGCATTCAACTCACAGGGTTCGACCTTCCTTTTGCTACAACAGTTTTGAAACACTCTTTTTGTAGAATCTGCAAGTGGTTATTTGGAGCGCTTCGAGGCCTATGAGTAAAAGGAAATATCTTCAGAGAAAACTAGCCAGAAGCATTCTCAGAAACTTCTGTGTGATGAGTACATTCCACTCACAGAGTTGAACGTTCCCTTTCACCGAGCAGTTCTGAAACACTCTTTTTGTAGAATCTGCAAGTGGCTACTTAGAGCGCTTTGAGACCTATGCTGGAAAGTGAAATATCTTCACATAAAAACTAGACAGAAGCATTCCCAGAAACTTCTCTGTGAAGTGTGCATTCAATTCACAGAGCTGAATCTTTCTTTTGATAGAGAAGTTTTGAGACACTCTTTCTGTAGAATCTGCAAGTGAATATCTGGAGCGCTTTGAGTCCTAGGCTGGCAAAGAAAGTATCTTCACATAGAAACTAGACAGAAGCATTCTCAAAGACTTCTCTGTGATGTGTGCCTTCAACTCACAGAGTTGAAACATCCTTTTGATTTGGCAGTTTTAAAACAATCATTTTGTAGAATCTGCTAGTGGATATTTGCAGTATTTTGAGGCATATGCAGGAAAAGGTAATATCTTCACTTGAAAACTAGACAGAGGCATTCTCAGAAACTTCTTTCGGATGTGTGCCTTGAACTTCCGGAGTTGAACCTTCCTCTTCATAGAGCAGTTATATAATAGTCTTTAAGTATAATCTGCAAGTGGATATGTGGAGAACTTTGAGGACTATGCTGGAAAAGGAAATGTCTTCCCATAGAAAGGAGACGGAAGCATTCTCAGAAGCTTCTCTGTGATGCCGGCATTCAACTCACAGAGTTGAACCTTCCTTTTGATAGAGCAGTTTTCAAACACACTTTGTGGATTCTGCAATTGGTTATTTGGAGAGTTTTGAGGCCTGTACTGGAAAAGGAAATATCTTCAGGTAAAAACTAGACAGAAGCATTCTCAGAAACTTCGTTGTGATGTTTGCATTCAACTCACGGAGTTGAACCCTCTTTTTGATAGCGCAGTTTCAAATCACTGTCTTTGTTGAATCTCCAAGTGGATATTTGGAGCGATTTGGGGCATATTCTGGAAAAGGAAATATCCTCACTTGAAAACTAGATAGAAGAAGTCCCAGAAACTCCTTTGTGACGTCTGCTTTCAACTCACAGAGTTGAACCTTCCATTTCACAGAGCAGTTTGGAAACACTCTTTTTGTAGAATCTGCGAGTGGTTATTCGGAGAGCCTCGAGGCCCATGCTGGAAATGGAAATACCTTCACATAAAAACTAGACGGAAGCGTTCTCAGAAATTTCTCTGGGATGTGTGCATTGAACTCACAGAGTTGATCCTTCCTATTGATAGAGCATTTTTGTAACACTGTTTTAGTAGAATCTGCAAGTGGATTCTTGGGGAGATTTGAGGCCTATGCTGGAAAACGAAATATCTTCACATAGAAACTAGACGGAACCATTATCCGAAACTTCTCTGTGATGTGTGCATTAAACTCACAGAGTTGAACATTGCTTTTGATGCAGCAGTTTTGAAACACTCTTTTCGTAGAATCTGCAAGTGGTTATTTAGAGCGCTTTGAGGCCTAAGCTGCAAATGGAAATATCTTCACATAAAAACTAGACAGAAGCATTCTCAGAAATTCCTTTGTGATGTGTGCATTCAACTCACAGAGATGAAGCTTCCTTTTCACAGGGCACTTTTGAAACACTGTTTTTGTGGGAACTACAAGTGGATATTTGGAGTGATTGCGGCCTCTGGCGGAAAAGCAAATATCATCAAATGAAAACTACACATAGGCATTCTCAGAAACTTCTTTGTGTGTGTGCATTCAACTCACAGAGTTGAAGAGTCCTTTTGGTAGAGCAGTTTTGAAGCACTCTTTTTGTAGAATCTGCGAGTGTTTATTCGGAGAGCCTCGAGGCCCATGCTGGAAATGGAAATACCTTCACATAAAAACTAGACGGAAGCGTTCTCAGAAATTTCTCTGGGATGTGTGCATTGAACTCACAGAGTTGATCCTTCCTATTGATAGAGCGTTTTTGTAACACTGTTTTAGAAGAATCTGGAAGTGGATTCTTGGGGAGATTTGAGGCCTATGCTGGAAAACGAAATATCTTCACATAGAAACTAGACGGAAGCATTATCAGAAACTTCTCTGTGATGTGTGCATTAAACTCACAGAGTTGAACATTGCTTTTGATGGAGCAGTTTTGAAACACTCTTTTCGTAGAATCTGCATGTGGTTGTTTAGAGGGCTTTGAGGCCTACGCTGCAAATGGAAATATCTTCACATAAAAACTAGACAGAAGCATTCTCGGAAATTCCTTTGTGATGTGTGCATTCAACTCACAGAGATGAAGCTTCCTTTTCACAGGGCACTTTTGAAACACTCTTTTTGTGGGAACTACAAGTGGATATTTGGTGTGATTGCGGCCTCTGGCGGAAAAGCAAATATCATCCAATGAAAACTACACATAGGCATTCTCAGAAACTTCTTTGTGTGTGTGCATTCAACTCACAGAGTTGAAGAGTCCTTTTGGTAGAGCAGTTTTGAAGCACTCTTTTTGTAGAATCTGCGAGTGGTTATTCGGAGAGCTTTGAGGCCCATGCTAGAAAAGGAAATATCTTCACATAATAACTGGACAGAAGCATTCTCAGAAAAGTCTCTGTGATGTGTGCATTCAACTCACAGAGTTGAGCCTGCCTTTTCATACAGCATTTTTGTAACACTCTTTCAGTATAATCTGCAAGTGGATATTTGGGGCGCTTTGAGGCCTATGCTGGAAAACGAAATATCTTCACATAAAAATTAGACGGAAGCATTATCAGAAACTTCTCTGTGATGTGCGCATTCAACTCATAGGGTTGAACGTGCCTTTTGATACAGCAGTTTTCAAACGCTCGTTTTGTGGCATCTGCATTACGGAATTTGGAGTGCTTTGAGGCCTATACTGGAAAAGGAAATATCCTCACATAGAAACTAGACAGAAGCATTCTCAGAAACTTCTTTGTGATGTGTGCATTCAACTCACAGGGTTCGACCTTCCTTTTGGTACAACAGTTTTGAAACACTCTTTTTGTAGAATCTGCAAGTGGTTATTTGGAGCGCTTCGAGGCCTATGAGTAAAAGGAAATATCTTCAGAGAAAACTAGCCAGAAGCATTCTCAGAAACTTCTGTGTGATGAGTACATTCCACTCACAGAGTTGAACGTTCCCTTTCACCGAGCAGTTCTGAAACACTCTTTTTGTAGAATCTGCAAGTGGCTACTTAGAGCGCTTTGAGACCTATGCTGGAAAGTGAAATATCTTCACATAAAACTAGACAGAAGCATTCCCAGAAACTTCTCTGTGAAGTGTGCATTCAATTCACAGAGCTGAATCTTTCTTTTGATAGAGAAGTTTTGAGACACTCTTTCTGTAGAATCTGCAAGTGAATATCTGGAGCGCTTTGAGTCCTAGGCTGGCAAAGAAAGTATCTTCACATAGAAACTAGACAGAAGCATTCTCAAAGACTTTTCTGTGATGTGTGCCTTCAACTCACAGAGTTGAAACATCCTTTTGATTTGGCAGTTTTAAAACAATCATTTTGTAGAATCTGCTAGTGGATATTTGCAGTATTTTGAGGCATATGCAGGAAAAGGTAATATCTTCACTTGAAAACTAGACAGAGGCATTCTCAGAAACTTCTTTCGGATGTGTGCCTTGAACTTCCGGAGTTGAACCTTCCTCTTCATAGAGCAGTTATATAATAGTCTTTAAGTATAATCTGCAAGTGGATATGTGGAGAACTTTGAGGACTATGCTGGAAAAGGAAATGTCTTCCCATAGAAAGGAGACGGAAGCATTCTCAGAAGCTTCTCTGTGATGCCGGCATTCAACTCAAAGAGTTGAACCTTCCTTTTGATAGAGCAGTTTTCAAACACACTTTGTGGATTCTGCAATTGGTTATTTGGAGAGTTTTGAGGCCTGTACTGGAAAAGGAAATATCTTCAGGTAAAAACTAGACAGAAGCATTCTCAGAAACTTCGTTGTGATGTTTGCATTCAACTCACGGAGTTGAACCCTCTTTTTGATTGCGCAGTTTCAAATCACTGTCTTTGTTGAATCTCCAAGTGGATATTTGGAGCGATTTGGGGCATATTCTGGAAAAGGAAATATCCTCACTTGAAAACTAGATAGAAGAAGTCCCAGAAACTCCTTTGTGACGTCTGCTTTCAACACACAGAGTTGAACCTTCCTTTTCACAGAGCAGTTTGGAAACACTCTTTTTGTAGAATCTGCGAGTGGTTATTCGGAGAGCTTCGAGGCCCATGCTGGAAATGGAAATACCTTCACATAAAAACTAGACGGAAGCGTTCTCAGAAATTTCTCTGGGATGTGTGCATTGAACTCACAGAGTTGATCCTTCCTATTGATAGAGCATTTTTGTAACACTGTTTTAGTAGAATCTGCAAGTGGATTCTTGGGGAGATTTGAGGCCTATGCTGGAAAACGAAATATCTTCACATAGAAACTAGACGGAAGCATTATCAGAAACTTCTCTGTGACGTGTGCATTAAACTCACAGAGTTGAACATTGCTTTTGATGGAGCAGTTTTGAAACACTCTTTTCGTAGAATCTGCAAGTGGTTGTTTAGAGCGCTTTGAGGCCTACGCTGCAAATGGAAATATCTTCACATAAAAACTAGACAGAAGCATTCTCAGAAATTCCTTTGTGATGTGTGCATTCAACTCACAGAGATGAAGCTTCCTTTTCACAGGGCACTTTTGAAACACTGTTTTTGTGGGAACTACAAGTGGATATTTGGAGTGATTGCGGCCTCTGGCGGAAAAGCAAATATCATCAAATGAAAACTACACATAGGCATTCTCAGAAACTTCTTTGTGTGTGTGCATTCAACTCACAGAGTTGAAGAGTCCTTTTGGTAGAGCAGTTTTGAAGCACTCTTTTTGTAGAATCTGCGAGTGGTTATTCGGAGAGCTTTGAGGCCCATGTTGGAAAAGGAAATATCTTCACATAAAAACTGGACAGAAGCATTCTCAGAAAAGTCTCTGTGATGTGTGCATTCAACTCACAGAGTTGAGCCTGCCTTTTCATTCAGCATCTTTGTAAGACTCTTTCAGTATAATCTGCAAGTGGATATTTGGGGCGCTTTGAAGCCTATGCTGGAAAACGAAATATCTTCACATAAAAATTAGACGGAAGCATTATCAGAAACTTCTCTGTGATGTGCGCATTCAACTCACAGGGTTGAACGTGCCTTTTGATACAGCAGTTTTCAAACGCTCGTTTTGTGGCATCTGCATTTCGGAATTTGGAGTGCTTTGAGGCCTATACTGGAAAAGGAAATATCCTCACATAGAAACTAGACAGAAGCATTCTCAGAAACTTCTTTGTGATGTGTGCATTCAACTCACAGGGTTCGACCTTCCTTTTGCTACAACAGTTTTGAAACACTCTTTTTGTAGAATCTGCAAGTGGTTATTTGGAGCGCTTCGAGGCCTATGAGTAAAAGGAAATATCTTCAGAGAAAACTAGCCAGAAGCATTCTCAGAAACTTCTGTGTGATGAGTACATTCCACTCACAGAGTTGAACGTTCCCTTTCACCGAGCAGTTCTGAAACACTCTTTTTGTAGAATCTGCAAGTGGCTACTTAGAGCGCTTTGAGACCTATGCTGGAAAGTGAAATATCTTCACATAAAAACTAGACAGAATCATTCCCAGAAACTTCTCTGTGAAGTGTGCATTTAATTCACAGAGCTGAATCTTTCTTTTGATAGAGAAGTTTTGAGACACTCTTTCTGTAGAATCTGCAAGTGAATATCTGGAGCGCTTTGAGTCCTAGGCTGGCAAAGAAAGTATCTTCACATAGAAACTAGACAGAAGCATTCTCAAAGACTTCTCTGTGATGTGTGCCTTCAACTCACAGAGTTGAAACATCCTTTTGATTTGGCAGTTTTAAAACAATCATTTTGTAGAATCTGCTAGTGGATATTTGCAGTATTTTGAGGCATATGCAGGAAAAGGTAATATCTTCACTTGAAAACTAGACAGAGGCATTCTCAGAAACTTCTTTCGGATGTGTGCCTTGAACTTCCGGAGTTGAACCTTCCTCTTCATAGAGCAGTTATATAATAGTCTTTAAGTATAATCTGCAAGTGGATATGTGGAGAACTTTGAGGACTATGCTGGAAAAGGAAATGTCTTCCCATAGAAAGGAGACGGAAGCATTCTCAGAAGCTTCTCTGTGATGCCGGCATTCAACTCACAGAGTTGAACCTTCCTTTTGATAGAGCAGTTTTCAAACACACTTTGTGGATTCTGCAGTTGGTTATTTGGAGAGTTTTGAGGCCTGTACTGGAAAAGGAAATATCTTCAGGTAAAAACTAGACAGAAGCATTCTCAGAAACTTCGTTGTGATGTTTGCATTCAACTCACGGAGTTGAATCCTCTTTTTGATTGCGCAGTTTCAAATCACTGTCTTTGTTGAATCTCCAAGTGGATATTTGGAGCGATTTGGGGCATATTCTGGAAAAGGAAATATCCTCACTTGAAAACTAGATAGAAGAAGTCCCAGAAACTCCTTTGTGACGTCTGCTTTCAACTCACAGAGTTGAACCTTCCTTTTCACAGAGCAGTTTGGAAACACTCTTTTTGTAGAATCTGCGAGTGGTTATTCGGAGAGCTTCGAGGGCCATGCTGGAAATGGAAATACCTTCACCTAAAAACTAGACGGAAGCGTTCTCAGAAATTTCTCTGGGATGTGTGCATTGAACTCACAGAGTTGATCCTTCCTATTGATAGAGCATTTTTGTAACACTGTTTTAGTAGAATCTGCAAGTGGATTCTTGGGGAGATTTGAGGCCTATGCTGGAAAACGAAATATCTTCACATAGAAACTAGACGGAAGCATTATCAGAAACTTCTCTGTGATGTGTGCATTAAACTCACAGAGTTGAACATTGCTTTTGATGCAGCAGTTTTGAAACACTCTTTTCGTAGAATCTGCAAGTGGTTATTTAGAGCGCTTTGAGGCCTAAGCTGCAAATGGAAATATCTTCACATAAAAACTAGACAGAAGCATTCTCAGAAATTCCTTTGTGATGTGTGCATTCAACTCACAGAGATGAAGCTTCCTTTTCACAGGGCACTTTTGAAACACTGTTTTTGTGGGAACTACAAGTGGATATTTGGAGTGATTGCGGCCTCTGGCGGAAAAGCAAATATCATCAAATGAAAACTACACATAGGCATTCTCAGAAACTTCTTTGTGTGTGTGCATTCAACTCACAGAGTTGAAGAGTCCTTTTGGTAGAGCAGTTTTAAAGCACTCTTTTTGTAGAATCTGCGAGTGGTTATTCGGAGAGCCTCGAGGCCCATGCTGGAAATGGAAATACCTTCACATAAAAACTAGACGGAAGCGTTCTCAGAAATTTCTCTGGGATGTGTGCATTGAACTCACAGAGTTGATCCTTCCTATTGATAGAGCATTTTTATAACACTGTTTCAGAAGAATCTGCAAGTGGATTCTTGGGGATATTTGAGGCCTATGCTGGAAAACGAAATATCTTCACATAGAAACTAGACGGAAGCATTATCAGAAACTTCTCTGTGATGTGTGCATTAAACTCACAGAGTTGAACATTGCTTTTGATGGAGCAGTTTTGAAACACTCTTTTCGTAGAATCTGCAAGTGGTTGTTTAGAGCGCTTTGAGGCCTACGCTGCAAATGGAAATATCTTCACATAAAAACTAGACAGAAGCATTCTCAGAAATTCCTTTGTGATGTGTGCATTCACCTCACAGAGATGAAGCTCCTTTTCACAGGGCACTTTTGAAACACTGTGTTTGTGGGAACTACAAGTGGATATTTGGAGTGATTGCGGCCTCTGGTGGAAAAGCAAATATCATCAAATGAAAACTACACATAGGCATTCTCAGAAACTTCTTTGTGTGTGTGCATTCAACTCACAGAGTTGAAGAGTCCTTTTGGTAGAGCAGTTTTGAAGCACTCTTTTTGTAGAATCTGCGAGTGGTTATTCGGAGAGCTTTGAGGCCCATGCTGGAAAAGGAAATATCTTCACATAAAAACTGGACAGAAGCATTCTCAGAAAAGTCTCTGTGATGTGTGCATTCAACTCACAGAGTTGAGCCTGCCTTTTCATACAGCATTTTTGTAACACTCTTTCAGTATAATCTGCAAGTGGATATTTGGGGCGCTTTGAGGCCTATGCTGGAAAACGAAATATCTTCACATAAAAATTAGACGGAAGCATTATCAGAAACTTCTCTGTGATGTGCGCATTCAACTCACAGGGTTGAACGTGCCTTTCGATACAGCCGTTTTCAAACGCTCGTTTTGTGGCATCTGCATTTCGGAATTTGGAGTGCTTTGAGGCCTATACTGGAAAAGGAAATATCCTCACATAGAAACTAGACAGAAGCATTCTCAGAAACTTCTTTGTGATGTGTGCATTCAACACACAGGGTTCGACCTTCCTTTTGCTACAACAGTTTTGAAACACTCTTTTTGTAAAATCTGCAAGTGGTTATTTGGAGCGCTTCGAGGCCTATGAGTAAAAGGAAATATCTTCAGAGAAAACTAGCCAGAAGCATTCTCAGAAACTTCTGTGTGATGAGTACATTCCACTCACAGAGTTGAACGTTCCCTTTCACCGAGCAGTTCTGAAACACTCTTTTTGTAGAATCTGCAAGTGGCTACTTAGAGCGCTTTGAGACCTATGCTGGAAAGTGAAATATCTTCACATAAAAACTAGACAGAAGCATTCCCAGAAACTTCTCTGTGAAGTGTGCATTCAATTCACAGAGCTGAATCTTTCTTTTGATAGAGAAGTTTTGAGACACTCTTTCTGTAGAATCTGCAAGTGAATATCTGGAGCGCTTTGAGTCCTAGGCTGGAAAAGAAAGTATCTTCACATTGAAACTAGACAGAAGCATTCTCAAAGACTTCTCTGTGATGTGTGCATTCAAGTCACAGAGTTGAAACATCCTTTTGATTTGGCAGTTTTAAAACAATCATTTTGCAGAATCTGCTAGTGGATATTTGCCGTATTTTGAGGCATATGCAGGAAAAGGTAATATCTTCACTTGAAAACTAGACAGAGGCATTCTCAGAAACTTCTTTCTGATGTGTGCCTTGAACTTCCGGAGTTGAACCTTCCTCTTCATAGAGCAGTTATATAATAGTCTTTAAGTATAATCTGCAAGTGGACATGTGGAGAACTTTGAGGACTGTGCTGGAAAAGGAAATGTCTTCCCATAGAAAGGAGACGGAAGCATTCTCAGAAGCTTCTCTGTGATGTCGGCATTCAACTCACAGAGTTGAACCTTCCTTTTGATAGAGCAGTTTTCAAACACACTTTGTGGATTCTGCAATTGGTTATTTGGAGAGTTTTGAGGCCTGTACTGGAAAAGGAAATATCTTCAGGTAAAAACTAGACAGAAGCATTCTCAGAAACTTCGTTGTGATGTTTGCATTCAACTCACGGAGTTGAACCCTCTTTTTGATTGCGCAGTTTTAAATCACTGTCTTTGTTGAATCTCCAAGTGGATATTTGGAGCGATTTGGGGCATATTCTGGAAAAGGAAATATCCTCACTTGAAAACTAGATAGAAGAAGTCCCAGAAACTCCTTTGTGACGTCTGCTTTCGACTCACAGAGTTGAACCTTCCTTTTCACAGAGCAGTTTGGAAACACTCTTTTTGTAGAATCTGCGAGTGGTTATTCGGAGAGCTTCGAGGCCCATGCTGGAAATGGAAATACCTTCACATAAAAACTAGACAGAAGCGTTCTCAGAAATTTCTCTGTGATGTGTGCATTGAACTCACAGAGTTGATCCTTCCTATTCATAGAGCATTTTTGTAACACTGTTTTAGGAGAATCCGCAAGTGGATTCTTGGGGAGATTTGAGGCCTATGCTGGAAAACGAAATATCTTCACATAGAAACTAGACGGAAGCATTATCAGAAACTTCTCTGTGATGTGTGCATTAAACTCACGGAGTTGAACATTGCTTTTGATAGAGCAGTTTTGAAACACTCTTTTCGTAGAATCTGCAAGTGGTTATTTAGAGCGCTTTGAGGCCTACGCTGCAAATGGAAATATCTTCACATAAAAACTAGACAGAAGCATTCTCACAAATTCCTTTGTGATGTGTGCATTCAACTCACAGAGATGAAGCTTCCTTTTCACAGGGCACTTTTGAAACACTGTGTTTGTGGGAACTACAAGTGGATATTTGGAGTGATTGCGGCCTCTGGTGGAAAAGCAAATATCATCAAATGAAAACTACACATAGGCATTCTCAGAAACTTCTTTGTGTGTGTGCATTCAACTCACAGAGTTGAAGAGTCCTTTTGGTAGAGCAGTTTTGAAGCACTCTTTTTGTAGAATCTGTGAGTGGTTATTCGGAGAGCTTTGAGGCCCATGCTGGAAAAGGAAATATCTTCACATAAAAACTGGACAGAAGCATTCTCAGAAAAGTCTCTGTGATGTGTGCATTCAACTCACAGAGTTGAGCCTGCCTTTTCATACAGCATTTTTGTAACACTCTTTCAGTATAATCTGCAAGTGGATATTTGGGGCGCTTTGAGGCCTATGCTGGAAAACGAAATATCTTCACATAAAAATTAGACGGAAGCATTATCAGAAACTTCTCTGTGATGTGCGCATTCAACTCACAGGGTTGAACGTGCCTTTCCATACAGCCGTTTTCAAACGCTCGTTTTGTGGCATCTGCATTTCGGAATTTGGAGTGCTTTGAGGCCTATACTGGAAAAGGAAATATCCTCACATAGAAACTAGACAGAAGCATTCTCAGAAACTTCTTTGTGATGTGTGCATTCAACACACAGGGTTCGACCTTCCTTTTGCTACAACAGTTTTGAAACACTCTTTTTGTAGAATCTGCAAGTGGTTATTTGGAGCGCTTCGAGGCCTATGAGTAAAAGGAAATATCTTCAGAGAAAACTAGCCAGAAGCATTCTCAGAAACTTCTGTGTGATGAGTACATTCCACTCACAGAGTTGAACGTTCCCTTTCACCGAGCAGTTCTGAAACACTCTTTTTGTAGAATCTGCAAGTGGCTACTTAGAGCGCTTTGAGACCTATGCTGGAAAGTGAAATATCTTCACATAAAAACTAGACAGAAGCATTCCCAGAAACTTCTCTGTGAAGTGTGCATTCAATTCACAGAGCTGAATCTTTCTTTTGATAGAGAAGTTTTGAGACACTCTTTCTGTAGAATCTGCAAGTGAATATCTGGAGCGCTTTGAGTCCTAGGCTGGAAAAGAAAGTATCTTCACATTGAAACTAGACAGAAGCATTCTCAAAGACTTCTCTGTGATGTGTGCATTCAAGTCACAGAGTTGAAACATCCTTTTGATTTGGCAGTTTTAAAACAATCATTTTGTAGAATCTGCTAGTGGATATTTGCCGTATTTTGAGGCATATGCAGGAAAAGGTAATATCTTCACTTGAAAACTAGACAGAGGCATTCTCAGAAACTTCTTTCTGATGTGTGCCTTGAACTTCCGGAGTTGAACCTTCCTCTTCATAGAGCAGTTATATAATAGTCTTTAAGTATAATCTGCAAGTGGACATGTGGAGAACTTTGAGGTCTGTGCTGGAAACGGAAATGTCTTTCCATAGAAAGGAGACGGAAGCATTCTCAGAAGCTTCTCTGTGATGTCGGCATTCAACTCACAGAGTTGAACCTTCCTTTTGATAGAGCAGTTTTCAAACACACTTTGTGGATTCTGCAATTGGTTATTTGGAGAGTTTTGAGGCCTGTACTGGAAAAGGAAATATCTTCAGGTAAAAACTAGACAGAAGCATTCTCAGAAACTTCGTTGTGATGTTTGCATTCAACTCACGGAGTTGAACCCTCTTTTTGATTGCGCAGTTTTAAATCACTGTCTTTGTTGAATCTCCAAGTGGATATTTGGAGCGATTTGGGGCATATTCTGGAAAAGGAAATATCCTCACTTGAAAACTAGATAGAAGAAGTCCCAGAAACTCCTTTGTGACGTCTGCTTTCGACTCACAGAGTTGAACCTTCCTTTTCACAGAGCAGTTTGGAAACACTCTTTTTGTAGAATCTGCGAGTGGTTATTCGGAGAGCTTCGAGGCCCATGCTGGAAATGGAAATACCTTCACATAAAAACTAGACAGAAGCGTTCTCAGAAATTTCTCTGTGATGTGTGCATTGAACTCACAGAGTTGATCCTTCCTATTCATAGAGCATTTTTGTAACACTGTTTTAGGAGAATCCGCAAGTGGATTCTTGGGGAGATTTGAGGCCTATGCTGGAAAACGAAATATCTTCACATAGAAACTAGACGGAAGCATTATCAGAAACTTCTCTGTGATGTGTGCATTAAACTGACGGAGTTGAACATTGCTTTTGATAGAGCAGTTTTGAAACACTCTTTTCGTAGAATCTGCAAGTGGTTATTTAGAGCGCTTTGAGGCCTACGCTGCAAATGGAAATATCTTCACATAAAAACTAGACAGAAGCATTCTCACAAATTCCTTTGTGATGTGTGCATTCAACTCACAGAGATGAAGCTTCCTTTTCACAGGGCACTTTTGAAACACTGTGTTTGTGGGAACTACAAGTGGATATTTGGAGTGATTGCGGCCTCTGGTGGAAAAGCAAATATCATCAAATGAAAACTACACATAGGCATTCTCAGAAACTTCTTTGTGTGTGTGCATTCAACTCACAGAGTTGAAGAGTCCTTTTGGTAGAGCAGTTTTGAAGCACTCTTTTTGTAGAATCTGCGAGTGGTTATTCGGAGAGCTTTGAGGCCCATGCTGGAAAAGGAAATATCTTCACATAAAAACTGGACAGAAGCATTCTCAGAAAATTCTCTGTGATGTGTGCATTCAACTCACAGAGTTGAGCCTGCCTTTTCATACAGCATTTTTGTAACACTCTTTCAGTATAATCTGCAAGTGGATATTTGGGGCGCTTTGAGGCCTATGCTGGGAAACGAAATATCTTCACATAAAAATTAGACGGAAGCATTATCAGAAACTTCTCTGTGATGTGCGCATTCAACTCACAGGGTTGAACGTGCCTTTTGATACAGCCGTTTTCAAACGCTCGTTTTGTGGCATCTGCATTTCGGAATTTGGAGTGCTTTGAGGCCTATACTGGAAAAGGAAATATCCTCACATAGAAACTAGACAGAAGCATTCTCAGAAACTTCTTTGTGATGTGTGCATTCAACTGACAGGATTCAACCTTCCTTTTGCTACAACAGTTTTGAAACACTCTTTTTGTAGAATCTGCAAGTGGTTATTTGGAGCGCTTCGAGGCCTATGAGTAAAAGGAAATATCTTCAGAGAAAACTAGCCAGAAGCATTCTCAGAAACTTCTGTGTGATGAGTACATTCCACTCACAGAGTTGAACGTTCCCTTTCACCGAGCAGTTCTGAAACACTCTTTTTGTAGAATCTGCAAGTGGCTACTTAGAGCGCTTTGAGACCTATGCTGGAAAGTGAAATATCTTCACATAAAAACTAGACAGAAGCATTCCCAGAAACTTCTCTGTGAAGTGTGCATTCAATTCACAGAGCTGAATCTTTCTTTTGATAGAGAAGTTTTGAGACACTCTTTCTGTAGAATCTGCAAGTGAATATCTGGAGCGCTTTGAGTCCTAGGCTGGAAAAGAAAGTATCTTCACATTGAAACTAGACAGAAGCATTCTCAAAGACTTCTCTGTGATGTGTGCATTCAAGTCACAGAGTTGAAACATCCTTTTGATTTGGCAGTTTTAAAACAATCATTTTGTAGAATCTGCTAGTGGATATTTGCCGTATTTTGAGGCATATGCAGGAAAAGGTAATATCTTCACTTGAAAACTAGACAGAGGCATTCTCAGAAACTTCTTTCTGATGTGTGCCTTGAACTTCCGGAGTTGAACCTTCCTCTTCATAGAGCAGTTATATAATAGTCTTTAAGTATAATCTGCAAGTGGACATGTGGAGAACTTTGAGGACTGTGCTGGAAAAGGAAATGTCTTCCCATAGAAAGGAGACGGAAGCATTCTCAGAAGCTTCTCTGTGATGTCGGCATTCAACTCACAGAGTTGAACCTTCCTTTTGATAGAGCAGTTTTCAAACACACTTTGTGGATTCTGCAATTGGTTATTTGGAGAGTTTTGAGGCCTGTACTGGAAAAGGAAATATCTTCAGGTAAAAACTAGACAGAAGCATTCTCAGAAACTTCGTTGTGATGTTTGCATTCAACTCACGGAGTTGAACCCTCTTTTTGATTGCGCAGTTTTAAATCACTGTCTTTGTTGAATCTCCAAGTGGATATTTGGAGCGATTTGGGGCATATTCTGGAAAAGGAAATATCCTCACTTGAAAACTAGATAGAAGAAGTCCCAGAAACTCCTTTGTGACGTCTGCTTTCGACTCACAGAGTTGAACCTTCCTTTTCACAGAGCAGTTTGGAAACACTCTTTTTGTAGAATCTGCGAGTGGTTATTCGGAGAGCTTCGAGGCCCATGCTGGAAATGGAAATACCTTCACATAAAAACTAGACAGAAGCGTTCTCAGAAATTTCTCTGTGATGTGTGCATTGAACTCACAGAGTTGATCCTTCCTATTCATAGAGCATTTTTGTAACACTGTTTTAGGAGAATCCGCAAGTGGATTCTTGGGGAGATTTGAGGCCTATGCTGGAAAACGAAATATCTTCACATAGAAACTAGACGGAAGCATTATCAGAAACTTCTCTGTGATGTGTGCATTAAACTCACGGAGTTGAACATTGCTTTTGATAGAGCAGTTTTGAAACACTCTTTTCGTAGAATCTGCAAGTGGTTATTTAGAGCGCTTTGAGGCCTACGCTGCAAATGGAAATATCTTCACATAAAAACTAGACAGAAGCATTCTCACAAATTCCTTTGTGATGTGTGCATTCAACTCACAGAGATGAAGCTTCCTTTTCACAGGGCACTTTTGAAACACTGTTTTTGTGGGAACTACAAGTGGATATTTGGAGTGATTGCGGCCTCTGGCGGAAAAGCAAATATCATCAAATGAAAACTACACATAGGCATTCTCAGAAACTTCTTTGTGTGTGTGCATTCAACTCACAGAGTTGAAGAGTCCTTCTGGTAGAGCAGTTTTGAAGCACTCTTTTTGTAGAATCTGCGAGTGGTTATTCGGAGAGCTTTGAGGCCCATGCTGGAAAAGGAAATATCTTCACATAAAAACTGGACAGAAGCATTCTCAGAAAAGTCTCTGCGATGTGTGCATTCAACTCACAGAGTTGAGCCTGCCTTTTCATACAGCATTTTTGTAACACTCTTTCAGTATAATCTGCAAGTGGATATTTGGGGCGCTTTGAGTCCTATGCTGGAAAACGAAATATCTTCACATAAAAATTAGACGGAAGCATTATCAGAAACTTCTCTGTGATGTGCGCATTCAACTCACAGGGTTGAACGTGCCTTTTGATACAGCAGTTTTCAAACGCTCGTTTTGTGGCATCTGCATTTCGGAATTTGGAGTGCTTTGAGGCCTATACTGGAAAAGGAAATATCCTCACATAGAAACTAGACAGAAGCATTCTCAGAAACTTCTTTGTGATGTGTGCATTCAACTCACAGGGTTCGACCTTCCTTTTGCTACAACAGTTTTGAAACACTCTTTTTGTAGAATCTGCAAGTGGTTATTTGGAGCGCTTCGAGGCCTATGAGTAAAAGGAAATATCTTCAGAGAAAACTAGCCAGAAGCATTCTCAGAAACTTCTGTGTGATGAGTACATTCCACTCACAGAGTTGAACGTTCCCTTTCACCGAGCAGTTCTGAAACACTCTTTTTGTAGAATCTGCAAGTGGCTACTTAGAGCGCTTTGAGACCTATGCTGGAAAGTGAAATATCTTCACATAAAAACTAGACAGAAGCATTCCCAGAAACTTCTCTGTGAAGTGTGCATTCAATTCACAGAGCTGAATCTTTCTTTTGATAGAGAAGTTTTGAGACACTCTTTCTGTAGAATCTGCAAGTGAATATCTGGAGCGCTTTGAGTCCTAGGCTGGCAAAGAAAGTATCTTCACATAGAAACTAGACAGAAGCATTCTCAAAGACTTCTCTGTGATGTGTGCCTTCAACTCACAGAGTTGAAACATCCTTTTGATTTGGCAGTTTTAAAACAATCATTTTGTAGAATCTGCTAGTGGATATTTGCAGTATTTTGAGGCATATGCAGGAAAAGTTAATATCTTCACTTGAAAACTAGACAGAGGCATTCTCAGAAACTTCTTTCGGATGTGTGCCTTGAACTTCCGGAGTTGAACCTTCCTCTTCATAGAGCAGTTATATAATAGTCTTTAAGTATAATCTGCAAGTGGATATGTGGAGAACTTTGAGGACTATGCTGGAAAAGGAAATGTCTTCCCATAGAAAGGAGACGGAAGCATTCTCAGAAGCTTCTCTGTGATGCCGGCATTCAACTCACAGAGTTGAACCTTCCTTTTGATAGAGCAGTTTTCAAACACACTTTGTGGATTCTGCAATTGGTTATTTGGAGAGTTTTGAGGCCTGTACTGGAAAAGGAAATATCTTCAGGTAAAAACTAGACAGAAGCATTCTCAGAAACTTCGTTGTGATGTTTGCATTCAACTCACGGAGTTGAACCCTCTTTTTGATTGCGCAGTTTCAAATCACTGTCTTTGTTGAATCTCCAAGTGGATATTTGGAGCGATTTGGGGCATATTATGGAAAAGGAAATATCCTCACTTGAAAACTAGATAGAAGAAGTCCCAGAAACTCCTTTGTGACGTCTGCTTTCAACTCACAGAGTTGAACCTTCCTTTTCACAGAGCAGTTTGGAAACACTCTTTTTGTAGAATCTGCGAGTGGTTATTCGGAGAGCCTCGAAGCCCATGCTGGAAATGGAAATACCTTCACATAAAAACTAGACGGAAGCGTTCTCAGAAATTTCTCTGGGATGTGTGCATTGAACTCACAGAGTTGATCCTTCCTATTGATAGAGCATTTTTGTAACACTGTTTTAGTAGAATCTGCAAGTGGATTCTTGGGGAGATTTGAGGCCTATGCTGGAAAACGAAATATCTTCACATAGAAACTAGACGGAAGCATTATCCGAAACTTCTCTGTGATGTGTGCATTAAACTCACAGAGTTGAACATTGCTTTTGATGCAGCAGTTTTGAAACACTCTTTTCGTAGAATCTGCAAGTGGTTATTTAGAGCGCTTTGAGGCCTAAGCTGCAAATGGAAATATCTTCACATAAAAACTAGACAGAAGCATTCTCAGAAATTCCTTTGTGATGTGTGCATTCAACTCACAGAGATGAAGCTTCCTTTTCACAGGGCACTTTTGAAACACTGTTTTTGTGGGAACTACAAGTGGATATTTGGAGTGATTGCGGCCTCTGGCGGAAAAGCAAATATCATCAAATGAAAACTACACATAGGCATTCTCAGAAACTTCTTTGTGTGTGTGCATTCAACTCACAGAGTTGAAGAGTCCTTTTGGTAGAGCAGTTTTGAAGCACTCTTTTTGTAGAATCTGCGAGTGGTTATTCGGAGAGCTTTGAGGCCCATGCTGGAAAAGGAAATATCTTCACATAAAAACTGGACAGAAGCATTCTCAGAAAAGTCTCTGCGATGTGTGCATTCAACTCACAGAGTTGAGCCTGCCTTTTCATACAGCATTTTTGTAACACTCTTTCAGTATAATCTGCAAGTGGATATTTGGGGCGCTTTGAGTCCTATGCTGGAAAACGAAATATCTTCACATAAAAATTAGACGGAAGCATTATCAGAAACTTCTCTGTGATGTGCGCATTCAACTCACAGGGTTGAACGTGCCTTTTGATACAGCAGTTTTCAAACGCTCGTTTTGTGGCATCTGCATTTCGGAATTTGGAGTGCTTTGAGGCCTATACTGGAAAAGGAAATATCCTCACATAGAAACTAGACAGAAGCATTCTCAGAAACTTCTTTGTGATGTGTGCATTCAACTCACAGGGTTCGACCTTCCTTTTGCTACAACAGTTTTGAAACACTCTTTTTGTAGAATCTGCAAGTGGTTATTTGGAGCGCTTCGAGGCCTATGAGTAAAAGGAAATATCTTCAGAGAAAACTAGCCAGAAGCATTCTCAGAAACTTCTGTGTGATGAGTACATTCCACTCACAGAGTTGAACGTTCCCTTTCACCGAGCAGTTCTGAAACACTCTTTTTGTAGAATCTGCAAGTGGCTACTTAGAGCGCTTTGAGACCTATGCTGGAAAGTGAAATATCTTCACATAAAAACTAGACAGAAGCATTCCCAGAAACTTCTCTGTGAAGTGTGCATTCAATTCACAGAGCTGAATCTTTCTTTTGATAGAGAAGTTTTGAGACACTCTTTCTGTAGAATCTGCAAGTGAATATCTGGAGCGCTTTGAGTCCTAGGCTGGCAAAGAAAGTATCTTCACATAGAAACTAGACAGAAGCATTCTCAAAGACTTCTCTGTGATGTGTGCCTTCAACTCACAGAGTTGAAACATCCTTTTGATTTGGCAGTTTTAAAACAATCATTTTGTAGAATCTGCTAGTGGATATTTGCAGTATTTTGAGGCATATGCAGGAAAAGGTAATATCTTCACTTGAAAACTAGACAGAGGCATTCTCAGAAACTTCTTTCGGATGTGTGCCTTGAACTTCCGGAGTTGAACCTTCCTCTTCATAGAGCAGTTATATAATAGTCTTTAAGTATAATCTGCAAGTGGATATGTGGAGAACTTTGAGGTCTATGCTGGAAAAGGAAATGTCTTCCCATAGAAAGGAGACGGAAGCATTCTCAGAAGCTTCTCTGTGATGCCGGCATTCAACTCACAGAGTTGAACCTTCCTTTTGATAGAGCAGTTTTCAAACACACTTTGTGGATTCTGCAATTGGTTATTTGGAGAGTTTTGAGGCCTGTACTGGAAAAGGAAATATCTTCAGGTAAAAACTAGACAGAAGCATTCTCAGAAACTTCGTTGTGATGTTTGCATTCAACTCACGGAGTTGAACCCTCTTTTTGATAGCGCAGTTTCAAATCACTGTCTTTGTTGAATCTCCAAGTGGATATTTGGAGCGATTTGGGGCATATTCTGGAAAAGGAAATATCCTCACTTGAAAACTAGATAGAAGAAGTCCCAGAAACTCCTTTGTGACGTCTGCTTTCAACTCACAGAGTTGAACCTTCCATTTCACAGAGCAGTTTGGAAACACTCTTTTTGTAGAATCTGCGAGTGGTTATTCGGAGAGCCTCGAGGCCCATGCTGGAAATGGAAATACCTTCACATAAAAACTAGACGGAAGCGTTCTCAGAAATTTCTCTGGGATGTGTGCATTGAACTCACAGAGTTGATCCTTCCTATTGATAGAGCATTTTTGTAACACTGTTTTAGTAGAATCTGCAAGTGGATTCTTGGGGAGATTTGAGGCCTATGCTGGAAAACGAAATATCTTCACATAGAAACTAGACGGAAGCATTATCCGAAACTTCTCTGTGATGTGTGCATTAAACTCACAGAGTTGAACATTGCTTTTGATGCAGCAGTTTTGAAACACTCTTTTCGTAGAATCTGCAAGTGGTTATTTAGAGCGCTTTGAGGCCTAAGCTGCAAATGGAAATATCTTCACATAAAAACTAGACAGAAGCATTCTCAGAAATTCCTTTGTGATGTGTGCATTCAACTCACAGAGATGAAGCTTCCTTTTCACAGGGCACTTTTGAAACACTGTTTTTGTGGGAACTACAAGTGGATATTTGGAGTGATTGCGGCCTCTGGCGGAAAAGCAAATATCATCAAATGAAAACTACACATAGGCATTCTCAGAAACTTCTTTGTGTGTGTGCATTCAACTCACAGAGTTGAAGAGTCCTTTTGGTAGAGCAGTTTTGAAGCACTCTTTTTGTAGAATCTGCGAGTGTTTATTCGGAGAGCCTCGAGGCCCATGCTGGAAATGGAAATACCTTCACATAAAAACTAGACGGAAGCGTTCTCAGAAATTTCTCTGGGATGTGTGCATTGAACTCACAGAGTTGATCCTTCCTATTGATAGAGCGTTTTTGTAACACTGTTTTAGAAGAATCTGGAAGTGGATTCTTGGGGAGATTTGAGGCCTATGCTGGAAAACGAAATATCTTCACATAGAAACTAGACGGAAGCATTATCAGAAACTTCTCTGTGATGTGTGCATTAAACTCACAGAGTTGAACATTGCTTTTGATGGAGCAGTTTTGAAACACTCTTTTCGTAGAATCTGCATGTGGTTGTTTAGAGGGCTTTGAGGCCTACGCTGCAAATGGAAATATCTTCACATAAAAACTAGACAGAAGCATTCTCGGAAATTCCTTTGTGATGTGTGCATTCAACTCACAGAGATGAAGCTTCCTTTTCACAGGGCACTTTTGAAACACTCTTTTTGTGGGAACTACAAGTGGATATTTGGTGTGATTGCGGCCTCTGGCGGAAAAGCAAATATCATCCAATGAAAACTACACATAGGCTTTCTCAGAAACTTCTTTGTGTGTGTGCATTCAACTCACAGAGTTGAAGAGTCCTTTTGGTAGAGCAGTTTTGAAGCACTCTTTTTGTAGAATCTGCGAGTGGTTATTCGGAGAGCTTTGAGGCCCATGCTAGAAAAGGAAATATCTTCACATAAAAACTGGACAGAAGCATTCTCAGAAAAGTCTCTGTGATGTGTGCATTCAACTCACAGAGTTGAGCCTGCCTTTTCATACAGCATTTTTGTAACACTCTTTCAGTATAATCTGCAAGTGGATATTTGGGGCGCTTTGAGGCCTATGCTGGAAAACGAAATATCTTCACATACAAATTAGACGGAAGCATTATCAGAAACTTCTCTGTGATGTGCGCATTCAACTCATAGGGTTGAACGTGCCTTTTGATACAGCAGTTTTCAAACGCTCGTTTTGTGGCATCTGCATTACGGAATTTGGAGTGCTTTGAGGCCTATACTGGAAAAGGAAATATCCTCACATAGAAACTAGACAGAAGCATTCTCAGAAACTTCTTTGTGATGTGTGCATTCAACTCACAGGGTTCGACCTTCCTTTTGGTACAACAGTTTTGAAACACTCTTTTTGTAGAATCTGCAAGTGGTTATTTGGAGCGCTTCGAGGCCTATGAGTAAAAGGAAATATCTTCAGAGAAAACTAGCCAGAAGCATTCTCAGAAACTTCTGTGTGATGAGTACATTCCACTCACAGAGTTGAACGTTCCCTTTCACCGAGCAGTTCTGAAACACTCTTTTTGTAGAATCTGCAAGTGGCTACTTAGAGCGCTTTGAGACCTATGCTGGAAAGTGAAATATCTTCACATAAAACTAGACAGAAGCATTCCCAGAAACTTCTCAGTGAAGTGTGCATTTAATTCACAGAGCTGAATCTTTCTTTTGATAGAGAAGTTTTGAGACACTCTTTCTGTAGAATCTGCAAGTGAATATCTGGAGCGCTTTGAGTCCTAGGCTGGCAAAGAAAGTATCTTCACATAGAAACTAGACAGAAGCATTCTCAAAGACTTCTCTGTGATGTGTGCCTTCAACTCACAGAGTTGAAACATCCTTTTGATTTGGCAGTTTTAAAACAATCATTTTGTAGAATCTGCTAGTGGATATTTGCAGTATTTTGAGGCATATGCAGGAAAAGGTAATATCTTCACTTGAAAACTAGACAGAGGCATTCTCAGAAACTTCTTTCTGATGTGTGCCTTGAACTTCCGGAGTTGAACCTTCCTCTTCATAGAGCAGTTATATAATAGTCTTTAAGTATAATCTGCAAGTGGATATGTGGAGAACTTTGAGGACTATGCTGGAAAAGGAAATGTCTTCCCATAGAAAGGAGACGGAAGCATTCTCAGAAGCTTCTCTGTGATGCCGGCATTCAACTCACAGAGTTGAACCTTCCTTTTGATAGAGCAGTTTTCAAACACACTTTGTGGATTGTGCAATTGGTTATTTGGAGAGTTTTGAGGCCTGTACTGGAAAAGGAAATATCTTCAGGTAAAAACTAGACAGAAGCATTCTCAGAAACTTCGTTGTGATGTTTGCATTCAACTCACGGAGTTGAACCCTCTTCTTGATTGCGCAGTTTCAAATCACTGTCTTTGTTGAATCTCCAAGTGGATATTTGGAGCGATTTGGGGCATATTCTGGAAAAGGAAATATCCTCACTTGAAAACTAGATAGAAGAAGTCCCAGAAACTCCTTTGTGACGTCTGCTTTCAACACACAGAGTTGAACCTTCCTTTTCACAGAGCAGTTTGGAAACACTCTTTTTGTAGAATCTGCGAGTGGTTATTCGGAGAGCTTCGAGGCCCATGCTGGAAATGGAAATACCTTCACATAAAAACTAGACGGAAGCGTTCTCAGAAATTTCTCTGTGATGTGTGCATTGAACTCACAGAGTTGATCCTTCCTATTGATAGAGCATTTTTGTAACACTGTTTTAGTAGAATCTACAAGTGGATTCTTGGGGAGATTTGAGGCCTATGCTGGAAAACGAAATATCTTCACATAGAAACTAGACGGAAGCATTATCAGAAACTTCTCTGTGATGTGTGCATTAAACTCACAGAGTTGAACATTGCTTTTGATGGAGCAGTTTTGAAACACTCTTTTCGTAGAATCTGCAAGGGGTTGTTTAGAGCGCTTTGAGGCCTATGCTGCAAATGGAAATATCTTCACATAAAAACTAGACAGAAGCATTCTCAGAAATTCCTTTGTGATGTGTGCATTCAACTCACAGAGATGAAGCTTCCTTTTCACAGGGCACTTTTGAAACACTGTTTTTGTGGGAACTACAAGTGGATATTTGGAGTGATTGCGGCCTCTGGCGGAAAAGCAAATATCATCCAATGAAAACTACACATAGGCATTCTCAGAAACTTCTTTGTGTGTGTGCATTCAACTCACAGAGTTGAAGAGTCCTTTTGGTAGAGCAGTTTTGAAGCACTCTTTTTGTAGAATCTGCGAGTGGTTATTCGGAGAGCTTTGAGGCCCATGCTAGAAAAGGAAATATCTTCACATAAAAACTGGAGAGAAGCATTCTCAGAAAAGTCTCTGCGATGTGTGCATTCAACTCACAGTGTTGAGCCTGCCTTTTCATACAGCATTTTTGTAACACTCTTTCAGTATAATCTGCAAGTGGATATTTGGGGCGCTTTGAGGCCTATGCTGGAAAACGAAATATCTTCACATAAAAATTAGACGGAAGCATTATCAGAAACTTCTCTGTGATGTGCGCATTCAACTCACAGGGTTGAACGTGCCTTTTGATACAGCCGTTTTCAAACGCTCGTTTTGTGGCATCTGCATTTCGGAATTTGGAGTGCTTTGTGGCCTATACTGGAAAAGGAAATATCCTCCCATAGAAACTAGACAGAAGCATTCTCAGAAACTTCTTTGTGATGTGTGCATTCAACTCACAGTGTTCGACCTTCCTTTTGCTACAACAGTTTTGAAACACTCTTTTTGTAGAATCTGCAAGTGGTTATTTGGAGCGCTTCGAGGCCTATGAGTAAAAGGAAATATCTTCAGAGAAAACTAGCCAGAAGCATTCTCAGAAACTTCTGTGTGATGAGTACATTCCACTCACAGAGTTGAACGTTCCCTTTCACCGAGCAGTTCTGAAACACTCTTTTTGTAGAATCTGCAAGTGGCTACTTAGAGCGCTTTGAGACCTATGCTGGAAAGTGAAATATCTTCACATAAAAACTAGACAGAAGCATTCCCAGAAACTTCTCTGTGAAGTGTGCATTCAATTCACAGAGCTGAATCTTTCTTTTGATAGAGAAGTTTTGAGACACTCTTTCTGTAGAATCTGCAAGTGAATATCTGGAGCGCTTTGAGTCCTAGGCTGGCAAAGAAAGTATCTTCACATAGAAACTAGACAGAAGCATTCTCAAAGACTTCTCTGTGATGTGTGCCTTCAACTCACAGAGTTGAAACATCCTTTTGATTTGGCAGTTTTAAAACAATCATTTTGTAGAATCTGCTAGTGGATATTTGCAGTATTTTGAGGCATATGCAGGAAAAGGTAATATCTTCACTTGAAAACTAGACAGAGGCATTCTCAGAAACTTCTTTCGGATGTGTGCCTTGAACTTCCGGAGTTGAACCTTCCTCTTCATAGAGCAGTTATATAATAGTCTTTAAGTATAATCTGCAAGTGGATATGTGGAGAACTTTGAGGACTATGCTGGAAAAGGAAATGTCTTCCCATAGAAAGGAGACGGAAGCATTCTCAGAAGCTTCTCTGTGATGCCGGCATTCAACTCAAAGAGTTGAACCTTCCTTTTGATAGAGCAGTTTTCAAACACACTTTGTGGATTCTGCAATTGGTTATTTGGAGAGTTTTGAGGCCTGTACTGGAAAAGGAAATATCTTCAGGTAAAAACTAGACAGAAGCATTCTCAGAAACTTCGTTGTGATGTTTGCATTCAACTCACGGAGTTGAACCCTCTTTTTGATTGCGCAGTTTCAAATCACTGTCTTTGTTGAATCTCCAAGTGGATATTTGGAGCGATTTGGGGCATATTCTGGAAAAGGAAATATCCTCACTTGAAAACTAGATAGAAGAAGTCCCAGAAACTCCTTTGTGACGTCTGCTTTCAACACACAGAGTTGAACCTTCCTTTTCACAGAGCAGTTTGGAAACACTCTTTTTGTAGAATCTGCGAGTGGTTATTCGGAGAGCTTCGAGGCCCATGCTGGAAATGGAAATACCTTCACATAAAAACTAGACGGAAGCGTTCTCAGAAATTTCTCTGGGATGTGTGCATTGAACTCACAGAGTTGATCCTTCCTATTGATAGAGCATTTTTGTAACACTGTTTTAGTAGAATCTGCAAGTGGATTCTTGGGGAGATTTGAGGCCTATGCTGGAAAACGAAATATCTTCACATAGAAACTAGACGGAAGCATTATCAGAAACTTCTCTGTGACGTGTGCATTAAACTCACAGAGTTGAACATTGCTTTTGATGGAGCAGTTTTGAAACACTCTTTTCGTAGAATCTGCAAGTGGTTGTTTAGAGCGCTTTGAGGCCTACGCTGCAAATGGAAATATCTTCACATAAAAACTAGACAGAAGCATTCTCAGAAATTCCTTTGTGATGTGTGCATTCAACTCACAGAGATGAAGCTTCCTTTTCACAGGGCACTTTTGAAACACTGTTTTTGTGGGAACTACAAGTGGATATTTGGAGTGATTGCGGCCTCTGGCGGAAAAGCAAATATCATCAAATGAAAACTACACATAGGCATTCTCAGAAACTTCTTTGTGTGTGTGCATTCAACTCACAGAGTTGAAGAGTCCTTTTGGTAGAGCAGTTTTGAAGCACTCTTTTTGTAGAATCTGCGAGTGGTTATTCGGAGAGCTTTGAGGCCCATGTTGGAAAAGGAAATATCTTCACATAAAAACTGGACAGAAGCATTCTCAGAAAAGTCTCTGTGATGTGTGCATTCAACTCACAGAGTTGAGCCTGCCTTTTCATTCAGCATCTTTGTAAGACTCTTTCAGTATAATCTGCAAGTGGATATTTGGGGCGCTTTGAAGCCTATGCTGGAAAACGAAATATCTTCACATAAAAATTAGACGGAAGCATTATCAGAAACTTCTCTGTGATGTGCGCATTCAACTCACAGGGTTGAACGTGCCTTTTGATACAGCAGTTTTCAAACGCTCGTTTTGTGGCATCTGCATTTCGGAATTTGGAGTGCTTTGAGGCCTATACTGGAAAAGGAAATATCCTCACATAGAAACTAGACAGAAGCATTCTCAGAAACTTCTTTGTGATGTGTGCATTCAACTCACAGGGTTCGACCTTCCTTTTGCTACAACAGTTTTGAAACACTCTTTTTGTAGAATCTGCAAGTGGTTATTTGGAGCGCTTCGAGGCCTATGAGTAAAAGGAAATATCTTCAGAGAAAACTAGCCAGAAGCATTCTCAGAAACTTCTGTGTGATGAGTACATTCCACTCACAGAGTTGAACGTTCCCTTTCACCGAGCAGTTCTGAAACACTCTTTTTGTAGAATCTGCAAGTGGCTACTTAGAGCGCTTTGAGACCTATGCTGGAAAGTGAAATATCTTCACATAAAAACTAGACAGAAGCATTCCCAGAAACTTCTCTGTGAAGTGTGCATTTAATTCACAGAGCTGAATCTTTCTTTTGATAGAGAAGTTTTGAGACACTCTTTCTGTAGAATCTGCAAGTGAATATCTGGAGCGCTTTGAGTCCTAGGCTGGAAAAGAAAGTATCTTCACATTGAAACTAGACAGAAGCATTCTCAAAGACTTCTCTGTGATGTGTGCATTCAAGTCACAGAGTTGAAACATCCTTTTGATTTGGCAGTTTTAAAACAATCATTTTGTAGAATCTGCTAGTGGATATTTGCCGTATTTTGAGGCATATGCAGGAAAAGGTAATATCTTCACTTGAAAACTAGACAGAGGCATTCTCAGAAACTTCTTTCTGATGTGTGCCTTGAACTTCCGGAGTTGAACCTTCCTCTTCATAGAGCAGTTATATAATAGTCTTTAAGTATAATCTGCAAGTGGACATGTGGAGAACTTTGAGGACTGTGCTGGAAAAGGAAATGTCTTCCCATAGAAAGGAGACGGAAGCATTCTCAGAAGCTTCTCTGTGATGTCGGCATTCAACTCACAGAGTTGAACCTTCCTTTTGATAGAGCAGTTTTCAAACACACTTTGTGGATTCTGCAATTGGTTATTTGGAGAGTTTTGAGGCCTGTACTGGAAAAGGAAATATCTTCAGGTAAAAACTAGACAGAAGCATTCTCAGAAACTTCGTTGTGATGTTTGCATTCAACTCACGGAGTTGAACCCTCTTTTTGATTGCGCAGTTTTAAATCACTGTCTTTGTTGAATCTCCAAGTGGATATTTGGAGCGATTTGGGGCATATTCTGGAAAAGGAAATATCCTCACTTGAAAACTAGATAGAAGAAGTCCCAGAAACTCCTTTGTGACGTCTGCTTTCGACTCACAGAGTTGAACCTTCCTTTTCACAGAGCAGTTTGGAAACACTCTTTTTGTAGAATCTGCGAGTGGTTATTCGGAGAGCTTCGAGGCCCATGCTGGAAATGGAAATACCTTCACATAAAAACTAGACAGAAGCGTTCTCAGAAATTTCTCTGTGATGTGTGCATTGAACTCACAGAGTTGATCCTTCCTATTCATAGAGCATTTTTGTAACACTGTTTTAGGAGAATCCGCAAGTGGATTCTTGGGGAGATTTGAGGCCTATGCTGGAAAACGAAATATCTTCACATAGAAACTAGACGGAAGCATTATCAGAAACTTCTCTGTGATGTGTGCATTAAACTCACGGAGTTGAACATTGCTTTTGATAGAGCAGTTTTGAAACACTCTTTTCGTAGAATCTGCAAGTGGTTATTTAGAGCGCTTTGAGGCCTACGCTGCAAATGGAAATATCTTCACATAAAAACTAGACAGAAGCATTCTCACAAATTCCTTTGTGATGTGTGCATTCAACTCACAGAGATGAAGCTTCCTTTTCACAGGGCACTTTTGAAACACTGTTTTTGTGGGAACTACAAGTGGATATTTGGAGTGATTGCGGCCTCTGGCGGAAAAGCAAATATCATCAAATGAAAACTACACATAGGCATTCTCAGAAACTTCTTTGTGTGTGTGCATTCAACTCACAGAGTTGAAGAGTCCTTTTGGTAGAGCAGTTTTGAAGCACTCTTTTTGTAGAATCTGCGAGTGGTTATTCGGAGAGCTTTGAGGCCCATGCTGGAAAAGGAAATATCTTCACATAAAAACTGGACAGAAGCATTCTCAGAAAAGTCTCTGCGATGTGTGCATTCAACTCACAGAGTTGAGCCTGCCTTTTCATACAGCATTTTTGTAACACTCTTTCAGTATAATCTGCAAGTGGATATTTGGGGCGCTTTGAGTCCTATGCTGGAAAACGAAATATCTTCACATAAAAATTAGACGGAAGCATTATCAGAAACTTCTCTGTGATGTGCGCATTCAACTCACAGGGTTGAACGTGCCTTTTGATACAGCAGTTTTCAAACGCTCGTTTTGTGGCATCTGCATTTCGGAATTTGGAGTGCTTTGAGGCCTATACTGGAAAAGGAAATATCCTCACATAGAAACTAGACAGAAGCATTCTCAGAAACTTCTTTGTTATGTGTGCATTCAACTCACAGGGTTCGACCTTCCTTTTGCTACAACAGTTTTGAAACACTCTTTTTGTAGAATCTGCAAGTGGTTATTTGGAGCGCTTCGAGGCCTATGAGTAAAAGGAAATATCTTCAGAGAAAACTAGCCAGAAGCATTCTCAGAAACTTCTGTGTGATGAGTACATTCCACTCACAGAGTTGAACGTTCCCTTTCACCGAGCAGTTCTGAAACACTCTTTTTGTAGAATCTGCAAGTGGCTACTTAGAGCGCTTTGAGACCTATGCTGGAAAGTGAAATATCTTCACATAAAACTAGACAGAAGCATTCCCAGAAACTTCTCAGTGAAGTGTGCATTTAATTCACAGAGCTGAATCTTTCTTTTGATAGAGAAGTTTTGAGACACTCTTTCTGTAGAATCTGCAAGTGAATATCTGGAGCGCTTTGAGTCCTAGGCTGGCAAAGAAAGTATCTTCACATAGAAACTAGACAGAAGCATTCTCAAAGACTTCTCTGTGATGTGTGCCTTCAACTCACAGAGTTGAAACATCCTTTTGATTTGGCAGTTTTAAAACAATCATTTTGTAGAATCTGCTAGTGGATATTTGCAGTATTTTGAGGCATATGCAGGAAAAGGTAATATCTTCACTTGAAAACTAGACAGAGGCATTCTCAGAAACTTCTTTCTGATGTGTGCCTTGAACTTCCGGAGTTGAACCTTCCTCTTCATAGAGCAGTTATATAATAGTCTTTAAGTATAATCTGCAAGTGGATATGTGGAGAACTTTGAGGACTATGCTGGAAAAGGAAATGTCTTCCCATAGAAAGGAGACGGAAGCATTCTCAGAAGCTTCTCTGTGATGCCGGCATTCAACTCACAGAGTTGAACCTTCCTTTTGATAGAGCAGTTTTCAAACACACTTTGTGGATTGTGCAATTGGTTATTTGGAGAGTTTTGAGGCCTGTACTGGAAAAGGAAATATCTTCAGGTAAAAACTAGACAGAAGCATTCTCAGAAACTTCGTTGTGATGTTTGCATTCAACTCACGGAGTTGAACCCTCTTCTTGATTGCGCAGTTTCAAATCACTGTCTTTGTTGAATCTCCAAGTGGATATTTGGAGCGATTTGGGGCATATTCTGGAAAAGGAAATATCCTCACTTGAAAACTAGATAGAAGAAGTCCCAGAAACTCCTTTGTGACGTCTGCTTTCAACACACAGAGTTGAACCTTCCTTTTCACAGAGCAGTTTGGAAACACTCTTTTTGTAGAATCTGCGAGTGGTTATTCGGAGA
This sequence comes from Pongo pygmaeus, assembly GCF_028885625.2. NCBI lineage: Eukaryota > Metazoa > Chordata > Mammalia > Primates > Hominidae > Pongo > Pongo pygmaeus. The sequence continues at coordinate 40,114,292 of NC_072391.2, read as the reverse complement.
GCTTCGAGGCCCATGCTGGAAATGGAAATACCTTCACATAAAAACTAGACGGAAGCGTTCTCAGAAATTTCTCTGTGATGTGTGCATTGAACTCACAGAGTTGATCCTTCCTATTGATAGAGCATTTTTGTAACACTGTTTTAGTAGAATCTACAAGTGGATTCTTGGGGAGATTTGAGGACTATGCTGGAAAACGAAATATCTTCACATAGAAACTAGACGGAAGCATTATCAGAAACTTCTCTGTGATGTGTGCATTAAACTCACAGAGTTGAACATTGCTTTTGATGGAGCAGTTTTGAAACACTCTTTTCGTAGAATCTGCAAGGGGTTGTTTAGAGCGCTTTGAGGCCTATGCTGCAAATGGAAATATCTTCACATAAAAACTAGACAGAAGCATTCTCAGAAATTCCTTTGTGATGTGTGCATTCAACTCACAGAGATGAAGCTTCCTTTTCACAGGGCACTTTTGAAACACTGTTTTTGTGGGAACTACAAGTGGATATTTGGAGTGATTGCGGCCTCTGGCGGAAAAGCAAATATCATCCAATGAAAACTACACATAGGCATTTTCAGAAACTTCTTTGTGTGTGTGCATTCAACTCACAGAGTTGAAGAGTCCTTTTGGTAGAGCAGTTTTGAAGCACTCTTTTTGTAGAATCTGCGAGTGGTTATTCGGAGAGCTTTGAGGCCCATGCTAGAAAAGGAAATATCTTCACATAAAAACTGGAGAGAAGCATTCTCAGAAAAGTCTCTGCGATGTGTGCATTCAACTCACAGTGTTGAGCCTGCCTTTTCATACAGCATTTTTGTAACACTCTTTCAGTATAATCTGCAAGTGGATATTTGGGGCGCTTTGAGGCCTATGCTGGAAAACGAAATATCTTCACATAAAAATTAGACGGAAGCATTATCAGAAACTTCTCTGTGATGTGCGCATTCAACTCACAGGGTTGAACGTGCCTTTTGATACAGCCCTTTTCAAACGCTCGTTTTGTGGCATCTGCATTTCGGAATTTGGAGTGCTTTGAGGCCTATACTGGAAAAGGAAATATCCTCCCATAGAAACTAGACAGAAGCATTCTCAGAAACTTCTTTGTGATGTGTGCATTCAACTCACAGTGTTCGACCTTCCTTTTGCTACAACAGTTTTGAAACACTCTTTTTGTAGAATCTGCAAGTGGTTATTTGGAGCGCTTCGAGGCCTATGAGTAAAAGGAAATATCTTCAGAGAAAACTAGCCAGAAGCATTCTCAGAAACTTCTGTGTGATGAGTACATTCCACTCACAGAGTTGAACGTTCCCTTTCACCGAGCAGTTCTGAAACACTCTTTTTGTAGAATCTGCAAGTGGCTACTTAGAGCGCTTTGAGACCTATGCTGGAAAGTGAAATATCTTCACATAAAAACTAGACAGAAGCATTCCCAGAAACTTCTCTGTGAAGTGTGCATTCAATTCACAGAGCTGAATCTTTCTTTTGATAGAGAAGTTTTGAGACACTCTTTCTGTAGAATCTGCAAGTGAATATCTGGAGCGCTTTGAGTCCTAGGCTGGCAAAGAAAGTATCTTCACATAGAAACTAGACAGAAGCATTCTCAAAGACTTCTCTGTGATGTGTGCCTTCAACTCACAGAGTTGAAACATCCTTTTGATTTGGCAGTTTTAAAACAATCATTTTGTAGAATCTGCTAGTGGATATTTGCAGTATTTTGAGGCATATGCAGGAAAAGGTAATATCTTCACTTGAAAACTAGACAGAGGCATTCTCAGAAACTTCTTTCGGATGTGTGCCTTGAACTTCCGGAGTTGAACCTTCCTCTTCATAGAGCAGTTATATAATAGTCTTTAAGTATAATCTGCAAGTGGATATGTGGAGAACTTTGAGGACTATGCTGGAAAAGGAAATGTCTTCCCATAGAAAGGAGACGGAAGCATTCTCAGAAGCTTCTCTGTGATGCCGGCATTCAACTCAAAGAGTTGAACCTTCCTTTTGATAGAGCAGTTTTCAAACACACTTTGTGGATTCTGCAATTGGTTATTTGGAGAGTTTTGAGGCCTGTACTGGAAAAGGAAATATCTTCAGGTAAAAACTAGACAGAAGCATTCTCAGAAACTTCGTTGTGATGTTTGCATTCAACTCACGGAGTTGAACCCTCTTTTTGATTGCGCAGTTTCAAATCACTGTCTTTGTTGAATCTCCAAGTGGATATTTGGAGCGATTTGGGGCATATTCTGGAAAAGGAAATATCCTCACTTGAAAACTAGATAGAAGAAGTCCCAGAAACTCCTTTGTGACGTCTGCTTTCAACTCACAGAGTTGAACCTTCCTTTTCACAGAGCAGTTTGGAAACACTCTTTTTGTAGAATCTGCGAGTGGTTATTCGGAGAGCTTCGAGGCCCATGCTGGAAATGGAAATACCTTCACATAAAAACTAGACGGAAGCGTTCTCAGAAATTTCTCTGGGATGTGTGCATTGAACTCACAGAGTTGATCCTTCCTATTGATAGAGCATTTTTGTAACACTGTTTTAGTAGAATCTGCAAGTGGATTCTTGGGGAGATTTGAGGCCTATGCTGGAAAACGAAATATCTTCACATAGAAACTAGACGGAAGCATTATCAGAAACTTCTCTGTGACGTGTGCATTAAACTCACAGAGTTGAACATTGCTTTTGATGGAGCAGTTTTGAAACACTCTTTTCGTAGAATCTGCAAGTGGTTGTTTAGAGCGCTTTGAGGCCTACGCTGCAAATGGAAATATCTTCACATAAAAACTAGACAGAAGCATTCTCAGAAATTCCTTTGTGATGTGTGCATTCAACTCACAGAGATGAAGCTTCCTTTTCACAGGGCACTTTTGAAACACTGTTTTTGTGGGAACTACAAGTGGATATTTGGAGTGATTGCGGCCTCTGGCGGAAAAGCAAATATCATCAAATGAAAACTACACATAGGCATTCTCAGAAACTTCTTTGTGTGTGTGCATTCAACTCACAGAGTTGAAGAGTCCTTTTGGTAGAGCAGTTTTGAAGCACTCTTTTTGTAGAATCTGCGAGTGGTTATTCGGAGAGCTTTGAGGCCCATGTTGGAAAAGGAAATATCTTCACATAAAAACTGGACAGAAGCATTCTCAGAAAAGTCTCTGTGATGTGTGCATTCAACTCACAGAGTTGAGCCTGCCTTTTCATTCAGCATCTTTGTAAGACTCTTTCAGTATAATCTGCAAGTGGATATTTGGGGCGCTTTGAAGCCTATGCTGGAAAACGAAATATCTTCACATAAAAATTAGACGGAAGCATTATCAGAAACTTCTCTGTGATGTGCGCATTCAACTCACAGGGTTGAACGTGCCTTTTGATACAGCAGTTTTCAAACGCTCGTTTTGTGGCATCTGCATTTCGGAATTTGGAGTGCTTTGAGGCCTATACTGGAAAAGGAAATATCCTCACATAGAAACTAGACAGAAGCATTCTCAGAAACTTCTTTGTGATGTGTGCATTCAACTCACAGGGTTCGACCTTCCTTTTGCTACAACAGTTTTGAAACACTCTTTTTGTAGAATCTGCAAGTGGTTATTTGGAGCGCTTCGAGGCCTATGAGTAAAAGGAAATATCTTCAGAGAAAACTAGCCAGAAGCATTCTCAGAAACTTCTGTGTGATGAGTACATTCCACTCACAGAGTTGAACGTTCCCTTTCACCGAGCAGTTCTGAAACACTCTTTTTGTAGAATCTGCAAGTGGCTACTTAGAGCGCTTTGAGACCTATGCTGGAAAGTGAAATATCTTCACATAAAAACTAGACAGAAGCATTCCCAGAAACTTCTCTGTGAAGTGTGCATTTAATTCACAGAGCTGAATCTTTCTTTTGATAGAGAAGTTTTGAGACACTCTTTCTGTAGAATCTGCAAGTGAATATCTGGAGCGCTTTGAGTCCTAGGCTGGCAAAGAAAGTATCTTCACATAGAAACTAGACAGAAGCATTCTCAAAGACTTCTCTGTGATGTGTGCCTTCAACTCACAGAGTTGAAACATCCTTTTGATTTGGCAGTTTTAAAACAATCATTTTGTAGAATCTGCTAGTGGATATTTGCAGTATTTTGAGGCATATGCAGGAAAAGGTAATATCTTCACTTGAAAACTAGACAGAGGCATTCTCAGAAACTTCTTTCGGATGTGTGCCTTGAACTTCCGGAGTTGAACCTTCCTCTTCATAGAGCAGTTATATAATAGTCTTTAAGTATAATCTGCAAGTGGATATGTGGAGAACTTTGAGGACTATGCTGGAAAAGGAAATGTCTTCCCATAGAAAGGAGACGGAAGCATTCTCAGAAGCTTCTCTGTGATGCCGGCATTCAACTCACAGAGTTGAACCTTCCTTTTGATAGAGCAGTTTTCAAACACACTTTGTGGATTCTGCAGTTGGTTATTTGGAGAGTTTTGAGGCCTGTACTGGAAAAGGAAATATCTTCAGGTAAAAACTAGACAGAAGCATTCTCAGAAACTTCGTTGTGATGTTTGCATTCAACTCACGGAGTTGAATCCTCTTTTTGATTGCGCAGTTTCAAATCACTGTCTTTGTTGAATCTCCAAGTGGATATTTGGAGCGATTTGGGGCATATTCTGGAAAAGGAAATATCCTCACTTGAAAACTAGATAGAAGAAGTCCCAGAAACTCCTTTGTGACGTCTGCTTTCAACTCACAGAGTTGAACCTTCCTTTTCACAGAGCAGTTTGGAAACACTCTTTTTGTAGAATCTGCGAGTGGTTATTCGGAGAGCTTCGAGGGCCATGCTGGAAATGGAAATACCTTCACCTAAAAACTAGACGGAAGCGTTCTCAGAAATTTCTCTGGGATGTGTGCATTGAACTCACAGAGTTGATCCTTCCTATTGATAGAGCATTTTTGTAACACTGTTTTAGTAGAATCTGCAAGTGGATTCTTGGGGAGATTTGAGGCCTATGCTGGAAAACGAAATATCTTCACATAGAAACTAGACGGAAGCATTATCAGAAACTTCTCTGTGATGTGTGCATTAAACTCACAGAGTTGAACATTGCTTTTGATGCAGCAGTTTTGAAACACTCTTTTCGTAGAATCTGCAAGTGGTTATTTAGAGCGCTTTGAGGCCTAAGCTGCAAATGGAAATATCTTCACATAAAAACTAGACAGAAGCATTCTCAGAAATTCCTTTGTGATGTGTGCATTCAACTCACAGAGATGAAGCTTCCTTTTCACAGGGCACTTTTGAAACACTGTTTTTGTGGGAACTACAAGTGGATATTTGGAGTGATTGCGGCCTCTGGCGGAAAAGCAAATATCATCAAATGAAAACTACACATAGGCATTCTCAGAAACTTCTTTGTGTGTGTGCATTCAACTCACAGAGTTGAAGAGTCCTTTTGGTAGAGCAGTTTTAAAGCACTCTTTTTGTAGAATCTGCGAGTGGTTATTCGGAGAGCCTCGAGGCCCATGCTGGAAATGGAAATACCTTCACATAAAAACTAGACGGAAGCGTTCTCAGAAATTTCTCTGGGATGTGTGCATTGAACTCACAGAGTTGATCCTTCCTATTGATAGAGCATTTTTATAACACTGTTTCAGAAGAATCTGCAAGTGGATTCTTGGGGATATTTGAGGCCTATGCTGGAAAACGAAATATCTTCACATAGAAACTAGACGGAAGCATTATCAGAAACTTCTCTGTGATGTGTGCATTAAACTCACAGAGTTGAACATTGCTTTTGATGGAGCAGTTTTGAAACACTCTTTTCGTAGAATCTGCAAGTGGTTGTTTAGAGCGCTTTGAGGCCTACGCTGCAAATGGAAATATCTTCACATAAAAACTAGACAGAAGCATTCTCAGAAATTCCTTTGTGATGTGTGCATTCACCTCACAGAGATGAAGCTCCTTTTCACAGGGCACTTTTGAAACACTGTGTTTGTGGGAACTACAAGTGGATATTTGGAGTGATTGCGGCCTCTGGTGGAAAAGCAAATATCATCAAATGAAAACTACACATAGGCATTCTCAGAAACTTCTTTGTGTGTGTGCATTCAACTCACAGAGTTGAAGAGTCCTTTTGGTAGAGCAGTTTTGAAGCACTCTTTTTGTAGAATCTGCGAGTGGTTATTCGGAGAGCTTTGAGGCCCATGCTGGAAAAGGAAATATCTTCACATAAAAACTGGACAGAAGCATTCTCAGAAAAGTCTCTGTGATGTGTGCATTCAACTCACAGAGTTGAGCCTGCCTTTTCATACAGCATTTTTGTAACACTCTTTCAGTATAATCTGCAAGTGGATATTTGGGGCGCTTTGAGGCCTATGCTGGAAAACGAAATATCTTCACATAAAAATTAGACGGAAGCATTATCAGAAACTTCTCTGTGATGTGCGCATTCAACTCACAGGGTTGAACGTGCCTTTCGATACAGCCGTTTTCAAACGCTCGTTTTGTGGCATCTGCATTTCGGAATTTGGAGTGCTTTGAGGCCTATACTGGAAAAGGAAATATCCTCACATAGAAACTAGACAGAAGCATTCTCAGAAACTTCTTTGTGATGTGTGCATTCAACACACAGGGTTCGACCTTCCTTTTGCTACAACAGTTTTGAAACACTCTTTTTGTAGAATCTGCAAGTGGTTATTTGGAGCGCTTCGAGGCCTATGAGTAAAAGGAAATATCTTCAGAGAAAACTAGCCAGAAGCATTCTCAGAAACTTCTGTGTGATGAGTACATTCCACTCACAGAGTTGAACGTTCCCTTTCACCGAGCAGTTCTGAAACACTCTTTTTGTAGAATCTGCAAGTGGCTACTTAGAGCGCTTTGAGACCTATGCTGGAAAGTGAAATATCTTCACATAAAAACTAGACAGAAGCATTCCCAGAAACTTCTCTGTGAAGTGTGCATTCAATTCACAGAGCTGAATCTTTCTTTTGATAGAGAAGTTTTGAGACACTCTTTCTGTAGAATCTGCAAGTGAATATCTGGAGCGCTTTGAGTCCTAGGCTGGAAAAGAAAGTATCTTCACATTGAAACTAGACAGAAGCATTCTCAAAGACTTCTCTGTGATGTGTGCATTCAAGTCACAGAGTTGAAACATCCGTTTGATTTGGCAGTTTTAAAACAATCATTTTGTAGAATCTGCTAGTGGATATTTGCCGTATTTTGAGGCATATGCAGGAAAAGGTAATATCTTCACTTGAAAACTAGACAGAGGCATTCTCAGAAACTTCTTTCTGATGTGTGCCTTGAACTTCCGGAGTTGAACCTTCCTCTTCATAGAGCAGTTATATAATAGTCTTTAAGTATAATCTGCAAGTGGACATGTGGAGAACTTTGAGGACTGTGCTGGAAAAGGAAATGTCTTCCCATAGAAAGGAGACGGAAGCATTCTCAGAAGCTTCTCTGTGATGTCGGCATTCAACTCACAGAGTTGAACCTTCCTTTTGATAGAGCAGTTTTCAAACACACTTTGTGGATTCTGCAATTGGTTATTTGGAGAGTTTTGAGGCCTGTACTGGAAAAGGAAATATCTTCAGGTAAAAACTAGACAGAAGCATTCTCAGAAACTTCGTTGTGATGTTTGCATTCAACTCACGGAGTTGAACCCTCTTTTTGATTGCGCAGTTTTAAATCACTGTCTTTGTTGAATCTTCAAGTGGATATTTGGAGCGATTTGGGGCATATTCTGGAAAAGGAAATATCCTCACTTGAAAACTAGATAGAAGAAGTCCCAGAAACTCCTTTGTGACGTCTGCTTTCGACTCACAGAGTTGAACCTTCCTTTTCACAGAGCAGTTTGGAAACACTCTTTTTGTAGAATCTGCGAGTGGTTATTCGGAGAGCTTCGAGGCCCATGCTGGAAATGGAAATACCTTCACATAAAAACTAGACAGAAGCGTTCTCAGAAATTTCTCTGTGATGTGTGCATTGAACTCACAGAGTTGATCCTTCCTATTCATAGAGCATTTTTGTAACACTGTTTTAGGAGAATCCGCAAGTGGATTCTTGGGGAGATTTGAGGCCTATGCTGGAAAACGAAATATCTTCACATAGAAACTAGACGGAAGCATTATCAGAAACTTCTCTGTGATGTGTGCATTAAACTCACGGAGTTGAACATTGCTTTTGATAGAGCAGTTTTGAAACACTCTTTTCGTAGAATCTGCAAGTGGTTATTTAGAGCGCTTTGAGGCCTACGCTGCAAATGGAAATATCTTCACATAAAAACTAGACAGAAGCATTCTCACAAATTCCTTTGTGATGTGTGCATTCAACTCACAGAGATGAAGCTTCCTTTTCACAGGGCACTTTTGAAACACTGTGTTTGTGGGAACTACAAGTGGATATTTGGAGTGATTGCGGCCTCTGGTGGAAAAGCAAATATCATCAAATGAAAACTACACATAGGCATTCTCAGAAACTTCTTTGTGTGTGTGCATTCAACTCACAGAGTTGAAACATCCTTTTGATTTGGCAGTTTTAAAACAATCATTTTGTAGAATCTGCTAGTGGATATTTGCAGTATTTTGAGGCATATGCAGGAAAAGGTAATATCTTCACTTGAAAACTAGACAGAGGCATTCTCAGAAACTTCTTTCGGATGTGTGCCTTGAACTTCCGGAGTTGAACCTTCCTCTTCATAGAGCAGTTATATAATAGTCTTTAAGTATAATCTGCAAGTGGATATGTGGAGAACTTTGAGGACTATGCTGGAAAAGGAAATGTCTTCCCATAGAAAGGAGACGGAAGCATTCTCAGAAGCTTCTCTGTGATGCCGGCATTCAACTCACAGAGTTGAACCTTCCTTTTGATAGAGCAGTTTTCAAACACACTTTGTGGATTCTGCAATTGGTTATTTGGAGAGTTTTGAGGCCTGTACTGGAAAAGGAAATATCTTCAGGTAAAAACTAGACAGAAGCATTCTCAGAAACTTCGTTGTGATGTTTGCATTCAACTCACGGAGTTGAACCCTCTTTTTGATAGCGCAGTTTCAAATCACTGTCTTTGTTGAATCTCCAAGTGGATATTTGGAGCGATTTGGGGCATATTCTGGAAAAGGAAATATCCTCACTTGAAAACTAGATAGAAGAAGTCCCAGAAACTCCTTTGTGACGTCTGCTTTCAACTCACAGAGTTGAACCTTCCATTTCACAGAGCAGTTTGGAAACACTCTTTTTGTAGAATCTGCGAGTGGTTATTCGGAGAGCCTCGAGGCCCATGCTGGAAATGGAAATACCTTCACATAAAAACTAGACGGAAGCGTTCTCAGAAATTTCTCTGGGATGTGTGCATTGAACTCACAGGGTTGATCCTTCCTATTGATAGAGCATTTTTGTAACACTGTTTTAGTAGAATCTGCAAGTGGATTCTTGGGGAGATTTGAGGCCTATGCTGGAAAACGAAATATCTTCACATAGAAACTAGACGGAAGCATTATCCGAAACTTCTCTGTGATGTGTGCATTAAACTCACAGAGTTGAACATTGCTTTTGATGCAGCAGTTTTGAAACACTCTTTTCGTAGAATCTGCAAGTGGTTATTTAGAGCGCTTTGAGGCCTAAGCTGCAAATGGAAATATCTTCACATAAAAACTAGACAGAAGCATTCTCAGAAATTCCTTTGTGATGTGTGCATTCAACTCACAGAGATGAAGCTTCCTTTTCACAGGGCACTTTTGAAACACTGTTTTTGTGGGAACTACAAGTGGATATTTGGAGTGATTGCGGCCTCTGGCGGAAAAGCAAATATCATCAAATGAAAACTACACATAGGCATTCTCAGAAACTTCTTTGTGTGTGTGCATTCAACTCACAGAGTTGAAGAGTCCTTTTGGTAGAGCAGTTTTGAAGCACTCTTTTTGTAGAATCTGCGAGTGTTTATTCGGAGAGCCTCGAGGCCCATGCTGGAAATGGAAATACCTTCACATAAAAACTAGACGGAAGCGTTCTCAGAAATTTCTCTGGGATGTGTGCATTGAACTCACAGAGTTGATCCTTCCTATTGATAGAGCGTTTTTGTAACACTGTTTTAGAAGAATCTGGAAGTGGATTCTTGGGGAGATTTGAGGCCTATGCTGGAAAACGAAATATCTTCACATAGAAACTAGACGGAAGCATTATCAGAAACTTCTCTGTGATGTGTGCATTAAACTCACAGAGTTGAACATTGCTTTTGATGGAGCAGTTTTGAAACACTCTTTTCGTAGAATCTGCATGTGGTTGTTTAGAGGGCTTTGAGGCCTACGCTGCAAATGGAAATATCTTCACATAAAAACTAGACAGAAGCATTCTCGGAAATTCCTTTGTGATGTGTGCATTCAACTCACAGAGATGAAGCTTCCTTTTCACAGGGCACTTTTGAAACACTCTTTTTGTGGGAACTACAAGTGGATATTTGGTGTGATTGCGGCCTCTGGCGGAAAAGCAAATATCATCCAATGAAAACTACACATAGGCATTCTCAGAAACTTCTTTGTGTGTGTGCATTCAACTCACAGAGTTGAAGAGTCCTTTTGGTAGAGCAGTTTTGAAGCACTCTTTTTGTAGAATCTGCGAGTGGTTATTCGGAGAGCTTTGAGGCCCATGCTAGAAAAGGAAATATCTTCACATAAAAACTGGACAGAAGCATTCTCAGAAAAGTCTCTGTGATGTGTGCATTCAACTCACAGAGTTGAGCCTGCCTTTTCATACAGCATTTTTGTAACACTCTTTCAGTATAATCTGCAAGTGGATATTTGGGGCGCTTTGAGGCCTATGCTGGAAAACGAAATATCTTCACATAAAAATTAGACGGAAGCATTATCAGAAACTTCTCTGTGATGTGCGCATTCAACTCATAGGGTTGAACGTGCCTTTTGATACAGCAGTTTTCAAACGCTCGTTTTGTGGCATCTGCATTACGGAATTTGGAGTGCTTTGAGGCCTATACTGGAAAAGGAAATATCCTCCCATAGAAACTAGACAGAAGCATTCTCAGAAACTTCTTTGTGATGTGTGCATTCAACTCACAGGGTTCGACCTTCCTTTTGGTACAACAGTTTTGAAACACTCTTTTTGTAGAATCTGCAAGTGGTTATTTGGAGCGCTTCGAGGCCTATGAGTAAAAGGAAATATCTTCAGAGAAAACTAGCCAGAAGCATTCTCAGAAACTTCTGTGTGATGAGTACATTCCACTCACAGAGTTGAACGTTCCCTTTCACCGAGCAGTTCTGAAACACTCTTTTTGTAGAATCTGCAAGTGGCTACTTAGAGCGCTTTGAGACCTATGCTGGAAAGTGAAATATCTTCACATAAAACTGGACAGAAGCATTCCCAGAAACTTCTCAGTGAAGTGTGCATTTAATTCACAGAGCTGAATCTTTCTTTTGATAGAGAAGTTTTGAGACACTCTTTCTGTAGAATCTGCAAGTGAATATCTGGAGCGCTTTGAGTCCTAGGCTGGCAAAGAAAGTATCTTCACATAGAAACTAGACAGAAGCATTCTCAAAGACTTCTCTGTGATGTGTGCCTTCAACTCACAGAGTTGAAACATCCTTTTGATTTGGCAGTTTTAAAACAATCATTTTGTAGAATCTGCTAGTGGATATTTGCAGTATTTTGAGGCATATGCAGGAAAAGGTAATATCTTCACTTGAAAACTAGACAGAGGCATTCTCAGAAACTTCTTTCTGATGTGTGCCTTGAACTTCCGGAGTTGAACCTTCCTCTTCATAGAGCAGTTATATAATAGTCTTTAAGTATAATCTGCAAGTGGATATGTGGAGAACTTTGAGGACTATGCTGGAAAAGGAAATGTCTTCCCATAGAAAGGAGACGGAAGCATTCTCAGAAGCTTCTCTGTGATGCCGGCATTCAACTCACAGAGTTGAACCTTCCTTTTGATAGAGCAGTTTTCAAACACACTTTGTGGATTGTGCAATTGGTTATTTGGAGAGTTTTGAGGCCTGTACTGGAAAAGGAAATATCTTCAGGTAAAAACTAGACAGAAGCATTCTCAGAAACTTCGTTGTGATGTTTGCATTCAACTCACGGAGTTGAACCCTCTTCTTGATTGCGCAGTTTCAAATCACTGTCTTTGTTGAATCTCCAAGTGGATATTTGGAGCGATTTGGGGCATATTCTGGAAAAGGAAATATCCTCACTTGAAAACTAGATAGAAGAAGTCCCAGAAACTCCTTTGTGACGTCTGCTTTCAACACACAGAGTTGAACCTTCCTTTTCACAGAGCAGTTTGGAAACACTCTTTTTGTAGAATCTGCGAGTGGTTATTCGGAGAGCTTCGAGGCCCATGCTGGAAATGGAAATACCTTCACATAAAAACTAGACGGAAGCGTTCTCAGAAATTTCTCTGGGATGTGTGCATTGAACTCACAGAGTTGATCCTTCCTATTGATAGAGCATTTTTGTAACACTGTTTTAGTAGAATCTACAAGTGGATTCTTGGGGAGATTTGAGGCCTATGCTGGAAAACGAAATATCTTCACATAGAAACTAGACGGAAGCATTATCAGAAACTTCTCTGTGATGTGTGCATTAAACTCACAGAGTTGAACATTGCTTTTGATGGAGCAGTTTTGAAACACTCTTTTCGTAGAATCTGCAAGGGGTTGTTTAGAGCGCTTTGAGGCCTATGCTGCAAATGGAAATATCTTCACATAAAAACTAGACAGAAGCATTCTCAGAAATTCCTTTGTGATGTGTGCATTCAACTCACAGAGATGAAGCTTCCTTTTCACAGGGCACTTTTGAAACACTGTTTTTGTGGGAACTACAAGTGGATATTTGGAGTGATTGCGGCCTCTGGCGGAAAAGCAAATATCATCCAATGAAAACTACAGATAGGCATTCTCAGAAACTTCTTTGTGTGTGTGCATTCAACTCACAGAGTTGAAGAGTCCTTTTGGTAGAGCAGTTTTGAAGCACTCTTTTTGTAGAATCTGCGAGTGCTTATTCGGAGAGCTTTGAGGCCCATGCTAGAAAAGGAAATATCTTCACATAAAAACTGGAGAGAAGCATTCTCAGAAAAGTCTCTGCGATGTGTGCATTCAACTCACAGTGTTGAGCCTGCCTTTTCATACAGCATTTTTGTAACACTCTTTCAGTATAATCTGCAAGTGGATATTTGGGGCGCTTTGAGGCCTATGCTGGAAAACGAAATATCTTCACATAAAAATTAGACGGAAGCATTATCAGAAACTTCTCTGTGATGTGCGCATTCAACTCACAGGGTTGAACGTGCCTTTTGATACAGCCGTTTTCAAACGCTCGTTTTGTGGCATCTGCATTTCGGAATTTGGAGTGCTTTGAGGCCTATACTGGAAAAGGAAATATCCTCCCATAGAAACTAGACAGAAGCATTCTCAGAAACTTCTTTGTGATGTGTGCATTCAACTCACAGTGTTCGACCTTCCTTTTGCTACAACAGTTTTGAAACACTCTTTTTGTAGAATCTGCAAGTGGTTATTTGGAGCGCTTCGAGGCCTATGAGTAAAAGGAAATATCTTCAGAGAAAACTAGCCAGAAGCATTCTCAGAAACTTCTGTGTGATGAGTACATTCCACTCACAGAGTTGAACGTTCCCTTTCACCGAGCAGTTCTGAAACACTCTTTTTGTAGAATCTGCAAGTGGCTACTTAGAGCGCTTTGAGACCTATGCTGGAAAGTGAAATATCTTCACATAAAAACTAGACAGAAGCATTCCCAGAAACTTCTCTGTGAAGTGTGCATTCAATTCACAGAGCTGAATCTTTCTTTTGATAGAGAAGTTTTGAGACACTCTTTCTGTAGAATCTGCAAGTGAATATCTGGAGCGCTTTGAGTCCTAGGCTGGCAAAGAAAGTATCTTCACATAGAAACTAGACAGAAGCATTCTCAAAGACTTCTCTGTGATGTGTGCCTTCAACTCACAGAGTTGAAACATCCTTTTGATTTGGCAGTTTTAAAACAATCATTTTGTAGAATCTGCTAGTGGATATTTGCAGTATTTTGAGGCATATGCAGGAAAAGGTAATATCTTCACTTGAAAACTAGACAGAGGCATTCTCAGAAACTTCTTTCGGATGTGTGCCTTGAACTTCCGGAGTTGAACCTTCCTCTTCATAGAGCAGTTATATAATAGTCTTTAAGTATAATCTGCAAGTGGATATGTGGAGAACTTTGAGGACTATGCTGGAAAAGGAAATGTCTTCCCATAGAAAGGAGACGGAAGCATTCTCAGAAGCTTCTCTGTGATGCCGGCATTCAACTCAAAGAGTTGAACCTTCCTTTTGATAGAGCAGTTTTCAAACACACTTTGTGGATTCTGCAATTGGTTATTTGGAGAGTTTTGAGGCCTGTACTGGAAAAGGAAATATCTTCAGGTAAAAACTAGACAGAAGCATTCTCAGAAACTTCGTTGTGATGTTTGCATTCAACTCACGGAGTTGAACCCTCTTTTTGATTGCGCAGTTTCAAATCACTGTCTTTGTTGAATCTCCAAGTGGATATTTGGAGCGATTTGGGGCATATTCTGGAAAAGGAAATATCCTCACTTGAAAACTAGATAGAAGAAGTCCCAGAAACTCCTTTGTGACGTCTGCTTTCAACACACAGAGTTGAACCTTCCTTTTCACAGAGCAGTTTGGAAACACTCTTTTTGTAGAATCTGCGAGTGGTTATTCGGAGAGCTTCGAGGCCCATGCTGGAAATGGAAATACCTTCACATAAAAACTAGACGGAAGCGTTCTCAGAAATTTCTCTGGGATGTGTGCATTGAACTCACAGAGTTGATCCTTCCTATTGATAGAGCATTTTTGTAACACTGTTTTAGTAGAATCTGCAAGTGGATTCTTGGGGAGATTTGAGGCCTATGCTGGAAAACGAAATATCTTCACATAGAAACTAGACGGAAGCATTATCAGAAACTTCTCTGTGACGTGTGCATTAAACTCACAGAGTTGAACATTGCTTTTGATGGAGCAGTTTTGAAACACTCTTTTCGTAGAATCTGCAAGTGGTTGTTTAGAGCGCTTTGAGGCCTACGCTGCAAATGGAAATATCTTCACATAAAAACTAGACAGAAGCATTCTCAGAAATTCCTTTGTGATGTGTGCATTCAACTCACAGAGATGAAGCTTCCTTTTCACAGGGCACTTTTGAAACACTGTTTTTGTGGGAACTACAAGTGGATATTTGGAGTGATTGCGGCCTCTGGCGGAAAAGCAAATATCATCAAATGAAAACTACACATAGGCATTCTCAGAAACTTCTTTGTGTGTGTGCATTCAACTCACAGAGTTGAAGAGTCCTTTTGGTAGAGCAGTTTTGAAGCACTCTTTTTGTAGAATCTGCGAGTGGTTATTCGGAGAGCTTTGAGGCCCATGTTGGAAAAGGAAATATCTTCACATAAAAACTGGACAGAAGCATTCTCAGAAAAGTCTCTGTGATGTGTGCATTCAACTCACAGAGTTGAGCCTGCCTTTTCATTCAGCATCTTTGTAAGACTCTTTCAGTATAATCTGCAAGTGGATATTTGGGGCGCTTTGAAGCCTATGCTGGAAAACGAAATATCTTCACATAAAAATTAGACGGAAGCATTATCAGAAACTTCTCTGTGATGTGCGCATTCAACTCACAGGGTTGAACGTGCCTTTTGATACAGCAGTTTTCAAACGCTCGTTTTGTGGCATCTGCATTTCGGAATTTGGAGTGCTTTGAGGCCTATACTGGAAAAGGAAATATCCTCACATAGAAACTAGACAGAAGCATTCTCAGAAACTTCTTTGTGATGTGTGCATTCAACTCACAGGGTTCGACCTTCCTTTTGCTACAACAGTTTTGAAACACTCTTTTTGTAGAATCTGCAAGTGGTTATTTGGAGCGCTTCGAGGCCTATGAGTAAAAGGAAATATCTTCAGAGAAAACTAGCCAGAAGCATTCTCAGAAACTTCTGTGTGATGAGTACATTCCACTCACAGAGTTGAACGTTCCCTTTCACCGAGCAGTTCTGAAACACTCTTTTTGTAGAATCTGCAAGTGGCTACTTAGAGCGCTTTGAGACCTATGCTGGAAAGTGAAATATCTTCACATAAAAACTAGACAGAAGCATTCCCAGAAACTTCTCTGTGAAGTGTGCATTCAATTCACAGAGCTGAATCTTTCTTTTGATAGAGAAGTTTTGAGACACTCTTTCTGTAGAATCTGCAAGTGAATATCTGGAGCGCTTTGAGTCCTAGGCTGGCAAAGAAAGTATCTTCACATAGAAACTAGACAGAAGCATTCTCAAAGACTTCTCTGTGATGTGTGCCTTCAACTCACAGAGTTGAAACATCCTTTTGATTTGGCAGTTTTAAAACAATCATTTTGTAGAATCTGCTAGTGGATATTTGCAGTATTTTGAGGCATATGCAGGAAAAGGTAATATCTTCACTTGAAAACTAGACAGAGGCATTCTCAGAAACTTCTTTCGGATGTGTGCCTTGAACTTCCGGAGTTGAACCTTCCTCTTCATAGAGCAGTTATATAATAGTCTTTAAGTATAATCTGCAAGTGGATATGTGGAGAACTTTGAGGACTATGCTGGAAAAGGAAATGTCTTCCCATAGAAAGGAGACGGAAGCATTCTCAGAAGCTTCTCTGTGATGCCGGCATTCAACTCACAGAGTTGAACCTTCCTTTTGATAGAGCAGTTTTCAAACACACTTTGTGGATTCTGCAGTTGGTTATTTGGAGAGTTTTGAGGCCTGTACTGGAAAAGGAAATATCTTCAGGTAAAAACTAGACAGAAGCATTCTCAGAAACTTCGTTGTGATGTTTGCATTCAACTCACGGAGTTGAATCCTCTTTTTGATTGCGCAGTTTCAAATCACTGTCTTTGTTGAATCTCCAAGTGGATATTTGGAGCGATTTGGGGCATATTCTGGAAAAGGAAATATCCTCACTTGAAAACTAGATAGAAGAAGTCCCAGAAACTCCTTTGTGACGTCTGCTTTCAACTCACAGAGTTGAACCTTCCTTTTCACAGAGCAGTTTGGAAACACTCTTTTTGTAGAATCTGCGAGTGGTTATTCGGAGAGCTTCGAGGGCCATGCTGGAAATGGAAATACCTTCACCTAAAAACTAGACGGAAGCGTTCTCAGAAATTTCTCTGGGATGTGTGCATTGAACTCACAGAGTTGATCCTTCCTATTGATAGAGCATTTTTGTAACACTGTTTTAGTAGAATCTGCAAGTGGATTCTTGGGGAGATTTGAGGCCTATGCTGGAAAACGAAATATCTTCACATAGAAACTAGACGGAAGCATTATCAGAAACTTCTCTGTGATGTGTGCATTAAACTCACAGAGTTGAACATTGCTTTTGATGCAGCAGTTTTGAAACACTCTTTTCGTAGAATCTGCAAGTGGTTATTTAGAGCGCTTTGAGGCCTAAGCTGCAAATGGAAATATCTTCACATAAAAACTAGACAGAAGCATTCTCAGAAATTCCTTTGTGATGTGTGCATTCAACTCACAGAGATGAAGCTTCCTTTTCACAGGGCACTTTTGAAACACTGTTTTTGTGGGAACTACAAGTGGATATTTGGAGTGATTGCGGCCTCTGGCGGAAAAGCAAATATCATCAAATGAAAACTACACATAGGCATTCTCAGAAACTTCTTTGTGTGTGTGCATTCAACTCACAGAGTTGAAGAGTCCTTTTGGTAGAGCAGTTTTAAAGCACTCTTTTTGTAGAATCTGCGAGTGGTTATTCGGAGAGCCTCGAGGCCCATGCTGGAAATGGAAATACCTTCACATAAAAACTAGACGGAAGCGTTCTCAGAAATTTCTCTGGGATGTGTGCATTGAACTCACAGAGTTGATCCTTCCTATTGATAGAGCATTTTTATAACACTGTTTCAGAAGAATCTGCAAGTGGATTCTTGGGGATATTTGAGGCCTATGCTGGAAAACGAAATATCTTCACATAGAAACTAGACGGAAGCATTATCAGAAACTTCTCTGTGATGTGTGCATTAAACTCACAGAGTTGAACATTGCTTTTGATGGAGCAGTTTTGAAACACTCTTTTCGTAGAATCTGCAAGTGGTTGTTTAGAGCGCTTTGAGGCCTACGCTGCAAATGGAAATATCTTCACATAAAAACTAGACAGAAGCATTCTCAGAAATTCCTTTGTGATGTGTGCATTCACCTCACAGAGATGAAGCTCCTTTTCACAGGGCACTTTTGAAACACTGTGTTTGTGGGAACTACAAGTGGATATTTGGAGTGATTGCGGCCTCTGGTGGAAAAGCAAATATCATCAAATGAAAACTACACATAGGCATTCTCAGAAACTTCTTTGTGTGTGTGCATTCAACTCACAGAGTTGAAGAGTCCTTTTGGTAGAGCAGTTTTGAAGCACTCTTTTTGTAGAATCTGCGAGTGGTTATTCGGAGAGCTTTGAGGCCCATGCTGGAAAAGGAAATATCTTCACATAAAAACTGGACAGAAGCATTCTCAGAAAAGTCTCTGTGATGTGTGCATTCAACTCACAGAGTTGAGCCTGCCTTTTCATACAGCATTTTTGTAACACTCTTTCAGTATAATCTGCAAGTGGATATTTGGGGCGCTTTGAGGCCTATGCTGGAAAACGAAATATCTTCACATAAAAATTAGACGGAAGCATTATCAGAAACTTCTCTGTGATGTGCGCATTCAACTCACAGGGTTGAACGTGCCTTTCGATACAGCCGTTTTCAAACGCTCGTTTTGTGGCATCTGCATTTTGGAATTTGGAGTGCTTTGAGGCCTATACTGGAAAAGGAAATATCCTCACATAGAAACTAGACAGAAGCATTCTCAGAAACTTCTTTGTGATGTGTGCATTCAACACACAGGGTTCGACCTTCCTTTTGCTACAACAGTTTTGAAACACTCTTTTTGTAGAATCTGCAAGTGGTTATTTGGAGCGCTTCGAGGCCTATGAGTAAAAGGAAATATCTTCAGAGAAAACTAGCCAGAAGCATTCTCAGAAACTTCTGTGTGATGAGTACATTCCACTCACAGAGTTGAACGTTCCCTTTCACCGAGCAGTTCTGAAACACTCTTTTTGTAGAATCTGCAAGTGGCTACTTAGAGCGCTTTGAGACCTATGCTGGAAAGTGAAATATCTTCACATAAAAACTAGACAGAAGCATTCCCAGAAACTTCTCTGTGAAGTGTGCATTCAATTCACAGAGCTGAATCTTTCTTTTGATAGAGAAGTTTTGAGACACTCTTTCTGTAGAATCTGCAAGTGAATATCTGGAGCGCTTTGAGTCCTAGGCTGGAAAAGAAAGTATCTTCACATTGAAACTAGACAGAAGCATTCTCAAAGACTTCTCTGTGATGTGTGCATTCAAGTCACAGAGTTGAAACATCCTTTTGATTTGGCAGTTTTAAAACAATCATTTTGTAGAATCTGCTAGTGGATATTTGCCGTATTTTGAGGCATATGCAGGAAAAGGTAATATCTTCACTTGAAAACTAGACAGAGGCATTCTCAGAAACTTCTTTCTGATGTGTGCCTTGAACTTCCGGAGTTGAACCTTCCTCTTCATAGAGCAGTTATATAATAGTCTTTAAGTATAATCTGCAAGTGGACATGTGGAGAACTTTGAGGACTGTGCTGGAAAAGGAAATGTCTTCCCATAGAAAGGAGACGGAAGCATTCTCAGAAGCTTCTCTGTGATGTCGGCATTCAACTCACAGAGTTGAACCTTCCTTTTGATAGAGCAGTTTTCAAACACACTTTGTGGATTCTGCAATTGGTTATTTGGAGAGTTTTGAGGCCTGTACTGGAAAAGGAAATATCTTCAGGTAAAAACTAGACAGAAGCATTCTCAGAAACTTCGTTGTGATGTTTGCATTCAACTCACGGAGTTGAACCCTCTTTTTGATTGCGCAGTTTTAAATCACTGTCTTTGTTGAATCTCCAAGTGGATATTTGGAGCGATTTGGGGCATATTCTGGAAAAGGAAATATCCTCACTTGAAAACTAGATAGAAGAAGTCCCAGAAACTCCTTTGTGACGTCTGCTTTCGACTCACAGAGTTGAACCTTCCTTTTCACAGAGCAGTTTGGAAACACTCTTTTTGTAGAATCTGCGAGTGGTTATTCGGAGAGCTTCGAGGCCCATGCTGGAAATGGAAATACCTTCACATAAAAACTAGACAGAAGCGTTCTCAGAAATTTCTCTGTGATGTGTGCATTGAACTCACAGAGTTGATCCTTCCTATTCATAGAGCATTTTTGTAACACTGTTTTAGGAGAATCCGCAAGTGGATTCTTGGGGAGATTTGAGGCCTATGCTGGAAAACGAAATATCTTCACATAGAAACTAGACGGAAGCATTATCAGAAACTTCTCTGTGATGTGTGCATTAAACTCACGGAGTTGAACATTGCTTTTGATAGAGCAGTTTTGAAACACTCTTTTCGTAGAATCTGCAAGTGGTTATTTAGAGCGCTTTGAGGCCTACGCTGCAAATGGAAATATCTTCACATAAAAACTAGACAGAAGCATTCTCACAAATTCCTTTGTGATGTGTGCATTCAACTCACAGAGATGAAGCTTCCTTTTCACAGGGCACTTTTGAAACACTGTGTTTGTGGGAACTACAAGTGGATATTTGGAGTGATTGCGGCCTCTGGTGGAAAAGCAAATATCATCAAATGAAAACTACACATAGGCATTCTCAGAAACTTCTTTGTGTGTGTGCATTCAACTCACAGAGTTGAAGAGTCCTTTTGGTAGAGCAGTTTTGAAGCACTCTTTTTGTAGAATCTGCGAGTGGTTATTCGGAGAGCTTTGAGGCCCATGCTGGAAAAGGAAATATCTTCACATAAAAACTGGACAGAAGCATTCTCAGAAAAGTCTCTGTGATGTGTGCATTCAACTCACAGAGTTGAGCCTGCCTTTTCATACAGCATTTTTGTAACACTCTTTCAGTATAATCTGCAAGTGGATATTTGGGGCGCTTTGAGGCCTATGCTGGAAAACGAAATATCTTCACATAAAAATTAGACGGAAGCATTATCAGAAACTTCTCTGTGATGTGCGCATTCAACTCACAGGGTTGAACGTGCCTTTCGATACAGCCGTTTTCAAACGCTCGTTTTGTGGCATCTGCATTTCGGAATTTGGAGTGCTTTGAGGCCTATACTGGAAAAGGAAATATCCTCACATAGAAACTAGACAGAAGCATTCTCAGAAACTTCTTTGTGATGTGTGCATTCAACACACAGGGTTCGACCTTCCTTTTGCTACAACAGTTTTGAAACACTCTTTTTGTAGAATCTGCAAGTGGTTATTTGGAGCGCTTCGAGGCCTATGAGTAAAAGGAAATATCTTCAGAGAAAACTAGCCAGAAGCATTCTCAGAAACTTCTGTGTGATGAGTACATTCCACTCACAGAGTTGAACGTTCCCTTTCACCGAGCAGTTCTGAAACACTCTTTTTGTAGAATCTGCAAGTGGCTACTTAGAGCGCTTTGAGACCTATGCTGGAAAGTGAAATATCTTCACATAAAAACTAGACAGAAGCATTCCCAGAAACTTCTCTGTGAAGTGTGCATTCAATTCACAGAGCTGAATCTTTCTTTTGATAGAGAAGTTTTGAGACACTCTTTCTGTAGAATCTGCAAGTGAATATCTGGAGCGCTTTGAGTCCTAGGCTGGAAAAGAAAGTATCTTCACATTGAAACTAGACAGAAGCATTCTCAAAGACTTCTCTGTGATGTGTGCATTCAAGTCACAGAGTTGAAACATCCTTTTGATTTGGCAGTTTTAAAACAATCATTTTGTAGAATCTGCTAGTGGATATTTGCCGTATTTTGAGGCATATGCAGGAAAAGGTAATATCTTCACTTGAAAACTAGACAGAGGCATTCTCAGAAACTTCTTTCTGATGTGTGCCTTGAACTTCCGGAGTTGAACCTTCCTCTTCATAGAGCAGTTATATAATAGTCTTTAAGTATAATCTGCAAGTGGACATGTGGAGAACTTTGAGGACTGTGCTGGAAAAGGAAATGTCTTCCCATAGAAAGGAGACGGAAGCATTCTCAGAAGCTTCTCTGTGATGTCGGCATTCAACTCACAGAGTTGAACCTTCCTTTTGATAGAGCAGTTTTCAAACACACTTTGTGGATTCTGCAATTGGTTATTTGGAGAGTTTTGAGGCCTGTACTGGAAAAGGAAATATCTTCAGGTAAAAACTAGACAGAAGCATTCTCAGAAACTTCGTTGTGATGTTTGCATTCAACTCACGGAGTTGAACCCTCTTTTTGATTGCGCAGTTTTAAATCACTGTCTTTGTTGAATCTCCAAGTGGATATTTGGAGCGATTTGGGGCATATTCTGGAAAAGGAAATATCCTCACTTGAAAACTAGATAGAAGAAGTCCCAGAAACTCCTTTGTGACGTCTGCTTTCGACTCACAGAGTTGAACCTTCCTTTTCACAGAGCAGTTTGGAAACACTCTTTTTGTAGAATCTGCGAGTGGTTATTCGGAGAGCTTCGAGGCCCATGCTGGAAATGGAAATACCTTCACATAAAAACTAGACAGAAGCGTTCTCAGAAATTTCTCTGTGATGTGTGCATTGAACTCACAGAGTTGATCCTTCCTATTCATAGAGCATTTTTGTAACACTGTTTTAGGAGAATCCGCAAGTGGATTCTTGGGGAGATTTGAGGCCTATGCTGGAAAACGAAATATCTTCACATAGAAACTAGACGGAAGCATTATCAGAAACTTCTCTGTGATGTGTGCATTAAACTCACGGAGTTGAACATTGCTTTTGATAGAGCAGTTTTGAAACACTCTTTTCGTAGAATCTGCAAGTGGTTATTTAGAGCGCTTTGAGGCCTACGCTGCAAATGGAAATATCTTCACATAAAAACTAGACAGAAGCATTCTCACAAATTCCTTTGTGATGTGTGCATTCAACTCACAGAGATGAAGCTTCCTTTTCACAGGGCACTTTTGAAACACTGTGTTTGTGGGAACTACAAGTGGATATTTGGAGTGATTGCGGCCTCTGGTGGAAAAGCAAATATCATCAAATGAAAACTACACATAGGCATTCTCAGAAACTTCTTTGTGTGTGTGCATTCAACTCACAGAGTTGAAGAGTCCTTTTGGTAGAGCAGTTTTGAAGCACTCTTTTTGTAGAATCTGCGAGTGGTTATTCGGAGAGCTTTGAGGCCCATGCTGGAAAAGGAAATATCTTCACATAAAAACTGGACAGAAGCATTCTCAGAAAAGTCTCTGTGATGTGTGCATTCAACTCACAGAGTTGAGCCTGCCTTTTCATACAGCATTTTTGTAACACTCTTTCAGTATAATCTGCAAGTGGATATTTGGGGCGCTTTGAGGCCTATGCTGGAAAACGAAATATCTTCACATAAAAATTAGACGGAAGCATTATCAGAAACTTCTCTGTGATGTGCGCATTCAACTCACAGGGTTGAACGTGCCTTTCGATACAGCCGTTTTCAAACGCTCGTTTTGTGGCATCTGCATTTCGGAATTTGGAGTGCTTTGAGGCCTATACTGGAAAAGGAAATATCCTCACATAGAAACTAGACAGAAGCATTCTCAGAAACTTCTTTGTGATGTGTGCATTCAACACACAGGGTTCGACCTTCCTTTTGCTACAACAGTTTTGAAACACTCTTTTTGTAGAATCTGCAAGTGGTTATTTGGAGCGCTTCGAGGCCTATGAGTAAAAGGAAATATCTTCAGAGAAAACTAGCCAGAAGCATTCTCAGAAACTTCTGTGTGATGAGTACATTCCACTCACAGAGTTGAACGTTCCCTTTCACCGAGCAGTTCTGAAACACTCTTTTTGTAGAATCTGCAAGTGGCTACTTAGAGCGCTTTGAGACCTATGCTGGAAAGTGAAATATCTTCACATAAAAACTAGGCAGAAGCATTCCCAGAAACTTCTCTGTGAAGTGTGCATTCAATTCACAGAGCTGAATCTTTCTTTTGATAGAGAAGTTTTGAGACACTCTTTCTGTAGAATCTGCAAGTGAATATCTGGAGCGCTTTGAGTCCTAGGCTGGCAAAGAAAGTATCTTCACATAGAAACTAGACAGAAGCATTCTCAAAGACTTCTCTGTGATGTGTGCATTCAACTCACAGAGTTGAAACATCCTTTTGATTTGGCAGTTTTAAAACAATCATTTTGTAGAATCTGCTAGTGGATATTTGCAGTGTTTTGAGGCATATGCAGGAAAAGGTAATATCTTCACTTGAAAACTAGACAGAGGCATTCTCAGAAACTTCTTTCTGATGTGTGCCTTGAACTTCCGGAGTTGAACCTTCCTCTTCATAGAGCAGTTATATAATAGTCTTTAAGTATAATCTGCAAGTGGATATGTGGAGAACTTTGAGGACTGTGCTGGAAAAGGAAATGTCTTCCCATAGAAAGGAGACGGAAGCATTCTCAGAAGCTTCTCTGTGATGTCGGCATTCAACTCACAGAGTTGAACCTTCCTTTTGATAGAGCAGTTTTCAAACACACTTTGTGGATTCTGCAATTGGTTATTTGGAGAGTTTTGAGGCCTGTACTGGAAAAGGAAATATCTTCAGGTAAAAACTAGACAGAAGCATTCTCAGAAACTTCGTTGTGATGTTTGCATTCAACTCACGGAGTTGAACCCTCTTTTTGATTGTGCAGTTTTAAATCACTGTCTTTGTTGAATCTCCAAGTGGATATTTGGAGCGATTTGGGGCATATTCTGGAAAAGGAAATATCCTCACTTGAAAACTAGATAGAAGTAGTCCCAGAAACTCCTTTGTGACGTCTGCTTTCGACTCACAGAGTTGAACCTTCCTTTTCACAGAGCAGTTTGGAAACACTCTTTTTGTAGAATCTGCGAGTGGTTATTCGGAGAGCTTCGAGGCCCATGCTGGAAATGGAAATACCTTCACATAAAAACTAGACAGAAGCGTTCTCAGAAATTTCTCTGTGATGTGTGCATTGAACTCACAGAGTTGATCCTTCCTATTCATAGAGCATTTTTGTAACACTGTTTTAGGAGAATCCGCAAGTGGATTCTTGGGGAGATTTGAGGTCTATGCTGGAAAACGAAATATCTTCACATAGAAACTAGACGGAAGCATTATCAGAAACTTCTCTGTGATGTGTGCATTAAACTCACAGAGTTGAACATGGCTTTTGATGGAGCAGTTTTGAAACACTCTTTTCGTAGAATCTGCAAGTGGTTGTTTAGAGAGCTTTGAGGCCTACGCTGCAAATGGAAATATCTTCACATAAAAACTAGACAGAAGCATTCTCACAAATTCCTTTGTGATGTGTGCATTCAACTCACAGAGATGAAGCTTCCTTTTCACAGGGCACTTTTGAAACACTGTTTTTGTGGGAACTACAAGTGGATATTTGGAGTGATTGCGGCCTCTGGTGGAAAAGCAAATATCATCAAATGAAAACTACACATAGGCATTCTCAGAAACTTCTTTGTGTGTGTGCATTCAACTCACAGAGTTGAAGAGTCCTTTTGGTAGAGCAGTTTTGAAGCACTCTTTTTGTAGAATCTGCGAGTGGTTATTCGGAGAGCTTTGAGGCCCATGCTGGAAAAGGAAATATCTTCACATAAAAACTGGACAGAAGCATTCTCAGAAAAGTCTCTGTGATGTGTGCATTCAACTCACAGAGTTGAGCCTGCCTTTTCATACAGCATTTTTGTAACACTCTTTCAGTATAATCTGCAAGTGGGTATTTGGGGCGCTTTGAGGCCTATGCTGGAAAACCAAATATCTTCACATAAAAATTAGACGGAAGCATTATCAGAAACTTCTCTGTGATGTGCGCATTCAACTCACAGGGTTGAACGTGCCTTTTGATACAGCAGTTTTCAAACGCTCGTTTTGTGGCATCTGCATTTCGGAATTTGGAGTGCTTTGAGGCCTATACTGGAAAAGGAAATATCCTCACATAGAAACTAGACAGAAGCATTCTCAGAAACTACTTTGTGATGTGTGCATTCAACTCACAGGGTTCGACCTTCCTTTTGCTACAACAGTTTTGAAACACTCTTTTTGTAGGATCTGCAAGTGGTTATTTGGAGCGCTTCGAGGCCTATGAGTAAAAGGAAATATCTTCAGAGAAAACTAGCCAGAAGCATTCTCAGAAACTTCTGTGTGATGAGTACATTCCACTCACAGAGTTGAACGTTCCCTTTCACCGAGCAGTTCTGAAACACTCTTTTTGTAGAATCTGCAAGTGGCTACTTAGAGCGCTTTGAGACCTATGCTGGAAAGTGAAATATCTTCACATAAAAACTAGACAGAAGCATTCCCAGAAACTTCTCTGTGAAGTGTGCATTCAATTCACAGAGCTGAATCTTTCTTTTGATAGAGAAGTTTTGAGACACTCTTTCTGTAGAATCTGCAAGTGAATATCTGGAGCGCTTTGAGTCCTAGGCTGGAAAAGAAAGTATCTTCACATAGAAACTAGACAGAAGCATTCTCAAAGACTTCTCTGGGATGTGTGCATTCAACTCACAGAGTTGAAACATCCTTTTGATTTGGCAGTTTTAAAACAATCATTTTGTAGAATCTGCTAGTGGATATTTGCAGTATTTTGAGGCATATGCAGGAAAAGGTAATATCTTCACTTGAAAACTAGACAGAGGCATTCTCAGAAACTTCTTTCTGATGTGTGCCTTGAACTTCCGGAGTTGAACCTTCCTCTTCATAGAGCAGTTATATAATAGTCTTTAAGTATAATCTGCAAGTGGATATGTGGAGAACTTTGAGGACTATGCTGGAAAAGGAAATGTCTTCCCATAGAAAGGAGACGGAAGCATTCTCAGAAGCTTCTCTGTGATGCCGGCATTCAACTCGCAGATTTGAACCTTCCTTTTGATAGAGCAGTTGTCAAACACACTTTGTGGATTCTGCAATTTGTTATTTGGAGAGTTTTGAGGCCTGTACTGGAAAAGGAAATATCTTCAGGTAAAAACTAGACAGAAGCATTCTCAGAAACTTCGTTGTGATGTTTGCATTCAACTCACGGAGTTGAACCCTCTTTTTGATTGTGCAGTTTCAAATCACTGTCTTTGTTGAATCTCCAAGTGGATATTTGGAGCGATTTGGGGCATATTCTGGAAAAGGAAATATCCTCACTTGAAAACTACACAGGAGAAGTCCCAGAAACTCTTTGTGACGTCTGCTTTCAACTCACAGAGTTGAACCTTCCTTTTCACAGAGCAGTTTGGAAACACTCTTTTTGTAGAATCTGCGAGTGGTTATTCGGAGAGCTTCGAGGCCCATGCTGGAAATGGAAATACCTTCACATAAAAACTAAACGGAAGCGTTCTCAGAAATTTCTCTGGGATGTGTGCATTGAACTCACAGAGTTGATCTTTCCTATTGATAAAGCATTTTTGTAACACTGTTTTAGTAGAATCTGCAAGTGGATTGTTGGGGAGATTTGAGGCCTATGCTGGAAAACGAAATATCTTCACATGGAAACTAGACGGAAGCATTATCAGAAACTTCTCTGTGATGTGTGCATTAAACTCACAGAGTTGAACATTGCTTTTGATGGAGCAGTTTTGAAACACTCTTTTCGTAGAATCTGCAAGTGGTTGTTTAGAGCGCTTTGAGGCCTACGCTGCAAATGGAAATATCTTCACATAAAAACTAGACAGAAGCATTCTCAGAAATTCCTTTGTGATGTGTGCATTCAACTCACAGAGATGAAGCTTCCTTTTCTCAGGGCACTTTTGAAACACTGTTTTTGTGGGAACTACAAGTGGATATTTGGAGTGATTGCGGCCTCTGGCGGAAAAGCAAATATCATCCAATGAAAACTACACATAGGCATTCTCAGAAACATCTTTGTGTGTGTGCATTCAACTCACAGAGTTGAAGAGTCCTTTTGGTAGAGCAGTTTTGAAGCACTCTTTTGTAGAATCTGCGAGTGGTTATTCGGAGAACTTTGAGGCCCATGCTGGAAAAGGAAATATCTTCACATAAAAACTGGACAGAAGCATTCTCAGAAAAGTCTCTCCGATGTGTGCATTCAACTCACAGAGTTGAGCCTGCCTTTTCATACAGCATTTTTGTAACACTCTTTCAGTATAATCTGCAAGTGGATATTTGGGGCGCTTTGAGGCCTATGCTGGAAAACGAAATATCTTCACATAAAAATTAGACGGAAGCATTATCAGAAACTTCTCTGTGATGTGCGCATTCAACTCACAGGGTTGAACGTGCCTTTTGATACAGCAGTTTTCAAACGCTCGTTTTGTGGCATCTGCATTTCGGAATTTGGAGTGCTTTGAGGCCTATACTGGAAAAGGAAATATCCTCACATAGAAACTAGACAGAAGCATTCTCAGAAACTTCTATTTGATGTGTGCATTCAACTCACAGGGTTCCACCTTCCTTTTGCTACAACAGTTTTGAAACACTCTTTTTGTAGAATCTGCAAGTGGTTATTTGGAGCGCTTCGAGGCCTATGAGTAAAAGGAAATATCTTCAGAGAAAACTAGCCAGAAGCATTCTCAGAAACTTCTGTGTGATGAGTACATTCCACTCACAGAGTTGAACGTTCCCTTTCACCGAGCAGTTCTGAAACACTCTTTTTGTAGAATCTGCAAGTGGCTACTTAGAGCGCTTTGAGACCTATGCTGGAAAGTGAAATATCTTCACATAAAAACTAGACAGAAGCATTCCCAGAAACTTCTCTGTGAAGTGTGCATTCAATTCACAGAGCTGAATCTTTCTTTTGATAGAGAAGTTTTGAGACACTCTTTCTGTAGAATCTGCAAGTGAATATCTGGAGCGCTTTGAGTCCTAGGCTGGCAAAGAGAGTATCTTCACATAGAAACTAGACAGAAGCATTCTCAAAGACTTCTCTGGGATGTGTGCCTTCAACTCACAGAGTTGAAACATCCTTTTGATTTGGCAGTTTTAAAACAATCATTTTGTAGAATCTGCTAGTGGATATTTGCAGTATTTTGAGGCATATGCAGGAAAAGGTAATATCTTCACTTGAAAACTAGACAGAGGCATTCTCAGAAACTTCTTTCGGATGTGTGCCTTGAACTTCCGGAGTTGAACCTTCCTCTTCATAGAGCAGTTATATAATAGTCTTTAAGTATAATCTGCAAGTGGATATGTGGAGAACTTTGAGGACTATGCTGGAAAAGGAAATGTCTTCCCATAGAAAGGAGACGGAAGCATTCTCAGAAGCTTCTCTGTGATGCCGGCATTCAACTCACAGAGTTGAACCTTCCTTTTGATAGAGCAGTTTTCAAACACACTTTGTGGATTCTGCAATTGGTTATTTGGAGAGTTTTGAGGCCTGTACTGGAAAAGGAAATATCTTCAGGTAAAAACTAGACAGAAGCATTCTCAGAAACTTCGTTGTGATGTTTGCATTCAACTCACGGAGTTGAACCCTCTTTTTGATTGCGCAGTTTCAAATCACTGTCTTTGTTGAATCTCCAAGTGGATATTTGGAGCGATTTGGGGCATATTCTGGAAAAGGAAATATCCTCACTTGAAAACTAGATAGAAGAAGTCCCAGAAACTCCTTTGTGACGTCTGATTTCAACACACAGAGTTGAACCTTCCTTTTCACAGAGCAGTTTGGAAACACTCTTTTTGTAGAATCTGCGAGTGGTTATTCGGAGAGCTTCGAGGCCCATGCTGGAAATGGAAATACCTTCACATAAAAACTAGACGGAAGCGTTCTCAGAAATTTCTCTGTGATGTGTGCATTGAACTCACAGAGTTGATCCTTCCTATTGATAGAGCATTTTTGTAACACTGTTTTAGTAGAATCTACAAGTGGATTCTTGGGGAGATTTGAGGCCTATGCTGGAAAACGAAATATCTTCACATAGAAACTAGACGGAAGCATTATCAGAAACTTCTCTGTGATGTGTGCATTAAACTCACAGAGTTGAACATTGCTTTTGATGGAGCAGTTTTGAAACACTCTTTTCGTAGAATCTGCAAGTGGTTGTTTAGAGCGCTTTGAGGCCTACGCTGCAAATGGAAATATCTTCACATAAAAACTAGACAGAAGCATTCTCAGAAATTCCTTTGTGATGTGTGCATTCAACTCACAGAGATGAAGCTTCCTTTTCACAGGGCACTTTTGAAACACTGTGTTTGTGGGAACTACAAGTGGATATTTGGAGTGATTGCGGCCTCTGGCGGAAAAGCAAATATCATCAAATGAAAACTACACATAGGCATTCTCAGAAACTTCTTTGTGTGTGTGCATTCAACTCACAGAGTTGAAGAGTCCTTTTGGTAGAGCAGTTTTGAAGCACTCTTTTTGTAGAATCTGCGAGTGGTTATTCGGAGAGCTTTGAGGCCCATGCTGGAAAAGGAAATATCTTCACATAAAAACTGGACAGAAGCATTCTCAGAAAAGTCTCTGCGATGTGTGCATTCAACTCACAGAGTTGAGCCTGCCTTTTCATACAGCATTTTTGTAACACTCTTTCAGTATAATCTGCAAGTGGATATTTGGGGCGCTTTGAGTCCTATGCTGGAAAACGAAATATCTTCACATAAAAATTAGACGGAAGCATTATCAGAAACTTCTCTGTGATGTGCGCATTCAACTCACAGGGTTGAACGTGCCTTTTGATACAGCAGTTTTCAAACGCTCGTTTTGTGGCATCTGCATTTCGGAATTTGGAGTGCTTTGAGGCCTATACTGGAAAAGGAAATATCCTCACATAGAAACTAGACAGAAGCATTCTCAGAAACTTCTTTGTGATGTGTGCATTCAACTCACAGGGTTCGACTTTCCTTTTGCTACAACAGTTTTGAAACACTCTTTTTGTAGAATCTGCAAGTGGTTATTTGGAGCGCTTCGAGGCCTATGAGTAAAAGGAAATATCTTCAGAGAAAACTAGCCAGAAGCATTCTCAGAAACTTCTGTGTGATGAGTACATTCCACTCACAGAGTTGAACGTTCCCTTTCACCGAGCAGTTCTGAAACACTCTTTTTGTAGAATCTGCAAGTGGCTACTTAGAGCGCTTTGAGACCTATGCTGGAAAGTGAAATATCTTCACATAAAAACTAGACAGAAGCATTCCCAGAAACTTCTCTGTGAAGTGTGCATTCAATTCACAGAGCTGAATCTTTCTTTTGATAGAGAAGTTTTGAGACACTCTTTCTGTAGAATCTGCAAGTGAATATCTGGAGCGCTTTGAGTCCTAGGCTGGCAAAGAAAGTATCTTCACATAGAAACTAGACAGAAGCATTCTCAAAGACTTCTCTGGGATGTGTGCCTTCAACTCACAGAGTTGAAACATCCTTTTGATTTGGCAGTTTTAAAACAATCATTTTGTAGAATCTGCTAGTGGATATTTGCCGTATTTTGAGGCATATGCAGGAAAAGGTAATATCTTCACTTGAAAACTAGACAGAGGCATTCTCAGAAACTTCTTTCGGATGTGTGCCTTGAACTTCCGGAGTTGAACCTTCCTCTTCATAGAGCAGTTATATAATAGTCTTTAAGTATAATCTGCAAGTGGATATGTGGAGAACTTTGAGGACTATGCTGGAAAAGGAAATGTCTTCCCATAGAAAGGAGACGGAAGCATTCTCAGAAGCTTCTCTGTGATGCCGGCATTCAACTCACAGAGTTGAACCTTCCTTTTGATAGAGCAGTTTTCAAACACACTTTGTGGATTCTGCAATTGGTTATTTGGAGAGTTTTGAGGCCTGTACTGGAAAAGGAAATATCTTCAGGTAAAAACTAGACAGAAGCATTCTCAGAAACTTCGTTGTGATGTTTGCATTCAACTCACGGAGTTGAACCCTCTTTTTGATTGCGCAGTTTCAAATCACTGTCTTTGTTGAATCTCCAAGTGGATATTTGGAGCGATTTGGGGCATATTCTGGAAAAGGAAATATCCTCACTTGAAAACTAGATAGAAGAAGTCCCAGAAACTCCTTTGTGACGTCTGCTTTCAACTCACAGAGTTGAACCTTCCATTTCACAGAGCAGTTTGGAAACACTCTTTTTGTAGAATCTGCGAGTGGTTATTCGGAGAGCCTCGAGGCCCATGCTGGAAATGGAAATACCTTCACATAAAAACTAAACGGAAGCGTTCTCAGAAATTTCTCTGGGATGTGTGCATTGAACTCACAGAGTTGATCTTTCCTATTGATAAAGCATTTTTGTAACACTGTTTTAGTAGAATCTGCAAGTGGATTGTTGGGGAGATTTGAGGCCTATGCTGGAAAACGAAATATCTTCACATGGAAACTAGACGGAAGCATTATCAGAAACTTCTCTGTGATGTGTGCATTAAACTCACAGAGTTGAACATTGCTTTTGATGGAGCAGTTTTGAAACACTCTTTTCGTAGAATCTGCAAGTGGTTGTTTAGAGCGCTTTGAGGCCTACGCTGCAAATGGAAATATCTTCACATAAAAACTAGACAGAAGCATTCTCAGAAATTCCTTTGTGATGTGTGCATTCAACTCACAGAGATGAAGCTTCCTTTTCTCAGGGCACTTTTGAAACACTGTTTTTGTGGGAACTACAAGTGGATATTTGGAGTGATTGCGGCCTCTGGCGGAAAAGCAAATATCATCCAATGAAAACTACACATAGGCATTCTCAGAAACATCTTTGTGTGTGTGCATTCAACTCACAGAGTTGAAGAGTCCTTTTGGTAGAGCAGTTTTGAAGCACTCTTTTGTAGAATCTGCGAGTGGTTATTCGGAGAACTTTGAGGCCCATGCTGGAAAAGGAAATATCTTCACATAAAAACTGGACAGAAGCATTCTCAGAAAAGTCTCTCCGATGTGTGCATTCAACTCACAGAGTTGAGCCTGCCTTTTCATACAGCATTTTTGTAACACTCTTTCAGTATAATCTGCAAGTGGATATTTGGGGCGCTTTGAGGCCTATGCTGGAAAACGAAATATCTTCACATAAAAATTAGACGGAAGCATTATCAGAAACTTCTCTGTGATGTGCGCATTCAACTCACAGGGTTGAACGTGCCTTTTGATACAGCAGTTTTCAAACGCTCGTTTTGTGGCATCTGCATTTCGGAATTTGGAGTGCTTTGAGGCCTATACTGGAAAAGGAAATATCCTCACATAGAAACTAGACAGAAGCATTCTCAGAAACTTCTATTTGATGTGTGCATTCAACTCACAGGGTTCCACCTTCCTTTTGCTACAACAGTTTTGAAACACTCTTTTTGTAGAATCTGCAAGTGGTTATTTGGAGCGCTTCGAGGCCTATGAGTAAAAGGAAATATCTTCAGAGAAAACTAGCCAGAAGCATTCTCAGAAACTTCTGTGTGATGAGTACATTCCACTCACAGAGTTGAACGTTCCCTTTCACCGAGCAGTTCTGAAACACTCTTTTTGTAGAATCTGCAAGTGGCTACTTAGAGCGCTTTGAGACCTATGCTGGAAAGTGAAATATCTTCACATAAAAACTAGACAGAAGCATTCCCAGAAACTTCTCTGTGAAGTGTGCATTCAATTCACAGAGCTGAATCTTTCTTTTGATAGAGAAGTTTTGAGACACTCTTTCTGTAGAATCTGCAAGTGAATATCTGGAGCGCTTTGAGTCCTAGGCTGGCAAAGAAAGTATCTTCACATAGAAACTAGACAGAAGCATTCTCAAAGACTTCTCTGGGATGTGTGCCTTCAACTCACAGAGTTGAAACATCCTTTTGATTTGGCAGTTTTAAAACAATCATTTTGTAGAATCTGCTAGTGGATATTTGCAGTATTTTGAGGCATATGCAGGAAAAGGTAATATCTTCACTTGAAAACTAGACAGAGGCATTCTCAGAAACTTCTTTCGGATGTGTGCCTTGAACTTCCGGAGTTGAACCTTCCTCTTCATAGAGCAGTTATATAATAGTCTTTAAGTATAATCTGCAAGTGGATATGTGGAGAACTTTGAGGACTATGCTGGAAAAGGAAATGTCTTCCCATAGAAAGGAGACGGAAGCATTCTCAGAAGCTTCTCTGTGATGCCGGCATTCAACTCACAGAGTTGAACCTTCCTTTTGATAGAGCAGTTTTCAAACACACTTTGTGGATTCTGCAATTGGTTATTTGGAGAGTTTTGAGGCCTGTACTGGAAAAGGAAATATCTTCAGGTAAAAACTAGACAGAAGCATTCTCAGAAACTTCGTTGTGATGTTTGCATTCAACTCACGGAGTTGAACCCTCTTTTTGATTGCGCAGTTTCAAATCACTGTCTTTGTTGAATCTCCAAGTGGATATTTGGAGCGATTTGGGGCATATTCTGGAAAAGGAAATATCCTCACTTGAAAACTAGATAGAAGAAGTCCCAGAAACTCCTTTGTGACGTCTGATTTCAACACACAGAGTTGAACCTTCCTTTTCACAGAGCAGTTTGGAAACACTCTTTTTGTAGAATCTGCGAGTGGTTATTCGGAGAGCTTCGAGGCCCATGCTGGAAATGGAAATACCTTCACATAAAAACTAGACGGAAGCGTTCTCAGAAATTTCTCTGTGATGTGTGCATTGAACTCACAGAGTTGATCCTTCCTATTGATAGAGCATTTTTGTAACACTGTTTTAGTAGAATCTACAAGTGGATTCTTGGGGAGATTTGAGGCCTATGCTGGAAAACGAAATATCTTCACATAGAAACTAGACGGAAGCATTATCAGAAACTTCTCTGTGATGTGTGCATTAAACTCACAGAGTTGAACATTGCTTTTGATGGAGCAGTTTTGAAACACTCTTTTCGTAGAATCTGCAAGTGGTTGTTTAGAGCGCTTTGAGGCCTACGCTGCAAATGGAAATATCTTCACATAAAAACTAGACAGAAGCATTCTCAGAAATTCCTTTGTGATGTGTGCATTCAACTCACAGAGATGAAGCTTCCTTTTCACAGGGCACTTTTGAAACACTGTGTTTGTGGGAACTACAAGTGGATATTTGGAGTGATTGCGGCCTCTGGCGGAAAAGCAAATATCATCAAATGAAAACTACACATAGGCATTCTCAGAAACTTCTTTGTGTGTGTGCATTCAACTCACAGAGTTGAAGAGTCCTTTTGGTAGAGCAGTTTTGAAGCACTCTTTTTGTAGAATCTGCGAGTGGTTATTCGGAGAGCTTTGAGGCCCATGCTGGAAAAGGAAATATCTTCACATAAAAACTGGACAGAAGCATTCTCAGAAAAGTCTCTGCGATGTGTGCATTCAACTCACAGAGTTGAGCCTGCCTTTTCATACAGCATTTTTGTAACACTCTTTCAGTATAATCTGCAAGTGGATATTTGGGGCGCTTTGAGTCCTATGCTGGAAAACGAAATATCTTCACATAAAAATTAGACGGAAGCATTATCAGAAACTTCTCTGTGATGTGCGCATTCAACTCACAGGGTTGAACGTGCCTTTTGATACAGCAGTTTTCAAACGCTCGTTTTGTGGCATCTGCATTTCGGAATTTGGAGTGCTTTGAGGCCTATACTGGAAAAGGAAATATCCTCACATAGAAACTAGACAGAAGCATTCTCAGAAACTTCTTTGTGATGTGTGCATTCAACTCACAGGGTTCGACTTTCCTTTTGCTACAACAGTTTTGAAACACTCTTTTTGTAGAATCTGCAAGTGGTTATTTGGAGCGCTTCGAGGCCTATGAGTAAAAGGAAATATCTTCAGAGAAAACTAGCCAGAAGCATTCTCAGAAACTTCTGTGTGATGAGTACATTCCACTCACAGAGTTGAACGTTCCCTTTCACCGAGCAGTTCTGAAACACTCTTTTTGTAGAATCTGCAAGTGGCTACTTAGAGCGCTTTGAGACCTATGCTGGAAAGTGAAATATCTTCACATAAAAACTAGACAGAAGCATTCCCAGAAACTTCTCTGTGAAGTGTGCATTCAATTCACAGAGCTGAATCTTTCTTTTGATAGAGAAGTTTTGAGACACTCTTTCTGTAGAATCTGCAAGTGAATATCTGGAGCGCTTTGAGTCCTAGGCTGGCAAAGAAAGTATCTTCACATAGAAACTAGACAGAAGCATTCTCAAAGACTTCTCTGTGATGTGTGCCTTCAACTCACAGAGTTGAAACATCCTTTTGATTTGGCAGTTTTAAAACAATCATTTTGTAGAATCTGCTAGTGGATATTTGCCGTATTTTGAGGCATATGCAGGAAAAGGTAATATCTTCACTTGAAAACTAGACAGAGGCATTCTCAGAAACTTCTTTCGGATGTGTGCCTTGAACTTCCGGAGTTGAACCTTCCTCTTCATAGAGCAGTTATATAATAGTCTTTAAGTATAATCTGCAAGTGGATATGTGGAGAACTTTGAGGACTATGCTGGAAAAGGAAATGTCTTCCCATAGAAAGGAGACGGAAGCATTCTCAGAAGCTTCTCTGTGATGCCGGCATTCAACTCACAGAGTTGAACCTTCCTTTTGATAGAGCAGTTTTCAAACACACTTTGTGGATTCTGCAATTGGTTATTTGGAGAGTTTTGAGGCCTGTACTGGAAAAGGAAATATCTTCAGGTAAAAACTAGACAGAAGCATTCTCAGAAACTTCGTTGTGATGTTTGCATTCAACTCACGGAGTTGAACCCTCTTTTTGATTGCGCAGTTTCAAATCACTGTCTTTGTTGAATCTCCAAGTGGATATTTGGAGCGATTTGGGGCATATTCTGGAAAAGGAAATATCCTCACTTGAAAACTAGATAGAAGAAGTCCCAGAAACTCCTTTGTGACGTCTGCTTTCAACTCACAGAGTTGAACCTTCCATTTCACAGAGCAGTTTGGAAACACTCTTTTTGTAGAATCTGCGAGTGGTTATTCGGAGAGCCTCGAGGCCCATGCTGGAAATGGAAATACCTTCACATAAAAACTAGACGGAAGCGTTCTCAGAAATTTCTCTGGGATGTGTGCATTGAACTCACAGAGTTGATCCTTCCTATTGATAGAGCATTTTTGTAACACTGTTTTAGTAGAATCTGCAAGTGGATTCTTGGGGAGATTTGAGGCCTATGCTGGAAAACGAAATATCTTCACATAGAAACTAGACGGAAGCATTATCCGAAACTTCTCTGTGATGTGTGCATTAAACTCACAGAGTTGAACATTGCTTTTGATGCAGCAGTTTTGAAACACTCTTTTCGTAGAATCTGCAAGTGGTTATTTAGAGGGCTTTGAGGCCTAAGCTGCAAATGGAAATATCTTCACATAAAAACTAGACAGAAGCATTCTCAGAAATTCCTTTGTGATGTGTGCATTCAACTCACAGAGATGAAGCTTCCTTTTCACAGGGCACTTTTGAAACACTCTTTTTGTGGGAACTACAAGTGGATATTTGGTGTGATTGCGGCCTCTGGCGGAAAAGCAAATATCATCCAATGAAAACTACACATAGGCATTCTCAGAAACTTCTTTGTGTGTGTGCATTCAACTCACAGAGTTGAAGAGTCCTTTTGGTAGAGCAGTTTTGAAGCACTCTTTTTGTAGAATCTGCGAGTGGTTATTCGGAGAGCTTTGAGGCCCATGCTAGAAAAGGAAATATCTTCACATAAAAACTGGACAGAAGCATTCTCAGAAAAGTCTCTGTGATGTGTGCATTCAACTCACAGAGTTGAGCCTGCCTTTTCATACAGCATTTTTGTAACACTCTTTCAGTATAATCTGCAAGTGGATATTTGGGGCGCTTTGAGGCCTATGCTGGAAAACGAAATATCTTCACATACAAATTAGACGGAAGCATTATCAGAAACTTCTCTGTGATGTGCGCATTCAACTCATAGGGTTGAACGTGCCTTTTGATACAGCAGTTTTCAAACGCTCGTTTTGTGGCATCTGCATTACGGAATTTGGAGTGCTTTGAGGCCTATACTGGAAAAGGAAATATCCTCACATAGAAACTAGACAGAAGCATTCTCAGAAACTTCTTTGTGATGTGTGCATTCAACTCACAGGGTTCGACCTTCCTTTTGGTACAACAGTTTTGAAACACTCTTTTTGTAGAATCTGCAAGTGGTTATTTGGAGCGCTTCGAGGCCTACGAGTAAAAGGAAATATCTTCAGAGAAAACTAGCCAGAAGCATTCTCAGAAACTTCTGTGTGATGAGTACATTCCACTCACAGAGTTGAACGTTCCCTTTCACCGAGCAGTTCTGAAACACTCTTTTTGTAGAATCTGCAAGTGGCTACTTAGAGCGCTTTGAGACCTATGCTGGAAAGTGAAATATCTTCACATAAAACTAGACAGAAGCATTCCCAGAAACTTCTCAGTGAAGTGTGCATTTAATTCACAGAGCTGAATCTTTCTTTTGATAGAGAAGTTTTGAGACACTCTTTCTGTAGAATCTGCAAGTGAATATCTGGAGCGCTTTGAGTCCTAGGCTGGCAAAGAAAGTATCCTCACATAGAAACTAGACAGAAGCATTCTCAAAGACTTCTCTGTGATGTGTGCCTTCAACTCACAGAGTTGAAACATCCTTTTGATTTGGCAGTTTTAAAACAATCATTTTGTAGAATCTGCTAGTGGATATTTGCAGTATTTTGAGGCATATGCAGGAAAAGGTAATATCTTCACTTGAAAACTAGACAGAGGCATTCTCAGAAACTTCTTTCTGATGTGTGCCTTGAACTTCCGGAGTTGAACCTTCCTCTTCATAGAGCAGTTATATAATAGTCTTTAAGTATAATCTGCAAGTGGATATGTGGAGAACTTTGAGGACTATGCTGGAAAAGGAAATGTCTTCCCATAGAAAGGAGACGGAAGCATTCTCAGAAGATTCTCTGTGATGCCGGCATTCAACTCACAGAGTTGAACCTTCCTTTTGATAGAGCAGTTTTCAAACACACTTTGTGGATTGTGCAATTGGTTATTTGGAGAGTTTTGAGGCCTGTACTGGAAAAGGAAATATCTTCAGGTAAAAACTAGACAGAAGCATTCTCAGAAACTTCGTTGTGATGTTTGCATTCAACTCACGGAGTTGAACCCTCTTCTTGATTGCGCAGTTTCAAATCACTGTCTTTGTTGAATCTCCAAGTGGATATTTGGAGCGATTTGGGGCATATTCTGGAAAAGGAAATATCCTCACTTGAAAACTAGATAGAAGAAGTCCCAGAAACTCCTTTGTGACGTCTGCTTTCAACACACAGAGTTGAACCTTCCTTTTCACAGAGCAGTTTGGAAACACTCTTTTTGTAGAATCTGCGAGTGGTTATTCGGAGAGCTTCGAGGCCCATGCTGGAAATGGAAATACCTTCACATAAAAACTAGACGGAAGCGTTCTCAGAAATTTCTCTGTGATGTGTGCATTGAACTCACAGAGTTGATCCTTCCTATTGATAGAGCATTTTTGTAACACTGTTTTAGTAGAATCTACAAGTGGATTCTTGGGGAGATTTGAGGCCTATGCTGGAAAACGAAATATCTTCACATAGAAACTAGACGGAAGCATTATCAGAAACTTCTCTGTGATGTGTGCATTAAACTCACAGAGTTGAACATTGCTTTTGATGGAGCAGTTTTGAAACACTCTTTTCGTAGAATCTGCAAGGGGTTGTTTAGAGCGCTTTGAGGCCTATGCTGCAAATGGAAATATCTTCACATAAAAACTAGACAGAAGCATTCTCAGAAATTCCTTTGTGATGTGTGCATTCAACTCACAGAGATGAAGCTTCCTTTTCACAGGGCACTTTTGAAACCCTGTTTTTGTGGGAACTACAAGTGGATATTTGGAGTGATTGCGGCCTCTGGCGGAAAAGCAAATATCATCCAATGAAAACTACACATAGGCATTCTCAGAAACTTCTTTGTGTGTGTGCATTCAACTCACAGAGTTGAAGAGTCCTTTTGGTAGAGCAGTTTTGAAGCACTCTTTTTGTAGAATCTGCGAGTGGTTATTCGGAGAGCTTTGAGGCCCATGCTAGAAAAGGAAATATCTTCACATAAAAACTGGAGAGAAGCATTCTCAGAAAAGTCTCTGCGATGTGTGCATTCAACTCACAGTGTTGAGCCTGCCTTTTCATACAGCATTTTTGTAACACTCTTTCAGTATAATCTGCAAGTGGATATTTGGGGCGCTTTGAGGCCTATGCTGGAAAACGAAATATCTTCACATAAAAATTAGACGGAAGCATTATCAGAAACTTCTCTGTGATGTGCGCATTCAACTCACAGGGTTGAACGTGCCTTTTGATACAGCCGTTTTCAAACGCTCGTTTTGTGGCATCTGCATTTCGGAATTTGGAGTGCTTTGAGGCCTATACTGGAAAAGGAAATATCCTCCCATAGAAACTAGACAGAAGCATTCTCAGAAACTTCTTTGTGATGTGTGCATTCAACTCACAGTGTTCGACCTTCCTTTTGCTACAACAGTTTTGAAACACTCTTTTTGTAGAATCTGCAAGTGGTTATTTGGAGCGCTTCGAGGCCTATGAGTAAAAGGAAATATCTTCAGAGAAAACTAGCCAGAAGCATTCTCAGAAACTTCTGTGTGATGAGTACATTCCACTCACAGAGTTGAACGTTCCCTTTCACCGAGCAGTTCTGAAACACTCTTTTTGTAGAATCTGCAAGTGGCTACTTAGAGCGCTTTGAGACCTATGCTGGAAAGTGAAATATCTTCACATAAAAACTAGACAGAAGCATTCCCAGAAACTTCTCTGTGAAGTGTGCATTCAATTCACAGAGCTGAATCTTTCTTTTGATAGAGAAGTTTTGAGACACTCTTTCTGTAGAATCTGCAAGTGAATATCTGGAGCGCTTTGAGTCCTAGGCTGGCAAAGAAAGTATCTTCAC
Source organism: Pongo pygmaeus (assembly GCF_028885625.2). NCBI lineage: Eukaryota > Metazoa > Chordata > Mammalia > Primates > Hominidae > Pongo > Pongo pygmaeus. The sequence continues at coordinate 40,073,497 of NC_072391.2, read as the reverse complement.
ATAGAAACTAGACAGAAGCATTCTCAAAGACTTCTCTGTGATGTGTGCCTTCAACTCACAGAGTTGAAACATCCTTTTGATTTGGCAGTTTTAAAACAATCATTTTGTAGAATCTGCTAGTGGATATTTGCAGTATTTTGAGGCATATGCAGGAAAAGGTAATATCTTCACTTGAAAACTAGACAGAGGCATTCTCAGAAACTTCTTTCGGATGTGTGCCTTGAACTTCCGGAGTTGAAACTTCCTCTTCATAGAGCAGTTATATAATAGTCTTTAAGTATAATCTGCAAGTGGATATGTGGAGAACTTTGAGGACTATGCTGGAAAAGGAAATGTCTTCCCATAGAAAGGAGACGGAAGCATTCTCAGAAGCTTCTCTGTGATGCCGGCATTCAACTCACAGAGTTGAACCTTCCTTTTGATAGAGCAGTTTTCAAACACACTTTGTGGATTCTGCAATTGGTTATTTGGAGAGTTTTGAGGCCTGTACTGGAAAAGGAAATATCTTCAGGTAAAAACTAGACAGAAGCATTCTCAGAAACTTCGTTGTGATGTTTGCATTCAACTCACGGAGTTGAACCCTCTTTTTGATTGCGCAGTTTCAAATCACTGTCTTTGTTGAATCTCCAAGTGGATATTTGGAGCGATTTGGGGCATATTCTGGAAAAGGAAATATCCTCACTTGAAAACTAGATAGAAGAAGTCCCAGAAACTCCTTTGTGACGTCTGATTTCAACACACAGAGTTGAACCTTCCTTTTCACAGAGCAGTTTGGAAACACTCTTTTTGTAGAATCTGCGAGTGGTTATTCGGAGAGCTTCGAGGCCCATGCTGGAAATGGAAATACCTTCACATAAAAACTAGACGGAAGCGTTCTCAGAAATTTCTCTGGGATGTGTGCATTGAACTCACAGAGTTGATCCTTCCTATTGATAGAGCATTTTTGTAACACTGTTTTAGTAGAATCTACAAGTGGATTCTTGGGGAGATTTGAGGCCTATGCTGGAAAACGAAATATCTTCACATAGAAACTAGACGGAAGCATTATCAGAAACTTCTCTGTGATGTGTGCATTAAACTCACAGAGTTGAACATTGCTTTTGATGGAGCAGTTTTGAAACACTCTTTTCGTAGAATCTGCAAGTGGTTGTTTAGAGCGCTTTGAGGCCTACGCTGCAAATGGAAATATCTTCACATAAAAACTAGACAGAAGCATTCTCAGAAATTCCTTTGTGATGTGTGCATTCAACTCACAGAGATGAAGCTTCCTTTTCACAGGGCACTTTTGAAACACTGTGTTTGTGGGAACTACAAGTGGATATTTGGAGTGATTGCGGCCTCTGGCGGAAAAGCAAATATCATCAAATGAAAACTACACATAGGCATTCTCAGAAACTTCTTTGTGTGTGTGCATTCAACTCACAGAGTTGAAGAGTCCTTTTGGTAGAGCAGTTTTGAAGCACTCTTTTTGTAGAATCTGCGAGTGGTTATTCGGAGAGCTTTGAGGCCCATGCTGGAAAAGGAAATATCTTCACATAAAAACTGGACAGAAGCATTCTCAGAAAAGTCTCTGCGATGTGTGCATTCAACTCACAGAGTTGAGCCTGCCTTTTCATACAGCATTTTTGTAACACTCTTTCAGTATAATCTGCAAGTGGATATTTGGGGCGCTTTGAGTCCTATGCTGGAAAACGAAATATCTTCACATAAAAATTAGACGGAAGCATTATCAGAAACTTCTCTGTGATGTGCGCATTCAACTCACAGGGTTGAACGTGCCTTTTGATACAGCAGTTTTCAAACGCTCGTTTTGTGGCATCTGCATTTCGGAATTTGGAGTGCTTTGAGGCCTATACTGGAAAAGGAAATATCCTCACATAGAAACTAGACAGAAGCATTCTCAGAAACTTCTTTGTGATGTGTGCATTCAACTCACAGGGTTCGACTTTCCTTTTGCTACAACAGTTTTGAAACACTCTTTTTGTAGAATCTGCAAGTGGTTATTTGGAGCGCTTCGAGGCCTATGAGTAAAAGGAAATATCTTCAGAGAAAACTAGCCAGAAGCATTCTCAGAAACTTCTGTGTGATGAGTACATTCCACTCACAGAGTTGAACGTTCCCTTTCACCGAGCAGTTCTGAAACACTCTTTTTGTAGAATCTGCAAGTGGCTACTTAGAGCGCTTTGAGACCTATGCTGGAAAGTGAAATATCTTCACATAAAAACTAGACAGAAGCATTCCCAGAAACTTCTCTGTGAAGTGTGCATTCAATTCACAGAGCTGAATCTTTCTTTTGATAGAGAAGTTTTGAGACACTCTTTCTGTAGAATCTGCAAGTGAATATCTGGAGCGCTTTGAGTCCTAGGCTGGCAAAGAAAGTATCTTCACATAGAAACTAGACAGAAGCATTCTCAAAGACTTCTCTGTGATGTGTGCCTTCAACTCACAGAGTTGAAACATCCTTTTGATTTGGCAGTTTTAAAACAATCATTTTGTAGAATCTGCTAGTGGATATTTGCCGTATTTTGAGGCATATGCAGGAAAAGGTAATATCTTCACTTGAAAACTAGACAGAGGCATTCTCAGAAACTTCTTTCGGATGTGTGCCTTGAACTTCCGGAGTTGAACCTTCCTCTTCATAGAGCAGTTATATAATAGTCTTTAAGTATAATCTGCAAGTGGATATGTGGAGAACTTTGAGGACTATGCTGGAAAAGGAAATGTCTTCCCATAGAAAGGAGACGGAAGCATTCTCAGAAGCTTCTCTGTGATGCCGGCATTCAACTCACAGAGTTGAACCTTCCTTTTGATAGAGCAGTTTTCAAACACACTTTGTGGATTCTGCAATTGGTTATTTGGAGAGTTTTGAGGCCTGTACTGGAAAAGGAAATATCTTCAGGTAAAAACTAGACAGAAGCATTCTCAGAAACTTCGTTGTGATGTTTGCATTCAACTCACGGAGTTGAACCCTCTTTTTGATTGCGCAGTTTCAAATCACTGTCTTTGTTGAATCTCCAAGTGGATATTTGGAGCGATTTGGGGCATATTCTGGAAAAGGAAATATCCTCACTTGAAAACTAGATAGAAGAAGTCCCAGAAACTCCTTTGTGACGTCTGCTTTCAACTCACAGAGTTGAACCTTCCATTTCACAGAGCAGTTTGGAAACACTCTTTTTGTAGAATCTGCGAGTGGTTATTCGGAGAGCCTCGAGGCCCATGCTGGAAATGGAAATACCTTCACATAAAAACTAGACGGAAGCGTTCTCAGAAATTTCTCTGGGATGTGTGCATTGAACTCACAGAGTTGATCCTTCCTATTGATAGAGCATTTTTGTAACACTGTTTTAGTAGAATCTGCAAGTGGATTCTTGGGGAGATTTGAGGCCTATGCTGGAAAACGAAATATCTTCACATAGAAACTAGACGGAAGCATTATCCGAAACTTCTCTGTGATGTGTGCATTAAACTCACAGAGTTGAACATTGCTTTTGATGCAGCAGTTTTGAAACACTCTTTTCGTAGAATCTGCAAGTGGTTATTTAGAGGGCTTTGAGGCCTAAGCTGCAAATGGAAATATCTTCACATAAAAACTAGACAGAAGCATTCTCAGAAATTCCTTTGTGATGTGTGCATTCAACTCACAGAGATGAAGCTTCCTTTTCACAGGGCACTTTTGAAACACTCTTTTTGTGGGAACTACAAGTGGATATTTGGTGTGATTGCGGCCTCTGGCGGAAAAGCAAATATCATCCAATGAAAACTACACATAGGCATTCTCAGAAACTTCTTTGTGTGTGTGCATTCAACTCACAGAGTTGAAGAGTCCTTTTGGTAGAGCAGTTTTGAAGCACTCTTTTTGTAGAATCTGCGAGTGGTTATTCGGAGAGCTTTGAGGCCCATGCTAGAAAAGGAAATATCTTCACATAAAAACTGGACAGAAGCATTCTCAGAAAAGTCTCTGTGATGTGTGCATTCAACTCACAGAGTTGAGCCTGCCTTTTCATACAGCATTTTTGTAACACTCTTTCAGTATAATCTGCAAGTGGATATTTGGGGCGCTTTGAGGCCTATGCTGGAAAACGAAATATCTTCACATACAAATTAGACGGAAGCATTATCAGAAACTTCTCTGTGATGTGCGCATTCAACTCATAGGGTTGAACGTGCCTTTTGATACAGCAGTTTTCAAACGCTCGTTTTGTGGCATCTGCATTACGGAATTTGGAGTGCTTTGAGGCCTATACTGGAAAAGGAAATATCCTCACATAGAAACTAGACAGAAGCATTCTCAGAAACTTCTTTGTGATGTGTGCATTCAACTCACAGGGTTCGACCTTCCTTTTGGTACAACAGTTTTGAAACACTCTTTTTGTAGAATCTGCAAGTGGTTATTTGGAGCGCTTCGAGGCCTACGAGTAAAAGGAAATATCTTCAGAGAAAACTAGCCAGAAGCATTCTCAGAAACTTCTGTGTGATGAGTACATTCCACTCACAGAGTTGAACGTTCCCTTTCACCGAGCAGTTCTGAAACACTCTTTTTGTAGAATCTGCAAGTGGCTACTTAGAGCGCTTTGAGACCTATGCTGGAAAGTGAAATATCTTCACATAAAACTAGACAGAAGCATTCCCAGAAACTTCTCAGTGAAGTGTGCATTTAATTCACAGAGCTGAATCTTTCTTTTGATAGAGAAGTTTTGAGACACTCTTTCTGTAGAATCTGCAAGTGAATATCTGGAGCGCTTTGAGTCCTAGGCTGGCAAAGAAAGTATCCTCACATAGAAACTAGACAGAAGCATTCTCAAAGACTTCTCTGTGATGTGTGCCTTCAACTCACAGAGTTGAAACATCCTTTTGATTTGGCAGTTTTAAAACAATCATTTTGTAGAATCTGCTAGTGGATATTTGCAGTATTTTGAGGCATATGCAGGAAAAGGTAATATCTTCACTTGAAAACTAGACAGAGGCATTCTCAGAAACTTCTTTCTGATGTGTGCCTTGAACTTCCGGAGTTGAACCTTCCTCTTCATAGAGCAGTTATATAATAGTCTTTAAGTATAATCTGCAAGTGGATATGTGGAGAACTTTGAGGACTATGCTGGAAAAGGAAATGTCTTCCCATAGAAAGGAGACGGAAGCATTCTCAGAAGATTCTCTGTGATGCCGGCATTCAACTCACAGAGTTGAACCTTCCTTTTGATAGAGCAGTTTTCAAACACACTTTGTGGATTGTGCAATTGGTTATTTGGAGAGTTTTGAGGCCTGTACTGGAAAAGGAAATATCTTCAGGTAAAAACTAGACAGAAGCATTCTCAGAAACTTCGTTGTGATGTTTGCATTCAACTCACGGAGTTGAACCCTCTTCTTGATTGCGCAGTTTCAAATCACTGTCTTTGTTGAATCTCCAAGTGGATATTTGGAGCGATTTGGGGCATATTCTGGAAAAGGAAATATCCTCACTTGAAAACTAGATAGAAGAAGTCCCAGAAACTCCTTTGTGACGTCTGCTTTCAACACACAGAGTTGAACCTTCCTTTTCACAGAGCAGTTTGGAAACACTCTTTTTGTAGAATCTGCGAGTGGTTATTCGGAGAGCTTCGAGGCCCATGCTGGAAATGGAAATACCTTCACATAAAAACTAGACGGAAGCGTTCTCAGAAATTTCTCTGTGATGTGTGCATTGAACTCACAGAGTTGATCCTTCCTATTGATAGAGCATTTTTGTAACACTGTTTTAGTAGAATCTACAAGTGGATTCTTGGGGAGATTTGAGGCCTATGCTGGAAAACGAAATATCTTCACATAGAAACTAGACGGAAGCATTATCAGAAACTTCTCTGTGATGTGTGCATTAAACTCACAGAGTTGAACATTGCTTTTGATGGAGCAGTTTTGAAACACTCTTTTCGTAGAATCTGCAAGGGGTTGTTTAGAGCGCTTTGAGGCCTATGCTGCAAATGGAAATATCTTCACATAAAAACTAGACAGAAGCATTCTCAGAAATTCCTTTGTGATGTGTGCATTCAACTCACAGAGATGAAGCTTCCTTTTCACAGGGCACTTTTGAAACACTGTTTTTGTGGGAACTACAAGTGGATATTTGGAGTGATTGCGGCCTCTGGCGGAAAAGCAAATATCATCAAATGAAAACTACACATAGGCATTCTCAGAAACTTCTTTGTGTGTGTGCATTCAACTCACAGAGTTGAAGAGTCCTTTTGGTAGAGCAGTTTTGAAGCACTCTTTTTGTAGAATCTGCGAGTGTTTATTCGGAGAGCCTCGAGGCCCATGCTGGAAATGGAAATACCTTCACATAAAAACTAGACGGAAGCGTTCTCAGAAATTTCTCTGGGATGTGTGCATTGAACTCACAGAGTTGATCCTTCCTATTGATAGAGCGTTTTTGTAACACTGTTTTAGAAGAATCTGCAAGTGGATTCTTGGGGAGATTTGAGGCCTATGCTGGAAAACGAAATATCTTCACATAGAAACTAGACGGAAGCATTATCAGAAACTTCTCTGTGATGTGTGCATTAAACTCACAGAGTTGAACATTGCTTTTGATGGAGCAGTTTTGAAACACTCTTTTCGTAGAATCTGCATGTGGTTGTTTAGAGGGCTTTGAGGCCTACGCTGCAAATGGAAATATCTTCACATAAAAACTAGACAGAAGCATTCTCGGAAATTCCTTTGTGATGTGTGCATTCAACTCACAGAGATGAAGCTTCCTTTTCACAGGGCACTTTTGAAACACTCTTTTTGTGGGAACTACAAGTGGATATTTGGTGTGATTGCGGCCTCTGGCGGAAAAGCAAATATCATCCAATGAAAACTACACATAGGCATTCTCAGAAACTTCTTTGTGTGTGTGCATTCAACTCACAGAGTTGAAGAGTCCTTTTGGTAGAGCAGTTTTGAAGCACTCTTTTTGTAGAATCTGCGAGTGGTTATTCGGAGAGCTTTGAGGCCCATGCTAGAAAAGGAAATATCTTCACATAAAAACTGGACAGAAGCATTCTCAGAAAAGTCTCTGTGATGTGTGCATTCAACTCACAGAGTTGAGCCTGCCTTTTCATACAGCATTTTTGTAACACTCTTTCAGTATAATCTGCAAGTGGATATTTGGGGCGCTTTGAGGCCTATGCTGGAAAACGAAATATCTTCACATAAAAATTAGACGGAAGCATTATCAGAAACTTCTCTGTGATGTGCGCATTCAACTCATAGGGTTGAACGTGCCTTTTGATACAGCAGTTTTCAAACGCTCGTTTTGTGGCATCTGCATTACGGAATTTGGAGTGCTTTGAGGCCTATACTGGAAAAGGAAATATCCTCACATAGAAACTAGACAGAAGCATTCTCAGAAACTTCTTTGTGATGTGTGCATTCAACTCACAGGGTTCGACCTTCCTTTTGGTACAACAGTTTTGAAACACTCTTTTTGTAGAATCTGCAAGTGGTTATTTGGAGCGCTTCGAGGCCTATGAGTAAAAGGAAATATCTTCAGAGAAAACTAGCCAGAAGCATTCTCAGAAACTTCTGTGTGATGAGTACATTCCACTCACAGAGTTGAACGTTCCCTTTCACCGAGCAGTTCTGAAACACTCTTTTTGTAGAATCTGCAAGTGGCTACTTAGAGCGCTTTGAGACCTATGCTGGAAAGTGAAATATCTTCACATAAAACTAGACAGAAGCATTCCCAGAAACTTCTCAGTGAAGTGTGCATTTAATTCACAGAGCTGAATCTTTCTTTTGATAGAGAAGTTTTGAGACACTCTTTCTGTAGAATCTGCAAGTGAATATCTGGAGCGCTTTGAGTCCTAGGCTGGCAAAGAAAGTATCTTCACATAGAAACTAGACAGAAGCATTCTCAAAGACTTCTCTGTGATGTGTGCCTTCAACTCACAGAGTTGAAACATCCTTTTGATTTGGCAGTTTTAAAACAATCATTTTGTAGAATCTGCTAGTGGATATTTGCAGTATTTTGAGGCATATGCAGGAAAAGGTAATATCTTCACTTGAAAACTAGACAGAGGCATTCTCAGAAACTTCTTTCTGATGTGTGCCTTGAACTTCCGGAGTTGAACCTTCCTCTTCATAGAGCAGTTATATAATAGTCTTTAAGTATAATCTGCAAGTGGATATGTGGAGAACTTTGAGGACTATGCTGGAAAAGGAAATGTCTTCCCATAGAAAGGAGACGGAAGCATTCTCAGAAGCTTCTCTGTGATGCCGGCATTCAACTCACAGAGTTGAACCTTCCTTTTGATAGAGCAGTTTTCAAACACACTTTGTGGATTGTGCAATTGGTTATTTGGAGAGTTTTGAGGCCTGTACTGGAAAAGGAAATATCTTCAGGTAAAAACTAGACAGAAGCATTCTCAGAAACTTCGTTGTGATGTTTGCATTCAACTCACGGAGTTGAACCCTCTTCTTGATTGCGCAGTTTCAAATCACTGTCTTTGTTGAATCTCCAAGTGGATATTTGGAGCGATTTGGGGCATATTCTGGAAAAGGAAATATCCTCACTTGAAAACTAGATAGAAGAAGTCCCAGAAACTCCTTTGTGACGTCTGCTTTCAACACACAGAGTTGAACCTTCCTTTTCACAGAGCAGTTTGGAAACACTCTTTTTGTAGAATCTGCGAGTGGTTATTCGGAGAGCTTCGAGGCCCATGCTGGAAATGGAAATACCTTCACATAAAAACTAGACGGAAGCGTTCTCAGAAATTTCTCTGTGATGTGTGCATTGAACTCACAGAGTTGATCCTTCCTATTGATAGAGCATTTTTGTAACACTGTTTTAGTAGAATCTACAAGTGGATTGTTGGGGAGATTTGAGGCCTATGCTGGAAAACGAAATATCTTCACATAGAAACTAGACGGAAGCATTATCAGAAACTTCTCTGTGATGTGTGCATTAAACTCACAGAGTTGAACATTGCTTTTGATGGAGCAGTTTTGAAACACTCTTTTCGTAGAATCTGCAAGGGGTTGTTTAGAGCGCTTTGAGGCCTATGCTGCAAATGGAAATATCTTCACATAAAAACTAGACAGAAGCATTCTCAGAAATTCCTTTGTGATGTGTGCATTCAACTCACAGAGATGAAGCTTCCTTTTCACAGGGCACTTTTGAAACACTGTTTTTGTGGGAACTACAAGTGGATATTTGGAGTGATTGCGGCCTCTGGCGGAAAAGCAAATATCATCCAATGAAAACTACACATAGGCATTCTCAGAAACTTCTTTGTGTGTGTGCATTCAACTCACAGAGTTGAAGAGTCCTTTTGGTAGAGCAGTTTTGAAGCACTCTTTTTGTAGAATCTGCGAGTGGTTATTCGGAGAGCTTTGAGGCCCATGCTAGAAAAGGAAATATCTTCACATAAAAACTGGAGAGAAGCATTCTCAGAAAAGTCTCTGCGATGTGTGCATTCAACTCACAGTGTTGAGCCTGCCTTTTCATACAGCATTTTTGTAACACTCTTTCAGTATAATCTGCAAGTGGATATTTGGGGCGCTTTGAGGCCTATGCTGGAAAACGAAATATCTTCACATAAAAATTAGACGGAAGCATTATCAGAAACTTCTCTGTGATGTGCGCATTCAACTCACAGGGTTGAACGTGCCTTTTGATACAGCAGTTTTCAAACGCTCGTTTTGTGGCATCTGCATTTCGGAATTTGGAGTGCTTTGAGGCCTATACTGGAAAAGGAAATATCCTCACATAGAAACTAGACAGAAGCATTCTCAGAAACTTCTTTGTGATGTGTGCATTCAACTCACAGGGTTCGACCTTCCTTTTGCTACAACAGTTTTGAAACACTCTTTTTGTAGAATCTGCAAGTGGTTATTTGGAGCGCTTCGAGGCCTATGAGTAAAAGGAAATATCTTCAGAGAAAACTAGCCAGAAGCATTCTCAGAAACTTCTGTGTGATGAGTACATTCCACTCACAGAGTTGAACGTTCCCTTTCACCGAGCAGTTCTGAAACACTCTTTTTGTAGAATCTGCAAGTGGCTACTTAGAGCGCTTTGAGACCTATGCTGGAAAGTGAAATATCTTCACATAAAAACTAGACAGAAGCATTCCCAGAAACTTCTCTGTGAAGTGTGCATTTAATTCACAGAGCTGAATCTTTCTTTTGATAGAGAAGTTTTGAGACACTCTTTCTGTAGAATCTGCAAGTGAATATCTGGAGCGCTTTGAGTCCTAGGCTGGCAAAGAAAGTATCTTCACATAGAAACTAGACAGAAGCATTCTCAAAGACTTCTCTGTGATGTGTGCCTTCAACTCACAGAGTTGAAACATCCTTTTGATTTGGCAGTTTTAAAACAATCATTTTGTAGAATCTGCTAGTGGATATTTGCAGTATTTTGAGGCATATGCAGGAAAAGGTAATATCTTCACTTGAAAACTAGACAGAGGCATTCTCAGAAACTTCTTTCGGATGTGTGCCTTGAACTTCCGGAGTTGAACCTTCCTCTTCATAGAGCAGTTATATAATAGTCTTTAAGTATAATCTGCAAGTGGATATGTGGAGAACTTTGAGGACTATGCTGGAAAAGGAAATGTCTTCCCATAGAAAGGAGACGGAAGCATTCTCAGAAGCTTCTCTGTGATGCCGGCATTCAAATCGCAGATTTGAACCTTCCTTGTGATAGAGCAGTTTTCAAACACACTTTGTGGATTCTGCAATTGGTTATTTGGAGAGTTTTGAGGCCTGTACTGGAAAAGGAAATATCTTCAGCTAAAAACTAGACAGAAGCATTCTCAGAAACTTCGTTGTGATGTTTGCATTCAACTCACGGAGTTGAACCCTCTTTTTGATTGCGCAGTTTCAAATCACTGTCTTTGTTGAATCTCCAAGTGGATATTTGGAGCGATTTGGGGCATATTCTGGAAAAGGAAATATCCTCACTTCAAAACTAGATAGAAGAAGTCCCAGAAACTCCTTTGTGACGTCTGCTTTCAACTCACAGAGTTGAACCTTCCTTTTCACAGAGCAGTTTGGAAACACTCTTTTTGTAGAATCTGCGAGTGGTTATTCGGAGAGCTTCGAGGCCCATGCTGGAAATGGAAATACCTTCACCTAAAAACTAGACGGAAGCGTTCTCAGAAATTTCTCTGGGATGTGTGCATTGAACTCACAGAGTTGATCCTTCCTATTGATAGAGCATTTTTGTAACACTGTTTTAGTAGAATCTGCAAGTGGATTCTTGGGGAGATTTGAGGCCTATGCTGGAAAACGAAATATCTTCACATAGAAACTAGACGGAAGCATTATCAGAAACTTCTCTGTGATGTGTGCATTAAACTCACAGAGGTGAACATTGCTTTTGATGGAGCAGTTTTGAAACACTCTTTTCGTAGAATCTGCAAGTGGTTGTTTAGAGCGCTTTGAGGCCTACGCTGCAAATGGAAATATCTTCACATAAAAACTAGACAGAAGCATTCTCAGAAATTCTTTGTGATGTGTGCATTCAACTCACAGAGATGAAGCTTCCTTTTCACAGGGCACTTTTGAAACACTGTTTTTGTGGGAACTACAAGTGGATATTTGGAGTGATTGCGGCCTCTGGCGGAAAAGCAAATATCATCCAATGAAAACTACACATAGGCATTCTCAGAAACTTCTTTGTGTGTGTGCATTCAACTCACAGAGTTGAAGAGTCCTTTTGGTAGAGCAGTTTTGAAGCACTCTTTTTGTAGAATCTGCGAGTGGTTATTCGGAGAGCTTTGAGGCCCATGCTGGAAAAGGAAATATCTTCACATAAAAACTGGACAGAAGCATTCTCAGAAAAGTCTCTGCGATGTGTGCATTCAACTCACAGAGTTGAGCCTGCCTTTTCATACAGCATTTTTGTAACACTCTTTCAGTATAATCTGCAAGTGGATATTTGGGGCGCTTTGAGGCCTATGCTGGAAAACGAAATATCTTCACATAAAAATTAGATGGAAGCATTATCAGAAACTTCTCTGTGATGTGCGCATTCAACTCACAGGGTTGAACGTGCCTTTTGATACAGCAGTTTTGAAACGCTCGTTTTGTGGCATCTGCATTTCGGAATTTGGAGTGCTTTGAGGCCTATACTGGAAAAGGAAATATCCTCACATAGAAACTAGACAGAAGCATTCTCAGAAACTTCTTTGTGATGTGTGCATTCAACTCACAGGGTTCAACCTTCCTTTTGCTACAACAGTTTTGAAACACTCTTTTTGTAGAATCTGCAAGTGGTTATTTGGAGCGCTTCGAGGCCTATGAGTAAAAGGAAATATCTTCAGAGAAAACTAGCCAGAAGCATTCTCAGAAACTTCTGTGTGATGAGTACATTCCACTCACAGAGTTGAACGTTCCCTTTCACCGAGCAGTTCTGAAACACTCTTTTTGTAGAATCTGCAAGTGGCTACTTAGAGCGATTTGAGACCTATGCTGGAAAGTGAAATATCTTCACATAAAAACTAGACAGAAGCATTCCCAGAAACTTCTCTGTGAAGTGTGCATTCAATTCACAGAGCTGAATCTTTCTTTTGATAGAGAAGTTTTGAGACACTCTTTCTGTAGAATCTGCAAGTGAATATCTGGAGCGCTTTGAGTCCTAGGCTGGAAAAGAAAGTATCTTCACATAGAAACTAGACAGAAGCATTCTCAAAGACTTCTCTGGGATTTGTGCATTCAACTCACAGAGTTGAAACATCCTTTTGGTTTGGCAGTTTTAAAACAATCATTTTGTAAAATCTGCTAGTGGATATTTGCAGTATTTTGAGGCATATGCAGGAAAAGGTAATATCTTCACTTGAAAACTAGACAGAGGCATTCTCAGAAACTTCTTCCTCATGTGTGCCTTGAACTTCCGGAGTTGAACCTTCCTCTTCATAGAGCAGTTATATAATAGTCTTTAAGTATAATCTGCAAGTGGATATGTGGAGAACTTTGAGGACTATGCTGGAAAAGGAAATGTCTTCCCATAGAAAGGAGACGGAAGCATTCTCAGAAGCTTCTCTGTGATGCCGGCATTCAAATCGCAGATTTGAACCTTCCTTGTGATAGAGCAGTTTTCAAACACACTTTGTGGATTCTGCAATTGGTTATTTGGAGAGTTTTGAGGCCTGTACTGGAAAAGGAAATATCTTCAGGTAAAAACTAGACAGAAGCATTCTCAGAAACTTCGTTGTGATGTTTGCATTCAACTCACGGAGTTGAACCCTCTTTTTGATTGCGCAGTTTCAAATCACTGTCTTTGTTGAATCTCCAAGTGGATATTTGGAGCGATTTGGGGCATATTCTGGAAAAGGAAATATCCTCACTTGAAAACTAGATAGAAGAAGTCCCAGAAACTCCTTTGTGACGTCTGCTTTCAACTCACAGAGTTGAACCTTCCTTTTCACAGAGCAGTTTGGAAACACTCTTTTTGTAGAATCTGCAAGTGGTTATTCGGAGAGCTTCGAGGGCCATGCTGGAAATGGAAATACCTTCACCTAAAAACTAGACGGAAGCGTTCTCAGAAATTTCTCTGGGATGTGTGCATTGAACTCACAGAGTTGATCCTTCCTATTGATAGAGCATTTTTGTAAAACTGTTTTAGTAGAATCTGCAAGTGGATTGTTGGGGAGATTTGAGGCCTATGCTGGAAAACGAAATATCTTCACATAGAAACTAGACGGAAGGATTATCAGAAACTTCTCTGTGATGTGTGCATTAAACTCACAGAGTTGAACATTGCTTTTGATGGAGCAGTTTTGAAACACTCTTTTCGTAGAATCTGCAAGTGGTTGTTTAGAGCGCTTTGAGGCCTACGCTGCAAATGGAAATATCTTCACATAAAAACTAGACAGAAGCATTCTCAGAAATTCCTTTGTGATGTGTGCATTCAACTCACAGAGATGAAGCTTCCTTTTCACAGGGCACTTTTGAAACACTGTTTTTGTGGGAACTACAAGTGGATATTTGGAGTGATTGCGGCCTCTGGCGGAAAAGCAAATATCATCAAATGAAAACTACACATAGGCATTCTCAGAAACTTCTTTGTGTGTGTGCATTCAACTCACAGAGTTGAAGAGTCCTTTTGGTAGAGCAGTTTTGAAGCACTCTTTTTGTAGAATCTGCGAGTGGTTATTCGGAGAGCTTCGAGGCCCATGCTGGAAATGGAAATACCTTCACCTAAAAACTAGACGGAAGCGTTCTCAGAAATTTCTCTGGGATGTGTGCATTGAACTCACAGAGTTGATCCTTCCTATTTATAGAGCATTTTTGTAACACTGTTTTAGTAGAATCTGCAAGTGGATTGTTGGGGAGATTTGAGGCCTATGCTGGAAAACGAAATATCTTCACATAGAAACTAGACGGAAGCATTATCAGAAACTTCTCTGTGATGTGTGCATTAAACTCACAGAGTTGAACATTGCTTTTGATGGAGCAGTTTTGAAACACTCTTTTCGTAGAATCTGCAAGTGGTTGTTTAGAGCGCTTTGAGGCCTACGCTGCAAATGGAAATATCTTCACATAAAAACTAGACAGAAGCATTCTCAGAAATTCCTTTGTGATGTGTGCATTCAACTCACAGAGATGAAGCTTCCTTTTCACAGGGCACTTTTGAAACACTCTTTTTGTGGGAACTACAAGTGGATATTTAGAGTGATTGCGGCCTCTGGCGGAAAAGCAAATATCATCAAATGAAAACTACACATAGGCATTCTCAGAAACTTCTTTGTGTGTGTGCATTCAACTCACAGAGTTGAAGAGTCCTTTTGGTAGAGCAGTTTTGAAGCACTCTTTTTGTAGAATCTGCGAGTGGTTATTCGGAGAGCTTTGAGGCCCATGCTGGAAAAGGAAATATCTTCACATAAAAACTGGACAGAAGCATTCTCAGAAAAGTCTCTGCGATGTGTGCATTCAACTCACAGAGTTGAGCCTGCCTTTTCATACAGCATTTTTGTAACACTCTTTCAGTATAATCTGCAAGTGGATATTTGGGGCGCTTTGAGGCCTATGCTGGAAAACGAAATATCTTCACATAAAAATTAGACGGAAGCATTATCAGAAACTTCTCTGTGATGTGCGCATTCAACTCACAGGGTTGAACGTGCCTTTTGATACAGCAGTTTTCAAACGCTCGTTTTGTGGCATCTGCATTTCGGAATTTGGAGTGCTTTGAGGCCTATACTGGAAAAGGAAATATCCTCACATAGAAACTAGACAGAAGCATTCTCAGAAACTTCTTTGTGATGTGTGCATTCAACTCACAGGGTTCGACCTTCCTTTTGCTACAACAATTTTGAAACACTCTTTTTGTAGAATCTGCAAGTGGTTATTTGGAGCGCTTCGAGGCCTATGAGTAAAAGGAAATATCTTCAGAGAAAACTAGCCAGAAGCATTCTCAGAAACTTCTGTGTGATGAGTACATTCCACTCACAGAGTTGAACGTTCCCTTTCACAGAGCAGTTCTGAAACACTCTTTTTGTAGAATCTGCAAGTGGCTACTTAGAGCGCTTTGAGACCTATGCTGGAAAGTGAAATATCTTCACATAAAAACTTGACAGAAGCATTCCCAGAAACTTCTCTGTGAAGTGTGCATTCAATTCACAGAGCTGAATCTTTCTTTTGATAGAGAAGTTTTGAGACACTCTTTCTGTAGAATCTGCAAGTGAATATCTGGAGCGCTTTGAGTCCTAGGCTGGAAAAAAAAGTATCTTCACATAGAAACTAGACAGAAGCATTCTCAAAGACTTCTCTGTGATGTGTGCATTCAAATCACAGAGTTGAAACATCCTTTTGATTTGGCAGTTTTAAAACAATCATTTTGTAGAATCTGCTAGTGGATATTTGCAGTATTTTGAGGCATACGCAGGAAAAGGTAATATCTTCACTTGAAAACTAGACAGAGGCATTCTCAGAAACTTCTTTCGGATGTGTGCCTTGAACTTCCGGAGTTGAACCTTCCTCTTCATAGAGCAGTTATATAATAGTCTTTAAGTATAATCTGCAAGTGGATATGTGGAGAACTTTGAGGACTATGCTGGAAAAGGAAATGTCTTCCCATAGAAAGGAGACGGAAGCATTCTCAGAAGCTTCTCTGTGATGCCGGCATTCAAATCGCAGATTTGAACCTTCCTTGTGATAGAGCAGTTTTCAAACACACTTTGTGGATTCTGCAATTGGTTATTTGGAGAGTTTTGAGGCCTGTACTGGAAAAGGAAATATCTTCAGGTAAAAACTAGACAGAAGCATTCTCAGAAACTTCGTTGTGATGTTTGCATTCAACTCACGGAGTTGAACCCTCTTTTTGATTGCGCAGTTTCAAATCACTGTCTTTGTTGAATCTCCAAGTGGATATTTGGAGCGATTTGGGGCATATTCTGGAAAAGGAAATATCCTCACTTCAAAACTAGATAGAAGAAGTCCCAGAAACTCCTTTGTGACGTCTGCTTTCAACTCACAGAGTTGAACCTTCCTTTTCACAGAGCAGTTTGGAAACACTCTTTTTGTAGAATCTGCGAGTGGTTATTCGGAGAGCTTTGAGGCCCATGCTGGAAATGGAAATACCTTCACCTAAAAACTAGACGGAAGCGTTCTCAGAAATTTCTCTGGGATGTGTACATTGAACTCACAGAGTTGATCCTTCCTATTGATAGAGCATTTTTGTAACACTGTTTTAGTAGAATCTGCAAGTGGATTCTTGGGGAGATTTGAGGCCTATGCTGGAAAACGAAATATCTTCACATAGAAACTAGACGGAAGCATTATCAGAAACTTCTCTGTGATGTGTGCATTAAACTCACAGAGGTGAACATTGCTTTTGATGGAGCAGTTTTGAAACACTCTTTTCGTAGAATCTGCAAGTGGTTGTTTAGAGCGCTTTGAGGCCTACGCTGCAAATGGAAATATCTTCACATAAAAACTAGACAGAAGCATTCTCAGAAATTCCTTTGTGATGTGTGCATTCAACTCACAGAGATGAAGCTTCCTTTTCACAGGGCACTTTTGAAACACTCTTTTTGTGGGAACTACAAGTGGATATTTGGAGTGATTGCGGCCTCTGGCGGAAAAGCAAATATCATCCAATGAAAACTACACATAGGCATTCTCAGAAACTTCTTTGTGTGTGTGCATTCAACTCACAGAGTTGAAGAGTCCTTTTGGTAGAGCAGTTTTGAAGCACTCTTTTTGTAGAATCTGCGAGTGGTTATTCGGAGAGCTTTGAGGCCCATGCTGGAAAAGGAAATATCTTCACATAAAAACTGGACAGAAGCATTCTCAGAAAAGTCTCTGCGATGTGTGCATTCAACTCACAGAGTTGAGCCTGCCTTTTCATACAGCATTTTTGTAACACTCTTTCAGTATAATCTGCAAGTGGATATTTGGGGCGCTTTGAGGCCTATGCTGGAAAACGAAACATCTTCACATGAAAATTAGACGGAAGCATTATCAGAAACTTCTCTGTGATGTGCGCATTCAACTCACAGGGTTGAACGTGCCTTTTGATACAGCAGTTTTCAAACGCTCGTTTTGTGGCATCTGCATTTCGGAATTTGGAGTGCTTTGAGGCCTATACTGGAAAAGGAAATATCCTCACATAGAAACTAGACAGAAGCATTCTCAGAAACTTCTTTGTGATGTGTGCATTCAACTCACAGGGTTCGACCTTCCTTTTGCTACAACAGTTTTGAAACACTCTTTTTGTAGTATCTGCAAGTGGTTATTTGGAGCGCTTCGAGGCCTATGAGTAAAAGGAAATATCTTCAGAGAAAACTAGCCAGAAGCATTCTCAGAAACTTCTGTGTGATGAGTACATTCCACTCACAGAGTTGAACGTTCCCTTTCACAGAGCAGTTCTGAAACACTCTTTTTGTAGGATCTGCAAGTGGCTACTTAGAGCGCTTTGAGACCTATGCTGGAAAGTGAAATATCTTCACATAAAAACTAGACAGAAGCATTCCCAGAAACTTCTCTGTGAAGTGTGCATTCAATTCACAGAGCTGAATCTTTCTTTTGATAGAGAAGTTTTGAGACACTCTTTCTGTAGAATCTGCAAGTGAATATCTGGAGCGCTTTGAGTCCTAGGCTGGAAAAGAAAGTATCTTCACATAGAAACTAGACAGAAGCATTCTCAAAGACTTCTCTGGGATGTGTGCATTCAACTCACAGAGTTGAAACATCCTTTTGATTTGGCAGTTTTAAAACAATCATTTTGTAGAATCTGCTAGTGGATATTTGCAGTATTTTGAGGCATATGCAGGAAAAGGTAATATCTTCACTTGAAAACTAGACAGAGGCATTCTCAGAAACTTCTTTCTCATGTGTGCCTTGAACTTCCGGAGTTGAACCTTCCTCTTCATAGAGCAGTTATATAATAGTCTTTAAGTATAATCTGCAAGTGGATATGTGGAGAACTTTGAGGACTGTGCTGGAAAAGGAAATGTCTTCCCATAGAAAGGAGACGGAAGCATTCTCAGAAGCTTCTCTGTGATGCCGGCATTCAACTCACAGAGTTGAACCTTCCTTTTGATAGAGCAGTTTTCAAACACACTTTGTGGATTCTGCAATTGGTTATTTGGAGAGTTTTGAGGCCTGTACTGGAAAAGGAAATATCTTCAGGTAAAAACTAGACAGAAGCATTCTCAGAAACTTCGTTGTGATGTTTGCATTCAACTCACGGAGTTGAACCCTCTTTTTGATAGCGCAGTTTCAAATCACTGTCTTTGTTGAATCTCCAAGTGGATATTTGGAGCGATTTGGGGCATATTCTGGAAAAGGAAATATCCTCACTTGAAAACTAGATAGAAGAAGTCCCAGAAACTCCTTTGTGACGTCTGCTTTCAACTCACAGAGTTGAACCTTCCATTTCACAGAGCAGTTTGGAAACACTCTTTTTGTAGAATCTGCGAGTGGTTATTCGGAGAGCCTCGAGGCCCATGCTGGAAATGGAAATACCTTCACATAAAAACTAGACGGAAGCGTTCTCAGAAATTTCTCTGGGATGTGTGCATTGAACTCACAGAGTTGATCCTTCCTATTGATAGAGCATTTTTGTAACACTGTTTTAGTAGAATCTGCAAGTGGATTCTTGGGGAGATTTGAGGCCTATGCTGGAAAACGAAATATCTTCACATAGAAACTAGACGGAAGCATTATCCGAAACTTCTCTGTGATGTGTGCATTAAACTCACAGAGTTGAACATTGCTTTTGATGCAGCAGTTTTGAAACACTCTTTTCGTAGAATCTGCAAGTGGTTATTTAGAGCGCTTTGAGGCCTAAGCTGCAAATGGAAATATCTTCACATAAAAACTAGACAGAAGCATTCTCAGAAATTCCTTTGTGATGTGTGCATTCAACTCACAGAGATGAAGCTTCCTTTTCACAGGGCACTTTTGAAACACTGTTTTTGTGGGAACTACAAGTGGATATTTGGAGTGATTGCGGCCTCTGGCGGAAAAGCAAATATCATCAAATGAAAACTACACATAGGCATTCTCAGAAACTTCTTTGTGTGTGTGCATTCAACTCACAGAGTTGAAGAGTCCTTTTGGTAGAGCAGTTTTGAAGCACTCTTTTTGTAGAATCTGCGAGTGTTTATTCGGAGAGCCTCGAGGCCCATGCTGGAAATGGAAATACCTTCACATAAAAACTAGACGGAAGCGTTCTCAGAAATTTCTCTGGGATGTGTGCATTGAACTCACAGAGTTGATCCTTCCTATTGATAGAGCGTTTTTGTAACACTGTTTTAGAAGAATCTGCAAGTGGATTCTTGGGGAGATTTGAGGCCTATGCTGGAAAACGAAATATCTTCACATAGAAACTAGACGGAAGCATTATCAGAAACTTCTCTGTGATGTGTGCATTAAACTCACAGAGTTGAACATTGCTTTTGATGGAGCAGTTTTGAAACACTCTTTTCGTAGAATCTGCATGTGGTTGTTTAGAGGGCTTTGAGGCCTACGCTGCAAATGGAAATATCTTCACATAAAAACTAGACAGAAGCATTCTCGGAAATTCCTTTGTGATGTGTGCATTCAACTCACAGAGATGAAGCTTCCTTTTCACAGGGCACTTTTGAAACACTCTTTTTGTGGGAACTACAAGTGGATATTTGGTGTGATTGCGGCCTCTGGCGGAAAAGCAAATATCATCCAATGAAAACTACACATAGGCATTCTCAGAAACTTCTTTGTGTGTGTGCATTCAACTCACAGAGTTGAAGAGTCCTTTTGGTAGAGCAGTTTTGAAGCACTCTTTTTGTAGAATCTGCGAGTGGTTATTCGGAGAGCTTTGAGGCCCATGCTAGAAAAGGAAATATCTTCACATAAAAACTGGACAGAAGCATTCTCAGAAAAGTCTCTGTGATGTGTGCATTCAACTCACAGAGTTGAGCCTGCCTTTTCATACAGCATTTTTGTAACACTCTTTCAGTATAATCTGCAAGTGGATATTTGGGGCGCTTTGAGGCCTATGCTGGAAAACGAAATATCTTCACATAAAAATTAGACGGAAGCATTATCAGAAACTTCTCTGTGATGTGCGCATTCAACTCATAGGGTTGAACGTGCCTTTTGATACAGCAGTTTTCAAACGCTCGTTTTGTGGCATCTGCATTACGGAATTTGGAGTGCTTTGAGGCCTATACTGGAAAAGGAAATATCCTCACATAGAAACTAGACAGAAGCATTCTCAGAAACTTCTTTGTGATGTGTGCATTCAACTCACAGGGTTCGACCTTCCTTTTGGTACAACAGTTTTGAAACACTCTTTTTGTAGAATCTGCAAGTGGTTATTTGGAGCGCTTCGAGGCCTATGAGTAAAAGGAAATATCTTCAGAGAAAACTAGCCAGAAGCATTCTCAGAAACTTCTGTGTGATGAGTACATTCCACTCACAGAGTTGAACGTTCCCTTTCACCGAGCAGTTCTGAAACACTCTTTTTGTAGAATCTGCAAGTGGCTACTTAGAGCGCTTTGAGACCTATGCTGGAAAGTGAAATATCTTCACATAAAACTAGACAGAAGCATTCCCAGAAACTTCTCAGTGAAGTGTGCATTTAATTCACAGAGCTGAATCTTTCTTTTGATAGAGAAGTTTTGAGACACTCTTTCTGTAGAATCTGCAAGTGAATATCTGGAGCGCTTTGAGTCCTAGGCTGGCAAAGAAAGTATCTTCACATAGAAACTAGACAGAAGCATTCTCAAAGACTTCTCTGTGATGTGTGCCTTCAACTCACAGAGTTGAAACATCCTTTTGATTTGGCAGTTTTAAAACAATCATTTTGTAGAATCTGCTAGTGGATATTTGCAGTATTTTGAGGCATATGCAGGAAAAGGTAATATCTTCACTTGAAAACTAGACAGAGGCATTCTCAGAAACTTCTTTCTGATGTGTGCCTTGAACTTCCGGAGTTGAACCTTCCTCTTCATAGAGCAGTTATATAATAGTCTTTAAGTATAATCTGCAAGTGGATATGTGGAGAACTTTGAGGACTATGCTGGAAAAGGAAATGTCTTCCCATAGAAAGGAGACGGAAGCATTCTCAGAAGCTTCTCTGTGATGCCGGCATTCAACTCACAGAGTTGAACCTTCCTTTTGATAGAGCAGTTTTCAAACACACTTTGTGGATTGTGCAATTGGTTATTTGGAGAGTTTTGAGGCCTGTACTGGAAAAGGAAATATCTTCAGGTAAAAACTAGACAGAAGCATTCTCAGAAACTTCGTTGTGATGTTTGCATTCAACTCACGGAGTTGAACCCTCTTCTTGATTGCGCAGTTTCAAATCACTGTCTTTGTTGAATCTCCAAGTGGATATTTGGAGCGATTTGGGGCATATTCTGGAAAAGGAAATATCCTCACTTGAAAACTAGATAGAAGAAGTCCCAGAAACTCCTTTGTGACGTCTGCTTTCAACACACAGAGTTGAACCTTCCTTTTCACAGAGCAGTTTGGAAACACTCTTTTTGTAGAATCTGCGAGTGGTTATTCGGAGAGCTTCGAGGCCCATGCTGGAAATGGAAATACCTTCACATAAAAACTAGACGGAAGCGTTCTCAGAAATTTCTCTGTGATGTGTGCATTGAACTCACAGAGTTGATCCTTCCTATTGATAGAGCATTTTTGTAACACTGTTTTAGTAGAATCTACAAGTGGATTCTTGGGGAGATTTGAGGCCTATGCTGGAAAACGAAATATCTTCACATAGAAACTAGACGGAAGCATTATCAGAAACTTCTCTGTGATGTGTGCATTAAACTCACAGAGTTGAACATTGCTTTTGATGGAGCAGTTTTGAAACACTCTTTTCGTAGAATCTGCAAGGGGTTGTTTAGAGCGCTTTGAGGCCTATGCTGCAAATGGAAATATCTTCACATAAAAACTAGACAGAAGCATTCTCAGAAATTCCTTTGTGATGTGTGCATTCAACTCACAGAGATGAAGCTTCCTTTTCACAGGGCACTTTTGAAACACTGTTTTTGTGGGAACTACAAGTGGATATTTGGAGTGATTGCGGCCTCTGGCGGAAAAGCAAATATCATCCAATGAAAACTACACATAGGCATTCTCAGAAACTTCTTTGTGTGTGTGCATTCAACTCACAGAGTTGAAGAGTCCTTTTGGTAGAGCAGTTTTGAAGCACTCTTTTTGTAGAATCTGCGAGTGGTTATTCGGAGAGCTTTGAGGCCCATGCTAGAAAAGGAAATATCTTCACATAAAAACTGGAGAGAAGCATTCTCAGAAAAGTCTCTGCGATGTGTGCATTCAACTCACAGAGTTGAGCCTGCCTTTTCATACAGCATTTTTGTAACACTCTTTCAGTATAATCTGCAAGTGGATATTTGGGGCGCTTTGAGGCCTATGCTGGAAAACGAAATATCTTCACATAAAAATTAGACGGAAGCATTATCAGAAACTTCTCTGTGATGTGCGCATTCAACTCACAGGGTTGAACGTGCCTTTTGATACAGCAGTTTTCAAACGCTCGTTTTGTGGCATCTGCATTTCGGAATTTGGAGTGCTTTGAGGCCTATACTGGAAAAGGAAATATCCTCACATAGAAACTAGACAGAAGCATTCTCAGAAACTTCTTTGTGATGTGTGCATTCAACTCACAGGGTTCGACCTTCCTTTTGCTACAACAGTTTTGAAACACTCTTTTTGTAGAATCTGCAAGTGGTTATTTGGAGCGCTTCGAGGCCTATGAGTAAAAGGAAATATCTTCAGAGAAAACTAGCCAGAAGCATTCTCAGAAACTTCTGTGTGATGAGTACATTCCACTCACAGAGTTGAACGTTCCCTTTCACCGAGCAGTTCTGAAACACTCTTTTTGTAGAATCTGCAAGTGGCTACTTAGAGCGCTTTGAGACCTATGCTGGAAAGTGAAATATCTTCACATAAAAACTAGACAGAAGCATTCCCAGAAACTTCTCTGTGAAGTGTGCATTTAATTCACAGAGCTGAATCTTTCTTTTGATAGAGAAGTTTTGAGACACTCTTTCTGTAGAATCTGCAAGTGAATATCTGGAGCGCTTTGAGTCCTAGGCTGGCAAAGAAAGTATCTTCACATAGAAACTAGACAGAAGCATTCTCAAAGACTTCTCTGTGATGTGTGCCTTCAACTCACAGAGTTGAAACATCCTTTTGATTTGGCAGTTTTAAAACAATCATTTTGTAGAATCTGCTAGTGGATATTTGCAGTATTTTGAGGCATATGCAGGAAAAGGTAATATCTTCACTTGAAAACTAGACAGAGGCATTCTCAGAAACTTCTTTCGGATGTGTGCCTTGAACTTCCGGAGTTGAACCTTCCTCTTCATAGAGCAGTTATATAATAGTCTTTAAGTATAATCTGCAAGTGGATATGTGGAGAACTTTGAGGACTATGCTGGAAAAGGAAATGTCTTCCCATAGAAAGGAGACGGAAGCATTCTCAGAAGCTTCTCTGTGATGCCGGCATTCAAATCGCAGATTTGAACCTTCCTTGTGATAGAGCAGTTTTCAAACACACTTTGTGGATTCTGCAATTGGTTATTTGGAGAGTTTTGAGGCCTGTACTGGAAAAGGAAATATCTTCAGCTAAAAACTAGACAGAAGCATTCTCAGAAACTTCGTTGTGATGTTTGCATTCAACTCACGGAGTTGAACCCTCTTTTTGATTGCGCAGTTTCAAATCACTGTCTTTGTTGAATCTCCAAGTGGATATTTGGAGCGATTTGGGGCATATTCTGGAAAAGGAAATATCCTCACTTCAAAACTAGATAGAAGAAGTCCCAGAAACTCCTTTGTGACGTCTGCTTTCAACTCACAGAGTTGAACCTTCCTTTTCACAGAGCAGTTTGGAAACACTCTTTTTGTAGAATCTGCGAGTGGTTATTCGGAGAGCTTCGAGGCCCATGCTGGAAATGGAAATACCTTCACCTAAAAACTAGACGGAAGCGTTCTCAGAAATTTCTCTGGGATGTGTGCATTGAACTCACAGAGTTGATCCTTCCTATTGATAGAGCATTTTTGTAACACTGTTTTAGTAGAATCTGCAAGTGGATTCTTGGGGAGATTTGAGGCCTATGCTGGAAAACGAAATATCTTCACATAGAAACTAGACGGAAGCATTATCAGAAACTTCTCTGTGATGTGTGCATTAAACTCACAGAGGTGAACATTGCTTTTGATGGAGCAGTTTTGAAACACTCTTTTCGTAGAATCTGCAAGTGGTTGTTTAGAGCGCTTTGAGGCCTACGCTGCAAATGGAAATATCTTCACATAAAAACTAGACAGAAGCATTCTCAGAAATTCTTTGTGATGTGTGCATTCAACTCACAGAGATGAAGCTTCCTTTTCACAGGGCACTTTTGAAACACTGTTTTTGTGGGAACTACAAGTGGATATTTGGAGTGATTGCGGCCTCTGGCGGAAAAGCAAATATCATCCAATGAAAACTACACATAGGCATTCTCAGAAACTTCTTTGTGTGTGTGCATTCAACTCACAGAGTTGAAGAGTCCTTTTGGTAGAGCAGTTTTGAAGCACTCTTTTTGTAGAATCTGCGAGTGGTTATTCGGAGAGCTTTGAGGCCCATGCTGGAAAAGGAAATATCTTCACATAAAAACTGGACAGAAGCATTCTCAGAAAAGTCTCTGCGATGTGTGCATTCAACTCACAGAGTTGAGCCTGCCTTTTCATACAGCATTTTTGTAACACTCTTTCAGTATAATCTGCAAGTGGATATTTGGGGCGCTTTGAGGCCTATGCTGGAAAACGAAATATCTTCACATAAAAATTAGACTGAAGCATTATCAGAAACTTCTCTGTGATGTGCGCATTCAACTCACAGGGTTGAACGTGCCTTTTGATACAGCCCTTTTCAAACGCTCGTTTTGTGGCATCTGCATTTCGGAATTTGGAGTGCTTTGAGGCCTATACTGGAAAAGGAAATATCCTCACATAGAAACTAGACAGAAGCATTCTCAGAAACTTCTTTGTGATGTGTGCATTCAACTCACAGGGTTCGACCTTCCTTTTGCTACAACAGTTTTGAAACACTCTTTTTGTAGAATCTGCAAGTGGTTATTTGGAGCGCTTCGAGGCCTATGAGTAAAAGGAAATATCTTCAGAGAAAACTAGCCAGAAGCATTCTCAGAAACTTCTGTGTGATGAGTACATTCCACTCACAGAGTTGAACGTTCCCATTCACCGAGCAGTTCTGAAACACTCTTTTTGTAGAATCTGCAAGTGGCTACTTAGAGCGCTTTGAGACCTATGCTGGAAAGTGAAATATCTTCACATAAAAACTAGACAGAAGCATTCCCAGAAACTTCTCTGTGATGTGTGCATTCAATTCACAGAGCTGAATCTTTCTTTTGATAGAGAAGTTTTGAGACACTCTTTCTGTAGAATCTGCAAGTGAATATCTGGAGCGCTTTGAGTCCTAGGCTGGCAAAGAAAGTATCTTCACATAGAAACTAGACAGAAGCATTCTCAAAGACTTCTCTGTGATGTGTGCCTTCAACTCACAGAGTTGAAACATCCTTTTGATTTGGCAGTTTTAAAACAATCATTTTGTAGAATCTGCTAGTGGATATTTGCAGTATTTTGAGGCATATGCAGGAACAGGTAATATCTTCACTTGAAAACTAGACAGAGGCATTCTCAGAAACTTCTTTCGGATGTGTGCCTTGAACTTCCGGAGTTGAACCTTCCTCTTCATAGAGCAGTTATATAATAGTCTTTAAGTATAATCTGCAAGTGGATATGTGGAGAACTTTGAGGACTATGCTGGAAAAGGAAATGTCTTCCCATAGAAAGGAGACGGAAGCATTCTCAGAAGCTTCTCTGTGATGCCGGCATTCAAATCGCAGATTTGAACCTTCCTTGTGATAGAGCAGTTTTCAAACACACTTTGTGGATTCTGCAATTGGTTATTTGGAGAGTTTTGAGGCCTGTACTGGAAAAGGAAATATCTTCAGGTAAAAACTAGACAGAAGCATTCTCAGAAACTTCGTTGTGATGTTTGCATTCAACTCACGGAGTTGAACCCTCTTTTTGATTGCGCAGTTTCAAATCACTGTCTTTGTTGAATCTCCAAGTGGATATATGGAGCGATTTGGGGCATATTCTGGAAAAGGAAATATCCTCACTTCAAAACTAGATAGAAGAAGTCCCAGAAACTCCTTTGTGACGTCTGCTTTCAACTCACAGAGTTGAACCTTCCTTTTCACAGAGCAGTTTGGAAACACTCTTTTTGTAGAATCTGCGAGTGGTTATTCGGAGAGCTTCGAGGCCCATGCTGGAAATGGAAATACCTTCACCTAAAAACTAGACGGAAGCGTTCTCAGAAATTTCTCTGGGATGTGTGCATTGAACTCACAGAGTTGATCCTTCCTATTGATAGAGCATTTTTGTAACACTGTTTTAGTAGAATCTGCAAGTGGATTGTTGGGGAGATTTGAGGCCTATGCTGGAAAACGAAATATCTTCACATAGAAACTAGACGGAAGCATTATCAGAAACTTCTCTGTGATGTGTGCATTAAACTCACAGAGTTGAACATTGCTTTTGATGGAGCAGTTTTGAAACACTCTTTTCGTAGAATCTGCAAGTGGTTGTTTAGAGCGCTTTGAGGCCTACGCTGCAAATGGAAATATCTTCACATAAAAACTAGACAGAAGCATTCTCAGAAATTCCTTTGTGATGTGTGCATTCAACTCACAGAGATGAAGCTTCCTTTTCACAGGGCACTTTTGAAACACTCTTTTTGTGGGAACTACAAGTGGATATTTGGAGTGATTGCGGCCTCTGGCGGAAAAGCAAATATCATCCAATGAAAACTACACATAGGCATTCTCAGAAACTTCTTTGTGTGTGTGCATTCAACTCACAGAGTTGAAGAGTCCTTTTGGTAGAGCAGTTTTGAAGCACTCTTTTTGTAGAATCTGCGAGTGGTTATTCGGAGAGCTTTGAGGCCCATGCTGGAAAAGGAAATATCTTCACATAAAAACTGGACAGAAGCATTCTCAGAAAAGTCTCTGCGATGTGTGCATTCAACTCACAGAGTTGAGCCTGCCTTTTCATACAGCATTTTTGTAACACTCTTTCAGTATAATCTGCAAGTGGATATTTGGGGCGCTTTGAGGCCTATGCTGGAAAACGAAATATCTTCACATAAAAATTAGACGGAAGCATTATCAGAAACTTCTCTGTGATGTGTGCATTCAACTCACAGGGTTGCACGTGCCTTTTGATACAGCAGTTTTGAAACGCTCGTTTTGTGGCATCTGCATTTCGGAATTTGGAGTGCTTTGAGGCCTATACTGGAAAAGGAAATATCCTCACATAGAAACTAGACAGACGCATTCTCAGAAACTTCTTTGTGATGTGTGCATTCAACTCACAGGGTTCGACCTTCCTTTTGCTACAACAGTTTTGAAACACTCTTTTTGTAGAATCTGCAAGTGGTTATTTGGAGCGCTTCGAGGCCTATGAGTAAAAGGAAATATCTTCAGAGAAAACTAGCCAGAAGCATTCTCAGAAACTTCTGTGTGATGAGTACATTCCACTCACAGAGTTGAATGTTCCCTTTAACCGAGCAGTTCTGAAACACTCTTTTTGTAGAATCTGCAAGTGGCTACTTAGAGCGCTTTGAGACCTATGCTGGAAAGTGAAATATCTTCACATAAAAACTAGACAGAAGCATTCCCAGAAACTTCTCTGTGAAGTGTGCATTCAATTCACAGAGCTGAATCTTTCTTTTGATAGAGAAGTTTTGAGACACTCTTTCTGTAGAATCTGCAAGTGAATATCTGGAGCGCTTTGAGTCCTAGGCTGGCAAAGAAAGTATCTTCACATAGAAACTAGACAGAAGCATTCTCAAAGACTTCTCTGGGATGTGTGCATTCAACTCACAGAGTTGAAACATCCTTTTGGTTTGGCAGTTTTAAAACAATCATTTTGTAGAATCTGCTAGTGGATATTTGCAGTATTTTGAGGCATATGCAGGAAAAGGTAATATCTTCACTTGAAAACTAGACAGAGGCATTCTCAGAAACTTCTTTCTGATGTGTGCCTTGAACTTCCGGAGTTGAACCTTCCTCTTCATAGAGCAGTTATATAATAGTCTTTAAGTATAATCTGCAAGTGGATATGTGGAGAACTTTGAGGACTATGCTGGAAAAGGAAATGTCTTCCCATAGAAAGGAGACGGAAGCATTCTCAGAAGCTTCTCTGTGATGCCGGCATTCAACTCGCAGAGTTGAACCTTCCTTTTGATAGAGCAGTTTTCAAACACACTTTGTGGATTCTGCAATTGGTTATTTGGAGAGTTTTGAGGCCTGTACTGGAAAAGGAAATATCTTCAGGTAAAAACTAGACAGAAGCATTCTCAGAAACTTCGTTGTGATGTTTGCATTCAACTCACGGAGTTGAACCCTCTTTTTGATTGCGCAGTTTCAAATCACTGTCTTTGTTGAATCTCCAAGTGGATATTTGGAGCGATTTGGGGCATATTCTGGAAAAGGAAATATCCTCACTTCAAAACTAGATAGAAGAAGTCCCAGAAACTCCTTTGTGACGTCTGCTTTCAACTCACAGAGTTGAACCTTCCTTTTCACAGAGCAGTTTGGAAACACTCTTTTTGTAGAATCTGCGAGTGGTTATTCGGAGAGCTTCGAGGCCCATGCTGGAAATGGAAATACCTTCACCTAAAAACTAGACGGAAGCGTTCTCAGAAATTTCTCTGGGATGTGTGCATTGAACTCACAGAGTTGATCCTTCCTATTGATAGAGCATTTTTGTAACACTGTTTTAGTAGAATCTGCAAGTGGATTCTTGGGGAGATTTGAGGCCTATGCTGGAAAACGAAAAATCTTCACATAGAAACTAGACGGAAGCATTATCAGAAACTTCTCTGTGATGTGTGCATTAAACTCACAGAGTTGAACATTGCTTTTGATGCAGCAGTTTTGAAACACTCTTTTCGTAGAATCTGCAAGTGGTTATTTAGAGCGCTTTGAGGCCTACGCTGCAAATGGAAATATCTTCACATAAAAACTAGACAGAAGCATTCTCAGAAATTACTTTGTGATGTGTGCATTCAACTCACAGAGATGAAGCTTCCTTTTCACAGGGCACTTTTGAAACACTGTTTTTGTGGGAACTACAAGTGGATATTTGGAGTGATTGCGGCCTCTGGCGGAAAAGCAAATATCATCAAATGAAAACTACACATAGGCATTCTCAGAAACTTCTTTGTGTGTGTGCATTCAACTCACAGAGTTGAAGAGTCCTTTTGGTAGAGCAGTTTTGAAGCACTCTTTTTGTAGAATCTGCGAGTGGTTATTCGGAGAGCCTCGAGGCCCATGCTGGAAATGGAAATACCTTCACATAAAAACTAGACGGAAGCGTTCTCAGAAATTTCTCTGGGATGTGTGCATTGAACTCACAGAGTTGATCCTTCCTATTTATAGAGCATTTTTGTAACACTGTTTTAGAAGAATCTGCAAGTGGATTCTTGGGGAGATTTGAGGCCTATGCTGGAAAACGAAATATCTTCACATAGAAACTAGACGGAAGCATTATCAGAAACTTCTCTGTGATGTGTGCATTAAACTCACAGAGTTGAACATTGCTTTTGATGGAGCAGTTTTGAAACACTCTTTTCGTAGAATCTGCAAGTGGTTGTTTAGAGCGCTTTGAGGCCTACGCTGCAAATGGAAATATCTTCACATAAAATCTAGACAGAAGCATTCTCAGAAATTCCTTTGTGATGTGTGCATTCAACTCACAGAGATGAAGCTTCCTTTTCACAGGGCACTTTTGAAACACTCTTTTTGTGGGAACTACAAGTGGATATTTGGAGTGATTGCGGCCTCTGGCGGAAAAGCAAATATCATCCAATGAAAACTACACATAGGCATTCTCAGAAACTTCTTTGTGTGTGTGCATTCAACTCACAGATTTGAAGAGTCCTTTTGGTAGAGCAGTTTTGAAGCACTCTTTTTGTAGAATCTGCGAGTGGTTATTCGGAGAGCTTTGAGGCCCATGCTGGAAAAGGAAATATCTTCACATAAAAACTGGACAGAAGCATTCTCAGAAAAGTCTCTGCGATGTGTGCATTCAACTCACAGAGTTGAGCCTGCCTTTTCATACAGCATTTTTGTAACACTCTTTCAGTATAATCTGCAAGTGGATATTTGGGGCGCTTTGAGGCCTATGCTGGAAAACGAAATATCTTCACATAAAAATTAGATGGAAGCATTATCAGAAACTTCTCTGTGATGTGCGCATTCAACTCACAGGGTTGAACGTGCCTTTTGATACAGCAGTTTTGAAACGCTCGTTTTGTGGCATCTGCATTTCGGAATTTGGAGTGCTTTGAGGCCTATACTGGAAAAGGAAATATCCTCACATAGAAACTAGACAGAAGCATTCTCAGAAACTTCTTTGTGATGTGTGCATTCAACTCACAGGGTTCAACCTTCCTTTTGCTACAACAGTTTTGAAACACTCTTTTTGTAGAATCTGCAAGTGGTTATTTGGAGCGCTTCGAGGCCTATGAGTAAAAGGAAATATCTTCAGAGAAAACTAGCCAGAAGCATTCTCAGAAACTTCTGTGTGATGAGTACATTCCACTCACAGAGTTGAACGTTCCCTTTCACCGAGCAGTTCTGAAACACTCTTTTTGTAGAATCTGCAAGTGGCTACTTAGAGCGATTTGAGACCTATGCTGGAAAGTGAAATATCTTCACATAAAAACTAGACAGAAGCATTCCCAGAAACTTCTCTGTGAAGTGTGCATTCAATTCACAGAGCTGAATCTTTCTTTTGATAGAGAAGTTTTGAGACACTCTTTCTGTAGAATCTGCAAGTGAATATCTGGAGCGCTTTGAGTCCTAGGCTGGAAAAGAAAGTATCTTCACATAGAAACTAGACAGAAGCATTCTCAAAGACTTCTCTGGGATTTGTGCATTCAACTCACAGAGTTGAAACATCCTTTTGGTTTGGCAGTTTTAAAACAATCATTTTGTAAAATCTGCTAGTGGATATTTGCAGTATTTTGAGGCATATGCAGGAAAAGGTAATATCTTCACTTGAAAACTAGACAGAGGCATTCTCAGAAACTTCTTCCTCATGTGTGCCTTGAACTTCCGGAGTTGAACCTTCCTCTTCATAGAGCAGTTATATAATAGTCTTTAAGTATAATCTGCAAGTGGATATGTGGAGAACTTTGAGGACTATGCTGGAAAAGGAAATGTCTTCCCATAGAAAGGAGACGGAAGCATTCTCAGAAGCTTCTCTGTGATGCCGGCATTCAAATCGCAGATTTGAACCTTCCTTGTGATAGAGCAGTTTTCAAACACACTTTGTGGATTCTGCAATTGGTTATTTGGAGAGTTTTGAGGCCTGTACTGGAAAAGGAAATATCTTCAGGTAAAAACTAGACAGAAGCATTCTCAGAAACTTCGTTGTGATGTTTGCATTCAACTCACGGAGTTGAACCCTCTTTTTGATTGCGCAGTTTCAAATCACTGTCTTTGTTGAATCTCCAAGTGGGTATTTGGAGCGATTTGGGGCATATTCTGGAAAAGGAAATATCCTCACTTGAAAACTAGATAGAAGAAGTCCCAGAAACTCCTTTGTGACGTCTGCTTTCAACTCACAGAGTTGAACCTTCCTTTTCACAGAGCAGTTTGGAAACACTCTTTTTGTAGAATCTGCAAGTGGTTATTCGGAGAGCTTCGAGGGCCATGCTGGAAATGGAAATACCTTCACCTAAAAACTAGACGGAAGCGTTCTCAGAAATTTCTCTGGGATGTGTGCATTGAACTCACAGAGTTGATCCTTCCTATTGATAGAGCATTTTTGTAAAACTGTTTTAGTAGAATCTGCAAGTGGATAGTTGGGGAGATTTGAGGCCTATGCTGGAAAACGAAATATCTTCACATAGAAACTAGACGGAAGGATTATCAGAAACTTCTCTGTGATGTGTGCATTAAACTCACAGAGTTGAACATTGCTTTTGATGGAGCAGTTTTGAAACACTCTTTTCGTAGAATCTGCAAGTGGTTGTTTAGAGCGCTTTGAGGCCTACGCTGCAAATGGAAATATCTTCACATAAAAACTAGACAGAAGCATTCTCAGAAATTCCTTTGTGATGTGTGCATTCAACTCACAGAGATGAAGCTTCCTTTTCACAGGGCACTTTTGAAACACTGTTTTTGTGGGAACTACAAGTGGATATTTGGAGTGATTGCGGCCTCTGGCGGAAAAGCAAATATCATCAAATGAAAACTACACATAGGCATTCTCAGAAACTTCTTTGTGTGTGTGCATTCAACTCACAGAGTTGAAGAGTCCTTTTGGTAGAGCAGTTTTGAAGCACTCTTTTTGTAGAATCTGCGAGTGGTTATTCGGAGAGCTTCGAGGCCCATGCTGGAAATGGAAATACCTTCACCTAAAAACTAGACGGAAGCGTTCTCAGAAATTTCTCTGGGATGTGTGCATTGAACTCACAGAGTTGATCCTTCCTATTGATAGAGCATTTTTGTAACACTGTTTTAGTAGAATCTGCAAGTGGATTGTTGGGGAGATTTGAGGCCTATGCTGGAAAACGAAATATCTTCACATAGAAACTAGACGGAAGCATTATCAGAAACTTCTCTGTGATGTGTGCATTAAACTCACAGAGTTGAACATTGCTTTTGATGGAGCAGTTTTGAAACACTCTTTTCGTAGAATCTGCAAGTGGTTGTTTAGAGCGCTTTGAGGCCTACGCTGCAAATGGAAATATCTTCACATAAAAACTAGACAGAAGCATTCTCAGAAATTCCTTTGTGATGTGTGCATTCAACTCACAGAGATGAAGCTTCCTTTTCACAGGGCACTTTTGAAACACTCTTTTTGTGGGAACTACAAGTGGATATTTAGAGTGATTGCGGCCTCTGGCGGAAAAGCAAATATCATCTAATGAAAACTACACATAGGCATTCTCAGAAACTTCTTTGTGTGTGTGCATTCAACTCACAGAGTTGAAGAGTCCTTTTGGTAGAGCAGTTTTGAAGCACTCTTTTTGTAGAATCTGCGAGTGGTTATTCGGAGAGCTTTGAGGCCCATGCTGGAAAAGGAAATATCTTCACATAAAAACTGGACAGAAGCATTCTCAGAAAAGTCTCTGCGATGTGTGCATTCAACTCACAGAGTTGAGCCTGCCTTTTCATACAGCATTTTTGTAACACTCTTTCAGTATAATCTGCAAGTGGATATTTGGGGCGCTTTGAGGCCTATGCTGGAAAACGAAATATCTTCACATAAAAATTAGACGGAAGCATTATCAGAAACTTCTCTGTGATGTGCGCATTCAACTCACAGGGTTGAACGTGCCTTTTGATACAGCAGTTTTCAAACGCTCGTTTTGTGGCATCTGCATTTCGGAATTTGGAGTGCTTTGAGGCCTA
This sequence comes from Pongo pygmaeus, assembly GCF_028885625.2. Lineage (NCBI taxonomy): Eukaryota > Metazoa > Chordata > Mammalia > Primates > Hominidae > Pongo > Pongo pygmaeus. The sequence continues at coordinate 40,039,583 of NC_072391.2, read as the reverse complement.
TACTGGAAAAGGAAATATCCTCACATAGAAACTAGACAGAAGCATTCTCAGAAACTTCTTTGTGATGTGTGCATTCAACTCACAGGGTTCGACCTTCCTTTTGCTACAACAGTTTTGAAACACTCTTTTTGTAGAATCTGCAAGTGGTTATTTGGAGCGCTTCGAGGCCTATGAGTAAAAGGAAATATCTTCAGAGAAAACTAGCCAGAAGCATTCTCAGAAACTTCTGTGTGATGAGTACATTCCACTCACAGAGTTGAACGTTCCCTTTAACCGAGCAGTTCTGAAACACTCTTTTTGTAGAATCTGCAAGTGGCTACTTAGAGCGCTTTGAGACCTATGCTGGAAAGTGAAATATCTTCACATAAAAACTAGACAGAAGCATTCCCAGAAACTTCTCTGTGAAGTGTGCATTCAATTCACAGAGCTGAATCTTTCTTTTGATAGAGAAGTTTTGAGACACTCTTTCTGTAGAATCTGCAAGTGAATATCTGGAGCGCTTTGAGTCCTAGGCTGGCAAAGAAAGTATCTTCACATAGAAACTAGACAGAAGCATTCTCAAAGACTTCTCTGGGATGTGTGCATTCAACTCACAGAGTTGAAACATCCTTTTGGTTTGGCAGTTTTAAAACAATCATTTTGTAAAATCTGCTAGTGGATATTTGCAGTATTTTGAGGCATATGCAGGAAAAGGTAATATCTTCACTTGAAAACTAGACAGAGGCATTCTCAGAAACTTCTTCCTCATGTGTGCCTTGAACTTCCGGAGTTGAACCTTCCTCTTCATAGAGCAGTTATATAATAGTCTTTAAGTATAATCTGCAAGTGGATATGTGGAGAACTTTGAGGACTATGCTGGAAAAGGAAATGTCTTCCCATAGAAAGGAGACGGAAGCATTCTCAGAAGCTTCTCTGTGATGCCGGCATTCAAATCGCAGATTTGAACCTTCCTTGTGATAGAGCAGTTTTCAAACACACTTTGTGGATTCTGCAATTGGTTATTTGGAGAGTTTTGAGGCCTGTACTGGAAAAGGAAATATCTTCAGGTAAAAACTAGACAGAAGCATTCTCAGAAACTTCGTTGTGATGTTTGCATTCAACTCACGGAGTTGAACCCTCTTTTTGATTGCGCAGTTTCAAATCACTGTCTTTGTTGAATCTCCAAGTGGATATTTGGAGCGATTTGGGGCATATTCTGGAAAAGGAAATATCCTCACTTGAAAACTAGATAGAAGAAGTCCCAGAAACTCCTTTGTGACGTCTGCTTTCAACTCACAGAGTTGAACCTTCCTTTTCACAGAGCAGTTTGGAAACACTCTTTTTGTAGAATCTGCGAGTGGTTATTCGGAGAGCTTCGAGGGCCATGCTGGAAATGGAAATACCTTCACCTAAAAACTAGACGGAAGCGTTCTCAGAAATTTCTCTGGGATGTGTGCATTGAACTCACAGAGTTGATCCTTCCTATTGATAGAGCATTTTTGTAAAACTGTTTTAGTAGAATCTGCAAGTGGATAGTTGGGGAGATTTGAGGCCTATGCTGGAAAACGAAATATCTTCACATAGAAACTAGACGGAAGGATTATCAGAAACTTCTCTGTGATGTGTGCATTAAACTCACAGAGTTGAACATTGCTTTTGATGGAGCAGTTTTGAAACACTCTTTTCGTAGAATCTGCAAGTGGTTGTTTAGAGCGCTTTGAGGCCTACGCTGCAAATGGAAATATCTTCACATAAAAACTAGACAGAAGCATTCTCAGAAATTCCTTTGTGATGTGTGCATTCAACTCACAGAGATGAAGCTTCCTTTTCACAGGGCACTTTTGAAACACTGTTTTTGTGGGAACTACAAGTGGATATTTGGAGTGATTGCGGCCTCTGGCGGAAAAGCAAATATCATCAAATGAAAACTACACATAGGCATTCTCAGAAACTTCTTTGTGTGTGTGCATTCAACTCACAGAGTTGAAGAGTCCTTTTGGTAGAGCAGTTTTGAAGCACTCTTTTTGTAGAATCTGCGAGTGGTTATTCGGAGAGCTTCGAGGCCCATGCTGGAAATGGAAATACCTTCACCTAAAAACTAGACGGAAGCGTTCTCAGAAATTTCTCTGGGATGTGTGCATTGAACTCACAGAGTTGATCCTTCCTATTTATAGAGCATTTTTGTAACACTGTTTTAGTAGAATCTGCAAGTGGATTGTTGGGGAGATTTGAGGCCTATGCTGGAAAACGAAATATCTTCACATAGAAACTAGACGGAAGCATTATCAGAAACTTCTCTGTGATGTGTGCATTAAACTCACAGAGTTGAACATTGCTTTTGATGGAGCAGTTTTGAAACACTCTTTTCGTAGAATCTGCAAGTGGTTGTTTAGAGCGCTTTGAGGCCTACGCTGCAAATGGAAATATCTTCACATAAAAACTAGACAGAAGCATTCTCAGAAATTCCTTTGTGATGTGTGCATTCAACTCACAGAGATGAAGCTTCCTTTTCACAGGGCACTTTTGAAACACTCTTTTTGTGGGAACTACAAGTGGATATTTAGAGTGATTGCGGCCTCTGGCGGAAAAGCAAATATCATCAAATGAAAACTACACATAGGCATTCTCAGAAACTTCTTTGTGTGTGTGCATTCAACTCACAGAGTTGAAGAGTCCTTTTGGTAGAGCAGTTTTGAAGCACTCTTTTTGTAGAATCTGCGAGTGGTTATTCGGAGAGCTTTGAGGCCCATGCTGGAAAAGGAAATATCTTCACATAAAAACTGGACAGAAGCATTCTCAGAAAAGTCTCTGCGATGTGTGCATTCAACTCACAGAGTTGAGCCTGCCTTTTCATACAGCATTTTTGTAACACTCTTTCAGTATAATCTGCAAGTGGATATTTGGGGCGCTTTGAGGCCTATGCTGGAAAACGAAATATCTTCACATAAAAATTAGACGGAAGCATTATCAGAAACTTCTCTGTGATGTGCGCATTCAACTCACAGGGTTGAACGTGCCTTTTGATACAGCAGTTTTCAAACGCTCGTTTTGTGGCATCTGCATTTCGGAATTTGGAGTGCTTTGAGGCCTATACTGGAAAAGGAAATATCCTCACATAGAAACTAGACAGAAGCATTCTCAGAAACTTCTTTGTGATGTGTGCATTCAACTCACAGGGTTCGACCTTCCTTTTGCTACAACAATTTTGAAACACTCTTTTTGTAGAATCTGCAAGTGGTTATTTGGAGCGCTTCGAGGCCTATGAGTAAAAGGAAATATCTTCAGAGAAAACTAGCCAGAAGCATTCTCAGAAACTTCTGTGTGATGAGTACATTCCACTCACAGAGTTGAACGTTCCCTTTCACAGAGCAGTTCTGAAACACTCTTTTTGTAGAATCTGCAAGTGGCTACTTAGAGCGCTTTGAGACCTATGCTGGAAAGTGAAATATCTTCACATAAAAACTTGACAGAAGCATTCCCAGAAACTTCTCTGTGAAGTGTGCATTCAATTCACAGAGCTGAATCTTTCTTTTGATAGAGAAGTTTTGAGACACTCTTTCTGTAGAATCTGCAAGTGAATATCTGGAGCGCTTTGAGTCCTAGGCTGGAAAAAAAAGTATCTTCACATAGAAACTAGACAGAAGCATTCTCAAAGACTTCTCTGTGATGTGTGCATTCAAATCACAGAGTTGAAACATCCTTTTGATTTGGCAGTTTTAAAACAATCATTTTGTAGAATCTGCTAGTGGATATTTGCAGTATTTTGAGGCATACGCAGGAAAAGGTAATATCTTCACTTGAAAACTAGACAGAGGCATTCTCAGAAACTTCTTTCGGATGTGTGCCTTGAACTTCCGGAGTTGAACCTTCCTCTTCATAGAGCAGTTATATAATAGTCTTTAAGTATAATCTGCAAGTGGATATGTGGAGAACTTTGAGGACTATGCTGGAAAAGGAAATGTCTTCCCATAGAAAGGAGACGGAAGCATTCTCAGAAGCTTCTCTGTGATGCCGGCATTCAAATCGCAGATTTGAACCTTCCTTGTGATAGAGCAGTTTTCAAACACACTTTGTGGATTCTGCAATTGGTTATTTGGAGAGTTTTGAGGCCTGTACTGGAAAAGGAAATATCTTCAGGTAAAAACTAGACAGAAGCATTCTCAGAAACTTCGTTGTGATGTTTGCATTCAACTCACGGAGTTGAACCCTCTTTTTGATTGCGCAGTTTCAAATCACTGTCTTTGTTGAATCTCCAAGTGGATATTTGGAGCGATTTGGGGCATATTCTGGAAAAGGAAATATCCTCACTTCAAAACTAGATAGAAGAAGTCCCAGAAACTCCTTTGTGACGTCTGCTTTCAACTCACAGAGTTGAACCTTCCTTTTCACAGAGCAGTTTGGAAACACTCTTTTTGTAGAATCTGCGAGTGGTTATTCGGAGAGCTTTGAGGCCCATGCTGGAAATGGAAATACCTTCACCTAAAAACTAGACGGAAGCGTTCTCAGAAATTTCTCTGGGATGTGTACATTGAACTCACAGAGTTGATCCTTCCTATTGATAGAGCATTTTTGTAACACTGTTTTAGTAGAATCTGCAAGTGGATTCTTGGGGAGATTTGAGGCCTATGCTGGAAAACGAAATATCTTCACATAGAAACTAGACGGAAGCATTATCAGAAACTTCTCTGTGATGTGTGCATTAAACTCACAGAGGTGAACATTGCTTTTGATGGAGCAGTTTTGAAACACTCTTTTCGTAGAATCTGCAAGTGGTTGTTTAGAGCGCTTTGAGGCCTACGCTGCAAATGGAAATATCTTCACATAAAAACTAGACAGAAGCATTCTCAGAAATTCCTTTGTGATGTGTGCATTCAACTCACAGAGATGAAGCTTCCTTTTCACAGGGCACTTTTGAAACACTCTTTTTGTGGGAACTACAAGTGGATATTTGGAGTGATTGCGGCCTCTGGCGGAAAAGCAAATATCATCCAATGAAAACTACACATAGGCATTCTCAGAAACTTCTTTGTGTGTGTGCATTCAACTCACAGAGTTGAAGAGTCCTTTTGGTAGAGCAGTTTTGAAGCACTCTTTTTGTAGAATCTGCGAGTGGTTATTCGGAGAGCTTTGAGGCCCATGCTGGAAAAGGAAATATCTTCACATAAAAACTGGACAGAAGCATTCTCAGAAAAGTCTCTGCGATGTGTGCATTCAACTCACAGAGTTGAGCCTGCCTTTTCATACAGCATTTTTGTAACACTCTTTCAGTATAATCTGCAAGTGGATATTTGGGGCGCTTTGAGGCCTATGCTGGAAAACGAAACATCTTCACATGAAAATTAGACGGAAGCATTATCAGAAACTTCTCTGTGATGTGCGCATTCAACTCACAGGGTTGAACGTGCCTTTTGATACAGCAGTTTTCAAACGCTCGTTTTGTGGCATCTGCATTTCGGAATTTGGAGTGCTTTGAGGCCTATACTGGAAAAGGAAATATCCTCACATAGAAACTAGACAGAAGCATTCTCAGAAACTTCTTTGTGATGTGTGCATTCAACTCACAGGGTTCGACCTTCCTTTTGCTACAACAGTTTTGAAACACTCTTTTTGTAGTATCTGCAAGTGGTTATTTGGAGCGCTTCGAGGCCTATGAGTAAAAGGAAATATCTTCAGAGAAAACTAGCCAGAAGCATTCTCAGAAACTTCTGTGTGATGAGTACATTCCACTCACAGAGTTGAACGTTCCCTTTCACAGAGCAGTTCTGAAACACTCTTTTTGTAGGATCTGCAAGTGGCTACTTAGAGCGCTTTGAGACCTATGCTGGAAAGTGAAATATCTTCACATAAAAACTAGACAGAAGCATTCCCAGAAACTTCTCTGTGAAGTGTGCATTCAATTCACAGAGCTGAATCTTTCTTTTGATAGAGAAGTTTTGAGACACTCTTTCTGTAGAATCTGCAAGTGAATATCTGGAGCGCTTTGAGTCCTAGGCTGGAAAAGAAAGTATCTTCACATAGAAACTAGACAGAAGCATTCTCAAAGACTTCTCTGGGATGTGTGCATTCAACTCACAGAGTTGAAACATCCTTTTGATTTGGCAGTTTTAAAACAATCATTTTGTAGAATCTGCTAGTGGATATTTGCAGTATTTTGAGGCATATGCAGGAAAAGGTAATATCTTCACTTGAAAACTAGACAGAGGCATTCTCAGAAACTTCTTTCTCATGTGTGCCTTGAACTTCCGGAGTTGAACCTTCCTCTTCATAGAGCAGTTATATAATAGTCTTTAAGTATAATCTGCAAGTGGATATGTGGAGAACTTTGAGGACTATGCTGGAAAAGGAAATGTCTTCCCATAGAAAGGAGACGGAAGCATTCTCAGAAGCTTCTCTGTGATGCCGGCATTCAACTCACAGAGTTGAACCTTCCTTTTGATAGAGCAGTTTTCAAACACACTTTGTGGATTGTGCAATTGGTTATTTGGAGAGTTTTGAGGCCTGTACTGCAAAAGGAAATATCTTCAGGTAAAAACTAGACAGAAGCATTCTCAGAAACTTCGTTGTGATGTTTGCATTCAACTCACGGAGTTGAACCCTCTTTTTGATTGCGCAGTTTCAAATCACTGTCTTTGTTGAATCTCCAAGTGGATATTTGGAGCGATTTGGGGCATATTCTGGAAAAGGAAATATCCTCACTTGAAAACTAGATAGAAGAAGTCCCAGAAACTCCTTTGTGACGTCTGCTTTCAACACACAGAGTTGAACCTTCCTTTTCACAGAGCAGTTTGGAAACACTCTTTTTGTAGAATCTGCGAGTGGTTATTCGGAGAGCTTCGAGGCCCATGCTGGAAATGGAAATACCTTCACATAAAAACTAGACGGAAGCGTTCTCAGAAATTTCTCTGTGATGTGTGCATTGAACTCACAGAGTTGATCCTTCCTATTGATAGAGCATTTTTGTAACACTGTTTTAGAAGGATCTGCAAGTGGATTCTTGGGGAGATTTGAGGCCTATGCTGGAAAACGAAATATCTTCACATAGAAACTAGACGGAAGCATTATCAGAAACTTCTCTGTGATGTGTGCATTAAACTCACAGAGTTGAACATTGCTTTTGATGGAACAGTTTTGAAACACTCTTTTCGTAGAATCTGCAAGTGGTTGTTTAGAGCGCTTTGAGGCCTATGCTGCAAATGGAAATATCTTCACATAAAAACTAGACAGAAGCATTCTCAGAAATTCCTTTGGGATGTGTGCATTCAAATCACAGAGATGAAGCTTCCTTTTCACAGGGCACTTTTGAAACACTCTTTTTGTGGGAACTACAAGTGGATATTTGGAGTGATTGCGGCCTCTGGCGGAAAAGCAAATATCATCCAATGAAAACTACACATAGGCATTCTCAGAAACTTCTTTGTGTGTGTGCATTCAACTCACAGAGTTGAAGAGTCCTTTTGGTAGAGCAGTTTTGAAGCACTCTTTTTGTAGAATCTGCGAGTGGTTATTCGGAGAGCTTTGAGGCCCATGCTGGAAAAGGAAATATCTTCACATAAAAACTGGACAGAAGCATTCTCAGAAAAGTCTCTGTGATGTGTGCATTCAACTCACAGAGTTGAGCCTGCCTTTTCATACAGCATTTTTGTAACACTCTTTCAGTATAATCTGCAAGTGGATATTTGGGGCGCTTTGAGGCCTATGCTGGAAAACGAAATATCTTCACATAAAAATTAGACGGAAGCATTATCAGAAACTTCTCTGTGATGTGCGCATTCAACTCACAGGGTTGAACGTGCCTTTTGATACAGCAGTTTTCAAACGCTCGTTTTGTGGCATCTGCATTTCGGAATTTGGAGTGCTTTGAGGCCTATACTGGAAAAGGAAATATCCTCACATAGAAACTAGACAGAAGCATTCTCAGAAACTTCTTTGTGATGTGTGCATTCAACTCACAGGGTTCGACCTTCCTTTTGCTACAACAGTTTTGAAACACTCTTTTTGTAGTATCTGCAAGTGGTTATTTGGAGCGCTTCGAGGCCTATGAGTAAAAGGAAATATCTTCAGAGAAAACTAGCCAGAAGCATTCTCAGAAACTTCTGTGTGATGAGTACATTCCACTCACAGAGTTGAACGTTCCCTTTCACAGAGCAGTTCTGAAACACTCTTTTTGTAGGATCTGCAAGTGGCTACTTAGAGCGCTTTGAGACCTATGCTGGAAAGTGAAATATCTTCACATAAAAACTAGACAGAAGCATTCCCAGAAACTTCTCTGTGAAGTGTGCATTCAATTCACAGAGCTGAATCTTTCTTTTGATAGAGAAGTTTTGAGACACTCTTTCTGTAGAATCTGCAAGTGAATATCTGGAGCGCTTTGAGTCCTAGGCTGGAAAAGAAAGTATCTTCACATAGAAACTAGACAGAAGCATTCTCAAAGACTTCTCTGGGATGTGTGCATTCAACTCACAGAGTTGAAACATCCTTTTGATTTGGCAGTTTTAAAACAATCATTTTGTAGAATCTGCTAGTGGATATTTGCAGTATTTTGAGGCATATGCAGGAAAAGGTAATATCTTCACTTGAAAACTAGACAGAGGCATTCTCAGAAACTTCTTTCTCATGTGTGCCTTGAACTTCCGGAGTTGAACCTTCCTCTTCATAGAGCAGTTATATAATAGTCTTTAAGTATAATCTGCAAGTGGATATGTGGAGAACTTTGAGGACTGTGCTGGAAAAGGAAATGTCTTCCCATAGAAAGGAGACGGAAGCATTCTCAGAAGCTTCTCTGTGATGCCGGCATTCAACTCACAGAGTTGAACCTTCCTTTTGATAGAGCAGTTTTCAAACACACTTTGTGGATTCTGCAATTGGTTATTTGGAGAGTTTTGAGGCCTGTACTGGAAAAGGAAATATCTTCAGGTAAAAACTAGACAGAAACACTCTCAGAAACTTCGTTGTGATGTTTGCATTCAACTCACGGAGTTGAACCCTCTTTTTGATTGCGCAGTTTCAAATCACTGTCTTTGTTGAATCTCCAAGTGGATATTTGGAGCGATTTGGGGCATATTCTGGAAAAGGAAATATCCTCACTTAAAAACTAGATAGAAGAAGTCCCAGAAACTCCTTTGTGACGTCTGCTTTCAACTCACAGAGTTGAACCTTCCTTTTCACAGAGCAGTTTGGAAACACTCTTTTTGTAGAATCTGCGAGTGGTTATTCGGAGAGCCTCGAGGGCCATGCTGGAAATGGAAATACCTTCACCTAAAAACTAGACGGAAGCGTTCTCAGAAATTTCTCTGGGATGTGTGCATTGAACTCACAGAGTTGATCCTTCCTATTGATAGAGCATTTTTGTAACACTGTTTTAGTAGAATCTGCAAGTGGATTCTTGGGGAGATTTGAGGCCTATGCTGGAAAACGAAATATCTTCACATAGAAACTAGACGGAAGCATTATCCGAAACTTCTCTGTGATGTTTGCATTAAACTCACAGAGTTGAACATTGCTTTTGATGCAGCAGTTTTGAAACACTCTTTTCGTAGAATCTGCAAGTGGTTATTTAGAGCGCTTTGAGGCCTAAGCTGCAAATGGAAATATCTTCACATAAAAACTAGACAGAAGCATTCTCACAAATTCCTTTGTGATGTGTGCATTCAATTCACAGAGATGAAGCTTCCTTTTCACAGGGCACTTTTGAAACACTCTTTTTGTGGGAACTACAAGTGGATATGTGGAGTGATTGCGGCCTCTGGCGGAAAAGCAAATATCATCAAATGAAAACTACACATAGGCATTCTCAGAAACTTCTTTGTGTGTGTGCATTCAACTCACAGAGTTGAAGAGTCCTTTTGGTAGAGCAGTTTTGAAGCACTCTTTTTGTAGAATCTGCGAGTGGTTATTCGGAGAGCTTTGAGGCCCATGCTGGAAAAGGAAATATCTTCACATAAAAACTGGACAGAAGCATTCTCAGAAAAGTCTCTGCGATGTGTGCATTCAACTCACAGAGTTGAGCCTGCCTTTTCATACAGCATTTTTGTAACACTCTTTCAGTATAATCTGCAAGTGGATATTTGGGGCGCTTTGAGGCCTATGCTGGAAAACGAAATGTCTTCACATAAAAATTAGACGGAAGCATTATCAGAAACTTCTCTGTGATGTGCGCATTCAACTCATAGGGTTGAACGTGCCTTTTGATACAGCCGTTTTCAAACGCTCGTTTTGTGGCATCTGCATTTCGGAATTTGGAGTGCTTTGAGGCCTATACTGGAAAAGGAAATATCCTCACATAGAAACTAGACAGAAGCATTCTCAGAAACTTCTTTGTGATGTGTGCATTCAACTCACAGGGTTCGACCTTCCTTTTGCTACAACAGTTTTGAAACACTCTTTTTGTAGAATCTGCAAGTGGTTATTTGGAGCGCTTCGAGGCCTATGAGTAAAAGGAAATATCTTCAGAGAAAACTAGCCAGAAGCATTCTCAGAAACTTCTGTGTGATGAGTACATTCCACTCACAGAGTTGAACGTTCCCTTTCACCGAGCAGTTCTGAAACACTCTTTTTGTAGAATCTGCAAGTGGCTACTTAGAGCGCTTTGAGACCTATGCTGGAAAGTGAAATATCTTCACATAAAAACTAGACAGAAGCATTCCCAGAAACTTCTCTGTGAAGTGTGCATTCAATTCACAGAGCTGAATCTTTCTTTGGATAGAGAAGTTTTGAGACACTCTTTCTGTAGAATCTGCAAGTGAATATCTGGAGCGCTTTGAGTCCTAGGCTGGCAAAGAAAGTATCTTCACATAGAAACTGGACAGAAGCATTCTCAAAGACTTCTCTGGGATGTGTGCATTCAACTCACAGAGTTGAAACATCCTTTTGATTTGGCAGTTTTAAAACAATCATTTTGTAGAATCTGCTAGTGGATATTTGCAGTATTTTGAGGCATATGCAGGAAAAGGTAATATCTTCACTTGAAAACTAGACAGAGGCATTCTCAGAAACTTCTTTCGGATGTGTGCCTTGAACTTCCGGAGTTGAACCTTCCTCTTCATAGAGCAGTTATATAATAGTCTTTAAGTATAATCTGCAAGTGGATATGTGGAGAACTTTGAGGACTATGCTGGAAAAGGAAATGTCTTCCCATAGAAAGGAGACGGAAGCATTCTCAGAAGCTTCTCTGTGATGCCGGCATTCAAATCGCAGATTTGAACCTTCCTTGTGATAGAGCAGTTTTCAAACACACTTTGTGGATTCTGCAATTGGTTATTTGGAGAGTTTTGAGGCCTGTACTGGAAAAGGAAATATCTTCAGGTAAAAACTAGACAGAAGCATTCTCAGAAACTTCGTTGTGATGTTTGCATTCAACTCACGGAGTTGAACCCTCTTTTTGATTGCGCAGTTTCAAATCACTGTCTTTGTTGAATCTCCAAGTGGATATTTGGAGCGATTTGGGGCATATTCTGGAAAAGGAAATATCCTCACTTGAAAACTAGATAGAAGAAGTCCCAGAAACTCCTTTGTGACGTCTGCTTTCAACTCACAGAGTTGAACCTTCCTTTTCACAGAGCAGTTTGGAAACACTCTTTTTGTAGAATCTGCGAGTGGTTATTCGGAGAGCTTCGAGGCCCATGCTGGAAATGGAAATACCTTCACATAAAAACTAGACGGAAGCGTTCTCAGAAATTTCTCTGGGATGTGTGCATTGAACTCACAGAGTTGATCCTTCCTATTGGTAGAGCATTTTTGTAACACTGTTTTAGAATAATCTGCAAGTGGATTCTTGGGGAGATTTGAGGCCTATGCTGGAAAACGAAATATCTTCACATAGAAACTAGACGGAAGCATTGTCAGAAACTTCTCTGTGATGTGTGCATTAAACTCACAGAGTTGAACATTGCTTTTGATGGAGCAGTTTTGAAACACTCTTTTCGTAGAATCTGCAAGTGGTTGTTTAGAGCGCTTTGAGGCCTACGCTGCAAATGGAAATATCTTCACATAAAAACAAGACAGAAGCATTCTCAGAAATTCCTTTGTGATGTGTGCATTCAACTCACAGAGATGAAGCTTCCTTTTCACAGGGCACTTTTGAAACACTCTTTTTGTGGGAACTACAAGTGGATATTTGGAGTGATTGCGGCCTCTGGCGGAAAAGCAAATATCATCCAATGAAAACTACACATAGGCATTCTCAGAAACTTCTTTGTGTGTGTGCATTCAACTCACAGAGTTGAAGAGTCCTTTTGGTAGAGCAGTTTTGAAGCACTGTTTTTGTAGAATCTGCGAGTGGTTATTCGGAGAGCTTTGAGGCCCATGCTGGAAAAGGAAATATCTTCACATAAAAACTGGACAGAAGCATTCTCAGAAAAGTCTCTGCGATGTGTGCATTCAACTCACAGAGTTGAGCCTGCCTTTTCATACAGCATTTTTGTAACACTCTTTCAGTATAATCTGCAAGTGGATATTTGGGGCGCTTTGAGGCCTATGCTGGAAAACGAAATATCTTCACATAAAAATTAGACGGAAGCATTATCAGAAACTTCTCTGTGATGTGCGCATTCAACTCACAGGGTTGAACGTGCCTTTTGATACAGCAGTTTTCAAACGCTCGTTTTGTGGCATCTGCATTTCGGAATTTGGAGTGCTTTGAGGCCTATACTGGAAAAGGAAATATCCTCACATAGAAACTAGACAGAAGCATTCTCAGAAACTTCTTTGTGATGTGTGCATTCAACTCACAGGGTTCGACCTTCCTTTTGCTACAACAGTTTTGAAACACTCTTTTTGTAGAATCTCCAAGTGGTTATTTGGAGCGCTTCGAGGCCTATGAGTAAAAGGAAATATCTTCAGAGAAAACTAGCCAGAAGCATTCTCAGAAACTTCTGTGTGATGAGTACATTCCACTCACAGAGTTGAACGTTCCCTTTCACCGAGCAGTTCTGAAACACTCTTTTTGTAGAATCTGCAAGTGGCTACTTAGAGCGCTTTGAGACCTATGCTGGAAAGTGAAATATCTTCACATAAAAACTAGACAGAAGCATTCCCAGAAACTTCTCTGTGAAGTGTGCATTCAATTCACAGAGCTGAATCTTTCTTTTGATAGAGAAGTTTTGAGACACTCTTTCTGTAGAATCTGCAAGTGAATATCTGGAGCGCTTTGAGTCCTAGGCTGGCAAAGAAAGTATCTTCACATAGAAACTAGACAGAAGCATTCTCAAAGACTTCTCTGTGATGTGTGCCTTCAACTCACAGAGTTGAAACATCCTTTTGATTTGGCAGTTTTAAAACAGTCATTTTGTAGAATCTGTTAGTGGATATTTGCAGTATTTTGAGGCATATGCAGGAAAAGGTAATATCTTCACTTGAAAACTAGACAGAGGCATTCTCAGAAACTTCTTTCGGATGTGTGCCTTGAACTTCCGGAGTTGAACCTTCCTCTTCATAGAGCAGTTATATAATAGTCTTTAAGTATAATCTGCAAGTGGATATGTGGAGAACTTTGAGGACTATGCTGGAAAAGGAAATGTCTTCCCATAGAAAGGAGACGGAAGCATTCTCAGAAGCTTCTCTGTGATGCCGGCATTCAACTCACAGAGTTGAACCTTCCTTTTGATAGAGCAGTTTTCAAACACACTTTGTGGATTGTGCAATTGGTTATTTGGAGAGTTTTGAGGCCTGTACTGGAAAAGGAAATATCTTCAGGTAAAAACTAGACAGAAGCATTCTCAGAAACTTCGTTGTGATGTTTGCATTCAACTCACGGAGTTGAACCCTCTTTTTGATTGCGCAGTTTCAAATCACTGTCTTTGTTGAATCTCCAAGTGGATATTTGGAGCGATTTGGGGCATATTCTGGAAAAGGAAATATCCTCACTTGAAAACTAGATAGAAGAAGTCCCAGAAACTCCTTTGTGACGTCTGCTTTCAACTCACAGAGTTGAACCTTCCTTTTCACAGAGCAGTTTGGAAACACTCTTTTTGTAGAATCTGCGAGTGGTTATTCGGGGAGCCCCGAGGCCCATGCTGGAAATGGAAATACCTTCACATAAAAACTAGACGGAAGCGTTCTCAGAAATTTCTCTGGGATGTGTGCATTGAACTCACAGAGTTGATCCTTCCTATTGATAGAGCATTTTTGTAACACTGTTTTAGTAGAATCTGCAAGTGGATTGTTGGGGAGATTTGAGGCCTATGCTGGAAAACGAAATATCTTCACATAGAAACTAGACGGAAGCATTATCAGAAACTTCTCTGTGATGTGTGCATTAAACTCACAGAGTTGAACATTGCTTTTGATGGAGCAGTTTTGAAACACTCTTTTCGTAGAATCTGCAAGTGGTTATTTAGAGCGCTTTGAGGCCTACGCTGCAAATGGAAGTATCTTCACATGAAAACTAGACAGAAGCATTCTCAGAAATTCCTTTGTGATGTGTGCATTCAACTCACAGAGATGAAGCTTCCTTTTCACAGGGCACTTTTGAAACACTGTTTTTGTGGGAACTACAAGTGGATATTTGGAGTGATTGCGGCCTCTGGCGGAAAAGCAAATATCATCAAATGAAAACTACACATAGGCATTCTCAGAAACTTCTTTGTGTGTGTGCATTCAACTCACAGAGTTGAAGAGTCCTTTTGGTAGAGCAGTTTTGAAGCACTCTTTTGTAGAATCTGCGAGTGGTTATTCGGAGAGCTTTGAGGCCCATGGTGGAAAAGGAAATATCTTCACATAAAAACTGGACAGAAGCATTCTCAGAAAAGTCTCTGCGATGTGTGCATTCAACTCACAGAGTTGAGCCTGCCTTTTCATACAGCATTTTTGTAACACTCTTTCAGTATAATCTGCAAGTGGGTATTTGGGGCGCTTTGAGGCCTATGCTGGAAAACGAAATATCTTCACATAAAAATTAGACGGAAGCATTATCAGAAACTTCTCTGTGATGTGCGCATTCAACTCACAGGGTTGAACGTGCCTTTTGATACAGCCGTTTTCAAACGCTCGTTTTGTGGCATCTGCATTTCGGAATTTGGAGTGCTTTGAGGCCTATACTGGAAAAGGAAATATCCTCACATAGAAACTAGACAGAAGCATTCTCAGAAACTTCTTTGTGATGTGTGCATTCAACTCACAGGGTTCGACCTTCCTTTTGCTACAACAGTTTTGAAACACTCTTTTTGTAGAATCTGCAAGTGGTTATTTGGAGCGCTTCGAGGCCTATGAGTAAAAGGAAATATCTTCAGAGAAAACTAGCCAGAAGCATTCTCAGAAACTTCTGTGCGATGAGTACATTCCACTCACAGAGTTGAACGTTCCCTTTCACCGAGCAGTTCTGAAACACTCTTTTTGTAGAATCTGCAAGTGGCTACTTAGAGCGCTTTGAGACCTATGCTGGAAAGTGAAATATCTTCACATAAAAACTAGACAGAAGCATTCCCAGAAACTTCTCTGTGAAGTGTGCATTCAATTCACAGAGCTGAATCTTTCTTTTGATAGAGAAGTTTTGAGACACTCTTTCTGTAGAATCTGCAAGTGAATATCTGGAGCGCTTTGAGTCCTAGGCTGGCAAAGAAAGTATCTTCACATAGAAACTAGACAGAAGCATTCTCAAAGACTTCTCTGTGATGTGTGCCTTCAACTCACAGAGTTGAAACATCCTTTTGATTTGGCAGTTTTAAAACAGTCATTTTGTAGAATCTGCTAGTGGATATTTGCAGTATTTTGAGGCATATGCAGGAAAAGGTAATATCTTCACTTGAAAACTAGACAGAGGCATTCTCAGAAACTTCTTTCGGATGTGTGCCTTGAACTTCCGGAGTTGAACCTTCCTCTTCATAGAGCAGTTATATAATAGTCTTTAAGTATAATCTGCAAGTGGATATGTGGAGAACTTTGAGGACTATGCTGGAAAAGGAAATGTCTTCCCATAGAAAGGAGACGGAAGCATTCTCAGAAGCTTCTCTGTGATGCCGGCATTCAACTCACAGAGTTGAACCTTCCTTTTGATAGAGCAGTTTTCAAACACACTTTGTGGATTGTGCAATTGGTTATTTGGAGAGTTTTGAGGCCTGTACTGGAAAAGGAAATATCTTCAGGTAAAAACTAGACAGAAGCATTCTCAGAAACTTCGTTGTGATGTTTGCATTCAACTCACGGAGTCGAACCCTCTTTTTGATTGCGCAGTTTCAAATCACTGTCTTTGTTCAATCTCCAAGTGGATATTTGGAGCGATTTGGGGCATATTCTGGAAAAGGAAATATCCTCACTTGAAAACTAGATAGAAGAAGTCCCAGAAACTCCTTTGTGACGTCTGCTTTCAACACACAGAGTTGAACCTTCCTTTTCACAGAGCAGTTTGGAAACACTCTTTTTGTAGAATCTGCGAGTGGTTATTCGGAGAGCTTCGAGGCCCATGCTGGAAATGGAAATACCTTCACATAAAAACTAGACGGAAGCGTTCTCAGAAATTTCTCTGGGATGTGTGCATTGAACTCACAGAGTTGATCCTTCCTATTGATAGAGCATTTTTGTAACACTGTTTTAGTAGAATCTGCAAGTGGATTGTTGGGGAGATTTGAGGCCTATGCTGGAAAACGAAATATCTTCACATAGAAACTAGACGGAAGCATTATCAGAAACTTCTCTGTGATGTGTGCATTAAACTCACAGAGTTGAACATTGCTTTTGATGGAGCAGTTTTGAAACACTCTTTTCGTAGAATCTGCAAGTGGTTGTTTAGAGCGCTTTGAGGCCTACGCTGCAAATGGAAATATCTTCACATAAAAACTAGACAGAAGCATTCTCAGAAATTCCTTTGTGATGTGTGCATTCAACTCACAGAGATGAAGCTTCCTTTTCACAGGGCACTTTTGAAACACTCTTTTTGTGGGAACTACAAGTGGATATTTGGAGTGATTGCGGCCTCTGGCGGAAAAGCAAATATCATCCAATGAAAACTACACATAGGCATTCTCAGAAACTTCTTTGTGTGTGTGCATTCAACTCACCGAGTTGAAGAGTCCTTTTGGTAGAGCAGTTTTGAAGCACTCTTTTTGTAGAATCTGCGAGTGGTTATTCGGAGAGCTTTGAGGCCCATGCTGGAAAAGGAAATATCTTCACATAAAAACTGGACAGAAGCATTCTCAGAAAAGTCTCTGTGATGTGTACATTCAACTCACAGAGTTGAGCCTGCCTTTTCATACAGCATTTTTGTAACACTCTTTCAGTATAATCTGCAAGTGGATATTTGGGGCGCTTTGAGGCCTATGCTGGAAAACGAAATATCTTCACATAAAAATTAGACGGAAGCATTATCAGAAACTTCTCTGTGATGTGCGCATTCAACTCACAGGGTTGAACGTGCCTTTTGATACAGCAGTTTTCAAACGCTCGTTTTGTGGCATCTGCATTTCGGAATTTGGAGTGCTTTGAGGCCTATACTGGAAAAGGAAATATCCTCACATAGAAACTAGACAGAAGCATTCTCAGAAACTTCTTTGTGATGTGTGCATTCAACTCACAGGGTTCGACCTTCCTTTTGCTACAACAGTTTTGAAACACTCTTTTTGTAGAATCTGCAAGTGGTTATTTGGAGCGCTTCGAGGCCTATGAGTAAAAGGAAATATCTTCAGAGAAAACTAGCCAGAAGCATTCTCAGAAACTTCTGTGTGATGAGTACATTCCACTCACAGAGTTGAACGTTCCCTTTCACCGAGCAGTTCTGAAACACTCTTTTTGTAGAATCTGCAAGTGGCTACTTAGAGCGCTTTGAGACCTATGCTGGAAAGTGAAATATCTTCACATAAAAACTAGACAGAAGCATTCCCAGAAACTTCTCTGTGAAGTGTGCATTCAATTCACAGAGCTGAATCTTTCTTTTGATAGAGAAGTTTTGAGACACTCTTTCTGTAGAATCTGCAAGTGAATATCTGGAGCGCTTTGAGTCCTAGGCTGGCAAAGAAAGTATCTTCACATAGAAACTAGACAGAAGCATTCTCAAAGACTTCTCTGTGATGTGTGCCTTCAACTCACAGAGTTGAAACATCCTTTGATTTGGCAGTTTTAAAACAATCATTTTGTAGAATCTGCTAGTGGATATTTGCAGTATTTTGAGGCATATGCAGGAAAAGGTAATATCTTCACTTGAAAACTAGACAGAGGCATTCTCAGAAACTTCTTTCTGATGTGTGCCTTGAACTTCCGGAGTTGAACCTTCCTCTTCATAGAGCAGTTATATAATAGTCTTTAAGTATAATCTGCAAGTGGATATGTGGAGAACTTTGAGGACTATGCTGGAAAAGGAAATGTCTTCCCATAGAAAGGAGACGGAAGCATTCTCAGAAGCTTCTCTGTGATGCCGGCATTCAACTCACAGAGTTGAACCTTCCTTTTGATAGAGCAGTTTTCAAGCACACTTTGTGGATTGTGCAATTGGTTATTTGGAGAGTTTTGAGGGCTGTACTGGAAAAGGAAATATCTTCAGGTAAAAACTAGACAGAAGCATTCTCAGAAACTTCGTTGTGATGTTTGCATTCAACTCACGGAGTTGAACCCTCTTTTTGATTGCGCAGTTTCAAATCACTGTCTTTGTTGAATCTCCAAGTGGATATTTGGAGCGATTTGGGGCATATTCTGGAAAAGGAAATATCCTCACTTGAAAACTAGATAGAAGAAGTCCCAGAAACTCCTTTGTGACGTCTGCTTTCAACACACAGAGTTGAACCTTCCTTTTCACAGAGCAGTTTGGAAACACTCTTTTTGTAGAATCTGCGAGTGGTTATTCGGAGAGCTTCGAGGCCCATGCTGGAAATGGAAATACCTTCACATAAAAACTAGACGGAAGCGTTCTCAGAAATTTCTCTGGGATGTGTGCATTGAACTCACAGAGTTGATCCTTCCTTTTGATAGAGCATTTTTGTAACACTGTTTTAGTAGAATCTGCAAGTGGATTGTTGGGGAGATTTGAGGCCTATGCTGGAAAACGAAATATCTTCACATAGAAACTAGACGGAAGCATTATCAGAAACTTCTCTGTGATGTGTGCATTAAACTCACAGAGTTGAACATTGCTTTTGATGGAGCAGTTTTGAAACACTCTTTTCGTAGAATCTGCAAGTGGTTGTTTAGAGCGCTTTGAGGCCTACGCTGCAAATGGAAATATCTTCACATAAAAACTAGACAGAAGCATTCTCAGAAATTCCTTTGTGATGTGTGCATTCAACTCACAGAGATGAAGCTTCCTTTTCACAGGGCACTTTTGAAACACTCTTTTTGTGGGAACTACAAGTGGATATTTGGAGTGATTGCGGCCTCTGGCGGAAAAGCAAATATCATCCAATGAAAACTACACATAGGCATTCTCAGAAACTTCTTTGTGTGTGTGCATTCAACTCACAGAGTTGAAGAGTCCTTTTGGTAGAGCAGTTTTGAAGCACTCTTTTTGTAGAATCTGCGAGTGGTTATTCGGAGAGCTTTGAGGCCCATGCTGGAAAAGGAAATATCTTCACATAAAAACTGGACAGAAGCATTCTCAGAAAAGTCTCTGTGATGTGTACATTCAACTCACAGAGTTGAGCCTGCCTTTTCATACAGCATTTTTGTAACACTCTTTCAGTATAATCTGCAAGTGGATATTTGGGGCGCTTTGAGGCCTATGCTGGAAAACGAAATATCTTCACATAAAAATTAGACGGAAGCATTATCAGAAACTTCTCTGTGATGTGCGCATTCAACTCACAGGGTTGAACGTGCCTTTTGATACAGCAGTTTTCAAACGCTCGTTTTGTGGCATCTGCATTTCGGAATTTGGAGTGCTTTGAGGCCTATACTGGAAAAGGAAATATCCTCACATAGAAACTAGACAGAAGCATTCTCAGAAACTTCTTTGTGATGTGTGCATTCAACTCACAGGGTTCGACCTTCCTTTTGCTACAACAGTTTTGAAATACTCTTTTTGTAGAATCTGCAAGTGGTTATTTGGAGCGCTTCGAGGCCTATGAGTAAAAGGAAATATCTTCAGAGAAAACTAGCCAGAAGCATTCTCAGAAACTTCTGTGTGATGAGTACATTCCACTCACAGAGTTGAACGTTCCCTTTCACCGAGCAGTTCTGAAACACTCTTTTTGTAGAATCTGCAAGTGGCTACTTAGAGCGCTTTGAGACCTATGCTGGAAAGTGAAATATCTTCACATAAAAACTAGACAGAAGCATTCCCAGAAACTTCTCTGTGAAGTGTGCATTCAATTCACAGAGCTGAATCTTTCTTTTGATAGAGAAGTTTTGAGACACTCTTTCTGTAGAATCTGCAAGTGAATATCTGGAGCGCTTTGAGTCCTAGGCTGGCAAAGAAAGTATCTTCACATAGAAACTAGACAGAAGCATTCTCAAAGACTTCTCTGTGTTGTGTGCCTTCAACTCACAGAGTTGAAACATCCTTTGATTTGGCAGTTTTAAAACAATCATTTTGTAGAATCTGCTAGTGGATATTTGCAGTATTTTGAGGCATATGCAGGAAAAGGTAATATCTTCACTTGAAAACTAGACAGAGGCATTCTCAGAAACTTCTTTCTGATGTGTGCCTTGAACTTCCGGAGTTGAACCTTCCTCTTCATAGAGCAGTTATATAATAGTCTTTAAGTATAATCTGCAAGTGGATATGTGGAGAACTTTGAGGACTATGCTGGAAAAGGAAATGTCTTCCCATAGAAAGGAGACGGAAGCATTCTCAGAAGCTTCTCTGTGATGCCGGCATTCAACTCACAGAGTTGAACCTTCCTTTTGATAGAGCAGTTTTCAAGCACACTTTGTGGATTGTGCAATTGGTTATTTGGAGAGTTTTGAGGGCTGTACTGGAAAAGGAAATATCTTCAGGTAAAAACTAGACAGAAGCATTCTCAGAAACTTCGTTGTGATGTTTGCATTCAACTCACGGAGTTGAACCCTCTTTTTGATTGCGCAGTTTCAAATCACTGTCTTTGTTGAATCTCCAAGTGGATATTTGGAGCGATTTGGGGCATATTCTGGAAAAGGAAATATCCTCACTTGAAAACTAGATAGAAGAAGTCCCAGAAACTCCTTTGTGACGTCTGCTTTCAACACACAGAGTTGAACCTTCCTTTTCACAGAGCAGTTTGGAAACACTCTTTTTGTAGAATCTGCGAGTGGTTATTCGGAGAGCTTCGAGGCCCATGCTGGAAATGGAAATACCTTCACATAAAAACTAGACGGAAGCGTTCTCAGAAATTTCTCTGGGATGTGTGCATTGAACTCACAGAGTTGATCCTTCCTATTGATAGAGCATTTTTGTAACACTGTTTTAGTAGAATCTGCAAGTGGATTCTTGGGGAGATTTGAGGCCTATGCTGGAAAACGAAATATCTTCACATAGAAACTAGACGGAAGCATTATCAGAAACTTCTCTGTGATGTGTGCATTAAACTCACAGAGTTGAACATTGCTTTTGATGGAGCAGTTTTGAAACACTCTTTTCGTAGAATCTGCAAGTGGTTGTTTAGAGCGCTTTGAGGCCTACGCTGCAAATGGAAATATCTTCACATAAAAACTAGACAGAAGCATTCTCAGAAATTCCTTTGTGATGTGTGCATTCAACTCACAGAGATGAAGCTTCCTTTTCACAGGGCACTTTTGAAACACTCTTTTTGTGGGAACTACAAGTGGATATTTGGAGTGATTGCGGCCTCTGGCGGAAAAGCAAATATCATCCAATGAAAACTACACATAGGCATTCTCAGAAACTTCTTTGTGTGTGTGCATTCAACTCACAGAGTTGAAGAGTCCTTTTGGTAGAGCAGTTTTGAAGCACTCTTTTTGTAGAATCTGCGAGTGGTTATTCGGAGAGCTTTGAGGCCCATGCTGGAAAAGGAAATATCTTCACATAAAAACTGGACAGAAGCATTCTCAGAAAAGTCTCTGTGATGTGTACATTCAACCCACAGAGTTGAGCCTGCCTTTTCATACAGCATTTTTGTAACACTCTTTCAGTATAATCTGCAAGTGGATATTTGGGGCGCTTTGAGGCCTATGCTGGAAAACGAAATATCTTCACATAAAAATTAGACGGAAGCATTATCAGAAACTTCTCTGTGATGTGCGCATTCAACTCACAGGGTTGAACGTGCCTTTTGATACAGCAGTTTTCAAACGCTCGTTTTGTGGCATCTGCATTTCGGAATTTGGAGTGCTTTGAGGCCTATACTGGAAAAGGAAATATCCTCACATAGAAACTAGACAGAAGCATTCTCAGAAACTTCTTTGTGATGTGTGCATTCAACTCACAGGGTTCGACCTTCCTTTTGCTACAACAGTTTTGAAACACTCTTTTTGTAGAATCTGCAAGTGGTTATTTGGAGCGCTTCGAGGCCTATGAGTAAAAGGAAATATCTTCAGAGAAAACTAGCCAGAAGCATTCTCAGAAACTTCTGTGTGATGAGTACATTCCACTCACAGAGTTGAACGTTCCCTTTCACTGAGCAGTTCTGAAACACTCTTTTTGTAGAATCTGCAAGTGGCTACTTAGAGCGCTTTGAGACCTATGCTGGAAAGTGAAATATCTTCACATAAAAACTAGACAGAAGCATTCCCAGAAACTTCTCTGTGAAGTGTGCATTCAATTCACAGAGCTGAATCTTTCTTTTGATAGAGAAGTTTTGAGACACTCTTTCTGTAGAATCTGCAAGTGAATATCTGGAGCGCTTTGAGTCCTAGGCTGGAAAAAAAAGTATCTTCACATAGAAACTAGACAGAAGCATTCTCAAAGACTTCTCTGTGATGTGTGCATTCAAATCACAGAGTTGAAACATCCTTTTGATTTGGCAGTTTTAAAACAATCATTTTGTAGAATCTGCTAGTGGATATTTGCAGTATTTTGAGGCATACGCAGGAAAAGGTAATATCTTCACTTGAAAACTAGACAGAGGCATTCTCAGAAACTTCTTTCGGATGTGTGCCTTGAACTTCCGGAGTTGAACCTTCCTCTTCATAGAGCAGTTATATAATAGTCTTTAAGTATAATCTGCAAGTGGATATGTGGAGAACTTTGAGGACTATGCTGGAAAAGGAAATGTCTTCCCATAGAAAGGAGACGGAAGCATTCTCAGAAGCTTCTCTGTGATGCCGGCATTCAAATCGCAGATTTGAACCTTCCTTGTGATAGAGCAGTTTTCAAACACACTTTGTGGATTCTGCAATTGGTTATTTGGAGAGTTTTGAGGCCTGTACTGGAAAAGGAAATATCTTCAGGTAAAAACTAGACAGAAGCATTCTCAGAAACTTCGTTGTGATGTTTGCATTCAACTCACGGAGTTGAACCCTCTTTTTGATTGCGCAGTTTCAAATCACTGTCTTTGTTGAATCTCCAAGTGGATATTTGGAGCGATTTGGGGCATATTCTGGAAAAGGAAATATCCTCACTTCAAAACTAGATAGAAGAAGTCCCAGAAACTCCTTTGTGACGTCTGCTTTCAACTCACAGAGTTGAACCTTCCTTTTCACAGAGCAGTTTGGAAACACTCTTTTTGTAGAATCTGCGAGTGGTTATTCGGAGAGCTTTGAGGCCCATGCTGGAAATGGAAATACCTTCACCTAAAAACTAGACGGAAGCGTTCTCAGAAATTTCTCTGGGATGTGTACATTGAACTCACAGAGTTGATCCTTCCTATTGATAGAGCATTTTTGTAACACTGTTTTAGTAGAATCTGCAAGTGGATTCTTGGGGAGATTTGAGGCCTATGCTGGAAAACGAAATATCTTCACATAGAAACTAGACGGAAGCATTATCAGAAACTTCTCTGTGATGTGTGCATTAAACTCACAGAGGTGAACATTGCTTTTGATGGAGCAGTTTTGAAACACTCTTTTCGTAGAATCTGCAAGTGGTTGTTTAGAGCGCTTTGAGGCCTACGCTGCAAATGGAAATATCTTCACATAAAAACTAGACAGAAGCATTCTCAGAAATTCCTTTGTGATGTGTGCATTCAACTCACAGAGATGAAGCTTCCTTTTCACAGGGCACTTTTGAAACACTCTTTTTGTGGGAACTACAAGTGGATATTTGGAGTGATTGCGGCCTCTGGCGGAAAAGCAAATATCATCCAATGAAAACTACACATAGGCATTCTCAGAAACTTCTTTGTGTGTGTGCATTCAACTCACAGAGTTGAAGAGTCCTTTTGGTAGAGCAGTTTTGAAGCACTCTTTTTGTAGAATCTGCGAGTGGTTATTCGGAGAGCTTTGAGGCCCATGCTGGAAAAGGAAATATCTTCACATAAAAACTGGACAGAAGCATTCTCAGAAAAGTCTCTGCGATGTGTGCATTCAACTCACAGAGTTGAGCCTGCCTTTTCATACAGCATTTTTGTAACACTCTTTCAGTATAATCTGCAAGTGGATATTTGGGGCGCTTTGAGGCCTATGCTGGAAAACGAAACATCTTCACATGAAAATTAGACGGAAGCATTATCAGAAACTTCTCTGTGATGTGCGCATTCAACTCACAGGGTTGAACGTGCCTTTTGATACAGCAGTTTTCAAACGCTCGTTTTGTGGCATCTGCATTTCGGAATTTGGAGTGCTTTGAGGCCTATACTGGAAAAGGAAATATCCTCACATAGAAACTAGACAGAAGCATTCTCAGAAACTTCTTTGTGATGTGTGCATTCAACTCACAGGGTTCGACCTTCCTTTTGCTACAACAGTTTTGAAACACTCTTTTTGTAGTATCTGCAAGTGGTTATTTGGAGCGCTTCGAGGCCTATGAGTAAAAGGAAATATCTTCAGAGAAAACTAGCCAGAAGCATTCTCAGAAACTTCTGTGTGATGAGTACATTCCACTCACAGAGTTGAACGTTCCCTTTCACAGAGCAGTTCTGAAACACTCTTTTTGTAGGATCTGCAAGTGGCTACTTAGAGCGCTTTGAGACCTATGCTGGAAAGTGAAATATCTTCACATAAAAACTAGACAGAAGCATTCCCAGAAACTTCTCTGTGAAGTGTGCATTCAATTCACAGAGCTGAATCTTTCTTTTGATAGAGAAGTTTTGAGACACTCTTTCTGTAGAATCTGCAAGTGAATATCTGGAGCGCTTTGAGTCCTAGGCTGGAAAAGAAAGTATCTTCACATAGAAACTAGACAGAAGCATTCTCAAAGACTTCTCTGGGATGTGTGCATTCAACTCACAGAGTTGAAACATCCTTTTGAATTGGCAGTTTTAAAACAATCATTTTGTAGAATCTGCTAGTGGATATTTGCAGTATTTTGAGGCATATGCAGGAAAAGGTAATATCTTCACTTGAAAACTAGACAGAGGCATTCTCAGAAACTTCTTTCTCATGTGTGCCTTGAACTTCCGGAGTTGAACCTTCCTCTTCATAGAGCAGTTATATAATAGTCTTTAAGTATAATCTGCAAGTGGATATGTGGAGAACTTTGAGGACTGTGCTGGAAAAGGAAATGTCTTCCCATAGAAAGGAGACGGAAGCATTCTCAGAAGCTTCTCTGTGATGCCGGCATTCAACTCACAGAGTTGAACCTTCCTTTTGATAGAGCAGTTTTCAAACACACTTTGTGGATTCTGCAATTGGTTATTTGGAGAGTTTTGAGGCCTGTACTGGAAAAGGAAATATCTTCAGGTAAAAACTAGACAGAAACACTCTCAGAAACTTCGTTGTGATGTTTGCATTCAACTCACGGAGTTGAACCCTCTTTTTGATTGCGCAGTTTCAAATCACTGTCTTTGTTGAATCTCCAAGTGGATATTTGGAGCGATTTGGGGCATATTCTGGAAAAGGAAATATCCTCACTTAAAAACTAGATAGAAGAAGTCCCAGAAACTCCTTTGTGACGTCTGCTTTCAACTCACAGAGTTGAACCTTCCTTTTCACAGAGCAGTTTGGAAACACTCTTTTTGTAGAATCTGCGAGTGGTTATTCGGAGAGCCTCGAGGGCCATGCTGGAAATGGAAATACCTTCACCTAAAAACTAGACGGAAGCGTTCTCAGAAATTTCTCTGGGATGTGTGCATTGAACTCACAGAGTTGATCCTTCCTATTGATAGAGCATTTTTGTAACACTGTTTTAGTAGAATCTGCAAGTGGATTCTTGGGGAGATTTGAGGCCTATGCTGGAAAACGAAATATCTTCACATAGAAACTAGACGGAAGCATTATCCGAAACTTCTCTGTGATGTTTGCATTAAACTCACAGAGTTGAACATTGCTTTTGATGCAGCAGTTTTGAAACACTCTTTTCGTAGAATCTGCAAGTGGTTATTTAGAGCGCTTTGAGGCCTAAGCTGCAAATGGAAATATCTTCACATAAAAACTAGACAGAAGCATTCTCACAAATTCCTTTGTGATGTGTGCATTCAATTCACAGAGATGAAGCTTCCTTTTCACAGGTCACTTTTGAAACACTCTTTTTGTGGGAACTACAAGTGGATATGTGGAGTGATTGCGGCCTCTGGCGGAAAAGCAAATATCATCAAATGAAAACTACACATAGGCATTCTCAGAAACTTCTTTGTGTGTGTGCATTCAACTCACAGAGTTGAAGAGTCCTTTTGGTAGAGCAGTTTTGAAGCACTCTTTTTGTAGAATCTGCGAGTGGTTATTCGGAGAGCTTTGAGGCCCATGCTGGAAAAGGAAATATCTTCACATAAAAACTGGACAGAAGCATTCTCAGAAAAGTCTCTGCGATGTGTGCATTCAACTCACAGAGTTGAGCCTGCCTTTTCATACAGCATTTTTGTAACACTCTTTCAGTATAATCTGCAAGTGGATATTTGGGGCGCTTTGAGGCCTATGCTGGAAAACGAAATATCTTCACATAAAAATTAGACGGAAGCATTATCAGAAACTTCTCTGTGATGTGCGCATTCAACTCACAGGGTTGAACGTGCCTTTTGATACAGCAGTTTTCAAACGCTCGTTTTGTGGCATCTGCATTTCGGAATTTGGAGTGCTTTGAGGCCTATACTGGAAAAGGAAATATCCTCACATAGAAACTAGACAGAAGCATTCTCAGAAACTTCTTTGTGATGTGTGCATTCAACTCACAGGGTTCGACCTTCCTTTTGCTACAACAATTTTGAAACACTCTTTTTGTAGAATCTGCAAGTTGTTATTTGGAGCGCTTCGAGGCCTATGAGTAAAAGGAAATATCTTCAGAGAAAACTAGCCAGAAGCATTCTCAGAAACTTCTGTGTGATGAGTACATTCCACTCACAGAGTTGAACGTTCCCTTTCACAGAGCAGTTCTGAAACACTCTTTTTGTAGAATCTGCAAGTGGCTACTTAGAGCGCTTTGAGACCTATGCTGGAAAGTGAAATATCTTCACATAAAAACTTGACAGAAGCATTCCCAGAAACTTCTCTGTGAAGTGTGCATTCAATTCACAGAGCTGAATCTTTCTTTTGATAGAGAAGTTTTGAGACACTCTTTCTGTAGAATCTGCAAGTGAATATCTGGAGCGCTTTGAGTCCTAGGCTGGAAAAGAAAGTATCTTCACATAGAAACTAGACAGAAGCATTCTCAAAGACTTCTCTGGGATGTGTGCATTCAACTCACAGAGTTGAAACATCCTTTTGATTTGGCAGTTTTAAAACAATCATTTTGTAGAATCTGCTAGTGGATATTTGCAGTATTTTGAGGCATATGCAGGAAAAGGTAATATCTTCACTTGAAAACTAGACAGAGGCATTCTCAGAAACTTCTTTCTCATGTGTGCCTTGAACTTCCGGAGTTGAACCTTCCTCTTCATAGAGCAGTTATATAATAGTCTTTAAGTATAATCTGCAAGTGGATATGTGGAGAACTTTGAGGACTGTGCTGGAAAAGGAAATGTCTTCCCATAGAAAGGAGACGGAAGCATTCTCAGAAGCTTCTCTGTGATGCCGGCATTCAACTCACAGAGTTGAACCTTCCTTTTGATAGAGCAGTTTTCAAACACACTTTGTGGATTCTGCAATTGGTTATTTGGAGAGTTTTGAGGCCTGTACTGGAAAAGGAAATATCTTCAGGTAAAAACTAGACAGAAACACTCTCAGAAACTTCGTTGTGATGTTTGCATTCAACTCACGGAGTTGAACCCTCTTTTTGATTGCGCAGTTTCAAATCACTGTCTTTGTTGAATCTCCAAGTGGATATTTGGAGCGATTTGGGGCATATTCTGGAAAAGGAAATATCCTCACTTAAAAACTAGATAGAAGAAGTCCCAGAAACTCCTTTGTGACGTCTGCTTTCAACTCACAGAGTTGAACCTTCCTTTTCACAGAGCAGTTTGGAAACACTCTTTTTGTAGAATCTGCGAGTGGTTATTCGGAGAGCCTCGAGGGCCATGCTGGAAATGGAAATACCTTCACCTAAAAACTAGACGGAAGCGTTCTCAGAAATTTCTCTGGGATGTGTGCATTGAACTCACAGAGTTGATCCTTCCTATTGATAGAGCATTTTTGTAACACTGTTTTAGTAGAATCTGCAAGTGGATTCTTGGGGAGATTTGAGGCCTATGCTGGAAAACGAAATATCTTCACATAGAAACTAGACGGAAGCATTATCCGAAACTTCTCTGTGATGTTTGCATTAAACTCACAGAGTTGAACATTGCTTTTGATGCAGCAGTTTTGAAACACTCTTTTCGTAGAATCTGCAAGTGGTTATTTAGAGCGCTTTGAGGCCTAAGCTGCAAATGGAAATATCTTCACATAAAAACTAGACAGAAGCATTCTCACAAATTCCTTTGTGATGTGTGCATTCAATTCACAGAGATGAAGCTTCCTTTTCACAGGTCACTTTTGAAACACTCTTTTTGTGGGAACTACAAGTGGATATGTGGAGTGATTGCGGCCTCTGGCGGAAAAGCAAATATCATCAAATGAAAACTACACATAGGCATTCTCAGAAACTTCTTTGTGTGTGTGCATTCAACTCACAGAGTTGAAGAGTCCTTTTGGTAGAGCAGTTTTGAAGCACTCTTTTTGTAGAATCTGCGAGTGGTTATTCGGAGAGCTTTGAGGCCCATGCTGGAAAAGGAAATATCTTCACATAAAAACTGGACAGAAGCATTCTCAGAAAAGTCTCTGCGATGTGTGCATTCAACTCACAGAGTTGAGCCTGCCTTTTCATACAGCATTTTTGTAACACTCTTTCAGTATAATCTGCAAGTGGATATTTGGGGCGCTTTGAGGCCTATGCTGGAAAACGAAATATCTTCACATAAAAATTAGACGGAAGCATTATCAGAAACTTCTCTGTGATGTGCGCATTCAACTCACAGGGTTGAACGTGCCTTTTGATACAGCAGTTTTCAAACGCTCGTTTTGTGGCATCTGCATTTCGGAATTTGGAGTGCTTTGAGGCCTATACTGGAAAAGGAAATATCCTCACATAGAAACTAGACAGAAGCATTCTCAGAAACTTCTTTGTGATGTGTGCATTCAACTCACAGGGTTCGACCTTCCTTTTGCTACAACAATTTTGAAACACTCTTTTTGTAGAATCTGCAAGTGGTTATTTGGAGCGCTTCGAGGCCTATGAGTAAAAGGAAATATCTTCAGAGAAAACTAGCCAGAAGCATTCTCAGAAACTTCTGTGTGATGAGTACATTCCACTCACAGAGTTGAACGTTCCCTTTCACAGAGCAGTTCTGAAACACTCTTTTTGTAGAATCTGCAAGTGGCTACTTAGAGCGCTTTGAGACCTATGCTGGAAAGTGAAATATCTTCACATAAAAACTTGACAGAAGCATTCCCAGAAACTTCTCTGTGAAGTGTGCATTCAATTCACAGAGCTGAATCTTTCTTTTGATAGAGAAGTTTTGAGACACTCTTTCTGTAGAATCTGCAAGTGAATATCTGGAGCGCTTTGAGTCCTAGGCTGGAAAAAAAAGTATCTTCACATAGAAACTAGACAGAAGCATTCTCAAAGACTTCTCTGTGATGTGTGCATTCAAATCACAGAGTTGAAACATCCTTTTGATTTGGCAGTTTTAAAACAATCATTTTGTAGAATCTGCTAGTGGATATTTGCAGTATTTTGAGGCATACGCAGGAAAAGGTAATATCTTCACTTGAAAACTAGACAGAGGCATTCTCAGAAACTTCTTTCGGATGTGTGCCTTGAACTTCCGGAGTTGAACCTTCCTCTTCATAGAGCAGTTATATAATAGTCTTTAAGTATAATCTGCAAGTGGATATGTGGAGAACTTTGAGGACTATGCTGGAAAAGGAAATGTCTTCCCATAGAAAGGAGACGGAAGCATTCTCAGAAGCTTCTCTGTGATGCCGGCATTCAAATCGCAGATTTGAACCTTCCTTGTGATAGAGCAGTTTTCAAACACACTTTGTGGATTCTGCAATTGGTTATTTGGAGAGTTTTGAGGCCTGTACTGGAAAAGGAAATATCTTCAGGTAAAAACTAGACAGAAGCATTCTCAGAAACTTCGTTGTGATGTTTGCATTCAACTCACGGAGTTGAACCCTCTTTTTGATTGCGCAGTTTCAAATCACTGTCTTTGTTGAATCTCCAAGTGGATATTTGGAGCGATTTGGGGCATATTCTGGAAAATGAAATATCCTCACTTCAAAACTAGATAGAAGAAGTCCCAGAAACTCCTTTGTGACGTCTGCTTTCAACTCACAGAGTTGAACCTTCCTTTTCACAGAGCAGTTTGGAAACACTCTTTTTGTAGAATCTGCGAGTGGTTATTCGGAGAGCTTTGAGGCCCATGCTGGAAATGGAAATACCTTCACCTAAAAACTAGACGGAAGCGTTCTCAGAAATTTCTCTGGGATGTGTACATTGAACTCACAGAGTTGATCCTTCCTATTGATAGAGCATTTTTGTAACACTGTTTTAGTAGAATCTGCAAGTGGATTCTTGGGGAGATTTGAGGCCTATGCTGGAAAACGAAATATCTTCACATAGAAACTAGACGGAAGCATTATCAGAAACTTCTCTGTGATGTGTGCATTAAACTCACAGAGGTGAACATTGCTTTTGATGGAGCAGTTTTGAAACACTCTTTTCGTAGAATCTGCAAGTGGTTGTTTAGAGCGCTTTGAGGCCTACGCTGCAAATGGAAATATCTTCACATAAAAACTAGACAGAAGCATTCTCAGAAATTCCTTTGTGATGTGTGCATTCAACTCACAGAGATGAAGCTTCCTTTTCACAGGGCACTTTTGAAACACTCTTTTTGTGGGAACTACAAGTGGATATTTGGAGTGATTGCGGCCTCTGGCGGAAAAGCAAATATCATCCAATGAAAACTACACATAGGCATTCTCAGAAACTTCTTTGTGTGTGTGCATTCAACTCACAGAGTTGAAGAGTCCTTTTGGTAGAGCAGTTTTGAAGCACTCTTTTTGTAGAATCTGCGAGTGGTTATTCGGAGAGCTTTGAGGCCCATGCTGGAAAAGGAAATATCTTCACATAAAAACTGGACAGAAGCATTCTCAGAAAAGTCTCTGTGATGTGTGCATTCAACTCACAGAGTTGAGCCTGCCTTTTCATACAGCATTTTTGTAACACTCTTTCAGTATAATCTGCAAGTGGATATTTGGGGCGCTTTGAGGCCTATGCTGGAAAACGAAACATCTTCACATGAAAATTAGACGGAAGCATTATCAGAAACTTCTCTGTGATGTGCGCATTCAACTCACAGGGTTGAACGTGCCTTTTGATACAGCAGTTTTCAAACGCTCGTTTTGTGGCATCTGCATTTCGGAATTTGGAGTGCTTTGAGGCCTATACTGGAAAAGGAAATATCCTCACATAGAAACTAGACAGAAGCATTCTCAGAAACTTCTTTGTGATGTGTGCATTCAACTCACAGGGTTCGACCTTCCTTTTGCTACAACAGTTTTGAAACACTCTTTTTGTAGTATCTGCAAGTGGTTATTTGGAGCGCTTCGAGGCCTATGAGTAAAAGGGAATATCTTCAGAGAAAACTAGCCAGAAGCATTCTCAGAAACTTCTGTGTGATGAGTACATTCCACTCACAGAGTTGAAAGTTCCCTTTCACCGAGCAGTTCTGAAACACTCTTTTTGTAGAATCTGCAAGTGGCTACTTAGAGCGCTTTGAGACCTATGCTGGAAAGTGAAATATCTTCACATAAAAACTAGACAGAAGCATTCCCAGAAACTTCTCTGTGAAGTGTGCATTCAATTCACAGAGCTGAATCTTTCTTTTGATAGAGAAGTTTTGAGACACTCTTTCTGTAGAATCTGCAAGTGAATATCTGGAGCGCTTTGAGTCCTAGGCTGGCAAAGAAAGTATCTTCACATAGAAACTAGACAGAAGCATTCTCAAAGACTTCTCTGTGATGTGTGCCTTCAACTCGCAGAGTTGAAACATCCTTTTGATTTGGCAGTTTTAAAACAATCATTTTGTAGAATCTGCTAGTGGATATTTGCAGTATTTTGAGGCATATGCAGGAAAAGGTAATATCTTCACTTGAAAACTAGACAGAGGCATTCTCAGAAACTTCTTTCTGATGTGTGCCTTGAACTTCCGGAGTTGAACCTTCCTCTTCATAGAGCAGTTATATAATAGTCTTTAAGTATAATCTGCAAGTGGATATGTGGAGAACTTTGAGGACTATGCTGGAAAAGGAAATGTCTTCCCATAGAAAGGAGACGGAAGCATTCTCAGAAGCTTCTCTGTGATGCCGGCATTCAACTCACAGAGTTGAACCTTCCTTTTGATAGAGCAGTTTTCAAACACACTTTGTGGATTCTGCAATTGGTTATTTGGAGAGTTTTGAGGCCTGTACTGGAAAAGGAAATATCTTCAGGTAAAAACTAGACAGAAGCATTCTCAGAAACTTCGTTGTGATGTTTGCATTCAACTCACGGAGTTGAACCCTCTTTTTGATTGCGCAGTTTCAAATCACTGTCTTTGTTGAATCTCCAAGTGGATATTTGGAGCGATTTGGGGCATATTCTGGAAAAGGAAATATCCTCACTTGAAAACTAGATAGAAGAAGTCCCAGAAACTCCTTTGTGACGTCTGCTTTCAACACACAGAGTTGAACCTTCCTTTTCACAGAGCAGTTTGGAAACACTCTTTTTGTAGAATCTGTGAGTGGTTATTCGGAGAGCTTCGAGGCCCATGCTGGAAATGGAAATACCTTCACATAAAAACTAGACGGAAGCGTTCTCAGAAATTTCTCTGTGATGTGTGCATTGAACTCACAGAGTTGATCCTTCCTATTGATAGAGCATTTTTGTAACACTGTTTTAGAAGAATCTGCAAGTGGATTCTTGGGGAGATTTGAGGCCTATGCTGGAAAACGAAATATCTTCACATAGAAACTAGACGGAAGCATTATCAGAAACTTCTCTGTGATGTGTGCATTAAACTCACAGAGTTGAACATTGCTTTTGATGGAGCAGTTTTGAAACACTCTTTTCGTAGAATCTGCAAGTGGTTGTTTAGAGCGCTTTGAGGCCTATGCTGCAAATGGAAATATCTTCACATAAAAACTAGACAGAAGCATTCTCAGAAATTCCTTTGGGATGTGTGCATTCAACTCACAGAGATGAAGCTTCCTTTTCACAGGGCACTTTTGAAACACTCTTTTTGTGGGAACTACAAGTGGATATTTGGAGTGATTGCGGCCTCTGGCGGAAAAGCAAATATCATCCAATGAAAACTACACATAGGCATTCTCAGAAACTTCTTTGTGTGTGTGCATTCAACTCACAGAGTTGAAGAGTCCTTTTGGTAGAGCAGTTTTGAAGCACTCTTTTTGTAGAATCTGCGAGTGGTTATTCGGAGAGCTTTGAGGCCCATGCTGGAAAAGGAAATATCTTCACATAAAAACTGGACAGAAGCATTCTCAGAAAAGTCTCTGTGATGTGTGCATTCAACTCACAGAGTTGAGCCTGCCTTTTCATACAGCATTTTTGTAACACTCTTTCAGTATAATCTGCAAGTGGATATTTGGGGCGCTTTGAGGCCTATGCTGGAAAACGAAATATCTTCACATAAAAATTAGAAGGAAGCATTATCAGAAACTTCTCTGTGATGTGCGCATTCAACTCACAGGGTTGAACGTGCCTTTTGATACAGCAGTTTTCAAACGCTCGTTTTGTGGCATCTGCATTTCGGGATTTGGAGTGCTTTGAGGCCTATACTGGAAAAGGAAGTATCCTCACATAGAAACTAGACAGAAGCATTCTCAGAAACTTCTTTGTGATGTGTGCATTCAACTCACAGGGTTCGACCTTCCTTTTGCTACAACAGTTTTGAAACACTCTTTTTGTAGAATCTCCAAGTGGTTATTTGGAGCGCTTCGAGGCCTATGAGTAAAAGGAAATATCTTCAGAGAAAACTAGCCAGAAGCATTCTCAGAAACTTCTGTGTGATGAGTACATTCCACTCACAGAGTTGAACGTTCCCTTTCACCGAGCAGTTCTGAAACACTCTTTTTGTAGAATCTGCAAGTGGCTACTTAGAGCGCTTTGAGACCTATGCTGGAAAGTGAAATATCTTCACATAAAAACTAGACAGAAGCATTCCCAGAAACTTCTCTGTGAAGTGTGCATTCAATTCACAGAGCTGAATCTTTCTTTTGATAGAGAAGTTTTGAGACACTCTTTCTGTAGAATCTGCAAGTGAATATCTGGAGCGCTTTGAGTCCTAGGCTGGCAAAGAAAGTATCTTCACATAGAAACTAGACAGAAGCATTCTCAAAGACTTCTCTGTGATGTGTGCCTTCAACTCACAGAGTTGAAACATCCTTTTGATTTGGCAGTTTTAAAACAGTCATTTTGTAGAATCTGTTTGTGGATATTTGCAGTATTTTGAGGCATATGCAGGAAAAGGTAATATCTTCACTTGAAAACTAGACAGAGGCATTCTCAGAAACTTCTTTCGGATGTGTGCCTTGAACTTCCGGAGTTGAACCTTCCTCTTCATAGAGCAGTTATATAATAGTCTTTAAGTATAATCTGCAAGTGGATATGTGGAGAACTTTGAGGACTATGCTGGAAAAGGAAATGTCTTCCCATAGAAAGGAGACGGAAGCATTCTCAGAAGCTTCTCTGTGATGCCGGCATTCAACTCACAGAGTTGAACCTTCCTTTTGATAGAGCAGTTTTCAAACACACTTTGTGGATTGTGCAATTGGTTATTTGGAGAGTTTTGAGGCCTGTACTGGAAAAGGAAATATCTTCAGGTAAAAACTAGACAGAAGCATTCTCAGAAACTTCGTTGTGATGTTTGCATTCAACTCACGGAGTTGAACCCTCTTTTTGATTGCGCAGTTTCAAATCACTGTCTTTGTTGAATCTCCAAGTGGATATTTGGAGCGATTTGGGGCATATTCTGGAAAAGGAAATATCCTCACTTGAAAACTAGATAGAAGAAGTCCCAGAAACTCCTTTGTGACGTCTGCTTTCAACTCACAGAGTTGAACCTTCCTTTTCACAGAGCAGTTTGGAAACACTCTTTTTGTAGAATCTGCGAGTGGTTATTCGGGGAGCCCCGAGGCCCATGCTGGAAATGGAAATACCTTCACATAAAAACTAGACGGAAGCGTTCTCAGAAATTTCTCTGGGATGTGTGCATTGAACTCACAGAGTTGATCCTTCCTATTGATAGAGCATTTTTGTAACACTGTTTTAGTAGAATCTGCAAGTGGATTGTTGGGGAGATTTGAGGCCTATGCTGGAAAACGAAATATCTTCACATAGAAACTAGACGGAAGCATTATCAGAAACTTCTCTGTGATGTGTGCATTAAACTCACAGAGTTGAACATTGCTTTTGATGGAGCAGTTTTGAAACACTCTTTTCGTAGAATCTGCAAGTGGTTGTTTAGAGCGCTTTGAGGCCTACGCTGCAAATGGAAGTATCTTCACATGAAAACTAGACAGAAGCATTCTCAGAAATTCCTTTGTGATGTGTGCATTCAACTCACAGAGATGAAGCTTCCTTTTCACAGGGCACTTTTGAAACACTGTTTTTGTGGGAACTACAAGTGGATATTTGGAGTGATTGCGGCCTCTGGCGGAAAAGCAAATATCATCAAATGAAAACTACACATAGGCATTCTCAGAAACTTCTTTGTGTGTGTGCATTCAACTCACAGAGTTGAAGAGTCCTTTTGGTAGAGCAGTTTTGAAGCACTCTTTTGTAGAATCTGCGAGTGGTTATTCGGAGAGCTTTGAGGCCCATGGTGGAAAAGGAAATATCTTCACATAAAAACTGGACAGAAGCATTCTCAGAAAAGTCTCTGCGATGTGTGCATTCAACTCACAGAGTTGAGCCTGCCTTTTCATACAGCATTTTTGTAACACTCTTTCAGT
Organism: Pongo pygmaeus; assembly: GCF_028885625.2. Classification (NCBI taxonomy): domain Eukaryota; kingdom Metazoa; phylum Chordata; class Mammalia; order Primates; family Hominidae; genus Pongo; species Pongo pygmaeus. The sequence continues at coordinate 40,003,295 of NC_072391.2, read as the reverse complement.
ATAATCTGCAAGTGGGTATTTGGGGCGCTTTGAGGCCTATGCTGGAAAACGAAATATCTTCACATAAAAATTAGACGGAAGCATTATCAGAAACTTCTCTGTGATGTGCGCATTCAACTCACAGGGTTGAACGTGCCTTTTGATACAGCCGTTTTCAAACGCTCGTTTTGTGGCATCTGCATTTCGGAATTTGGAGTGCTTTGAGGCCTATACTGGAAAAGGAAATATCCTCACATAGAAACTAGACAGAAGCATTCTCAGAAACTTCTTTGTGATGTGTGCATTCAACTCACAGGGTTCGACCTTCCTTTTGCTACAACAGTTTTGAAACACTCTTTTTGTAGAATCTGCAAGTGGTTATTTGGAGCGCTTCGAGGCCTATGAGTAAAAGGAAATATCTTCAGAGAAAACTAGCCAGAAGCATTCTCAGAAACTTCTGTGTGATGAGTACATTCCACTCACAGAGTTGAACGTTCCCTTTCACCGAGCAGTTCTGAAACACTCTTTTTGTAGAATCTGCAAGTGGCTACTTAGAGCGCTTTGAGACCTATGCTGGAAAGTGAAATATCTTCACATAAAAACTAGACAGAAGCATTCCCAGAAACTTCTCTGTGAAGTGTGCATTCAATTCACAGAGCTGAATCTTTCTTTGGATAGAGAAGTTTTGAGACACTCTTTCTGTAGAATCTGCAAGTGAATATCTGGAGCGCTTTGAGTCCTAGGCTGGCAAAGAAAGTATCTTCACATAGAAACTGGACAGAAGCATTCTCAAAGACTTCTCTGGGATGTGTGCATTCAACTCACAGAGTTGAAACATCCTTTTGATTTGGCAGTTTTAAAACAATCATTTTGTAGAATCTGCTAGTGGATATTTGCAGTATTTTGAGGCATATGCAGGAAAAGGTAATATCTTCACTTGAAAACTAGACAGAGGCATTCTCAGAAACTTCTTTCGGATGTGTGCCTTGAACTTCCGGAGTTGAACCTTCCTCTTCATAGAGCAGTTATATAATAGTCTTTAAGTATAATCTGCAAGTGGATATGTGGAGAACTTTGAGGACTATGCTGGAAAAGGAAATGTCTTCCCATAGAAAGGAGACGGAAGCATTCTCAGAAGCTTCTCTGTGATGCCGGCATTCAAATCGCAGATTTGAACCTTCCTTGTGATAGAGCAGTTTTCAAACACACTTTGTGGATTCTGCAATTGGTTATTTGGAGAGTTTTGAGGCCTGTACTGGAAAAGGAAATATCTTCAGGTAAAAACTAGACAGAAGCATTCTCAGAAACTTCGTTGTGATGTTTGCATTCAACTCACGGAGTTGAACCCTCTTTTTGATTGCGCAGTTTCAAATCACTGTCTTTGTTGAATCTCCAAGTGGATATTTGGAGCGATTTGGGGCATATTCTGGAAAAGGAAATATCCTCACTTGAAAACTAGATAGAAGAAGTCCCAGAAACTCCTTTGTGACGTCTGCTTTCAACTCACAGAGTTGAACCTTCCTTTTCACAGAGCAGTTTGGAAACACTCTTTTTGTAGAATCTGCGAGTGGTTATTCGGAGAGCTTCGAGGCCCATGCTGGAAATGGAAATACCTTCACATAAAAACTAGACGGAAGCGTTCTCAGAAATTTCTCTGGGATGTGTGCATTGAACTCACAGAGTTGATCCTTCCTATTGGTAGAGCATTTTTGTAACACTGTTTTAGAATAATCTGCAGGTGGATTCTTGGGGAGATTTGAGGCCTATGCTGGAAAACGAAATATCTTCACATAGAAACTAGACGGAAGCATTGTCAGAAACTTCTCTGTGATGTGTGCATTAAACTCACAGAGTTGAACATTGCTTTTGATGGAGCAGTTTTGAAACACTCTTTTCGTAGAATCTGCAAGTGGTTGTTTAGAGCGCTTTGAGGCCTACGCTGCAAATGGAAATATCTTCACATAAAAACAAGACAGAAGCATTCTCAGAAATTCCTTTGTGATGTGTGCATTCAACTCACAGAGATGAAGCTTCCTTTTCACAGGGCACTTTTGAAACACTCTTTTTGTGGGAACTACAAGTGGATATTTGGAGTGATTGCGGCCTCTGGCGGAAAAGCAAATATCATCCAATGAAAACTACACATAGGCATTCTCAGAAACTTCTTTGTGTGTGTGCATTCAACTCACAGAGTTGAAGAGTCCTTTTGGTAGAGCAGTTTTGAAGCACTGTTTTTGTAGAATCTGCGAGTGGTTATTCGGAGAGCTTTGAGGCCCATGCTGGAAAAGGAAATATCTTCACATAAAAACTGGACAGAAGCATTCTCAGAAAAGTCTCTGCGATGTGTGCATTCAACTCACAGAGTTGAGCCTGCCTTTTCATACAGCATTTTTGTAACACTCTTTCAGTATAATCTGCAAGTGGATATTTGGGGCGCTTTGAGGCCTATGCTGGAAAACGAAATATCTTCACATAAAAATTAGACGGAAGCATTATCAGAAACTTCTCTGTGATGTGCGCATTCAACTCACAGGGTTGAACGTGCCTTTTGATACAGCCGTTTTCAAACGCTCGTTTTGTGGCATCTGCATTTCGGAATTTGGAGTGCTTTGAGGCCTATACTGGAAAAGGAAATATCCTCACATAGAAACTAGACAGAAGCATTCTCAGAAACTTCTTTGTGATGTGTGCATTCAACTCACAGGGTTCGACCTTCCTTTTGCTACAACAGTTTTGAAACACTCTTTTTGTAGAATCTGCAAGTGGTTATTTGGAGCGCTTCGAGGCCTATGAGTAAAAGGAAATATCTTCAGAGAAAACTAGCCAGAAGCATTCTCAGAAACTTCTGTGTGATGAGTACATTCCACTCACAGAGTTGAACGTTCCCTTTCACCGAGCAGTTCTGAAACACTCTTTTTGTAGAATCTGCAAGTGGCTACTTAGAGCGCTTTGAGACCTATGCTGGAAAGTGAAATATCTTCACATAAAAACTAGACAGAAGCATTCCCAGAAACTTCTCTGTGAAGTGTGCATTCAATTCACAGAGCTGAATCTTTCTTTTGATAGAGAAGTTTTGAGACACTCTTTCTGTAGAATCTGCAAGTGAATATCTGGAGCGCTTTGAGTCCTAGGCTGGCAAAGAAAGTATCTTCACATAGAAACTAGACAGAAGCATTCTCAAAGACTTCTCTGTGATGTGTGCCTTCAACTCACAGAGTTGAAACATCCTTTTGATTTGGCAGTTTTAAAACAATCATTTTGTAGAATCTGCTAGTGGATATTTGCAGTATTTTGAAGCATATGCAGGAAAAGGTAATATCTTCACTTGAAAACTAGACAGAGGCATTCTCAGAAACTTCTTTCGGATGTGTGCCTTGAACTTCCGGAGTTGAACCTTCCTCTTCATAGAGCAGTTATATAATAGTCTTTAAGTATAATCTGCAAGTGGATATGTGGAGAACTTTGAGGACTATGCTGGAAAAGGAAATGTCTTCCCATAGAAAGGAGACGGAAGCATTCTCAGAAGCTTCTCTGTGATGCCGGCATTCAACTCGCAGATTTGAACCTTCCTTTTGATAGAGCAGTTTTCAAACACACTTTGTGGATTGTGCAATTGGTTATTTGGAGAGTTTTGAGGCCTGTACTGGAAAAGGAAATATCTTCAGGTAAAAACTAGACAGAAGCATTCTCAGAAACTTCGTTGTGATGTTTGCATTCAACTGACGGGGTTGAACCCTCTTTTTGATTGCGCAGTTTCAAATCACTGTCTTTGTTGAATCTCCAAGTGGATATTTGGAGCGATTTGGGGCATATTCTGGAAAAGGAAATATCCTCACTTGAAAACTAGATAGAAGAAGTCCCAGAAACTCCTTTGTGACGTCTGCTTTCAACACACAGAGTTGAACCTTCCTTTTCACAGAGCAGTTTGGAAACACTCTTTTTGTAGAATCTGCGAGTGGTTATTCGGAGAGCTTCGAGGCCCATGCTGGAAATGGAAATACCTTCACATAAAAACTAGACGGAAGCGTTCTCAGAAATTTCTCTGTGATGTGTGCATTGAACTCACAGAGTTGATCCTTCCTATTGATAGAGCATTTTTGTAACACTGTTTTAGAAGAATCTGCAAGTGGATTCTTGGGGAGATTTGAGGCCTATGCTGGAAAACGAAATATCTTCACATAGAAACTAGACGGAAGCATTATCAGAAACTTCTCTGTGATGTGTGCATTAAACTCACAGAGTTGAACATTGCTTTTGATGGAGCAGTTTTGAAACACTCTTTTCGTAGAATCTGCAAGTGGTTGTTTAGAGCGCTTTGAGGCCTCTGCTGCAAATGGAAATATCTTCACATAAAAACTAGACAGAAGCATTCTCAGAAATTCCTTTGGGATGTGTGCATTCAACTAACAGAGATGAAGCTTCCTTTTCACAGGGCACTTTTGAAACACTCTTTTTGTGGGAACTACAAGTGGATATTTGGAGTGATTGCGGCCTCTGGCGGAAAAGCAAATATCATCCAATGAAAACTACACATAGGCATTCTCAGAAACTTCTTTGTGTGTGTGCATTCAACTCACAGAGTTGAAGAGTCCTTTTGGTAGAGCAGTTTTGAAGCACTCTTTTTGTAGAATCTGCGAGTGGTTATTCGGAGAGCTTTGAGGCCCATGCTGGAAAAGGAAATATCTTCACATAAAAACTGGACAGAAGCATTCTCAGAAAAGTCTCTGTGATGTGTGCATTCAACTCACAGAGTTGAGCCTGCCTTTTCATACAGCATTTTTGTAACACTCTTTCAGTATAATCTGCAAGTGGATATTTGGGGCGCTTTGAGGCCTATGCTGGAAAACGAAATATCTTCACATAAAAATTAGACGGAAGCATTATCAGAAACTTCTCTGTGATGTGCGCATTCAACTCACAGGGTTGAACGTGCCTTTTGATACAGCAGTTTTCAAACGCTCGTTTTGTGGCATCTGCATTTCGGAATTTGGAGTGCTTTGAGGCCTATACTGGAAAAGGAAATATCCTCACATAGAAACTAGACAGAAGCATTCTCAGAAACTTCTTTGTGATGTGTGCATTCAACTCACAGGGTTCGACCTTCCTTTTGCTACAACAGTTTTGAAACACTCTTTTTGTAGAATCTGCAAGTGGTTATTTGGAGCGCTTCGAGGCCTATGAGTAAAAGGAAATATCTTCAGAGAAAACTAGCCAGAAGCATTCTCAGAAACTTCTGTGTGATGAGTACATTCCACTCACAGAGTTGAACGTTCCCTTTCACCGAGCAGTTCTGAAACACTCTTTTTGTAGAATCTGCAAGTGGCTACTTAGAGCGCTTTGAGACCTATGCTGGAAAGTGAAATATCTTCACATAAAAACTAGACAGAAGCATTCCCAGAAACTTCTCTGTGAAGTGTGCATTCAATTCACAGAGCTGAATCTTTCTTTTGATAGAGAAGTTTTGAGACACTCTTTCTGTAGAATCTGCAAGTGAATATCTGGAGCGCTTTGAGTCCTAGGCTGGCAAAGAAAGTATCTTCACATAGAAACTAGACAGAAGCATTCTCAAAGACTTCTCTGTGATGTGTGCCTTCAACTCACAGAGTTGAAACATCCTTTTGATTTGGCAGTTTTAAAACAGTCATTTTGTAGAATCTGCTAGTGGATATTTGCAGTATTTTGAGGCATATGCAGGAAAAGGTAATATCTTCACTTGAAAACTAGACAGAGGCATTCTCAGAAACTTCTTTCGGATGTGTGCCTTGAACTTCCGGAGTTGAACCTTCCTCTTCATAGAGCAGTTATATAATAGTCTTTAAGTATAATCTGCAAGTGGATATGTGGAGAACTTTGAGGACTATGCTGGAAAAGGAAATGTCTTCCCATAGAAAGGAGACGGAAGCATTCTCAGAAGCTTCTCTGTGATGCCGGCATTCAACTCACAGAGTTGAACCTTCCTTTTGATAGAGCAGTTTTCAAACACACTTTGTGGATTGTGCAATTGGTTATTTGGAGAGTTTTGAGGCCTGTACTGGAAAAGGAAATATCTTCAGGTAAAAACTAGACAGAAGCATTCTCAGAAACTTCGTTGTGATGTTTGCATTCAACTCACGGAGTTGAACCCTCTTTTTGATTGCGCAGTTTCAAATCACTGTCTTTGTTGAATCTCCAAGTGGATATTTGGAGCGATTTGGGGCATATTCTGGAAAAGGAAATATCCTCACTTGAAAACTAGATAGAAGAAGTCCCAGAAACTCCTTTGTGACGTCTGCTTTCAACACACAGAGTTGAACCTTCCTTTTCACAGAGCAGTTTGGAAACACTCTTTTTGTAGAATCTGCGAGTGGTTATTCGGAGAGCTTCGAGGCCCATGCTGGAAATGGAAATACCTTCACATAAAAACTAGACGGAAGCGTTCTCAGAAATTTCTCTGGGATGTGTGCATTGAACTCACAGAGTTGATCCTTCCTATTGATAGAGCATTTTTGTAACACTGTTTTAGTAGAATCTGCAAGTGGATTGTTGGGGAGATTTGAGGCCTATGCTGGAAAACGAAATATCTTCACATAGAAACTAGACGGAAGCATTATCAGAAACTTCTCTGTGATGTGTGCATTAAACTCACAGAGTTGAACATTGCTTTTGATGGAGCAGTTTTGAAACACTCTTTTCGTAGAATCTGCAAGTGGTTGTTTAGAGCGCTTTGAGGCCTACGCTGCAAATGGAAATATCTTCACATAAAAACTAGACAGAAGCATTCTCAGAAATTCCTTTGTGATGTGTGCATTCAACTCACAGAGATGAAGCTTCCTTTTCACAGGGCACTTTTGAAACACTCTTTTTGTGGGAACTACAAGTGGATATTTGGAGTGATTGCGGCCTCTGGCGGAAAAGCAAATATCATCCAATGAAAACTACACATAGGCATTCTCAGAAACTTCTTTGTGTGTGTGCATTCAACTCACCGAGTTGAAGAGTCCTTTTGGTAGAGCAGTTTTGAAGCACTCTTTTTGTAGAATCTGCGAGTGGTTATTCGGAGAGCTTTGAGGCCCATGCTGGAAAAGGAAATATCTTCACATAAAAACTGGACAGAAGCATTCTCAGAAAAGTCTCTGTGATGTGTACATTCAACTCACAGAGTTGAGCCTGCCTTTTCATACAGCATTTTTGTAACACTCTTTCAGTATAATCTGCAAGTGGATATTTGGGGCGCTTTGAGGCCTATGCTGGAAAACGAAATATCTTCACATAAAAATTAGACGGAAGCATTATCAGAAACTTCTCTGTGATGTGCGCATTCAACTCACAGGGTTGAACGTGCCTTTTGATACAGCAGTTTTCAAACGCTCGTTTTGTGGCATCTGCATTTCGGAATTTGGAGTGCTTTGAGGCCTATACTGGAAAAGGAAATATCCTCACATAGAAACTAGACAGAAGCATTCTCAGAAACTTCTTTGTGATGTGTGCATTCAACTCACAGGGTTCGACCTTCCTTTTGCTACAACAGTTTTGAAACACTCTTTTTGTAGAATCTGCAAGTGGTTATTTGGAGCGCTTCGAGGCCTATGAGTAAAAGGAAATATCTTCAGAGAAAACTAGCCAGAAGCATTCTCAGAAACTTCTGTGTGATGAGTACATTCCACTCACAGAGTTGAACGTTCCCTTTCACCGAGCAGTTCTGAAACACTCTTTTTGTAGAATCTGCAAGTGGCTACTTAGAGCGCTTTGAGACCTATGCTGGAAAGTGAAATATCTTCACATAAAAACTAGACAGAAGCATTCCCAGAAACTTCTCTGTGAAGTGTGCATTCAATTCACAGAGCTGAATCTTTCTTTTGATAGAGAAGTTTTGAGACACTCTTTCTGTAGAATCTGCAAGTGAATATCTGGAGCGCTTTGAGTCCTAGGCTGGCAAAGAAAGTATCTTCACATAGAAACTAGACAGAAGCATTCTCAAAGACTTCTCTGTGATGTGTGCCTTCAACTCACAGAGTTGAAACATCCTTTGATTTGGCAGTTTTAAAACAATCATTTTGTAGAATCTGCTAGTGGATATTTGCAGTATTTTGAGGCATATGCAGGAAAAGGTAATATCTTCACTTGAAAACTAGACAGAGGCATTCTCAGAAACTTCTTTCTGATGTGTGCCTTGAACTTCCGGAGTTGAACCTTCCTCTTCATAGAGCAGTTATATAATAGTCTTTAAGTATAATCTGCAAGTGGATATGTGGAGAACTTTGAGGACTATGCTGGAAAAGGAAATGTCTTCCCATAGAAAGGAGACGGAAGCATTCTCAGAAGCTTCTCTGTGATGCCGGCATTCAACTCACAGAGTTGAACCTTCCTTTTGATAGAGCAGTTTTCAAGCACACTTTGTGGATTGTGCAATTGGTTATTTGGAGAGTTTTGAGGGCTGTACTGGAAAAGGAAATATCTTCAGGTAAAAACTAGACAGAAGCATTCTCAGAAACTTCGTTGTGATGTTTGCATTCAACTCACGGAGTTGAACCCTCTTTTTGATTGCGCAGTTTCAAATCACTGTCTTTGTTGAATCTCCAAGTGGATATTTGGAGCGATTTGGGGCATATTCTGGAAAAGGAAATATCCTCACTTGAAAACTAGATAGAAGAAGTCCCAGAAACTCCTTTGTGACGTCTGCTTTCAACACACAGAGTTGAACCTTCCTTTTCACAGAGCAGTTTGGAAACACTCTTTTTGTAGAATCTGCGAGTGGTTATTCGGAGAGCTTCGAGGCCCATGCTGGAAATGGAAATACCTTCACATAAAAACTAGACGGAAGCGTTCTCAGAAATTTCTCTGTGATGTGTGCATTGAACTCACAGAGTTGATCCTTCCTATTGATAGAGCATTTTTGTAACACTGTTTTAGAAGAATCTGCAAGTGGATTCTTGGGGAGATTTGAGGCCTATGCTGGAAAACGAAATATCTTCACATAGAAACTAGACGGAAGCATTATTAGAAACTTCTCTGTGATGTGTGCATTAAACTCACAGAGTTGAACATTGCTTTTGATGGAGCAGTTTTGAATCACTCTTTTCGTAGAATCTGCAAGTGGTTGTTTAGAGCGCTTTGAGGCCTCTGCTGCAAATGGAAATATCTTCACATAAAAACTAGACAGAAGCATTCTCAGAAATTCCTTTGGGATGTGTGCATTCAACTCACAGAGATGAAGCTTCCTTTTCACAGGGCACTTTTGAAACACTCTTTTTGTGGGAACTACAAGTGGATATTTGGAGTGATTGCGGCCTCTGGCGGAAAAGCAAATATCATCCAATGAAAACTACACATAGGCATTCTCAGAAACTTCTTTGTGTGTGTGCATTCAACTCACAGAGTTGAAGAGTCCTTTTGGTAGAGCAGTTTTGAAGCACTCTTTTTGTAGAATCTGCGAGTGGTTATTCGGAGAGCTTTGAGGCCCATGCTGGAAAAGGAAATATCTTCACATAAAAACTGGACAGAAGCATTCTCAGAAAAGTCTCTGTGATGTGTACATTCAACTCACAGAGTTGAGCCTGCCTTTTCATACAGCATTTTTGTAACACTCTTTCAGTATAATCTGCAAGTGGATATTTGGGGCGCTTTGAGGCCTATGCTGGAAAACGAAATATCTTCACATAAAAATTAGACGGAAGCATTATCAGAAACTTCTCTGTGATGTGCGCATTCAACTCACAGGGTTGAACGTGCCTTTTGATACAGCAGTTTTCAAACGCTCGTTTTGTGGCATCTGCATTTCGGAATTTGGAGTGCTTTGAGGCCTATACTGGAAAAGGAAATATCCTCACATAGAAACTAGACAGAAGCATTCTCAGAAACTTCTTTGTGATGTGTGCATTCAACTCACAGGGTTCGACCTTCCTTTTGCTACAACAGTTTTGAAACACTCTTTTTGTAGAATCTGCAAGTGGTTATTTGGAGCGCTTCGAGGCCTATGAGTAAAAGGAAATATCTTCAGAGAAAACTAGCCAGAAGCATTCTCAGAAACTTCTGTGTGATGAGTACATTCCACTCACAGAGTTGAATGTTCCCTTTCACCGAGCAGTTCTGAAACACTCTTTTTGTAGAATCTGCAAGTGGCTACTTAGAGCGCTTTGAGACCTATGCTGGAAAGTGAAATATCTTCACATAAAAACTAGACAGAAGCATTCCCAGAAACTTCTCTGTGAAGTGTGCATTCAATTCACAGAGCTGAATCTTTCTTTTGATAGAGAAGTTTTGAGACACTCTTTCTGTAGAATCTGCAAGTGAATATCTGGAGCGCTTTGAGTCCTAGGCTGGCAAAGAAAGTATCTTCACATAGAAACTAGACAGAAGCATTCTCAAAGACTTCTCTGTGATGTGTGCCTTCAACTCACAGAGTTGAAACATCCTTTGATTTGGCAGTTTTAAAACAATCATTTTGTAGAATCTGCTAGTGGATATTTGCAGTATTTTGAGGCATATGCAGGAAAAGGTAATATCTTCACTTGAAAACTAGACAGAGGCATTCTCAGAAACTTCTTTCGGATGTGTGCCTTGAACTTCCGGAGTTGAACCTTCCTCTTCATAGAGCAGTTATATAATAGTCTTTAAGTATAATCTGCAAGTGGATATGTGGAGAACTTTGAGGACTATGCTGGAAAAGGAAATGTCTTCCCATAGAAAGGAGACGGAAGCATTCTCAGAAGCTTCTCTGTGATGCCGGCATTCAACTCACAGAGTTGAACCTTCCTTTTGATAGAGCAGTTTTCAAGCACACTTTGTGGATTGTGCAATTGGTTATTTGGAGAGTTTTGAGGGCTGTACTGGAAAAGGAAATATCTTCAGGTAAAAACTAGACAGAAGCATTCTCAGAAACTTCGTTGTGATGTTTGCATTCAACTCACGGAGTTGAACCCTCTTTTTGATTGCGCAGTTTCAAATCACTGTCTTTGTTGAATCTCCAAGTGGATATTTGGAGCGATTTGGGGCATATTCTGGAAAAGGAAATATCCTCACTTGAAAACTAGATAGAAGAAGTCCCAGAAACTCCTTTGTGACGTCTGCTTTCCACACACAGAGTTGAACCTTCCTTTTCACAGAGCAGTTTGGAAACACTCTTTTTGTAGAATCTGCGAGTGGTTATTCGGCGAGCTTCGAGGCCCATGCTGGAAATGGAAATACCTTCACATAAAAACTAGACGGAAGCGTTCTCAGAAATTTCTCTGGGATGTGTGCATTGAACTCACAGAGTTGATCCTTCCTATTGATAGAGCATTTTTGTAACACTGTTTTAGTAGAATCTGCAAGTGGATTCTTGGGGAGATTTGAGGCCTATGCTGGAAAACGAAATATCTTCACATAGAAACTAGACGGAAGCATTATCAGAAACTTCTGTGTGATGTGTGCATTAAACTCACAGAGTTGAACATTGCTTTTGATGGAGCAGTTTTGAAACACTCTTTTCGTAGAATCTGCAAGTGGTTGTTTAGAGCGCTTTGAGGCCTACGCTGCAAATGGAAATATCTTCACATAAAAACTAGACAGAAGCATTCTCAGAAATTCCTTTGTGATGTGTGCATTCAACTCACAGAGATGAAGCTTCCTTTTCACAGGGCACTTTTGAAACACTCTTTTTGTGGGAACTACAAGTGGATATTTGGAGTGATTGCGGCCTCTGGCGGAAAAGCAAATATCATCCAATGAAAACTACACATAGGCATTCTCAGAAACTTCTTTGTGTGTGTGCATTCAACTCACAGAGTTGAAGAGTCCTTTTGGTAGAGCAGTTTTGAAGCACTCTTTTTGTAGAATCTGCGAGTGGTTATTCGGAGAGCTTTGAGGCCCATGCTGGAAAAGGAAATATCTTCACATAAAAACTGGACAGAAGCATTCTCAGAAAAGTCTCTGTGATGTGTGCATTCAACTCACAGAGTTGAGCCTGCCTTTTCATACAGCATTTTTGTAACACTCTTTCAGTATAATCTGCAAGTGGATATTTGGGGCGCTTTGAGGCCTATGCTGGAAAACGAAATATCTTCACATAAAAATTACAAGGAAGCATTATCAGAAACTTCTCTGTGATGTGCGCATTCAACTCACAGGGTTGAACGTGCCTTTTGATACAGCCGTTTTCAAACGCTTGTTTTGTGGCATCTGCATTTCGGAATTTGGAGTGCTTTGAGGCCTATACTGGAAAAGGAAATATCCTCACATAGAAACTAGACAGAAGCATTCTCAGAAACTTCTTTGTGATGTGTGCATTCAACTCACAGGGTTCGACCTTCCTTTTGCTACAACAGTTTTGAAACACTCTTTTTGTAGAATCTCCAAGTGGTTATTTGGAGCGCTTCGAGGCCTATGAGTAAAAGGAAATATCTTCAGAGAAAACTAGCCAGAAGCATTCTCAGAAACTTCTGTGTGATGAGTACATTCCACTCACAGAGTTGAACGTTCCCTTTCACCGAGCAGTTCTGAAACACTCTTTTTGTAGAATCTGCAAGTGGCTACTTAGAGCGCTTTGAGACCTATGCTGGAAAGTGAAATATCTTCACATAAAACCTAGACAGAAGCATTAAAAGAAACTTCTCTGTGAAGTGTGCATTCAATTCACAGAGCTGAATCTTTCTTTTGATAGAGAAGTTTTGAGACACTCTTTCTGTAGAATCTGCAAGTGAATATCTGGAGCGCTTTGAGTCCTAGGCTGGCAAAGAAAGTATCTTCACATAGAAACTAGACAGAAGCATTCTCAAAGACTTCTCTGGGATGTGTGCCTTCAACTCACAGAGTTGAAACATCCTTTTGATTTGGCAGTTTTAAAACAGTCATTTTGTAGAATCTGTTAGTGGATATTTGCAGTATTTTGAGGCATATGCAGGAAAAGGTAATATCTTCACTTGAAAACTAGACAGAGGCATTCTCAGAAACTTCTTTCGGATGTGTGCCTTGAACTTCCGGAGTTGAACCTTCCTCTTCATAGAGCAGTTATATAATAGTCTTTAAGTATAATCTGCAAGTGGATATGTGGAGAACTTTGAGGACTATGCTGGAAAAGGAAATGTCTTCCCATAGAAAGGAGACGGAAGCATTCTCAGAAGCTTCTCTGTGATGCCGGCATTCAACTCACAGAGTTGAACCTTCCTTTTGATAGAGCAGTTTTCAAACACACTTTGTGGATTGTGCAATTGGTTATTTGGAGAGTTTTGAGGCCTGTACTGGAAAAGGAAATATCTTCAGGTAAAAACTAGACAGAAGCATTCTCAGAAACTTCGTTGTGATGTTTGCATTCAACTCACGGAGTTGAACCCTCTTTTTGATTGCGCAGTTTCAAATCACTGTCTTTGTTGAATCTCCAAGTGGATATTTGGAGCGATTTGCGGCATATTCTGGAAAAGGAAATATCCTCACTTGAAAACTAGATAGAAGAAGTCCCAGAAACTCCTTTGTGACGTCTGCTTTCAACACACAGAGTTGAACCTTCCTTTTCACAGAGCAGTTTGGAAACACTCTTTTTGTAGAATCTGCGAGTGGTTATTCGGAGAGCTTCGAGGCCCATGCTGGAAATGGAAATACCTTCACATAAAAACTAGACGGAAGCGTTCTCAGAAATTTCTCTGGGATGTGTGCATTCAACTCACAGAGTTGATCCTTCCTATTGATAGAGCATTTTTGTAACACTGTTTTAGTAGAATCTGCAAGTGGATTCTTGGGGAGATTTGAGGCCTATGCTGGAAAACGAAATATCTTCACATAGAAACTAGACGGAAGCATTATCAGAAACTTCTCTGTGATGTGTGCATTAAACTCACAGAGTTGAACATTGCTTTTGATGGAGCAGTTTTGAAACACTCTTTTCATAGAATCTGCAAGTGGTTGTTTAGAGCGCTTTGAGGCCTACGCTGCAAATGGAAATATCTTCACATAAAAACTAGACAGAAGCATTCTCAGAAATTCCTTTGTGATGTGTGCATTCAACTCACAGAGATGAAGCTTCCTTTTCACAGGGCACTTTTGAAACACTGTTTTTGTGGGAACTACAAGTGGATATTTGGAGTGATTGCGGCCTCTGGCGGAAAAGCAAATATCATCCAATGAAAACTACACATAGGCATTCTCAGAAACTTCTTTGTGTGTGTGCATTCAACTCACAGAGTTGAAGAGTCCTTTTGGTAGAGCAGTTTTGAAGCACTCTTTTTGTAGAATCTGCGAGTGGTTATTCGGAGAGCTTTGAGGCCCATGCTGGAAAAGGAAATATCTTCACATAAAAACTGGACAGAAGCATTCTCAGAAAAGTCTCTGTGATGTGTGCATTCAACTCACAGAGTTGAGCCTGCCTTTTCATACAGCATTTTTGTAACACTCTTTCAGTATAATCTGCAAGTGGATATTTGGGGCGCTTTGAGGCCTATGCTGGAAAACAAAATATCTTCACATAAAAATTAGACGGAAGCATTATCAGAAACTTCTCTGTGATGTGCGCATTCAACTCACAGGGTTGAACGTGCCTTTTGATACAGCAGTTTTCAAACGCTCGTTTTGTGGCATCTGCATTTCGGAATTTGGAGTGCTTTGAGGCCTATACTGGAAAAGGAAATATCCTCACATAGAAACTAGACAGAAGCATTCTCAGAAACTTCTTTGTGATGTGTGCATTCAACTCACAGGGTTCGACCTTCCTTTTGCTACAACAGTTTTGAAACACTCTTTTTGTAGAATCTGCAAGTGGTTATTTGGAGCGCTTCGAGGCCTATGAGTAAAAGGAAATATCTTCAGAGAAAACTAGCCAGAAGCATTCTCAGAAACTTCTGTGTGATGAGTACATTCCACTCACAGAGTTGAACGTTCCCTTTCACCGAGCAGTTCTGAAACACTCTTTTTGTAGAATCTGCAAGTGGCTACTTAGAGCGCTTTGAGACCTATGCTGGAAAGTGAAATATCTTCACATAAAAACTAGACAGAAGCATTCCCAGAAACTTCTCTGTGAAGTGTGCATTCAATTCACAGAGCTGAATCTTTCTTTTGATAGAGAAGTTTTGAGACACTCTTTCTGTAGAATCTGCAAGTGAATATCTGGAGCGCTTTGAGTCCTAGGCTGGAAAAAAAAGTATCTTCACATAGAAACTAGACAGAAGCATTCTCAAAGACTTCTCTGTGATGTGTGCATTCAAATCACAGAGTTGAAACATCCTTTTGATTTGGCAGTTTTAAAACAATCATTTTGTAGAATCTGCTAGTGGATATTTGCAGTATTTTGAGGCATACGCAGGAAAAGGTAATATCTTCACTTGAAAACTAGACAGAGGCATTCTCAGAAACTTCTTTCGGATGTGTGCCTTGAACTTCCGGAGTTGAACCTTCCTCTTCATAGAGCAGTTATATAATAGTCTTTAAGTATAATCTGCAAGTGGATATGTGGAGAACTTTGAGGACTATGCTGGAAAAGGAAATGTCTTCCCATAGAAAGGAGACGGAAGCATTCTCAGAAGCTTCTCTGTGATGCCGGCATTCAAATCGCAGATTTGAACCTTCCTTGTGATAGAGCAGTTTTCAAACACACTTTGTGGATTCTGCAATTGGTTATTTGGAGAGTTTTGAGGCCTGTACTGGAAAAGGAAATATCTTCAGGTAAAAACTAGACAGAAGCATTCTCAGAAACTTCGTTGTGATGTTTGCATTCAACTCACGGAGTTGAACCCTCTTTTTGATTGCGCAGTTTCAAATCACTGTCTTTGTTGAATCTCCAAGTGGATATTTGGAGCGATTTGGGGCATATTCTGGAAAAGGAAATATCCTCACTTCAAAACTAGATAGAAGAAGTCCCAGAAACTCCTTTGTGACGTCTGCTTTCAACTCACAGAGTTGAACCTTCCTTTTCACAGAGCAGTTTGGAAACACTCTTTTTGTAGAATCTGCGAGTGGTTATTCGGAGAGCTTTGAGGCCCATGCTGGAAATGGAAATACCTTCACCTAAAAACTAGACGGAAGCGTTCTCAGAAATTTCTCTGGGATGTGTACATTGAACTCACAGAGTTGATCCTTCCTATTGATAGAGCATTTTTGTAACACTGTTTTAGTAGAATCTGCAAGTGGATTCTTGGGGAGATTTGAGGCCTATGCTGGAAAACGAAATATCTTCACATAGAAACTAGACGGAAGCATTATCAGAAACTTCTCTGTGATGTGTGCATTAAACTCACAGAGGTGAACATTGCTTTTGATGGAGCAGTTTTGAAACACTCTTTTCGTAGAATCTGCAAGTGGTTGTTTAGAGCGCTTTGAGGCCTACGCTGCAAATGGAAATATCTTCACATAAAAACTAGACAGAAGCATTCTCAGAAATTCCTTTGTGATGTGTGCATTCAACTCACAGAGATGAAGCTTCCTTTTCACAGGGCACTTTTGAAACACTCTTTTTGTGGGAACTACAAGTGGATATTTAGAGTGATTGCGGCCTCTGGCGGAAAAGCAAATATCATCCAATGAAAACTACACATAGGCATTCTCAGAAACTTCTTTGTGTGTGTGCATTCAACTCACAGAGTTGAAGAGTCCTTTTGGTAGAGCAGTTTTGAAGCACTCTTTTTGTAGAATCTGCGAGTGGTTATTCGGAGAGCTTTGAGGCCCATGCTGGAAAAGGAAATATCTTCACATAAAAACTGGACAGAAGCATTCTCAGAAAAGTCTCTGCGATGTGTGCATTCAACTCACAGAGTTGAGCCTGCCTTTTCATACAGCATTTTTGTAACACTCTTTCAGTATAATCTGCAAGTGGATATTTGGGGCGCTTTGAGGCCTATGCTGGAAAACGAAACATCTTCACATGAAAATTAGACGGAAGCATTATCAGAAACTTCTCTGTGATGTGCGCATTCAACTCACAGGGTTGAACGTGCCTTTTGATACAGCAGTTTTCAAACGCTCGTTTTGTGGCATCTGCATTTCGGAATTTGGAGTGCTTTGAGGCCTATACTGGAGAAGGAAATATCCTCACATAGAAACTAGACAGAAGCATTCTCAGAAACTTCTTTGTGATGTGTGCATTCAACTCACAGGGTTCGACCTTCCTTTTGCTACAACAGTTTTGAAACACTCTTTTTGTAGTATCTGCAAGTGGTTATTTGGAGCGCTTCGAGGCCTATGAGTAAAAGGAAATATCTTCAGAGAAAACTAGCCAGAAGCATTCTCAGAAACTTCTGTGTGATGAGTACATTCCACTCACAGAGTTGAACGTTCCCTTTCACAGAGCAGTTCTGAAACACTCTTTTTGTAGGATCTGCAAGTGGCTACTTAGAGCGCTTTGAGACCTATGCTGGAAAGTGAAATATCTTCACATAAAAACTAGACAGAAGCATTCCCAGAAACTTCTCTGTGAAGTGTGCATTCAATTCACAGAGCTGAATCTTTCTTTTGATAGAGAAGTTTTGAGACACTCTTTCTGTAGAATCTGCAAGTGAATATCTGGAGCGCTTTGAGTCCTAGGCTGGAAAAGAAAGTATCTTCACATAGAAACTAGACAGAAGCATTCTCAAAGACTTCTCTGGGATGTGTGCATTCAACTCACAGAGTTGAAACATCCTTTTGATTTGGCAGTTTTAAAACAATCATTTTGTAGAATCTGCTAGTGGATATTTGCAGTATTTTGAGGCATATGCAGGAAAAGGTAATATCTTCACTTGAAAACTAGACAGAGGCATTCTCAGAAACTTCTTTCTCATGTGTGCCTTGAACTTCCGGAGTTGAACCTTCCTCTTCATAGAGCAGTTATATAATAGTCTTTAAGTATAATCTGCAAGTGGATATGTGGAGAACTTTGAGGACTGTGCTGGAAAAGGAAATGTCTTCCCATAGAAAGGAGACGGAAGCATTCTCAGAAGCTTCTCTGTGATGCCGGCATTCAACTCACAGAGTTGAACCTTCCTTTTGATAGAGCAGTTTTCAAACACACTTTGTGGATTCTGCAATTGGTTATTTGGAGAGTTTTGAGGCCTGTACTGGAAAAGGAAATATCTTCAGGTAAAAACTAGACAGAAACACTCTCAGAAACTTCGTTGTGATGTTTGCATTCAACTCACGGAGTTGAACCCTCTTTTTGATTGCGCAGTTTCAAATCACTGTCTTTGTTGAATCTCCAAGTTGATATTTGGAGCGATTTGGGGCATATTCTGGAAAAGGAAATATCCTCACTTAAAAACTAGATAGAAGAAGACCCAGAAACTCCTTTGTGACGTCTGCTTTCGACTCACAGAGTTGAACCTTCCTTTTCACAGAGCAGTTTGGAAACACTCTTTTTGTAGAATCTGCGAGTGGTTATTCGGAGAGCCTCGAGGGCCATGCTGGAAATGGAAATACCTTCACCTAAAAACTAGACGGAAGCGTTCTCAGAAATTTCTCTGGGATGTGTGCATTGAACTCACAGAGTTGATCCTTCCTATTGATAGAGCATTTTTGTAACACTGTTTTAGGAGAATCTGCAAGTGGATTCTTGGGGAGATTTGAGGCCTATGCTGGAAAACGAAATATCTTCACATAGAAACTAGACGGAAGCATTATCCGAAACTTCTCTGTGATGTTTGCATTAAACTCACAGAGTTGAACATTGCTTTTGATGCAGCAGTTTTGAAACACTCTTTTCGTAGAATCTGCAAGTGGTTATTTAGAGCGCTTTGAGGCCTAAGCTGCAAATGGAAATATCTTCACATAAAAACTAGACAGAAGCATTCTCACAAATTCCTTTGTGATGTGTGCATTCAATTCACAGAGATGAAGCTTCCTTTTCACAGGGCACTTTTGAAACACTCTTTTTGTGGGAACTACAAGTGGATATGTGGAGTGATTGCGGCCTCTGGCGGAAAAGCAAATATCATCAAATGAAAACTACACATAGGCATTCTCAGAAACTTCTTTGTGTGTGTGCATTCAACTCACAGAGTTGAAGAGTCCTTTTGGTAGAGCAGTTTTGAAGCACTCTTTTTGTAGAATCTGCGAGTGGTTATTCGGAGAGCTTTGAGGCCCATGCTGGAAAAGGAAATATCTTCACATAAAAACTGGACAGAAGCATTCTCAGAAAAGTCTCTGCGATGTGTGCATTCAACTCACAGAGTTGAGCCTGCCTTTTCATACAGCATTTTTGTAACACTCTTTCAGTATAATCTGCAAGTGGATATTTGGGGCGCTTTGAGGCCTATGCTGGAAAACGAAATGTCTTCACATAAAAATTAGACGGAAGCATTATCAGAAACTTCTCTGTGATGTGCGCATTCAACTCATAGGTTTGAACGTGCCTTTTGATACAGCCGTTTTCAAACGCTCGTTTTGTGGCATCTGCATTTCGGAATTTGGAGTGCTTTGAGGCCTATACTGGAAAAGGAAATATCCTCACATAGAAACTAGACAGAAGCATTCTCAGAAACTTCTTTGTGATGTGTGCATTCAACTCACAGGGTTCGACCTTCCTTTTGCTACAACAGTTTTGAAACACTCTTTTTGTAGAATCTGCAAGTGGTTATTTGGAGCGCTTCGAGGCCTATGAGTAAAAGGAAATATCTTCAGAGAAAACTAGCCAGAAGCATTCTCAGAAACTTCTGTGTGATGAGTACATTCCACTCACAGAGTTGAACGTTCCCTTTCACCGAGCAGTTCTGAAACACTCTTTTTGTAGAATCTGCAAGTGGCTACTTAGAGCGCTTTGAGACCTATGCTGGAAAGTGAAATATCTTCACATAAAAACTAGACAGAAGCATTCCCAGAAACTTCTCTGTGAAGTGTGCATTCAATTCACAGAGCTGAATCTTTCTTTGGATAGAGAAGTTTTGAGACACTCTTTCTGTAGAATCTGCAAGTGAATATCTGGAGCGCTTTGAGTCCTAGGCTGGCAAAGAAAGTATCTTCACATAGAAACTAGACAGAAGCATTCTCAAAGACTTCTCTGTGATGTGTGCCTTCAACTCGCAGAGTTGAAACATCCTTTTGATTTGGCAGTTTTAAAACAATCATTTTGTAGAATCTGCTAGTGGATATTTGCAGTATTTTGAGGCATATGCAGGAAAAGGTAATATCTTCACTTGAAAACTAGACAGAGGCATTCTCAGAAACTTCTTTCGGATGTGTGCCTTGAAATTCCGGAGTTGAACCTTCCTCTTCATAGAGCAGTTATATAATAGTCTTTAAGTATAATCTGCAAGTGGATATGTGGAGAACTTTGAGGACTATGCTGGAAAAGGAAATGTCTTCCCATAGAAAGGAGACGGAAGCATTCTCAGAAGCTTCTCTGTGATGCCGGCATTCAACTCACAGAGTTGAACCTTCCTTTTGATAGAGCAGTTTTCAAACACACTTTGTGGATTGTGCAATTGGTTATTTGGAGAGTTTTGAGGCCTGTACTGCAAAAGGAAATATCTTCAGGTAAAAACTAGACAGAAGCATTCTCAGAAACTTCGTTGTGATGTTTGCATTCAACTCACGGAGTTGAACCCTCTTTTTGATTGCGCAGTTTCAAATCACTGTCTTTGTTGAATCTCCAAGTGGATATTTGGAGCGATTTGGGGCATATTCTGGAAAAGGAAATATCCTCACTTGAAAACTAGATAGAAGAAGTCCCAGAAACTCCTTTGTGACGTCTGCTTTCAACACACAGAGTTGAACCTTCCTTTTCACAGAGCAGTTTGGAAACACTCTTTTTGTAGAATCTGCGAGTGGTTATTCGGAGAGCTTCGAGGCCCATGCTGGAAATGGAAATACCTTCACATAAAAACTAGACGGAAGCGTTCTCAGAAATTTCTCTGTGATGTGTGCATTGAACTCACAGAGTTGATCCTTCCTATTGATAGAGCATTTTTGTAACACTGTTTTAGAAGGATCTGCAAGTGGATTCTTGGGGAGATTTGAGGCCTATGCTGGAAAACGAAATATCTTCACATAGAAACTAGACGGAAGCATTATCAGAAACTTCTCTGTGATGTGTGCATTAAACTCACAGAGTTGAACATTGCTTTTGATGGAACAGTTTTGAAACACTCTTTTCGTAGAATCTGCAAGTGGTTGTTTAGAGCGCTTTGAGGCCTATGCTGCAAATGGAAATATCTTCACATAAAAACTAGACAGAAGCATTCTCAGAAATTCCTTTGGGATGTGTGCATTCAAATCACAGAGATGAAGCTTCCTTTTCACAGGGCACTTTTGAAACACTCTTTTTGTGGGAACTACAAGTGGATATTTGGAGTGATTGCGGCCTCTGGCGGAAAAGCAAATATCATCCAATGAAAACTACACATAGGCATTCTCAGAAACTTCTTTGTGTGTGTGCATTCAACTCACAGAGTTGAAGAGTCCTTTTGGTAGAGCAGTTTTGAAGCACTCTTTTTGTAGAATCTGCGAGTGGTTATTCGGAGAGCTTTGAGGCCCATGCTGGAAAAGGAAATATCTTCACATAAAAACTGGACAGAAGCATTCTCAGAAAAGTCTCTGCGATGTGTGCATTCAACTCACAGAGTTGAGCCTGCCTTTTCATACAGCATTTTTGTAACACTCTTTCAGTATAATCTGCAAGTGGATATTTGGGGCGCTTTGAGGCCTATGCTGGAAAACGAAACATCTTCACATGAAAATTAGACGGAAGCATTATCAGAAACTTCTCTGTGATGTGCGCATTCAACTCACAGGGTTGAACGTGCCTTTTGATACAGCAGTTTTCAAACGCTCGTTTTGTGGCATCTGCATTTCGGAATTTGGAGTGCTTTGAGGCCTATACTGGAAAAGGAAATATCCTCACATAGAAACTAGACAGAAGCATTCTCAGAAACTTCTTTGTGATGTGTGCATTCAACTCACAGGGTTCGACCTTCCTTTTGCTACAACAGATTTGAAACACTCTTTTTGTAGTATCTGCAAGTGGTTATTTGGAGCGCTTCGAGGCCTATGAGTAAAAGGAAATATCTTCAGAGAAAACTAGCCAGAAGCATTCTCAGAAACTTCTGTGTGATGAGTACATTCCACTCACAGAGTTGAACGTTCCCTTTCACAGAGCAGTTCTGAAACACTCTTTTTGTAGGATCTGCAAGTGGCTACTTAGAGCGCTTTGAGACCTATGCTGGAAAGTGAAATATCTTCACATAAAAACTAGACAGAAGCATTCCCAGAAACTTCTCTGTGAAGTGTGCATTCAATTCACAGAGCTGAATCTTTCTTTTGATAGAGAAGTTTTGAGACACTCTTTCTGTAGAATCTGCAAGTGAATATCTGGAGCGCTTTGAGTCCTAGGCTGGAAAAGAAAGTATCTTCACATAGAAACTAGACAGAAGCATTCTCAAAGACTTCTCTGGGATGTGTGCATTCAACTCACAGAGTTGAAACATCCTTTTGATTTGGCAGTTTTAAAACAATCATTTTGTAGAATCTGCTAGTGGATATTTGCAGTATTTTGAGGCATATGCAGGAAAAGGTAATATCTTCACTTGAAAACTAGACAGAGGCATTCTCAGAAACTTCTTTCTCATGTGTGCCTTGAACTTCCGGAGTTGAACCTTCCTCTTCATAGAGCAGTTATATAATAGTCTTTAAGTATAATCTGCAAGTGGATATGTGGAGAACTTTGAGGACTGTGCTGGAAAAGGAAATGTCTTCCCATAGAAAGGAGACGGAAGCATTCTCAGAAGCTTCTCTGTGATGCCGGCATTCAACTCACAGAGTTGAACCTTCCTTTTGATAGAGCAGTTTTCAAACACACTTTGTGGATTCTGCAATTGGTTATTTGGAGAGTTTTGCGGCCTGTACTGGAAAAGGAAATATCTTCAGGTAAAAACTAGACAGAAACACTCTCAGAAACTTCGTTGTGATGTTTGCATTCAACTCACGGAGTTGAACCCTCTTTTTGATTGCGCAGTTTCAAATCACTGTCTTTGTTGAATCTCCAAGTGGATATTTGGAGCGATTTGGGGCATATTCTGGAAAAGGAAATATCCTCACTTAAAAACTAGATAGAAGAAGTCCCAGAAACTCCTTTGTGACGTCTGCTTTCAACTCACAGAGTTGAACCTTCCTTTTCACAGAGCAGTTTGGAAACACTCTTTTTGTAGAATCTGCGAGTGGTTATTCGGAGAGCCTCGAGGGCCATGCTGGAAATGGAAATACCTTCACCTAAAAACTAGACGGAAGCGTTCTCAGAAATTTCTCTGGGATGTGTGCATTGAACTCACAGAGTTGATCCTTCCTATTGATAGAGCATTTTTGTAACACTGTTTTAGTAGAATCTGCAAGTGGATTCTTGGGGAGATTTGAGGCCTATGCTGGAAAACGAAATATCTTCACATAGAAACTAGACGGAAGCATTATCCGAAACTTCTCTGTGATGTTTGCATTAAACTCACAGAGTTGAACATTGCTTTTGATGCAGCAGTTTTGAAACACTCTTTTCGTAGAATCTGCAAGTGGTTATTTAGAGCGCTTTGAGGCCTAAGCTGCAAATGGAAATATCTTCACATAAAAACTAGACAGAAGCATTCTCACAAATTCCTTTGTGATGTGTGCATTCAATTCACAGAGATGAAGCTTCCTTTTCACAGGGCACTTTTGAAACACTCTTTTTGTGGGAACTACAAGTGGATATGTGGAGTGATTGCGGCCTCTGGCGGAAAAGCAAATATCATCAAATGAAAACTACACATAGGCATTCTCAGAAACTTCTTTGTGTGTGTGCATTCAACTCACAGAGTTGAAGAGTCCTTTTGGTAGAGCAGTTTTGAAGCACTCTTTTTGTAGAATCTGCGAGTGGTTATTCGGAGAGCTTTGAGGCCCATGCTGGAAAAGGAAATATCTTCACATAAAAACTGGACAGAAGCATTCTCAGAAAAGTCTCTGCGATGTGTGCATTCAACTCACAGAGTTGAGCCTGCCTTTTCATACAGCATTTTTGTAACACTCTTTCAGTATAATCTGCAAGTGGATATTTGGGGCGCTTTGAGGCCTATGCTGGAAAACGAAATGTCTTCACATAAAAATTAGACGGAAGCATTATCAGAAACTTCTCTGTGATGTGCGCATTCAACTCATAGGTTTGAACGTGCCTTTTGATACAGCCGTTTTCAAACGCTCGTTTTGTGGCATCTGCATTTCGGAATTTGGAGTGCTTTGAGGCCTATACTGGAAAAGGAAATATCCTCACATAGAAACTAGACAGAAGCATTCTCAGAAACTTCTTTGTGATGTGTGCATTCAACTCACAGGGTTCGACCTTCCTTTTGCTACAACAGTTTTGAAACACTCTTTTTGTAGAATCTGCAAGTGGTTATTTGGAGCGCTTCGAGGCCTATGAGTAAAAGGAAATATCTTCAGAGAAAACTAGCCAGAAGCATTCTCAGAAACTTCTGTGTGATGAGTACATTCCACTCACAGAGTTGAACGTTCCCTTTCACCGAGCAGTTCTGAAACACTCTTTTTGTAGAATCTGCAAGTGGCTACTTAGAGCGCTTTGAGACCTATGCTGGAAAGTGAAATATCTTCACATAAAAACTAGACAGAAGCATTCCCAGAAACTTCTCTGTGAAGTGTGCATTCAATTCACAGAGCTGAATCTTTCTTTTGATAGAGAAGTTTTGAGACACTCTTTCTGTAGAATCTGCAAGTGAATATCTGGAGCGCTTTGAGTCCTAGGCTGGCAAAGAAAGTATCTTCACATAGAAACTAGACAGAAGCATTCTCAAAGACTTCTCTGTGATGTGTGCCTTCAACTCACAGAGTTGAAACATCCTTTTGATTTGGCAGTTTTAAAACAGTCATTTTGTAGAATCTGCTAGTGGATATTTGCAGTATTTTGAGGCATATGCAGGAAAAGGTAATATCTTCACTTGAAAACTAGACAGAGGCATTCTCAGAAACTTCTTTCGGATGTGTGCCTTGAAATTCCGGAGTTGAACCTTCCTCTTCATAGAGCAGTTATATAATAGTCTTTAAGTATAATCTGCAAGTGGATATGTGGAGAACTTTGAGGACTATGCTGGAAAAGGAAATGTCTTCCCATAGAAAGGAGACGGAAGCATTCTCAGAAGCTTCTCTGTGATGCCGGCATTCAACTCACAGAGTTGAACCTTCCTTTTGATAGAGCAGTTTTCAAACACACTTTGTGGATTGTGCAATTGGTTATTTGGAGAGTTTTGAGGCCTGTACTGCAAAAGGAAATATCTTCAGGTAAAAACTAGACAGAAGCATTCTCAGAAACTTCGTTGTGATGTTTGCATTCAACTCACGGAGTTGAACCCTCTTTTTGATTGCGCAGTTTCAAATCACTGTCTTTGTTCAATCTCCAAGTGGATATTTGGAGCGATTTGGGGCATATTCTGGAAAAGGAAATATCCTCACTTGAAAACTAGATAGAAGAAGTCCCAGAAACTCCTTTGTGACGTCTGCTTTCAACACACAGAGTTGAACCTTCCTTTTCACAGAGCAGTTTGGAAACACTCTTTTTGTAGAATCTGCGAGTGGTTATTCGGAGAGCTTCGAGGCCCATGCTGGAAATGGAAATACCTTCACATAAAAACTAGACGGAAGCGTTCTCAGAAATTTCTCTGGGATGTGTGCATTGAACTCACAGAGTTGATCCTTCCTATTGATAGAGCATTTTTGTAACACTGTTTTAGTAGAATCTGCAAGTGGATTGTTGGGGAGATTTGAGGCCTATGCTGGAAAACGAAATATCTTCACATAGAAACTAGACGGAAGCATTATCAGAAACTTCTCTGTGATGTGTGCATTAAACTCACAGAGTTGAACATTGCTTTTGATGGAACAGTTTTGAAACACTCTTTTCGTAGAATCTGCAAGTGGTTGTTTAGAGCGCTTTGAGGCCTATGCTGCAAATGGAAATATCTTCACATAAAAACTAGACAGAAGCATTCTCAGAAATTCCTTTGGGATGTGTGCATTCAAATCACAGAGATGAAGCTTCCTTTTCACAGGGCACTTTTGAAACACTCTTTTTGTGGGAACTACAAGTGGATATTTGGAGTGATTGCGGCCTCTGGCGGAAAAGCAAATATCATCCAATGAAAACTACACATAGGCATTCTCAGAAACTTCTTTGTGTGTGTGCATTCAACTCACAGAGTTGAAGAGTCCTTTTGGTAGAGCAGTTTTGAAGCACTCTTTTTGTAGAATCTGCGAGTGGTTATTCGGAGAGCTTTGAGGCCCATGCTGGAAAAGGAAATATCTTCACATAAAAACTGGACAGAAGCATTCTCAGAAAAGTCTCTGTGATGTGTGCATTCAACTCACAGAGTTGAGCCTGCCTTTTCATACAGCATTTTTGTAACACTCTTTCAGTATAATCTGCAAGTGGATATTTGGGGCGCTTTGAGGCCTATGCTGGAAAACGAAATATCTTCACATAAAAATTAGACGGAAGCATTATCAGAAACTTCTCTGTGATGTGCGCATTCAACTCACAGGGTTGAACGTGCCTTTTGATACAGCAGTTTTCAAACGCTCGTTTTGTGGCATCTGCATTTCGGAATTTGGAGTGCTTTGAGGCCTATACTGGAAAAGGAAATATCCTCACATAGAAACTAGACAGAAGCATTCTCAGAAACTTCTTTGTGATGTGTGCATTCAACTCACAGGGTTCGACCTTCCTTTTGCTACAACAGTTTTGAAACACTCTTTTTGTAGAATCTCCAAGTGGTTATTTGGAGCGCTTCGAGGCCTATGAGTAAAAGGAAATATCTTCAGAGAAAACTAGCCAGAAGCATTCTCAGAAACTTCTGTGTGATGAGTACATTCCACTCACAGAGTTGAACGTTCCCTTTCACCGAGCAGTTCTGAAACACTCTTTTTGTAGAATCTGCAAGTGGCTACTTAGAGCGCTTTGAGACCTATGCTGGAAAGTGAAATATCTTCACATAAAAACTAGACAGAAGCATTCCCAGAAACTTCTCTGTGAAGTGTGCATTCAATTCACAGAGCTGAATCTTTCTTTTGATAGAGAAGTTTTGAGACACTCTTTCTGTAGAATCTGCAAGTGAATATCTGGAGCGCTTTGAGTCCTAGGCTGGCAA
Source organism: Pongo pygmaeus (assembly GCF_028885625.2). Classification (NCBI taxonomy): domain Eukaryota; kingdom Metazoa; phylum Chordata; class Mammalia; order Primates; family Hominidae; genus Pongo; species Pongo pygmaeus. Next base: position 39,976,299 of record NC_072391.2, on the reverse strand, counting down.
AGAAAGTATCTTCACATAGAAACTAGACAGAAGCATTCTCAAAGACTTCTCTGTGATGTGTGCCTTCAACTCACAGAGTTGAAACATCCTTTTGATTTGGCAGTTTTAAAACAATCATTTTGTAGAATCTGCTAGTGGATATTTGCAGTATTTTGAAGCATATGCAGGAAAAGGTAATATCTTCACTTGAAAACTAGACAGAGGCATTCTCAGAAACTTCTTTCGGATGTGTGCCTTGAACTTCCGGAGTTGAACCTTCCTCTTCATAGAGCAGTTATATAATAGTCTTTAAGTATAATCTGCAAGTGGATATGTGGAGAACTTTGAGGACTATGCTGGAAAAGGAAATGTCTTCCCATAGAAAGGAGACGGAAGCATTCTCAGAAGCTTCTCTGTGATGCCGGCATTCAACTCACAGAGTTGAACCTTCCTTTTGATAGAGCAGTTTTCAAACACACTTTGTGGATTGTGCAATTGGTTATTTGGAGAGTTTTGAGGCCTGTACTGGAAAAGGAAATATCTTCAGGTAAAAACTAGACAGAAGCATTCTCAGAAACTTCGTTGTGATGTTTGCATTCAACTCACGGAGTTGAACCCTCTTTTTGATTGCGCAGTTTCAAATCACTGTCTTTGTTGAATCTCCAAGTGGATATTTGGAGCGATTTGGGGCATATTCTGGAAAAGGAAATATCCTCACTTGAAAACTAGATAGAAGAAGTCCCAGAAACTCCTTTGTGACGTCTGCTTTCAACACACAGAGTTGAACCTTCCTTTTCACAGAGCAGTTTGGAAACACTCTTTTTGTAGAATCTGCGAGTGGTTATTCGGAGAGCTTCGAGGCCCATGCTGGAAATGGAAATACCTTCACATAAAAACTAGACGGAAGCGTTCTCAGAAATTTCTCTGTGATGTGTGCATTGAACTCACAGAGTTGATCCTTCCTATTGATAGAGCATTTTTGTAACACTGTTTTAGAAGAATCTGCAAGTGGATTCTTGGGGAGATTTGAGGCCTATGCTGGAAAACGAAATATCTTCACATAGAAACTAGACGGAAGCATTATCAGAAACTTCTCTGTGATGTGTGCATTAAACTCACAGAGTTGAACATTGCTTTTGATGGAGCAGTTTTGAAACACTCTTTTCGTAGAATCTGCAAGTGGTTGTTTAGAGCGCTTTGAGGCCTCTGCTGCAAATGGAAATATCTTCACATAAAAACTAGACAGAAGCATTCTCAGAAATTCCTTTGGGATGTGTGCATTCAACTCACAGAGATGAAGCTTCCTTTTCACAGGGCACTTTTGAAACACTCTTTTTGTGGGAACTACAAGTGGATATTTGGAGTGATTGCGGCCTCTGGCGGAAAAGCAAATATCATCCAATGAAAACTACACATAGGCATTCTCAGAAACTTCTTTGTGTGTGTGCATTCAACTCACAGAGTTGAAGAGTCCTTTTGGTAGAGCAGTTTTGAAGCACTCTTTTTGTAGAATCTGCGAGTGGTTATTCGGAGAGCTTTGAGGCCCATGCTGGAAAAGGAAATATCTTCACATAAAAACTGGACAGAAGCATTCTCAGAAAAGTCTCTGTGATGTGTGCATTCAACTCACAGAGTTGAGCCTGCCTTTTCATACAGCATTTTTGTAACACTCTTTCAGTATAATCTGCAAGTGGATATTTGGGGCGCTTTGAGGCCTATGCTGGAAAACGAAATATCTTCACATAAAAATTAGACGGAAGCATTATCAGAAACTTCTCTGTGATGTGCGCATTCAACTCACAGGGTTGAACGTGCCTTTTGATACAGCAGTTTTCAAACGCTCGTTTTGTGGCATCTGCATTTCGGAATTTGGAGTGCTTTGAGGCCTATACTGGAAAAGGAAATATCCTCACATAGAAACTAGACAGAAGCATTCTCAGAAACTTCTTTGTGATGTGTGCATTCAACTCACAGGGTTCGACCTTCCTTTTGCTACAACAGTTTTGAAACACTCTTTTTGTAGAATCTGCAAGTGGTTATTTGGAGCGCTTCGAGGCCTATGAGTAAAAGGAAATATCTTCAGAGAAAACTAGCCAGAAGCATTCTCAGAAACTTCTGTGTGATGAGTACATTCCACTCACAGAGTTGAACGTTCCCTTTCACCGAGCAGTTCTGAAACACTCTTTTTGTAGAATCTGCAAGTGGCTACTTAGAGCGCTTTGAGACCTATGCTGGAAAGTGAAATATCTTCACATAAAAACTAGACAGAAGCATTCCCAGAAACTTCTCTGTGAAGTGTGCATTCAATTCACAGAGCTGAATCTTTCTTTTGATAGAGAAGTTTTGAGACACTCTTTCTGTAGAATCTGCAAGTGAATATCTGGAGCGCTTTGAGTCCTAGGCTGGCAAAGAAAGTATCTTCACATAGAAACTAGACAGAAGCATTCTCAAAGACTTCTCTGTGATGTGTGCCTTCAACTCACAGAGTTGAAACATCCTTTTGATTTGGCAGTTTTAAAACAGTCATTTTGTAGAATCTGCTAGTGGATATTTGCAGTATTTTGAGGCATATGCAGGAAAAGGTAATATCTTCACTTGAAAACTAGACAGAGGCATTCTCAGAAACTTCTTTCGGATGTGTGCCTTGAACTTCCGGAGTTGAACCTTCCTCTTCATAGAGCAGTTATATAATAGTCTTTAAGTATAATCTGCAAGTGGATATGTGGAGAACTTTGAGGACTATGCTGGAAAAGGAAATGTCTTCCCATAGAAAGGAGACGGAAGCATTCTCAGAAGCTTCTCTGTGATGCCGGCATTCAACTCACAGAGTTGAACCTTCCTTTTGATAGAGCAGTTTTCAAACACACTTTGTGGATTGTGCAATTGGTTATTTGGAGAGTTTTGAGGCCTGTACTGGAAAAGGAAATATCTTCAGGTAAAAACTAGACAGAAGCATTCTCAGAAACTTCGTTGTGATGTTTGCATTCAACTCACGGAGTTGAACCCTCTTTTTGATTGCGCAGTTTCAAATCACTGTCTTTGTTGAATCTCCAAGTGGATATTTGGAGCGATTTGGGGCATATTCTGGAAAAGGAAATATCCTCACTTGAAAACTAGATAGAAGAAGTCCCAGAAACTCCTTTGTGACGTCTGCTTTCAACACACAGAGTTGAACCTTCCTTTTCACAGAGCAGTTTGGAAACACTCTTTTTGTAGAATCTGCGAGTGGTTATTCGGAGAGCTTCGAGGCCCATGCTGGAAATGGAAATACCTTCACATAAAAACTAGACGGAAGCGTTCTCAGAAATTTCTCTGGGATGTGTGCATTGAACTCACAGAGTTGATCCTTCCTATTGATAGAGCATTTTTGTAACACTGTTTTAGTAGAATCTGCAAGTGGATTGTTGGGGAGATTTGAGGCCTATGCTGGAAAACGAAATATCTTCACATAGAAACTAGACGGAAGCATTATCAGAAACTTCTGTGTGATGTGTGCATTAAACTCACAGAGTTGAACATTGCTTTTGATGGAGCAGTTTTGAAACACTCTTTTCGTAGAATCTGCAAGTGGTTGTTTAGAGAGCTTTGAGGCCTACGCTGCAAATGGAAATATCTTCACATAAAAACTAGACAGAAGCATTCTCAGAAATTCCTTTGTGATGTGTGCATTCAACTCACAGAGATGAAGCTTCCTTTTCACAGGGCACTTTTGAAACACTCTTTTTGTGGGAACTACAAGTGGATATTTGGAGTGATTGCGGCCTCTGGCGGAAAAGCAAATATCATCCAATGAAAACTACACATAGGCATTCTCAGAAACTTCTTTGTGTGTGTGCATTCAACTCACAGAGTTGAAGAGTCCTTTTGGTAGAGCAGTTTTGAAGCACTGTTTTTGTAGAATCTGCGAGTGGTTATTCGGAGAGCTTTGAGGCCCATGCTGGTAAAGGAAATATCTTCACATAAAAACTGGACAGAAGCATTCTCAAAAAAGTCTCTGCGATGTGTGCATTCAACTCACAGAGTTGAGCCTGCCTTTTCATACAGCATTTTTGTAACACTCTTTCAGTATAATCTGCAAGTGGATATTTGGGGCGCTTTGAGGCCTATGCTGGAAAACGAAATATCTTCACATAAAAATTAGACGGAAGCATTATCAGAAACTTCTCTGTGATGTGCGCATTCAACTCACAGGGTTGAACGTGCCTTTTGATACAGCCGTTTTCAAACGCTCGTTTTGTGGCATCTGCATTTCGGAATTTGGAGTGCTTTGAGGCCTATACTGGAAAAGGAAATATCCTCACATAGAAACTAGACAGAAGCATTCTCAGAAACTTCTTTGTGATGTGTGCATTCAACTCACAGGGTTCGACCTTCCTTTTGCTACAACAGTTTTGAAACACTCTTTTTGTAGAATCTGCAAGTGGTTATTTGGAGCGCTTCGAGGCCTATGAGTAAAAGGAAATATCTTCAGAGAAAACTAGCCAGAAGCATTCTCAGAAACTTCTGTGTGATGAGTACATTCCACTCACAGAGTTGAACGTTCCCTTTCACCGAGCAGTTCTGAAACACTCTTTTTGTAGAATCTGCAAGTGGCTACTTAGAGCGCTTTGAGACCTATGCTGGAAAGTGAAATATCTTCACATAAAAACTAGACAGAAGCATTCCCAGAAACTTCTCTGTGAAGTGTGCATTCAATTCACAGAGCTGAATCTTTCTTTTGATAGAGAAGTTTTGAGACACTCTTTCTGTAGAATCTGCAAGTGAATATCTGGAGCGCTTTGAGTCCTAGGCTGGCAAAGAAAGTATCTTCACATAGAAACTAGACAGAAGCATTCTCAAAGACTTCTCTGTGATGTGTGCCTTCAACTCACAGAGTTGAAACATCCTTTTGATTTGGCAGTTTTAAAACAATCATTTTGTAGAATCTGCTAGTGGATATTTGCAGTATTTTGAAGCATATGCAGGAAAAGGTAATATCTTCACTTGAAAACTAGACACAGGCATTCTCAGAAACATCTTTCGGATGTGTGCCTTGAACTTCCGGAGTTGAACCTTCCTCTTCATAGAGCAGTTATATAATAGTCTTTAAGTATAATCTGCAAGTGGATATGTGGAGAACTTTGAGGACTATGCTGGAAAAGGAAATGTCTTCCCATAGAAAGGAGACGGAAGCATTCTCAGAAGCTTCTCTGTGATGCCGGCATTCAACTCACAGAGTTGAACCTTCCTTTTGATAGAGCAGTTTTCAAACACACTTTGTGGATTGTGCAATTGGTTATTTGGAGAGTTTTGAGGCCTGTACTGGAAAAGGAAATATCTTCAGGTAAAAACTAGACAGAAGCATTCTCAGAAACTTCGTTGTGATGTTTGCATTCAACTCACGGAGTTGAACCCTCTTTTTGATTGCGCAGTTTCAAATCACTGTCTTTGTTGAATCTCCAAGTGGATATTTGGAGCGATTTGGGGCATATTCTGGAAAAGGAAATATCCTCACTTGAAAACTAGATAGAAGAAGTCCCAGAAACTCCTTTGTGACGTCTGCTTTCAACACACAGAGTTGAACCTTCCTTTTCACAGAGCAGTTTGGAAACACTCTTTTTGTAGAATCTGCGAGTGGTTATTCGGAGAGCTTCGAGGCCCATGCTGGAAATGGAAATACCTTCACATAAAAACTAGACGGAAGCGTTCTCAGAAATTTCTCTGTGATGTGTGCATTGAACTCACAGAGTTGATCCTTCCTATTGATAGAGCATTTTTGTAACACTGTTTTAGAAGAATCTGCAAGTGGATTCTTGGGGAGATTTGAGGCCTATGCTGGAAAACGAAATATCTTCACATAGAAACTAGACGGAAGCATTATCAGAAACTTCTCTGTGATGTGTGCATTAAACTCACAGAGTTGAACATTGCTTTTGATGGAGCAGTTTTGAAACACTCTTTTCGTAAAATCTGCAAGTGGTTGTTTAGAGCGCTTTGAGGCCTCTGCTGCAAATGGAAATATCTTCACATAAAAACTAGACAGAAGCATTCTCAGAAATTCCTTTGGGATGTGTGCATTCAACTCACAGAGATGAAGCTTCCTTTTCACAGGGCACTTTTGAAACACTCTTTTTGTGGGAACTACAAGTGGATATTTGGAGTGATTGCGGCCTCTGGCGGAAAAGCAAATATCATCCAATGAAAACTACACATAGGCATTCTCAGAAACTTCTTTGTGTGTGTGCATTCAACTCACAGAGTTGAAGAGTCCTTTTGGTAGAGCAGTTTTGAAGCACTCTTTTTGTAGAATCTGCGAGTGGTTATTCGGAGAGCTTTGAGGCCCATGCTGGAAAAGGAAATATCTTCACATAAAAACTGGACAGAAGCATTCTCAGAAAAGTCTCTGTGATGTGTGCATTCAACTCACAGAGTTGAGCCTGCCTTTTCATACAGCATTTTTGTAACACTCTTTCAGTATAATCTGCAAGTGGATATTTGGGGCGCTTTGAGGCCTATGCTGGAAAACGAAATATCTTCACATAAAAATTAGACGGAAGCATTATCAGAAACTTCTCTGTGATGTGCGCATTCAACTCACAGGGTTGAACGTGCCTTTTGATACAGCAGTTTTCAAACGCTCGTTTTGTGGCATCTGCATTTCGGAATTTGGAGTGCTTTGAGGCCTATACTGGAAAAGGAAATATCCTCACATAGAAACTAGACAGAAGCATTCTCAGAAACTTCTTTGTGATGTGTGCATTCAACTCACAGGGTTCGACCTTCCTTTTGCTACAACAGTTTTGAAACACTCTTTTTGTAGAATCTGCAAGTGGTTATTTGGAGCGCTTCGAGGCCTATGAGTAAAAGGAAATATCTTCAGAGAAAACTAGCCAGAAGCATTCTCAGAAACTTCTGTGTGATGAGTACATTCCACTCACAGAGTTGAACGTTCCCTTTCACCGAGCAGTTCTGAAACACTCTTTTTGTAGAATCTGCAAGTGGCTACTTAGAGCGCTTTGAGACCTATGCTGGAAAGTGAAATATCTTCACATAAAAACTAGACAGAAGCATTCCCAGAAACTTCTCTGTGAAGTGTGCATTCAATTCACAGAGCTGAATCTTTCTTTTGATAGAGAAGTTTTGAGACACTCTTTCTGTAGAATCTGCAAGTGAATATCTGGAGCGCTTTGAGTCCTAGGCTGGCAAAGAAAGTATCTTCACATAGAAACTAGACAGAAGCATTCTCAAAGACTTCTCTGTGATGTGTGCCTTCAACTCACAGAGTTGAAACATCCTTTTGATTTGGCAGTTTTAAAACAGTCATTTTGTAGAATCTGCTAGTGGATATTTGCAGTATTTTGAGGCATATGCAGGAAAAGGTAATATCTTCACTTGAAAACTAGACAGAGGCATTCTCAGAAACTTCTTTCGGATGTGTGCCTTGAACTTCCGGAGTTGAACCTTCCTCTTCATAGAGCAGTTATATAATAGTCTTTAAGTATAATCTGCAAGTGGATATGTGGAGAACTTTGAGGACTATGCTGGAAAAGGAAATGTCTTCCCATAGAAAGGAGACGGAAGCATTCTCAGAAGCTTCTCTGTGATGCCGGCATTCAACTCACAGAGTTGAACCTTCCTTTTGATAGAGCAGTTTTCAAACACACTTTGTGGATTGTGCAATTGGTTATTTGGAGAGTTTTGAGGCCTGTACTGGAAAAGGAAATATCTTCAGGTAAAAACTAGACAGAAGCATTCTCAGAAACTTCGTTGTGATGTTTGCATTCAACTCACGGAGTTGAACCCTCTTTTTGATTGCGCAGTTTCAAATCACTGTCTTTGTTGAATCTCCAAGTGGATATTTGGAGCGATTTGGGGCATATTCTGGAAAAGGAAATATCCTCACTTGAAAACTAGATAGAAGAAGTCCCAGAAACTCCTTTGTGACGTCTGCTTTCAACACACAGAGTTGAACCTTCCTTTTCACAGAGCAGTTTGGAAACACTCTTTTTGTAGAATCTGCGAGTGGTTATTCGGAGAGCTTCGAGGCCCATGCTGGAAATGGAAATACCTTCACATAAAAACTAGACGGAAGCGTTCTCAGAAATTTCTCTGGGATGTGTGCATTGAACTCACAGAGTTGATCCTTCCTATTGATAGAGCATTTTTGTAACACTGTTTTAGTAGAATCTGCAAGTGGATTGTTGGGGAGATTTGAGGCCTATGCTGGAAAACGAAATATCTTCACATAGAAACTAGACGGAAGCATTATCAGAAACTTCTGTGTGATGTGTGCATTAAACTCACAGAGTTGAACATTGCTTTTGATGGAGCAGTTTTGAAACACTCTTTTCGTAGAATCTGCAAGTGGTTGTTTAGAGCGCTTTGAGGCCTACGCTGCAAATGGAAATATCTTCACATAAAAACTAGACAGAAGCATTCTCAGAAATTCCTTTGTGATGTGTGCATTCAACTCACAGAGATGAAGCTTCCTTTTCACAGGGCACTTTTGAAACACTCTTTTTGTGGGAACTACAAGTGGATATTTGGAGTGATTGCGGCCTCTGGCGGAAAAGCAAATATCATCCAATGAAAACTACACATAGGCATTCTCAGAAACTTCTTTGTGTGTGTGCATTCAACTCACAGAGTTGAAGAGTCCTTTTGGTAGAGCAGTTTTGAAGCACTGTTTTTGTAGAATCTGCGAGTGGTTATTCGGAGAGCTTTGAGGCCCATGCTGGTAAAGGAAATATCTTCACATAAAAACTGGACAGAAGCATTCTCAGAAAAGTCTCTGCGATGTGTGCATTCAACTCACAGGGTTGAGCCTGCCTTTTCATACAGCATTTTTGTAACACTCTTTCAGTATAATCTGCAAGTGGATATTTGGGGCGCTTTGAGGCCTATGCTGGAAAACGAAATATCTTCACATAAAAATTAGACGGAAGCATTATCAGAAACTTCTCTGTGATGTGCGCATTCAACTCACAGGGTTGAACGTGCCTTTTGATACAGCCGTTTTCAAACGCTCGTTTTGTGGCATCTGCATTTCGGAATTTGGAGTGCTTTGAGGCCTATACTGGAAAAGGAAATATCCTCACATAGAAACTAGACAGAAGCATTCTCAGAAACTTCTTTGTGATGTGTGCATTCAACTCACAGGGTTCGACCTTCCTTTTGCTACAACAGTTTTGAAACACTCTTTTTGTAGAATCTGCAAGTGGTTATTTGGAGCGCTTCGAGGCCTATGAGTAAAAGGAAATATCTTCAGAGAAAACTAGCCAGAAGCATTCTCAGAAACTTCTGTGTGATGAGTACATTCCACTCACAGAGTTGAACGTTCCCTTTCACCGAGCAGTTCTGAAACACTCTTTTTGTAGAATCTGCAAGTGGCTACTTAGAGCGCTTTGAGACCTATGCTGGAAAGTGAAATATCTTCACATAAAAACTAGACAGAAGCATTCCCAGAAACTTCTCTGTGAAGTGTGCATTCAATTCACAGAGCTGAATCTTTCTTTTGATAGAGAAGTTTTGAGACACTCTTTCTGTAGAATCTGCAAGTGAATATCTGGAGCGCTTTGAGTCCTAGGCTGGCAAAGAAAGTATCTTCACATAGAAACTAGACAGAAGCATTCTCAAAGACTTCTCTGTGATGTGTGCCTTCAACTCACAGAGTTGAAACATCCTTTTGATTTGGCAGTTTTAAAACAATCATTTTGTAGAATCTGCTAGTGGATATTTGCAGTATTTTGAAGCATATGCAGGAAAAGGTAATATCTTCACTTGAAAACTAGACAGAGGCATTCTCAGAAACTTCTTTCGGATGTGTGCCTTGAACTTCCGGAGTTGAACCTTCCTCTTCATAGAGCAGTTATATAATAGTCTTTAAGTATAATCTGCAAGTGGATATGTGGAGAACTTTGAGGACTATGCTGGAAAAGGAAATGTCTTCCCATAGAAAGGAGACGGAAGCATTCTCAGAAGCTTCTCTGTGATGCCGGCATTCAACTCGCAGATTTGAACCTTCCTTTTGATAGAGCAGTTTTCAAACACACTTTGTGGATTGTGCAATTGGTTATTTGGAGAGTTTTGAGGCCTGTACTGGAAAAGGAAATATCTTCAGGTAAAAACTAGACAGAAGCATTCTCAGAAACTTCGTTGTGATGTTTGCATTCAACTGACGGGGTTGAACCCTCTTTTTGATTGCGCAGTTTCAAATCACTGTCTTTGTTGAATCTCCAAGTGGATATTTGGAGCGATTTGGGGCATATTCTGGAAAAGGAAATATCCTCACTTGAAAACTAGATAGAAGAAGTCCCAGAAACTCCTTTGTGACGTCTGCTTTCAACACACAGAGTTGAACCTTCCTTTTCACAGAGCAGTTTGGAAACACTCTTTTTGTAGAATCTGCGAGTGGTTATTCGGAGAGCTTCGAGGCCCATGCTGGAAATGGAAATACCTTCACATAAAAACTAGACGGAAGCGTTCTCAGAAATTTCTCTGTGATGTGTGCATTGAACTCACAGAGTTGATCCTTCCTATTGATAGAGCATTTTTGTAACACTGTTTTAGAAGAATCTGCAAGTGGATTCTTGGGGAGATTTGAGGCCTATGCTGGAAAACGAAATATCTTCACATAGAAACTAGACGGAAGCATTATCAGAAACTTCTCTGTGATGTGTGCATTAAACTCACAGAGTTGAACATTGCTTTTGATGGAGCAGTTTTGAAACACTCTTTTCGTAGAATCTGCAAGTGGTTGTTTAGAGCGCTTTGAGGCCTCTGCTGCAAATGGAAATATCTTCACATAAAAACTAGACAGAAGCATTCTCAGAAATTCCTTTGGGATGTGTGCATTCAACTCACAGAGATGAAGCTTCCTTTTCACAGGGCACTTTTGAAACACTCTTTTTGTGGGAACTACAAGTGGATATTTGGAGTGATTGCGGCCTCTGGCGGAAAAGCAAATATCATCCAATGAAAACTACACATAGGCATTCTCAGAAACTTCTTTGTGTGTGTGCATTCAACTCACAGAGTTGAAGAGTCCTTTTGGTAGAGCAGTTTTGAAGCACTCTTTTTGTAGAATCTGCGAGTGGTTATTCGGAGAGCTTTGAGGCCCATGCTGGAAAAGGAAATATCTTCACATAAAAACTGGACAGAAGCATTCTCAGAAAAGTCTCTGTGATGTGTGCATTCAACTCACAGAGTTGAGCCTGCCTTTTCATACAGCATTTTTGTAACACTCTTTCAGTATAATCTGCAAGTGGATATTTGGGGCGCTTTGAGGCCTATGCTGGAAAACGAAATATCTTCACATAAAAATTAGACGGAAGCATTATCAGAAACTTCTCTGTGATGTGCGCATTCAACTCACAGGGTTGAACGTGCCTTTTGATACAGCAGTTTTCAAACGCTCGTTTTGTGGCATCTGCATTTCGGAATTTGGAGTGCTTTGAGGCCTATACTGGAAAAGGAAATATCCTCACATAGAAACTAGACAGAAGCATTCTCAGAAACTTCTTTGTGATGTGTGCATTCAACTCACAGGGTTCGACCTTCCTTTTGCTACAACAGTTTTGAAACACTCTTTTTGTAGAATCTGCAAGTGGTTATTTGGAGCGCTTCGAGGCCTATGAGTAAAAGGAAATATCTTCAGAGAAAACTAGCCAGAAGCATTCTCAGAAACTTCTGTGTGATGAGTACATTCCACTCACAGAGTTGAACGTTCCCTTTCACCGAGCAGTTCTGAAACACTCTTTTTGTAGAATCTGCAAGTGGCTACTTAGAGCGCTTTGAGACCTATGCTGGAAAGTGAAATATCTTCACATAAAAACTAGACAGAAGCATTCCCAGAAACTTCTCTGTGAAGTGTGCATTCAATTCACAGAGCTGAATCTTTCTTTTGATAGAGAAGTTTTGAGACACTCTTTCTGTAGAATCTGCAAGTGAATATCTGGAGCGCTTTGAGTCCTAGGCTGGCAAAGAAAGTATCTTCACATAGAAACTAGACAGAAGCATTCTCAAAGACTTCTCTGTGATGTGTGCCTTCAACTCACAGAGTTGAAACATCCTTTTGATTTGGCAGTTTTAAAACAGTCATTTTGTAGAATCTGCTAGTGGATATTTGCAGTATTTTGAGGCATATGCAGGAAAAGGTAATATCTTCACTTGAAAACTAGACAGAGGCATTCTCAGAAACTTCTTTCGGATGTGTGCCTTGAACTTCCGGAGTTGAACCTTCCTCTTCATAGAGCAGTTATATTATAGTCTTTAAGTATAATCTGCAAGTGGATATGTGGAGAACTTTGAGGACTATGCTGGAAAAGGAAATGTCTTCCCATAGAAAGGAGACGGAAGCATTCTCAGAAGCTTCTCTGTGATGCCGGCATTCAACTCACAGAGTTGAACCTTCCTTTTGATAGAGCAGTTTTCAAACACACTTTGTGGATTGTGCAATTGGTTATTTGGAGAGTTTTGAGGCCTGTACTGGAAAAGGAAATATCTTCAGGTAAAAACTAGACAGAAGCATTCTCAGAAACTTCGTTGTGATGTTTGCATTCAACTCACGGAGTTGAACCCTCTTTTTGATTGCGCAGTTTCAAATCACTGTCTTTGTTGAATCTCCAAGTGGATATTTGGAGCGATTTGGGGCATATTCTGGAAAAGGAAATATCCTCACTTGAAAACTAGATAGAAGAAGTCCCAGAAACTCCTTTGTGACGTCTGCTTTCAACACACAGAGTTGAACCTTCCTTTTCACAGAGCAGTTTGGAAACACTCTTTTTGTAGAATCTGCGAGTGGTTATTCGGAGAGCTTCGAGGCCCATGCTGGAAATGGAAATACCTTCACATAAAAACTAGACGGAAGCGTTCTCAGAAATTTCTCTGGGATGTGTGCATTGAACTCACAGAGTTGATCCTTCCTATTGATAGAGCATTTTTGTAACACTGTTTTAGTAGAATCTGCAAGTGGATTGTTGGGGAGATTTGAGGCCTATGCTGGAAAACGAAATATCTTCACATAGAAACTAGACGGAAGCATTATCAGAAACTTCTGTGTGATGTGTGCATTAAACTCACAGAGTTGAACATTGCTTTTGATGGAGCAGTTTTGAAACACTCTTTTCGTAGAATCTGCAAGTGGTTGTTTAGAGCGCTTTGAGGCCTACGCTGCAAATGGAAATATCTTCACATAAAAACTAGACAGAAGCATTCTCAGAAATTCCTTTGTGATGTGTGCATTCAACTCACAGAGATGAAGCTTCCTTTTCACAGGGCACTTTTGAAACACTCTTTTTGTGGGAACTACAAGTGGATATTTGGAGTGATTGCGGCCTCTGGCGGAAAAGCAAATATCATCCAATGAAAACTACACATAGGCATTCTCAGAAACTTCTTTGTGTGTGTGCATTCAACTCACAGAGTTGAAGAGTCCTTTTGGTAGAGCAGTTTTGAAGCACTGTTTTTGTAGAATCTGCGAGTGGTTATTCGGAGAGCTTTGAGGCCCATGCTGGTAAAGGAAATATCTTCACATAAAAACTGGACAGAAGCATTCTCAGAAAAGTCTCTGCGATGTGTGCATTCAACTCACAGGGTTGAGCCTGCCTTTTCATACAGCATTTTTGTAACACTCTTTCAGTATAATCTGCAAGTGGATATTTGGGGCGCTTTGAGGCCTATGCTGGAAAACGAAATATCTTCACATAAAAATTAGACGGAAGCATTATCAGAAACTTCTCTGTGATGTGCGCATTCAACTCACAGGGTTGAACGTGCCTTTTGATACAGCCGTTTTCAAACGCTCGTTTTGTGGCATCTGCATTTCGGAATTTGGAGTGCTTTGAGGCCTATACTGGAAAAGGAAATATCCTCACATAGAAACTAGACAGAAGCATTCTCAGAAACTTCTTTGTGATGTGTGCATTCAACTCACAGGGTTCGACCTTCCTTTTGCTACAACAGTTTTGAAACACTCTTTTTGTAGAATCTGCAAGTGGTTATTTGGAGCGCTTCGAGGCCTATGAGTAAAAGGAAATATCTTCAGAGAAAACTAGCCAGAAGCATTCTCAGAAACTTCTGTGTGATGAGTACATTCCACTCACAGAGTTGAACGTTCCCTTTCACCGAGCAGTTCTGAAACACTCTTTTTGTAGAATCTGCAAGTGGCTACTTAGAGCGCTTTGAGACCTATGCTGGAAAGTGAAATATCTTCACATAAAAACTAGACAGAAGCATTCCCAGAAACTTCTCTGTGAAGTGTGCATTCAATTCACAGAGCTGAATCTTTCTTTTGATAGAGAAGTTTTGAGACACTCTTTCTGTAGAATCTGCAAGTGAATATCTGGAGCGCTTTGAGTCCTAGGCTGGCAAAGAAAGTATCTTCACATAGAAACTAGACAGAAGCATTCTCAAAGACTTCTCTGTGATGTGTGCCTTCAACTCACAGAGTTGAAACATCCTTTTGATTTGGCAGTTTTAAAACAATCATTTTGTAGAATCTGCTAGTGGATATTTGCAGTATTTTGAAGCATATGCAGGAAAAGGTAATATCTTCACTTGAAAACTAGACAGAGGCATTCTCAGAAACTTCTTTCGGATGTGTGCCTTGAACTTCCGGAGTTGAACCTTCCTCTTCATAGAGCAGTTATATAATAGTCTTTAAGTATAATCTGCAAGTGGATATGTGGAGAACTTTGAGGACTATGCTGGAAAAGGAAATGTCTTCCCATAGAAAGGAGACGGAAGCATTCTCAGAAGCTTCTCTGTGATGCCGGCATTCAACTCGCAGATTTGAACCTTCCTTTTGATAGAGCAGTTTTCAAACACACTTTGTGGATTGTGCAATTGGTTATTTGGAGAGTTTTGAGGCCTGTACTGGAAAAGGAAATATCTTCAGGTAAAAACTAGACAGAAGCATTCTCAGAAACTTCGTTGTGATGTTTGCATTCAACTGACGGGGTTGAACCCTCTTTTTGATTGCGCAGTTTCAAATCACTGTCTTTGTTGAATCTCCAAGTGGATATTTGGAGCGATTTGGGGCATATTCTGGAAAAGGAAATATCCTCACTTGAAAACTAGATAGAAGAAGTCCCAGAAACTCCTTTGTGACGTCTGCTTTCAACACACAGAGTTGAACCTTCCTTTTCACAGAGCAGTTTGGAAACACTCTTTTTGTAGAATCTGCGAGTGGTTATTCGGAGAGCTTCGAGGCCCATGCTGGAAATGGAAATACCTTCACATAAAAACTAGACGGAAGCGTTCTCAGAAATTTCTCTGTGATGTGTGCATTGAACTCACAGAGTTGATCCTTCCTATTGATAGAGCATTTTTGTAACACTGTTTTAGAAGAATCTGCAAGTGGATTCTTGGGGAGATTTGAGGCCTATGCTGGAAAACGAAATATCTTCACATAGAAACTAGACGGAAGCATTATCAGAAACTTCTCTGTGATGTGTGCATTAAACTCACAGAGTTGAACATTGCTTTTGATGGAGCAGTTTTGAAACACTCTTTTCGTAGAATCTGCAAGTGGTTGTTTAGAGCGCTTTGAGGCCTCTGCTGCAAATGGAAATATCTTCACATAAAAACTAGACAGAAGCATTCTCAGAAATTCCTTTGGGATGTGTGCATTCAACTCACAGAGATGAAGCTTCCTTTTCACAGGGCACTTTTGAAACACTCTTTTTGTGGGAACTACAAGTGGATATTTGGAGTGATTGCGGCCTCTGGCGGAAAAGCAAATATCATCCAATGAAAACTACACATAGGCATTCTCAGAAACTTCTTTGTGTGTGTGCATTCAACTCACAGAGTTGAAGAGTCCTTTTGGTAGAGCAGTTTTGAAGCACTCTTTTTGTAGAATCTGCGAGTGGTTATTCGGAGAGCTTTGAGGCCCATGCTGGAAAAGGAAATATCTTCACATAAAAACTGGACAGAAGCATTCTCAGAAAAGTCTCTGTGATGTGTGCATTCAACTCACAGAGTTGAGCCTGCCTTTTCATACAGCATTTTTGTAACACTCTTTCAGTATAATCTGCAAGTGGATATTTGGGGCGCTTTGAGGCCTATGCTGGAAAACGAAATATCTTCACATAAAAATTAGACGGAAGCATTATCAGAAACTTCTCTGTGATGTGCGCATTCAACTCACAGGGTTGAACGTGCCTTTTGATACAGCAGTTTTCAAACGCTCGTTTTGTGGCATCTGCATTTCGGAATTTGGAGTGCTTTGAGGCCTATACTGGAAAAGGAAATATCCTCACATAGAAACTAGACAGAAGCATTCTCAGAAACTTCTTTGTGATGTGTGCATTCAACTCACAGGGTTCGACCTTCCTTTTGCTACAACAGTTTTGAAACACTCTTTTTGTAGAATCTGCAAGTGGTTATTTGGAGCGCTTCGAGGCCTATGAGTAAAAGGAAATATCTTCAGAGAAAACTAGCCAGAAGCATTCTCAGAAACTTCTGTGTGATGAGTACATTCCACTCACAGAGTTGAACGTTCCCTTTCACCGAGCAGTTCTGAAACACTCTTTTTGTAGAATCTGCAAGTGGCTACTTAGAGCGCTTTGAGACCTATGCTGGAAAGTGAAATATCTTCACATAAAAACTAGACAGAAGCATTCCCAGAAACTTCTCTGTGAAGTGTGCATTCAATTCACAGAGCTGAATCTTTTGAGACACTCTTTCTGTAGAATCTGCAAGTGAATATCTGGAGCGCTTTGAGTCCTAGGCTGGCAAAGAAAGTATCTTCACATAGAAACTAGACAGAAGCATTCTCAAAGACTTCTCTGTGATGTGTGCCTTCAACTCACAGAGTTGAAACATCCTTTTGATTTGGCAGTTTTAAAACAGTCATTTTGTAGAATCTGCTAGTGGATATTTGCAGTATTTTGAGGCATATGCAGGAAAAGGTAATATCTTCACTTGAAAACTAGACAGAGGCATTCTCAGAAACTTCTTTCGGATGTGTGCCTTGAACTTCCGGAGTTGAACCTTCCTCTTCATAGAGCAGTTATATTATAGTCTTTAAGTATAATCTGCAAGTGGATATGTGGAGAACTTTGAGGACTATGCTGGAAAAGGAAATGTCTTCCCATAGAAAGGAGACGGAAGCATTCTCAGAAGCTTCTCTGTGATGCCGGCATTCAACTCACAGAGTTGAACCTTCCTTTTGATAGAGCAGTTTTCAAACACACTTTGTGGATTGTGCAATTGGTTATTTGGAGAGTTTTGAGGCCTGTACTGGAAAAGGAAATATCTTCAGGTAAAAACTAGACAGAAGCATTCTCAGAAACTTCGTTGTGATGTTTGCATTCAACTCACGGAGTTGAACCCTCTTTTTGATTGCGCAGTTTCAAATCACTGTCTTTGTTGAATCTCCAAGTGGATATTTGGAGCGATTTGGGGCATATTCTGGAAAAGGAAATATCCTCACTTGAAAACTAGATAGAAGAAGTCCCAGAAACTCCTTTGTGACGTCTGCTTTCAACACACAGAGTTGAACCTTCCTTTTCACAGAGCAGTTTGGAAACACTCTTTTTGTAGAATCTGCGAGTGGTTATTCGGAGAGCTTCGAGGCCCATGCTGGAAATGGAAATACCTTCACATAAAAACTAGACGGAAGCGTTCTCAGAAATTTCTCTGGGATGTGTGCATTGAACTCACAGAGTTGATCCTTCCTATTGATAGAGCATTTTTGTAACACTGTTTTAGTAGAATCTGCAAGTGGATTGTTGGGGAGATTTGAGGCCTATGCTGGAAAACGAAATATCTTCACATAGAAACTAGACGGAAGCATTATCAGAAACTTCTCTGTGATGTGTGCATTAAACTCACAGAGTTGAACATTGCTTTTGATGGAGCAGTTTTGAAACACTCTTTTCGTAGAATCTGCAAGTGGTTGTTTAGAGCGCTTTGAGGCCTACGCTGCAAATGGAAATATCTTCACATAAAAACTAGACAGAAGCATTCTCAGAAATTCCTTTGTGATGTGTGCATTCAACTCACAGAGATGAAGCTTCCTTTTCACAGGGCACTTTTGAAACACTCTTTTTGTGGGAACTACAAGTGGATATTTGGAGTGATTGCGGCCTCTGGCGGAAAAGCAAATATCATCCAATGAAAACTACACATAGGCATTCTCAGAAACTTCTTTGTGTGTGTGCATTCAACTCACAGAGTTGAAGAGTCCTTTTGGTAGAGCAGTTTTGAAGCACTGTTTTTGTAGAATCTGCGAGTGGTTATTCGGAGAGCTTTGAGGCCCATGCTGGAAAAGGAAATATCTTCACATAAAAACTGGACAGAAGCATTCTCAGAAAAGTCTCTGCGATGTGTGCATTCAACTCACAGAGTTGAGCCTGCCTTTTCATACAGCATTTTTGTAACACTCTTTCAGTATAATCTGCAAGTGGATATTTGGGGCGCTTTGAGGCCTATGCTGGAAAACGAAATATCTTCACATAAAAATTAGACGGAAGCATTATCAGAAACTTCTCTGTGATGTGCGCATTCAACTCACAGGGTTGAACGTGCCTTTTGATACAGCCGTTTTCAAACGCTCGTTTTGTGGCATCTGCATTTCGGAATTTGGAGTGCTTTGAGGCCTATACTGGAAAAGGAAATATCCTCACATAGAAACTAGACAGAAGCATTCTCAGAAACTTCTTTGTGATGTGTGCATTCAACTCACAGGGTTCGACCTTCCTTTTGCTACAACAGTTTTGAAACACTCTTTTTGTAGAATCTGCAAGTGGTTATTTGGAGCGCTTCGAGGCCTATGAGTAAAAGGAAATATCTTCAGAGAAAACTAGCCAGAAGCATTCTCAGAAACTTCTGTGTGATGAGTACATTCCACTCACAGAGTTGAACGTTCCCTTTCACCGAGCAGTTCTGAAACACTCTTTTTGTAGAATCTGCAAGTGGCTACTTAGAGCGCTTTGAGACCTATGCTGGAAAGTGAAATATCTTCACATAAAAACTAGACAGAAGCATTCCCAGAAACTTCTCTGTGAAGTGTGCATTCAATTCACAGAGCTGAATCTTTCTTTTGATAGAGAAGTTTTGAGACACTCTTTCTGTAGAATCTGCAAGTGAATATCTGGAGCGCTTTGAGTCCTAGGCTGGCAAAGAAAGTATCTTCACATAGAAACTAGACAGAAGCATTCTCAAAGACTTCTCTGTGATGTGTGCCTTCAACTCACAGAGTTGAAACATCCTTTTGATTTGGCAGTTTTAAAACAATCATTTTGTAGAATCTGCTAGTGGATATTTGCAGTATTTTGAAGCATATGCAGGAAAAGGTAATATCTTCACTTGAAAACTAGACAGAGGCATTCTCAGAAACTTCTTTCGGATGTGTGCCTTGAACTTCCGGAGTTGAACCTTCCTCTTCATAGAGCAGTTATATAATAGTCTTTAAGTATAATCTGCAAGTGGATATGTGGAGAACTTTGAGGACTATGCTGGAAAAGGAAATGTCTTCCCATAGAAAGGAGACGGAAGCATTCTCAGAAGCTTCTCTGTGATGCCGGCATTCAACTCACAGAGTTGAACCTTCCTTTTGATAGAGCAGTTTTCAAACACACTTTGTGGATTGTGCAATTGGTTATTTGGAGAGTTTTGAGGCCTGTACTGGAAAAGGAAATATCTTCAGGTAAAAACTAGACAGAAGCATTCTCAGAAACTTCGTTGTGATGTTTGCATTCAACTCACGGAGTTGAACCCTCTTTTTGATTGCGCAGTTTCAAATCACTGTCTTTGTTGAATCTCCAAGTGGATATTTGGAGCGATTTGGGGCATATTCTGGAAAAGGAAATATCCTCACTTGAAAACTAGATAGAAGAAGTCCCAGAAACTCCTTTGTGACGTCTGCTTTCAACACACAGAGTTGAACCTTCCTTTTCACAGAGCAGTTTGGAAACACTCTTTTTGTAGAATCTGCGAGTGGTTATTCGGAGAGCTTCGAGGCCCATGCTGGAAATGGAAATACCTTCACATAAAAACTAGACGGAAGCGTTCTCAGAAATTTCTCTGGGATGTGTGCATTGAACTCACAGAGTTGATCCTTCCTATTGATAGAGCATTTTTGTAACACTGTTTTAGTAGAATCTGCAAGTGGATTGTTGGGGAGATTTGAGGCCTATGCTGGAAAACGAAATATCTTCACATAGAAACTAGACGGAAGCATTATCAGAAACTTCTCTGTGATGTGTGCATTAAACTCACAGAGTTGAACATTGCTTTTGATGGAGCAGTTTTGAAACACTCTTTTCGTAGAATCTGCAAGTGGTTGTTTAGAGCGCTTTGAGGCCTACGCTGCAAATGGAAATATCTTCACATAAAAACTAGACAGAAGCATTCTCAGAAATTCCTTTGTGATGTGTGCATTCAACTCACAGAGATGAAGCTTCCTTTTCACAGGGCACTTTTGAAACACTCTTTTTGTGGGAACTACAAGTGGATATTTGGAGTGATTGCGGCCTCTGGCGGAAAAGCAAATATCATCCAATGAAAACTACACATAGGCATTCTCAGAAACTTCTTTGTGTGTGTGCATTCAACTCACAGAGTTGAAGAGTCCTTTTGGTAGAGCAGTTTTGAAGCACTGTTTTTGTAGAATCTGCGAGTGGTTATTCGGAGAGCTTTGAGGCCCATGCTGGAAAAGGAAATATCTTCACATAAAAACTGGACAGAAGCATTCTCAGAAAAGTCTCTGCGATGTGTGCATTCAACTCACAGAGTTGAGCCTGCCTTTTCATACAGCATTTTTGTAACACTCTTTCAGTATAATCTGCAAGTGGATATTTGGGGCGCTTTGAGGCCTATGCTGGAAAACGAAATATCTTCACATAAAAATTAGACGGAAGCATTATCAGAAACTTCTCTGTGATGTGCGCATTCAACTCACAGGGTTGAACGTGCCTTTTGATACAGCAGTTTTCAAACGCTCGTTTTGTGGCATCTGCATTTCGGAATTTGGAGTGCTTTGAGGCCTATACTGGAAAAGGAAATATCCTCACATAGAAACTAGACAGAAGCATTCTCAGAAACTTCTTTGTGATGTGTGCATTCAACTCACAGGGTTCGACCTTCCTTTTGCTACAACAGTTTTGAAACACTCTTTTTGTAGAATCTGCAAGTGGTTATTTGGAGCGCTTCGAGGCCTATGAGTAAAAGGAAATATCTTCAGAGAAAACTAGCCAGAAGCATTCTCAGAAACTTCTGTGTGATGAGTACATTCCACTCACAGAGTTGAACGTTCCCTTTCACCGAGCAGTTCTGAAACACTCTTTTTGTAGAATCTGCAAGTGGCTACTTAGAGCGCTTTGAGACCTATGCTGGAAAGTGAAATATCTTCACATAAAAACTAGACAGAAGCATTCCCAGAAACTTCTCTGTGAAGTGTGCATTCAATTCACAGAGCTGAATCTTTCTTTTGATAGAGAAGTTTTGAGACACTCTTTCTGTAGAATCTGCAAGTGAATATCTGGAGCGCTTTGAGTCCTAGGCTGGCAAAGAAAGTATCTTCACATAGAAACTAGACAGAAGCATTCTCAAAGACTTCTCTGTGATGTGTGCCTTCAACTCACAGAGTTGAAACATCCTTTTGATTTGGCAGTTTTAAAACAATCATTTTGTAGAATCTGCTAGTGGATATTTGCAGTATTTTGAAGCATATGCAGGAAAAGGTAATATCTTCACTTGAAAACTAGACAGAGGCATTCTCAGAAACTTCTTTCGGATGTGTGCCTTGAACTTCCGGAGTTGAACCTTCCTCTTCATAGAGCAGTTATATAATAGTCTTTAAGTATAATCTGCAAGTGGATATGTGGAGAACTTTGAGGACTATGCTGGAAAAGGAAATGTCTTCCCATAGAAAGGAGACGGAAGCATTCTCAGAAGCTTCTCTGTGATGCCGGCATTCAACTCACAGAGTTGAACCTTCCTTTTGATAGAGCAGTTTTCAAACACACTTTGTGGATTGTGCAATTGGTTATTTGGAGAGTTTTGAGGCCTGTACTGGAAAAGGAAATATCTTCAGGTAAAAACTAGACAGAAGCATTCTCAGAAACTTCGTTGTGATGTTTGCATTCAACTCACGGAGTTGAACCCTCTTTTTGATTGCGCAGTTTCAAATCACTGTCTTTGTTGAATCTCCAAGTGGATATTTGGAGCGATTTGGGGCATATTCTGGAAAAGGAAATATCCTCACTTGAAAACTAGATAGAAGAAGTCCCAGAAACTCCTTTGTGACGTCTGCTTTCAACACACAGAGTTGAACCTTCCTTTTCACAGAGCAGTTTGGAAACACTCTTTTTGTAGAATCTGCGAGTGGTTATTCGGAGAGCTTCGAGGCCCATGCTGGAAATGGAAATACCTTCACATAAAAACTAGACGGAAGCGTTCTCAGAAATTTCTCTGGGATGTGTGCATTGAACTCACAGAGTTGATCCTTCCTATTGATAGAGCATTTTTGTAACACTGTTTTAGTAGAATCTGCAAGTGGATTGTTGGGGAGATTTGAGGCCTATGCTGGAAAACGAAATATCTTCACATAGAAACTAGACGGAAGCATTATCAGAAACTTCTCTGTGATGTGTGCATTAAACTCACAGAGTTGAACATTGCTTTTGATGGAGCAGTTTTGAAACACTCTTTTCGTAGAATCTGCAAGTGGTTGTTTAGAGCGCTTTGAGGCCTACGCTGCAAATGGAAATATCTTCACATAAAAACTAGACAGAAGCATTCTCAGAAATTCCTTTGTGATGTGTGCATTCAACTCACAGAGATGAAGCTTCCTTTTCACAGGGCACTTTTGAAACACTCTTTTTGTGGGAACTACAAGTGGATATTTGGAGTGATTGCGGCCTCTGGCGGAAAAGCAAATATCATCCAATGAAAACTACACATAGGCATTCTCAGAAACTTCTTTGTGTGTGTGCATTCAACTCACAGAGTTGAAGAGTCCTTTTGGTAGAGCAGTTTTGAAGCACTGTTTTTGTAGAATCTGCGAGTGGTTATTCGGAGAGCTTTGAGGCCCATGCTGGAAAAGGAAATATCTTCACATAAAAACTGGACAGAAGCATTCTCAGAAAAGTCTCTGCGATGTGTGCATTCAACTCACAGAGTTGAGCCTGCCTTTTCATACAGCATTTTTGTAACACTCTTTCAGTATAATCTGCAAGTGGATATTTGGGGCGCTTTGAGGCCTATGCTGGAAAACGAAATATCTTCACATAAAAATTAGACGGAAGCATTATCAGAAACTTCTCTGTGATGTGCGCATTCAACTCACAGGGTTGAACGTGCCTTTTGATACAGCCGTTTTCAAACGCTCGTTTTGTGGCATCTGCATTTCGGAATTTGGAGTGCTTTGAGGCCTATACTGGAAAAGGAAATATCCTCACATAGAAACTAGACAGAAGCATTCTCAGAAACTTCTTTGTGATGTGTGCATTCAACTCACAGGGTTCGACCTTCCTTTTGCTACAACAGTTTTGAAACACTCTTTTTGTAGAATCTGCAAGTGGTTATTTGGAGCGCTTCGAGGCCTATGAGTAAAAGGAAATATCTTCAGAGAAAACTAGCCAGAAGCATTCTCAGAAACTTCTGTGTGATGAGTACATTCCACTCACAGAGTTGAACGTTCCCTTTCACCGAGCAGTTCTGAAACACTCTTTTTGTAGAATCTGCAAGTGGCTACTTAGAGCGCTTTGAGACCTATGCTGGAAAGTGAAATATCTTCACATAAAAACTAGACAGAAGCATTCCCAGAAACTTCTCTGTGAAGTGTGCATTCAATTCACAGAGCTGAATCTTTCTTTTGATAGAGAAGTTTTGAGACACTCTTTCTGTAGAATCTGCAAGGGAATATCTGGAGCGCTTTGAGTCCTAGGCTGGCAAAGAAAGTATCTTCACATAGAAACTAGACAGAAGCATTCTCAAAGACTTCTCTGTGATGTGTGCCTTCAACTCACAGAGTTGAAACATCCTTTTGATTTGGCAGTTTTAAAACAATCATTTTGTAGAATCTGCTAGTGGATATTTGCAGTATTTTGAAGCATATGCAGGAAAAGGTAATATCTTCACTTGAAAACTAGACAGAGGCATTCTCAGAAACTTCTTTCGGATGTGTGCCTTGAACTTCCGGAGTTGAACCTTCCTCTTCATAGAGCAGTTATATAATAGTCTTTAAGTATAATCTGCAAGTGGATATGTGGAGAACTTTGAGGACTATGCTGGAAAAGGAAATGTCTTCCCATAGAAAGGAGACGGAAGCATTCTCAGAAGCTTCTCTGTGATGCCGGCATTCAACTCGCAGATTTGAACCTTCCTTTTGATAGAGCAGTTTTCAAACACACTTTGTGGATTGTGCAATTGGTTATTTGGAGAGTTTTGAGGCCTGTACTGGAAAAGGAAATATCTTCAGGTAAAAACTAGACAGAAGCATTCTCAGAAACTTCGTTGTGATGTTTGCATTCAACTGACGGGGTAGAACCCTCTTTTTGATTGCGCAGTTTCAAATCACTGTCTTTGTTGAATCTCCAAGTGGATATTTGGAGCGATTTGGGGCATATTCTGGAAAAGGAAATATCCTCACTTGAAAACTAGATAGAAGAAGTCCCAGAAACTCCTTTGTGACGTCTGCTTTCAACACACAGAGTTGAACCTTCCTTTTCACAGAGCAGTTTGGAAACACTCTTTTTGTAGAATCTGCGAGTGGTTATTCGGAGAGCTTCGAGGCCCATGCTGGAAATGGAAATACCTTCACATAAAAACTAGACGGAAGCGTTCTCAGAAATTTCTCTGTGATGTGTGCATTGAACTCACAGAGTTGATCCTTCCTATTGATAGAGCATTTTTGTAACACTGTTTTAGAAGAATCTGCAAGTGGATTCTTGGGGAGATTTGAGGCCTATGCTGGAAAACGAAATATCTTCACATAGAAACTAGACGGAAGCATTATCAGAAACTTCTCTGTGATGTGCGCATTAAACTCACAGAGTTGAACATTGCTTTTGATGGAGCAGTTTTGAAACACTCTTTTCGTAGAATCTGCAAGTGGTTGTTTAGAGCGCTTTGAGGCCTCTGCTGCAAATGGAAATATCTTCACATAAAAACTAGACAGAAGCATTCTCAGAAATTCCTTTGGGATGTGTGCATTCAACTCACAGAGATGAAGCTTCCTTTTCACAGGGCACTTTTGAAACACTCTTTTTGTGGGAACTACAAGTGGATATTTGGAGTGATTGCGGCCTCTGGCGGAAAAGCAAATATCATCCAATGAAAACTACACATAGGCATTCTCAGAAACTTCTTTGTGTGTGTGCATTCAACTCACAGAGTTGAAGAGTCCTTTTGGTAGAGCAGTTTTGAAGCACTCTTTTTGTAGAATCTGCGAGTGGTTATTCGGAGAGCTTTGAGGCCCATGCTGGAAAAGGAAATATCTTCACATAAAAACTGGACAGAAGCATTCTCAGAAAAGTCTCTGTGATGTGTGCATTCAACTCACAGAGTTGAGCCTGCCTTTTCATACAGCATTTTTGTAACACTCTTTCAGTATAATCTGCAAGTGGATATTTGGGGCGCTTTGAGGCCTATGCTGGAAAACGAAATATCTTCACATAAAAATTAGACGGAAGCATTATCAGAAACTTCTCTGTGATGTGCGCATTCAACTCACAGGGTTGAACGTGCCTTTTGATACAGCAGTTTTCAAACGCTCGTTTTGTGGCATCTGCATTTCGGAATTTGGAGTGCTTTGAGGCCTATACTGGAAAAGGAAATATCCTCACATAGAAACTAGACAGAAGCATTCTCAGAAACTTCTTTGTGATGTGTGCATTCAACTCACAGGGTTCGACCTTCCTTTTGCTACAACAGTTTTGAAACACTCTTTTTGTAGAATCTCCAAGTGGTTATTTGGAGCGCTTCGAGGCCTATGAGTAAAAGGAAATATCTTCAGAGAAAACTAGCCAGAAGCATTCTCAGAAACTTCTGTGTGATGAGTACATTCCACTCACAGAGTTGAACGTTCCCTTTCACCGAGCAGTTCTGAAACACTCTTTTTGTAGAATCTGCAAGTGGCTACTTAGAGCGCTTTGAGACCTATGCTGGAAAGTGAAATATCTTCACATAAAAACTAGACAGAAACATTCCCAGAAACTTCTCTGTGAAGTGTGCATTCAATTCACAGAGCTGAATCTTTCTTTTGATAGAGAAGTTTTGAGACACTCTTTCTGTAGAATCTGCAAGTGAATATCTGGAGCGCTTTGAGTCCTAGGCTGGCAAAGAAAGTATCTTCACATAGAAACTAGACAGAAGCATTCTCAAAGACTTCTCTGTGATGTGTGCCTTCAACTCACAGAGTTGAAACCTCCTTTTGATTTGGCAGTTTTAAAACAGTCATTTTGTAGAATCTGCTAGTGGATATTTGCAGTATTTTGAGGCATATGCAGGAAAAGGTAATATCTTCACTTGAAAACTAGACAGAGGCATTCTCAGAAACTTCTTTCGGATGTGTGCCTTGAACTTCCGGAGTTGAACCTTCCTCTTCATAGAGCAGTTATATAATAGTCTTTAAGTATAATCTGCAAGTGGATATGTGGAGAACTTTGAGGACTATGCTGGAAAAGGAAATGTCTTCCCATAGAAAGGAGACGGAAGCATTCTCAGAAGCTTCTCTGTGATGCCGGCATTCAACTCACAGAGTTGAACCTTCCTTTTGATAGAGCAGTTTTCAAACACACTTTGTGGATTGTGCAATTGGTTATTTGGAGAGTTTTGAGGCCTGTACTGGAAAAGGAAATATCTTCAGGTAAAAACTAGACAGAAGCATTCTCAGAAACTTCGTTGTGATGTTTGCATTCAACTCACGGAGTTGAACCCTCTTTTTGATTGCGCAGTTTCAAATCACTGTCTTTGTTGAATCTCCAAGTGGATATTTGGAGCGATTTGGGGCATATTCTGGAAAAGGAAATATCCTCACTTGAAAACTAGATAGAAGAAGTCCCAGAAACTCCTTTGTGACGTCTGCTTTCAACACACAGAGTTGAACCTTCCTTTTCACAGAGCAGTTTGGAAACACTCTTTTTGTAGAATCTGCGAGTGGTTATTCGGAGAGCTTCGAGGCCCATGCTGGAAATGGAAATACCTTCACATAAAAACTAGACGGAAGCGTTCTCAGAAATTTCTCTGGGATGTGTGCATTGAACTCACAGAGTTGATCCTTCCTATTGATAGAGCATTTTTGTAACACTGTTTTAGTAGAATCTGCAAGTGGATTGTTGGGGAGATTTGAGGCCTATGCTGGAAAACGAAATATCTTCACATAGAAACTAGACGGAAGCATTATCAGAAACTTCTCTGTGATGTGTGCATTAAACTCACAGAGTTGAACATTGCTTTTGATGGAGCAGTTTTGAAACACTCTTTTCGTAGAATCTGCAAGTGGTTGTTTAGAGCGCTTTGAGGCCTACGCTGCAAATGGAAATATCTTCACATAAAAACTAGACAGAAGCATTCTCAGAAATTCCTTTGGGATGTGTGCATTCAACTCACAGAGATGAAGCTTCCTTTTCACAGGGCACTTTTGAAACACTCTTTTTGTGGGAACTACAAGTGGATATTTGGAGTGATTGCGGCCTCTGGCGGAAAAGCAAATATCATCCAATGAAAACTACACATAGGCATTCTCAGAAACTTCTTTGTGTGTGTGCATTCAACTCACAGAGTTGAAGAGTCCTTTTGGTAGAGCAGTTTTGAAGCACTGTTTTTGTAGAATCTGCGAGTGGTTATTCGGAGAGCTTTGAGGCCCATGCTGGAAAAGGAAATATCTTCACATAAAAACTGGACAGAAGCATTCTCAGAAAAGTCTCTGCGATGTGTGCATTCAACTCACAGAGTTGAGCCTGCCTTTTCATACAGCATTTTTGTAACACTCTTTCAGTATAATCTGCAAGTGGATATTTGGGGCGCTTTGAGGCCTATGCTGGAAAACGAAATATCTTCACATAAAAATTAGACGGAAGCATTATCAGAAACTTCTCTGTGATGTGCGCATTCAACTCACAGGGTTGAACGTGCCTTTTGATACAGCCGTTTTCAAACGCTCGTTTTGTGGCATCTGCATTTCGGAATTTGGAGTGCTTTGAGGCCTATACTGGAAAAGGAAATATCCTCACATAGAAACTAGACAGAAGCATTCTCAGAAACTTCTTTGTGATGTGTGCATTCAACTCACAGGGTTCGACCTTCCTTTTGCTACAACAGTTTTGAAACACTCTTTTTGTAGAATCTGCAAGTGGTTATTTGGAGCGCTTCGAGGCCTATGAGTAAAAGGAAATATCTTCAGAGAAAACTAGCCAGAAGCATTCTCAGAAACTTCTGTGTGATGAGTACATTCCACTCACAGAGTTGAACGTTCCCTTTCACCGAGCAGTTCTGAAACACTCTTTTTGTAGAATCTGCAAGTGGCTACTTAGAGCGCTTTGAGACCTATGCTGGAAAGTGAAATATCTTCACATAAAAACTAGACAGAAGCATTCCCAGAAACTTCTCTGTGAAGTGTGCATTCAATTCACAGAGCTGAATCTTTCTTTTGATAGAGAAGTTTTGAGACACTCTTTCTGTAGAATCTGCAAGTGAATATCTGGAGCGCTTTGAGTCCTAGGCTGGCAAAGAAAGTATCTTCACATAGAAACTAGACAGAAGCATTCTCAAAGACTTCTCTGTGATGTGTGCCTTCAACTCACAGAGTTGAAACATCCTTTTGATTTGGCAGTTTTAAAACAATCATTTTGTAGAATCTGCTAGTGGATATTTGCAGTATTTTGAAGCATATGCAGGAAAAGGTAATATCTTCACTTGAAAACTAGACAGAGGCATTCTCAGAAACTTCTTTCGGATGTGTGCCTTGAACTTCCGGAGTTGAACCTTCCTCTTCATAGAGCAGTTATATAATAGTCTTTAAGTATAATCTGCAAGTGGATATGTGGAGAACTTTGAGGACTATGCTGGAAAAGGAAATGTCTTCCCATAGAAAGGAGACGGAAGCATTCTCAGAAGCTTCTCTGTGATGCCGGCATTCAACTCGCAGATTTGAACCTTCCTTTTGATAGAGCAGTTTTCAAACACACTTTGTGGATTGTGCAATTGGTTATTTGGAGAGTTTTGAGGCCTGTACTGGAAAAGGAAATATCTTCAGGTAAAAACTAGACAGAAGCATTCTCAGAAACTTCGTTGTGATGTTTGCATTCAACTGACGGGGTTGAACCCTCTTTTTGATTGCGCAGTTTCAAATCACTGTCTTTGTTGAATCTCCAAGTGGATATTTGGAGCGATTTGGGGCATATTCTGGAAAAGGAAATATCCTCACTTGAAAACTAGATAGAAGAAGTCCCAGAAACTCCTTTGTGACGTCTGCTTTCAACACACAGAGTTGAACCTTCCTTTTCACAGAGCAGTTTGGAAACACTCTTTTTGTAGAATCTGCGAGTGGTTATTCGGAGAGCTTCGAGGCCCATGCTGGAAATGGAAATACCTTCACATAAAAACTAGACGGAAGCGTTCTCAGAAATTTCTCTGTGATGTGTGCATTGAACTCACAGAGTTGATCCTTCCTATTGATAGAGCATTTTTGTAACACTGTTTTAGAAGAATCTGCAAGTGGATTCTTGGGGAGATTTGAGGCCTATGCTGGAAAACGAAATATCTTCACATAGAAACTAGACGGAAGCATTATCAGAAACTTCTCTGTGATGTGTGCATTAAACTCACAGAGTTGAACATTGCTTTTGATGGAGCAGTTTTGAAACACTCTTTTCGTAGAATCTGCAAGTGGTTGTTTAGAGCGCTTTGAGGCCTCTGCTGCAAATGGAAATATCTTCACATAAAAACTAGACAGAAGCATTCTCAGAAATTCCTTTGGGATGTGTGCATTCAACTCACAGAGATGAAGCTTCCTTTTCACAGGGCACTTTTGAAACACTCTTTTTGTGGGAACTACAAGTGGATATTTGGAGTGATTGCGGCCTCTGGCGGAAAAGCAAATATCATCCAATGAAAACTACACATAGGCATTCTCAGAAACTTCTTTGTGTGTGTGCATTCAACTCACAGAGTTGAAGAGTCCTTTTGGTAGAGCAGTTTTGAAGCACTCTTTTTGTAGAATCTGCGAGTGGTTATTCGGAGAGCTTTGAGGCCCATGCTGGAAAAGGAAATATCTTCACATAAAAACTGGACAGAAGCATTCTCAGAAAAGTCTCTGTGATGTGTGCATTCAACTCACAGAGTTGAGCCTGCCTTTTCATACAGCATTTTTGTAACACTCTTTCAGTATAATCTGCAAGTGGATATTTGGGGCGCTTTGAGGCCTATGCTGGAAAATGAAATATCTTCACATAAAAATTAGACGGAAGCATTATCAGAAACTTCTCTGTGATGTGCGCATTCAACTCACAGGGTTGAACGTGCCTTTTGATACAGCAGTTTTCAAACGCTCGTTTTGTGGCATCTGCATTTCGGAATTTGGAGTGCTTTGAGGCCTATACTGGAAAAGGAAATATCCTCACATAGAAACTAGACAGAAGCATTCTCAGAAACTTCTTTGTGATGTGTGCATTCAACTCACAGGGTTCGACCTTCCTTTTGCTACAACAGTTTTGAAACACTCTTTTTGTAGAATCTGCAAGTGGTTATTTGGAGCGCTTCGAGGCCTATGAGTAAAAGGAAATATCTTCAGAGAAAACTAGCCAGAAGCATTCTCAGAAACTTCTGTGTGATGAGTACATTCCACTCACAGAGTTGAACGTTCCCTTTCACCGAGCAGTTCTGAAACACTCTTTTTGTAGAATCTGCAAGTGGCTACTTAGAGCGCTTTGAGACCTATGCTGGAAAGTGAAATATCTTCACATAAAAACTAGACAGAAGCATTCCCAGAAACTTCTCTGTGAAGTGTGCATTCAATTCACAGAGCTGAATCTTTCTTTTGATAGAGAAGTTTTGAGACACTCTTTCTGTAGAATCTGCAAGTGAATATCTGGAGCGCTTTGAGTCCTAGGCTGGAAAAGAAAGTATCTTCACATAGAAACTAGACAGAAGCATTCTCAAAGACTTCTCTGTGATGTGTGCCTTCAACTCACAGAGTTGAAACATCCTTTTGATTTGGCAGTTTTAAAACAGTCATTTTGTAGAATCTGCTAGTGGATATTTGCAGGATTTTGAGGCATATGCAGGAAAAGGTAATATCTTCACTTGAAAACTAGACAGAGGCATTCTCAGAAACTTCTTTCGGATGTGTGCCTTGAACTTCCGGAGTTGAACCTTCCTCTTCATAGAGCAGTTATATAATAGTCTTTAAGTATAATCTGCAAGTGGATATGTGGAGAACTTTGAGGACTATGCTGGAAAAGGAAATGTCTTCCCATAGAAAGGAGACGGAAGCATTCTCAGAAGCTTCTCTGTGATGCCGGCATTCAACTCACAGAGTTGAACCTTCCTTTTGATAGAGCAGTTTTCAAACACACTTTGTGGATTGTGCAATTGGTTATTTGGAGAGTTTTGAGGCCTGTACTGGAAAAGGAAATATCTTCAGGTAAAAACTAGACAGAAGCATTCTCAGAAACTTCGTTGTGATGTTTGCATTCAACTCACGGAGTTGAACCCTCTTTTTGATTGCGCAGTTTCAAATCACTGTCTTTGTTCAATCTCCAAGTGGATATTTGGAGCGATTTGGGGCATATTCTGGAAAAGGAAATATCCTCACTTGAAAACTAGATAGAAGAAGTCCCAGAAACTCCTTTGTGACGTCTGCTTTCAACACACAGAGTTGAACCTTCCTTTTCACAGAGCAGTTTGGAAACACTCTTTTTGTAGAATCTGCGAGTGGTTATTCGGAGAGCTTCGAGGCCCATGCTGGAAATGGAAATACCTTCACATAAAAACTAGACGGAAGCGTTCTCAGAAATTTCTCTGGGATGTGTGCATTGAACTCACAGAGTTGATCCTTCCTATTGATAGAGCATTTTTGTAACACTGTTTTAGTAGAATCTGCAAGTGGATTGTTGGGGAGATTTGAGGCCTATGCTGGAAAACGAAATATCTTCACATAGAAACTAGACGGAAGCATTATCAGAAACTTCTCTGTGATGTGTGCATTAAACTCACAGAGTTGAACATTGCTTTTGATGGAGCAGTTTTGAAACACTCTTTTCGTAGAATCTGCAAGTGGTTGTTTAGAGCGCTTTGAGGCCTACGCTGCAAATGGAAATATCTTCACATAAAAACTAGACAGAAGCATTCTCAGAAATTCCTTTGTGATGTGTGCATTCAACTCACAGAGATGAAGCTTCCTTTTCACAGGGCACTTTTGAAACACTCTTTTTGTGGGAACTACAAGTGGATATTTGGAGTGATTGCGGCCTCTGGCGGAAAAGCAAATATCATCCAATGAAAACTACACATAGGCATTCTCAGAAACTTCTTTGTGTGTGTGCATTCAACTCACAGAGTTGAAGAGTCCTTTTGGTAGAGCAGTTTTGAAGCACTGTTTTTGTAGAATCTGCGAGTGGTTATTCGGAGAGCTTTGAGGCCCATGCTGGAAAAGGAAATATCTTCACATAAAAACTGGACAGAAGCATTCTCAGAAAAGTCTCTGCGATGTGTGCATTCAACTCACAGAGTTGAGCCTGCCTTTTCATACAGCATTTTTGTAACACTCTTTCAGTATAATCTGCAAGTGGATATTTGGGGCGCTTTGAGGCCTATGCTGGAAAACGAAATATCTTCACATAAAAATTAGACGGAAGCATTATCAGAAACTTCTCTGTGATGTGCGCATTCAACTCACAGGGTTGAACGTGCCTTTTGATACAGCCGTTTTCAAACGCTCGTTTTGTGGCATCTGCATTTCGGAATTTGGAGTGCTTTGAGGCCTATACTGGAAAAGGAAATATCCTCACATAGAAACTAGACAGAAGCATTCTCAGAAACTTCTTTGTGATGTGTGCATTCAACTCACAGGGTTCGACCTTCCTTTTGCTACAACAGTTTTGAAACACTCTTTTTGTAGAATCTGCAAGTGGTTATTTGGAGCGCTTCGAGGCCTATGAGTAAAAGGAAATATCTTCAGAGAAAACTAGCCAGAAGCATTCTCAGAAACTTCTGTGTGATGAGTACATTCCACTCACAGAGTTGAACGTTCCCTTTCACCGAGCAGTTCTGAAACACTCTTTTTGTAGAATCTGCAAGTGGCTACTTAGAGCGCTTTGAGACCTATGCTGGAAAGTGAAATATCTTCACATAAAAACTAGACAGAAGCATTCCCAGAAACTTCTCTGTGAAGTGTGCATTCAATTCACAGAGCTGAATCTTTCTTTTGATAGAGAAGTTTTGAGACACTCTTTCTGTAGAATCTGCAAGTGAATATCTGGAGCGCTTTGAGTCCTAGGCTGGCAAAGAAAGTATCTTCACATGGAAACTAGACAGAAGCATTCTCAAAGACTTCTCTGTGATGTGTGCCTTCAACTCACAGAGTTGAAACATCCTTTTGATTTGGCAGTTTTAAAACAATCATTTTGTAGAATCTGCTAGTGGATATTTGCAGTATTTTGAAGCATATGCAGGAAAAGGTAATATCTTCACTTGAAAACTAGACAGAGGCATTCTCAGAAACTTCTTTCGGATGTGTGCCTTGAACTTCCGGAGTTGAACCTTCCTCTTCATAGAGCAGTTATATAATAGTCTTTAAGTATAATCTGCAAGTGGATATGTGGAGAACTTTGAGGACTATGCTGGAAAAGGAAATGTCTTCCCATAGAAAGGAGACGGAAGCATTCTCAGAAGCTTCTCTGTGATGCCGGCATTCAACTCGCAGATTTGAACCTTCCTTTTGATAGAGCAGTTTTCAAACACACTTTGTGGATTGTGCAATTGGTTATTTGGAGAGTTTTGAGGCCTGTACTGGAAAAGGAAATATCTTCAGGTAAAAACTAGACAGAAGCATTCTCAGAAACTTCGTTGTGATGTTTGCATTCAACTGACGGGGTTGAACCCTCTTTTTGATTGCGCAGTTTCAAATCACTGTCTTTGTTGAATCTCCAAGTGGATATTTGGAGCGATTTGGGGCATATTCTGGAAAAGGAAATATCCTCACTTGAAAACTAGATAGAAGAAGTCCCAGAAACTCCTTTGTGACGTCTGCTTTCAACACACAGAGTTGAACCTTCCTTTTCACAGAGCAGTTTGGAAACACTCT
This sequence comes from Pongo pygmaeus, assembly GCF_028885625.2. Classification (NCBI taxonomy): domain Eukaryota; kingdom Metazoa; phylum Chordata; class Mammalia; order Primates; family Hominidae; genus Pongo; species Pongo pygmaeus. Next base: position 39,942,086 of record NC_072391.2, on the reverse strand, counting down.
TTTTGTAGAATCTGCGAGTGGTTATTCGGAGAGCTTCGAGGCCCATGCTGGAAATGGAAATACCTTCACATAAAAACTAGACGGAAGCGTTCTCAGAAATTTCTCTGTGATGTGTGCATTGAACTCACAGAGTTGATCCTTCCTATTGATAGAGCATTTTTGTAACACTGTTTTAGAAGGATCTGCAAGTGGATTCTTGGGGAGATTTGAGGCCTATGCTGGAAAACGAAATATCTTCACATAGAAACTAGACGGAAGCATTATCAGAAACTTCTCTGTGATGTGTGCATTAAACTCACAGAGTTGAACATTGCTTTTGATGGAGCAGTTTTGAAACACTCTTTTCGTAGAATCTGCAAGTGGTTGTTTAGAGCGCTTTGAGGCCTCTGCTGCAAATGGAAATATCTTCACATAAAAACTAGACAGAAGCATTCTCAGAAATTCCTTTGGGATGTGTGCATTCAACTCACAGAGATGAAGCTTCCTTTTCACAGGGCACTTTTGAAACACTCTTTTTGTGGGAACTACAAGTGGATATTTGGAGTGATTGCGGCCTCTGGCGGAAAAGCAAATATCATCCAATGAAAACTACACATAGGCATTCTCAGAAACTTCTTTGTGTGTGTGCATTCAACTCACCGAGTTGAAGAGTCCTTTTGGTAGAGCAGTTTTGAAGCACTCTTTTTGTAGAATCTGCGAGTGGTTATTCGGAGAGCTTTGAGGCCCATGCTGGAAAAGGAAATATCTTCACATAAAAACTGGACAGAAGCATTCTCAGAAAAGTCTCTGTGATGTGTACATTCAACTCACAGAGTTGAGCCTGCCTTTTCATACAGCATTTTTGTAACACTCTTTCAGTATAATCTGCAAGTGGATATTTGGGGCGCTTTGAGGCCTATGCTGGATAACGAAATATCTTCACATAAAAATTAGACGGAAGCATTATCAGAAACTTCTCTGTGATGTGCGCATTCAACTCACAGGGTTGAACGTGCCTTTTGATACAGCAGTTTTCAAACGCTCGTTTTGTGGCATCTGCATTTCGGAATTTGGAGTGCTTTGAGGCCTATACTGGAAAAGGAAATATCCTCACATAGAAACTAGACAGAAGCATTCTCAGAAACTTCTTTGTGATGTGTGCATTCAACTCACAGGGTTCGACCTTCCTTTTGCTACAACAGTTTTGAAACACTCTTTTTGTAGAATCTGCAAGTGGTTATTTGGAGCGCTTCGAGGCCTATGAGTAAAAGGAAATATCTTCAGAGAAAACTAGCCAGAAGCATTCTCAGAAACTTCTGTGTGATGAGTACATTCCACTCACAGAGTTGAACGTTCCCTTTCACCGAGCAGTTCTGAAACACTCTTTTTGTAGAATCTGCAAGTGGCTACTTAGAGCGCTTTGAGACCTATGCTGGAAAGTGAAATATCTTCACATAAAAACTAGACAGAAGCATTCCCAGAAACTTCTCTGTGAAGTGTGCATTCAATTCACAGAGCTGAATCTTTCTTTTGATAGAGAAGTTTTGAGACACTCTTTCTGTAGAATCTGCAAGTGAATATCTGGAGCGCTTTGAGTCCTAGGCTGGCAAAGAAAGTATCTTCACATAGAAACTAGACAGAAGCATTCTCAAAGACTTCTCTGTGATGTGTGCCTTCAACTCACAGAGTTGAAACATCCTTTTGATTTGGCAGTTTTAAAACAATCATTTTGTAGAATCTGCTAGTGGATATTTGCAGTATTTTGAGGCATATGCAGGAAAAGGTAATATCTTCACTTGAAAACTAGACAGAGGCATTCTCAGAAACTTCTTTCGGATGTGTGCCTTGAACTTCCGGAGTTGAACCTTCCTCTTCATAGAGCAGTTATATAATAGTCTTTAAGTATAATCTGCAAGTGGATATGTGGAGAACTTTGAGGACTATGCTGGAAAAGGAAATGTCTTCCCATAGAAAGGAGACGGAAGCATTCTCAGAAGCTTCTCTGTGATGCCGGCATTCAACTCACAGAGTTGAACCTTCCTTTTGATAGAGCAGTTTTCAAACACACTTTGTGGATTGTGCAATTGGTTATTTGGAGAGTTTTGAGGCCTGTACTGGAAAAGGAAATATCTTCAGGTAAAAACTAGACAGAAGCATTCTCAGAAACTTCGTTGTGATGTTTGCATTCAACTCACGGAGTTGAACCCTCTTTTTGATTGCGCAGTTTCAAATCACTGTCTTTGTTCAATCTCCAAGTGGATATTTGGAGCGATTTGGGGCATATTCTGGAAAAGGAAATATCCTCACTTGAAAACTAGATAGAAGAAGTCCCAGAAACTCCTTTGTGACGTCTGCTTTCAACACACAGAGTTGAACCTTCCTTTTCACAGAGCAGTTTGGAAACACTCTTTTTGTAGAATCTGCGAGTGGTTATTCGGAGAGCTTCGAGGCCCATGCTGGAAATGGAAATACCTTCACATAAAAACTAGACGGAAGCGTTCTCAGAAATTTCTCTGGGATTTGTGCATTGAACTCACAGAGTTGATCCTTCCTATTGATAGAGCATTTTTGTAACACTGTTTTAGTAGAATCTGCAAGTGGATTGTTGGGGAGATTTGAGGCCTATGCTGGAAAACGAAATATCTTCACATAGAAACTAGACGGAAGCATTATCAGAAACTTCTCTGTGATGTGTGCATTAAACTCACAGAGTTGAACATTGCTTTTGATGGAGCAGTTTTGAAACACTCTTTTCGTAGAATCTGCAAGTGGTTGTTTAGAGCGCTTTGAGGCCTACGCTGCAAATGGAAATATCTTCACATAAAAACTAGACAGAAGCATTCTCAGAAATTCCTTTGTGATGTGTGCATTCAACTCACAGAGATGAAGCTTCCTTTTCACAGGGCACTTTTGAAACACTCTTTTTGTGGGAACTACAAGTGGATATTTGGAGTGATTGCGGCCTCTGGCGGAAAAGCAAATATCATCCAATGAAAACTACACATAGGCATTCTCAGAAACTTCTTTGTGTGTGTGCATTCAACTCACCGAGTTGAAGAGTCCTTTTGGTAGAGCAGTTTTGAAGCACTCTTTTTGTAGAATCTGCGAGTGGTTATTCGGAGAGCTTTGAGGCCCATGCTGGAAAAGGAAATATCTTCACATAAAAACTGGACAGAAGCATTCTCAGAAAAGTCTCTGTGATGTGTACATTCAACTCACAGAGTTGAGCCTGCCTTTTCATACAGCATTTTTGTAACACTCTTTCAGTATAATCTGCAAGTGGATATTTGGGGCGCTTTGAGGCCTATGCTGGATAACGAAATATCTTCACATAAAAATTAGACGGAAGCATTATCAGAAACTTCTCTGTGATGTGCGCATTCAACTCACAGGGTTGAACGTGCCTTTTGATACAGCAGTTTTCAAACGCTCGTTTTGTGGCATCTGCATTTCGGAATTTGGAGTGCTTTGAGGCCTATACTGGAAAAGGAAATATCCTCACATAGAAACTAGACAGAAGCATTCTCAGAAACTTCTTTGTGATGTGTGCATTCAACTCACAGGGTTCGACCTTCCTTTTGCTACAACAGTTTTGAAACACTCTTTTTGTAGAATCTGCAAGTGGTTATTTGGAGCGCTTCGAGGCCTATGAGTAAAAGGAAATATCTTCAGAGAAAACTAGCCAGAAGCATTCTCAGAAACTTCTGTGTGATGAGTACATTCCACTCACAGAGTTGAACGTTCCCTTTCACCGAGCAGTTCTGAAACACTCTTTTTGTAGAATCTGCAAGTGGCTACTTAGAGCGCTTTGAGACCTATGCTGGAAAGTGAAATATCTTCACATAAAAACTAGACAGAAGCATTCCCAGAAACTTCTCTGTGAAGTGTGCATTCAATTCACAGAGCTGAATCTTTCTTTTGATAGAGAAGTTTTGAGACACTCTTTCTGTAGAATCTGCAAGTGAATATCTGGAGCGCTTTGAGTCCTAGGCTGGCAAAGAAAGTATCTTCACATAGAAACTAGACAGAAGCATTCTCAAAGACTTCTCTGTGATGTGTGCCTTCAACTCACAGAGTTGAAACATCCTTTTGATTTGGCAGTTTTAAAACAGTCATTTTGTAGAATCTGCTAGTGGATATTTGCAGTATTTTGAGGCATATGCAGGAAAAGGTAATATCTTCACTTGAAAACTAGACAGAGGCATTCTCAGAAACTTCTTTCGGATGTGTGCCTTGAACTTCCGGAGTTGAACCTTCCTCTTCATAGAGCAGTTATATAATAGTCTTTAAGTATAATCTGCAAGTGGATATGTGGAGAACTTTGAGGACTATGCTGGAAAAGGAAATGTCTTCCCATAGAAAGGAGACGGAAGCATTCTCAGAAGCTTCTCTGTGATGCCGGCATTCAACTCACAGAGTTGAACCTTCCTTTTGATAGAGCAGTTTTCAAACACACTTTGTGGATTGTGCAATTGGTTATTTGGAGAGTTTTGAGGCCTGTACTGGAAAAGGAAATATCTTCAGGTAAAAACTAGACAGAAGCATTCTCAGAAACTTCGTTGTGATGTTTGCATTCAACTCACGGAGTTGAACCCTCTTTTTGATTGCGCAGTTTCAAATCACTGTCTTTGTTCAATCTCCAAGTGGATATTTGGAGCGATTTGGGGCATATTCTGGAAAAGGAAATATCCTCACTTGAAAACTAGATAGAAGAAGTCCCAGAAACTCCTTTGTGACGTCTGCTTTCAACACACAGAGTTGAACCTTCCTTTTCACAGAGCAGTTTGGAAACACTCTTTTTGTAGAATCTGCGAGTGGTTATTCGGAGAGCTTCGAGGCCCATGCTGGAAATGGAAATACCTTCACATAAAAACTAGACGGAAGCGTTCTCAGAAATTTCTCTGGGATTTGTGCATTGAACTCACAGAGTTGATCCTTCCTATTGATAGAGCATTTTTGTAACACTGTTTTAGTAGAATCTGCAAGTGGATTGTTGGGGAGATTTGAGGCCTATGCTGGAAAACGAAATATCTTCACATAGAAACTAGACGGAAGCATTATCAGAAACTTCTCTGTGATGTGTGCATTAAACTCACAGAGTTGAACATTGCTTTTGATGGAGCAGTTTTGAAACACTCTTTTCGTAGAATCTGCAAGTGGTTGTTTAGAGCGCTTTGAGGCCTACGCTGCAAATGGAAATATCTTCACATAAAAACTAGACAGAAGCATTCTCAGAAATTCCTTTGTGATGTGTGCATTCAACTCACAGAGATGAAGCTTCCTTTTCACAGGGCACTTTTGAAACACTCTTTTTGTGGGAACTACAAGTGGATATTTGGAGTGATTGCGGCCTCTGGCGGAAAAGCAAATATCATCCAATGAAAACTACACATAGGCATTCTCAGAAACTTCTTTGTGTGTGTGCATTCAACTCACCGAGTTGAAGAGTCCTTTTGGTAGAGCAGTTTTGAAGCACTCTTTTTGTAGAATCTGCGAGTGGTTATTCGGAGAGCTTTGAGGCCCATGCTGGAAAAGGAAATATCTTCACATAAAAACTGGACAGAAGCATTCTCAGAAAAGTCTCTGTGATGTGTACATTCAACTCACAGAGTTGAGCCTGCCTTTTCATACAGCATTTTTGTAACACTCTTTCAGTATAATCTGCAAGTGGATATTTGGGGCGCTTTGAGGCCTATGCTGGATAACGAAATATCTTCACATAAAAATTAGACGGAAGCATTATCAGAAACTTCTCTGTGATGTGCGCATTCAACTCACAGGGTTGAACGTGCCTTTTGATACAGCAGTTTTCAAACGCTCGTTTTGTGGCATCTGCATTTCGGAATTTGGAGTGCTTTGAGGCCTATACTGGAAAAGGAAATATCCTCACATAGAAACTAGACAGAAGCATTCTCAGAAACTTCTTTGTGATGTGTGCATTCAACTCACAGGGTTCGACCTTCCTTTTGCTACAACAGTTTTGAAACACTCTTTTTGTAGAATCTGCAAGTGGTTATTTGGAGCGCTTCGAGGCCTATGAGTAAAAGGAAATATCTTCAGAGAAAACTAGCCAGAAGCATTCTCAGAAACTTCTGTGTGATGAGTACATTCCACTCACAGAGTTGAACGTTCCCTTTCACCGAGCAGTTCTGAAACACTCTTTTTGTAGAATCTGCAAGTGGCTACTTAGAGCGCTTTGAGACCTATGCTGGAAAGTGAAATATCTTCACATAAAAACTAGACAGAAGCATTCCCAGAAACTTCTCTGTGAAGTGTGCATTCAATTCACAGAGCTGAATCTTTCTTTTGATAGAGAAGTTTTGAGACACTCTTTCTGTAGAATCTGCAAGTGAATATCTGGAGCGCTTTGAGTCCTAGGCTGGCAAAGAAAGTATCTTCACATAGAAACTAGACAGAAGCATTCTCAAAGACTTCTCTGTGATGTGTGCCTTCAACTCACAGAGTTGAAACATCCTTTGATTTGGCAGTTTTAAAACAATCATTTTGTAGAATCTGCTAGTGGATATTTGCAGTATTTTGAGGCATATGCAGGAAAAGGTAATATCTTCACTTGAAAACTAGACAGAGGCATTCTCAGAAACTTCTTTCTGATGTGTGCCTTGAACTTCCGGAGTTGAACCTTCCTCTTCATAGAGCAGTTATATAATAGTCTTTAAGTATAATCTGCAAGTGGATATGTGGAGAACTTTGAGGACTATGCTGGAAAAGGAAATGTCTTCCCATAGAAAGGAGACGGAAGCATTCTCAGAAGCTTCTCTGTGATGCCGGCATTCAACTCACAGAGTTGAACCTTCCTTTTGATAGAGCAGTTTTCAAGCACACTTTGTGGATTGTGCAATTGGTTATTTGGAGAGTTTTGAGGGCTGTACTGGAAAAGGAAATATCTTCAGGTAAAAACTAGACAGAAGCATTCTCAGAAACTTCGTTGTGATGTTTGCATTCAACTCACGGAGTTGAACCCTCTTTTTGATTGCGCAGTTTCAAATCACTGTCTTTGTTGAATCTCCAAGTGGATATTTGGAGCGATTTGGGGCATATTCTGGAAAAGGAAATATCCTCACTTGAAAACTAGATAGAAGAAGTCCCAGAAACTCCTTTGTGACGTCTGCTTTCAACACACAGAGTTGAAACTTCCTTTTCACAGAGCAGTTTGGAAACACTCTTTTTGTAGAATCTGCGAGTGGTTATTCGGAGAGCTTCGAGGCCCATGCTGGAAATGGAAATACCTTCACATAAAAACTAGACGGAAGCGTTCTCAGAAATTTCTCTGTGATGTGTGCATTGAACTCACAGAGTTGATCCTTCCTATTGATAGAGCATTTTTGTAACACTGTTTTAGAAGAATCTGCAAGTGGATTCTTGGGGAGATTTGAGGCCTATGCTGGAAAACGAAATATCTTCACATAGAAACTAGACGGAAGCATTATCAGAAACTTCTCTGTGATGTGTGCATTAAACTCAGAGAGTTGAACATTGCTTTTGATGGAGCAGTTTTGAATCACTCTTTTCGTAGAATCTGCAAGTGGTTGTTTAGAGCGCTTTGAGGCCTCTGCTGCAAATGGAAATATCTTCACATAAAAACTAGACAGAAGCATTCTCAGAAATTCCTTTGGGATGTGTGCATTCAACTCACAGAGATGAAGCTTCCTTTTCACAGGGCACTTTTGAAACACTCTTTTTGTGGGAACTACAAGTGGATATTTGGAGTGATTGCGGCCTCTGGCGGAAAAGCAAATATCATCCAATGAAAACTACACATAGGCATTCTCAGAAACTTCTTTGTGTGTGTGCATTCAACTCACAGAGTTGAAGAGTCCTTTTGGTAGAGCAGTTTTGAAGCACTCTTTTTGTAGAATCTGCGAGTGGTTATTCGGAGAGCTTTGAGGCCCATGCTGGAAAAGGAAATATCTTCACATAAAAACTGGACAGAAGCATTCTCAGAAAAGTCTCTGTGATGTGTGCATTCAACTCACAGAGTTGAGCCTGCCTTTTCATACAGCATTTTTGTAACACTCTTTCAGTATAATCTGCAAGTGGATATTTGGGGCGCTTTGAGGCCTATGCTGGAAAACGAAATATCTTCACATAAAAATTACAAGGAAGCATTATCAGAAACTTCTCTGTGATGTGCGCATTCAACTCACAGGGTTGAACGTGCCTTTTGATACAGCCGTTTTCAAACGCTCGTTTTGTGGCATCTGCATTTCGGAATTTGGAGTGCTTTGAGGCCTATACTGGAAAAGGAAATATCCTCACATAGAAACTAGACAGAAGCATTCTCAGAAACTTCTTTGTGATGTGTGCATTCAACTCACAGGGTTCGACCTTCCTTTTGCTACAACAGTTTTGAAACACTCTTTTTGTAGAATCTCCAAGTGGTTATTTGGAGCGCTTCGAGGCCTGTGAGTAAAAGGAAATATCTTCAGAGAAAACTAGCCAGAAGCATTCTCAGAAACTTCTGTGTGATGAGTACATTCCACTCACAGAGTTGAACGTTCCCTTTCACCGAGCAGTTCTGAAACACTCTTTTTGTAGAATCTGCAAGTGGCTACTTAGAGCGCTTTGAGACCTATGCTGGAAAGTGAAATATCTTCACATAAAACCTAGACAGAAGCATTAAAAGAAACTTCTCTGTGAAGTGTGCATTCAATTCACAGAGCTGAATCTTTCTTTTGATAGAGAAGTTTTGAGACACTCTTTCTGTAGTATCTGCAAGTGAATATCTGGAGCGCTTTGAGTCCTAGGCTGGCAAAGAAAGTATCTTCACATAGAAACTAGACAGAAGCATTCTCAAAGACTTCTCTGGGATGTGTGCCTTCAACTCACAGAGTTGAAACATCCTTTTGATTTGGCAGTTTTAAAACAGTCATTTTGTAGAATCTGTTAGTGGATATTTGCAGTATTTTGAGGCATATGCAGGAAAAGGTAATATCTTCACTTGAAAACTAGACAGAGGCATTCTCAGAAACTTCTTTCGGATGTGTGCCTTGAACTTCCGGAGTTGAACCTTCCTCTTCATAGAGCAGTTATATAATAGTCTTTAAGTATAATCTGCAAGTGGATATGTGGAGAACTTTGAGGACTATGCTGGAAAAGGAAATGTCTTCCCATAGAAAGGAGACGGAAGCATTCTCAGAAGCTTCTCTGTGATGCCGGCATTCAACTCACAGAGTTGAACCTTCCTTTTGATAGAGCAGTTTTCAAACACACTTTGTGGATTGTGCAATTGGTTATTTGGAGAGTTTTGAGGCCTGTACTGGAAAAGGAAATATCTTCAGGTAAAAACTAGACAGAAGCATTCTCAGAAACTTCGTTGTGATGTTTGCATTCAACTCACGGAGTTGAACCCTCTTTTTGATTGCGCAGTTTCAAATCACTGTCTTTGTTGAATCTCCAAGTGGATATTTGGAGCGATTTGCGGCATATTCTGGAAAAGGAAATATCCTCACTTGAAAACTAGATAGAAGAAGTCCCAGAAACTCCTTTGTGACGTCTGCTTTCAACACACAGAGTTGAACCTTCCTTTTCACAGAGCAGTTTGGAAACACTCTTTTTGTAGAATCTGCGAGTGGTTATTCGGAGAGCTTCGAGGCCCATGCTGGAAATGGAAATACCTTCACCTAAAAACTAGACGGAAGCGTTCTCAGAAATTTCTCTGGGATGCGTGCATTCAACTCACAGAGTTGATCCTTCCTATTGATAGAGCATTTTTGTAACACTGTTTTAGTAGAATCTGCAAGTGGATTCTTGGGGAGATTTGAGGCCTATGCTGGAAAACGAAATATCTTCACATAGAAACTAGACGGAAGCATTATCAGAAACTTCTCTGTGATGTGTGCATTAAACTCACAGAGTTGAACATTGCTTTTGATAGAGCAGTTTTGAAACACTCTTTTCGTAGAATCTGCAAGTGGTTGTTTAGAGCGCTTTGAGGCCTACGCTGCAAATGGAAATATCTTCACATAAAAACAAGACAGAAGCATTCTCAGAAATTCCTTTGTGATGTGTGCATTCAACTCACAGAGATGAAGCTTCCTTTTCACAGGGCACTTTTGAAACACTGTTTTTGTGGGAACTACAAGTGGATATTTGGAGTGATTGCGGCCTCTGGCGGAAAAGCAAATATCATCAAATGAAAACTACACATAGGCATTCTCAGAAACTTCTTTGTGTGTGTGCATTCAACTCACAGAGTTGAAGAGTCCTTTTGGTAGAGCAGTTTTGAAGCACTCTTTTGTAGAATCTGCGAGTGGTTATTCGGAGAGCTTTGAGGCCCATGCTGGAAAAGGAAATATCTTCACATAAAAACTGGACAGAAGCATTCTCAGAAAAGTCTCTGCGATGTGTGCATTCAACTCACAGAGTTGAGCCTGCCTTTTCATACAGCATTTTTGTAACACTCTTTCAGTATAAACTGCAATTGGGTATTTGAGGCGCTTTGAGGCCTATGCTGGAAAACGAAATATCTTCACATAAAAATTAGACGGAAGCATTATCAGAAACTTCTCTGTGATGTGCGCATTCAACTCACAGGGTTGAACGTGCCTTTTGATACAGCAGTTTTCAAACGCTCGTTTTGTGGCATCTGCATTCCGGAATTTGGAGTGCTTTGAGGCCTATACTGGAAAAGGAAATATCCTCACATAGAAACTAGACAGAAGCATTCTCAGAAACTTCTTTGTGATGTGTGCATTCAACTCACAGGGTTCGACCTTCCTTTTGCTACAACAGTTTTGAAACACTCTTTTTGTAGAATCTGCAAGTGGTTATTTGGAGCGCTTCGAGGCCTATGAGTAAAAGGAATTATCTTCAGAGAAAACTAGCCAGAAGCATTCTCAGAAACTTCTGTGTGATGAGTACATTCCACTCACAGAGTTGAACGTTCCCTTTCACCGAGCAGTTCTGAAACACTCTTTTTGTAGAATCTGCAAGTGGCTACTTAGAGCGCTTTGAGACCTATGCTGGAAAGTGAAATATCTTCACATAAAAACTTGACAGAAGCATTCCCAGAAACTTCTCTGTGAAGTGTGCATTCAATTCACAGAGCTGAATCTTTCTTTTGATAGAGAAGTTTTGAGACACTCTTTCTGTAGAATCTGCAAGTGAATATCTGGAGCGCTTTGAGTCCTAGGCTGGAAAAGAAAGTATCTTCACATAGAAACTAGACAGAAGCATTCTCAAAGACTTCTCTGTGATGTGTGCATTCAACTCACAGAGTTGAAACATCCTTTTGATTTGGCAGTTTTAAAACAATCATTTTGTAGAATCTGCTAGTGGATATTTGCAGTATTTTGAGGCATATGCAGGAAAAGGTAATATCTTCACTTGAAAACTAGACAGAGGCATTCTCAGAAACTTCTTTCGGATGTGTGCCTTGAACTTCCGGAGTTGAACCTTCCTCTTCATAGAGCAGTTATATAATAGTCTTTAAGTATAATCTGCAAGTGGATATGTGGAGAACTTTGAGGACTATGCTGGAAAAGGAAATGTCTTCCCATAGAAAGGAGACGGAAGCATTCTCAGAAGCTTCTCTGTGATGCCGGCATTCAAATCGCAGATTTGAACCTTCCTTGTGATAGAGCAGTTTTCAAACACACTTTGTGGATTCTGCAATTGGTTATTTGGAGAGTTTTGAGGCCTGTACTGGGAAAGGAAATATCTTCAGGTAAAAACTAGACAGAAGCATTCTCAGAAACTTCGTTGTGATGTTTGCATTCAACTCACGGAGTTGAACCCTCTTTTTGATTGCGCAGTTTCAAATCACTGTCTTTGTTGAATCTCCAAGTGGATATTTGGAGCGATTTGGGGCATATTCTGGAAAAGGAAATATCCTCACTTCAAAACTAGATAGAAGAAGTCCCAGAAACTCCTTTGTGACGTCTGCTTTCAACTCACAGAGTTGAGCCTTCCTTTTCACAGAGCAGTTTGGAAACACTCTTTTTGTAGAATCTGCGAGTGGTTATTCGGAGAGCTTCGAGGCCCATGCTGGAAATGGAAATACCTTCACCTAAAAACTAGACGGAAGCGTTCTCAGAAATTTCTCTGGGATGTGTGCATTGAACTCACAGAGTTGATCCTTCCTATTGATAGAGCATTTTTGTAACACTGTTTTAGTAGAATCTGCAAGTGGATTCTTGGGGAGATTTGAGGCCTATGCTGGAAAACGAAATATCTTCACATAGAAACTAGACGGAAGCATTATCAGAAACTTCTCTGTGATGTGTGCATTAAACTCACAGAGTTGAACATTGCTTTTGATGGAGCAGTTTTGAAACAATCTTTTCGTAGAATCTGCAAGTGGTTGTTTAGAGCGCTTTGAGGCCTACGCTGCAAATGGAAATATCTTCACATAAAAACTACACAGAAGCATTCTCACAAATTCCTTTGTGATGTGTGCATTCAATTCACAGAGATGAAGCTTCTTTTTCACAGGGCACTTTTGAAACACTCTTTTTGTGGGAACTACAAGTGGATATGTGGAGTGATTGCGGCCTCTGGCGGAAAAGCAAATATCATCAAATGAAAACTACACATAGGCATTCTCAGAAACTTCTTTGTGTGTGTGCATTCAACTCACAGAGTTGAAGAGTCCTTTTGGTAGAGCAGTTTTGAAGCACTCTTTTTGTAGAATCTGCGAGTGGTTATTCGGAGAGCTTTGAGGCCCATGCTGGAAAAGGAAATATCTTCACATAAAAACTGGACAGAAGCATTCTCAGAAAAGTCTCTGCGATGTGTGCATTCAACTCACAGAGTTGAGCCTGCCTTTTCATACAGCATTTTTGTAACACTCTTTCAGTATAATCTGCAAGTGGATATTTGGGGCGCTTTGAGGCCTATGCTGGAAAACGAAATATCTTCACATAAAAATTAGACGGAAGCATTATCAGAAACTTCTCTGTGATGTGCGCATTCAACTCATAGGGTTGAACGTGCCTTTTGATACAGCAGTTTTCAAACGCTCGTTTTGTGGCATCTGCATTTCGGAATTTGGAGTGCTTTGAGGCCTATACTGGAAAAGGAAATATCCTCACATAGAAACTAGACAGAAGCATTCTCAGAAACTTCTTTGTGATGTGTGCATTCAACTCACAGGGTTCGACCTTCCTTTTGCTACAACAGTTTTGAAACACTCTTTTTGTAGAATCTGCAAGTGGTTATTTGGAGCGCTTCGAGGCCTATGAGTAAAAGGAAATATCTTCAGAGAAAACTAGCCAGAAGCATTCTCAGAAACTTCTGTGTGATGAGTACATTCCACTCACAGAGTTGAACGTTCCCTTTCACCGAGCAGTTCTGAAACACTCTTTTTGTAGAATCTGCAAGTGGCTACTTAGAGCGCTTTGAGACCTATGCTGGAAAGTGAAATATCTTCACATAAAAACTAGACAGAAGCATTCCCAGAAACTTCTCTGTGAAGTGTGCATTCAATTCACAGAGCTGAATCTTTCTTTTGATAGAGAAGTTTTGAGACACTCTTTCTGTAGAATCTGCAAGTGAATATCTGGAGCGCTTTGAGTCCTAGGCTGGCAAAGAAAGTATCTTCACATGGAAACTAGACAGAAGCATTCTCAAAGACTTCTCTGTGATGTGTGCCTTCAACTCACAGAGTTGAAACATCCTTTTGATTTGGCAGTTTTAAAACAATCATTTTGTAGAATCTGCTAGTGGATATTTGCAGTATTTTGAGGCATATGCAGGAAAAGGTAATATCTTCACTTGAAAACTAGACAGAGGCATTCTCAGAAACTTTTTTCGGATGTGTGCCTTGAACTTCCGGAGTTGAACCTTCCTCTTCATAGAGCAGTTATATAATAGTCTTTAAGTATAATCTGCAAGTGGATATGTGGAGAACTTTGAGGACTATGCTGGAAAAGGAAATGTCTTCCCATAGAAAGGAGACGGAAGCATTCTCAGAAGCTTCTCTGTGATGCCGGCATTCAAATCGCAGATTTGAACCTTCCTTGTGATAGAGCAGTTTTCAAACACACTTTGTGGATTCTGCAATTGGTTATTTGGAGAGTTTTGAGGCCTGTACTGGAAAAGGAAATATCTTCAGGTAAAAACTAGACAGAAGCATTCTCAGAAACTTCGTTGTGATGTTTGCATTCAACTGACGGGGTTGAACCCTCTTTTTGATTGCGCAGTTTCAAATCACTGTCTTTGTTGAATCTCCAAGTGGATATTTGGAGCGATTTGGGGCATATTCTGGAAAAGGAAATATCCTCACTTGAAAACTAGATAGAAGAAGTCCCAGAAACTCCTTTGTGACGTCTGCTTTCAACTCACAGAGTTGAACCTTCCTTTTCACAGAGCAGTTTGGAAACACTCTTTTTGTAGAATCTGCGAGTGGTTATTCGGAGAGCTTCGAGGCCCATGCTGGAAATGGAAATACCTTCACATAAAAACTAGACGGAAGCGTTCTCAGAAATTTCTCTGGGATGTGTGCACTGAACTCACAGAGTTGATCCTTCCTATTGGTAGAGCATTTTTGTAACACTGTTTTAGAATAATCTGCAAGTGGATTCTTGGGGAGATTTGAGGCCTATGCTGGAAAACGAAATATCTTCACATAGAAACTAGACGGAAGCATTGTCAGAAACTTCTCTGTGATGTGTGCATTAAACTCACAGAGTTGAACATTGCTTCTGATGGAGCAGTTTTGAAACACTCTTTTCGTAGAATCTGCAAGTGGTTGTTTAGAGCGCTTTGAGGCCTACGCTGCAAATGGAAATATCTTCACATAAAAACAAGACAGAAGCATTCTCAGAAATTCCTTTGTGATGTGTGCATTCAACTCACAGAGATGAAGCTTCCTTTTAACAGGGCACTTTTGAAACACTGTTTTTGTGGGAACTACAAGTGGATATTTGGAGTGATTGCGGCCTCTGGCGGAAAAGCAAATATCATCCAATGAAAACTACACATAGGCATTCTCAGAAACTTCTTTGTGTGTGTGCATTCAACTCACAGAGTTGAAGAGTCCTTTTGGTAGAGCAGTTTTGAAGCACTCTTTTTGTAGAATCTGCGAGTGGTTATTCGGAGAGCTTTGAGGCCCATGCTGGAAAAGGAAATATCTTCACATAAAAACTGGACAGAAGCATTCTCAGAAAAGTCTCTGTGATGTGTGCATTCAACTCACAGAGTTGAGCCTGCCTTTTCATACAGCATTTTTGTAACACTCTTTCAGTATAATCTGCAAGTGGATATTTGGGGCGCTTTGAGGCCTATGCTGGAAAACGAAATATCTTCACATAAAAATTAGACGGAAGCATTATCAGAAACTTCTCTGTGATGTGCGCATTCAACTCACAGGGTTGAACGTGCCTTTTGATACAGCAGTTTTCAAACGCTCGTTTTGTGGCATCTGCATTTCGGAATTTGGAGTGCTTTGAGGCCTATACTGGAAAAGGAAATATCCTCACATAGAAACTAGACAGAAGCATTCTCAGAAACTTCTTTGTGATGTGTGCATTCAACTCACAGGGTTCGACCTTCCTTTTGCTACAACAGTTTTGAAACACTCTTTTTGTAGAATCTGCAAGTGGTTATTTGGAGCGCTTCGAGGCCTATGAGTAAAAGGAAATATCTTCAGAGAAAACTAGCCAGAAGCATTCTCAGAAACTTCTGTGTGATGAGTACATTCCACTCACAGAGTTGAACGTTCCCTTTCACCGAGCAGTTCTGAAACACTCTTTTTGTAGAATCTGCAAGTGGCTACTTAGAGCGCTTTGAGACCTATGCTGGAAAGTGAAATATCTTCACATAAAAACTAGACAGAAGCATTCCCAGAAACTTCTCTGTGAAGTGTGCATTCAATTCACAGAGCTGAATCTTTCTTTTGATAGAGAAGTTTTGAGACACTCTTTCTGTAGAATCTGCAAGTGAATATCTGGAGCGCTTTGAGTCCTAGGCTGGCAAAGAAAGTATCTTCACATAGAAACTAGACAGAAGCATTCTCAAAGACTTCTCTGGGATGTGTGCATTCAACTCACAGAGTTGAAACATCCTTTTGATTTGGCAGTTTTAAAACAATCATTTTGTAGAATCTGCTAGTGGATATTTGCAGTATTTTGAGGCATATGCAGGAACAGGTAATATCTTCACTTGAAAACTAGACAGAGGCATTCTCAGAAACTTCTTTCTGATGTGTGCCTTGAACTTCCGGAGTTGAACCTTCCTCTTCATAGAGCAGTTATATAATAGTCTTTAAGTATAATCTGCAAGTGGATATGTGGAGAACTTTGAGGACTATGCTGGAAAAGGAAATGTCTTCCCATAGAAAGGAGACGGAAGCATTCTCAGAAGCTTCTCTGTGATGCCGGCATTCAACTCACAGAGTTGAACCTTCCTTTTGATAGAGCAGTTTTCAAACACACTTTGTGGATTGTGCAATTGGTTATTTGGAGAGTTTTGAGGCCTGTACTGGAAAAGGAAATATCTTCAGGTAAAAACTAGACAGAAGCATTCTCAGAAACTTCGTTGTGATGTTTGCATTCAACTGACGGGGTTGAACCCTCTTTTTGATTGCGCAGTTTCAAATCACTGTCTTTGTTGAATCTCCAAGTGGATATTTGGAGCGATTTGGGGCATATTCTGGAAAAGGAAATATCCTCACTTGAAAACTAGATAGAAGAAGTCCCAGAAACTCCTTTGTGACGTCTGCTTTCAACTCACAGAGTTGAACCTTCCTTTTCACAGAGCAGTTTGGAAACACTCTTTTTGTAGAATCTGCGAGTGGTTATTCGGAGAGCTTCGAGGCCCATGCTGGAAATGGAAATACCTTCACATAAAAACTAGACGGAAGCGTTCTCAGAAATTTCTCTGGGATGTGTGCATTGAACTCACAGAGTTGATCCTTCCTATTGATAGAGCATTTTTGTAACACTGTTTTAGTAGAATCTGCAAGTGGATTCTTGGGGAGATTTGAGGCCTATGCTGGAAAACGAAATATCTTCACATAGAAACTAGACGGAAGCATTATCAGAAACTTCTCTGTGATGTGTGCATTAAACTCACAGAGTTGAACATTGCTTTTGATGGAGCAGTTTTGAAACACTCTTTTCGTAGAATCTGCAAGTGGTTGTTTAGAGCGCTTTGAGGCCTACGCTGCAAATGGAAATATCTTCACATAAAAACTAGACAGAAGCATTCTCAGAAATTCCTTTGTGATGTGTGCATTCAACTCACAGAGATGAAGCTTCCTTTTCACAGGGCACTTTTGAAACACTGTTTTTGTGGGAACTACAAGTGGATATTTGGAGTGATTGCGGCCTCTGGCGGAAAAGCAAATATCATCAAATGAAAACTACACATAGGCATTCTGAGAAACTTCTTTTTGTGTGTGCATTCAACTCACAGAGTTGAAGAGTCCTTTTGGTAGAGCAGTTTTGAAGCACTCTTTTTGTAGAATCTGCGAGTGGTTATTCGGAGAGCTTTGAGGCCCATGGTGGAAAAGGAAATATCTTCACATAAAAACTGGACAGAAGCATTCTCAGAAAAGTCTCTGTGATGTGTGCATTCAACTCACAGAGTTGAGCCTGCCTTTTCATACAGCATTTTTGTAACACTCTTTCAGTATAATCTGCAAGTGGGTATTTGGGGCGCTTTGAGGCCTATGCTGGAAAACGAAATATCTTCACATAAAAATTAGACGGAAGCATTATCAGAAACTTCTCTGTGATGTGCGCATTCAACTCACAGGGTTGAACGTGCCTTTTGATACAGCCGTTTTCAAACGCTCGTTTTGTGGCATCTGCATTTCGGAATTTGGAGTGCTTTGAGGCCTATACTGGAAAAGGAAATATCCTCACATAGAAACTAGACAGAAGCATTCTCAGAAACTTCTTTGTGATGTGTGCATTCAACTCACAGGGTTCGACCTTCCTTTTGCTACAACAGTTTTGAAACACTCTTTTTGTAGAATCTGCAAGTGGTTATTTGGAGCGCTTCGAGGCCTATGAGTAAAAGGAAATATCTTCAGAGAAAACTAGCCAGAAGCATTCTCAGAAACTTCTGTGTGATGAGTACATTCCACTCACAGAGTTGAACGTTCCCTTTCACCGAGCAGTTCTGAAACACTCTTTTTGTAGAATCTGCAAGTGGCTACTTAGAGCGCTTTGAGACCTATGCTGGAAAGTGAAATATCTTCACATAAAAACTAGACAGAAGCATTCCCAGAAACTTCTCTGTGAAGTGTGCATTCAATTCACAGAGCTGAATCTTTCTTTTGATAGAGAAGTTTTGAGACACTCTTTCTGTAGAATCTGCAAGTGAATATCTGGAGTGCTTTGAGTCCTAGGCTGGAAAAGAAAGTATCTTCACATAGAAACTAGACAGAAGCATTCTCAAAGACTTCTCTGTGATGTGTGCCTTCAACTCACAGAGTTGAAACATCCTTTTGATTTGGCAGTTTTAAAACAGTCATTTTGTAGAATCTGTTAGTGGATATTTGCAGTATTTTGAGGCATATGCAGGAAAAGGTAATATCTTCACTTGAAAACTAGACAGAGGCATTCTCAGAAACTTCTTTCGGATGTGTGCCTTGAACTTCCGGAGTTGAATCTTCCTCTTCATAGAGCAGTTATATAATAGTCTTTAAGTATAATCTGCAAGTGGATATGTGGAGAACTTTGAGGACTATGCTGGAAAAGGAAATGTCTTCCCATAGAAAGGAGACGGAAGCATTCTCAGAAGCTTCTCTGTGATGCCGGCATTCAACTCACAGAGTTGAACCTTCCTTTTGATAGAGCAGTTTTCAAACACACTTTGTGGATTGTGCAATTGGTTATTTGGAGAGTTTTGAGGCCTGTACTGCAAAAGGAAATATCTTCAGGTAAAAACTAGACAGAAGCATTCTCAGAAACTTCGTTGTGATGTTTGCATTCAACTCACGGAGTTGAACCCTCTTTTTGATTGCGCAGTTTCAAATCACTGTCTTTGTTGAATCTCCAAGTGGATATTTGGAGCGATTTGGGGCATATTCTGGAAAAGGAAATATCCTCACTTGAAAACTAGATAGAAGAAGTCCCAGAAACTCCTTTGTGACGTCTGCTTTCAACACACAGAGTTGAACCTTCCTTTTCACAGAGCAGTTTGGAAACACTCTTTTTGTAGAATCTGCGAGTGGTTATTCGGAGAGCTTCGAGGCCCATGCTGGAAATGGAAATACCTTCACATAAAAACTAGACGGAAGCGTTCTCAGAAATTTCTCTGGGATGTGTGCATTGAACTCACAGAGTTGATCCTTCCTATTGATAGAGCATTTTTGTAACACTGTTTTAGTAGAATCTGCAAGTGGATTCTTGGGGAGATTTGAGGCCTATGCTGGAAAACGAAATATCTTCACATAGAAACTAGACGGAAGCATTATCAGAAACTTCTCTGTGATGTGTGCATTAAACTCACAGAGTTGAACATTGCTTTTGATAGAGCAGTTTTGAAACACTCTTTTCGTAGAATCTGCAAGTGGTTGTTTAGAGCGCTTTGAGGCCTACGCTGCAAATGGAAATATCTTCACATAAAAACTAGACAGAAGCATTCTCAGAAATTCCTTTGTGATGTGTGCATTCAACTCACAGAGATGAAGCTTCCTTT
Source organism: Pongo pygmaeus (assembly GCF_028885625.2). Lineage (NCBI taxonomy): Eukaryota > Metazoa > Chordata > Mammalia > Primates > Hominidae > Pongo > Pongo pygmaeus. Next base: position 39,922,496 of record NC_072391.2, on the reverse strand, counting down.
TCACAGGGCACTTTTGAAACACTGTTTTTGTGGGAACTACAAGTGGATATTTGGAGTGATTGCGGCCTCTGGCGGAAAAGCAAATATCATCAAATGAAAACTACACATAGGCATTCTCAGAAACTTCTTTGTGTGTGTGCATTCAACTCACAGAGTTGAAGAGTCCTTTTGGTAGAGCAGTTTTGAAGCACTCTTTTGTAGAATCTGCGAGTGGTTATTCGGAGAGCTTTGAGGCCCATGCTGGAAAAGGAAATATCTTCACATAAAAACTGGACAGAAGCATTCTCAGAAAAGTCTCTGCGATGTGTGCATTCAACTCACAGAGTTGAGCCTGCCTTTTCATACAGCATTTTTGTAACACTCTTTCAGTATAAACTGCAATTGGGTATTTGAGGCGCTTTGAGGCCTATGCTGGAAAACGAAATATCTTCACATAAAAATTAGACGGAAGCATTATCAGAAACCTCTCTGTGATGTGCGCATTCAACTCACAGGGTTGAACGTGCCTTTTGATACAGCAGTTTTCAAACGCTCGTTTTGTGGCATCTGCATTCCGGAATTTGGAGTGCTTTGAGGCCTATACTGGAAAAGGAAATATCCTCACATAGAAACTAGACAGAAGCATTCTCAGAAACTTCTTTGTGATGTGTGCATTCAACTCACAGGGTTCGACCTTCCTTTTGCTACAACAGTTTTGAAACACTCTTTTTGTAGAATCTGCAAGTGGTTATTTGGAGCGCTTCGAGGCCTATGAGTAAAAGGAATTATCTTCAGAGAAAACTAGCCAGAAGCATTCTCAGAAACTTCTGTGTGATGAGTACATTCCACTCACAGAGTTGAACGTTCCCTTTCACCGAGCAGTTCTGAAACACTCTTTTTGTAGAATCTGCAAGTGGCTACTTAGAGCGCTTTGAGACCTATGCTGGAAAGTGAAATATCTTCACATAAAAACTTGACAGAAGCATTCCCAGAAACTTCTCTGTGAAGTGTGCACTCAATTCACAGAGCTGAATCTTTCTTTTGATAGAGAAGTTTTGAGACACTCTTTCTGTAGAATCTGCAAGTGAATATCTGGAGCGCTTTGAGTCCTAGGCTGGCAAAGAAAGTATCTTCACATAGAAACTAGACAGAAGCATTCTCAAAGACTTCTCTGTGATGTGTGCCTTCAACTCGCAGAGTTGAAACATCCTTTTGATTTGGCAGTTTTAAAACAATCATTTTGTAGAATCTGCTAGTGGATATTTGCAGTATTTTGAGGCATATGCAGGAAAAGGTAATATCTTCACTTGAAAACTAGACAGAGGCATTCTCAGAAACTTCTTTCTGATGTGTGCCTTGAACTTCCGGAGTTGAACCTTCCTCTTCATAGAGCAGTTATATAATAGTCTTTAAGTATAATCTGCAAGTGGATATGTGGAGAACTTTGAGGACTATGCTGGAAAAGGAAATGTCTTCCCATAGAAAGGAGACGGAAGCATTCTCAGAAGCTTCTCTGTGATGCCGGCATTCAACTCACAGAGTTGAACCTTCCTTTTGATAGAGCAGTTTTCAAACACACTTTGTGGATTGTGCAATTGGTTATTTGGAGAGTTTTGAGGCCTGTACTGGAAAAGGAAATATCTTCAGGTAAAAACTAGACAGAAGCATTCTCAGAAACTTCGTTGTGATGTTTGCATTCAACTGACGGGGTTGAACCCTCTTTTTGATTGCGCAGTTTCAAATCACTGTCTTTGTTGAATCTCCAAGTGGATATTTGGAGCGATTTGGGGCATATTCTGGAAAAGGAAATATCCTCACTTCAAAACTAGATAGAAGAAGTCCCAGAAACACCTTTGTGACGTCTGCTTTCAACTCACAGAGTTGAACCTTCCTTTTCACAGAGCAGTTTGGAAACACTCTTTTTGTAGAATCTGCGAGTGGTTATTCGGAGAGCTTCGAGGCCCATGCTGGAAATGGAAATACCTTCACATAAAAACTAGACGGAAGCGTTCTCAGAAATTTCTCTGGGATGTGTGCATTGAACTCACAGAGTTGATCCTTCCTATTGATAGAGCATTTTTGTAACACTGTTTTAGTAGAATCTGCAAGTGGATTGTTGGGGAGATTTGAGGCCTATGCTGGAAAACGAAATATCTTCACATAGAAACTAGACGGAAGCATTATCAGAAACTTCTCTGTGATGTGTGCATTAAACTCACAGAGTTGAACATTGCTTTTGATGGAGCAGTTTTGAAACACTCTTTTCGTAGAATCTGCAAGTGGTTGTTTAGAGCGCTTTGAGGCCTACGCTGCAAATGGAAATATCTTCACATAAAAACTAGACAGAAGCATTCTCAGAAATTCCTTTGTGATGTGTGCATTCAACTCACAGAGATGAAGCTTCCTTTTCACAGGGCACTTTTGAAACACTGTTTTTGTGGGAACTACAAGTGGATATTTGGAGTGATTGCGGCCTCTGGCGGAAAAGCAAATATCATCAAATGAAAACTACACATAGGCATTCTCAGAAACTTCTTTGTGTGTGTGCATTCAACTCACAGAGTTGAAGAGTCCTTTTGGTAGAGCAGTTTTGAAGCACTCTTTTGTAGAATCTGCGAGTGGTTATTCGGAGAGCTTTGAGGCCCATGCTGGAAAAGGAAATATCTTCACATAAAAACTGGACAGAAGCATTCTCAGAAAAGTCTCTGCGATGTGTGCATTCAACTCACAGAGTTGAGCCTGCCTTTTCATACAGCATTTTTGTAACACTCTTTCAGTATAAACTGCAATTGGGTATTTGAGGCGCTTTGAGGCCTATGCTGGAAAACGAAATATCTTCACATAAAAATTAGACGGAAGCATTATCAGAAACCTCTCTGTGATGTGCGCATTCAACTCACAGGGTTGAACGTGCCTTTTGATACAGCAGTTTTCAAACGCTCGTTTTGTGGCATCTGCATTCCGGAATTTGGAGTGCTTTGAGGCCTATACTGGAAAAGGAAATATCCTCACATAGAAACTAGACAGAAGCATTCTCAGAAACTTCTTTGTGATGTGTGCATTCAACTCACAGGGTTCGACCTTCCTTTTGCTACAACAGTTTTGAAACACTCTTTTTGTAGAATCTGCAAGTGGTTATTTGGAGCGCTTCGAGGCCTATGAGTAAAAGGAATTATCTTCAGAGAAAACTAGCCAGAAGCATTCTCAGAAACTTCTGTGTGATGAGTACATTCCACTCACAGAGTTGAACGTTCCCTTTCACCGAGCAGTTCTGAAACACTCTTTTTGTAGAATCTGCAAGTGGCTACTTAGAGCGCTTTGAGACCTATGCTGGAAAGTGAAATATCTTCACATAAAAACTTGACAGAAGCATTCCCAGAAACTTCTCTGTGAAGTGTGCACTCAATTCACAGAGCTGAATCTTTCTTTTGATAGAGAAGTTTTGAGACACTCTTTCTGTAGAATCTGCAAGTGAATATCTGGAGCGCTTTGAGTCCTAGGCTGGCAAAGAAAGTATCTTCACATAGAAACTAGACAGAAGCATTCTCAAAGACTTCTCTGTGATGTGTGCCTTCAACTCGCAGAGTTGAAACATCCTTTTGATTTGGCAGTTTTAAAACAATCATTTTGTAGAATCTGCTAGTGGATATTTGCAGTATTTTGAGGCATATGCAGGAAAAGGTAATATCTTCACTTGAAAACTAGACAGAGGCATTCTCAGAAACTTCTTTCTGATGTGTGCCTTGAACTTCCGGAGTTGAACCTTCCTCTTCATAGAGCAGTTATATAATAGTCTTTAAGTATAATCTGCAAGTGGATATGTGGAGAACTTTGAGGACTATGCTGGAAAAGGAAATGTCTTCCCATAGAAAGGAGACGGAAGCATTCTCAGAAGCTTCTCTGTGATGCCGGCATTCAACTCACAGAGTTGAACCTTCCTTTTGATAGAGCAGTTTTCAAACACACTTTGTGGATTGTGCAATTGGTTATTTGGAGAGTTTTGAGGCCTGTACTGGAAAAGGAAATATCTTCAGGTAAAAACTAGACAGAAGCATTCTCAGAAACTTCGTTGTGATGTTTGCATTCAACTGACGGGGTTGAACCCTCTTTTTGATTGCGCAGTTTCAAATCACTGTCTTTGTTGAATCTCCAAGTGGATATTTGGAGCGATTTGGGGCATATTCTGGAAAAGGAAATATCCTCACTTCAAAACTAGATAGAAGAAGTCCCAGAAACTCCTTTGTGACGTCTGCTTTCAACTCACAGAGTTGAACCTTCCTTTTCACAGAGCAGTTTGGAAACACTCTTTTTGTAGAATCTGCGAGTGGTTATTCGGAGAGCTTCGAGGCCCATGCTGGAAATGGAAATACCTTCACATAAAAACTAGACGGAAGCGTTCTCAGAAATTTCTCTGGGATGTGTGCATTGAACTCACAGAGTTGATCCTTCCTATTGATAGAGCATTTTTGTAACACTGTTTTAGTAGAATCTGCAAGTGGATTGTTGGGGAGATTTGAGGCCTATGCTGGAAAACGAAATATCTTCACATAGAAACTAGACGGAAGCATTATCAGAAACTTCTCTGTGATGTGTGCATTAAACTCACAGAGTTGAACATTGCTTTTGATGGAGCAGTTTTGAAACACTCTTTTCGTAGAATCTGCAAGTGGTTGTTTAGAGCGCTTTGAGGCCTACGCTGCAAATGGAAATATCTTCACATAAAAACTAGACAGAAGCATTCTCAGAAATTCCTTTGTGATGTGTGCATTCAACTCACAGAGATGAAGCTTCCTTTTCACAGGGCACTTTTGAAACACTCTTTTTGTGGGAACTACAAGTGGATATTTGGAGTGATTGCGGCCTCTGGCGGAAAAGCAAATATCATCAAATGAAAACTACACATAGGCATTCTGAGAAACTTCTTTTTGTGTGTGCATTCAACTCACAGAGTTGAAGAGTCCTTTTGGTAGAGCAGTTTTGAAGCACTCTTTTTGTAGAATCTGCGAGTGGTTATTCGGAGAGCTTTGAGGCCCATGCTGGAAAAGGAAATATCTTCACATAAAAACTGGACAGAAGCATTCTCAGAAAAGTCTCTGTGATGTGTGCATTCAACTCACAGAGTTGAGCCTGCCTTTTCATACAGCATTTTTGTAACACTCTTTCAGTATAATCTGCAAGTGGATATTTGGGGCGCTTTGAGGCCTATGCTGGAAAACGAAATATCTTCACATAAAAATTAGACGGAAGCATTATCAGAAACTTCTCTGTGATGTGCGCATTCAACTCACAGGGTTGAACGTGCCTTTTGATACAGCAGTTTTCAAACGCTCGTTTTGTGGCATCTGCATTTCGGGATTTGGAGTGCTTTGAGGCCTATACTGGAAAAGGAAATATCCTCACATAGAAACTAGACAGAAGCATTCTCAGAAACTTCTTTGTGATGTGTGCATTCAACTCACAGGGTTCGACCTTCCTTTTGCTACAACAGTTTTGAAACACTCTTTTTGTAGAATCTGCAAGTGGTTATTTGGAGCGCTTCGAGGCCTATGAGTAAAAGGAAATATCTTCAGAGAAAACTAGCCAGAAGCATTCTCAGAAACTTCTGTGTGATGAGTACATTCCACTCACAGAGTTGAACGTTCCCTTTCACCGAGCAGTTCTGAAACACTCTTTTTGTAGAATCTGCAAGTGGCTACTTAGAGCGCTTTGAGACCTATGCTGGAAAGTGAAATATCTTCACATAAAAACTAGACAGAAGCATTCCCAGAAACTTCTCTGTGAAGTGTGCATTCAATTCACAGAGCTGAATCTTTCTTTTGATAGAGAAGTTTTGAGACACTCTTTCTGTAGAATCTGCAAGTGAATATCTGGAGCGCTTTGAGTCCTAGGCTGGCAAAGAAAGTATCTTCACATAGAAACTAGACAGAAGCATTCTCAAAGACTTCTCTGGGATGTGTGCCTTCAACTCACAGAGTTGAAACATCCTTTTGATTTGGCAGTTTTAAAACAATCATTTTGTAGAATCTGCTAGTGGATATTTGCAGTATTTTGAGGCATATGCAGGAAAAGGTAATATCTTCACTTGAAAACTAGACAGAGGCATTCTCAGAAACTTCTTTCTGATGTGTGCCTTGAACTTCCGGAGTTGAACCTTCCTCTTCATAGAGCAGTTATATAATAGTCTTTAAGTATAATCTGCAAGTGGATATGTGGAGAACTTTGAGGACTATGCTGGAAAAGGAAATGTCTTCCCATAGAAAGGAGACGGAAGCATTCTCAGAAGCTTCTCTGTGATGCCGGCATTCAACTCACAGAGTTGAACCTTCCTTTTGATAGAGCAGTTTTCAAACACACTTTGTGGATTGTGCAATTGGTTATTTGGAGAGTTTTGAGGCCTGTACTGGAAAAGGAAATATCTTCAGGTAAAAACTAGACAGAAGCATTCTCAGAAACTTCGTTGTGATGTTTGCATTCAACTCACGGAGTTGAACCCTCTTTTTGATTGCGCAGTTTCAAATCACTGTCTTTGTTGAATCTCCAAGTGGATATTTGGAGCGATTTGGGGCATATTCTGGAAAAGGAAATATCCTCACTTGAAAACTAGATAGAAGAAGTCCCAGAAACTCCTTTGTGACGTCTGCTTTCAACTCACAGAGTTGAACCTTCCTTTTCACAGAGCAGTTTGGAAACACTCTTTTTGTAGAATCTGCGAGTGGTTATTCGGGGAGCCCCGAGGCCCATGCTGGAAATGGAAATACCTTCACATAAAAACTAGACGGAAGCGTTCTCAGAAATTTCTCTGGGATGTGTGCATTGAACTCACAGAGTTGATCCTTCCTATTGATAGAGCATTTTTGTAACACTGTTTTAGTAGAATCTGCAAGTGGATTGTTGGGGAGATTTGAGGCCTATGCTGGAAAACGAAATATCTTCACATAGAAACTAGACGGAAGCATTATCAGAAACTTCTCTGTGATGTCTGCATTAAACTCACAGAGTTGAACATTGCTTTTGATGGAGCAGTTTTGAAACACTCTTTTCGTAGAATCTGCAAGTGGTTGTTTAGAGCGCTTTGAGGCCTACGCTGCAAATGGAAGTATCTTCACATGAAAACTAGACAGAAGCATTCTCAGAAATTCCTTTGTGATGTGTGCATTCAACTCACAGAGATGAAGCTTCCTTTTCACAGGGCACTTTTGAAACACTGTTTTTGTGGGAACTACAAGTGGATATTTGGAGTGATTGCGGCCTCTGGCGGAAAAGCAAATATCATCAAATGAAAACTACACATAGGCATTCTCAGAAACTTCTTTGTGTGTGTGCATTCAACTCACAGAGTTGAAGAGTCCTTTTGGTAGAGCAGTTTTGAAGCACTCTTTTGTAGAATCTGCGAGTGGTTATTCGGAGAGCTTTGAGGCCCATGGTGGAAAAGGAAATATCTTCACATAAAAACTGGACAGAAGCATTCTCAGAAAAGTCTCTGCGATGTGTGCATTCAACTCACAGAGTTGAGCCTGCCTTTTCATACAGCATTTTTGTAACACTCTTTCAGTATAATCTGCAAGTGGGTATTTGGGGCGCTTTGAGGCCTATGCTGGAAAACGAAATATCTTCACATAAAAATTAGACGGAAGCATTATCAGAAACTTCTCTGTGATGTGCGCATTCAACTCACAGGGTTGAACGTGCCTTTTGATACAGCCGTTTTCAAACGCTCGTTTTGTGGCATCTGCATTTCGGAATTTGGAGTGCTTTGAGGCCTATACTGGAAAAGGAAATATCCTCACATAGAAACTAGACAGAAGCATTCTCAGAAACTTCTTTGTGATGTGTGCATTCAACTCACAGGGTTCGACCTTCCTTTTGCTACAACAGTTTTGAAACACTCTTTTTGTAGAATCTGCAAGTGGTTATTTGGAGCGCTTCGAGGCCTATGAGTAAAAGGAAATATCTTCAGAGAAAACTAGCCAGAAGCATTCTCAGAAACTTCTGTGTGATGAGTACATTCCACTCACAGAGTTGAACGTTCCCTTTCACCGAGCAGTTCTGAAACACTCTTTTTGTAGAATCTGCAAGTGGCTACTTAGAGCGCTTTGAGACCTATGCTGGAAAGTGAAATATCTTCACATAAAAACTAGACAGAAGCATTCCCAGAAACTTCTCTGTGAAGTGTGCATTCAATTCACAGAGCTGAATCTTTCTTTTGATAGAGAAGTTTTGAGACACTCTTTCTGTAGAATCTGCAAGTGAATATCTGGAGTGCTTTGAGTCCTAGGCTGGAAAAGAAAGTATCTTCACATAGAAACTAGACAGAAGCATTCTCAAAGACTTCTCTGTGATGTGTGCCTTCAACTCACAGAGTTGAAACATCCTTTTGATTTGGCAGTTTTAAAACAGTCATTTTGTAGAATCTGTTAGTGGATATTTGCAGTATTTTGAGGCATATGCAGGAAAAGGTAATATCTTCACTTGAAAACTAGACAGAGGCATTCTCAGAAACTTCTTTCGGATGTGTGCCTTGAACTTCCGGAGTTGAATCTTCCTCTTCATAGAGCAGTTATATAATAGTCTTTAAGTATAATCTGCAAGTGGATATGTGGAGAACTTTGAGGACTATGCTGGAAAAGGAAATGTCTTCCCATAGAAAGGAGACGGAAGCATTCTCAGAAGCTTCTCTGTGATGCCGGCATTCAACTCACAGAGTTGAACCTTCCTTTTGATAGAGCAGTTTTCAAACACACTTTGTGGATTGTGCAATTGGTTATTTGGAGAGTTTTGAGGCCTGTACTGCAAAAGGAAATATCTTCAGGTAAAAACTAGACAGAAGCATTCTCAGAAACTTCGTTGTGATGTTTGCATTCAACTCACGGAGTTGAACCCTCTTTTTGATTGCGCAGTTTCAAATCACTGTCTTTGTTGAATCTCCAAGTGGATATTTGGAGCGATTTGGGGCATATTCTGGAAAAGGAAATATCCTCACTTGAAAACTAGATAGAAGAAGTCCCAGAAACTCCTTTGTGACGTCTGCTTTCAACACACAGAGTTGAACCTTCCTTTTCACAGAGCAGTTTGGAAACACTCTTTTTGTAGAATCTGCGAGTGGTTATTCGGAGAGCTTCGAGGCCCATGCTGGAAATGGAAATACCTTCACATAAAAACTAGACGGAAGCGTTCTCAGAAATTTCTCTGGGATGTGTGCATTGAACTCACAGAGTTGATCCTTCCTATTGATAGAGCATTTTTGTAACACTGTTTTAGTAGAATCTGCAAGTGGATTCTTGGGGAGATTTGAGGCCTATGCTGGAAAACGAAATATCTTCACATAGAAACTAGACGGAAGCATTATCAGAAACTTCTCTGTGATGTGTGCATTAAACTCACAGAGTTGAACATTGCTTTTGATAGAGCAGTTTTGAAACACTCTTTTCGTAGAATCTGCAAGTGGTTGTTTAGAGCGCTTTGAGGCCTACGCTGCAAATGGAAATATCTTCACATAAAAACTAGACAGAAGCATTCTCAGAAATTCCTTTGTGATGTGTGCATTCAACTCACAGAGATGAAGCTTCCTTTTCACAGGGCACTTTTGAAACACTGTTTTTGTGGGAACTACAAGTGGATATTTGGAGTGATTGCGGCCTCTGGCGGAAAAGCAAATATCATCAAATGAAAACTACACATAGGCATTCTCAGAAACTTCTTTGTGTGTGTGCATTCAACTCACAGAGTTGAAGAGTCCTTTTGGTAGAGCAGTTTTGAAGCACTCTTTTGTAGAATCTGCGAGTGGTTATTCGGAGAGCTTTGAGGCCCATGCTGGAAAAGGAAATATCTTCACATAAAAACTGGACAGAAGCATTCTCAGAAAAGTCTCTGCGATGTGTGCATTCAACTCACAGAGTTGAGCCTGCCTTTTCATACAGCATTTTTGTAACACTCTTTCAGTATAAACTGCAATTGGGTATTTGAGGCGCTTTGAGGCCTATGCTGGAAAACGAAATATCTTCACATAAAAATTAGACGGAAGCATTATCAGAAACCTCTCTGTGATGTGCGCATTCAACTCACAGGGTTGAACGTGCCTTTTGATACAGCAGTTTTCAAACGCTCGTTTTGTGGCATCTGCATTCCGGAATTTGGAGTGCTTTGAGGCCTATACTGGAAAAGGAAATATCCTCACATAGAAACTAGACAGAAGCATTCTCAGAAACTTCTTTGTGATGTGTGCATTCAACTCACAGGGTTCGACCTTCCTTTTGCTACAACAGTTTTGAAACACTCTTTTTGTAGAATCTGCAAGTGGTTATTTGGAGCGCTTCGAGGCCTATGAGTAAAAGGAATTATCTTCAGAGAAAACTAGCCAGAAGCATTCTCAGAAACTTCTGTGTGATGAGTACATTCCACTCACAGAGTTGAACGTTCCCTTTCACCGAGCAGTTCTGAAACACTCTTTTTGTAGAATCTGCAAGTGGCTACTTAGAGCGCTTTGAGACCTATGCTGGAAAGTGAAATATCTTCACATAAAAACTTGACAGAAGCATTCCCAGAAACTTCTCTGTGAAGTGTGCACTCAATTCACAGAGCTGAATCTTTCTTTTGATAGAGAAGTTTTGAGACACTCTTTCTGTAGAATCTGCAAGTGAATATCTGGAGCGCTTTGAGTCCTAGGCTGGCAAAGAAAGTATCTTCACATAGAAACTAGACAGAAGCATTCTCAAAGACTTCTCTGTGATGTGTGCCTTCAACTCACAGAGTTGAAACATCCTTTTGATTTGGCAGTTTTAAAACAGTCATTTTGTAGAATCTGTTTGTGGATATTTGCAGTATTTTGAGGCATATGCAGGAAAAGGTAATATCTTCACTTGAAAACTAGACAGAGGCATTCTCAGAAACTTCTTTCGGATGTGTGCCTTGAACTTCCGGAGTTGAACCTTCCTCTTCATAGAGCAGTTATATAATAGTCTTTAAGTATAATCTGCAAGTGGATATGTGGAGAACTTTGAGGACTATGCTGGAAAAGGAAATGTCTTCCCATAGAAAGGAGACGGAAGCATTCTCAGAAGCTTCTCTGTGATGCCGGCATTCAACTCACAGAGTTGAACCTTCCTTTTGATAGAGCAGTTTTCAAACACACTTTGTGGATTGTGCAATTGGTTATTTGGAGAGTTTTGAGGCCTGTACTGGAAAAGGAAATATCTTCAGGTAAAAACTAGACAGAAGCATTCTCAGAAACTTCGTTGTGATGTTTGCATTCAACTCACGGAGTTGAACCCTCTTTTTGATTGCGCAGTTTCAAATCACTGTCTTTGTTGAATCTCCAAGTGGATATTTGGAGCGATTTGGGGCATATTCTGGAAAAGGAAATATCCTCACTTGAAAACTAGATAGAAGAAGTCCCAGAAACTCCTTTGTGACGTCTGCTTTCAACTCACAGAGTTGAACCTTCCTTTTCACAGAGCAGTTTGGAAACACTCTTTTTGTAGAATCTGCGAGTGGTTATTCGGGGAGCCCCGAGGCCCATGCTGGAAATGGAAATACCTTCACATAAAAACTAGACGGAAGCGTTCTCAGAAATTTCTCTGGGATGTGTGCATTGAACTCACAGAGTTGATCCTTCCTATTGATAGAGCATTTTTGTAACACTGTTTTAGTAGAATCTGCAAGTGGATTGTTGGGGAGATTTGAGGCCTATGCTGGAAAACGAAATATCTTCACATAGAAACTAGACGGAAGCATTATCAGAAACTTCTCTGTGATGTCTGCATTAAACTCACAGAGTTGAACATTGCTTTTGATGGAGCAGTTTTGAAACACTCTTTTCGTAGAATCTGCAAGTGGTTGTTTAGAGCGCTTTGAGGCCTACGCTGCAAATGGAAGTATCTTCACATGAAAACTAGACAGAAGCATTCTCAGAAATTCCTTTGTGATGTGTGCATTCAACTCACAGAGATGAAGCTTCCTTTTCACAGGGCACTTTTGAAACACTGTTTTTGTGGGAACTACAAGTGGATATTTGGAGTGATTGCGGCCTCTGGCGGAAAAGCAAATATCATCAAATGAAAACTACACATAGGCATTCTCAGAAACTTCTTTGTGTGTGTGCATTCAACTCACAGAGTTGAAGAGTCCTTTTGGTAGAGCAGTTTTGAAGCACTCTTTTGTAGAATCTGCGAGTGGTTATTCGGAGAGCTTTGAGGCCCATGGTGGAAAAGGAAATATCTTCACATAAAAACTGGACAGAAGCATTCTCAGAAAAGTCTCTGCGATGTGTGCATTCAACTCACAGAGTTGAGCCTGCCTTTTCATACAGCATTTTTGTAACACTCTTTCAGTATAATCTGCAAGTGGGTATTTGGGGCGCTTTGAGGCCTATGCTGGAAAACGAAATATCTTCACATAAAAATTAGACGGAAGCATTATCAGAAACTTCTCTGTGATGTGCGCATTCAACTCACAGGGTTGAACGTGCCTTTTGATACAGCCGTTTTCAAACGCTCGTTTTGTGGCATCTGCATTTCGGAATTTGGAGTGCTTTGAGGCCTATACTGGAAAAGGAAATATCCTCACATAGAAACTAGACAGAAGCATTCTCAGAAACTTCTTTGTGATGTGTGCATTCAACTCACAGGGTTCGACCTTCCTTTTGCTACAACAGTTTTGAAACACTCTTTTTGTAGAATCTGCAAGTGGTTATTTGGAGCGCTTCGAGGCCTATGAGTAAAAGGAAATATCTTCAGAGAAAACTAGCCAGAAGCATTCTCAGAAACTTCTGTGTGATGAGTACATTCCACTCACAGAGTTGAACGTTCCCTTTCACCGAGCAGTTCTGAAACACTCTTTTTGTAGAATCTGCAAGTGGCTACTTAGAGCGCTTTGAGACCTATGCTGGAAAGTGAAATATCTTCACATAAAAACTAGACAGAAGCATTCCCAGAAACTTCTCTGTGAAGTGTGCATTCAATTCACAGAGCTGAATCTTTCTTTTGATAGAGAAGTTTTGAGACACTCTTTCTGTAGAATCTGCAAGTGAATATCTGGAGTGCTTTGAGTCCTAGGCTGGAAAAGAAAGTATCTTCACATAGAAACTAGACAGAAGCATTCTCAAAGACTTCTCTGTGATGTGTGCCTTCAACTCACAGAGTTGAAACATCCTTTTGATTTGGCAGTTTTAAAACAGTCATTTTGTAGAATCTGTTAGTGGATATTTGCAGTATTTTGAGGCATATGCAGGAAAAGGTAATATCTTCACTTGAAAACTAGACAGAGGCATTCTCAGAAACTTCTTTCGGATGTGTGCCTTGAACTTCCGGAGTTGAATCTTCCTCTTCATAGAGCAGTTATATAATAGTCTTTAAGTATAATCTGCAAGTGGATATGTGGAGAACTTTGAGGACTATGCTGGAAAAGGAAATGTCTTCCCATAGAAAGGAGACGGAAGCATTCTCAGAAGCTTCTCTGTGATGCCGGCATTCAACTCACAGAGTTGAACCTTCCTTTTGATAGAGCAGTTTTCAAACACACTTTGTGGATTGTGCAATTGGTTATTTGGAGAGTTTTGAGGCCTGTACTGCAAAAGGAAATATCTTCAGGTAAAAACTAGACAGAAGCATTCTCAGAAACTTCGTTGTGATGTTTGCATTCAACTCACGGAGTTGAACCCTCTTTTTGATTGCGCAGTTTCAAATCACTGTCTTTGTTGAATCTCCAAGTGGATATTTGGAGCGATTTGGGGCATATTCTGGAAAAGGAAATATCCTCACTTGAAAACTAGATAGAAGAAGTCCCAGAAACTCCTTTGTGACGTCTGCTTTCAACACACAGAGTTGAACCTTCCTTTTCACAGAGCAGTTTGGAAACACTCTTTTTGTAGAATCTGCGAGTGGTTATTCGGAGAGCTTCGAGGCCCATGCTGGAAATGGAAATACCTTCACATAAAAACTAGACGGAAGCGTTCTCAGAAATTTCTCTGGGATGTGTGCATTGAACTCACAGAGTTGATCCTTCCTATTGATAGAGCATTTTTGTAACACTGTTTTAGTAGAATCTGCAAGTGGATTCTTGGGGAGATTTGAGGCCTATGCTGGAAAACGAAATATCTTCACATAGAAACTAGACGGAAGCATTATCAGAAACTTCTCTGTGATGTGTGCATTAAACTCACAGAGTTGAACATTGCTTTTGATAGAGCAGTTTTGAAACACTCTTTTCGTAGAATCTGCAAGTGGTTGTTTAGAGCGCTTTGAGGCCTACGCTGCAAATGGAAATATCTTCACATAAAAACTAGACAGAAGCATTCTCAGAAATTCCTTTGTGATGTGTGCATTCAACTCACAGAGATGAAGCTTCCTTTTCACAGGGCACTTTTGAAACACTGTTTTTGTGGGAACTACAAGTGGATATTTGGAGTGATTGCGGCCTCTGGCGGAAAAGCAAATATCATCAAATGAAAACTACACATAGGCATTCTCAGAAACTTCTTTGTGTGTGTGCATTCAACTCACAGAGTTGAAGAGTCCTTTTGGTAGAGCAGTTTTGAAGCACTCTTTTGTAGAATCTGCGAGTGGTTATTCGGAGAGCTTTGAGGCCCATGCTGGAAAAGGAAATATCTTCACATAAAAACTGGACAGAAGCATTCTCAGAAAAGTCTCTGCGATGTGTGCATTCAACTCACAGAGTTGAGCCTGCCTTTTCATACAGCATTTTTGTAACACTCTTTCAGTATAAACTGCAATTGGGTATTTGAGGCGCTTTGAGGCCTATGCTGGAAAACGAAATATCTTCACATAAAAATTAGACGGAAGCATTATCAGAAACCTCTCTGTGATGTGCGCATTCAACTCACAGGGTTGAACGTGCCTTTTGATACAGCAGTTTTCAAACGCTCGTTTTGTGGCATCTGCATTCCGGAATTTGGAGTGCTTTGAGGCCTATACTGGAAAAGGAAATATCCTCACATAGAAACTAGACAGAAGCATTCTCAGAAACTTCTTTGTGATGTGTGCATTCAACTCACAGGGTTCGACCTTCCTTTTGCTACAACAGTTTTGAAACACTCTTTTTGTAGAATCTGCAAGTGGTTATTTGGAGCGCTTCGAGGCCTATGAGTAAAAGGAATTATCTTCAGAGAAAACTAGCCAGAAGCATTCTCAGAAACTTCTGTGTGATGAGTACATTCCACTCACAGAGTTGAACGTTCCCTTTCACCGAGCAGTTCTGAAACACTCTTTTTGTAGAATCTGCAAGTGGCTACTTAGAGCGCTTTGAGACCTATGCTGGAAAGTGAAATATCTTCACATAAAAACTTGACAGAAGCATTCCCAGAAACTTCTCTGTGAAGTGTGCACTCAATTCACAGAGCTGAATCTTTCTTTTGATAGAGAAGTTTTGAGACACTCTTTCTGTAGAATCTGCAAGTGAATATCTGGAGCGCTTTGAGTCCTAGGCTGGCAAAGAAAGTATCTTCACATAGAAACTAGACAGAAGCATTCTCAAAGACTTCTCTGTGATGTGTGCCTTCAACTCGCAGAGTTGAAACATCCTTTTGATTTGGCAGTTTTAAAACAATCATTTTGTAGAATCTGCTAGTGGATATTTGCAGTATTTTGAGGCATATGCAGGAAAAGGTAATATCTTCACTTGAAAACTAGACAGAGGCATTCTCAGAAACTTCTTTCTGATGTGTGCCTTGAACTTCCGGAGTTGAACCTTCCTCTTCATAGAGCAGTTATATAATAGTCTTTAAGTATAATCTGCAAGTGGATATGTGGAGAACTTTGAGGACTATGCTGGAAAAGGAAATGTCTTCCCATAGAAAGGAGACGGAAGCATTCTCAGAAGCTTCTCTGTGATGCCGGCATTCAACTCACAGAGTTGAACCTTCCTTTTGATAGAGCAGTTTTCAAACACACTTTGTGGATTGTGCAATTGGTTATTTGGAGAGTTTTGAGGCCTGTACTGGAAAAGGAAATATCTTCAGGTAAAAACTAGACAGAAGCATTCTCAGAAACTTCGTTGTGATGTTTGCATTCAACTGACGGGGTTGAACCCTCTTTTTGATTGCGCAGTTTCAAATCACTGTCTTTGTTGAATCTCCAAGTGGATATTTGGAGCGATTTGGGGCATATTCTGGAAAAGGAAATATCCTCACTTCAAAACTAGATAGAAGAAGTCCCAGAAACTCCTTTGTGACGTCTGCTTTCAACTCACAGAGTTGAACCTTCCTTTTCACAGAGCAGTTTGGAAACACTCTTTTTGTAGAATCTGCGAGTGGTTATTCGGAGAGCTTCGAGGCCCATGCTGGAAATGGAAATACCTTCACATAAAAACTAGACGGAAGCGTTCTCAGAAATTTCTCTGGGATGTGTGCATTGAACTCACAGAGTTGATCCTTCCTATTGATAGAGCATTTTTGTAACACTGTTTTAGTAGAATCTGCAAGTGGATTGTTGGGGAGATTTGAGGCCTATGCTGGAAAACGAAATATCTTCACATAGAAACTAGACGGAAGCATTATCAGAAACTTCTCTGTGATGTGTGCATTAAACTCACAGAGTTGAACATTGCTTTTGATGGAGCAGTTTTGAAACACTCTTTTCGTAGAATCTGCAAGTGGTTGTTTAGAGCGCTTTGAGGCCTACGCTGCAAATGGAAATATCTTCACATAAAAACTAGACAGAAGCATTCTCAGAAATTCCTTTGTGATGTGTGCATTCAACTCACAGAGATGAAGCTTCCTTTTCACAGGGCACTTTTGAAACACTCTTTTTGTGGGAACTACAAGTGGATATTTGGAGTGATTGCGGCCTCTGGCGGAAAAGCAAATATCATCAAATGAAAACTACACATAGGCATTCTGAGAAACTTCTTTTTGTGTGTGCATTCAACTCACAGAGTTGAAGAGTCCTTTTGGTAGAGCAGTTTTGAAGCACTCTTTTTGTAGAATCTGCGAGTGGTTATTCGGAGAGCTTTGAGGCCCATGCTGGAAAAGGAAATATCTTCACATAAAAACTGGACAGAAGCATTCTCAGAAAAGTCTCTGTGATGTGTGCATTCAACTCACAGAGTTGAGCCTGCCTTTTCATACAGCATTTTTGTAACACTCTTTCAGTATAATCTGCAAGTGGATATTTGGGGCGCTTTGAGGCCTATGCTGGAAAACGAAATATCTTCACATAAAAATTAGACGGAAGCATTATCAGAAACTTCTCTGTGATGTGCGCATTCAACTCACAGGGTTGAACGTGCCTTTTGATACAGCAGTTTTCAAACGCTCGTTTTGTGGCATCTGCATTTCGGGATTTGGAGTGCTTTGAGGCCTATACTGGAAAAGGATATATCCTCACATAGAAACTAGACAGAAGCATTCTCAGAAACTTCTTTGTGATGTGTGCATTCAACTCACAGGGTTCGACCTTCCTTTTGCTACAACAGTTTTGAAACACTCTTTTTGTAGAATCTGCAAGTGGTTATTTGGAGCGCTTCGAGGCCTATGAGTAAAAGGAAATATCTTCGGAGAAAACTAGCCAGAAGCATTCTCAGAAACTTCTGTGTGATGAGTACATTCCACTCACAGAGTTCAACGTTCCCTTTCACCGAGCAGTTCTGAAACACTCTTTTTGTAGAATCTGCAAGTGGCTACTTAGAGCGCTTTGAGACCTATGCTGGAAAGTGAAATATCTTCACATAAAAACTAGACAGAAGCATTCCCAGAAACTTCTCTGTGAAGTGTGCATTCAATTCACAGAGCTGAATCTTTCTTTTGATAGAGAAGTTTTGAGACACTCTTTCTGTAGAATCTGCAAGTGAATATCTGGAGCGCTTTGAGTCCTAGGCTGGCAAAGAAAGTATCTTCACATAGAAACTAGACAGAAGCATTCTCAAAGACTTCTCTGTGATGTGTGCCTTCAACTCACAGAGTTGAAACATCCTTTTGATTTGGCAGTTTTAAAACAATCATTTTGTAGAATCTGCTAGTGGATATTTGCAGTATTTTGAGGCATATGCAGGAAAAGGTAATATCTTCACTTGAAAACTAGACAGAGGCATTCTCAGAAACTTCTTTCTGATGTGTGCCTTGAACTTCCGGAGTTGAACCTTCCTCTTCATAGAGCAGTTATATAATAGTCTTTAAGTATAATCTGCAAGTGGATATGTGGAGAACTTTGAGGACTATGCTGGAAAAGGAAATGTCTTCCCATAGAAAGGAGACGGAAGCATTCTCAGAAGCTTCTCTGTGATGCCGGCATTCAACTCACAGAGTTGAACCTTCCTTTTGATAGAGCAGTTTTCAAACACACTTTGTGGATTGTGCAATTGGTTATTTGGAGAGTTTTGAGGCCTGTACTGGAAAAGGAAATATCTTCAGGTAAAAACTAGACAGAAGCATTCTCAGAAACTTCGTTGTGATGTTTGCATTCAACTCACGGAGTTGAACCCTCTTTTTGATTGCGCAGTTTCAAATCACTGTCTTTGTTGAATCTCCAAGTGGATATTTGGAGCGATTTGGGGCATATTCTGGAAAAGGAAATATCCTCACTTGAAAACTAGATAGAAGAAGTCCCAGAAACTCCTTTGTGACGTCTGCTTTCAACTCACAGAGTTGAACCTTCCTTTTCACAGAGCAGTTTGGAAACACTCTTTTTGTAGAATCTGCGAGTGGTTATTCGGGGAGCCCCGAGGCCCATGCTGGAAATGGAAATACCTTCACATAAAAACTAGACGGAAGCGTTCTCAGAAATTTCTCTGGGATGTGTGCATTGAACTCACAGAGTTGATCCTTCCTATTGATAGAGCATTTTTGTAACACTGTTTTAGTAGAATCTGCAAGTGGATTGTTGGGGAGATTTGAGGCCTATGCTGGAAAACGAAATATCTTCACATAGAAACTAGACGGAAGCATTATCAGAAACTTCTCTGTGATGTGTGCATTAAACTCACAGAGTTGAACATTGCTTTTGATGGAGCAGTTTTGAAACACTCTTTTCGTAGAATCTGCAAGTGGTTGTTTAGAGCGCTTTGAGGCCTACGCTGCAAATGGAAGTATCTTCACATGAAAACTAGACAGAAGCATTCTCAGAAATTCCTTTGTGATGTGTGCATTCAACTCACAGAGATGAAGCTTCCTTTTCACAGGGCACTTTTGAAACACTGTTTTTGTGGGAACTACAAGTGGATATTTGGAGTGATTGCGGCCTCTGGCGGAAAAGCAAATATCATCAAATGAAAACTACACATAGGCATTCTCAGAAACTTCTTTGTGTGTGTGCATTCAACTCACAGAGTTGAAGAGTCCTTTTGGTAGAGCAGTTTTGAAGCACTCTTTTGTAGAATCTGCGAGTGGTTATTCGGAGAGCTTTGAGGCCCATGGTGGAAAAGGAAATATCTTCACATAAAAACTGGACAGAAGCATTCTCAGAAAAGTCTCTGCGATGTGTGCATTCAACTCACAGAGTTGAGCCTGCCTTTTCATACAGCATTTTTGTAACACTCTTTCAGTATAATCTGCAAGTGGGTATTTGGGGCGCTTTGAGGCCTATGCTGGAAAACGAAATATCTTCACATAAAAATTAGACGGAAGCATTATCAGAAACTTCTCTGTGATGTGCGCATTCAACTCACAGGGTTGAACGTGCCTTTTGATACAGCCGTTTTCAAACGCTCGTTTTGTGGCATCTGCATTTCGGAATTTGGAGTGCTTTGAGGCCTATACTGGAAAAGGAAATATCCTCACATAGAAACTAGACAGAAGCATTCTCAGAAACTTCTTTGTGATGTGTGCATTCAACTCACAGGGTTCGACCTTCCTTTTGCTACAACAGTTTTGAAACACTCTTTTTGTAGAATCTGCAAGTGGTTATTTGGAGCGCTTCGAGGCCTATGAGTAAAAGGAAATATCTTCAGAGAAAACTAGCCAGAAGCATTCTCAGAAACTTCTGTGTGATGAGTACATTCCACTCACAGAGTTGAACGTTCCCTTTCACCGAGCAGTTCTGAAACACTCTTTTTGTAGAATCTGCAAGTGGCTACTTAGAGCGCTTTGAGACCTATGCTGGAAAGTGAAATATCTTCACATAAAAACTAGACAGAAGCATTCCCAGAAACTTCTCTGTGAAGTGTGCATTCAATTCACAGAGCTGAATCTTTCTTTTGATAGAGAAGTTTTGAGACACTCTTTCTGTAGAATCTGCAAGTGAATATCTGGAGTGCTTTGAGTCCTAGGCTGGAAAAGAAAGTATCTTCACATAGAAACTAGACAGAAGCATTCTCAAAGACTTCTCTGTGATGTGTGCCTTCAACTCACAGAGTTGAAACATCCTTTTGATTTGGCAGTTTTAAAACAGTCATTTTGTAGAATCTGTTAGTGGATATTTGCAGTATTTTGAGGCATATGCAGGAAAAGGTAATATCTTCACTTGAAAACTAGACAGAGGCATTCTCAGAAACTTCTTTCGGATGTGTGCCTTGAACTTCCGGAGTTGAATCTTCCTCTTCATAGAGCAGTTATATAATAGTCTTTAAGTATAATCTGCAAGTGGATATGTGGAGAACTTTGAGGACTATGCTGGAAAAGGAAATGTCTTCCCATAGAAAGGAGACGGAAGCATTCTCAGAAGCTTCTCTGTGATGCCGGCATTCAACTCACAGAGTTGAACCTTCCTTTTGATAGAGCAGTTTTCAAACACACTTTGTGGATTGTGCAATTGGTTATTTGGAGACTTTTGAGGCCTGTACTGCAAAAGGAAATATCTTCAGGTAAAAACTAGACAGAAGCATTCTCAGAAACTTCGTTGTGATTGTTGCATTCAACTCACGGAGTTGAACCCTCTTTTTGATTGCGCAGTTTCAAATCACTGTCTTTGTTGAATCTCCAAGTGGATATTTGGAGCGATTTGGGGCATATTCTGGAAAAGGAAATATCCTCACTTGAAAACTAGATAGAAGAAGTCCCAGAAACTCCTTTGTGACGTCTGCTTTCAACACACAGAGTTGAACCTTCCTTTTCACAGAGCAGTTTGGAAACACTCTTTTTGTAGAATCTGCGAGTGGTTATTCGGAGAGCTTCGAGGCCCATGCTGGAAATGGAAATACCTTCACATAAAAACTAGACGGAAGCGTTCTCAGAAATTTCTCTGGGATGTGTGCATTGAACTCACAGAGTTGATCCTTCCTATTGATAGAGCATTTTTGTAACACTGTTTTAGTAGAATCTGCAAGTGGATTCTTGGGGAGATTTGAGGCCTATGCTGGAAAACGAAATATCTTCACATAGAAACTAGACGGAAGCATTATCAGAAACTTCTCTGTGATGTGTGCATTAAACTCACAGAGTTGAACATTGCTTTTGATAGAGCAGTTTTGAAACACTCTTTTCGTAGAATCTGCAAGTGGTTGTTTAGAGCGCTTTGAGGCCTACGCTGCAAATGGAAATATCTTCACATAAAAACTAGACAGAAGCATTCTCAGAAATTCCTTTGTGATGTGTGCATTCAACTCACAGAGATGAAGCTTCCTTTTCACAGGGCACTTTTGAAACACTGTTTTTGTGGGAACTACAAGTGGATATTTGGAGTGATTGCGGCCTCTGGCGGAAAAGCAAATATCATCAAATGAAAACTACACATAGGCATTCTCAGAAACTTCTTTGTGTGTGTGCATTCAACTCACAGAGTTGAAGAGTCCTTTTGGTAGAGCAGTTTTGAAGCACTCTTTTGTAGAATCTGCGAGTGGTTATTCGGAGAGCTTTGAGGCCCATGCTGGAAAAGGAAATATCTTCACATAAAAACTGGACAGAAGCATTCTCAGAAAAGTCTCTGCGATGTGTGCATTCAACTCACAGAGTTGAGCCTGCCTTTTCATACAGCATTTTTGTAACACTCTTTCAGTATAAACTGCAATTGGGTATTTGAGGCGCTTTGAGGCCTATGCTGGAAAACGAAATATCTTCACATAAAAATTAGACGGAAGCATTATCAGAAACCTCTCTGTGATGTGCGCATTCAACTCACAGGGTTGAACGTGCCTTTTGATACAGCAGTTTTCAAACGCTCGTTTTGTGGCATCTGCATTCCGGAATTTGGAGTGCTTTGAGGCCTATACTGGAAAAGGAAATATCCTCACATAGAAACAAGACAGAAGCATTCTCAGAAACTTCTTTGTGATGTGTGCATTCAACTCACAGGGTTCGACCTTCCTTTTGCTACAACAGTTTTGAAACACTCTTTTTGTAGAATCTGCAAGTGGTTATTTGGAGCGCTTCGAGGCCTATGAGTAAAAGGAATTATCTTCAGAGAAAACTAGCCAGAAGCATTCTCAGAAACTTCTGTGTGATGAGTACATTCCACTCACAGAGTTGAACGTTCCCTTTCACCGAGCAGTTCTGAAACACTCTTTTTGTAGAATCTGCAAGTGGCTACTTAGAGCGCTTTGAGACCTATGCTGGAAAGTGAAATATCTTCACATAAAAACTTGACAGAAGCATTCCCAGAAACTTCTCTGTGAAGTGTGCATTCAATTCACAGAGCTGAATCTTTCTTTTGATAGAGAAGTTTTGAGACACTCTTTCTGTAGAATCTGCAAGTGAATATCTGGAGCGCTTTGAGTCCTAGGCTGGCAAAGAAAGTATCTTCACATAGAAACTAGACAGAAGCATTCTCAAAGACTTCTCTGTGATGTGTGCCTTCAACTCGCAGAGTTGAAACATCCTTTTGATTTGGCAGTTTTAAAACAATCATTTTGTAGAATCTGCTAGTGGATATTTGCAGTATTTTGAGGCATATGCAGGAAAAGGTAATATCTTCACTTGAAAACTAGACAGAGGCATTCTCAGAAACTTCTTTCTGATGTGTGCCTTGAACTTCCGGAGTTGAACCTTCCTCTTCATAGAGCAGTTATATAATAGTCTTTAAGTATAATCTGCAAGTGGATATGTGGAGAACTTTGAGGACTATGCTGGAAAAGGAAATGTCTTCCCATAGAAAGGAGACGGAAGCATTCTCAGAAGCTTCTCTGTGATGCCGGCATTCAACTCACAGAGTTGAACCTTCCTTTTGATAGAGCAGTTTTCAAACACACTTTGTGGATTCTGCAATTGGTTATTTGGAGAGTTTTGAGGCCTGTACTGGAAAAGGAAATATCTTCAGGTAAAAACTAGACAGAAGCATTCTCAGAAACTTCGTTGTGATGTTTGCATTCAACTCACGGAGTTGAACCCTCTTTTTGATTGCGCAGTTTCAAATCACTGTCTTTGTTGAATCTCCAAGTGGATATTTGGAGCGATTTGGGGCATATTCTGGAAAAGGAAATATCCTCACTTGAAAACTAGATAGAAGAAGTCCCAGAAACTCCTTTGTGACGTCTGCTTTCAACACACAGAGTTGAACCTTCCTTTTCACAGAGCAGTTTG
Organism: Pongo pygmaeus; assembly: GCF_028885625.2. Taxonomy (NCBI): domain Eukaryota; kingdom Metazoa; phylum Chordata; class Mammalia; order Primates; family Hominidae; genus Pongo; species Pongo pygmaeus. Next base: position 39,899,122 of record NC_072391.2, on the reverse strand, counting down.
GAAACACTCTTTTTGTAGAATCTGTGAGTGGTTATTCGGAGAGCTTCGAGGCCCATGCTGGAAATGGAAATACCTTCACATAAAAACTAGACGGAAGCGTTCTCAGAAATTTCTCTGTGATGTGTGCATTGAACTCACAGAGTTGATCCTTCCTATTGATAGAGCATTTTTGTAACACTGTTTTAGAAGAATCTGCAAGTGGATTCTTGGGGAGATTTGAGGCCTATGCTGGAAAACGAAATATCTTCACATAGAAACTAGACGGAAGCATTATCAGAAACTTCTCTGTGATGTGTGCATTAAACTCACAGAGTTGAACATTGCTTTTGATGGAGCAGTTTTGAAACACTCTTTTCGTAGAATCTGCAAGTGGTTGTTTAGAGCGCTTTGAGGCCTATGCTGCAAATGGAAATATCTTCACATAAAAACTAGACAGAAGCATTCTCAGAAATTCCTTTGGGATGTGTGCATTCAACTCACAGAGATGAAGCTTCCTTTTCACAGGGCACTTTTGAAACACTCTTTTTGTGGGAACTACAAGTGGATATTTGGAGTGATTGCGGCCTCTGGCGGAAAAGCAAATATCATCCAATGAAAACTACACATAGGCATTCTCAGAAACTTCTTTGTGTGTGTGCATTCAACTCACAGAGTTGAAGAGTCCTTTTGGTAGAGCAGTTTTGAAGCACTCTTTTTGTAGAATCTGCGAGTGGTTATTCGGAGAGCTTTGAGGCCCATGCTGGAAAAGGAAATATCTTCACATAAAAACTGGACAGAAGCATTCTCAGAAAAGTCTCTGTGATGTGTGCATTCAACTCACAGAGTTGAGCCTGCCTTTTCATACAGCATTTTTGTAACACTCTTTCAGTATAATCTGCAAGTGGATATTTGGGGCGCTTTGAGGCCTATGCTGGAAAACGAAATATCTTCACATAAAAATTAGAAGGAAGCATTATCAGAAACTTCTCTGTGATGTGCGCATTCAACTCACAGGGTTGAACGTGCCTTTTGATACAGCAGTTTTCAAACGCTCGTTTTGTGGCATCTGCATTTCGGGATTTGGAGTGCTTTGAGGCCTATACTGGAAAAGGAAATATCCTCACATAGAAACTAGACAGAAGCATTCTCAGAAACTTCTTTGTGATGTGTGCATTCAACTCACAGGGTTCGACCTTCCTTTTGCTACAACAGTTTTGAAACACTCTTTTTGTAGAATCTCCAAGTGGTTATTTGGAGCGCTTCGAGGCCTATGAGTAAAAGGAAATATCTTCAGAGAAAACTAGCCAGAAGCATTCTCAGAAACTTCTGTGTGATGAGTACATTCCACTCACAGAGTTGAACGTTCCCTTTCACCGAGCAGTTCTGAAACACTCTTTTTGTAGAATCTGCAAGTGGCTACTTAGAGCGCTTTGAGACCTATGCTGGAAAGTGAAATATCTTCACATAAAAACTAGACAGAAGCATTCCCAGAAACTTCTCTGTGAAGTGTGCATTCAATTCACAGAGCTGAATCTTTCTTTTGATAGAGAAGTTTTGAGACACTCTTTCTGTAGAATCTGCAAGTGAATATCTGGAGCGCTTTGAGTCCTAGGCTGGCAAAGAAAGTATCTTCACATAGAAACTAGACAGAAGCATTCTCAAAGACTTCTCTGTGATGTGTGCCTTCAACTCACAGAGTTGAAACATCCTTTTGATTTGGCAGTTTTAAAACAGTCATTTTGTAGAATCTGTTTGTGGATATTTGCAGTATTTTGAGGCATATGCAGGAAAAGGTAATATCTTCACTTGAAAACTAGACAGAGGCATTCTCAGAAACTTCTTTCGGATGTGTGCCTTGAACTTCCGGAGTTGAACCTTCCTCTTCATAGAGCAGTTATATAATAGTCTTTAAGTATAATCTGCAAGTGGATATGTGGAGAACTTTGAGGACTATGCTGGAAAAGGAAATGTCTTCCCATAGAAAGGAGACGGAAGCATTCTCAGAAGCTTCTCTGTGATGCCGGCATTCAACTCACAGAGTTGAACCTTCCTTTTGATAGAGCAGTTTTCAAACACACTTTGTGGATTGTGCAATTGGTTATTTGGAGAGTTTTGAGGCCTGTACTGGAAAAGGAAATATCTTCAGGTAAAAACTAGACAGAAGCATTCTCAGAAACTTCGTTGTGATGTTTGCATTCAACTCACGGAGTTGAACCCTCTTTTTGATTGCGCAGTTTCAAATCACTGTCTTTGTTGAATCTCCAAGTGGATATTTGGAGCGATTTGGGGCATATTCTGGAAAAGGAAATATCCTCACTTGAAAACTAGATAGAAGAAGTCCCAGAAACTCCTTTGTGACGTCTGCTTTCAACTCACAGAGTTGAACCTTCCTTTTCACAGAGCAGTTTGGAAACACTCTTTTTGTAGAATCTGCGAGTGGTTATTCGGGGAGCCCCGAGGCCCATGCTGGAAATGGAAATACCTTCACATAAAAACTAGACGGAAGCGTTCTCAGAAATTTCTCTGGGATGTGTGCATTGAACTCACAGAGTTGATCCTTCCTATTGATAGAGCATTTTTGTAACACTGTTTTAGTAGAATCTGCAAGTGGATTGTTGGGGAGATTTGAGGCCTATGCTGGAAAACGAAATATCTTCACATAGAAACTAGACGGAAGCATTATCAGAAACTTCTCTGTGATGTGTGCATTAAACTCACAGAGTTGAACATTGCTTTTGATGGAGCAGTTTTGAAACACTCTTTTCGTAGATTCTGCAAGTGGTTGTTTAGAGCGCTTTGAGGCCTACGCTGCAAATGGAAGTATCTTCACATGAAAACTAGACAGAAGCATTCTCAGAAATTCCTTTGTGATGTGTGCATTCAACTCACAGAGATGAAGCTTCCTTTTCACAGGGCACTTTTGAAACACTGTTTTTGTGGGAACTACAAGTGGATATTTGGAGTGATTGCGGCCTCTGGCGGAAAAGCAAATATCATCAAATGAAAACTACACATAGGCATTCTCAGAAACTTCTTTGTGTGTGTGCATTCAACTCACAGAGTTGAAGAGTCCTTTTGGTAGAGCAGTTTTGAAGCACTCTTTTGTAGAATCTGCGAGTGGTTATTCGGAGAGCTTTGAGGCCCATGGTGGAAAAGGAAATATCTTCACATAAAAACTGGACAGAAGCATTCTCAGAAAAGTCTCTGCGATGTGTGCATTCAACTCACAGAGTTGAGCCTGCCTTTTCATACAGCATTTTTGTAACACTCTTTCAGTATAATCTGCAAGTGGGTATTTGGGGCGCTTTGAGGCCTATGCTGGAAAACGAAATATCTTCACATAAAAATTAGACGGAAGCATTATCAGAAACTTCTCTGTGATGTGCGCATTCAACTCACAGGGTTGAACGTGCCTTTTGATACAGCCGTTTTCAAACGCTCGTTTTGTGGCATCTGCATTTCGGAATTTGGAGTGCTTTGAGGCCTATACTGGAAAAGGAAATATCCTCACATAGAAACTAGACAGAAGCATTCTCAGAAACTTCTTTGTGATGTGTGCATTCAACTCACAGGGTTCGACCTTCCTTTTGCTACAACAGTTTTGAAACACTCTTTTTGTAGAATCTGCAAGTGGTTATTTGGAGCGCTTCGAGGCCTATGAGTAAAAGGAAATATCTTCAGAGAAAACTAGCCAGAAGCATTCTCAGAAACTTCTGTGTGATGAGTACATTCCACTCACAGAGTTGAACGTTCCCTTTCACCGAGCAGTTCTGAAACACTCTTTTTGTAGAATCTGCAAGTGGCTACTTAGAGCGCTTTGAGACCTATGCTGGAAAGTGAAATATCTTCACATAAAAACTAGACAGAAGCATTCCCAGAAACTTCTCTGTGAAGTGTGCATTCAATTCACAGAGCTGAATCTTTCTTTTGATAGAGAAGTTTTGAGACACTCTTTCTGTAGAATCTGCAAGTGAATATCTGGAGCGCTTTGAGTCCTAGGCTGGAAAAGAAAGTATCTTCACATAGAAACTAGACAGAAGCATTCTCAAAGACTTCTCTGGGATGTGTGCATTCAACTCACAGAGTTGAAACATCCTTTTGATTTGGCAGTTTTAAAACAGTCATTTTGTAGAATCTGCTAGTGGATATTTGCAGTATTTTGAGGCATATGCAGGAAAAGGTAATATCTTCACTTGAAAACTAGACAGAGGCATTCTCAGAAACTTCTTTCGGATGTGTGCCTTGAACTTCCGGAGTTGAACCTTCCTCTTCATAGAGCAGTTATATAATAGTCTTTAAGTATAATCTGCAAGTGGATATGTGGAGAACTTTGAGGACTATGCTGGAAAAGGAAATGTCTTCCCATAGAAAGGAGACGGAAGCATTCTCAGAAGCTTCTCTGTGATGCCGGCATTCAACTCGCAGATTTGAACCTTCCTTTTGATAGAGCAGTTTTCAAACACACTTTGTGGATTCTGCAATTGGTTATTTGGAGAGTTTTGAGGCCTGTACTGGAAAAGGAAATATCTTCAGGTAAAAACTAGACAGAAGCATTCTCAGAAACTTCGTTGTGATGTTTGCATTCAACTGACGGGGTTGAACCCTCTTTTTGATTGCGCAGTTTCAAATCACTGTCTTTGTTGAATCTCCAAGTGGATATTTGGAGCGATTTGGGGCATATTCTGGAAAAGGAAATATCCTCACTTCAAAACTAGATAGAAGAAGTCCCAGAAACTCCTTTGTGACGTCTGCTTTCAACTCACAGAGTTGAACCTTCCTTTTCACAGAGCAGTTTGGAAACACTCTTTTTGTAGAATCTGCGAGTGGTTATTCGGAGAGCTTCGAGGCCCATGCTGGAAATGGAAATACCTTCACATAAAAACTAGACGGAAGCGTTCTCAGAAATTTCTCTGGGATGTGTGCATTGAACTCACAGAGTTGATCCTTCCTATTGATAGAGCATTTTTGTAACACTGTTTTAGTAGAATCTGCAAGTGGATTGTTGGGGAGATTTGAGGCCTATGCTGGAAAACGAAATATCTTCACATAGAAACTAGACGGAAGCATTATCAGAAACTTCTCTGTGATGTGTGCATTAAACTCACAGAGTTGAACATTGCTTTTGATGGAGCAGTTTTGAAACACTCTTTTCGTAGAATCTGCAAGTGGTTGTTTAGAGCGCTTTGAGGCCTACGCTGCAAATGGAAATATCTTCACATAAAAACTAGACAGAAGCATTCTCAGAAATTCCTTTGTGATGTGTGCATTCAACTCACAGAGATGAAGCTTCCTTTTCACAGGGCACTTTTGAAACACTCTTTTTGTGGGAACTACAAGTGGATATTTGGAGTGATTGCGGCCTCTGGCGGAAAAGCAAATATCATCAAATGAAAACTACACATAGGCATTCTGAGAAACTTCTTTTTGTGTGTGCATTCAACTCACAGAGTTGAAGAGTCCTTTTGGTAGAGCAGTTTTGAAGCACTCTTTTTGTAGAATCTGCGAGTGGTTATTCGGAGAGCTTTGAGGCCCATGCTGGAAAAGGAAATATCTTCACATAAAAACTGGACAGAAGCATTCTCAGAAAAGTCTCTGTGATGTGTGCATTCAACTCACAGAGTTGAGCCTGCCTTTTCATACAGCATTTTTGTAACACTCTTTCAGTATAATCTGCAAGTGGATATTTGGGGCGCTTTGAGGCCTATGCTGGAAAACGAAATATCTTCACATAAAAATTAGACGGAAGCATTATCAGAAACTTCTCTGTGATGTGCGCATTCAACTCACAGGGTTGAACGTGCCTTTTGATACAGCAGTTTTCAAACGCTCGTTTTGTGGCATCTGCATTTCGGGATTTGGAGTGCTTTGAGGCCTATACTGGAAAAGGATATATCCTCACATAGAAACTAGACAGAAGCATTCTCAGAAACTTCTTTGTGATGTGTGCATTCAACTCACAGGGTTCGACCTTCCTTTTGCTACAACAGTTTTGAAACACTCTTTTTGTAGAATCTGCAAGTGGTTATTTGGAGCGCTTCGAGGCCTATGAGTAAAAGGAAATATCTTCGGAGAAAACTAGCCAGAAGCATTCTCAGAAACTTCTGTGTGATGAGTACATTCCACTCACAGAGTTCAACGTTCCCTTTCACCGAGCAGTTCTGAAACACTCTTTTTGTAGAATCTGCAAGTGGCTACTTAGAGCGCTTTGAGACCTATGCTGGAAAGTGAAATATCTTCACATAAAAACTAGACAGAAGCATTCCCAGAAACTTCTCTGTGAAGTGTGCATTCAATTCACAGAGCTGAATCTTTCTTTTGATAGAGAAGTTTTGAGACACTCTTTCTGTAGAATCTGCAAGTGAATATCTGGAGCGCTTTGAGTCCTAGGCTGGCAAAGAAAGTATCTTCACATAGAAACTAGACAGAAGCATTCTCAAAGACTTCTCTGTGATGTGTGCCTTCAACTCACAGAGTTGAAACATCCTTTTGATTTGGCAGTTTTAAAACAATCATTTTGTAGAATCTGCTAGTGGATATTTGCAGTATTTTGAGGCATATGCAGGAAAAGGTAATATCTTCACTTGAAAACTAGACAGAGGCATTCTCAGAAACTTCTTTCTGATGTGTGCCTTGAACTTCCGGAGTTGAACCTTCCTCTTCATAGAGCAGTTATATAATAGTCTTTAAGTATAATCTGCAAGTGGATATGTGGAGAACTTTGAGGACTATGCTGGAAAAGGAAATGTCTTCCCATAGAAAGGAGACGGAAGCATTCTCAGAAGCTTCTCTGTGATGCCGGCATTCAACTCACAGAGTTGAACCTTCCTTTTGATAGAGCAGTTTTCAAACACACTTTGTGGATTGTGCAATTGGTTATTTGGAGAGTTTTGAGGCCTGTACTGGAAAAGGAAATATCTTCAGGTAAAAACTAGACAGAAGCATTCTCAGAAACTTCGTTGTGATGTTTGCATTCAACTCACGGAGTTGAACCCTCTTTTTGATTGCGCAGTTTCAAATCACTGTCTTTGTTGAATCTCCAAGTGGATATTTGGAGCGATTTGGGGCATATTCTGGAAAAGGAAATATCCTCACTTGAAAACTAGATAGAAGAAGTCCCAGAAACTCCTTTGTGACGTCTGCTTTCAACTCACAGAGTTGAACCTTCCTTTTCACAGAGCAGTTTGGAAACACTCTTTTTGTAGAATCTGCGAGTGGTTATTCGGGGAGCCCCGAGGCCCATGCTGGAAATGGAAATACCTTCACATAAAAACTAGACGGAAGCGTTCTCAGAAATTTCTCTGGGATGTGTGCATTGAACTCACAGAGTTGATCCTTCCTATTGATAGAGCATTTTTGTAACACTGTTTTAGTAGAATCTGCAAGTGGATTGTTGGGGAGATTTGAGGCCTATGCTGGAAAACGAAATATCTTCACATAGAAACTAGACGGAAGCATTATCAGAAACTTCTCTGTGATGTGTGCATTAAACTCACAGAGTTGAACATTGCTTTTGATGGAGCAGTTTTGAAACACTCTTTTCGTAGAATCTGCAAGTGGTTGTTTAGAGCGCTTTGAGGCCTACGCTGCAAATGGAAGTATCTTCACATGAAAACTAGACAGAAGCATTCTCAGAAATTCCTTTGTGATGTGTGCATTCAACTCACAGAGATGAAGCTTCCTTTTCACAGGGCACTTTTGAAACACTGTTTTTGTGGGAACTACAAGTGGATATTTGGAGTGATTGCGGCCTCTGGCGGAAAAGCAAATATCATCAAATGAAAACTACACATAGGCATTCTCAGAAACTTCTTTGTGTGTGTGCATTCAACTCACAGAGTTGAAGAGTCCTTTTGGTAGAGCAGTTTTGAAGCACTCTTTTGTAGAATCTGCGAGTGGTTATTCGGAGAGCTTTGAGGCCCATGGTGGAAAAGGAAATATCTTCACATAAAAACTGGACAGAAGCATTCTCAGAAAAGTCTCTGCGATGTGTGCATTCAACTCACAGAGTTGAGCCTGCCTTTTCATACAGCATTTTTGTAACACTCTTTCAGTATAATCTGCAAGTGGGTATTTGGGGCGCTTTGAGGCCTATGCTGGAAAACGAAATATCTTCACATAAAAATTAGACGGAAGCATTATCAGAAACTTCTCTGTGATGTGCGCATTCAACTCACAGGGTTGAACGTGCCTTTTGATACAGCCGTTTTCAAACGCTCGTTTTGTGGCATCTGCATTTCGGAATTTGGAGTGCTTTGAGGCCTATACTGGAAAAGGAAATATCCTCACATAGAAACTAGACAGAAGCATTCTCAGAAACTTCTTTGTGATGTGTGCATTCAACTCACAGGGTTCGACCTTCCTTTTGCTACAACAGTTTTGAAACACTCTTTTTGTAGAATCTGCAAGTGGTTATTTGGAGCGCTTCGAGGCCTATGAGTAAAAGGAAATATCTTCAGAGAAAACTAGCCAGAAGCATTCTCAGAAACTTCTGTGTGATGAGTACATTCCACTCACAGAGTTGAACGTTCCCTTTCACCGAGCAGTTCTGAAACACTCTTTTTGTAGAATCTGCAAGTGGCTACTTAGAGCGCTTTGAGACCTATGCTGGAAAGTGAAATATCTTCACATAAAAACTAGACAGAAGCATTCCCAGAAACTTCTCTGTGAAGTGTGCATTCAATTCACAGAGCTGAATCTTTCTTTTGATAGAGAAGTTTTGAGACACTCTTTCTGTAGAATCTGCAAGTGAATATCTGGAGTGCTTTGAGTCCTAGGCTGGAAAAGAAAGTATCTTCACATAGAAACTAGACAGAAGCATTCTCAAAGACTTCTCTGTGATGTGTGCCTTCAACTCACAGAGTTGAAACATCCTTTTGATTTGGCAGTTTTAAAACAGTCATTTTGTAGAATCTGTTAGTGGATATTTGCAGTATTTTGAGGCATATGCAGGAAAAGGTAATATCTTCACTTGAAAACTAGACAGAGGCATTCTCAGAAACTTCTTTCGGATGTGTGCCTTGAACTTCCGGAGTTGAATCTTCCTCTTCATAGAGCAGTTATATAATAGTCTTTAAGTATAATCTGCAAGTGGATATGTGGAGAACTTTGAGGACTATGCTGGAAAAGGAAATGTCTTCCCATAGAAAGGAGACGGAAGCATTCTCAGAAGCTTCTCTGTGATGCCGGCATTCAACTCACAGAGTTGAACCTTCCTTTTGATAGAGCAGTTTTCAAACACACTTTGTGGATTGTGCAATTGGTTATTTGGAGACTTTTGAGGCCTGTACTGCAAAAGGAAATATCTTCAGGTAAAAACTAGACAGAAGCATTCTCAGAAACTTCGTTGTGATTGTTGCATTCAACTCACGGAGTTGAACCCTCTTTTTGATTGCGCAGTTTCAAATCACTGTCTTTGTTGAATCTCCAAGTGGATATTTGGAGCGATTTGGGGCATATTCTGGAAAAGGAAATATCCTCACTTGAAAACTAGATAGAAGAAGTCCCAGAAACTCCTTTGTGACGTCTGCTTTCAACACACAGAGTTGAACCTTCCTTTTCACAGAGCAGTTTGGAAACACTCTTTTTGTAGAATCTGCGAGTGGTTATTCGGAGAGCTTCGAGGCCCATGCTGGAAATGGAAATACCTTCACATAAAAACTAGACGGAAGCGTTCTCAGAAATTTCTCTGGGATGTGTGCATTGAACTCACAGAGTTGATCCTTCCTATTGATAGAGCATTTTTGTAACACTGTTTTAGTAGAATCTGCAAGTGGATTCTTGGGGAGATTTGAGGCCTATGCTGGAAAACGAAATATCTTCACATAGAAACTAGACGGAAGCATTATCAGAAACTTCTCTGTGATGTGTGCATTAAACTCACAGAGTTGAACATTGCTTTTGATAGAGCAGTTTTGAAACACTCTTTTCGTAGAATCTGCAAGTGGTTGTTTAGAGCGCTTTGAGGCCTACGCTGCAAATGGAAATATCTTCACATAAAAACTAGACAGAAGCATTCTCAGAAATTCCTTTGTGATGTGTGCATTCAACTCACAGAGATGAAGCTTCCTTTTCACAGGGCACTTTTGAAACACTGTTTTTGTGGGAACTACAAGTGGATATTTGGAGTGATTGCGGCCTCTGGCGGAAAAGCAAATATCATCAAATGAAAACTACACATAGGCATTCTCAGAAACTTCTTTGTGTGTGTGCATTCAACTCACAGAGTTGAAGAGTCCTTTTGGTAGAGCAGTTTTGAAGCACTCTTTTGTAGAATCTGCGAGTGGTTATTCGGAGAGCTTTGAGGCCCATGCTGGAAAAGGAAATATCTTCACATAAAAACTGGACAGAAGCATTCTCAGAAAAGTCTCTGCGATGTGTGCATTCAACTCACAGAGTTGAGCCTGCCTTTTCATACAGCATTTTTGTAACACTCTTTCAGTATAAACTGCAATTGGGTATTTGAGGCGCTTTGAGGCCTATGCTGGAAAACGAAATATCTTCACATAAAAATTAGACGGAAGCATTATCAGAAACCTCTCTGTGATGTGCGCATTCAACTCACAGGGTTGAACGTGCCTTTTGATACAGCAGTTTTCAAACGCTCGTTTTGTGGCATCTGCATTCCGGAATTTGGAGTGCTTTGAGGCCTATACTGGAAAAGGAAATATCCTCACATAGAAACAAGACAGAAGCATTCTCAGAAACTTCTTTGTGATGTGTGCATTCAACTCACAGGGTTCGACCTTCCTTTTGCTACAACAGTTTTGAAACACTCTTTTTGTAGAATCTGCAAGTGGTTATTTGGAGCGCTTCGAGGCCTATGAGTAAAAGGAATTATCTTCAGAGAAAACTAGCCAGAAGCATTCTCAGAAACTTCTGTGTGATGAGTACATTCCACTCACAGAGTTGAACGTTCCCTTTCACCGAGCAGTTCTGAAACACTCTTTTTGTAGAATCTGCAAGTGGCTACTTAGAGCGCTTTGAGACCTATGCTGGAAAGTGAAATATCTTCACATAAAAACTTGACAGAAGCATTCCCAGAAACTTCTCTGTGAAGTGTGCATTCAATTCACAGAGCTGAATCTTTCTTTTGATAGAGAAGTTTTGAGACACTCTTTCTGTAGAATCTGCAAGTGAATATCTGGAGCGCTTTGAGTCCTAGGCTGGCAAAGAAAGTATCTTCACATAGAAACTAGACAGAAGCATTCTCAAAGACTTCTCTGTGATGTGTGCCTTCAACTCGCAGAGTTGAAACATCCTTTTGATTTGGCAGTTTTAAAACAATCATTTTGTAGAATCTGCTAGTGGATATTTGCAGTATTTTGAGGCATATGCAGGAAAAGGTAATATCTTCACTTGAAAACTAGACAGAGGCATTCTCAGAAACTTCTTTCTGATGTGTGCCTTGAACTTCCGGAGTTGAACCTTCCTCTTCATAGAGCAGTTATATAATAGTCTTTAAGTATAATCTGCAAGTGGATATGTGGAGAACTTTGAGGACTATGCTGGAAAAGGAAATGTCTTCCCATAGAAAGGAGACGGAAGCATTCTCAGAAGCTTCTCTGTGATGCCGGCATTCAACTCACAGAGTTGAACCTTCCTTTTGATAGAGCAGTTTTCAAACACACTTTGTGGATTCTGCAATTGGTTATTTGGAGAGTTTTGAGGCCTGTACTGGAAAAGGAAATATCTTCAGGTAAAAACTAGACAGAAGCATTCTCAGAAACTTCGTTGTGATGTTTGCATTCAACTCACGGAGTTGAACCCTCTTTTTGATTGCGCAGTTTCAAATCACTGTCTTTGTTGAATCTCCAAGTGGATATTTGGAGCGATTTGGGGCATATTCTGGAAAAGGAAATATCCTCACTTGAAAACTAGATAGAAGAAGTCCCAGAAACTCCTTTGTGACGTCTGCTTTCAACACACAGAGTTGAACCTTCCTTTTCACAGAGCAGTTTGGAAACACTCTTTTTGTAGAATCTGTGAGTGGTTATTCGGAGAGCTTCGAGGCCCATGCTGGAAATGGAAATACCTTCACATAAAAACTAGACGGAAGCGTTCTCAGAAATTTCTCTGTGATGTGTGCATTGAACTCACAGAGTTGATCCTTCCTATTGATAGAGCATTTTTGTAACACTGTTTTAGAAGAATCTGCAAGTGGATTCTTGGGGAGATTTGAGGCCTATGCTGGAAAACGAAATATCTTCACATAGAAACTAGACGGAAGCATTATCAGAAACTTCTCTGTGATGTGTGCATTAAACTCACAGAGTTGAACATTGCTTTTGATGGAGCAGTTTTGAAACACTCTTTTCGTAGAATCTGCAAGTGGTTGTTTAGAGCGCTTTGAGGCCTATGCTGCAAATGGAAATATCTTCACATAAAAACTAGACAGAAGCATTCTCAGAAATTCCTTTGGGATGTGTGCATTCAACTCACAGAGATGAAGCTTCCTTTTCACAGGGCACTTTTGAAACACTCTTTTTGTGGGAACTACAAGTGGATATTTGGAGTGATTGCGGCCTCTGGCGGAAAAGCAAATATCATCCAATGAAAACTACACATAGGCATTCTCAGAAACTTCTTTGTGTGTGTGCATTCAACTCACAGAGTTGAAGAGTCCTTTTGGTAGAGCAGTTTTGAAGCACTCTTTTTGTAGAATCTGCGAGTGGTTATTCGGAGAGCTTTGAGGCCCATGCTGGAAAAGGAAATATCTTCACATAAAAACTGGACAGAAGCATTCTCAGAAAAGTCTCTGTGATGTGTGCATTCAACTCACAGAGTTGAGCCTGCCTTTTCATACAGCATTTTTGTAACACTCTTTCAGTATAATCTGCAAGTGGATATTTGGGGCGCTTTGAGGCCTATGCTGGAAAACGAAATATCTTCACATAAAAATTAGAAGGAAGCATTATCAGAAACTTCTCTGTGATGTGCGCATTCAACTCACAGGGTTGAACGTGCCTTTTGATACAGCAGTTTTCAAACGCTCGTTTTGTGGCATCTGCATTTCGGGATTTGGAGTGCTTTGAGGCCTATACTGGAAAAGGAAATATCCTCACATAGAAACTAGACAGAAGCATTCTCAGAAACTTCTTTGTGATGTGTGCATTCAACTCACAGGGTTCGACCTTCCTTTTGCTACAACAGTTTTGAAACACTCTTTTTGTAGAATCTCCAAGTGGTTATTTGGAGCGCTTCGAGGCCTATGAGTAAAAGGAAATATCTTCAGAGAAAACTAGCCAGAAGCATTCTCAGAAACTTCTGTGTGATGAGTACATTCCACTCACAGAGTTGAACGTTCCCTTTCACCGAGCAGTTCTGAAACACTCTTTTTGTAGAATCTGCAAGTGGCTACTTAGAGCGCTTTGAGACCTATGCTGGAAAGTGAAATATCTTCACATAAAAACTAGACAGAAGCATTCCCAGAAACTTCTCTGTGAAGTGTGCATTCAATTCACAGAGCTGAATCTTTCTTTTGATAGAGAAGTTTTGAGACACTCTTTCTGTAGAATCTGCAAGTGAATATCTGGAGCGCTTTGAGTCCTAGGCTGGCAAAGAAAGTATCTTCACATAGAAACTAGACAGAAGCATTCTCAAAGACTTCTCTGTGATGTGTGCCTTCAACTCACAGAGTTGAAACATCCTTTTGATTTGGCAGTTTTAAAACAGTCATTTTGTAGAATCTGTTTGTGGATATTTGCAGTATTTTGAGGCATATGCAGGAAAAGGTAATATCTTCACTTGAAAACTAGACAGAGGCATTCTCAGAAACTTCTTTCGGATGTGTGCCTTGAACTTCCGGAGTTGAACCTTCCTCTTCATAGAGCAGTTATATAATAGTCTTTAAGTATAATCTGCAAGTGGATATGTGGAGAACTTTGAGGACTATGCTGGAAAAGGAAATGTCTTCCCATAGAAAGGAGACGGAAGCATTCTCAGAAGCTTCTCTGTGATGCCGGCATTCAACTCACAGAGTTGAACCTTCCTTTTGATAGAGCAGTTTTCAAACACACTTTGTGGATTGTGCAATTGGTTATTTGGAGAGTTTTGAGGCCTGTACTGGAAAAGGAAATATCTTCAGGTAAAAACTAGACAGAAGCATTCTCAGAAACTTCGTTGTGATGTTTGCATTCAACTCACGGAGTTGAACCCTCTTTTTGATTGCGCAGTTTCAAATCACTGTCTTTGTTGAATCTCCAAGTGGATATTTGGAGCGATTTGGGGCATATTCTGGAAAAGGAAATATCCTCACTTGAAAACTAGATAGAAGAAGTCCCAGAAACTCCTTTGTGACGTCTGCTTTCAACTCACAGAGTTGAACCTTCCTTTTCACAGAGCAGTTTGGAAACACTCTTTTTGTAGAATCTGCGAGTGGTTATTCGGGGAGCCCCGAGGCCCATGCTGGAAATGGAAATACCTTCACATAAAAACTAGACGGAAGCGTTCTCAGAAATTTCTCTGGGATGTGTGCATTGAACTCACAGAGTTGATCCTTCCTATTGATAGAGCATTTTTGTAACACTGTTTTAGTAGAATCTGCAAGTGGATTGTTGGGGAGATTTGAGGCCTATGCTGGAAAACGAAATATCTTCACATAGAAACTAGACGGAAGCATTATCAGAAACTTCTCTGTGATGTGTGCATTAAACTCACAGAGTTGAACATTGCTTTTGATGGAGCAGTTTTGAAACACTCTTTTCGTAGATTCTGCAAGTGGTTGTTTAGAGCGCTTTGAGGCCTACGCTGCAAATGGAAGTATCTTCACATGAAAACTAGACAGAAGCATTCTCAGAAATTCCTTTGTGATGTGTGCATTCAACTCACAGAGATGAAGCTTCCTTTTCACAGGGCACTTTTGAAACACTGTTTTTGTGGGAACTACAAGTGGATATTTGGAGTGATTGCGGCCTCTGGCGGAAAAGCAAATATCATCAAATGAAAACTACACATAGGCATTCTCAGAAACTTCTTTGTGTGTGTGCATTCAACTCACAGAGTTGAAGAGTCCTTTTGGTAGAGCAGTTTTGAAGCACTCTTTTGTAGAATCTGCGAGTGGTTATTCGGAGAGCTTTGAGGCCCATGGTGGAAAAGGAAATATCTTCACATAAAAACTGGACAGAAGCATTCTCAGAAAAGTCTCTGCGATGTGTGCATTCAACTCACAGAGTTGAGCCTGCCTTTTCATACAGCATTTTTGTAACACTCTTTCAGTATAATCTGCAAGTGGGTATTTGGGGCGCTTTGAGGCCTATGCTGGAAAACGAAATATCTTCACATAAAAATTAGACGGAAGCATTATCAGAAACTTCTCTGTGATGTGCGCATTCAACTCACAGGGTTGAACGTGCCTTTTGATACAGCCGTTTTCAAACGCTCGTTTTGTGGCATCTGCATTTCGGAATTTGGAGTGCTTTGAGGCCTATACTGGAAAAGGAAATATCCTCACATAGAAACTAGACAGAAGCATTCTCAGAAACTTCTTTGTGATGTGTGCATTCAACTCACAGGGTTCGACCTTCCTTTTGCTACAACAGTTTTGAAACACTCTTTTTGTAGAATCTGCAAGTGGTTATTTGGAGCGCTTCGAGGCCTATGAGTAAAAGGAAATATCTTCAGAGAAAACTAGCCAGAAGCATTCTCAGAAACTTCTGTGTGATGAGTACATTCCACTCACAGAGTTGAACGTTCCCTTTCACCGAGCAGTTCTGAAACACTCTTTTTGTAGAATCTGCAAGTGGCTACTTAGAGCGCTTTGAGACCTATGCTGGAAAGTGAAATATCTTCACATAAAAACTAGACAGAAGCATTCCCAGAAACTTCTCTGTGAAGTGTGCATTCAATTCACAGAGCTGAATCTTTCTTTTGATAGAGAAGTTTTGAGACACTCTTTCTGTAGAATCTGCAAGTGAATATCTGGAGCGCTTTGAGTCCTAGGCTGGAAAAGAAAGTATCTTCACATAGAAACTAGACAGAAGCATTCTCAAAGACTTCTCTGGGATGTGTGCATTCAACTCACAGAGTTGAAACATCCTTTTGATTTGGCAGTTTTAAAACAGTCATTTTGTAGAATCTGCTAGTGGATATTTGCAGTATTTTGAGGCATATGCAGGAAAAGGTAATATCTTCACTTGAAAACTAGACAGAGGCATTCTCAGAAACTTCTTTCGGATGTGTGCCTTGAACTTCCGGAGTTGAACCTTCCTCTTCATAGAGCAGTTATATAATAGTCTTTAAGTATAATCTGCAAGTGGATATGTGGAGAACTTTGAGGACTATGCTGGAAAAGGAAATGTCTTCCCATAGAAAGGAGACGGAAGCATTCTCAGAAGCTTCTCTGTGATGCCGGCATTCAAATCGCAGATTTGAACCTTCCTTGTGATAGAGCAGTTTTCAAACACACTTTGTGGATTCTGCAATTGGTTATTTGGAGAGTTTTGAGGCCTGTACTGGAAAAGGAAATATCTTCAGGTAAAAACTAGACAGAAGCATTCTCAGAAACTTCGTTGTGATGTTTGCATTCAACTCACGGAGTTGAACCCTCTTTTTGATTGCGCAGTTTCAAATCACTGTCTTTGTTGAATCTCCAAGTGGATATTTGGAGCGATTTGGGGCATATTCTGGAAAAGGAAATATCCTCACTTGAAAACTAGATAGAAGAAGTCCCAGAAACTCCTTTGTGACGTCTGCTTTCAACACACAGAGTTGAACCTTCCTTTTCACAGAGCAGTTTGGAAACACTCTTTTTGTAGAATCTGCGAGTGGTTATTCGGAGAGCTTCGAGGCCCATGCTGGAAATGGAAATACCTTCACATAAAAACTAGACGGAAGCGTTCTCAGAAATTTCTCTGGGATGTGTGCACTGAACTCACAGAGTTGATCCTTCCTATTGATAGAGCATTTTTGTAACACTGTTTTAGAATAATCTGCAAGTGGATTCTTGGGGAGATTTGAGGCCTATGCTGGAAAACGAAATATCTTCACATAGAAACTAGACGGAATCATTGTCAGAAACTTCTCTGTGATGTGTGCATTAAACTCACAGAGTTGAACATTGCTTTTGATGGAGCAGTTTTGAAACACTCTTTTCGTAGAATCTGCAAGTGGTTGTTTAGAGCGCTTTGAGGCCTACGCTGCAAATGGAAATATCTTCACATAAAAACAAGACAGAAGCATTCTCAGAAATTCCTTTGTGATGTGTGCATTCAACTCACAGAGATGAAGCTTCCTTTTCACAGGGCACTTTTGAAACACTCTTTTTGTGGGAACTACAAGTGGATATTTGGAGTGATTGTGGCCTCTGGCGGAAAAGCAAATATCATCCAATGAAAACTACACATAGGCATTCTCAGAAACTTCTTTGTGTGTGTGCATTCAACTCACAGAGTTGAAGAGTCCTTTTGGTAGAGCAGTTTTGAAGCACTCTTTTTGTAGAATCTGCGAGTGGTTATTCGGAGAGCTTTGAGGCCCATGCTGGAAAAGGAAATATCTTCACATAAAAACTGGACAGAAGCATTCTCAGAAAAGTCTCTGTGATGTGTGCATTCAACTCACAGAGTTGAGCCTGCCTTTTCATACAGCATTTTTGTAACACTCTTTCAGTATAATCTGCAAGTGGATATTTGGGGCGCTTTGAGGCCTATGCTGGAAAACGAAATATCTTCACATAAAAATTAGACGGAAGCATTATCAGAAACTTCTCTGTGATGTGCGCATTCAACTCACAGGGTTGAACGTGCCTTTTGATACAGCCGTTTTCAAACGCTCGTTTTGTGGCATCTGCATTTCGGAATTTGGAGTGCTTTGAGGCCTATACTGGAAAAGGAAATATCCTCACATAGAAACTAGACAGAAGCATTCTCAGAAACTTCTTTGTGATGTGTGCATTCAACTCACAGGGTTCGACCTTCCTTTTGCTACAACAGTTTTGAAACACTCTTTTTGTAGAATCTGCAAGTGGTTATTTGGAGCGCTTCGAGGCCTATGAGTAAAAGGAAATATCTTCAGAGAAAACTAGCCAGAAGCATTCTCAGAAACTTCTGTGTGATGAGTACATTCCACTCACAGAGTTGATCGTTCCCTTTCACCGAGCAGTTCTGAAACACTCTTTTTGTAGAATCTGCAAGTGGCTACTTAGAGCGCTTTGAGACCTATGCTGGAAAGTGAAATATCTTCACATAAAAACTAGACAGAAGCATTCCCAGAAACTTCTCTGTGAAGTGTGCATTCAATTCACAGAGCTGAATCTTTCTTTTGATAGAGAAGTTTTGAGACACTCTTTCTGTAGAATCTGCAAGTGAATATCTGGAGCGCTTTGAGTCCTAGGCTGGCAAAGAAAGTATCTTCACATAGAAACTAGACAGAAGCATTCTCAAAGACTTCTCTGTGATGTGTGCCTTCAACTCACAGAGTTGAAACATCCTTTTGATTTGGCAGTTTTAAAACAGTCATTTTGCAGAATCTGTTAGTGGATATTTGCAGTATTTTGAGGCATATGCAGGAAAAGGTAATATCTTCACTTGAAAACTAGACAGAGGCATTCTCAGAAACTTCTTTCGGATGTGTGCCTTGAACTTCCGGAGTTGAACCTTCCTCTTCATAGAGCAGTTATATAATAGTCTTTAAGTATAATCTGCAAGTGGATATGTGGAGAACTTTGAGGACTATGCTGGAAAAGGAAATGTCTTCCCATAGAAAGGAGACGGAAGCATTCTCAGAAGCTTCTCTGTGATGCCGGCATTCAACTCGCAGATTTGAACCTTCCTTTTGATAGAGCAGTTTTCAAACACACTTTGTGGATTGTGCAATTGGTTATTTGGAGAGTTTTGAGGCCTGTACTGGAAAAGGAAATATCTTCAGGTAAAAACTAGACAGAAGCATTCTCAGAAACTTCGTTGTGATGTTTGCATTCAACTCACGGAGTTGAACCCTCTTTTTGATTGCGCAGTTTCAAATCACTGTCTTTGTTGAATCTCCAAGTGGATATTTGGAGCGATTTGGGGCATATTCTGGAAAAGGAAATATCCTCACTTGAAAACTAGATAGAAGAAGTCCCAGAAACTCCTCTGTGACGTCTGCTTTCAACTCACAGAGTTGAACCTTCCTTTTCACAGAGCAGTTTGGAAACACTCTTTTTGTAGAATCTGCGAGTGGTTATTCGGGGAGCCCCGAGGCCCATGCTGGAAATGGAAATACCTTCACATAAAAACTAGACGGAAGCGTTCTCAGAAATTTCTCTGGGATGTGTGCATTGAACTCACAGAGTTGATCCTTCCTATTCATAGAGCATTTTTGTAACACTGTTTTAGTAGAATCTGCAAGTGGATTGTTGGGGAGATTTGAGGCCTATGCTGGAAAACGAAATATCTTCACATAGAAACTAGACGGAAGCATTATCAGAAACTTCTCTGTGATGTGTGCATTAAACTCACAGAGTTGAACATTGCTTTTGATGGAGCAGTTTTGAAACACTCTTTTCGTAGAATCTGCAAGTGGTTGTTTAGAGCGCTTTGAGGCCTACGCTGCAAATGGAAGTATCTTCACATGAAAACTAGACAGAAGCATTCTCAGAAATTCCTTTGTGATGTGTGCATTCAACTCACAGAGATGAAGCTTCCTTTTCACAGGGCACTTTTGAAACACTGTTTTTGTGGGAACTACAAGTGGATATTTGGAGTGATTGCGGCCTCTGGCGGAAAAGCAAATATCATCAAATGAAAACTACACATAGGCATTCTCAGAAACTTCTTTGTGTGTGTGCATTCAACTCACAGAGTTGAAGAGTCCTTTTGGTAGAGCAGTTTTGAAGCACTCTTTTGTAGAATCTGCGAGTGGTTATTCGGAGAGCTTTGAGGCCCATGGTGGAAAAGGAAATATCTTCACATAAAAACTGGACAGAAGCATTCTCAGAAAAGTCTCTGCGATGTGTGCATTCAACTCACAGAGTTGAGCCTGCCTTTTCATACAGCATTTTTGTAACACTCTTTCAGTATTATCTGCAAGTGGGTATTTGGGGCGCTTTGAGGCCTATGCTGGAAAACGAAATATCTTCACATAAAAATTAGACGGAAGCATTATCAGAAACTTCTCTGTGATGTGCGCATTCAACTCACAGGGTTGAACGTGCCTTTTGATACAGCCGTTTTCAAACGCTCGTTTTGTGGCATCTGCATTTCGGAATTTGGAGTGCTTTGAGGCCTATACTGGAAAAGGAAATATCCTCACATAGAAACTAGACAGAAGCATTCTCAGAAACTTCTTTGTGATGTGTGCATTCAACTCACAGGGTTCGACCTTCCTTTTGCTACAACAGTTTTGAAACACTCTTTTTGTAGAATCTGCAAGTGGTTATTTGGAGCGCTTCGAGGCCTATGAGTAAAAGGAAATATCTTCAGAGAAAACTAGCCAGAAGCATTCTCAGAAACATCTGTGTGATGAGTACATTCCACTCACAGAGTTGAACGTTCCCTTTCACCGAGCAGTTCTGAAACACTCTTTTTGTAGAATCTGCAAGTGGCTACTTAGAGCGCTTTGAGACCTATGCTGGAAAGTGAAATATCTTCACATAAAAACTAGACAGAAGCATTCCCAGAAACTTCTCTGTGAAGTGTGCATTCAATTCACAGAGCTGAATCTTTCTTTGGATAGAGAAGTTTTGAGACACTCTTTCTGTAGAATCTGCAAGTGAATATCTGGAGCGCTTTGAGTCCTAGGCTGGAAAAGAAAGTATCTTCACATAGAAACTAGACAGAAGCATTCTCAAAGACTTCTCTGGGATGTGTGCATTCAACTCACAGAGTTGAAACATCCTTTGGATTTGGCAGTTTTAAAACAATCATTTTGTAGAATCTGCTAGTGGATATTTGCAGTATTTTGAGGCATATGCAGGAAAAGGTAATATCTTCACTTGAAAACTAGACAGAGGCATTCTCAGAAACTTCTTTCGGATGTGTGCCTTGAACTTCCGGAGTTGAACCTTCCTCTTCATAGAGCAGTTATATAATAGTCTTTAAGTATATTCTGCAAGTGGATATGTGGAGAACTTTGAGGACTATGCTGGAAAAGGAAATGTCTTCCCATAGAAAGGAGACGGAAGCATTCTCAGAAGCTTCTCTGTGATGCCGGCATTCAAATCGCAGATTTGAACCTTCCTTGTGATAGAGCAGTTTTCAAACACACTTTGTGGATTCTGCAATTGGTTATTTGGAGAGTTTTGAGGCCTGTACTGGAAAAGGAAATATCTTCAGGTAAAAACTAGACAGAAGCATTCTCAGAAACTTCGTTGTGATGTTTGCATTCAACTCACGGAGTTGAACCCTCTTTTTGATTGCGCAGTTTCAAATCACTGTCTTTGTTGAATCTCCAAGTGGATATTTGGAGCGATTTGGGGCATATTCTGGAAAAGGAAATATCCTCACTTGAAAACTAGATAGAAGAAGTCCCAGAAACTCCTTTGTGACGTCTGCTTTCAACTCACAGAGTTGAACCTTCCTTTTCACAGAGCAGTTTGGAAACACTCTTTTTGTAGAATCTGCGAGTGGTTATTCGGGGAGCCCCGAGGCCCATGCTGGAAATGGAAATACCTTCACATAAAAACTAGACGGAAGCGTTCTCAGAAATTTCTCTGGGATGTGTGCACTGAACTCACAGAGTTGATCCTTCCTATTGATAGAGCATTTTTGTAACACTGTTTTAGAATAATCTGCAAGTGGATTCTTGGGGAGATTTGAGGCCTATGCTGGAAAACGAAATATCTTCACATAGAAACTAGACGGAATCATTGTCAGAAACTTCTCTGTGATGTGTGCATTAAACTCACAGAGTTGAACATTGCTTTTGATGGAGCAGTTTTGAAACACTCTTTTCGTAGAATCTGCAAGTGGTTGTTTAGAGCGCTTTGAGGCCTACGCTGCAAATGGAAATATCTTCACATAAAAACAAGACAGAAGCATTCTCAGAAATTCCTTTGTGATGTGTGCATTCAACTCACAGAGATGAAGCTTCCTTTTCACAGGGCACTTTTGAAACACTCTTTTTGTGGGAACTACAAGTGGATATTTGGAGTGATTGTGGCCTCTGGCGGAAAAGCAAATATCATCCAATGAAAACTACACATAGGCATTCTCAGAAACTTCTTTGTGTGTGTGCATTCAACTCACAGAGTTGAAGAGTCCTTTTGGTAGAGCAGTTTTGAAGCACTCTTTTTGTAGAATCTGCGAGTGGTTATTCGGAGAGCTTTGAGGCCCATGCTGGAAAAGGAAATATCTTCACATAAAAACTGGACAGAAGCATTCTCAGAAAAGTCTCTGTGATGTGTGCATTCAACTCACAGAGTTGAGCCTGCCTTTTCATACAGCATTTTTGTAACACTCTTTCAGTATAATCTGCAAGTGGATATTTGGGGCGCTTTGAGGCCTATGCTGGAAAACGAAATATCTTCACATAAAAATTAGACGGAAGCATTATCAGAAACTTCTCTGTGATGTGCGCATTCAACTCACAGGGTTGAACGTGCCTTTTGATACAGCCGTTTTCAAACGCTCGTTTTGTGGCATCTGCATTTCGGAATTTGGAGTGCTTTGAGGCCTATACTGGAAAAGGAAATATCCTCACATAGAAACTAGACAGAAGCATTCTCAGAAACTTCTTTGTGATGTGTGCATTCAACTCACAGGGTTCGACCTTCCTTTTGCTACAACAGTTTTGAAACACTCTTTTTGTAGAATCTGCAAGTGGTTATTTGGAGCGCTTCGAGGCCTATGAGTAAAAGGAAATATCTTCAGAGAAAACTAGCCAGAAGCATTCTCAGAAACTTCTGTGTGATGAGTACATTCCACTCACAGAGTTGATCGTTCCCTTTCACCGAGCAGTTCTGAAACACTCTTTTTGTAGAATCTGCAAGTGGCTACTTAGAGCGCTTTGAGACCTATGCTGGAAAGTGAAATATCTTCACATAAAAACTAGACAGAAGCATTCCCAGAAACTTCTCTGTGAAGTGTGCATTCAATTCACAGAGCTGAATCTTTCTTTTGATAGAGAAGTTTTGAGACACTCTTTCTGTAGAATCTGCAAGTGAATATCTGGAGCGCTTTGAGTCCTAGGCTGGCAAAGAAAGTATCTTCACATAGAAACTAGACAGAAGCATTCTCAAAGACTTCTCTGTGATGTGTGCCTTCAACTCACAGAGTTGAAACATCCTTTTGATTTGGCAGTTTTAAAACAGTCATTTTGCAGAATCTGTTAGTGGATATTTGCAGTATTTTGAGGCATATGCAGGAAAAGGTAATATCTTCACTTGAAAACTAGACAGAGGCATTCTCAGAAACTTCTTTCGGATGTGTGCCTTGAACTTCCGGAGTTGAACCTTCCTCTTCATAGAGCAGTTATATAATAGTCTTTAAGTATAATCTGCAAGTGGATATGTGGAGAACTTTGAGGACTATGCTGGAAAAGGAAATGTCTTCCCATAGAAAGGAGACGGAAGCATTCTCAGAAGCTTCTCTGTGATGCCGGCATTCAACTCGCAGATTTGAACCTTCCTTTTGATAGAGCAGTTTTCAAACACACTTTGTGGATTGTGCAATTGGTTATTTGGAGAGTTTTGAGGCCTGTACTGGAAAAGGAAATATCTTCAGGTAAAAACTAGACAGAAGCATTCTCAGAAACTTCGTTGTGATGTTTGCATTCAACTCACGGAGTTGAACCCTCTTTTTGATTGCGCAGTTTCAAATCACTGTCTTTGTTGAATCTCCAAGTGGATATTTGGAGCGATTTGGGGCATATTCTGGAAAAGGAAATATCCTCACTTGAAAACTAGATAGAAGAAGTCCCAGAAACTCCTCTGTGACGTCTGCTTTCAACTCACAGAGTTGAACCTTCCTTTTCACAGAGCAGTTTGGAAACACTCTTTTTGTAGAATCTGCGAGTGGTTATTCGGGGAGCCCCGAGGCCCATGCTGGAAATGGAAATACCTTCACATAAAAACTAGACGGAAGCGTTCTCAGAAATTTCTCTGGGATGTGTGCATTGAACTCACAGAGTTGATCCTTCCTATTCATAGAGCATTTTTGTAACACTGTTTTAGTAGAATCTGCAAGTGGATTGTTGGGGAGATTTGAGGCCTATGCTGGAAAACGAAATATCTTCACATAGAAACTAGACGGAAGCATTATCAGAAACTTCTCTGTGATGTGTGCATTAAACTCACAGAGTTGAACATTGCTTTTGATGGAGCAGTTTTGAAACACTCTTTTCGTAGAATCTGCAAGTGGTTGTTTAGAGCGCTTTGAGGCCTACGCTGCAAATGGAAGTATCTTCACATGAAAACTAGACAGAAGCATTCTCAGAAATTCCTTTGTGATGTGTGCATTCAACTCACAGAGATGAAGCTTCCTTTTCACAGGGCACTTTTGAAACACTGTTTTTGTGGGAACTACAAGTGGATATTTGGAGTGATTGCGGCCTCTGGCGGAAAAGCAAATATCATCAAATGAAAACTACACATAGGCATTCTCAGAAACTTCTTTGTGTGTGTGCATTCAACTCACAGAGTTGAAGAGTCCTTTTGGTAGAGCAGTTTTGAAGCACTCTTTTGTAGAATCTGCGAGTGGTTATTCGGAGAGCTTTGAGGCCCATGGTGGAAAAGGAAATATCTTCACATAAAAACTGGACAGAAGCATTCTCAGAAAAGTCTCTGCGATGTGTGCATTCAACTCACAGAGTTGAGCCTGCCTTTTCATACAGCATTTTTGTAACACTCTTTCAGTATTATCTGCAAGTGGGTATTTGGGGCGCTTTGAGGCCTATGCTGGAAAACGAAATATCTTCACATAAAAATTAGACGGAAGCATTATCAGAAACTTCTCTGTGATGTGCGCATTCAACTCACAGGGTTGAACGTGCCTTTTGATACAGCCGTTTTCAAACGCTCGTTTTGTGGCATCTGCATTTCGGAATTTGGAGTGCTTTGAGGCCTATACTGGAAAAGGAAATATCCTCACATAGAAACTAGACAGAAGCATTCTCAGAAACTTCTTTGTGATGTGTGCATTCAACTCACAGGGTTCGACCTTCCTTTTGCTACAACAGTTTTGAAACACTCTTTTTGTAGAATCTGCAAGTGGTTATTTGGAGCGCTTCGAGGCCTATGAGTAAAAGGAAATATCTTCAGAGAAAACTAGCCAGAAGCATTCTCAGAAACATCTGTGTGATGAGTACATTCCACTCACAGAGTTGAACGTTCCCTTTCACCGAGCAGTTCTGAAACACTCTTTTTGTAGAATCTGCAAGTGGCTACTTAGAGCGCTTTGAGACCTATGCTGGAAAGTGAAATATCTTCACATAAAAACTAGACAGAAGCATTCCCAGAAACTTCTCTGTGAAGTGTGCATTCAATTCACAGAGCTGAATCTTTCTTTGGATAGAGAAGTTTTGAGACACTCTTTCTGTAGAATCTGCAAGTGAATATCTGGAGCGCTTTGAGTCCTAGGCTGGAAAAGAAAGTATCTTCACATAGAAACTAGACAGAAGCATTCTCAAAGACTTCTCTGGGATGTGTGCATTCAACTCACAGAGTTGAAACATCCTTTGGATTTGGCAGTTTTAAAACAATCATTTTGTAGAATCTGCTAGTGGATATTTGCAGTATTTTGAGGCATATGCAGGAAAAGGTAATATCTTCACTTGAAAACTAGACAGAGGCATTCTCAGAAACTTCTTTCGGATGTGTGCCTTGAACTTCCGGAGTTGAACCTTCCTCTTCATAGAGCAGTTATATAATAGTCTTTAAGTATATTCTGCAAGTGGATATGTGGAGAACTTTGAGGACTATGCTGGAAAAGGAAATGTCTTCCCATAGAAAGGAGACGGAAGCATTCTCAGAAGCTTCTCTGTGATGCCGGCATTCAAATCGCAGATTTGAACCTTCCTTGTGATAGAGCAGTTTTCAAACACACTTTGTGGATTCTGCAATTGGTTATTTGGAGAGTTTTGAGGCCTGTACTGGAAAAGGAAATATCTTCAGGTAAAAACTAGACAGAAGCATTCTCAGAAACTTCGTTGTGATGTTTGCATTCAACTCACGGAGTTGAACCCTCTTTTTGATTGCGCAGTTTCAAATCACTGTCTTTGTTGAATCTCCAAGTGGATATTTGGAGCGATTTGGGGCATATTCTGGAAAAGGAAATATCCTCACTTGAAAACTAGATAGAAGAAGTCCCAGAAACTCCTTTGTGACGTCTGCTTTCAACTCACAGAGTTGAACCTTCCTTTTCACAGAGCAGTTTGGAAACACTCTTTTTGTAGAATCTGCGAGTGGTTATTCGGGGAGCCCCGAGGCCCATGCTGGAAATGGAAATACCTTCACATAAAAACTAGACGGAAGCGTTCTCAGAAATTTCTCTGGGATGTGTGCACTGAACTCACAGAGTTGATCCTTCCTATTGATAGAGCATTTTTGTAACACTGTTTTAGAATAATCTGCAAGTGGATTCTTGGGGAGATTTGAGGCCTATGCTGGAAAACGAAATATCTTCACATAGAAACTAGACGGAATCATTGTCAGAAACTTCTCTGTGATGTGTGCATTAAACTCACAGAGTTGAACATTGCTTTTGATGGAGCAGTTTTGAAACACTCTTTTCGTAGAATCTGCAAGTGGTTGTTTAGAGCGCTTTGAGGCCTACGCTGCAAATGGAAGTATCTTCACATGAAAACTAGACAGAAGCATTCTCAGAAATTCCTTTGTGATGTGTGCATTCAACTCACAGAGATGAAGCTTCCTTTTCACAGGGCACTTTTGAAACACTCTTTTTGTGGGAACTACAAGTGGATATTTGGAGTGATTGTGGCCTCTGGCGGAAAAGCAAATATCATCCAATGAAAACTACACATAGGCATTCTCAGAAACTTCTTTGTGTGTGTGCATTCAACTCACAGAGTTGAAGAGTCCTTTTGGTAGAGCAGTTTTGAAGCACTCTTTTTGTAGAATCTGCGAGTGGTTATTCGGAGAGCTTTGAGGCCCATGCTGGAAAAGGAAATATCTTCACATAAAAACTGGACAGAAGCATTCTCAGAAAAGTCTCTGTGATGTGTGCATTCAACTCACAGAGTTGAGCCTGCCTTTTCATACAGCATTTTTGTAACACTCTTTCAGTATAATCTGCAAGTGGATATTTGGGGCGCTTTGAGGCCTATGCTGGAAAACGAAATATCTTCACATAAAAATTAGACGGAAGCATTATCAGAAACTTCTCTGTGATGTGCGCATTCAACTCACAGGGTTGAACGTGCCTTTTGATACAGCCGTTTTCAAACGCTCGTTTTGTGGCATCTGCATTTCGGAATTTGGAGTGCTTTGAGGCCTATACTGGAAAAGGAAATATCCTCACATAGAAACTAGACAGAAGCATTCTCAGAAACTTCTTTGTGATGTGTGCATTCAACTCACAGGGTTCGACCTTCCTTTTGCTACAACAGTTTTGAAACACTCTTTTTGTAGAATCTGCAAGTGGTTATTTGGAGCGCTTCGAGGCCTATGAGTAAAAGGAAATATCTTCAGAGAAAACTAGCCAGAAGCATTCTCAGAAACTTCTGTGTGATGAGTACATTCCACTCACAGAGTTGAACGTTCCCTTTCACCGAGCAGTTCTGAAACACTCTTTTTGTAGAATCTGCAAGTGGCTACTTAGAGCGCTTTGAGACCTATGCTGGAAAGTGAAATATCTTCACATAAAAACTAGACAGAAGCATTCCCAGAAACTTCTCTGTGAAGTGTGCATTCAATTCACAGAGCTGAATCTTTCTTTTGATAGAGAAGTTTTGAGACACTCTTTCTGTAGAATCTGCAAGTGAATATCTGGAGCGCTTTGAGTCCTAGGCTGGAAAAGAAAGTATCTTCACATAGAAACTAGACAGAAGCATTCTCAAAGACTTCTCTGGGATGTGTGCATTCAACTCACAGAGTTGAAACATCCTTTTGATTTGGCAGTTTTAAAACAATCATTTTGTAGAATCTGCTAGTGGATATTTGCAGTATTTTGAGGCATATGCAGGAAAAGGTAATATCTTCACTTGAAAACTAGACAGAGGCATTCTCAGAAACTTCTTTCGGATGTGTGCCTTGAACTTCCGGAGTTGAACCTTCCTCTTCATAGAGCAGTTATATAATAGTCTTTAAGTATAATCTGCAAGTGGATATGTGGAGAACTTTGAGGACTATGCTGGAAAAGGAAATGTCTTCCCATAGAAAGGAGACGGAAGCATTCTCAGAAGCTTCTCTGTGATGCCGGCATTCAAATCGCAGATTTGAACCTTCCTTTTGATAGAGGAGTTTTCAAACACACTTTGTGGATTGTGCAATTGGTTATTTGGAGAGTTTTGAGGCCTGTACTGGAAAAGGAAATATCTTCAGGTAAAAACTAGACAGAAGCATTCTCAGAAACTTCGTTGTGATGTTTGCATTCAACTCACGGAGTTGAACCCTCTTTTTGATTGCGCAGTTTCAAATCACTGTCTTTGTTGAATCTCCAAGTGGATATTTGGAGCGATTTGGGGCATATTCTGGAAAAGGAAATATCCTCACTTGAAAACTAGATAGAAGAAGTCCCAGAAACTCCTTTGTGACGTCTGCTTTCAACTCACAGAGTTGAACCTTCCTTTTCACAGAGCAGTTTGGAAACACTCTTTTTGTAGAATCTGCGAGTGGTTATTTGGAGAGCTTCGAGGCCCATGCTGGAAATGGAAATACCTTCACATAAAAACTAGACGGAAGCGTT
Organism: Pongo pygmaeus; assembly: GCF_028885625.2. Lineage (NCBI taxonomy): Eukaryota > Metazoa > Chordata > Mammalia > Primates > Hominidae > Pongo > Pongo pygmaeus. The sequence continues at coordinate 39,870,371 of NC_072391.2, read as the reverse complement.
CTCAGAAATTTCTCTGGGATGTGTGCACTGAACTCACAGAGTTGATCCTTCCTATTGATAGAGCATTTTTGTAACACTGTTTTAGAATAATCTGCAAGTGGATTCTTGGGGAGATTTGAGGCCTATGCTGGAAAACGAAATATCTTCACATAGAAACTAGACGGAAGCATTGTCAGAAACTTCTCTGTGATGTGTGCATTAAACTCACAGAGTTGAACATTGCTTTTGATGGAGCAGTTTTGAAACACTCTTTTCGTAGAATCTGCAAGTGGTTGTTTAGAGCGCTTTGAGGCCTACGCTGCAAATGGAAATATCTTCACATAAAAACAAGACAGAAGCATTCTCAGAAATTCCTTTGTGATGTGTGCATTCAACTCACAGAGATGAAGCTTCCTTTTCACAGGGCACTTTTGAAACACTGTGTTTGTGGGAACTACAAGTGGATATTTGGAGTGATTGCGGCCTCTGGCGGAAAAGCAAATATCATCCAATGAAAACTACACATAGGCATTCTCAGAAACTTCTTTGTGTGTGTGCATTCAACTCACAGAGTTGAAGAGTCCTTTTGGTAGAGCAGTTTTGAAGCACTCTTTTTGTAGAATCTGCGAGTGGTTATTCGGAGAGCTTTGAGGCCCATGCTGGAAAAGGAAATATCTTCACATAAAAACTGGACAGAAGCATTCTCAGAAAAGTCTCTGTGATGTGTGCATTCAACTCACAGAGTTGAGCCTGCCTTTTCATACAGCATTTTTGTAACACTCTTTCAGTATAATCTGCAAGTGGATATTTGGGGCGCTTTGAGGCCTATGCTGGAAAACGAAATATCTTCACATAAAAATTAGACGGAAGCATTATCAGAAACTTCTCTGTGATGTGCGCATTCAACTCACAGGGTAGAACGTGCCTTTTGATACAGCAGTTTTGAAACGCTCGTTTTGTGGCATCTGCATTTCGGAATTTGGAGTGCTTTGAGGCCCATACTGGAAAAGGAAATATCCTCACATAGAAACTAGACAGAAGCATTCTCAGAAACTTCTTTGTGATGTGTGCATTCAACTCACAGGGTGCAACCTTCCTTTTGCTACAACAGTTTTGAAACACTCTTTTTGTAGAATCTGCAAGTGGTTATTTGGAGCGCTTCGAGGCCTATGAGTAAAAGGAAATATCTTCAGAGAAAACTAGCCAGAAGCATTCTCAGAAACTTCTGTGTGATGAGTACATTCCACTCACAGTGTTGAACGTTCCCTTTCACCGAGCAGTTCTGAAACACTCTTTTTGTAGAATCTGCAAGTGGCTACTTAGAGCGCTTTGAGACCTATGCTGGAAAGTGAAATATCTTCACATAAAAACTAGACAGAAGCATTCCCAGAAACTTCTCTGTGAAGAGTGCATTCAATTCACAGAGCTGAATCTTTCTTTTGATAGAGAAGTTTTGAGACACTCTTTCTGTAGAATCTGCAAGTGAATATCTGGAGCGCTTTGAGTCCTAGGCTGGCAAAGAAAGTATCTTCACATAGAAACTAGACAGAAGCATTCTCAAAGACTTCTCTGTGATGTGTGCCTTCAACTCACAGAGTTGAAACATCCTTTTGATTTGGCAGTTTTAAAACAATCATTTTGTAGAATCTGCTAGTGGATATTTGCAGTATTTTGAAGCATATGCAGGAAAAGGTAATATCTTCACTTGAAAACTAGACAGAGGCATTCTCAGAAACTTCTTTCGGATGTGTGCCTTGAACTTCCGGAGTTGAACCTTCCTCTTCATAGAGCAGTTATATAATAGTCTTTAAGTATAATCTGCAAGTGGATATGTGGAGAACTTTGAGGACTATGCTGGAAAAGGAAATGTCTTCCCATAGAAAGGAGACGGAAGCATTCTCAGAAGCTTCTCTGTGATGCCGGCATTCAAATCGCAGACTTGAACCTTCCTTGTGATAGAGCAGTTTTCAAACACACTTTGTGGATTCTGCAATTGGTTATTTGGAGAGTTTTGAGGCCTGTACTGGAAAAGGAAATATCTTCAGGTAAAAACTAGACAGAAGCATTCTCAGAAACTTCGTTGTGATGTTTGCATTCAACTCACGGAGTTGAACCCTCTTTTTGATTGCGCAGTTTCAAATCACTGTCTTTGTTGAATCTCCAAGTGGATATTTGGAGCGATTTGGGGCATATTCTGGAAAAGGAAATATCCTCACTTGAAAACTAGATAGAAGAAGTCCCAGAAACTCCTTTGTGACGTCTGCTTTCAACTCACAGAGTTGAACCTTCCTTTTCACAGAGCAGTTTGGAAACACTCTTTTTGTAGAATCTGCGAGTGGTTATTCGGGGAGCCCCGAGGCCCATGCTGGAAATGGAAATACCTTCACATAAAAACTAGACGGAAGCGTTCTCAGAAATTTCTCTGGGATGTGTGCACTGAACTCACAGAGTTGATCCTTCCTATTGATAGAGCATTTTTGTAACACTGTTTTAGAATAATCTGCAAGTGGATTCTTGGGGAGATTTGAGGCCTATGCTGGAAAACGAAATATCTTCACATAGAAACTAGACGGAATCATTGTCAGAAACTTCTCTGTGATGTGTGCATTAAACTCACAGAGTTGAACATTGCTTTTGATGGAGCAGTTTTGAAACACTCTTTTCGTAGAATCTGCAAGTGGTTGTTTAGAGCGCTTTGAGGCCTACGCTGCAAATGGAAGTATCTTCACATGAAAACTAGACAGAAGCATTCTCAGAAATTCCTTTGTGATGTGTGCATTCAACTCACAGAGATGAAGCTTCCTTTTCACAGGGCACTTTTGAAACACTCTTTTTGTGGGAACTACAAGTGGATATTTGGAGTGATTGTGGCCTCTGGCGGAAAAGCAAATATCATCCAATGAAAACTACACATAGGCATTCTCAGAAACTTCTTTGTGTGTGTGCATTCAACTCACAGAGTTGAAGAGTCCTTTTGGTAGAGCAGTTTTGAAGCACTCTTTTTGTAGAATCTGCGAGTGGTTATTCGGAGAGCTTTGAGGCCCATGCTGGAAAAGGAAATATCTTCACATAAAAACTGGACAGAAGCATTCTCAGAAAAGTCTCTGTGATGTGTGCATTCAACTCACAGAGTTGAGCCTGCCTTTTCATACAGCATTTTTGTAACACTCTTTCAGTATAATCTGCAAGTGGATATTTGGGGCGCTTTGAGGCCTATGCTGGAAAACGAAATATCTTCACATAAAAATTAGACGGAAGCATTATCAGAAACTTCTCTGTGATGTGCGCATTCAACTCACAGGGTTGAACGTGCCTTTTGATACAGCCGTTTTCAAACGCTCGTTTTGTGGCATCTGCATTTCGGAATTTGGAGTGCTTTGAGGCCTATACTGGAAAAGGAAATATCCTCACATAGAAACTAGACAGAAGCATTCTCAGAAACTTCTTTGTGATGTGTGCATTCAACTCACAGGGTTCGACCTTCCTTTTGCTACAACAGTTTTGAAACACTCTTTTTGTAGAATCTGCAAGTGGTTATTTGGAGCGCTTCGAGGCCTATGAGTAAAAGGAAATATCTTCAGAGAAAACTAGCCAGAAGCATTCTCAGAAACTTCTGTGTGATGAGTACATTCCACTCACAGAGTTGAACGTTCCCTTTCACCGAGCAGTTCTGAAACACTCTTTTTGTAGAATCTGCAAGTGGCTACTTAGAGCGCTTTGAGACCTATGCTGGAAAGTGAAATATCTTCACATAAAAACTAGACAGAAGCATTCCCAGAAACTTCTCTGTGAAGTGTGCATTCAATTCACAGAGCTGAATCTTTCTTTTGATAGAGAAGTTTTGAGACACTCTTTCTGTAGAATCTGCAAGTGAATATCTGGAGCGCTTTGAGTCCTAGGCTGGAAAAGAAAGTATCTTCACATAGAAACTAGACAGAAGCATTCTCAAAGACTTCTCTGGGATGTGTGCATTCAACTCACAGAGTTGAAACATCCTTTTGATTTGGCAGTTTTAAAACAATCATTTTGTAGAATCTGCTAGTGGATATTTGCAGTATTTTGAGGCATATGCAGGAAAAGGTAATATCTTCACTTGAAAACTAGACAGAGGCATTCTCAGAAACTTCTTTCGGATGTGTGCCTTGAACTTCCGGAGTTGAACCTTCCTCTTCATAGAGCAGTTATATAATAGTCTTTAAGTATAATCTGCAAGTGGATATGTGGAGAACTTTGAGGACTATGCTGGAAAAGGAAATGTCTTCCCATAGAAAGGAGACGGAAGCATTCTCAGAAGCTTCTCTGTGATGCCGGCATTCAAATCGCAGATTTGAACCTTCCTTTTGATAGAGGAGTTTTCAAACACACTTTGTGGATTGTGCAATTGGTTATTTGGAGAGTTTTGAGGCCTGTACTGGAAAAGGAAATATCTTCAGGTAAAAACTAGACAGAAGCATTCTCAGAAACTTCGTTGTGATGTTTGCATTCAACTCACGGAGTTGAACCCTCTTTTTGATTGCGCAGTTTCAAATCACTGTCTTTGTTGAATCTCCAAGTGGATATTTGGAGCGATTTGGGGCATATTCTGGAAAAGGAAATATCCTCACTTGAAAACTAGATAGAAGAAGTCCCAGAAACTCCTTTGTGACGTCTGCTTTCAACTCACAGAGTTGAACCTTCCTTTTCACAGAGCAGTTTGGAAACACTCTTTTTGTAGAATCTGCGAGTGGTTATTTGGAGAGCTTCGAGGCCCATGCTGGAAATGGAAATACCTTCACATAAAAACTAGACGGAAGCGTTCTCAGAAATTTCTCTGGGATGTGTGCACTGAACTCACAGAGTTGATCCTTCCTATTGATAGAGCATTTTTGTAACACTGTTTTAGAATAATCTGCAAGTGGATTCTTGGGGAGATTTGAGGCCTATGCTGGAAAACGAAATATCTTCACATAGAAACTAGACGGAAGCATTGTCAGAAACTTCTCTGTGATGTGTGCATTAAACTCACAGAGTTGAACATTGCTTTTGATGGAGCAGTTTTGAAACACTCTTTTCGTAGAATCTGCAAGTGGTTGTTTAGAGCGCTTTGAGGCCTACGCTGCAAATGGAAATATCTTCACATAAAAACAAGACAGAAGCATTCTCAGAAATTCCTTTGTGATGTGTGCATTCAACTCACAGAGATGAAGCTTCCTTTTCACAGGGCACTTTTGAAACACTGTGTTTGTGGGAACTACAAGTGGATATTTGGAGTGATTGCGGCCTCTGGCGGAAAAGCAAATATCATCCAATGAAAACTACACATAGGCATTCTCAGAAACTTCTTTGTGTGTGTGCATTCAACTCACAGAGTTGAAGAGTCCTTTTGGTAGAGCAGTTTTGAAGCACTCTTTTTGTAGAATCTGCGAGTGGTTATTCGGAGAGCTTTGAGGCCCATGCTGGAAAAGGAAATATCTTCACATAAAAACTGGACAGAAGCATTCTCAGAAAAGTCTCTGTGATGTGTGCATTCAACTCACAGAGTTGAGCCTGCCTTTTCATACAGCATTTTTGTAACACTCTTTCAGTATAATCTGCAAGTGGATATTTGGGGCGCTTTGAGGCCTATGCTGGAAAACGAAATATCTTCACATAAAAATTAGACGGAAGCATTATCAGAAACTTCTCTGTGATGTGCGCATTCAACTCACAGGGTAGAACGTGCCTTTTGATACAGCAGTTTTGAAACGCTCGTTTTGTGGCATCTGCATTTCGGAATTTGGAGTGCTTTGAGGCCCATACTGGAAAAGGAAATATCCTCACATAGAAACTAGACAGAAGCATTCTCAGAAACTTCTTTGTGATGTGTGCATTCAACTCACAGGGTGCAACCTTCCTTTTGCTACAACAGTTTTGAAACACTCTTTTTGTAGAATCTGCAAGTGGTTATTTGGAGCGCTTCGAGGCCTATGAGTAAAAGGAAATATCTTCAGAGAAAACTAGCCAGAAGCATTCTCAGAAACTTCTGTGTGATGAGTACATTCCACTCACAGTGTTGAACGTTCCCTTTCACCGAGCAGTTCTGAAACACTCTTTTTGTAGAATCTGCAAGTGGCTACTTAGAGCGCTTTGAGACCTATGCTGGAAAGTGAAATATCTTCACATAAAAACTAGACAGAAGCATTCCCAGAAACTTCTCTGTGAAGAGTGCATTCAATTCACAGAGCTGAATCTTTCTTTTGATAGAGAAGTTTTGAGACACTCTTTCTGTAGAATCTGCAAGTGAATATCTGGAGCGCTTTGAGTCCTAGGCTGGCAAAGAAAGTATCTTCACATAGAAACTAGACAGAAGCATTCTCAAAGACTTCTCTGTGATGTGTGCCTTCAACTCACAGAGTTGAAACATCCTTTTGATTTGGCAGTTTTAAAACAATCATTTTGTAGAATCTGCTAGTGGATATTTGCAGTATTTTGAAGCATATGCAGGAAAAGGTAATATCTTCACTTGAAAACTAGACAGAGGCATTCTCAGAAACTTCTTTCGGATGTGTGCCTTGAACTTCCAGAGTTGAACCTTCCTCTTCATAGAGCAGTTATATAATAGTCTTTAAGTATAATCTGCAAGTGGATATGTGGAGAACTTTGAGGACTATGCTGGAAAAGGAAATGTCTTCCCATAGAAAGGAGACGGAAGCATTCTCAGAAGCTTCTCTGTGATGCCGGCATTCAACTCGCAGATTTGAACCTTCCTTTTGATAGAGCAGTTTTCAAACACACTTTGTGGATTGTGCAATTGGTTATTTGGAGAGTTTTGAGGCCTGTACTGGAAAAGGAAATATCTTCAGGTAAAAACTAGACAGAAGCATTCTCAGAAACTTCGTTGTGATGTTTGCATTCAACTCACGGGGTTGAACCCTCTTTTTGATTGCGCAGTTTCAAATCACTGTCTTTGTTGAATCTCCAAGTGGATATTTGGAGCGATTTGGGGCATATTCTGGAAAAGGAAATATCCTCACTTGAAAACTAGATAGAAGAAGTCCCAGAAACTCCTTTGTGACGTCTGCTTTCAACTCACAGAGTTGAACCTTCCTTTTCACAGAGCAGTTTGGAAACACTCTTTTTGTAGAATCTGCGAGTGGTTATTCGGAGAGCTTCGAGGCCCATGCTGGAAATGGAAATACCTTCACATAAAAACTAGACGGAAGCGTTCTCAGAAATTTCTCTGGGATGTGTGCATTGAACTCACAGAGTTGATCCTTCCTATTGATAGAGCATTTTTGTAACACTGTTTTAGTAGAATCTGCAAGTGGATTCTTGGGGAGATTTGAGGCCTATGCTGGAAAACGAAATATCTTCACATAGAAACTAGACGGAAGCATTATCAGAAACTTCTCTGTGATGTGTGCATTAAACTCACAGAGTTGAACATTGCTTTTGATGGAGCAGTTTTGAAACACTCTTTTCGTAGAATCTGCAAGTGGTTGTTTAGAGCGCTTTGAGGCCTACGCTGCAAATGGAAATATCTTCACATAAAAACTAGACAGAAGCATTCTCAGAAATTCCTTTGTGATGTGTGCATTCAACTCACAGAGATGAAGCTTCCTTTTCACAGGGCACTTTTGAAACACTCTTTTTGTGGGAACTACAAGTGGATATTTGGAGTGATTGCGGCCTCTGGCGGAAAAGCAAATATCATCCAATGAAAACTACACATAGGCATTCTCAGAAACTTCTTTGTGTGTGTGCATTCAACTCACAGAGTTGAAGAGTCCTTTTGGTAGAGCAGTTTTGAAGCACTCTTTTTGTAGAATCTGCGAGTGGTTATTCGGAGAGCTTTGAGGCCCATGCTGGAAAAGGAAATATCTTCACATAAAAACTGGACAGAAGCATTCTCAGAAAAGTCTCTGTGATGTGTGCATTCAACTCACAGAGTTGAGCCTGCCTTTTCATACAGCATTTTTGTAACACTCTTTCAGTATAATCTGCAAGTGGATATTTGGGGCGCTTTGAGGCCTATGCTGGAAAACGAAATATCTTCACATAAAAATTAGACGGAAGCATTATCAGAAACTTCTCTGTGATGTGCGCATTCAACTCACAGGGTAGAACGTGCCTTTTGATACAGCAGTTTTGAAACGCTCGTTTTGTGGCATCTGCATTTCGGAATTTGGAGTGCTTTGAGGCCCATACTGGAAAAGGAAATATCCTCACATAGAAACTAGACAGAAGCATTCTCAGAAACTTCTTTGTGATGTGTGCATTCAACTCACAGGGTGCAACCTTCCTTTTGCTACAACAGTTTTGAAACACTCTTTTTGTAGAATCTGCAAGTGGTTATTTGGAGCGCTTCGAGGCCTATGAGTAAAAGGAAATATCTTCAGAGAAAACTAGCCAGAAGCATTCTCAGAAACTTCTGTGTGATGAGTACATTCCACTCACAGTGTTGAACGTTCCCTTTCACCGAGCAGTTCTGAAACACTCTTTTTGTAGAATCTGCAAGTGGCTACTTAGAGCGCTTTGAGACCTATGCTGGAAAGTGAAATATCTTCACATAAAAGCTAGACAGAAGCATTCCCAGAAACTTCTCTGTGAAGTGTGCATTCAATTCACAGAGCTGAATCTTTCTTTTGATAGAGAAGTTTTGAGACACTCTTTCTGTAGAATCTGCAAGTGAATATCTGGAGCGCTTTGAGTCCTAGGCTGGCAAAGAAAGTATCTTCACATAGAAACTAGACAGAAGCATTCTCAAAGACTTCTCTGTGATGTGTGCCTTCAACTCACAGAGTTGAAACATCCTTTTGATTTGGCAGTTTTAAAACAATCATTTTGTAGAATCTGCTAGTGGATATTTGCAGTATTTTGAAGCATATGCAGGAAAAGGTAATATCTTCACTTGAAAACTAGACAGAGGCATTCTCAGAAACTTCTTTCGGATGTGTGCCTTGAACTTCCAGAGTTGAACATTCCTCTTCATAGAGCAGTTATATAATAGTCTTTAAGTATAATCTGCAAGTGGATATGTGGAGAACTTTGAGTACTATGCTGGAAAAGGAAATGTCTTCCCATAGAAAGGAGACGGAAGCATTCTCAGAAGCTTCTCTGTGATGCCGGCATTCAACTCGCAGATTTGAACCTTCCTTTTGATAGAGCAGTTTTCAAACACACTTTGTGGATTGTGCAATTGGTTATTTGGAGAGTTTTGAGGCCTGTACTGGAAAAGGAAATATCTTCAGGTAAAAACTAGACAGAAGCATTCTCAGAAACTTCGTTGTGATGTTTGCATTCAACTCACGGGGTTGAACCCTCTTTTTGATTGCGCAGTTTCAAATCACTGTCTTTGTTGAATCTCCAAGTGGATATTTGGAGCGATTTGGGGCATATTCTGGAAAAGGAAATATCCTCACTTGAAAACTAGATAGAAGAAGTCCCAGAAACTCCTTTGTGACGTCTGCTTTCAACTCACAGAGTTGAACCTTCCTTTTCACAGAGCAGTTTGGAAACACTCTTTTTGTAGAATCTGCGAGTGGTTATTCGGAGAGCTTCGAGGCCCATGCTGGAAATGGAAATACCTTCACATAAAAACTAGACGGAAGCGTTCTCAGAAATTTCTCTGGGATGTGTGCATTGAACTCACAGAGTTGATCCTTCCTATTGATAGAGCATTTTTGTAACACTGTTTTAGTAGAATCTGCAAGTGGATTCTTGGGGAGATTTGAGGCCTATGCTGGAAAACGAAATATCTTCACATAGAAACTAGACGGAAGCATTATCAGAAACTTCTCTGTGATGTGTGCATTAAACTCACAGAGTTGAACATTGCTTTTGATGGAGCAGTTTTGAAACACTCTTTTCGTAGAATCTGCAAGTGGTTGTTTAGAGCGCTTTGAGGCCTACGCTGCAAATGGAAATATCTTCACATAAAAACTAGACAGAAGCATTCTCAGAAATTCCTTTGTGATGTGTGCATTCAACTCACAGAGATGAAGCTTCCTTTTCACAGGGCACTTTTGAAACACTCTTTTTGTGGGAACTACAAGTGGATATTTGGAGTGATTGCGGCCTCTGGCGGAAAAGCAAATATCATCCAATGAAAACTACACATAGTCATTCTCAGAAACTTCTTTGTGTGTGTGCATTCAACTCACAGAGTTGAAGAGTCCTTTTGGTAGAGCAGTTTTGAATCACTCTTTTTGTAGAATCTGCGAGTGGTTATTCGGAGAGCTTTGAGGCCCATGCTGGAAAAGGAAATATCTTCACATAAAAACTGGACAGAAGCATTCTCAGAAAAGTCTCTGTGATGTGTGCATTCAACTCACAGAGTTGAGCCTGCCTTTTCATACAGCATTTTTGTAACACTCTTTCAGTATAATCTGCAAGTGGATATTTGGGGCGCTTTGAGGCCTATGCTGGAAAACGAAATATCTTCACATAAAAATTAGACGGAAGCATTATCAGAAACTTCTCTGTGATGTGCGCATTCAACTCACAGGGTTGAACGTGCCTTTTGATACAGCAGTTTTCAAACGCTCGTTTTGTGGCATCTGCATTTCGGAATTTGGAGTGCTTTGAGGCCTATACTGGAAAAGGAAATATCCTCACATAGAAACTAGACAGAAGCATTCTCAGAAACTTCTTTGTGATGTGTGCATTCAACTCACAGGGTTCGACCTTCCTTTTGCTACAACAGTTTTGAAACACTCTTTTTGTAGAATCTGCAAGTGGTTATTTGGAGCGCTTCGAGGCCTATGAGTAAAAGGAAATATCTTCAGAGAAAACTAGCCAGAAGCATTCTCAGAAACTTCTGTGTGATGAGTACATTCCACTCACAGAGTTGAACGTTCCCTTTCACCGAGCAGTTCTGAAACACTCTTTTTGTAGAATCTGCAAGTGGCTACTTAGAGCGCTTTGAGACCTATGCTGGAAAGTGAAATATCTTCACATAAAAACTAGACAGAAGCATTCCCAGAAACTTCTCTGTGAAGTGTGCATTCAATTCACAGAGCTGAATCTTTCTTTTGATAGAGAAGTTTTGAGACACTCTTTCTGTAGAATCTGCAAGTGAATATCTGGAGCGCTTTGAGTCCTAGGCTGGCAAAGAAAGTATCTTCACATAGAAACTAGACAGAAGCATTCTCAAAGACTTCTCTGTGATGTGTGCCTTCAACTCACAGAGTTGAAACATCCTTTTGATTTGGCAGTTTTAAAACAATCATTTTGTAGAATCTGCTAGTGGATATTTGCAGTATTTTGAGGCATATGCAGGAAAAGGTAATATCTTCACTTGAAAACTAGACAGAGGCATTCTCAGAAACTTCTTTCTGATGTGTGCCTTGAACTTCCGGAGTTGAACCCTCCTCTTCATAGAGCAGTTATATAATAGTCTTTAAGTATAATCTGCAAGTGGATATGTGGAGAACTTTGAGGACTATGCTGGAAAAGGAAATGTCTTCCCATAGAAAGGAGACGGAAGCATTCTCAGAAGCTTCTCTGTGATGCCGGCATTCAACTCACAGAGTTGAACCTTCCTTTTGATAGAGCAGTTTTCAAGCACACTTTGTGGATTGTGCAATTGGTTATTTGGAGAGTTTTGAGGGCTGTACTGGAAAAGGAAATATCTTCAGGTAAAAACTAGACAGAAGCATTCTCAGAAACTTCGTTGTGATGTTTGCATTCAACTCACGGAGTTGAACCCTCTTTTTGATTGCGCAGTTTCAAATCACTGTCTTTGTTGAATCTCCAAGTGGATATTTGGAGCGATTTGGGGCATATTCTGGAAAAGGAAATATCCTCACTTGAAAACTAGATAGAAGAAGTCCCAGAAACTCCTTTGTGACGTCTGCTTTCAACACACAGAGTTGAACCTTCCTTTTCACAGAGCAGTTTGGAAACACTCTTTTTGTAGAATCTGCGAGTGGTTATTCGGAGAGCTTCGAGGCCCATGCTGGAAATGGAAATACCTTCACATAAAAACTAGACGGAAGCGTTCTCAGAAATTTCTCTGTGATGTGTGCATTGAACTCACAGAGTTGATCCTTCCTATTGATAGAGCATTTTTGTAACACTGTTTTAGAAGAATCTGCAAGTGGATTGTTGGGGAGATTTGAGGCCTATGCTGGAAAACGAAATATCTTCACATAGAAACTAGACGGAAGCATTATCAGAAACTTCTCTGTGATGTGTGCATTAAACTCACAGAGTTGAACATTGCTTTTGATGGAGCAGTTTTGAAACACTCTTTTCGTAGAATCTGCAAGTGGTTGTTTAGAGCGCTTTGAGGCCTCTGCTGCAAATGGAAATATCTTCACATAAAAACTAGACAGAAGCATTCTCAGAAATTCCTTTGGGATGTGTGCATTCAACTCACAGAGATGAAGCTTCCTTTTCACAGGGCACTTTTGAAACACTCTTTTTGTGGGAACTACAAGTGGATATTTGGAGTGATTGCGGCCTCTGGCGGAAAAGCAAATATCATCCAATGAAAACTACACATAGGCATTCTCAGAAACTTCTTTGTGTGTGTGCATTCAACTCACAGAGTTGAAGAGTCCTTTTGGTAGAGCAGTTTTGAAGCACTCTTTTTGTAGAATCTGCGAGTGGTTATTCGGAGAGCTTTGAGGCCCATGCTGGAAAAGGAAATATCTTCACATAAAAACTGGACAGAAGCATTCTCAGAAAAGTCTCTGTGATGTGTGCATTCAACTCACAGAGTTGAGCCTGCCTTTTCATACAGCATTTTTGTAACACTCTTTCAGTATAATCTGCAAGTGGATATTTGGGGCGCTTTGAGGCCTATGCTGGAAAACGAAATATCTTCACATAAAAATTAGACGGAAGCATTATCAGAAACTTCTCTGTGATGTGCGCATTCAACTCACAGGTTTGAACGTGCCTTTTGATACAGCAGTTTTCAAACGCTCGTTTTGTGGCATCTGCATTTCGGAATTTGGAGTGCTTTGAGGCCTATACTGGAAAAGGAAATATCCTCACATAGAAACTAGACAGAAGCATTCTCAGAAACTTCTTTGTGATGTGTGCATTCAACTCACAGGGTTCGACCTTCCTTTTGCTACAACAGTTTTGAAACACTCTTTTTGTAGAATCTGCAAGTGGTTATTTGGAGCGCTTCGAGGCCTATGAGTAAAAGGAAATATCTTCAGAGAAAACTAGCCAGAAGCATTCTCAGAAACTTCTGTGTGATGAGTACATTCCACTCACAGAGTTGAACGTTCCCTTTCACCGAGCAGTTCTGAAACACTCTTTTTGTAGAATCTGCAAGTGGCTACTTAGAGCGCTTTGAGACCTATGCTGGAAAGTGAAATATCTTCACATAAAAACTAGACAGAAGCATTCCCAGAAACTTCTCTGTGAAGTGTGCATTCAATTCACAGAGCTGAATCTTTCTTTTGATAGAGAAGTTTTGAGACACTCTTTCTGTAGAATCTGCAAGTGAATATCTGGAGCGCTTTGAGTCCTAGGCTGGCAAAGAAAGTATCTTCACATAGAAACTAGACAGAAGCATTCTCAAAGACTTCTCTGTGATGTGTGCCTTCAACTCACAGAGTTGAAACATCCTTTTGATTTGGCAGTTTTAAAACAGTCATTTTGTAGAATCTGCTAGTGGATATTTGCAGTATTTTGAGGCATATGCAGGAAAAGGTAATATCTTCACTTGAAAACTAGACAGAGGCATTCTCAGAAACTTCTTTCGGATGTGTGCCTTGAACTTCCGGAGTTGAACCTTCCTCTTCATAGAGCAGTTATATAATAGTCTTTAAGTATAATCTGCAAGTGGATATGTGGAGAACTTTGAGGACTATGCTGGAAAAGGAAATGTCTTCCCATAGAAAGGAGACGGAAGCATTCTCAGAAGCTTCTCTGTGATGCCGGCATTCAACTCACAGAGTTGAACCTTCCTTTTGATAGAGCAGTTTTCAAACACACTTTGTGGATTGTGCAATTGGTTATTTGGAGAGTTTTGAGGCCTGTACTGGAAAAGGAAATATCATCAGGTAAAAACTAGACAGAAGCATTCTCAGAAACTTCGTTGTGATGTTTGCATTCAACTCACGGAGTTGAACCCTCTTTTTGATTGCGCAGTTTCAAATCACTGTCTTTGTTGAATCTCCAAGTGGATATTTGGAGCGATTTGGGGCATATTCTGGAAAAGGAAATATCCTCACTTGAAAACTAGATAGAAGAAGTCCCAGAAACTCCTTTGTGACGTCTGCTTTCAACACACAGAGTTGAACCTTCCTTTTCACAGAGCAGTTTGGAAACACTCTTTTTGTAGAATCTGCGAGTGGTTATTCGGAGAGCTTCGAGGCCCATGCTGGAAATGGAAATACCTTCACATAAAAACTAGACGGAAGCGTTCTCAGAAATTTCTCTGGGATGTGTGCATTGAACTCACAGAGTTGATCCTTCCTATTGATAGAGCATTTTTGTAACACTGTTTTAGTAGAATCTGCAAGTGGATTGTTGGGGAGATTTGAGGCCTATGCTGGAAAACGAAATATCTTCACATAGAAACTAGACGGAAGCATTATCAGAAACTTCTCTGTGATGTGTGCATTAAACTCACAGAGTTGAACATTGCTTTTGATGGAGCAGTTTTGAAACACTCTTTTCGTAGAATCTGCAAGTGGTTGTTTAGAGCGCTTTGAGGCCTACGCTGCAAATGGAAATATCTTCACATAAAAACTAGACAGAAGCATTCTCAGAAATTCCTTTGTGATGTGTGCATTCAACTCACAGAGATGAAGCTTCCTTTTCACAGGGCACTTTTGAAACACTCTTTTTGTGGGAACTACAAGTGGATATTTGGAGTGATTGCGGCCTCTGGCGGAAAAGCAAATATCATCCAATGAAAACTACACATAGGCATTCTCAGAAACTTCTTTGTGTGTGTGCATTCAACTCACAGAGTTGAAGAGTCCTTTTGGTAGAGCAGTTTTGAAGCACTCTTTTTGTAGAATCTGCGAGTGGTTATTCGGAGAGCTTTGAGGCCCATGCTGGAAAAGGAAATATCTTCACATAAAAACTGGACAGAAGCATTCTCAGAAAAGTCTCTGTGATGTGTGCATTCAACTCACAGAGTTGAGCCTGCCTTTTCATACAGCATTTTTGTAACACTCTTTCAGTATAATCTGCAAGTGGATATTTGGGGCGCTTTGAGGCCTATGCTGGAAAACGAAATATCTTCACATAAAAATTAGACGGAAGCATTATCAGAAACTTCTCTGTGATGTGCGCATTCAACTCACAGGGTTGAACGTGCCTTTTGATACAGCAGTTTTCAAACGCTCGTTTTGTGGCATCTGCATTTCGGAATTTGGAGTGCTTTGAGGCCTATACTGGAAAAGGAAATATCCTCACATAGAAACTAGACAGAAGCATTCTCAGAAACTTCTTTGTGATGTGTGCATTCAACTCACAGGGTTCGACCTTCCTTTTGCTACAACAGTTTTGAAACACTCTTTTTGTAGAATCTGCAAGTGGTTATTTGGAGCGCTACGAGGCCTATGAGTAAAAGGAAATATCTTCAGAGAAAACTAGCCAGAAGCATTCTCAGAAACTTCTGTGTGATGAGTACATTCCACTCACAGAGTTGAACGTTCCCTTTCACCGAGCAGTTCTGAAACACTCTTTTTGTAGAATCTGCAAGTGGCTACTTAGAGCGCTTTGAGACCTATGCTGGAAAGTGAAATATCTTCACATAAAAACTAGACAGAAGCATTCCCAGAAACTTCTCTGTGAAGTGTGCATTCAATTCACAGAGCTGAATCTTTCTTTTGATAGAGAAGTTTTGAGACACTCTTTCTGTAGAATCTGCAAGTGAATATCTGGAGCGCTTTGAGTCCTAGGCTGGAAAAGAAAGTATCTTCACATAGAAACTAGACAGAAGCATTCTCAAAGACTTCTCTGGGATGTGTGCCTTCAACTCACAGAGTTGAAACATCCTTTTGATTTGGCAGTTTTAAAACAATCATTTTGTAGAATCTGCTAGTGGATATTTGCAGTATTTTGAGGCATATGCAGGAACAGGTAATATCTTCACTTGAAAACTAGACAGAGGCATTCTCAGAAACTTCTTTCTGATGTGTGCCTTGAACTTCCGGAGTTGAACCTTCCTCTTCATAGAGCAGTTATATAATAGTCTTTAAGTATAATCTGCAAGTGGATATGTGGAGAACTTTGAGGACTATGCTGGAAAAGGAAATGTCTTCCCATAGAAAGGAGACGGAAGCATTCTCAGAAGCTTCTCTGTGATGCCGGCATTCAAATCGCAGAGTTGAACCTTCCTTTTGATAGAGCAGTTTTCAAACACACTTTGTGGATTCTGCAATTGGTTATTTGGAGAGTTTTGAGGCCTGTACTGGAAAAGGAAATATCTTCAGGTAAAAACTAGACAGAAGCATTCTCAGAAACTTCGTTGTGATGTTTGCATTCAACTCACGGAGTTGAACCCTCTTTTTGATTGCGCAGTTTCAAATCACTGTCTTTGTTGAATCTCCAAGTGGATATTTGGAGCGATTTGGGGCATATTCTGGAAAAGGAAATATCCTCACTTGAAAACTAGATAGAAGAAGTCCCAGAAACTCCTTTGTGACGTCTGCTTTCAACTCACAGAGTTGAACCTTCCTTTTCACAGAGCAGTTTGGAAACACTCTTTTTGTAGAATCTGCGAGTGGTTATTCGGAGAGCTTCGAGGCCCATGCTGGAAATGGAAATACCTTCACATAAAAACTAGACGGAAGCGTTCTCAGAAATTTCTCTGGGATGTGTGCATTGAACTCACAGAGTTGATCCTTCCTATTGATAGAGCATTTTTGTAACACTGTTTTAGTAGAATCTGCAAGTGGATTGTTGGGGAGATTTGAGGCCTATGCTGGAAAACGAAATATCTTCACATAGAAACTAGACGGAAGCATTATCAGAAACTTCTCTGTGATGTGTGCATTAAACTCACAGAGTTGAACATTGCTTTTGATGGAGCAGTTTTGAAACATTCTTTTCGTAGTATCTGCAAGTGGTTGTTTAGAGCGCTTTGAGGCCTACGCTGCAAATGGAAATATCTTCACATAAAAACTAGACAGAAGCATTCTCAGAAATTCCTTTGTGATGTGTGCATTCAACTCACAGAGATGAAGCTTCCTTTTCACAGGGCACTTTTGAAACACTCTTTTTGTGGGAACTACAAGTGGATATTTGGAGTGATTGCGGCCTCTGGCGGAAAAGCAAATATCATCAAATGAAAACTACACATAGGCATTCTCAGAAACTTCTTTGTGTGTGTGCATTCAACTCACAGAGTTGAAGAGTCCTTTTGGTAGAGCAGTTTTGAAGCACTCTTTTTGTAGAATCTGCGAGTGGTTATTCGGAGAGCTTTGAGGCCCATGCTGGAAAAGGAAATATCTTCACATAAAAACTGGACAGAAGCATTCTCAGAAAAGTCTCTGCGATGTGTGCATTCAACTCACAGAGTTGAGCCTGCCTTTTCATACAGCATTTTTGTAACACTCTTTCAGTATAATCTGCAAGTGGATATTTGGGGCGCTTTGAGGCCTATGCTGGAAAACGAAATATCTTCACATAAAAATTAGACGGAAGCATTATCAGAAACTTCTCTGTGATGTGCGCATTCAACTCACAGGGTTGAACGTGCCTTTTGATACAGCAGTTTTCAAACGCTCGTTTTGTGGCATCTGCATTTCGGAATTTGGAGTGCTTTGAGGCCTATACTGGAAAAGGAAATATCCTCACATAGAAACTAGACAGAAGCATTCTCAGAAACTTCTTTGTGATGTGTGCATTCAACTCACAGGGTTCGACCTTCCTTTTGCTACAACAGTTTTGAAACACTCTTTTTGTAGAATCTGCAAGTGGTTATTTGGAGCGCTTCGAGGCCTATGAGTAAAAGGAAATATCTTCAGAGAAAACTAGCCAGAAGCATTCTCAGAAACTTCTGTGTGATGAGTACATTCCACTCACCGAGTTGAACGTTCCCTTTCACCGAGCAGTTCTGAAACACTCTTTTTGTAGAATCTGCAAGTGGCTACTTAGAGCGCTTTGAGACCTATGCTGGAAAGTGAAATATCTTCACATAAAAACTAGAGAGAAGCATTCCCAGAAACTTCTCTGTGAAGTGTGCATTCAATTCACAGAGCTGAATCTTTCTTTTGATAGAGAAGTTTTGAGACACTCTTTCTGTAGAATCTGCAAGTGAATATCTGGAGCGCTTTGAGTCCTAGGCTGGCAAAGAAAGTATCTTCACATAGAAACTAGACAGAAGCATTCTCAAAGACTTCTCTGTGATGTGTGCCTTCAACTCACAGAGTTGAAACATCCTTTTGATTTGGCAGTTTTAAAACAATCATTTTGTAGAATCTGCTAGTGGATATTTGCAGTATTTTGAGGCATATGCAGGAAAAGGTAATATCTTCACTTGAAAACTAGACAGAGGCATTCTCAGAAACTTCTTTCTGATGTGTGCCTTGAACTTCCGGAGTTGAACCCTCCTCTTCATAGAGCAGTTATATAATAGTCTTTAAGTATAATCTGCAAGTGGATATGTGGAGAACTTTGAGGACTATGCTGGAAAAGGAAATGTCTTCCCATAGAAAGGAGACGGAAGCATTCTCAGAAGCTTCTCTGTGATGCCGGCATTCAACTCACAGAGTTGAACCTTCCTTTTGATAGAGCAGTTTTCAAGCACACTTTGTGGATTGTGCAATTGGTTATTTGGAGAGTTTTGAGGGCTGTACTGGAAAAGGAAATATCTTCAGGTAAAAACTAGACAGAAGCATTCTCAGAAACTTCGTTGTGATGTTTGCATTCAACTCACGGAGTTGAACCCTCTTTTTGATTGCGCAGTTTCAAATCACTGTCTTTGTTGAATCTCCAAGTGGATATTTGGAGCGATTTGGGGCATATTCTGGAAAAGGAAATATCCTCACTTGAAAACTAGATAGAAGAAGTCCCAGAAACTCCTTTGTGACGTCTGCTTTCAACACACAGAGTTGAACCTTCCTTTTCACAGAGCAGTTTGGAAACACTCTTTTTGTAGAATCTGCGAGTGGTTATTCGGAGAGCTTCGAGGCCCATGCTGGAAATGGAAATACCTTCACATAAAAACTAGACGGAAGCGTTCTCAGAAATTTCTCTGTGATGTGTGCATTGAACTCACAGAGTTGATCCTTCCTATTGATAGAGCATTTTTGTAACACTGTTTTAGAAGAATCTGCAAGTGGATTGTTGGGGAGATTTGAGGCCTATGCTGGAAAACGAAATATCTTCACATAGAAACTAGACGGAAGCATTATCAGAAACTTCTCTGTGATGTGTGCATTAAACTCACAGAGTTGAACATTGCTTTTGATGGAGCAGTTTTGAAACACTCTTTTCGTAGAATCTGCAAGTGGTTGTTTAGAGCGCTTTGAGGCCTCTGCTGCAAATGGAAATATCTTCACATAAAAACTAGACAGAAGCATTCTCAGAAATTCCTTTGGGATGTGTGCATTCAACTCACAGAGATGAAGCTTCCTTTTCACAGGGCACTTTTGAAACACTCTTTTTGTGGGAACTACAAGTGGATATTTGGAGTGATTGCGGCCTCTGGCGGAAAAGCAAATATCATCCAATGAAAACTACACATAGGCATTCTCAGAAACTTCTTTGTGTGTGTGCATTCAACTCACAGAGTTGAAGAGTCCTTTTGGTAGAGCAGTTTTGAAGCACTCTTTTTGTAGAATCTGCGAGTGGTTATTCGGAGAGCTTTGAGGCCCATGCTGGAAAAGGAAATATCTTCACATAAAAACTGGACAGAAGCATTCTCAGAAAAGTCTCTGTGATGTGTGCATTCAACTCACAGAGTTGAGCCTGCCTTTTCATACAGCATTTTTGTAACACTCTTTCAGTATAATCTGCAAGTGGATATTTGGGGCGCTTTGAGGCCTATGCTGGAAAACGAAATATCTTCACATAAAAATTAGACGGAAGCATTATCAGAAACTTCTCTGTGATGTGCGCATTCAACTCACAGGTTTGAACGTGCCTTTTGATACAGCAGTTTTCAAACGCTCGTTTTGTGGCATCTGCATTTCGGAATTTGGAGTGCTTTGAGGCCTATACTGGAAAAGGAAATATCCTCACATAGAAACTAGACAGAAGCATTCTCAGAAACTTCTTTGTGATGTGTGCATTCAACTCACAGGGTTCGACCTTCCTTTTGCTACAACAGTTTTGAAACACTCTTTTTGTAGAATCTGCAAGTGGTTATTTGGAGCGCTTCGAGGCCTATGAGTAAAAGGAAATATCTTCAGAGAAAACTAGCCAGAAGCATTCTCAGAAACTTCTGTGTGATGAGTACATTCCACTCACAGAGTTGAACGTTCCCTTTCACCGAGCAGTTCTGAAACACTCTTTTTGTAGAATCTGCAAGTGGCTACTTAGAGCGCTTTGAGACCTATGCTGGAAAGTGAAATATCTTCACATAAAAACTAGACAGAAGCATTCCCAGAAACTTCTCTGTGAAGTGTGCATTCAATTCACAGAGCTGAATCTTTCTTTTGATAGAGAAGTTTTGAGACACTCTTTCTGTAGAATCTGCAAGTGAATATCTGGAGCGCTTTGAGTCCTAGGCTGGCAAAGAAAGTATCTTCACATAGAAACTAGACAGAAGCATTCTCAAAGACTTCTCTGTGATGTGTGCCTTCAACTCACAGAGTTGAAACATCCTTTTGATTTGGCAGTTTTAAAACAGTCATTTTGTAGAATCTGCTAGTGGATATTTGCAGTATTTTGAGGCATATGCAGGAAAAGGTAATATCTTCACTTGAAAACTAGACAGAGGCATTCTCAGAAACTTCTTTCGGATGTGTGCCTTGAACTTCCGGAGTTGAACCTTCCTCTTCATAGAGCAGTTATATAATAGTCTTTAAGTATAATCTGCAAGTGGATATGTGGAGAACTTTGAGGACTATGCTGGAAAAGGAAATGTCTTCCCATAGAAAGGAGACGGAAGCATTCTCAGAAGCTTCTCTGTGATGCCGGCATTCAACTCACAGAGTTGAACCTTCCTTTTGATAGAGCAGTTTTCAAACACACTTTGTGGATTCTGCAATTGGTTATTTGGAGAGTTTTGAGGCCTGTACTGGAAAAGGAAATATCTTCAGGTAAAAACTAGACAGAAGCATTCTCAGAAACTTCGTTGTGATGTTTGCATTCAACTCACGGAGTTGAACCCTCTTTTTGATTGCGCAGTTTCAAATCACTGTCTTTGTTGAATCTCCAAGTGGATATTTGGAGCGATTTGGGGCATATTCTGGAAAAGGAAATATCCTCACTTGAAAACTAGATAGAAGAAGTCCCAGAAACTCCTTTGTGACGTCTGCTTTCAACACACAGAGTTGAACCTTCCTTTTCACAGAGCAGTTTGGAAACACTCTTTTTGTAGAATCTGCGAGTGGTTATTCGGAGAGCTTCGAGGCCCATGCTGGAAATGGAAATACCTTCACATAAAAACTAGACGGAAGCGTTCTCAGAAATTTCTCTGGGATGTGTGCATTGAACTCACAGAGTTGATCCTTCCTATTGATAGAGCATTTTTGTAACACTGTTTTAGTAGAATCTGCAAGTGGATTCTTGGGGAGATTTGAGGCCTATGCTGGAAAACGAAATATCTTCACATAGAAACTAGACGGAAGCATTATCAGAAACTTCTCTGTGATGTGTGCATTAAACTCACAGAGTTGAACATTGCTTTTGATGGAGCAGTTTTGAAACACTCTTTTCGTAGAATCTGCAAGTGGTTGTTTAGAGCGCTTTGAGGCCTACGCTGCAAATGGAAATATCTTCACATAAAAACTAGACAGAAGCATTCTCAGAAATTCCTTTGTGATGTGTGCATTCAACTCACAGAGATGAAGCTTCCTTTTCACAGGGCACTTTTGAAACACTCTTTTTGTGGGAACTACAAGTGGATATTTGGAGTGATTGCGGCCTCTGGCGGAAAAGCAAATATCATCCAATGAAAACTACACATAGGCATTCTCAGAAACTTCTTTGTGTGTGTGCATTCAACTCACAGAGTTGAAGAGTCCTTTTGGTAGAGCAGTTTTGAAGCACTCTTTTTGTAGAATCTGCGAGTGGTTATTCGGAGAGCTTTGAGGCCCATGCTGGAAAAGGAAATATCTTCACATAAAAACTGGACAGAAGCATTCTCAGAAAAGTCTCTGTGATGTGTGCATTCAACTCACAGAGTTGAGCCTGCCTTTTCATACAGCATTTTTGTAACACTCTTTCAGCATAATCTGCAAGTGGATATTTGGGGCGCTTTGAGGCCTATGCAGGAAAACGAAATATCTTCACATAAAAATTAGACGGAAGCATTATCAGAAACTTCTCTGTGATGTGTGCGTTAAACTCACAGAGTTGAACATTGCTTTTGATGGAGCAGTTTTGAAACACTCTTTTCGTAGAATCTGCAAGTGGTTATTTAGAGCGCTTTGAGGCCTACGCTGCAAATGGAAATATCTTCACATAAAAACTAGACAGAAGCATTCTCAGAAATTCCTTTGTGATGTGTGCATTCAACTCACAGAGATGAAGCTTCCTTTTCACAGGGCACTTTTGAAACACTGTTTTTGTGGGAACTACAAGTGGATATTTGGAGTGATTGCGGCCTCTGGCGGAAAAGCAAATAACATCAAATGAAAACTACACATAGGCATTCTCAGAAACTTCTTTGTGTGTGTGCATTCAACTCACAGAGTTGAAGAGTCCTTTTGGTAGAGCAGTTTTGAAGCACTCTTTTTGTAGAATCTGCGAGTGGTTATTCGGAGAGCTTTGAGGCCCATGCTGGAAAAGGAAATATCTTCACATAAAAACTGGACAGAAGCATTCTCAGAAAAGTCTCTGCGATGTGTGCATTCAACTCACAGAGTTGAGCCTGCCTTTTCATACAGCATTTTTGTAACACTCTTTCAGTATAATCTGCAAGTGGATATTTGGGTCGCTTTGAGGCCTATGCTGGAAAACGAAATATCTTCACATAAAAATTAGACGGAAGCATTATCAGAAACTTCTCTGTGATGTGCGCATTCAACTCACAGGGTTGAACGTGCCTTTTGATACAGCAGTTTTCAAACGCTCGTTTTGTGGCATCTGCATTTCGGAATTTGGAGTGCTTTGAGGCCTATACTGGAAAAGGAAATATCCTCACATAGAAACTAGACAGAAGCATTCTCAGAAACTTCTTTGTGATGTGTGCATTCAACTCACAGGGTTCGACCTTCCTTTTGCTACAACAGTTTTGAAACACTCTTTTTGTAGAATCTGCAAGTGGTTATTTGGAGCGCTTCGAGGCCTATGAGTAAAAGGAAATATCTTCAGAGAAAACTAGCCAGAAGCATTCTCAGAAACTTCTGTGTGATGAGTACATTCCACTCACAGAGTTGAACGTTCCCTTTCACCGAGCAGTTCTGAAACACTCTTTTTGTAGAATCTGCAAGTGGCTACTTAGAGCGCTTTGGGACCTTTGCTGGAAAGTGAAATATCTTCACATAAAAACTAGACAGAAGCATTCCCAGAAACTTCTCTGTGAAGTGTGCATTCAATTCACAGAGCTGAATCTTTCTTTTGATAGAGAAGTTTTGAGACACTCTTTCTGTAGAATCTGCAAGTGAATATCTGGAGCGCTTTGAGTCCTAGGCTGGAAAAGAAAGTATCTTCACATAGAAACTAGACAGAAGCATTCTCAAAGACTTCTCTGTGATGTGTGCCTTCAACTCACAGAGTTGAAACATCCTTTTGATTTGGCAGTTTTAAAACAATCATTTTGTAGAATCTGCTAGTGGATATTTGCAGTATTTTGAGGCATATGCAGGAAAAGGTAATATCTTCACTTGAAAACTACACAGAGGCATTCTCAGAAACTTCTTTCTCATGTGTGCCTTGAACTTCCGGAGTTGAACCTTCCTCTTCATAGAGCAGTTATATAATAGTCTTTAAGTATAATCTGCAAGTGGATATGTGGAGAACTTTGAGGACTATGCTGGAAAAGGAAATGTCTTCCCATAGAAAGGAGACGGAAGCATTCTCAGAAGCTTCTCTGTGATGCCGGCATTCAACTCACAGAGTTGAACCTTCCTTTTGATAGGGCAGTTTTCAAACACACTTTGTGGATTCTGCAATTGGTTATTTGGAGAGTTTTGAGGCCTGTACTGGAAAAGGAAATATCTTCAGGTAAAAACTAGACAGAAGCATTCTCAGAAACTTCGTTGTGATGTTTGCATTCAACTCACGGAGATGAACCCTCTTTTTGATTGCGCAGTTTCAAATCACTGTCTTTGTTGAATCTCCAAGTGGATATTTGGAGCGATTTGGGGCATAATCTGGAAAAGGAAATATCCTCACTTGAAAACTAAATAGAAGAAGTCCCAGAAACTCCTTTGTGACGTCTGCTTTCAACTCACAGAGTTGAACCTTCCTTTTCACAGAGCAGTTTGGAAACACTCTTTTTGTAGAATCTGCGTGTGGTTATTCGGAGAGCTTCGAGGCCCATGCTGGAAATGGAAATACCTTCACATAAAAACTAGACAGAAGAGTTCTCAGAAATTTCTCTGGGATGTGTGCATTGAAGTCACAGAGTTGATCCTTCCTATTGATAGAGCATTTTTGCAACACTCTTTTAGTAGAATCTGCAAGTGGATTCTTGGGGAGATTTGAGGCCTATGCTGGAAAACGAAATATCTTCACATAGAAACTAGACGGAAGCATTATCAGAAACTTCTCTGTGATGTGTGCATTAAACTCACAGAGTTGAACATTGCTTTTGATGGAGCAGTTTTGAAACACTCTTTTCGTAGAATCTGCAAGTGGTTGTTTAGAGCGCTTTGAGGCCTACGCTGCAAATGGAAATATCTTCAGATAAAAACTAGACAGAAGCATTCTCAGAAATTCCTTTGTGATGTGTGCATTCAACTCACAGAGATGAAGCTTCCTTTTCACAGGGCATTTTTGAAACACTCTTTTTGTGGGAACAACAAGTGGATATTTGGAGTGATTGCGGCCTCTGGTGGAAAAGCAAATATCATCCAATGAAAACTACACATAGGCATTCTCAGAAACTTCTTTGTGTGTGTGCATTCAACACACAGAGTTGAAGAGTCCTTTTGGTAGAGCAGTTTTGAAGCACTCTTTTTGTAGTATCTGCGAGCGGTTATTGGGAGACCTTTGAGGCCCATGCTGGAAAAGGAAATATCTTCACATAAAAACTGGAAGGAAGCATTCTCAGAAAAGTCTCTGTGATGTGTGCATTCAACTCACAGAGTTGAGCCTGCCTTTTCATACAGCATTTTTGTAACACTCTTTCAGCATAATCTGCAAGTGGATATTTGGGGCGCTTTGAGGCCTATGCAGGAAAACGAAATATCTTCACATAAAAATTAGACGGAAGCATTATCAGAAACTTCTCTGTGATGTGTGCATTAAACTCACAGAGTTGAACATTGCTTTTGATGGAGCAGTTTTGAAACACTCTTTTCGTAGAATCTGCAAGTGGTTATTTAGAGCGCTTTGAGGCCTACGCTGCAAATGGAAATATCTTCACATAAAAACTAGACAGAAGCATTCTCAGAAATTCCTTTGTGATGTGTGCATTCAACTCACAGAGATGAAGCTTCCTTTTCACAGGGCACTTTTGAAACACTGTTTTTGTGGGAAGTATAAGTGGATATTTGGAGTGATTGCGGCCTCTGGCGGAAAAGCAAATATCATCAAATGAAAACTACACATAGGCATTCTCAGAAACTTCTTTGTGTGTGTGCATTCAACTCACAGAGTTGAAGAGTCCTTTTGGTAGAGCAGTTTTGAAGCACTCTTTTTGTAGAATCTGCGAGTGGTTATTCGGAGAGCTTTGAGGCCCATGCTGGAAAAGGAAATATCTTCACATAAAAACTGGACAGAAGCATTCTCAGAAAATTCTCTGTGATGTGTGCATTCAACTCACAGAGTTGAGCCTGCCTTTTCATACAGCATTTTTGTAACACTCTTTCAGTATAATCTGCAAGTGGATATTTGGGTCGCTTTGAGGCCTATGCTGGAAAATGAAATATCTTCACATAAAAATTAGACGGAAGCATTATCAGAAACTTCTCTGTGATGTGCGCATTCAACTCACAGGGTTGAACGTGCCTTTTGATACAGCAGTTTTCAAACGCTCGTTTTGTGGCATCTGCATTTCGGAATTTGGAGTGCTTTGAGGCCTATACTGGAAAAGGAAATATCCTCACATAGAAACTAGACAGAAGCATTCTCAGAAACTTCTTTGTGATGTGTGCATTCAACTCACAGGGTTCGACCTTCCTTTTGCTACAACAGTTTTGAAACACTCTTTTTGTAGAATCTGCAAGTGGTTATTTGGAGCGCTTCGAGGCCTATGAGTAAAAGGAAATATCTTCAGAGAAAACTAGCCAGAAGCATTCTCAGAAACTTCTGTGTGATGAGTACATTCCACTCACAGAGTTGAACGTTCCCTTTCACCGAGCAGTTCTGAAACACTCTTTTTGTAGAATCTGCAAGTGGCTACTTAGAGCGCTTTGGGACCTTTGCTGGAAAGTGAAATATCTTCACATAAAAACTAGACAGAAGCATTCCCAGAAACTTCTCTGTGAAGTGTGCATTCAATTCACAGAGCTGAATCTTTCTTTTGATAGAGAAGTTTTGAGACACTCTTTCTGCAGAATCTGCAAGTGAATATCTGGAGCGCTTTGAGTCCTAGGCTGGAAAAGAAAGTATCTTCACATAGAAACTAGACAGAAGCATTCTCAAAGACTTCTCTGTGATGTGTGCCTTCAACTCACAGAGTTGAAACATCCTTTTGATTTGGCAGTTTTAAAACAATCATTTTGTAGAATCTGCTAGTGGATATTTGCAGTATTTTGAGGCATATGCAGGAAAAGGTAATATCTTCACTTGAAAACTAGACAGAGGCATTCTCAGAAACTTCTTTCTCATGTGTGCCTTGAACTTCCGGAGTTGAACATTCCTCTTCATAGAGCAGTTATATAATAGTCTTTAAGTATAATCTGCAAGTGGATATGTGGAGAACTTTGAGGACTATGCTGGAAAAGGAAATGTCTTCCCATAGAAAGGAGACGGAAGCATTCTCAGAAGCTTCTCTGTGATGCCGGCATTCAACTCACAGAGTTGAACCTTCCTTTTGATAGAGCAGTTTTCAAACACACTTTGTGGATTCTGCAATTGGTTATTTGGAGAGTTTTGAGGCCTGTACTGGAAAAGGAAATATCTTCAGGTAAAAACTAGACAGAAGCATTCTCAGAAACTTCGCTGTGATGTTTGCATTCAACTCACGGAGATGAACCCTCTTTTTGATTGCGCAGTTTCAAATCACTGTCTTTGTTGAATCTGCAAGTGGATATTTGGAGCGATTTGGGGCATATTCTGGAAAAGGAAATATCCTCACTTGAAAACTAAATAGAAGAAGTCCCAGAAACTCCTTTGTGACGTCTGCTTTCAACTCACAGAGTTGAACCTTCCTTTTCACAGAGCAGTTTGGAAACACTCTTTTTGTAGAATCTGCGAGTGGTTATTCGGAGAGCTTCGAGGCCCATGCTGGAAATGGAAA
This sequence comes from Pongo pygmaeus, assembly GCF_028885625.2. Taxonomy (NCBI): domain Eukaryota; kingdom Metazoa; phylum Chordata; class Mammalia; order Primates; family Hominidae; genus Pongo; species Pongo pygmaeus. The sequence goes on along the minus strand of NC_072391.2, from coordinate 39,842,770 downwards.
TACCTTCACATAAAAACTAGACAGAAGAGTTCTCAGAAATTTCTCTGGGATGTGTGCATTGATGTCACAGAGTTGATCCTTCCTATTGATAGAGCATTTTTGCAACACTCTTTTAGTAGAATCTGCAAGTGGATTCTTGGGGAGATTTGAGGCCTATGCTGGAAAACGAAATATCTTCACATAGAAACTAGACGGAAGCATTATCAGAAGCTTCTCTGTGATGTGTGCATTAAACTCACAGAGTTGAACATTGCTTTTGATGGAGCAGTTTTGAAACACTCTTTTCGTAGAATCTGCAAGTGGTTGTTTAGAGCGCTTTGAGGCCTACGCTGCAAATGGAAATATCTTCAGATAAAAACTAGACAGAAGCATTCTCAGAAATTCCTTTGTGATGTGTGCATTCAACTCACAGAGATGAAGCTTCCTTTTCACAGGGCATTTTTGAAACACTCTTTTTGTGGGAACAACAAGTGGATATTTGGAGTGATTGCGGCCTCTGGTGGAAAAGCAAATATCATCCAATGAAAACTACACATAGGCATTCTCAGAAACTTCTTTGTGTGTGTGCATTCAACACACAGAGTTGAAGAGTCCTTTTGGTAGAGCAGTTTTGAAGCACTCTTTTTGTAGTATCTGCGAGCGGTTATTCGGAGAGCTTTGAGGCCCATGCTGGAAAAGGAAATATCTTCACATAAAAACTGGAAGGAAGCATTCTCAGAAAAGTCTCTGTGATGTGTGCATTCAACTCACAGAGTTGAGCCTGCCTTTTCATACAGCATTTTTGTAACACTCTTTCAGCATAATCTGCAAGTGGATATTTGGGGCGCTTTGAGGCCTATGCAGGAAAACGAAATATCTTCACATAAAAATTAGACGGAAGCATTATCAGAAACTACTCTGTGATGTGTGCGTTAAACTCACAGAGTTGAACATTGCTTTTGATGGAGCAGTTTTGAAACACTCTTTTCGTAGAATCTGCAAGTGGTTATTTAGAGCGCTTTAAGGCCTACGCTGCAAATGGAAATATCTTCACATAAAAACTAGACAGAAGCATTCTCAGAAATTCCTTTGTGATGTGTGCATTCAACTCACAGAGATGAAGCTTCCTTTTCACAGGGCACTTTTGAAACACTGTTTTTGTGGGAAGTATAAGTGGATATTTGGAGTGATTGCGGCCTCTGGCGGAAAAGCAAATATCATCAAATGAAAACTACACATAGGCATTCTCAGAAACTTCTTTGTGTGTGTGCATTCAACTCACAGAGTTGAAGAGTCCTTTTGGTAGAGCAGTTTTGAAGCACTCTTTTTGTAGAATCTGCGAGTGGTTATTCGGAGAGCTTTGAGGCCCATGCTGGAAAAGGAAATATCTTCACATAAAAACTGGACAGAAGCATTCTCAGAAAATACTCTGCGATGTGTGCATTCAACTCACAGAGTTGAGCCTGCCTTTTCATACAGCATTTTTGTAACACTCTTTCAGTATAATCTGCAAGTGGATATTTGGGGCGCTTTGAGGCCTATGCTGGAAAACGAAATATCTTCACATAAAAATTAGACAGAAGCATTATCAGAAACTTCTCTGTGATGTGCGCATTCAACTCACATGGTTGAACGTGCCTTTTGATACAGCAGTTTTCAAACGCTCGTTTTGTGGCATCTGCATTTCGGAATTTGGAGTGCTTTGAGGCCTATATTGGAAAAGGAAATATCCTCACATAGAAACTAGACAGAAGCATTCTCAGAAACTTCTTTGTGATGTGTGCATTCAACTCACAGGGTTCGACCTTCCTTTTGCTACAATAGTTTTGAAACACTCTTTTTGTAGAATCTGCAAGTGGTTATTTGGAGCGCTTCGAGGCCTATGAGTAAAAGGAAATATCTTCAGAGAAAACTAGCCAGAAGCATTCTCAGAAACTTCTGTGTGATGAGTACATTCCACTCACAGAGTTGAACGTTCCCTTTCACCGAGCAGTTCTGAAACACTCTTTTTGTAGAATCTGCAAGTGGCTACTTAGAGCGCTTTGGGACCTTTGCTGGAAAGTGAAATATCTTCACATAAAAACTAGACAGAAGCATTCCCAGAAACTTCTCTGTGAAGTGTGCATTCAATTCACAGAGCTGAATCTTTCTTTTGATAGAGAAGTTTTGAGACACTCTTTCTGCAGAATCTGCAAGTGAATATCTGGAGCGCTTTGAGTCCTAGGCTGGAAAAGAAAGTATCTTCACATAGAAACTAGACAGAAGCATTCTCAAAGACTTCTCTGTGATGTGTGCCTTCAACTCACAGAGTTGAAACATCCTTTTGATTTGGCAGTTTTAAAACAATCATTTTGTAGAATCTGCTAGTGGATATTTGCAGTATTTTGAGGCATATGCAGGAAAAGGTAATATCTTCACTTGAAAACTAGACAGAGGCATTCTCAGAAACTTCTTTCTCATGTGTGCCTTGAACTTCCGGAGTTGAACATTCCTCTTCATAGAGCAGTTATATAATAGTCTTTAAGTATAATCTGCAAGTGGATATGTGGAGAACTTTGAGGACTATGCTGGAAAAGGAAATGTCTTCCCATAGAAAGGAGACGGAAGCATTCTCAGAAGCTTCTCTGTGATGCCGGCATTCAACTCACAGAGTTGAACCTTCCTTTTGATAGAGCAGTTTTCAAACACACTTTGTGGATTCTGCAATTGGTTATTTGGAGAGTTTTGAGGCCTGTACTGGAAAAGGAAATATCTTCAGGTAAAAACTAGACAGAAGCATTCTCAGAAACTTCGCTGTGATGTTTGCATTCAACTCACGGAGATGAACCCTCTTTTTGATTGCGCAGTTTCAAATCACTGTCTTTGTTGAATCTGCAAGTGGATATTTGGAGCGATTTGGGGCATATTCTGGAAAAGGAAATATCCTCACTTGAAAACTAAATAGAAGAAGTCCCAGAAACTCCTTTGTGACGTCTGCTTTCAACTCACAGAGTTGAACCTTCCTTTTCACAGAGCAGTTTGGAAACACTCTTTTTGTAGAATCTGCGAGTGGTTATTCGGAGAGCTTCGAGGCCCATGCTGGAAATGGAAATACCTTCACATAAAAACTAGACAGAAGAGTTCTCAGAAATTTCTCTGGGATGTGTGCATTGATGTCACAGAGTTGATCCTTCCTATTGATAGAGCATTTTTGCAACACTCTTTTAGTAGAATCTGCAAGTGGATTCTTGGGGAGATTTGAGGCCTATGCTGGAAAACGAAATATCTTCACATAGAAACTAGACGGAAGCATTATCAGAAGCTTCTCTGTGATGTGTGCATTAAACTCACAGAGTTGAACATTGCTTTTGATGGAGCAGTTTTGAAACACTCTTTTCGTAGAATCTGCAAGTGGTTGTTTAGAGCGCTTTGAGGCCTACGCTGCAAATGGAAATATCTTCAGATAAAAACTAGACAGAAGCATTCTCAGAAATTCCTTTGTGATGTGTGCATTCAACTCACAGAGATGAAGCTTCCTTTTCACAGGGCATTTTTGAAACACTCTTTTTGTGGGAACAACAAGTGGATATTTGGAGTGATTGCGGCCTCTGGTGGAAAAGCAAATATCATCCAATGAAAACTACACATAGGCATTCTCAGAAACTTCTTTGTGTGTGTGCATTCAACACACAGAGTTGAAGAGTCCTTTTGGTAGAGCAGTTTTGAAGCACTCTTTTTGTAGTATCTGCGAGCGGTTATTCGGAGAGCTTTGAGGCCCATGCTGGAAAAGGAAATATCTTCACATAAAAACTGGAAGGAAGCATTCTCAGAAAAGTCTCTGTGATGTGTGCATTCAACTCACAGAGTTGAGCCTGCCTTTTCATACAGCATTTTTGTAACACTCTTTCAGCATAATCTGCAAGTGGATATTTGGGGCGCTTTGAGGCCTATGCAGGAAAACGAAATATCTTCACATAAAAATTAGACGGAAGCATTATCAGAAACTACTCTGTGATGTGTGCGTTAAACTCACAGAGTTGAACATTGCTTTTGATGGAGCAGTTTTGAAACACTCTTTTCGTAGAATCTGCAAGTGGTTATTTAGAGCGCTTTAAGGCCTACGCTGCAAATGGAAATATCTTCACATAAAAACTAGACAGAAGCATTCTCAGAAATTCCTTTGTGATGTGTGCATTCAACTCACAGAGATGAAGCTTCCTTTTCACAGGGCACTTTTGAAACACTGTTTTTGTGGGAAGTATAAGTGGATATTTGGAGTGATTGCGGCCTCTGGCGGAAAAGCAAATATCATCAAATGAAAACTACACATAGGCATTCTCAGAAACTTCTTTGTGTGTGTGCATTCAACTCACAGAGTTGAAGAGTCCTTTTGGTAGAGCAGTTTTGAAGCACTCTTTTTGTAGAATCTGCGAGTGGTTATTCGGAGAGCTTTGAGGCCCATGCTGGAAAAGGAAATATCTTCACATAAAAACTGGACAGAAGCATTCTCAGAAAATACTCTGCGATGTGTGCATTCAACTCACAGAGTTGAGCCTGCCTTTTCATACAGCACTTTTGTAACACTCTTTCAGTATAATCTGCAAGTGGATATTTGGGGCGCTTTGAGGCCTATGCTGGAAAACGAAATATCTTCACATAAAAATTAGACAGAAGCATTATCAGAAACTTCTCTGTGATGTGCGCATTCAACTCACATGGTTGAACGTGCCTTTTGATACAGCAGTTTTCAAACGCTCGTTTTGTGGCATCTGCATTTCGGAATTTGGAGTGCTTTGAGGCCTATATTGGAAAAGGAAATATCCTCACATAGAAACTAGACAGAAGCATTCTCAGAAACTTCTTTGTGATGTGTGCATTCAACTCACAGGGTTCGACCTTCCTTTTGCTACAATAGTTTTGAAACACTCTTTTTGTAGAATCTGCAAGTGGTTATTTGGAGCGCTTCGAGGCCTATGAGTAAAAGGAAATATCTTCAGAGAAAACTAGCCAGAAGCATTCTCAGAAACTTCTGTGTGATGAGTACATTCCACTCACAGAGTTGAACGTTCCCTTTCACCGAGCAGTTCTGAAACACTCTTTTTGTAGAATCTGCAAGTGGCTACTTAGAGCGCTTTGGGACCTTTGCTGGAAAGTGAAATATCTTCACATAAAAACTAGACAGAAGCATTCCCAGAAACTTCTCTGTGAAGTGTGCATTCAATTCACAGAGCTGAATCTTTCTTTTGATAGAGAAGTTTTGAGACACTCTTTCTGTAGAATCTGCAAGTGAATATCTGGAGCGCTTTGAGTCCTAGGCTGGAAAAGAAAGTATCTTCACATAGAAACTAGACAGAAGCATTCTCAAAGACTTCTCTGTGATGTGTGCCTTCAACTCACAGAGTTGAAACATCCTTTTGATTTGGCAGTTTTAAAACAATCATTTTGTAGAATCTGCTAGTGGATATTTGCAGTATTTTGAGGCATATGCAGGAAAAGGTAATATCTTCACTTGAAAACTAGACAGAGGCATTCTCAGAAACTTCTTTCTCATGTGTGCCTTGAACTTCCGGAGTTGAACCTTCCTCTTCATAGAGCAGTTATATAATAGTCTTTAAGTATAATCTGCAAGTGGATATGTGGAGAACTTTGAGGACTATGCTGGAAAAGGAAATGTCTTCCCATAGAAAGGAGACGGAAGCATTCTCAGAAGCTTCTCTGTGATGCCGGCATTCAACTCACAGAGTTGAACCTTCCTTTTGATAGAGCAGTTTTCAAACACACTTTGTGGATTCTGCAATTGGTTATTTGGAGAGTTTTGAGGCCTGTACTGGAAAAGGAAATATCTTCAGGTAAAAACTAGACAGAAGCATTCTCAGAAACTTCGTTGTGATGTTTGCATTCAACTCACGGAGATGAACCCTCTTTTTGATTGCGCAGTTTCAAATCACTGTCTTTGTTGAATCTCCAAGTGGATATTTGGAGCGATTTGGGGCATATTCTGGAAAAGGAAATATCCTCACTTGAAAACTAAATAGAAGAAGTCCCAGAAACTCCTTTGTGACGTCTGCTTTCAACTCACAGAGTTGAACCTTCCTTTTCACAGAGCAGTTTGGAAACACTCTTTTTGTAGAATCTGCGAGTGGTTATTCGGAGAGCTTCGAGGCCCATGCTGGAAATGGAAATACCTTCACATAAAAACTAGACAGAAGAGTTCTCAGAAATTTCTCTGGGATGTGTGCATTGAAGTCACAGAGTTGATCCTTCCTATTGATAGAGCATTTTTGCAACACTCTTTTAGTAGAATCTGCAAGTGGATTCTTGGGGAGATTTGAGGCCTATGCTGGAAAACGAAATATCTTCACATAGAAACTAGACGGAAGCATTATCAGAAACTTCTCTGTGATGTGTGCATTAAACTCACAGAGTTGAACATTGCTTTTGATGGAGCAGTTTTGAAACACTCTTTTCGTAGAATCTGCAAGTGGTTGTTTAGAGCGCTTTGAGGCCTACGCTGCAAATGGAAATATCTTCAGATAAAAACTAGACAGAAGCATTCTCAGAAATTCCTTTGTGATGTGTGCATTCAACTCACAGAGATGAAGCTTCCTTTTCACAGGGCATTTTTGAAACACTCTTTTTGTGGGAACAACAAGTGGATATTTGGAGTGATTGCGGCCTCTGGTGGAAAAGCAAATATCATCCAATGAAAACTACACATAGGCATTCTCAGAAACTTCTTTGTGTGTGTGCATTCAACACACAGAGTTGAAGAGTCCTTTTGGTAGAGCAGTTTTGAAGCACTCTTTTTGTAGAATCTGCGAGTGGTTATTCGGAGAGCTTTGAGGCCCATGCTGGAAAAGGAAATATCTTCACATAAAAACTGGACAGAAGCATTCTCAGAAAATTCTCTGTGATGTGTGCCTTCAACTCACAGAGTTGAGCCTGCCTTTTCATACAGCATTTTTGTAACACTCTTTCAGTATAATCTGCAAGTGGATATTTGGGTCGCTTTGAGGCCTATGCTGGAAAATGAAATATCTTCACATAAAAATTAGACGGAAGCATTATCAGAAACTTCTCTGTGATGTGCGCATTCAACTCACAGGGTTGAACGTGCCTTTTGATACAGCAGTTTTCAAACGCTCGTTTTGTGGCATCTGCATTTCGGAATTTGGAGTGCTTTGAGGCCTATACTGGAAAAGGAAATATCCTCACATAGAAACTAGACAGAAGCATTCTCAGAAACTTCTTTGTGATGTGTGCATTCAACTCACAGGGTTCGACCTTCCTTTTGCTACAACAGTTTTGAAACACTCTTTTTGTAGAATCTGCAAGTGGTTATTTGGAGCGCTTCGAGGCCTATGAGTAAAAGGAAATATCTTCAGAGAAAACTAGCCAGAAGCATTCTCAGAAACTTCTGTGTGATGAGTACATTCCACTCACAGAGTTGAACGTTCCCTTTCACCGAGCAGTTCTGAAACACTCTTTTTGTAGAATCTGCAAGTGGCTACTTAGAGCGCTTTGGGACCTTTGCTGGAAAGTGAAATATCTTCACATAAAAACTAGACAGAAGCATTCCCAGAAACTTCTCTGTGAAGTGTGCATTCAATTCACAGAGCTGAATCTTTCTTTTGATAGAGAAGTTTTGAGACACTCTTTCTGTAGAATCTGCAAGTGAATATCTGGAGCGCTTTGAGTCCTAGGCTGGAAAAGAAAGTATCTTCACATAGAAACTAGACAGAAGCATTCTCAAAGACTTCTCTGTGATGTGTGCCTTCAACTCACAGAGTTGAAACATCCTTTTGATTTGGCAGTTTTAAAACAATCATTTTGTAGAATCTGCTAGTGGATATTTGCAGTATTTTGAGGCATATGCAGGAAAAGGTAATATCTTCACTTGAAAACTAGACAGAGGCATTCTCAGAAACTTCTTTCTCATGTGTGCCTTGAACTTCCGGAGTTGAACCTTCCTCTTCATAGAGCAGTTATATAATAGTCTTTAAGTATAATCTGCAAGTGGATATGTGGAGAACTTTGAGGACTATGCTGGAAAAGGAAATGTCTTCCCATAGAAAGGAGACGGAAGCATTCTCAGAAGCTTCTCTGTGATGCCGGCATTCAACTCACAGAGTTGAACCTTCCTTTTGATAGAGCAGTTTTCAAACACACTTTGTGGATTCTGCAATTGGTTATTTGGAGAGTTTTGAGGCCTGTACTGGAAAAGGAAATATCTTCAGGTAAAAACTAGACAGAAGCATTCTCAGAAACTTCGTTGTGATGTTTGCATTCAACTCACGGAGATGAACCCTCTTTTTGATTGCGCAGTTTCAAATCACTGTCTTTGTTGAATCTCCAAGTGGATATTTGGAGCGATTTGGGGCATATTCTGGAAAAGGAAATATCCTCACTTGAAAACTAAATAGAAGAAGTCCCAGAAACTCCTTTGTGACGTCTGCTTTCAACTCACAGAGTTGAACCTTCCTTTTCACAGAGCAGTTTGGAAACACTCTTTTTGTAGAATCTGCGTGTGGTTATTCGGAGAGCTTCGAGGCCCATGCTGGAAATGGAAATACCTTCACATAAAAACTAGACAGAAGAGTTCTCAGAAATTTCTCTGGGATGTGTGCATTGAAGTCACAGAGTTGATCCTTCCTATTGATAGAGCATTTTTGCAACACTCTTTTAGTAGAATCTGCAAGTGGATTCTTGGGGAGATTTGAGGCCTATGCTGGAAAACGAAATATCTTCACATAGAAACTAGACGGAAGCATTATCAGAAACTTCTCTGTGATGTGTGCATTAAACTCACAGAGTTGAACATTGCTTTTGATGGAGCAGTTTTGAAACACTCTTTTCGTAGAATCTGCAAGTGGTTGTTTAGAGCGCTTTGAGGCCTACGCTGCAAATGGAAATATCTTCAGATAAAAACTAGACAGAAGCATTCTCAGAAATTCCTTTGTGATGTGTGCATTCAACTCACAGAGATGAAGCTTCCTTTTCACAGGGCATTTTTGAAACACTCTTTTTGTGGGAACAACAAGTGGATATTTGGAGTGATTGCGGCCTCTGGTGGAAAAGCAAATATCATCCAATGAAAACTACACATAGGCATTCTCAGAAACTTCTTTGTGTGTGTGCATTCAACACACAGAGTTGAAGAGTCCTTTTGGTAGAGCAGTTTTGAAGAACTCTTTTTGTAGTATCTGCGAGCGGTTATTCGGAGAGCTTTGAGGCCCATGCTGGAAAAGGAAATATCTTCACATAAAAACTGGAAGGAAGCATTCTCAGAAAAGTCTCTGTGATGTGTGCATTCAACTCACAGAGTTGAGCCTGCCTTTTCATACAGCATTTTTGTAACACTCTTTCAGCATAATCTGCAAGTGGATATTTGGGGCGCTTTGAGGCCTATGCAGGAAAACGAAATATCTTCACATAAAAATTAGACGGAAGCATTATCAGAAACTTCTCTGTGATGTGTGCATTAAACTCACAGAGTTGAACATTGCTTTTGATGGAGCAGTTTTGAAACACTCTTTTCGTAGAATCTGCAAGTGGTTATTTAGAGCGCTTTTAGGCCTACGCTGCAAATGGAAATATCTTCACATAAAAACTAGACAGAAGCATTCTCAGAAATTCCTTTGTGATGTGTGCATTCAACTCACAGAGATGAAGCTTCCTTTTCACAGGGCACTTTTGAAACACTGTTTTTGTGGGAAGTATAAGTGGATATTTGGAGTGATTGCGGCCTCTGGCGGAAAAGCAAATATCATCAAATGAAAACTACACATAGGCATTCTCAGAAACTTCTTTGTGTGTGTGCATTCAACTCACAGAGTTGAAGAGTCCTTTTGGTAGAGCAGTTTTGAAGCACTCTTTTTGTAGAATCTGCGAGTGGTTATTCGGAGAGCTTTGAGGCCCATGCTGGAAAAGGAAATATCTTCACATAAAAACTGGACAGAAGCATTCTCAGAAAATTCTCTGTGATGTGTGCCTTCAACTCACAGAGTTGAGCCTGCCTTTTCATACAGCATTTTTGTAACACTCTTTCAGTATAATCTGCAAGTGGATATTTGGGTCGCTTTGAGGCCTATGCTGGAAAATGAAATATCTTCACATAAAAATTAGACGGAAGCATTATCAGAAACTTCTCTGTGATGTGCGCATTCAACTCACAGGGTTGAACGTGCCTTTTGATACAGCAGTTTTCAAACGCTCGTTTTGTGGCATCTGCATTTCGGAATTTGGAGTGCTTTGAGGCCTATACTGGAAAAGGAAATATCCTCACATAGAAACTAGACAGAAGCATTCTCAGAAACTTCTTTGTGATGTGTGCATTCAACTCACAGGGTTCGACCTTCCTTTTGCTACAACAGTTTTGAAACACTCTTTTTGTAGAATCTGCAAGTGGTTATTTGGAGCGCTTCGAGGCCTATGAGTAAAAGGAAATATCTTCAGAGAAAACTAGCCAGAAGCATTCTCAGAAACTTCTGTGTGATGAGTACATTCCACTCACAGAGTTGAACGTTCCCTTTCACCGAGCAGTTCTGAAACACTCTTTTTGTAGAATCTGCAAGTGGCTACTTAGAGCGCTTTGGGACCTTTGCTGGAAAGTGAAATATCTTCACATAAAAACTAGACAGAAGCATTCCCAGAAACTTCTCTGTGAAGTGTGCATTCAATTCACAGAGCTGAATCTTTCTTTTGATAGAGAAGTTTTGAGACACTCTTTCTGTAGAATCTGCAAGTGAATATCTGGAGCGCTTTGAGTCCTAGGCTGGAAAAGAAAGTATCTTCACATAGAAACTAGACAGAAGCATTCTCAAAGACTTCTCTGTGATGTGTGCCTTCAACTCACAGAGTTGAAACATCCTTTTGATTTGGCAGTTTTAAAACAATCATTTTGTAGAATCTGCTAGTGGATATTTGCAGTATTTTGAGGCATATGCAGGAAAAGGTAATATCTTCACTTGAAAACTAGACAGAGGCATTCTCAGAAACTTCTTTCTCATGTGTGCCTTGAACTTCCGGAGTTGAACCTTCCTCTTCATAGAGCAGTTATATAATAGTCTTTAAGTATAATCTGCAAGTGGATATGTGGAGAACTTTGAGGACTATGCTGGAAAAGGAAATGTCTTCCCATAGAAAGGAGACGGAAGCATTCTCAGAAGCTTCTCTGTGATGCCGGCATTCAACTCACAGAGTTGAACTTTCCTTTTGATAGAGCAGTTTTCAAACACACTTTGTGGATTCTGCAATTGGTTATTTGGAGAGTTTTGAGGCCTGTACTGGAAAAGGAAATATCTTCAGGTAAAAACTAGACAGAAGCATTCTCAGAAACTTCGTTGTGATGTTTGCATTCAACTCACGGAGATGAACCCTCTTTTTGATTGCGCAGTTTCAAATCACTGTCTTTGTTGAATCTCCAAGTGGATATTTGGAGCGATTTGGGGCATATTCTGGAAAAGGAAATATCCTCACTTGAAAACTAAATAGAAGAAGTCCCAGAAACTCCTTTGTGACGTCTGCTTTCAACTCACAGAGTTGAACCTTCCTTTTCACAGAGCAGTTTGGAAACACTCTTTTTGTAGAATCTGCGAGTGGTTATTCGGAGAGCTTCGAGGCCCATGCTGGAAATGGAAATACCTTCACATAAAAACTAGACAGAAGAGTTCTCAGAAATTTCTCTGGGATGTGTGCATTGAACTCACAGAGTTGATCCTTCCTATTGATAGAGCATTTTTGCAACACTCTTTTAGTAGAATCTGCAAGTGGATTCTTGGGGAGATTTGAGGCCTATGCTGGAAAACGAAATATCTTCACATAGAAACTAGACGGAAGCATTATCAGAAACTTCTCTGTGATGTGTGCATTAAACTCACAGAGTTGAACATTGCTTTTGATGGAGCAGTTTTGAAACACTCTTTTCGTAGAATCTGCAAGTGGTTGTTTAGAGCGCTTTGAGGCCTACGCTGCAAATGGAAATATCTTCAGATAAAAACTAGACAGAAGCATTCTCAGAAATTCCTTTGTGATGTGTGCATTCAACTCACAGAGATGAAGCTTCCTTTTCACAGGGCATTTTTGAAACACTCTTTTTGTGGGAACAACAAGTGGATATTTGGAGTGATTGCGGCCTCTGGTGGAAAAGCAAATATCATCCAATGAAAACTACACATAGGCATTCTCAGAAACTTCTTTGTGTGTGTGCATTCAACACACAGAGTTGAAGAGTCCTTTTGGTAGAGCAGTTTTGAAGCACTCTTTTTGTAGTATCTGCGAGCGGTTATTCGGAGAGCTTTGAGGCCCATGCTGGAAAAGGAAATATCTTCACATAAAAACTGGAAGGAAGCATTCTCAGAAAAGTCTCTGTGATGTGTGCATTCAACTCACAGAGTTGAGCCTGCCTTTTCATACAGCATTTTTGTAACACTCTTTCAGCATAATCTGCAAGTGGATATTTGGGGCGCTTTGAGGCCTATGCAGGAAAACGAAATATCTTCACATAAAAATTAGACGGAAGCATTATCAGAAACTACTCTGTGATGTGTGCGTTAAACTCACAGAGTTGAACATCGCTTTTGATGGAGCAGTTTTGAAACACTCTTTTCGTAGAATCTGCAAGTGGTTATTTAGAGCGCTTTAAGGCCTACGCTGCAAATGGAAATATCTTCACATAAAAACTAGACAGAAGCATTCTCAGAAATTCCTTTGTGATGTGTGCATTCAACTCACAGAGATGAAGCTTCCTTTTCACAGGGCACTTTTGAAACACTGTTTTTGTGGGAAGTATAAGTGGATATTTGGAGTGATTGCGGCCTCTGGCGGAAAAGCAAATATCATCAAATGAAAACTACACATAGGCATTCTCAGAAACTTCTTTGTGTGTGTGCATTCAACTCACAGAGTTGAAGAGTCCTTTTGGTAGAGCAGTTTTGAAGCACTCTTTTTGTAGAATCTGCGAGTGGTTATTCGGAGAGCTTTGAGGCCCATGCTGGAAAAGGAAATATCTTCACATAAAAACTGGACAGAAGCATTCTCAGAAAATTCTCTGCGATGTGTGCATTCAACTCACAGAGTTGAGCCTGCCTTTTCATACAGCATTTTTGTAACACTCTTTCAGTATAATCTGCAAGTGGATATTTGGGGCGCTTTGAGGCCTATGCTGGAAAACGAAATATCTTCACATAAAAATTAGACAGAAGCATTATCAGAAACTTCTCTGTGATGTGCGCATTCAACTCACAGGGTTGAACGTGCCTTTTGATACAGCAGTTTTCAAACGCTCGTTTTGTGGCATCTGCATTTCGGAATTTGGAGTGCTTTGAGGCCTATATTGGAAAAGGAAATATCCTCACATAGAAACTAGACAGAAGCATTCTCAGAAACTTCTTTGTGATGTGTGCATTCAACTCACAGGGTTCGACCTTCCTTTTGCTACAACAGTTTTGAAACACTCTTTTTGTAGAATCTGCAAGTGGTTATTTGGAGCGCTTCGAGGCCTATGTGTAAAAGGAAATATCTTCAGAGAAAACTAGCCAGAAGCATTCTCAGAAACTTCTGTGTGATGAGTACATTCCACTCACAGAGTTGAACGTTCCCTTTCACCGAGCAGTTCTGAAACACTCTTTTTGTAGAATCTGCAAGTGGCTACTTAGAGCGCTTTGGGACCTTTGCTGGAAAGTGAAATATCTTCACATAAAAACTAGACAGAAGCATTCCCAGAAACTTCTCTGTGAAGTGTGCATTCAATTCACAGAGCTGAATCTATCTTTTGATAGAGAAGTTTTGAGACACTCTTTCTGTAGAATCTGCAAGTGAATATCTGGAGCGCTTTGAGTCCTAGGCTGGAAAAGAAAGTATCTTCACATAGAAACTAGACAGAAGCATTCTCAAAGACTTCTCTGTGATGTGTGCCTTCAACTCACAGAGTTGAAACATCCTTTTGATTTGGCAGTTTTAAAACAATCATTTTGTAGAATCTGCTAGTGGATATTTGCAGTATTTTGAGGCATATGCAGGAAAAGGTAATATCTTCACTTGAAAACTACACAGAGGCATTCTCAGAAACTTCTTTCTCATGTGTGCCTTGAACTTCCGGAGTTGAACCTTCCTCTTCATAGAGCAGTTATATAATAGTCTTTAAGTATAATCTGCAAGTGGATATGTGGAGAACTTTGAGGACTATGCTGGAAAAGGAAATGTCTTCCCATAGAAAGGAGACGGAAGCATTCTCAGAAGCTTCTCTGTGATGCCGGCATTCAACTCACAGAGTTGAACCTTCCTTTTGATAGAGCAGTTTTCAAACACACTTTGTGGATTCTGCAATTGGTTATTTGGAGAGTTTTGAGGCCTGTACTGGAAAAGGAAATATCTTCAGGTAAAAACTAGACAGAAGCATTCTCAGAAACTTCGTTGTGATGTTTGCATTCAACTCACGGAGATGAACCCTCTTTTTGATTGCGCAGTTTCAAATCACTGTCTTTGTTGAATCTCCAAGTGGATATTTGGAGCGATTTGGGGCATATTCTGGAAAAGGAAATATCCTCACTTGAAAACTAAATAGAAGAAGTCCCAGAAACTCCTTTGTGACGTCTGCTTTCAACTCACAGAGTTGAACCTTCCTTTTCACAGAGCAGTTTGGAAACACTCTTTTTGTAGAATCTGCGAGTGGTTATTCGGAGAGCTTCGAGGCCCATGCTGGAAATGGAAATACCTTCACATAAAAACTAGACAGAAGAGTTCTCAGAAATTTCTCTGGGATGTGTGCATTGAACTCACAGAGTTGATCCTTCCTATTGATAGAGCATTTTTGCAACACTCTTTTAGTAGAATCTGCAAGTGGATTCTTGGGGAGATTTGAGGCCTATGCTGGAAAACGAAATATCTTCACATAGAAACTAGACGGAAGCATTATCAGAAACTTCTCTGTGATGTGTGCATTAAACTCACAGAGTTGAACATTGCTTTTGATGGAGCAGTTTTGAAACACTCTTTTCGTAGAATCTGCAAGTGGTTGTTTAGAGCGCTTTGAGGCCTACGCTGCAAATGGAAATATCTTCAGATAAAAACTAGACAGAAGCATTCTCAGAAATTCCTTTGTGATGTGTGCATTCAACTCACAGAGATGAAGCTTCCTTTTCACAGGGCATTTTTGAAACACTCTTTTTGTGGGAACAACAAGTGGATATTTGGAGTGATTGCGGCCTCTGGTGGAAAAGCAAATATCATCCAATGAAAACTACACATAGGCATTCTCAGAAACTTCTTTGTGTGTGTGCATTCAACACACAGAGTTGAAGAGTCCTTTTGGTAGAGCAGTTTTGAAGCACTCTTTTTGTAGTATCTGCGAGCGGTTATTCGGAGAGCTTTGAGGCCCATGCTGGAAAAGGAAATATCTTCACATAAAAACTGGAAGGAAGCATTCTCAGAAAAGTCTCTGTGATGTGTGCATTCAACTCACAGAGTTCAGCCTGCCTTTTCATACAGCATTTTTGTAACACTCTTTCAGCATAATCTGCAAGTGGATATTTGGGGCGCTTTGAGGCCTATGCAGGAAAACGAAATATCTTCACATAAAAATTAGACGGAAGCATTATCAGAAACTTCTCTGTGATGTGTGCATTAAACTCACAGAGTTGAACATTGCTTTTGATGGAGCAGTTTTGAAACACTCTTTTCGTAGAATCTGCAAGTGGTTATTTAGAGCGCTTTGAGGCCTACGCTGCAAATGGAAATATCTTCACATAAAAACTAGACAGAAGCATTCTCAGAAATTCCTTTGTGATGTGTGCATTCAACTCACAGAGATGAAGCTTCCTTTTCACAGGGCACTTTTGAAACACTGTTTTTGTGGGAAGTATAAGTGGATATTTGGAGTGATTGCGGCCTCTGGCGGAAAAGCAAATATCATCAAATGAAAACTACACATAGGCATTCTCAGAAACTTCTTTGTGTGTGTGCATTCAACTCACAGAGTTGAAGAGTCCTTTTGGTAGAGCAGTTTTGAAGCACTCTTTTTGTAGAATCTGCGAGTGGTTATTCGGAGAGCTTTGAGGCCCATGCTGGAAAAGGAAATATCTTCACATAAAAACTGGACAGAAGCATTCTAAGAAAATTCTCTGTGATGTGTGCATTCAACTCACAGAGTTGAAGAGTCCTTTTGGTAGAGCAGTTTTGAAGCACTCTTTTTGTAGAATCTGCGAGTGGTTATTCGGAGAGCTTTGAGGCCCATGCTGGAAAAGGAAATATCTTCACATAAAAACTGGACAGAAGGATTCTCAGAAAATACTCTGTGATGTGTGCATTCAACTCACAGAGTTGAACCTGCCTTTTCATACAGCATTTTTGTAACACTCTTTCAGTATAATCTGCAAGTGGATATTTGGGGCGCTTTGAGGCCTATGCTGGAAAACGAAATATCTTCACATAAAAATTAGACGGAAGCATTATCAGAAACTTCTCTGTGATGTGCGCATTCAACTCACAGGTTGAACGTGCCTTTTGATACAGCAGTTTTCAAACGCTCGTTTTGTGGCATCTGCATTTCGGAATTTGGAGTGCTTTGAGGCCTATACTGGAAAAGGAAATATCCTCACATAGAAACTAGACAGAAGCATTCTCAGAAACTTCTTTGTGATGTGTGCATTCAACTCACAGGGTTCGACCTTCCTTTTGCTACAATAGTTTTGAAACACTCTTTTTGTAGAATCTGCAAGTGGTTATTTGGAGCGCTTCGAGGCCTATGAGTAAAAGGAAATATCTTCAGAGAAAACTAGCCAGAAGCATTCTCAGAAACTTCTGTGTGATGAGTACATTCCACTCACAGAGTTGAACGTTCCCTTTCACCGAGCAGTTCTGAAACACTCTTTTTGTAGAATCTGCAAGTGGCTACTTAGAGCGCTTTGAGACCTATGCTGGAAAGTGAAATATCTTCACATAAAAACTAGACAGAAGCATTCCCAGAAACTTCTCTGTGAAGTGTGCATTCAATTCACAGAGCTGAATCTTTCTTTTGATAGAGCAGTTTTGAGACACTCTTTCTGTAGAATCTGCAAGTGAATATCTGGAGCGCTTTGAGTCCTAGGCTGGAAAAGAAAGTATCCTCACATAGAAACTAGACAGAAGCATTCTCAAAGACTTCTCTGTGATGTGTGCATTCAACTCACAGAGTTGAAACATCCTTTTTATTTGGCAGTTTTGAAACAATCATTTTGTAGAATCTGCTAGTGGATATTTGCAGTATTTTGAGGCATATGCAGGAAAAGGTAATATCTTCACTTGAAAACTAGACAGAGGCATTCTCAGAAACTTCTTTCTCATGTGTGCCTTGAACTAACGGAGTTGAACCTTCCTCTTCATAGAGCAGTTATATAATAGTCTTTAAGTATAATCTGCAAGTGGATATGTGGAGAACTTTGAGGACTATGCTGGAAAAGGAAATGTCTTCCCATAGAAAGGAGACGGAAGCATTCTCAGAAGCTTCTCTGTGATGCCGGCATTCAACTCACAGAGTTGAACCTTCCTTTTGATAGAGCAGTTTTCAAACACACTTTGTGCATTCTGCAATTGGTTATTTGGAGAGTTTTGAGGCCTGTACTGGAAAAGGAAATATCTTCAGGTAAAAACTAGACAGAAGCATTCTCAGAAACTTCGTTGTGATGTTTGCATTCAACTCACGGAGTTGAACCCTCTTTTTGATTGCGCAGTTTCAAATCACTGTCTTTGTTGAATCTCCAAGTGGATATTTGGAGCGATTTGGGGCATATTCTGGAAAAGGAAATATCCTCACTTGAAAACTAGATAGAAGAAGTCCCAGAAACTCCTTTGTGACGTCTGCTTTCAACTCACAGAGTTGAACCTTCCTTTTCACAGAGCAGTTTGGAAACACTCTTTTTGTAGAATCTGCGAGTGGTTATTCGGAGAGCTTCGAGGCCCATGCTGGAAATGGAAACACCTTCACATAAAAACTAGACGGAAGCGTTCTCAGAAATTTCTCTGGGATGTGTGCATTGAACTCACAGAGTTGATCCTTCCTATTGATTAGAGCATTTTTGTAACACTGTTTTAGTAGAATCTGCAAGTGGATTCTTGGGGAGATTTGAGGCCTATGCTGGAAAACGAAATATCTTCACATAGAAACTAGACGGAAGCATTATCAGAAACTTCTCTGTGATGTGTGCATTAAACTCACAGAGTTGAACATTGCTTTTGATGGAGCAGTTTTGAAACACTCTTTTCGTAGAATCTGCAAGTGGTTGTTTAGAGCGCTTTGAGGCCTACGCTGCAAATGGAAATATCTTCACATAAAAACTAGACAGAAGCATTCTCAGAAATTCCTTTGTGATGTGTGCATTCAACTCACAGAGATGAAGCTTCCTTTTCACAGGGCACTTTTGAAACACTGTTTTTGTGGGAACTACAAGTGGGTATTTGGAGTGATTGCGGCCTCTGCTGGAAAAGCAAATATCATCCAATGAAAACTACACATAGGCATTCGCAGAAACTTCTTTGTGTGTGTGCATTCAACTCACAGAGTTGAAGAGTCCTTTTGGTAGAGCAGTTTTGAAGCACTCTTTTTGTAGAATCTGCGAGTGGTTATTCGGAGAGCTTTGAGGCCCATGCTGGAAAAGGAAATATCTTCACATAAAAACTGGACAGAAGCATTCTCAGAAAATTCTCTGTGATGTGTGCATTCAACTCACAGAGTTGAGCCTGCCTTTTCATACAGCATTTTTGTAACACTCTTTCAGTATAATCTGCAAGTGGATATTTGGGGCGCTTTGAGGCCTATGCTGGAAAACGAAATATCTTCACATAAAAATTAGACGGAAGCATTATCAGAAAATTCTCTGTGATGTGCGCATTCAACTCACAGGGTTGAACGTGCCTTTTGATACAGCAGTTTTCAAACGCTCGTTTTGTGGCATCTGCATTTCGGAATTTGGAGTGCTTTGAGGCCTACACTGGAAAAGGAAGTATCCTCACATAGAAACTAGACAGAAGTATTCTCAGAAACTTCTTTGTGATGTGTGCATTCAACTCACAGGGTTCGACCTTCCTTTTGCTACAACAGTTTTGCAACACTCTTTTTGTAGAATCTGCAAGTGGTTATTTGGAGCGCTTCGAGGCCTATGAGTAAAAGGAAATATCTTCAGAGAAAACTAGCCAGAAGCATTCTCAGAAACTTCTGTGTGATGAGTACATTCCACTCACAGATTTGAATGCTCCCTTTCACCGAGCAGTTCTGAAACACTCTTTTTCTAGAATCTGCAAGTGGCTACTTAGAGCGCTTTGCGACCTATGCTGGAAAGTGAAATATCTTCACATAAAAACTAGACAGAAGCATTCCCAGAAACTTCTCTGTGAAGTGTGCATTCAATTCACAGAGCTGAATCTTTCTTTTGATAGGGAAGTTTTGAGACACTCTTTCTGTAGAATCTGCAAGTGAATATCTGGAGCGCTTTGAGTCCTAGGCTGGAAAAGAAAGTATCTTCACATAGAAACTAGACAGAAGCATTCTCAAAGACTTCTCTGTGATGTGTGCGTTCAACTCACAGAGTTGAAACATCCTTTTGATTTGGCAGTTTTAAAACAATCATTTTGTAGAATCTGCTAGTGGATATTTGCAGTATTTTGAGGCATATGCAGGAAAAGGTAATATCTTCACTTGAAAACTAGACAGAGGCATTCTCAGAAACATCTTTCGGATGTGTGCCTTGAACTTCCGGAGTTGAACCTTCCTCTTCATAGAGCAGTTATATAATAGTCTTTAAGTATAATCTGCAACTGGATATGTGGAGAACTTTGAGGACTATGCTGGAAAAGGAAATGTCTTCCCATAGAAAGGAGACGGAAGCATTCTCAGAAGCTTCTCTGTGATGTCGGCATTCAACTCACAGAGTTGAACCTTCCTTTTGATAGAGCAGTTTTCAAACACACTTTGTGGATTCTGCAATTGGTTATTTGGAGAGTTTTGAGGCCTGTACTGGAAAAGGAAGTATCTTCAGGTAAAAACTAGACAGAAGCATTCTCAGAAACTTCGTTGTGATGTTTGCATTCAACTCACGGAGTTGAACCCTCTTTTTGATTGCGCAGTTTCAAATCACTGTCTTTGTTGAATCTCCAAGTGGATATTTGGAGCGATTTGGGGCATATTCTGGAAAAGGAAATATCCTCACTTGAAAACTAGATAGAAGAAGTCCCAGAAACTCCTTTGTGACGTCTGCTTTCAACTCACAGAGTTGAACCTTCCTTTTCACAGAGCAGTTTGGAAACACTCTTTTTGTAGAATCTGCGAGTGGTTATTCGGAGAGCTTCGAGGCCCATGCTGGAAATGGAAACACCTTCACATAAAAACTAGACGGAAGCGTTCTCAGAAATTTCTCTGGGATGTGTGCATTGAACTCACAGAGTTGATCCTTCCTATTGATTAGAGCATTTTTGTAACACTGTTTTAGTAGAATCTGCAAGTGGATTCTTGGGGAGATTTGAGGCCTATGCTGGAAAACGAAATATCTTCACATAGAAACTAGACGGAAGCATTATCAGAAACTTCTCTGTGATGTGTGCATTAAACTCACAGAGTTGAACATTGCTTTTGATGGAGCAGTTTTGAAACACTCTTTTCGTAGAATCTGCAAGTGGTTGTTTAGAGCGCTTTGAGGCCTACGCTGCAAATGGAAATATCTTCAGATAAAAACTAGACAGAAGCATTCTCAGAAATTCCTTTGTGATGTGTGCATTCAACTCACAGAGATGAAGCTTCCTTTTCACAGGGCATTTTTGAAACACTCTTTTTGTGGGAACAACAAGTGGATATTTGGAGTGATTGCGGCCTCTGGTGGAAAAGCAAATATCATCCAATGAAAACTACACATAGGCATTCTCAGAAACTTCTTTGTGTGTGTGCATTCAACACACAGAGTTGAAGAGTCCTTTTGGTAGAGCAGTTTTGAAGCACTCTTTTTGTAGTATCTGCGAGCGGTTATTCGGAGAGCTTTGAGGCCCATGCTGGAAAAGGAAATATCTTCACATAAAAACTGGAAGGAAGCATTCTCAGAAAAGTCTCTGTGATGTGTGCATTCAACTCACAGAGTTGAGCCTGCCTTTTCATACAGCATTTTTGTAACACTCTTTCAGCATAATCTGCAAGTGGATATTTGGGGCGCTTTGAGGCCTATGCAGGAAAACGAAATATCTTCACATAAAAATTAGACGGAAGCATTATCAGAAACTTCTCTGTGATGTGTGCATTAAACTCACAGAGTTGAACATTGCTTTTGATGGAGCAGTTTTGAAACACTCTTTTCGTAGAATCTGCAAGTGGTTATTTAGAGCGCTTTGAGGCCTACGCTGCAAATGGAAATATCTTCACATAAAAACTAGACAGAAGCATTCTCAGAAATTCCTTTGTGATGTGTGCATTCAACTCACAGAGATGAAGCTTCCTTTTCACAGGGCACTTTTGAAACACTGTTTTTGTGGGAAGTATAAGTGGATATTTGGAGTGATTGCGTCCTCTGGCCGAAAAGCAAATATCATCAAATGAAAACTACACATAGGCATTCTCAGAAACTTCTTTGTGTGTGTGCATTCAACTCACAGAGTTGAAGAGTCCTTTTGGTAGAGCAGTTTTGAAGCACTCTTTTTGTAGAATCTGCGAGTGGTTATTCGGAGAGCTTTGAGGCCCATGCTGGAAAAGGAAATATCTTCACATAAAAACTGGACAGAAGCATTCTCAGAAAATTCTCTGTGATGTGTGCATTCAACTCACAGAGTTGAGCCTGCCTTTTCATACAGCATTTTTGTAACACTCTTTCAGTATAATCTGCAAGTGGATATTTGGGTCGCTTTGAGGCCTATGCTGGAAAATGAAATATCTTCACATAAAAATTAGACGGAAGCATTATCAGAAACTTCTCTGTGATGTGCGCATTCAACTCACAGGGTTGAACGTGCCTTTTGATACAGCAGTTTTCAAACGCTCGTTTTGTGGCATCTGCATTTCGGAATTTGGAGTGCTTTGAGGCCTATACTGGAAAAGGAAATATCCTCACATAGAAACTAGACAGAAGCATTCTCAGAAACTTCTTTGTGATGTGTGCATTCAACTCACAGGGTTCGACCTTCCTTTTGCTACAACAGTTTTGAAACACTCTTTTTGTAGAAACTGCAAGTGGTTATTTGGAGCGCTTCGAGGCCTATGAGTAAAAGGAAATATCTTCAGAGAAAACTAGCCAGAAGCATTCTCAGAAACTTCTGTGTGATGAGTACATTCCACTCACAGAGTTGAACGTTCCCTTTCACCGAGCAGTTCTGAAACACTCTTTTTGTAGAATCTGCAAGTGGCTAGTTAGAGCGCTTTGGGACCTTTGCTGGAAAGTGAAATATCTTCACATAAAAACTAGACAGAAGCATTCCCAGAAACTTCTCTGTGAAGTGTGCATTCAATTCACAGAGCTGAATCTTTCTTTTGATAGAGAAGTTTTGAGACACTCTTTCTGTAGAATCTGCAAGTGAATATCTGGAGCGCTTTGAGTCCTAGGCTGGAAAAGAAAGTATCTTCACATAGAAACTAGACAGAAGCATTCTCAAAGACTTCTCTGTGATGTGTGCCTTCAACTCACAGAGTTGAAACATCCTTTTGATTTGGCAGTTTTAAAACAATCATTTTGTAGAATCTGCTAGTGGATATTTGCAGTATTTTGAGGCATATGCAGGAAAAGGTAATATCTTCACTTGAAAACTACACAGAGGCATTCTCAGAAACTTCTTTCTCATGTGTGCCTTGAACTTCCGGAGTTGAACCTTCCTCTTCATAGAGCAGTTATATAATAGTCTTTAAGTATAATCTGCAAGTGGATATGTGGAGAACTTTGAGGACTATGCTGGAAAAGGAAATGTCTTCCCATAGAAAGGAGACGGAAGCATTCTCAGAAGCTTCTCTGTGATGCCGGCATTCAACTCACAGAGTTGAACCTTCCTTTTGATAGAGCAGTTTTCAAACACACTTTGTGGATTCTGCAATTGGTTATTTGGAGAGTTTTGAGGCCTGTACTGGAAAAGGAAATATCTTCAGGTAAAAACTAGACAGAAGCATTCTCAGAAACTTCGTTGTGATGTTTGCATTCAACTCACGGAGATGAACCCTCTTTTTGATTGCGCAGTTTCAAATCACTGTCTTTGTTGAATCTCCAAGTGGATATTTGGAGCGATTTGGGGCATATTCTGGAAAAGGAAATATCCTCACTTGAAAACTAAATAGAAGAAGTCCCAGAAACTCCTTTGTGACGTCTGCTTTCAACTCACAGAGTTGAACCTTCCTTTTCACAGAGCAGTTTGGAAACACTCTTTTTGTAGAATCTGCGAGTGGTTATTCGGAGAGCTTCGAGGCCCATGCTGGAAATGGAAATACCTTCACATAAAAACTAGACAGAAGAGTTCTCAGAAATTTCTCTGGGATGTGTGCATTGAAGTCACAGAGTTGATCCTTCCTATTGATAGAGCATTTTTGCAACACTCTTTTAGTAGAATCTGCAAGTGGATTCTTGGGGAGATTTGAGGCCTATGCTGGAAAACGAAATATCTTCACATAGAAACTAGACGGAAGCATTATCAGAAACTTCTCTGTGATGTGTGCATTAAACTCACAGAGTTGAACATTGCTTTTGATGGAGCAGTTTTGAAACACTCTTTTCGTAGAATCTGCAAGTGGTTGTTTAGAGCGCTTTGAGGCCTACGCTGCAAATGGAAATATCTTCAGATAAAAACTAGACAGAAGCATTCTCAGAAATTCCTTTGTGATGTGTGCATTCAACTCACAGAGATGAAGCTTCCTTTTCACAGGGCATTTTTGAAACACTCTTTTTGTGGGAACAACAAGTGGATATTTGGAGTGATTGCGGCCTCTGGTGGAAAAGCAAATATCATCCAATGAAAACTACACATAGGCATTCTCAGAAACTTCTTTGTGTGTGTGCATTCAACACACAGAGTTGAAGAGTCCTTTTGGTAGAGCAGTTTTGAAGCACTCTTTTTGTAGTATCTGCGAGCGGTTATTCGGAGAGCTTTGAGGCCCATGCTGGAAAAGGAAATATCTTCACATAAAAACTGGAAGGAAGCATTCTCAGAAAAGTCTCTGTGATGTGTGCATTCAACTCACAGAGTTGAGCCTGCCTTTTCATACAGCATTTTTGTAACATTCTTTCAGCATAATCTGCAAGTGGATATTTGGGGCGCTTTGAGGCCTATGCAGGAAAACGAAATATCTTCACATAAAAATTAGACGGAAGCATTATCAGAAACTTCTCTGTGATGTGTGCATTAAACTCACAGAGTTGAACATTGCTTTTGATGGAGCAGTTTTGAAACACTCTTTTCGTAGAATCTGCAAGTGGTTATTTAGAGCGCTTTGAGGCCTACGCTGCAAATGGAAATATCTTCACATAAAAACTAGACAGAAGCATTCTCAGAAATTCCTTTGTGATGTGTGCATTCAACTCACAGAGATGAAGCTTCCTTTTCACAGGGCACTTTTGAAACACTGTTTTTGTGGGAAGTATAAGTGGATATTTGGAGTGATTGCGTCCTCTGGCGGAAAAGCAAATATCATCAAATGAAAACTACACATAGGCATTCTCAGAAACTTCTTTGTGTGTGTGCATTCAACTCACAGAGTTGAAGAGTCCTTTTGGTAGAGCAGTTTTGAAGCACTCTTTTTGTAGAATCTGCGAGTGGTTATTCGGAGAGCTTTGAGGCCCATGCTGGAAAAGGAAATATCTTCACATAAAAACTGGACAGAAGCATTCTCAGAAAATTCTCTGTGATGTGTGCATTCAACTCACAGAGTTGAGCCTGCCTTTTCATACAGCATTTTTGTAACACTCTTTCAGTATAATCTGCAAGTGGATATTTGGGTCGCTTTGAGGCCTATGCTGGAAAATGAAATATCTTCACATAAAAATTAGACGGAAGCATTATCAGAAACTTCTCTGTGATGTGCGCATTCAACTCACAGGGTTGAACGTGCCTTTTGATACAGCAGTTTTCAAACGCTCGTTTTGTGGCATCTGCATTTCGGAATTTGGAGTGCTTTGAGGCCTATACTGGAAAAGGAAATATCCTCACATAGAAACTAGACAGAAGCATTCTCAGAAACTTCTTTGTGATGTGTGCATTCAACTCACAGGGTTCGACCTTCCTTTTGCTACAACAGTTTTGAAACACTCTTTTTGTAGAAACTGCAAGTGGTTATTTGGAGCGCTTCGAGGCCTATGAGTAAAAGGAAATATCTTCAGAGAAAACTAGCCAGAAGCATTCTCAGAAACTTCTGTGTGATGAGTACATTCCACTCACAGAGTTGAACGTTCCCTTTCACCGAGCAGTTCTGAAACACTCTTTTTGTAGAATCTGCAAGTGGCTACTTAGAGCGCTTTGGGACCTTTGCTGGAAAGTGAAATATCTTCACATAAAAACTAGACAGAAGCATTCCCAGAAACTTCTCTGTGAAGTGTGCATTCAATTCACAGAGCTGAATCTTTCTTTTGATAGAGAAGTTTTGAGACACTCTTTCTGTAGAATCTGCAAGTGAATATCTGGAGCGCTTTGAGTCCTAGGCTGGAAAAGAAAGTATCTTCACATAGAAACTAGACAGAAGCATTCTCAAAGACTTCTCTGTGATGTGTGCCTTCAACTCACAGAGTTGAAACATCCTTTTGATTTGGCAGTTTTAAAACAATCATTTTGTAGAATCTGCTAGTGGATATTTGCAGTATTTTGAGGCATATGCAGGAAAAGGTAATATCTTCACTTGAAAACTACACAGAGGCATTCTCAGAAACTTCTTTCTCATGTGTGCCTTGAACTTCCGGAGTTGAACCTTCCTCTTCATAGAGCAGTTATATAATAGTCTTTAAGTATAATCTGCAAGTGGATATGTGGAGAACTTTGAGGACTATGCTGGAAAAGGAAATGTCTTCCCATAGAAAGGAGACGGAAGCATTCTCAGAAGCTTCTCTGTGATGCCGGCATTCAACTCACAGAGTTGAACCTTCCTTTTGATAGAGCAGTTTTCAAACACACTTTGTGGATTCTGCAATTGGTTATTTGGAGAGTTTTGAGGCCTGTACTGGAAAAGGAAATATCTTCAGGTAAAAACTAGACAGAAGCATTCTCAGAAACTTCGTTGTGATGTTTGCATTCAACTCACGGAGATGAACCCTCTTTTTGATTGCGCAGTTTCAAATCACTGTCTTTGTTGAATCTCCAAGTGGATATTTGGAGCGATTTGGGGCATATTCTGGAAAAGGAAATATCCTCACTTGAAAACTAAATAGAAGAAGTCCCAGAAACTCCTTTGTGACGTCTGCTTTCAACTCACAGAGTTGAACCTTCCTTTTCACAGAGCAGTTTGGAAACACTCTTTTTGTAGAATCTGCGAGTGGTTATTCGGAGAGCTTCGAGGCCCATGCTGGAAATGGAAATACCTTCACATAAAAACTAGACAGAAGAGTTCTCAGAAATTTCCCTGGGATGTGTGCATTGAAGTCACAGAGTTGATCCTTCCTATTGATAGAGCATTTTTGCAACACTCTTTTAGTAGAATCTGCAAGTGGATTCTTGGGGAGATTTGAGGCCTATGCTGGAAAACGAAATATCTTCACATAGAAACTAGACGGAAGCATTATCAGAAACTTCTCTGTGATGTGTGCATTAAACTCACAGAGTTGAACATTGCTTTTGATGGAGCAGTTTTGAAACACTCTTTTCGTAGAATCTGCAAGTGGTTGTTTAGAGCGCTTTGAGGCCTACGCTGCAAATGGAAATATCTTCAGATAAAAACTAGACAGAAGCATTCTCAGAAATTCCTTTGTGATGTGTGCATTCAACTCACAGAGATGAAGCTTCCTTTTCACAGGGCATTTTTGAAACACTCTTTTTGTGGGAACAACAAGTGGATATTTGGAGTGATTGCGGCCTCTGGTGGAAAAGCAAATATCATCCAATGAAAACTACACATAGGCATTCTCAGAAACTTCTTTGTGTGTGTGCATTCAACACACAGAGTTGAAGAGTCCTTTTGGTAGAGCAGTTTTGAAGCACTCTTTTTGTAGTATCTGCGAGCGGTTATTCGGAGAGCTTTGAGGCCCATGCTGGAAAAGGAAATATCTTCACATAAAAACTGGAAGGAAGCATTCTCAGAAAAGTCTCTGTGATGTGTGCATTCAACTCACAGAGTTGAGCCTGCCTTTTCATACAGCATTTTTGTAACACTCTTTCAGCATAATCTGCAAGTGGATATTTGGGGCGCTTTGAGGCCTATGCAGGAAAACGAAATATCTTCACATAAAAATTAGACGGAAGCATTATCAGAAACTACTCTGTGATGTGTGCGTTAAACTCACAGAGTTGAACATTGCTTTTGATGGAGCAGTTTTGAAACACTCTTTTCGTAGAATCTGCAAGTGGTTATTTAGAGCGCTTTGAGGCCTACGCTGCAAATGGAAATATCTTCACATAAAAACTAGACAGAAGCATTCTCAGAAATTCCTTTGTGATGTGTGCATTCAACTCACAGAGATGAAGCTTCCTTTTCACAGGGCACTTTTGAAACACTGTTTTTGTGGGAAGTATAAGTGGATATTTGGAGTGATTGCGGCCTCTGGCGGAAAAGCAAATATCATCAAATGAAAACTACACATAGGCATTCGCAGAAACTTCTTTGTGTGTGTGCATTCAACTCACAGAGTTGAAGAGTCCTTTTGGTAGAGCAGTTTTGAAGCACTCTTTTTGTAGAATCTGCGAGTGGTTATTCGGAGAGCTTTGAGGCCCATGCTGGAAAAGGAAATATCTTCACATAAAAACTGGACAGAAGCATTCTCAGAAAATTCTCTGCGATGTGTGCATTCAACTCACAGAGTTGAGCCTGCCTTTTCATACAGCATTTTTGTAACACTCTTTCAGTATAATCTGCAAGTGGATATTTGGGGCGCTTTGAGGCCTATGCTGGAAAACGAAATATCTTCACATAAAAATTAGACAGAAGCATTATCAGAAACTTCTCTGTGATGTGCGCATTCAACTCACAGGGTTGAACGTGCCTTTTGATACAGCAGTTTTCAAACGCTCGTTTTGTGGCATCTGCATTTCGGAATTTGGAGTGCTTTGAGGCCTATATTGGAAAAGGAAATATCCTCACATAGAAACTAGACAGAAGCATTCTCAGAAACTTCTTTGTGATGTGTGCATTCAACTCACAGGGTTCGACCTTCCTTTTGCTACAACAGTTTTGAAACACTCTTTTTGTAGAATCTGCAAGTGGTTATTTGGAGCGCTTCGAGGCCTATGAGTAAAAGGAAATATCTTCAGAGAAAACTAGCCAGAAGCATTCTCAGAAACTTCTGTGTGATGAGTACATTCCACTCACAGAGTTGAACGTTCCCTTTCACCGAGCAGTTCTGAAACACTCTTTTTGTAGAATCTGCAAGTGGCTACTTAGAGCGCTTTGGGACCTTTGCTGGAAAGTGAAATATCTTCACATAAAAACTAGACAGAAGCATTCCCAGAAACTTCTCTGTGAAGTGTGCATTCAATTCACAGAGCTGAATCTTTCTTTTGATAGAGAAGTTTTGAGACACTCTTTCTGTAGAATCTGCAAGTGAATATCTGGAGCGCTTTGAGTCCTAGGCTGGAAAAGAAAGTATCTTCACATAGAAACTAGACAGAAGCATTCTCAAAGACTTCTCTGTGATGTGTGCATTCAACTCACAGAGTTGAAACATCCTTTTGATTTGGCAGTTTTAAAACAATCATTTTGTAGAATCTGCTAGTGGATATTTGCAGTATTTTGAGGCATATGCAGGAAAAGGTAATATCTTCACTTGAAAACTACACAGAGGCATTCTCAGAAACTTCTTTCTCATGTGTGCCTTGAACTTCCGGAGTTGAACCTTCCTCTTCATAGAGCAGTTATATAATAGTCTTTAAGTATAATCTGCAAGTGGATATGTGGAGAACTTTGAGGACTATGCTGGAAAAGGAAATGTCTTCCCATAGAAAGGAGACGGAAGCATTCTCAGAAGCTTCTCTGTGATGCCGGCATTCAACTCACAGAGTTGAACCTTCCTTTTGATAGAGCAGTTTTCAAACACACTTTGTGGATTCTGCAATTGGTTATTTGGAGAGTTTTGAGGCCTGTACTGGAAAAGGAAATATCTTCAGGTAAAAACTAGACAGAAGCATTCTCAGAAACTTCGTTGTGATGTTTGCATTCAACTCACGGAGATGAACCCTCTTTTTGATTGCGCAGTTTCAAATCA
Organism: Pongo pygmaeus; assembly: GCF_028885625.2. NCBI lineage: Eukaryota > Metazoa > Chordata > Mammalia > Primates > Hominidae > Pongo > Pongo pygmaeus. The sequence continues at coordinate 39,813,497 of NC_072391.2, read as the reverse complement.
CTGTCTTTGTTGAATCTCCAAGTGGATATTTGGAGCGATTTGGGGCATATTCTGGAAAAGGAAATATCCTCACTTGAAAACTAAATAGAAGAAGTCCCAGAAACTCCTTTGTGACGTCTGCTTTCAACTCACAGAGTTGAACCTTCCTTTTCACAGAGCAGTTTGGAAACACTCTTTTTGTAGAATCTGCGAGTGGTTATTCGGAGAGCTTCGAGGCCCATGCTGGAAATGGAAATACCTTCACATAAAAACTAGACAGAAGAGTTCTCAGAAATTTCTCTGGGATGTGTGCATTGAAGTCACAGAGTTGATCCTTCCTATTGATAGAGCATTTTTGCAACACTCTTTTAGTAGAATCTGCAAGTGGATTCTTGGGGAGATTTGAGGCCTATGCTGGAAAACGAAATATCTTCACATAGAAACTAGACGGAAGCATTATCAGAAACTTCTCTGTGATGTGTGCATTAAACTCACAGAGTTGAACATTGCTTTTGATGGAGCAGTTTTGAAACACTCTTTTCGTAGAATCTGCAAGTGGTTGTTTAGAGCGCTTTGAGGCCTACGCTGCAAATGGAAATATCTTCAGATAAAAACTAGACAGAAGCATTCTCAGAAATTCCTTTGTGATGTGTGCATTCAACTCACAGAGATGAAGCTTCCTTTTCACAGGGCATTTTTGAAACACTCTTTTTGTGGGAACAACAAGTGGATATTTGGAGTGATTGCGGCCTCTGGTGGAAAAGCAAATATCATCCAATGAAAACTACACATAGGCATTCTCAGAAACTTCTTTGTGTGTGTGCATTCAACACACAGAGTTGAAGAGTCCTTTTGGTAGAGCAGTTTTGAAGCACTCTTTTTGTAGTATCTGCGAGCGGTTATTCGAAGAGCTTTGAGGCCCATGCTGGAAAAGGAAATATCTTCACATAAAAACTGGAAGGAAGCATTCTCAGAAAAGTCTCTGTGATGTGTGCATTCAACTCACAGAGTTGAGCCTGCCTTTTCATACAGCATTTTTGTAACACTCTTTCAGCATAATCTGCAAGTGGATATTTGGGGCGCTTTGAGGCCTATGCAGGAAAACGAAATATCTTCACATAAAAATTAGACGGAAGCATTATCAGAAACTTCTCTGTGATGTGTGCATTAAACTCACAGAGTTGAACATTGCTTTTGATGGAGCAGTTTTGAAACACTCTTTTCGTAGAATCTGCAAGTGGTTATTTAGAGCGCTTTGAGGCCTACGCTGCAAATGGAAATATCTTCACATAAAAACTAGACAGAAGCATTCTCAGAAATTCCTTTGTGATGTGTGCATTCAACTCACAGAGATGAAGCTTCCTTTTCACAGGGCACTTTTGAAACACTGTTTTTGTGGGAAGTATAAGTGGATATTTGGAGTGATTGCGGCCTCTGGCGGAAAAGCAAATATCATCAAATGAAAACTACACATAGGCATTCTCAGAAACTTCTTTGTGTGTGTGCATTCAACTCACAGAGTTGAAGAGTCCTTTTGGTAGAGCAGTTTTGAAACACTCTTTTTGTAGAATCTGCGAGTGGTTATTCGGAGAGCTTTGAGGCCCATGCTGGAAAAGGAAATATCTTCACATAAAAACTGGACAGAAGCATTCTCAGAAAATTCTCTGTGATGTGTGCATTCAACTCACAGAGTTGAAGAGTCCTTTTGGTAGAGCAGTTTTGAAGCACTCTTTTTGTAGAATCTGCGAGTGGTTATTCGGAGAGCTTTGAGGCCCATGCTGGAAAAGGAAATATCTTCACATAAAAACTGGACAGAAGGATTCTCAGAAAATACTCTGTGATGTGTGCATTCAACTCACAGAGTTGAACCTGCCTTTTCATACAGCATTTTTGTAACACTCTTTCAGTATAATCTGCAAGTGGATATTTGGGGCGCTTTGAGGCCTATGCTGGAAAACGAAATATCTTCACATAAAAATTAGACGGAAGCATTATCAGAAACTTCTCTGTGATGTGCGCATTCAACTCACAGGTTGAACGTGCCTTTTGATACAGCAGTTTTCAAACGCTCGTTTTGTGGCATCTGCATTTCGGAATTTGGAGTGCTTTGAGGCCTATACTGGAAAAGGAAATATCCTCACATAGAAACTAGACAGAAGCATTCTCAGAAACTTCTTTGTGATGTGTGCATTCAACTCACAGGGTTCGACCTTCCGTTTGCTACAATAGTTTTGAAACACTCTTTTTGTAGAATCTGCAAGTGGTTATTTGGAGCGCTTCGAGGCCTATGAGTAAAAGGAAATAGCTTCAGAGAAAACTAGCCAGAAGCATTCTCAGAAACTTCTGTGTGATGAGTACATTCCACTCACAGAGTTGAACGTTCCCTTTCACCGAGCAGTTCTGAAACACTCTTTTTGTAGAATCTGCAAGTGGCTACTTAGAGCGCTTTGAGACCTATGCTGGAAAGTGAAATATCTTCACATAAAAACGAGACAGAAGCATTCCCAGAAACTTCTCTGTGAAGTGTGCATTCAATTCACAGAGCTGAATCTTTCTTTTGATAGAGCAGTTTTGAGACACTCTTTCTGTAGAATCTGCAAGTGAATATCTGGAGCGCTTTGAGTCCTAGGCTGGAAAAGAAAGTATCCTCACATAGAAACTAGACAGAAGCATTCTCAAAGACTTCTCTGTGATGTGTGCATTCAACTCACAGAGTTGAAACATCCTTTTGATTTGGCAGTTTTAAAACAATCATTTTGTAGAATCTGCTAGTGGATATTTGCAGTATTTTGAGGCATATGCAGGAAAAGGTAATATCTTCACTTGAAAACTAGACAGAGGCATTCTCAGAAACTTCTTTCTCATGTGTGCCTTGAACTAACGGAGTTGAACCTTCCTCTTCATAGAGCAGTTATATAATAGTCTTTAAGTATAATCTGCAAGTGGATATGTGGAGAACTTTGAGGACTATGCTGGAAAAGGAAATGTCTTCCCATAGAAAGGAGACGGAAGCATTCTCAGAAGCTTCTCTGTGATGCCGGCATTCAACTCACAGAGTTGAACCTTCCTTTTGATAGAGCAGTTTTCAAACACACTTTGTGCATTCTGCAATTGGTTATTTGGAGAGTTTTGAGGCCTGTACTGGAAAAGGAAATATCTTCAGGTAAAAACTAGACAGAAGCATTCTCAGAAACTTCGTTGTGATGTTTGCATTCAACTCACGGAGTTGAACCCTCTTTTTGATTGCGCAGTTTCAAATCACTGTCTTTGTTGAATCTCCAAGTGGATATTTGGAGCGATTTGGGGCATATTCTGGAAAAGGAAATATCCTCACTTGAAAACTAGATAGAAGAAGTCCCAGAAACTCCTTTGTGACGTCTGCTTTCAACTCACAGAGTTGAACCTTCCTTTTCACAGAGCAGTTTGGAAACACTCTTTTTGTAGAATCTGCGAGTGGTTATTCGGAGAGCTTCGAGGCCCATGCTGGAAATGGAAACACCTTCACATAAAAACTAGACGGAAGCGTTCTCAGAAATTTCTCTGGGATGTGTGCATTGAACTCACAGAGTTGATCCTTCCTATTGATTAGAGCATTTTTGTAACACTGTTTTAGTAGAATCTGCAAGTGGATTCTTGGGGAGATTTGAGGCCTATGCTGGAAAACGAAATATCTTCACATAGAAACTAGACGGAAGCATTATCAGAAACTTCTCTGTGATGTGTGCATTAAACTCACAGAGTTGAACATTGCTTTTGATGGAGCAGTTTTGAAACACTCTTTTCGTAGAATCTGCAAGTGGTTGTTTAGAGCGCTTTGAGGCCTACGCTGCAAATGGAAATATCTTCACATAAAAACTAGACAGAAGCATTCTCAGAAATTCCTTTGTGATGTGTGCATTCAACTCACAGAGATGAAGCTTCCTTTTCACAGGGCACTTTTGAAACACTGTTTTTGTGGGAACTACAAGTGGGTATTTGGAGTGATTGCGGCCTCTGCTGGAAAAGCAAATATCATCCAATGAAAACTACACATAGGCATTCGCAGAAACTTCTTTGTGTGTGTGCATTCAACTCACAGAGTTGAAGAGTCCTTTTGGTAGAGCAGTTTTGAAGCACTCTTTTTGTAGAATCTGCGAGTGGTTATTCGGAGAGCTTTGAGGCCCATGCTGGAAAAGGAAATATCTTCACATAAAAACTGGACAGAAGCATTCTCAGAAAAGTCTCTGTGATGTGTGCATTCAACTCACAGAGTTGAGCCTGCCTTTTCATACAGCATTTTTGTAACACTCTTTCAGTATAATCTGCAAGTGGATATTTGGGGCGCTTTGAGGCCTATGCTGGAAAACGAAATATCTTCACATAAAAATTAGACGGAAGCATTATCAGAAAATTCTCTGTGATGTGCGCATTCAACTCACAGGGTTGAACGTGCCTTTTGATACAGCAGTTTTCAAACGCTCGTTTTGTGGCATCTGCATTTCGGAATTTGGAGTGCTTTGAGGCCTACACTGGAAAAGGAAATATCCTCACATAGAAACTAGACAGAAGCATTCTCAGAAACTTCTTTGTGATGTGTGCATTCAACTCACAGGGTTCGACCTTCCTTTTGCTACAACAGTTTTGAAACACTCTTTTTGTAGAATCTGCAAGTGGTTATTTGGAGCGCTTCGAGGCCTATGAGTAAAAGGAAATATCTTCAGAGAAAACTAGCCAGAAGCATTCTCAGAAACTTCTGTGTGATGAGTACATTCCACTCACAGAGTTGAACGTTCCCTTTCACCGAGCAGTTCTGAAACACTCTTTTTGTAGAATCTGCAAGTGGCTACTTAGAGCGCTTTGCGACCTATGCTGGAAAGTGAAATATCTTCACATAAAAACTAGACAGAAGCATTCCCAGAAACTTCTCTGTGAAGTGTGCATTCAATTCACAGAGCTGAATCTTTCTTTTGATAGGGAAGTTTTGAGACACTCTTTCTGTAGAATCTGCAAGTGAATATCTGGAGCGCTTTGAGTCCTAGGCTGGAAAAGAAAGTATCTTCACATAGAAACTAGACAGAAGCATTCTCAAAGACTTCTCTGTGATGTGTGCGTTCAACTCACAGAGTTGAAACATCCTTTTGATTTGGCAGTTTTAAAACAATCATTTTGTAGAATCTGCTAGTGGATATTTGCAGTATTTTGAGGCATATGCAGGAAAAGGTAATATCTTCACTTGAAAACTAGACAGAGGCATTCTCAGAAACATCTTTCGGATGTGTGCCTTGAACTTCTGGAGTTGAACCTTCCTCTTCATAGAGCAGTTATATAATAGTCTTTAAGTATAATCTGCAAGTGGATATGTGGAGAACTTTGAGGACTATGCTGGAAAAGGAAATGTCTTCCCATAGAAAGGAGACGGAAGCATTCTCAGAAGCTTCTCTGTGATGTCGGCATTCAACTCACAGAGTTGAACCTTCCTTTTGATAGAGCAGTTTTCAAACACACTTTGTGGATTCTGCAATTGGTTATTTGGAGAGTTTTGAGGCCTGTACTGGAAAAGGAAATATCTTCAGGTAAAAACTAGACAGAAGCATTCTCAGAAACTTCGTTGTGATGTTTGCATTCAACTCACGGAGTTGAACCCTCTTTTTGATTGCGCAGTTTCAAATCACTGTCTTTGTTGAATCTCCAAGTGGATATTTGGAGCGATTTGTGGCATATTCTGGAAAAGGAAATATCCTCACTTGAAAACTAGATAGAAGAAGTCCCAGAAACTCCTTTGTGACGTCTGCTTTCAACTCACAGAGTTGAACCTTCCTCTTCACAGAGCAGTTTGGAAACACTCTTTTTGTAGAATCTGCAAGTGGTTATTCGGAGAGTTTCGAGGCCCATGCTGGAAATGGAAATACCTTCACATAAAAACTAGACAGAAGCGTTCTCAGAAATTTCACTGTGATGTGTGCATTGAACTCACAGAGTTGATCCTTCCTATTGATAGAGCATTTCTGTAACACTGTTTTAGTAGAATCTGCAAGTGGATTCTTGGGGAGATTTGAGGCCTATGCTGGAAAACGAAATATCTTCACATAGAAACTAGACGGAAGCATTATCAGAAACTTCTCTGTGATGTGTGCATTAAACTCACAGAGTTGAACATTGCTTTTGATGGAGCAGTTTTGAAACACTCTTTTCGTAGAATCTGCAAGTGGTTATTTAGAGCGCTTTGAGGCCTACGCTGCAAATGGAAATATCTTCACATAAAAACTAGACAGAAGCATTCTCAGAAATTCCTTTGTGATGTGTGCATTCAACTCACAGAGATGAAGCTCCCTTTTCACAGGGCCCTTTTGAAACACTGTTTTTGTGGGAACTACAAGTGGATATTTGGAGTGATTGCGGCCTCTGGTGGAAAAGCAAATATCATCAAATGAAAACTACACATAGGCATTCTCAGAAACTTCTTTGTCTGTGTGCATTCAACTCACAGAGTTGAAGAGTCCTTTTGGTAGAGCAGTTTTGAAGCACTCTTTTTGTAGAATCTGCGAGTGGTTATTCGGAGAGCTTTGAGGCCCATGCTGGAAAAGGAAATATCTTCACATAAAAACTGGACAGAAGGATTCTCAGAAAATACTCTGTGATGTGTGCATTCAACTCACAGAGTTGAACCTGCCTTTTCATACAGCATTTTTGTAACACTCTTTCAGTATAATCTGCAAGTGGATATTTGGGGCGCTTTGAGGCCTATGCTGGAAAACGAAATATCTTCACATAAAAATTAGACGGAAGCATTATCAGAAACTTCTCTGTGATGTGCGCATTCAACTCACAGGTTGAACGTGCCTTTTGATACAGCAGTTTTCAAACGCTCGTTTTGTGGCATCTGCATTTCGGAATTTGGAGTGCTTTGAGGCCTATACTGGAAAAGGAAATATCCTCACATAGAAACTAGACAGAAGCATTCTCAGAAACTTCTTTGTGATGTGTGCATTCAACTCACAGGGTTCGACCTTCCTTTTGCTACAATAGTTTTGAAACACTCTTTTTGTAGAATCTGCAAGTGGTTATTTGGAGCGCTTCGAGGCCTATGAGTAAAAGGAAATATCTTCAGAGAAAACTAGCCAGAAGCATTCTCAGAAACTTCTGTGTGATGAGTACATTCCACTCACAGAGTTGAACGTTCCCTTTCACCGAGCAGTTCTGAAACACTCTTTTTGTAGAATCTGCAAGTGGCTACTTAGAGCGCTTTGAGACCTATGCTGGAAAGTGAAATATCTTCACATAAAAACTAGACAGAAGCATTCCCAGAAACTTCTCTGTGAAGTGTGCATTCAATTCACAGAGCTGAATCTTTCTTTTGATAGAGAAGTTTTGAGACACTCTTTCTGTAGAATCTGCAAGTGAATATCTGGAGCGCTTTGAGTCCTAGGCTGGAAAAGAAAGTATCTTCACATAGAAACTAGACAGAAGCATTCTCAAAGACTTCTCTGTGATGTGTGCATTCAACTCACAGGGTTGAAACATCCTTTTGATTTGGCAGTTTTAAAACAATCATTTTGTAGAATCTGCTAGTGGATATTTGCAGTATTTTGAGGCATATGCAGGAAAAGGTAATATCTTCACTTGAAAACTAGACAGAGGCATTCTCAGAAACTTCTTTCTGATGAGTGCCTTGAACTTCCGGAGTTGAACCTTCCTCTTCATAGAGCAGTTATATAATAGTCTTTAAGTATAATCTGCAAGTGGATATGTGGAGAACTTTGAGGACTATGCTGGAAAAGGAAATGTCTTCCCATAGAAAGGAGACGGAAGCATTCTCAGAAGCTTCTCTGTGATGTCGGCATTCAACTCACAGAGTTGAACCTTCCTTTTGATAGAGCAGTTTTCAAACACACTTTGTGGATTCTGCAATTGGTTATTTGGAGAGTTTTGAGGCCTGTACTGGAAAAGGAAATATCTTCAGGTAAAAACTAGACAGAAGCATTCTCAGAAACTTCCTTGTGATGTTTGCATTCAACTCACGGAGTTGAACCCTCTTTTTGATTGCGCAGTTTTAAATCAATGTCTTTGTTGAATCTCCAAGTGGATATTTGGAGCAATTTGGGGCATATTCTGGAAAAGGAAATATCCTCACTTGAAAACTAGATAGAAGAAGTCCCAGAAACTCCTTTGTGACGTCTGCTTTCAACTCACAGATTTCAACCTTCCTTTTCACAGAGCAGTTTGGAAACACTCTTTTTGTAGAATCTGCGAGTGTTTATTCGGAGAGCTTCGAGGCCCATGCTGGAAAGGGAATTACCTTCACATAAAAACTAGACGGAAGCGTTCTCAGAAATTTCTCTGGGATGTGTGCATTGAACTCACAGAGTTGATCCTTCCTATTGATAGAGCATTTTTGTAACACTGTTTTAGTAGAATCTGCAAGTGGATTATTGGGGAGATTTGAGGCCTATGCTGGAAAACGAAATATCTTCACATAGAAACTAGACGGAAGCATTATCAGAAACTTCTCTGTGATGTGTGCATTAAACTCACAGAGTTGAACATTGCTTTTGATGGAGCAGTTTTGAAACACTCTTTTCGTAGAATCTGCAAGTGGTTATTTAGAGCGCTTTGAGGCCTACGCTGCAAATGGAAATATCTTCACATAAAAACTAGACAGAAGCATTCTCAGAAATTCCTTTGTGATGTGTGCATTCAACTCACAGAGATGAAGCTTCCTTTTCACAGGGCACTTTTGAAACACTGTTTTTGTGGGAACTACAAGTGGATATTTGGAGTGATTGCGGCCTCTGGCGGAAAAGCAAATATCATCCAATGAAAACTACACATAGGCATTCTCAGAAACTTCTTTGTGTGTGTGCATTCAACTCAGAGAGTTGAAGAGTCCTTTTGGTAGAGCAGTTTTGAAGCACTCTTTTTGTAGAATCTGCGAGTGGTTATTCGGAGAGCTTTGAGGCCCATGCTGGAAAAGGAAATATCTTCACATAAAAACTGGACAGAAGCATTCTCAGAAAAGTCTCTGTGATGTGTGCATTCAACTCACAGAGTTGAGCCTGCCTTTTCTTACAGCATTTTTGTAACACTCTTTCAGTATAATCTGCAAGTGGATATTTGGGGCGCTTTGAGGCCTATGCTGGAAAACGAAATATCTTCACATAAAAATTAGACGGAAGCATTATCAGAAACTTCTCTGTGATGTGCGCATTCAACTCACAGGGTTGAACGTGCCTTTTGATACAGCAGTTTTCAAACGCTCGTTTTGTGGCATCTGCATTTCGGAATTTGGAGTGCTTTGAGGCCTATACTGGAAAAGGAAATATCCTCACATAGAAACTAGACAGAAGCATTCTCAGAAACTTCTTTGTCATGTGTGCATTCAACTCACAGTGTTCGACCTTCCTTTTGCTACAACAGTTTTGAAACACTCTTTTTGTAGAATCTGCAAGTGGTTATTTGGAGCGCTTCGAGGCCTATGAGTAAAAGGAAATATCTTCAGAGAAAACTAGCCAGAAGCATTCTCAGAAACTTCTGTGTGATGAGTACATTCCACTCACAGAGTTGAACGTTCCCTTTCACCGAGCATTTCTGAAACACTCTTTTTGTAGAATCTGCAAGTGGCTACATAGAGCGCTTTGGGACCTACGCTGGAAAGTGAAATATCTTCACATAAAAACTAGACAGAAGCATTCCCAGAAACTTCTCTGTGAAGTGTGCATTCAATTCACAGAGCTGAATCTTTCTTTTGATAGAGAAGTTTTGAGACACTCTTTCTGTAGAATCTGCACGTGAATATCTGGAGCGCTTTGAGTCCTAGGCTGGAAAAGAAAGTATCTTCACATAGAAACTAGACAGAAGCATTCTCAAAGACTTCTCTGTGATGTGTGCATTCAACTCACAGAGTTGAAACATCCTTTTGATTTGGCAGTTTTAAAACAATCATTTTGTAGAATCTGCTAGTGGATATTTGCAGTATTTTGAGGCATATGCAGGAAAAGGTAATATCTTCACTTGAAAACTAGACAGAGGCATTCTCAGAAACTTCTTTCTGATGTGTGCCTTGAACTTCCGGAGTTGAACCTTCCTCCTCATAGAGCAGTTATATAATAGTCTTTAAGTACAATCTGCAAGTGGATATGTGGAGAACTTTGAGGACTATGCTGGAAAAGGAAATGTCTTCCCATAGAAAGGAGACGGAGGCATTCTCAGAAGCTTCTCAGTGATGTCGGCATTCAACTCACAGAGTTGAACCTTCCTTTTGATAGAGCAGTTTTCAAACACACTTTGTGGATTCTGCAATTGGTTATTTGGAGAGTTTTGAGGCCTGTACTGGAAAAGGAAATATCTTCAGGTGAAAACTAGACAGAAGCATTCTCAGAAACTTCGTTGTGTTGTTTGCATTCAACTTATGGAGTTGAACCCTCTTTTTGATTGCGCAGTTTTAAATCACTGTCTTTGTTGAATCTCCAAGTGGATATTTGGAGCGATTTGGGGCATATTCTGGAAAAGGAAATATCCTCACTTGAAAACTAGATAGAAGAAGTCCCAGAAACTCCTTTGTGACGTCTGCTTTCAACTCACAGAGTTGAACCTTCCTTTTCACAGAGCAGTTTGGAAACACTCTTTTTGTAGAATCTGCGAGTGGTTATTCGGAGAGCTTTGAGGCCAATGCTGGAAATGGAAATACCTTCACATAAAAACTAGACGGAAGCGTTCTCAGAAATTTCTCTGGGATGTGTGCATTGAACTCACAGAGTTGATCCTTCGTATTGATAGAGCATTTTTGTAACACTGTTTTAGTAGAATCTGCAAGTGGATTGTTGGGGAGATTTGAGGCCTATGCTGGAAAACGAAATATCTTCACATAGAAACTAGACGGAAGCATTATCAGAAACTTCTCTGTGATGTGTGCATTAAACTCACAGAGTTGAACATTGCTTTTGATGGAGCAGTTTTGAAACACTCTTTTCGTAGAATCTGCAAGTGGTTATTTAGAGCGCTTTGAGGCCTACGCTGCAAATGGAAATATCTTCACATAAAAACTAGACAGAAGCATTCTCAGAAATTCCTTTGTGATGTGTGCATTCAACTCACAGAGATGAAGCTTTCTTTTCACAGGGCACTTTTGAAACACTGTTTTTGTGGGAACTACAAGTGGATATTTGGAGTGATTGCGGCCTCTGGCGGAAAAGCAAATATCATCAAATGAAAACTACACATAGGTATTCTCAGAAACTTCTTTGTGTGTGTGCATTCAACTCACAGAGTTGAAGAGTCCTTTTGGTAGAGCAGTTTTGAAGCACTCTTTTTGTAGAATCTGCGAGTGGTTATTCGGAGAGCTTTGAGGCCCATGCTGGAAAAGGAAATATCTTCACATAAAAACTGGACAGAAGCATTCTCAGAAAAGTCTCTGTGATGTGTGCATTCAACTCACAGAGTTGAGCCTGCCTTTTCTTACAGCATTTTTGTGACACTCTTTCAGTATAATCTGCAAGTGGATATTTGGGGCGCTTTGAGGCCTATGCTGGAAAACGAAATATCTTCACATAAAAATTAGACGGAAGCATTATCAGAAACTTCTCTGTGATGTGCGCATTCAACTCACAGGGTTGAACGTGCCTTTTGATACAGCAGTTTTCAAACGCTCGTTTTGTGGCATCTGCATTTCGGAATTTGGAGTGCTTTGAGGCCTATACTGGAAAAGGAAATATCCTCACATAGAAACTAGACAGAAGCATTCTCAGAAACTTCTTTGTGATGTGTGCATTCAACTCACAGGGTTCGACCTTCCTTTTGCTACAAGAGTTTTGAATCACTCTTTTTGTAGAATCTGCAAGTGGTTACTTGGAGCGGTTTGAGGCCTATGCTGGAAATGGAAATATCTTCACATAAAAACCAGACAGAAGCATTCCCAGAAACTTCTCTGCGAAGTGTGCATTGAAATCCCAGAGTTGAAGCTTTCTTTTGATAGAGAAGTTTTGAAACTCTCTTTTCGTACAATCTGTAAGTGGATGTTTGGAGGGCTGTGTGGCCTGTGCTGGAAAAGAAAGCATCTTCACATAGAAACTAGACAGATGCAGTCCCAAAAACTTCTCTGTGATGTGTGAATTCAGCTCTCAGAGTTGAACCTTCCTTTTGATCTAACAGTTTTGAAACACCCTTTTTCTAGAATCTGCACGTTTATATTTGGAGCGCTTTGACGCATATGCTGGAAAATGTAATATCTTCACTTTAAAACTAGAAAGAATCATTCTCAGAAACGTCTTTTTGATGTGTGCATTCAGCTTCCTGAGTTCAACCTTCCTTTTGTTACAGTAGTTTTAAAAGAGTCTTTTAGTAGAATCTGCAACTGCATATTTGGGGCGCTTTGAGGCCTATGCTGGAAAACGAAATATCTTCACATAGAAACTAGATGGAAGCATTCTCAGAAACTTCTCTGTGATGTGTGAATTCTGCTCACAGAGTTGAAAATTCCTTTTGATACGGCAGTTTTGAAACACTCTTTTTGTGGAATCTGCAAGTGGATAATTGGAGCGCTTTGAGTCCTACACTGGAAAAGTGTATATTTTCACATAGAAACTAGACAGAAGCATTCTCAGAAACTTCTTTGTAACGTGTGCATTCAACTCACAATGTTGGACCTTCCTTTTGATACAGCAGTTTTCAAACACTCTTTTTGTAGAATCTGCATGTGGTTATTTGGAGCCCTTTGAGGTCTCTGATGTAAAAGGAAATATCTTTACGTAACAACTAGACAGAAGCATTCTCAGAAACTTCTTTGTGATGTGTGCATTCAACTCACAGAGTTGAACATTCCTTTTCACAGAGTAGTTCTGAAACACTCTTTTTGTAGAATCTGCAAGTGGTTATTTTGAGCCCTTTGAGGCCTGTGATGGAAAGTGAAATATCTTCACATGAAAACTAGACAGAAGTATTCCCAGAAACTTCTCTGCGAAGTATGCATTCATGTCATAGTGCTGAAGCTTTTTTTTGACAGAGAAGTTTTAAAACACTCTTTCTGTATAATCTGCAAGGGGATATTTGTAGTGCTTTGAGGCCTATGCTGAAAAAGGAAGTATCTTCGCATTGAAACTAGACAGAAGCATTCTCAAAAACTTCTCTGTGATCTGTGGATTCAACTTACAGATTTGAACCTTCCTCCTGATCTAGCAGTTTTGAAACACTCTTTTTGTAGAATCTGCATATGGACATTCGGATCGATTTGACGCATGTGCTGCAAAAGGTAATATCTTCACTTGAAAACTAGACAGAGGCATTCTCAGAAACATCTTTGTGATGTGTGCATTCAACTTCCAGAGTTGACCCTTCATCTTCATAGAGCAGATTTGTAATACTTTTTTAGTAGAATCTGCAAGTGGATATTTGGAGCACTTTGAGGCCTGTGCTGGATAACGAAATGTCTTCACATAGAAATTAGACGGAAGCATTCTCAAAAACTACTCTGTGATGTGTGCATTCAACTCACAGAGTTGAACCTTCCTTTTGACAGAGTAGTTTTGAAACACTCTTTTAGTAGATTCTGCAAGTGGTTATTTGGAGCGGTTTGAGGTCTGTACTGGAAAAGGAAATTTCTTCAGATAAAAACTAGACAGAAGCATTCTCAGAAACTTCGTTTTGATCTTTGCATTCAACTCACGAAGTTGAACCTTCTTTTTGATAGTGCAGTTTTAAATCACTCTTTTTGTAGAATCTGCAAGTGGATATTTAGAGCGATGTAAGGCATATTCTGGAAAAGGAATTATCTTCACTTGAAAACTAGACAGAAGCGTTCCCAGAAACTTCTTTGTTATGTGTGCATTCAAATCACAGAGTTGAACCTTCCTCTTGAGAGAGCAGTTTTGTAACACTCTTTTTTGAGAATCTGCAAGTGATTATTTGGAGGGCTTTGACGCCTATGCTATAAAAGGAAATATCTCCATATAAAAACTAGACAGAAGCATTCTCAGAAACTTCTGTGTGATTAGTGCATTCAACTCACAGAGCTGAACATTTCTTTTCATAGAGCAGTTCTGAAACAGTCTTTTTGTAGAATCTGTAAGTGCTTATATAGAGCGATTTGAGACCTATGCTAGAAAGTGAAATATCTTCACATAGAAACTAGGCAAAATTATTCCCAGAAACTTCTCTGCGAAGTGTGCATTCAACACATAGAGCTGAAGCTTTCTTTTGATAGAGAAGTTTTGAAACAGTCTTTCTTTGGGATCTGCAAGTGAATATTTGGAGTGCTTTGAGGCCTATGCTGGAAAACGAAATATCTTCTTACGGAAACTAGACGGAAACATTCTCAGAAACTTCTCTGTGTTGTGTGCATTCAACTTACAGAGTTGAACCTTCCTTTTGACAGAGTAGTTTTGAAACACTTTTTTTGTAGATCGTGCAAGTGGTTATTTGGAGTGGTTTGAGGCTTGTACTGGAAAAGGGAATATCTTCAGATAGAAACTAGACACAAGCATTCTCAGAATCTTCGTTGTGAACTTTACATTCCACACCCGGAGCTGAACCTTCTTTTTGACAGCGCAGTTTTAAATAACTCTTTTGTAGAATCTGCAATTGAATATTTGAAGTGATTTGATGCATAAGCTGGAAAAGGAAATATCTTCACTTGAAAACTAGACAGAATCATTCCAAGAAACATCTTTGTGATGTGTGCATTCAACTCAAAATGTTGAACCTTCCACTTCAGAGAGCAGTTTTGTAACACTCTTTTAGTAGAATCTGCAAGTGGACATATGGTGCACTTTGAGGCCTATGCTGTAAAAGAAAATGTCTTCACATAGAAACTTGACAGAAGTATTCTCATATACTTCTTGGGGATGTGGGCATTCAACTCACAGAGTTGTACCTTCCTTTTCTCAGAGGAGTTTTGTAACACTCTTTTTGTGGGAACTACAAGTGGATATTTGGAGCGATTGCAGCCTCTAGTGGGAAAGGAAATATCATCAAATGAATACTACACATAGGCATTCTCAGAAACTTCTTTCTGATGTGTGCATTCAACTCAGAGTTGAACCTTCCATTTGATAGAGCATTTTTGTAACACTCTTTTAGTAGAATCTGCAAGTGGATATTTGCGGCACTTTGAGGCCTATGCTGTAAAACGAAATATCTTCACATAGAAACTAGACGGAAGCATTATCAGAAACTTCTCTGTGATGTGTGCATTCAACTCACAGAGTTGAACACTCCTTTTGATGGAGCAGTTTTGAAACATTCTTTTCGTAGAATCTGCAAGTGGTTATTTAGAGCGCTTTGAGGCCTATGCTGGAAATGGAAATATCTTCACATAGAAACTAGACAGAAGCATTCTCAGAAACTTCTTTGTAATCTGTGCATTCAACTCAGAGTCTTGAACATTCCTTTAAATACAGCAGTTTTGAAACAATATTTTTGTAGAATCTGCAACTGATTATTCAGAGAGCTTTGAGGCCTATGCTGGAAAGTGAAATATCTTCACATAAAAACTAGACAGAAGCATTCCCAGAAACTTCTCTGTGAAGTGTACATACAACGCACCGAGCTGAAGCTTTCTGTTGATAGAGAACATTTGAAACACTCTTTCTGTAGAAACTGCAATTGGATATTTGAAGCGCTTTGAGACCTATGCTGGAAAAGAAAGTATCTTCACATAGAAACTAGACAGAAGCATTCTGAAAAACTTCTCTGTGATGTGTCCACTCAGTTCACAGAGGTGAACATTTCCTTTGATAGAACAGTTTTGAAACACTCTTTTTGTAGATTTTGCAAGTGATTATTTGGAGCGTTTTGAGGCCTGTACTGGAAAAGGAAATATCTTCAGATAAAAACTAGACAGAAGCATCCTCAGAAACTTCGTTGTGATGTTTGCATTCAACTCAGAGAGTTGAACCTTCGTTTTGATAGCGCAGTTTTAAATCACTCTTTTTGTACAATCTGCAAGTGGATATTTGGAGTAATTTGAGGCATATTCTGGAAAAGGAAATAGCTTCACTTGAAAACTAGACACAAGCATTCCCAGAAACTTCTTTGTGATGTGTGCATTCAACTCACAGAGTTGAACCTTACTCTTGATAGAGCCGTTTTGTAACAATCTTTTTGTAGAATCTACAAGTGGACATTTGGTCCACTTTGAGGCCTGTGCTGTAAAATAAAATGTCTTCACATAGAAACTACACAGAAGTATTCTCAGTTACTTCTTTGTGATGTGTTCATTCAACTCACAGAGTTGAACCTTCCTTTTCACAGAGCAGTTTTGAAACACTCTTTTTGTGGGAACTACAAGTGGATGTATGGAGCGATTGCGGCCTCTAGTGGGAAAGGAAATATCATCAAATGAAAACTACACATAGGCATTCTCAGAAACTTCTTTGTGACGTGTGCATTCAATACACAGAGTTGAACATTCCTTTTCATAGAGCAGTTTTGAAACACTCTTTTTGTAGAATCTGCAAGTGGTTATTCGGAGAGCTTTGAGGCCCATCCTGGAAACGGAAATATCTTCACATAAAAACTAGACAGAAGCATTCTCAGAAATTTCTCTCTGATGCGTGCATCCAACTCAAAGAGTTGAACCTTCCTTTTGAAAGAGCATTTTTGTAACACTCTTCTAGTAGTATCTGCAAGAGGATATTTTTGGCACTTTGGGGCTATGCTGGAAAACGATATATTTTCACATAGAAACTAGACGGAAGCATTCTCCGAAACTTCTATGTGATGTGTGCATTCAACTCACAGAGTTGATCCTTGCATTTGATACAGCAGTTTTGAAGCACTCTTTTTCTGGAATCTGCAGGTGGATAGTTAGAGTGCTTTTATGGCTATACTGGAAAAGCATATATCTTCACATAGAAACTAGACAGAAACATTCTGAGAAACTACTTTGTAATGTGTGAATTCAACTCACAGGGTCGAGCCTTCCTTTTGATACAACAGTTTACAAACACTCTTTTTGCAGAATCTGCAAGTTGTTATTTTCAGCGCTTTGAGGCCTATGCTGTAAAAGGAAATATCTTCACATAAAAACAAGACAGAAGCATTTACAGAAACTTCTTTGTGATGTGTGCATTCATCTCACAGAGTAGAACATTCCTTTTCACAGAGCAGTTCTGAAACACTCTTTTTGTAGAATCTACAAGTGGTTATTTTGAGCGCTTTGAGGCCTATGCTGGAAAGTGAAATATCTTCACATAAAAACTAGACAGAAGCATTCCCAGAAACTTCTCTGCGAAGTGTGCATTCAGCTCACTGAGCTGAAGCTTTCTTTTGATAGAGAAGCTATAAAACACTAATTCTGTAGAATCTGCAAGTGGATATTTGGAGCCCTTCGAGGCCTACGCTGGAAAAGAAAGTATCTTCACATAGAAACTAGACAGAAGCATTCTCAAAAACTTCTCTGTGCTGTGTGCATTCAACTCACAGAGTTAAATCTTTCTTTTGATATAGCAGTTTTGAAACACTGCTTTTGTAGGATCTGCAAGTGGATATTTGGTGCACTTTGACGCATATGCTGGAAAAGGTAATATCTTTACTTGAAAAGTAGACAGAAACATTCTCAGAAACTACTTTGTGATGTGTGCATTCAACTTGCAGAGTTGAACCTTCCTCTTCATAGAGCAGTTTTGTAATACTCTTTTAGTAGAATCTGCAAGTGGATATTTGGAGCACTTTGAGGCCTATGCTGGAAAACGAAATTTCTTCACATAGAAACTAGACGGAAGCACTCTTAGAAATTTCACAGTGATGTGTGCATTCAACTCACAGAGTTGAAACTTCCGTTTGACAGAGCAGTTTTGAAACACTGATTTTGTAGATTCTGCAAGTGGTTATTTGGAGGGTTTTGTGGCCTGTACTGGAAAAGGAAATATCTTCAAATAAAAACGAGACAGAAGCATTCTCAGAAACTTCGTTGTGATCTTTGCATTCAACTCGCGCAGTTGAATCTTCTTTTTGATAGCGCAGTTTTAATCACTCTTTTGTAGAATCTGCATGTGGATATTGGGAGCGATTTGTGGCATAATCTGGAAAAGGAAATATCTTCACTTGAAAATTCTCAGAAACTTCTTTGTGATGTGTGCATTCAACTCAGAGAGTTGAACATTTCTTTTGATGGAGCAGTTTTGAAACACTCTTTTTGTAGAATCTGCAAGTGGTTATTCAGAGAGCTTTGACGCCCATGCTGGAAATGGAAATATCTTCACATAAAAACTAGACAGAAGCATTCTCAGAAATTCCTTTGAGATGTGTGCATTCAACCCACAGAGTTGAACCTTCCTTTTGATAGAGCTCTTTTGTAACACTCTTTTAGTAGAATCTGCAAGTGGATATTTGGAGCGCTTTGAGGCCTATGCTGGAAAACGAAATATCTTCACTTAGAAACTAGACGGAAGCATTATCAGAAACTTCTCTGTGATGTGTGCATTCAACTCACAGAGTTGAAACTTCCTTTTGATACTGCAGTTTTGAAACGCTCATTTGTGGAATCTGCAAGTGGATATTTGCAGCTCATTGAGTCCAGTGCTGTAAGGGAAATATCTTCACATAAAAACTAGACAGAAGCATTCTCAGAAACTTCTTTGTGATGTGTGCATTCAACTCTCCGAGTTGAACATTTCTTTTCACAGAGCAGTTCTGAAACACTCTTTTTGTAGGATCTGCAAGTGGTTATTTAGAGCGCTTTGAAGCCTACTCTTTAAAGTGAAATATCTTCACATAAAAACTAGACAGAATCATTCCCAGAAACTTCTCTGCAAAGTGTGCATTCAAGTCACAGAGCTGAAGCTTTCTTTTCATAGAGAAGTTTTGAAACACTGTTTCGGTAGTATCTGCAAGTGGATATGTTGAGTGCTTTGAGGCCTATGCTGGAAAAGAAATTATCTTCACAATGAAACTAGACAGAAGCATTCTCAAAAACTTCTCGGTGATGTGTGCATTCAACTCACAGTGTTGAACCTTCCTTTTGATGTAGCAGTTTTGAAACACTCTTTTTGTAGAATCTGCAAGTGGATATTTGGAGCTCTTTGACGCATATGCTGGAAAAGGTAATATCTTCACTTGAAAACTAGACAGAAGCATTCTCAGAAAATTCTTTGTGATATGTGCATTCAACTTGCAGAGTAGAAACTTCCTCTTCCTAAAGCAGTTTTGTATTACTCTTTTAGTAGAATCTGCAAGTGGATATTTGGAACAATTTGAGGCCTATGCTGGAAAAGGAAATATCTTCACTTAGAAACTAGATGGAAGCATTCTCAGAAACTTCTCTATGATGTGTGCATTCAACTCACAGAGTTGAACATTCCTTTTGATAGAGAAGTTTTGAAACACTCTTTTTGTAGTTTCTGCAACTGGTTATTTGGAGCGGTTTGAGGCCTGTACTGGAAAAGGAAATATGTTCAGATTAAAGCGAGACAGAAGCATTTCAGAAACTTCGTTGTGATCGTTGCATTCAACTCACAGAGTTGAACCTTCTTTTTGATAGCACAGTTTTAAATCACTCTTTTGTAGAATCTCCAAGTGGATGTTTGGTGCGATTTGAGGCATATGCTGAAAAGAAAATATCTTCGCTTGAAAACTAGACAGAAGCATTCCCAGAAACTTCTCTGTGATGTGTGCATTGAAATCGCAGAGTTGAACCTTCCTCTTGATACAGCAGTTTTGTAACACTGTTTTAGTAGAATCTGCAAGTGGACATTTGGTGCAATTTGAGGCCTATGCTGTAAAAGCAAATGTCTTCACATAGACACAAGACAGAAGTATTCTCAGATACTTCTTCGTGATGTGTGCATTCAACTCACAGAGTTGAACCTTCCTTTTCACAGAGCAGTTTTGAAGCACTCTTTTTGCGGGAACTACACGTGGATATTTGGAGCTACTGCGGCCTCTAGTGGGAAAGGAAATATCATCAAATGAAAACTACACATAGGCATTCTCAGAAACTTCTTTGTGATGTGTGCATTCAACTCACAGAGTTGAAATTTCTTTTTGATAGAGCAGTTTTGAAATACTCTTTTTGTAGAATCTGCAAGTGGTTATTAGGAGAGCTTTGAGTCCCATGCTGGAAATGGAAATACCTTCACATAAAAACTAGACAGAAGCATACTCAGAAACTTCTTTGTGATGCGTCCATGCAACTCAGAAAATTGAACCTTCCTTTTCACGGAGCAGTTTTGAAACCATATTTTTGTGGGAAATACAAGTGGATATTTGGAGCCATTGCGGCCTCCAGTGGGAAAGGAAATATCATCACATGAAAACTACACATAGGCATTCTCAGAAACAACTTTGTGTTGTGGGCATTCAACTCACAGAGTCGGACCTTCCTCTTCATACAGCAGTTTTAAAACACTCTTTTTGTGGAATCTGCAAGTGTATATTTGGAATGCTTTGATACTGGAAAAGGAAATATCCTTACATAGAAACTAGACAGAAGCATTCTCAGAAACTTCTTTGTAATGTGTGCATTCAACACACAGGGTTGAACCTTCCCTTTAATACAGCAGTTTTGAAACACTCTTTTTGTAGGATCTGCAAGTGGTTATTTGGAGGGCTTTGAGGCCTATGCTGGAAAAGGAAATATCTTCACATAAAAACTAGACAGAAGCATTCTCAGAAACTTCTTTGTGATGTGTGCATTGAACGCCCAGAGTTGAACATTTCTTTTCAGAGAGCACTTGGGAAAAACTCTTTTTGTGGAATCCACAAGTGGTTATTTAGAGGGTTTGAGGACTACGCTAGAAAGTGAAACACCTTCACGTAAAAACTAGACAGATGCATTCCCAGAAACTTTTCTGTGAAATGTCCGGTCAACTCACAGAGCTGAAACTTTCTTTTGATTGAGAAGTTGTGAAACACTCTTTCAGTAGAATCTGCAAGTGGATATTTGGAGCGCTTTGTGGCCTTTCCTGGAAGAGAATGAATCTTCACATAGAAACTAGACAGAAGCATTCTCAAAACTTCTCTGTGATTTGTGCATTCAACTCACAGGATTGAACCTTCCTTTTGATCTAGCAGCTTTGAAACACATTTTTGGTAGAATCTGCAACTGGATATTTGGAGCGCTTTGACGCATATGCTGGAAAACGTAATATCTTCACTTGAAAACTAGACAGAAGCATTCTCAGAAACTTCTTTGTGATGTGTGCATTCAACTCACAGAGTTGAACCATCCCTTTCACAGAGCAGTTTTGAAGAACACTTTTTGTGGGAAATACAATTGGATATTTGGAGCGATTGCAGCGTCTAGTGGGAAAGGAAATATCATCAAATGAAAACTACACATAGGCATTCTCAGAAACTTCTTTGTGACGTGTGCATTCAACTCACAGAGTTGAACCTTCCTTTTGATACAGCAGTTTTGAAACACTCCTTTTATAGATTCTGCAAGTGGTTATTTGGAGCGGTTTTAGGCCTGTACTGGGAAAGGAAATATCTTCAGATAAAAACCAGACAGAAGCATTCTCAGAAACTTCGTTGTGATGTTTGCATTCAACTCACAGAGTTGAACCTCCTTTTTGATAGCGCAGTTTCAAATCACTCTTTTTCTAGAATCCGCAAGTGGATATTTGAAGCGATTTGAGGCATATGCTGGAAAAGGAAATGTCTTCACTTGAAAACTTGACAGAAGCATTCCCAGAAACTTCTTTGTGATGTTTGCATTCAACCCACAGAGTTGAACCTTCCTTTTCACAGAGCAGTTTTGAAACACTCTTTCTGTGGGAACGACAAGTGGATATTTAGAGCGATTGTGGCCTCTAGTGGGAAAGGAAATATCATCAAATGTAAACTACACATAGGCCTTGTCAGAAACTTCTTTGTGATGTGTGCATTCAACTCAGTGTGTTGAACATTCCTTTTGATATAACAGTTTTGAAACACTCTTTTTGTAGTATCTGCAAGTGGTTATTCGGAGAGCTTAGAGGCCCATGTTGGGAAAGGAACTATCTTCACATAAAAACTAGACAGAAGCATTCTCCAAAATTTCTCTCTGATGTGTGCATTCAAATCACAGAGTTCAACCTTCCTTTTGATACAGCAGTTTTGAAACACTCTTTTTTTGGAATCTACAAGTGAATATTTGGAGCGCTTTGATGCCTGTACTGGAAAAGAAAATATCTTCACATAGAAACTAGACAGAAGCATTCTCAGAAACTTCTTTGTAATGTGTGCATTCAACCCACAGGGATGAAACTTCCTTTTGATACAGCAGTTTTGAAACACTCTGTTTGTAGAATCTGCAAGTGGTTATTTGGAGTGCTTTGAGGCCTATGCCATAAAAGGAAGCATCTTCACATAAAAACTAGACAGAAGCGTTCTCAGAAACTTCTTTGTGATGTGTTCATTCAACTCACACAGTTGAACATTCCTTTTCACAGAGCCCTTCTGAAAAACTCTTTTTGTAGAATCTACAAGTGGTAATCTGGAGGGATTGAGGACTATGCTAGAAAGTGAAACATCTTCAAATAAAAAGTAGACAGATGCATTCCCAGAAAATTCTCTGCGAAATGTACATTCAACTCACGGAGCTGAAACATTCTTTAGATTGAGAACTTTTGAAACACTCTTTCTGTAGAATCTGCTAGTGGATATTTGGAGCGCTTTGGGGCCTATGCTGGAAAAGAAAGCATCTTCACATAGAAACTAGGCAGAAGCACTCTCAAAAACCTCTCTCTGAAGCGTCCATTCAACCACAAAGTTGAACCTTCCTTTTGATCTAGCAGTTTTGAAACACTCTTTTTGTATTTTCTGCAAGCGGATATTTAGAGCGCTTTGAGACATTTGCTTGAAAAGGTAATATCTTCATTTGAAAACTAGACAGAAACATTCTCAGAAACTTCTTTGTGATGTGTGCATTCAACTTCCAGAGTTTGACATTCCTCTTCATAGAGCAATTTTGTAATATTCTTTTAGTAGAATCTGCAAGTGGATATTTGGAGCACTTTCAGGCCTGTACTGGAAAACGAAATATCTTCACATAGAAACTAGACGGAAGCATTCTCAGAAACTTCTCTGTGATGTGTACATTCAACTCACAGAGTTGAACCGTCCTTTTCACAGAGCAGCTTTGAAGCACTCTTTTTGTGGGAACTACAAGGGGATATTTGGAGCGATTGCGGCCTCTAGTGGGAAAGGAAATATCATCAAATGAAAACTACACATAGGCATTCTCAGAAACTTCTTTGTGATGTGTGCGTTCAACTCACAGAGTTGAACATTCCTTTTGATAGAGCAGTTTTGAAACACTCTTTTTGTAGAATCTGTAAGTGGTTATTCGGAGAGCTTTCAGGCCCATGCTAGAAGAGAAAATAACTTCACATAAAAATTAGACAGAAACATTCTCAGAAATTTCTCTGTGATGTGTGCATTCAACTCACAGAGTTGAACCTTCGTTTTGATACAGCATTTATGTGACACTCTTTTAGTAGAATCTGCAAGTGGATATTTGGGGGGCTTTGAGGCCTATGCTGGAAAACGAAATATCTTCACATAGAAACTAGACAGAAGCATTGTCAGAAACTTCTCTGTGATGTGTGCATTCAACTCACAGTGTTCAACCTTCCTTTTGATACAGCACTTTTGAAACACTCTTTTTCTGTAATCTGATAGTGTATATTTGGAGCGCTTTGTGAATTTTACTGGAAAAGGAAATATGTTCACATAGAAACCAGACAGAGGCAATCTGAGAAACTACTTTGTAACGTGTGCATTCAACCAACAGGGTTAAACCTTCCTTTTGATAGAGCAGTTTTGAAACACACTTTTTGTAGAATCTGCAAGGGGTTATTTGGAGCGCTTTGAGGCCTGTGCTGTAAAAGAAAATATCTTCACATGAAAACTAGACAGAAGCATTCTCAGAACCTTCTTTGTGATGTGTGCGTTCAACTCACAGAGTTGAACATTCCTTTTGATGGCGCAGTTTTGAAACACTCTTTTGTAGAATCTGCACGTGGTTATTCGGAGAGCTCTGAGGCCCATTCTGGAAAAGGAAATATCTTCATATAAAAACTAGGCAGAAGCATTCTCAGAAATTTCTCTGTGATGTGTGCATTCAACAGACAGGGTTCAATCTTCCTTTTCATAGAGCAGCTTTGAAACACTCTGTTTGTAGAATCTGCAAGTGGATATTTGGAGCGCTTTGAGGCCAATACTGGAAAGGGAAATATCTTCACATAGAAACTAGACAGAAGCATTCTCAGAAACTTCTTTGTGATGTGTGCATTCAACTCAAAGAGTTGAACCTTCCTTTTGATACAGCAGTTTTGAAACACTCTTTTGGTAGAATCTGCAAGTGGTTATTTGGAGCGCTTTGGGGCCTGTGCTGTAAAATGAAATGTCTTCGCATAAAAATTAGACAGAAGCGTGCTCAGTAACTTCTTTGTGATGTGTGCATTCAAGTTGCAGAGTTTAACCTTCCTCTTCATAGAGCAGTTTTGTAGTACTCTTTTAGTAGAATCTGCAAGTGAATATTTGGAGCACTTTGAGGCCTATCCTGGTAAACTAAATATCTTCACATAGAAACTGGATGGAAGCATTCTCAGAACCTTCTCTGTTATGTGTTCATTCAACTCGCAGACTTGAACGCTCCTTTTGATAGAGCAGTTTTGAAGTACTCTTTTTGTAGATTCCACAAGTGATTATTTTGAAGACTTTGAGGCCTGTAATGGAAAAGGAAATATCTTCAGGTAAAAACTAGACAGAAGCATTCTCAGAAACTTCGTGGTGATGTTTGCATTCAACTCACAGAGTTGAACCTTCTTTTTGATAGTACAGTTTTAAATCACTCTTTTTGTAGAATCTGGAAGTGGATAATTGGAGCGATTTGTGGCATGTGCTGGAAAAGGAAATATCTTCACTTGAAAACTACACAGAAACATTCCGAGAAACTTCTTTGTGATGTGTGCGTTCATCTCACAGAGTTGAACCTTCCTCTTGATAGAGCAGTTTTGTAACACTCTTTTTGTAGAATCTGCAAGTGGACATTTGGTGCACATTGAGGCCTATGATGTTAAAGCAGATGTCTTCACATACAATCCAGACAGAAGTATTGTCAGATACTTCTTTTTGATGTGTGCATTCAACTCACAGAGTTGAACATTCCTTTTCACAGAGCAGTTCTGAAACACTCTTTTTCTAGAATCTGCAAGTGGTTATTTAGAGCGCTTTGAGGCCTATGCTGGAAAGTGAAATATCTTCACATAAAACTAGACGGAAGCATTCTCAGAAACTTCTTTGTGATGTGTGCGTTCAACCTCCAGAGTTGAGCCTTCCTCTTCATAGAGCAGTTTTGTAATACTCTTTTAGTAGAATCCGCAAGTGGATATTTGGAGCACTTTGAGGCCTGTGCTGGAAGACGAAATATCTTCACATAGAAACTAGACGGAAGCAGTCTCAGAAACTTCTCTGTGATGTGTGCATTTAACTCACAGTGTTGAACCTTCCTTTTCACAGAGCAGTTTTGAAACACTCTTTTTGTAATTTCTGAAAGCATTTATTTGGAGCGGTTTGCGACCTGTACTGGAAAAGGAAATATCTTCAGATAAAAACTAGAAAGAAATATTCTCAGAAACTTCGTTGTGATCTTTGCATTCAACTGACGGAGTTGAACCTTCTGTTTGATAGCACAGTTTTAAATCACTCTTTTGTAGAATCTGCAAGTGGATAATTGGAGTGATTTGAGGCATATGCTGGAAAAGGAAATATCTTCACGTGAAAACTAGACAGAAGCTTTCCGAGAAACTACTTTGTGATGTGTGCATTCAACTCACAGAGTTGAACCTTTCACTAGATAGAGCAGTTTTGCAACACTCTTTTAGTAGAATATGCAGATGGGCATTTGGTGTACTTTCAGGCCTATGCTGTAAAAGCAAATATCTTCACATAGAAACTAGACAGAAGTATTCTCAGATACTTCTTTGTGATGTGTGCATTCAACTCACAGAGTTGAACATTCCTTTTGATAGAGCAGTTTTGAAATACTCTCTTTGTGAATCTGCAAGTGGATATTTGGAGCGATTTGAGGCCTATACAGGAAAAGGAAATATCTTCACATAGAAAGTAGACAGAAGCATTCTCAGAAACTTCTTTGTAAGGTGTGCATTGAACTCACAGGGTTGAACTTTCCTTTTGATACAACAGTTTTGAAACACTCTTTTTGGAGAATCTCCAAGTGGTTATTTGGAGCGCTTTAAGGCCTATGCTGTTAAAGGAAATATCTTCACATAAAAACGAGACAAAAACATTCTCAGAAACTTCTTTGTGATGTGTGCATTCAACTCACAGAGTTGAACATTCCTTTTGATAGAGCAGTTTTGGAACACTCTTTTTGGGTAATCTGATAGTGTGCATTTCGAGCGCTTTGTGGCCTATACTGGAAAAGGAAATATGTTCACATAGAAACTAGACAGTGGCAATCTCAGAAACTACTTTGTAACGTGTGCATTCAAGTCACAGGGTTGAACCTTCCTTTTCATAGAGCAGTTTTGCAACACACTTTTAGTAGAATCTGTAAGTGGTTATTTGGAGCGCTTTGAGGCCTATGCTGTAAAAGGAAATGTCTTCACATAGAAACTAGACAGAAGCATTCTCAGAAACTTCTTTGTGATGTGTGCATTCAACTTGCAGAGTTTAACCTTCCTTTTAAAAGAGCAGTTTTGTAACACTCTTTTAGCAGAATCTGCAATTGGACATTTAGTGCCCTTTGAGGAATATGCTGTTAAAGAAAATGTCTTCCCATAGAAACTGGGTAGAAGCATTCTCAGAAACTTCTTTGTGATGTGTGCATTCAACTCACAGAGTTGAACCGTACTTTTCACAGAGCAGTTTTTAAGCACTCTTTTTGTGGGAAGTACAAATGGATATTTGGGGCGATTGCGGCCTCTAGTGGGAAAGGAAATATCATCAAATGAAAACTACACAAAGCCATTCTCAGAAACTTCTTTTTGATGTGTGCATTTAACTCACAGAGTTGACATTCCTTTTGATAGAGCAGTTTTGAAACACTCTTTTTGTAGAATCTGCAAGCGGTTATTCGGAGAGATTTCGGGCCCATGCTGGAAAAGGAAGTAACTTCACATAAAAATTAGACAGAAGCGTTCTCATTAATTTCTCTGTGTTGTGTGCATTCAATTCACAGAGTTGAACCTTCCTTTTGATACAGCATTTATGTGACACTCTTTTAGTAGAATCTGCAAGTGGATATTTGGGGGGCTTTGAGGCCTATGCTGGAAAACGAAATATCTTCACATACAAAGTAGACAGAAGCATTCTCAGAAACTTCTCTGTGATGTGTGCATTCAACTCACAGTGTTGAACCTTCCTTTTGATACAGCAGTTTTGAAACACTCTTTTTGTGTAATCTGATATTGTATATTTCGCGAGCTTTTTGTCCTATACTGGAAAAGGAAATATGTTCACATAGAAACTGGACAGAGGCAATCTCAGAAACTACTATGTAACGTGTGCATGCAACTTACACGGTTGAACCGTCCTTTTGATAGAGCCGTTTTGAAACACAATTTTTGTAGGATCTGCAAGTGTTTATTTGGAGCGCTTTGAGGCCTGTGCTGTAAAAGGAAATATCTTCACATAAAAACTAGACAGAAGGATTCTCAGAAACTTGTTTGTGATGTGTGCATTCAACTCGCAGAGTTGAACATTCCTCGTGATGGTGCAGTTTTGAAACACTCTTTTGTAGAATCAGCAAGTGGTTATTCGGAGAGCTCTGAGGCCCATTCTGGAAAAGGAAATATCTTCACATAAAAACTAGACAGAAGCTTTCTCAGAAATTTCTCTTTGATGTGTGTGTTCAACTGACAGGGTGGAATCTTTCCTTTTGATAGAGCAGTTTTGAAACACTCTGTTTGTGGAATCTGCACGTGGATATTTGGAGCGCTTTAAGGCCTAAACTGGAAATAAAAATATCTTCACGTAGAGACAGAAGAATTCTCAGAAACTACTTTGTGATGTGTGCATTCAACTCACAGGGTTCGACCTTCCTTTTGCTACAACAGTTTTGAAACACTCTTTTTGTAGAATCTGCAAGTGGTTATTTGGAGCGATTTGAGGCCTATGCTGTAAAAGGAAATGTCTTCACATAGAAACTAGATAGAAGCATTCTCAGAGACTTCTTTGTGATTTGTGCATTCAACTTGCAGAGCTTAACCTTCCTCTTCACAGAGCAGTTTTATAGTACTCTTTTAGTAGAATCTGTAAGTGGATATTTGCAGCATTTTGAGGCCTATGCTGGAAAGTGAAATATCTTCACATAGAAACTAGACGGAAGCATTCTCAGAAACTTCTCTGTGATGTATCCATTCAACTCACAGAGTTAAACCTTCATTTTGACAGAGCAGTTTTTAAACACTCTTTTTGTAGAGTCTGTAAGTCGATATTTGGAACGATTTCAGGCCTATCCAGGAAATGGTAATATCTTCACATAAAAACTTGACAGAAGCACTCTCAGAAATTTCTCTGTGATGTGTGCATTCAACTCATAGAGTTGGAACTTCCTTTTGATAGAGCATTTTTGTAACACTCTTTTAGCAGAAACTGCAAGTGGTTATTTGGGGAGTTTTGATGCCAATGCTGGAAAACGAAATATCTTCACACAGAAACTAGACGGAAGCATTCTGAGAAACTTCTCTGTGATGTGTGCATTAAACTCGCAGAGGAGAACCATCCTTTTGATACAGCAGTTTTGAAACACTCTTTTTGTGTAAACTGCAAGTGGATATTTGGAGCGCTTTGAGGCCTAAACTAGTAAAGGAAACATCTTCACATAGAAACTAGACAGAAGCATTCTCAGAAACTTCTTTGTAACGTGTGCATTCAACTCACAGGATTGAACCTTCCTTTTGATACAGCAGTTTTGAAGCACTCTTTTTGTAGAATCTGCAAATGATTATTTGGAGCGCTTTGAGGCATATGCTGTAAAAGGAAATATCTTCACATAAAAACTAGACAGAAGCATTGTCAAAAACTTCTTTGTGATGTGTGCATTCAACTCACAGAGTTGAGCATTCCTTTTCACAGAGCAGTTCTGAAACACACTTTTTGTAGAATCTGCAAGTGGTTATTAAGACCGTTTTGAGGCCTAAGCTGGAAAGTGAAATATCTTCACATAAAAATTATACGGAAGCATTCCCAGAAACTTCTCAGCGAAGTGTGCATTCAACTCACAGATCTGAAGTTTTCTTTTGATAGAGAAGTTTTAAAGCACTCTTTCTGTAGAATCTGCAAATTGATATTTGGAGCGATTTGAGGACTATGTTGGAAAAGAAAGTATCTTCACATAGAAACTAGACAGAAGCATTCTCAATAACTTCTCTGTGATGTGTGAATTCAACTCACAGAGTTGAACCTTCCTTTTGAATTATCAGTTTTCAAAAACTCTTTTTGTTGAATCTGCAAGTGGATATTTCGAGGGCTTTGATGCATATGCTTGAAAAGCTAATATCTTCACTTGAAAACTAGACAGAAGCATTCTCAGAAACTTCTTTGTGATGTGTGCATTGAACTTCCAGAGCTGAAATTTCGTCTTCATAGAGCAGTTTTGTCATATACTTTTAGTAGAAACTGCAAGAGGATATTTGGAGCACTTTGAGGCCTATACTGGAAAACGAAATATCTTCAAATAGAAGCTGCAATGAAGCATTCTCAGAAACTTCTCTGTGATGTGTGCATTCAGTTCGCCGAGTTGAACCTTCCTTTTGATAGAGCAGTTTTGAAACACTCTTTTTGTAGATTGTACATGTGTTTATTTGGAGCGGTTTGAGGCCTGTAATGGAAAAGGAAATATCTTCAGATAATAACTAAACAGAAGCTTTCTCAGAAACTTCGTGGTGATGTTTGTATTCAACTCACAGAGTTGAACCTTCTTTTTCACAGTGCAGTTTTAGATCACTCTTTTGTAGAATTTGCAAGTGGATATTTGTAGCGACTTTAGGCATACGCTGGAAAAGGAAATATCTTCAGTTGAAAACTAGACAGAAGCATTCCCAGAACATTCTTTGTGATGTGTGTCTTCATCTCACAGATTTGAACCTTCCTCTTGAAAGAGCAGTATTATAACACTCTTTTAGTAGAATCTGCAAGTGGATATTTCGTGCACGTTGAGGCCTATGCTGTAAAAGAAAATGTCTTCAAATAGAATGTAGACAGAAGTATTTTCAGATACATCTTTTTGATGTGTGCATTCAACCCACACACTTGAACCTTCCTTTTCACAGAGCAGTTTTGAAGCACTCTTTTTGTGGGAACTACAAGTGGATATTTGGAGCGATTGAGGATTATAGTGGGAAAGGAAATATCATCAAATGAAAACTACACATAGCCATTCTCAGAAACTTCTTTGTGATGTGTTCATTCAACTCACAGAGTTGAACGTTCCTTTTGATAGAGCAGTTTTGAAACATTATTTTTGTAGAATCCGCAAGTGGTTATTCGTACAGCTGTCAGGCCCATGCTGGAAAAGGAAATAACCTCACATAAAAATTAGACAGAAGCATTCTCCGAAATTTCTTTGTGATGTGTGCATTCAACTTACAGAGTTGAACCTTCCTTTTGATACAGCATTTATGTGAAACTCTTTTAGTATAATCTGCAAGTGGATTTTGGGGGCTTTGAGGCCTATGCTGGAAAACGAAATATCTTCACATAGAAACTAGACAGAAGCATTCTCTGAAACTTTTCTGTAATGTGTGCATTCAACTCACAGAGTTGAACCTTCCTTTAGAGAGAGCATTTTTGTAACACTCTTTTACTAGAATCTACAAGTGGATATTTGTGGGGTTTTGAGGCCTATGCTGGAAAAGGAAATATCTTCATATAGAAAATAGTCGGAAGCATTCTCAGAAGCTTCTCTGTGTTGTGTGCATTCAACCCGCAGAGTTGAACCATCATTTTGATACAGCAGCTTTGAAACACTCTTTTTGTAGAATCTGAAAGTGGATATTTCGAGCGCTTTGAGGCCTATAATGGAAAAGGAAATATCTTCACATAAAAACAAGACAGAAGCATTCTCAGAAACACCTTTGTGATGAGTGCATTCAACTCACAAACTTGAATCTTCCTTTTCATAGAGCAGTTTTGAAACACTCTTTTTGTAGAGTCTGCAAGTCGATATTTGGAACGCTTTCAGCCCTATCCTGGAAAACTAAATATCTTCACATAAAAACCAGACGGAAGCATTCGCAAGGACTACCCTGTGTTTTATGCATTCAACCCTCATAGTGGAATCTTCCCTTTGATAGCGCAGTTTTGAAACACACTTTTTGTAGAATCTGCAAGTGGATGTTTGGAGAAATTTGAAGCCTATGCTGGAAAAGGAAACCACTTAATATAAAAACTAGATTGAAGCATTCTCAAAAACATCTTTGTGATGTGTGCATTCAACCCACAGACTTGAAACTTAGTTTTCATAGAGTAGCTTTGAAACACTCTTTTTATAAAATCCAAAAGTGGTTATTAGGAGCCCTTTGAGGCCTATGAGGGAAAAGGAAATATCTTCACAGAAAAACTAGACAGAATCATTCTCAGAAACTTCTTTGTGATGAGTGCATTCAACTCATACAGTTGAACCTTCCTTTTCATAGAGCAGTTTTGAAACACTCTTTTTGTAGAGACTGCAAGTCGATAGTTGGAATGCTTTCAGGCCTATCCTGGACAAGAAAATACCTTCACATAAAAACTAGACAGAAGCATTCTCAGAAACTTCTTCCTGATGTGTGAATTCAACTCACAGAGTTGAAACCTCTTTTTGATGGAGCAGTTTCGAAACACTCTTTTAGTAGAATCACAAGTGGATAGTTTGAGAGCTTTGTTGCCTACACTAGAAAAGGAAATATCTTTACATAAAACGAGACAGAAGCATTCTCAGAAACTTTCCTGTTTTTTGTGCACTCAACTCATAGAGTAGAACGTTGCTTTTGATAGAGCAGGTTTGAAACACTCTTTTAGTAGAACCTGCAAGTGGATATTTGGAGCGCTTTGAGGTCTATGCTGGAAAAGGATATAACTTCACATAAAATCTAGATTGAAGCATTCTCAATAACTACTTTGTGATGTCTGCATTCAACTCACAGACTTGAACCTTCCTTTGGAAAGAGCAGTTTTGAAACACTCTCTTTGTAGAATCTGCAAGTGGATATTTGGAGCGCTTTGAGGCCTATGCTGGAAAAGGAAATATTATCCCATAAAAACTAGATAGAAGCATTCTCAGAAACTTGTTTGTGATGAGTGCATTCAACTCACAGAGCTGAACCTTCCTTTTGCTAGAAAAGTTCTGAAACACTCTTTTTCTAGAATCAGCAAGTGGCTATTTGGAGCGATTTCATACCTGTTCTGGGAAAGGAAATATCTTCACATAACAACTAGGAAGAAGCATTCTCAGAAACTCCTTTGTGTTGAGTGCATTCAACTCACAGAGTTGAACCTTCCTTTTGATAGAGCAGTTTTGAAGCCCCCTTTCTGTACCATCTGCAAGTAGAAGATTGGGAGCGCTTTGAGGCCTATGCTGGAAAAGGAAATATCTTCACATAAAAGCTAGACAGAAGCATTCTCAGAAACTTTCCTGTTCTTTGTGCATTCAACTCACAGAGTGGAACGTTGCTTTGGATAGAGCAGTTTTGAAACACCCTTTTAGTAGAACCTGCAAGTGGATATTTGGAGCGCTTTGAGGTATATGCTGGAAAAGGATATAACTTCACATAAAATCTAGATTGAAGCATTCTCAGTAACTACTTTGTGATGTCTGCATTCAACTCACAGACTTGAACCTTCCTTTGGAAAGAGCAGTTTTGAAACACTCTCTTTGTAGAATCTGCAAGTGGACATTTGGTGCACTTTGAGGCCTATGGTGGAAATGGAAATAACTTCACATAGAACCTTGATTGAAGCATTGTCAGAAACTTCTTTGTGATGTGTGCTTTCAACTCACACAGCTGAAATTTCCTTTCATAGAGCAGTTTTGAAACACCCTTTTTTGTAGAATCTGCAACTGGATATTTGGTGGGATTGCGACCTCTTCTGTAAAAGGAAATACATTTGCATGAAAACGAGACAGAAGATTTCTCAGAATCTTCTTTGTGATGAGTGCATCCAAGTCACGCAGTTGCACCTTCCTTTGGATAGAACAGTTTTGAAAGACTCTTGTTATAGAATCTGCAAGTGGATATTTGGAGCGCTTTGAGGCCTATGCTGGAAAAGGATATATCTACTCATAAAAACTAGACAGAGGCATTCTCAGAAACTTCTTTGTGATTCATGCGTTCAACTCTCCGACTTGAATCTTCCTTTGGAAAGTGCAGTTTTGAAACACTCTTCTTGTAGAATCTGCAAGCGGATATTTGGAACTGTTTGAGGCCTGCCCCGGAAAAGGAAACATCTTCACCTAAAAAGTAGACAGAGGCATTCTCAGAAACTTCCTCCTGTTGAGTGCATTCAACTCACAGACTTGAACCTTCCTTTTGATAGAACAGTTTGGAAGCACTCTTTTGGTAGAATGTGCAAGTGTTTATTTGGAGCACCTTGAGGACAAAGCTGGAATAGGGGTTATCTTCACATAACAACTAGACAGAAGTGTTCTCAGAAACTTCTCTGTGTTGAGTGCTTTCATCTCACAGAGTTGAACCTTCCTTTTCATAGAACGGTTTTGAAACACTCTTTTTGTAGAATCTGCAAGTTGATATTTGGAACACTTTCAGGCCTATCCTGGAAAAGGAAATATCTTCACATAAAAAGTAGACAGAAGCATTCTCAGAAACTACTTTGTGATGTGTGCACTCAACTCACAGAGTTGAAACTTTCTTTCGATTGAGCAGTTTTGAAATATTCTTTTAGCAGAATCTGCAAGTGGATATTTGGAGTGCTATCAGGCCAACACTGGAAAAGGAAATATCATCACATAAAAACTAGACACAAGCATTCTCAGAAATATCCCAGTGCTTTATGCATTCAGCTCACGGAGTTGAAGCTTCCTTTGGATAGCACAGGTTT
Source organism: Pongo pygmaeus (assembly GCF_028885625.2). Lineage (NCBI taxonomy): Eukaryota > Metazoa > Chordata > Mammalia > Primates > Hominidae > Pongo > Pongo pygmaeus. The sequence continues at coordinate 39,779,561 of NC_072391.2, read as the reverse complement.
GAAACGCTCTTCTTGTAGATTCTGCAAGTGGATATTTGGAGTGCTTTGAGGGCTACCCAGGAAAAGGAAATACCTTCACATAAAAACTAGACGGAAGCATTCTCAGAAACTTCCCTGTGTTTTATGCATTCAACCCACAGAGTGGAAACTACCTTTCGATTGCAAAGTTTTGAAACACACTTTTTTTTAGAATCTGCAAGTGGATATTTGCAGAACATTGAAGCCTATGCTGGAAAAGGAAACCACTTCACATAAAAACTAGATTGAAGCATTCTCAGAAAATTCCTTGTGATGTGTGCATTCAACCCACAGACTTGAACGTGACTTTTGATAGAGAAGCTTTGAAACACTCTTTTTGTAGAATCTGCAAGTGGTTATTTGGGGCGCTTTGAGGCCTATCCTGCAAAAGGAAATATCTTCACTTAAAAACTAGACAGAAGCATTCTCAGAAACTTCTTTGTGATGAGAGCATTCAACTCACAGAGTTGAACCTTCCTTTTCATAGGACAGTTTTGAAACTCTCTTTGTGTAGGGTCTACAAGTCGATATTTGGAACGCTTTCAGGCCTATCCTGGAAAAGGAAATATCTTCACATAAAAACTAGACACAAGCATTCTCAGAAACTTCTTGCTGATGTGTGCATTCAACTCCCAGTGTTGAAACTTCCTTTTGATAGAGCAGTTTTGAAACCGTCTGTAAGTAGGATCTGCATGTGGGTATTCGGACTGCTGTGAGTTCAACACCGGAAAAGGAAATATCTTCACATAAAAAGTAGACAGAAACATTCTCAGAAATATCCCAGTGCTTTATGCCTTCAACTTGCAGAATTGAACCTTGCTTTGGATAGCACAGTTTTGAAACACGCTTCTTGTAGAATCTGCAAGTGGATATTTGGAGTGCTTTCAGGCCTACCCAGGAGAAGCAACTCTCTTCACATAAAAACTAGACGGAAACATTCTCAGAAACTTCCCCGTGTTTTATGCATTCAACCCACAGAGTGGAACTTTCCTTTGGATAGTGCAGTTTTGAAACACTCTTTTTGAAGAATCTGCAAGTGGATATTTGGAGAATTTTGAAGCCTGTGCTGGAAAAGGAAACCACTTCACATAAAAACTAGATTGAAGCATTCTCAGAAACTACTTTGTGATGTGTGCATTCAACCCACAGACTTGAACCTGACTTTTGGTAGAACAGCTTTGAAACACTCTTTTTGCAGAATCTGCAGGTGTATATTTGGAGCACTTTGAGGCCTATGCTGGAAAAGGAAATATCTTCACAGAAAAACTAGACAGAAGCATTCTCAGAAACTTCTTCCTGATGAGTGCATTCAACTCACAGAGTTGAACCTTCCTTTTCATAGAGCAGTTTTGAGACCTTCTTTTCGTAGAGTCTGCAAGTCGATATTTGGAACACTTTCAGGCCTATCCTTGACAAGGAAATATCTTCGCATAAAAACTAGACAGAAGCATTCTCAGAAACTTCTTCCTGATGTGTGCATTCAACTCACAGTGTTGATACTTCTTTTTGATAGAGCAGTTTTGAAACACTCTTTTAGTAGAATCGCAAGTGGATAGTTTGAGAGCTTTGTTGCCTTCAGTGGAAAAGGAAATATCTTCACATAAAACGAGACAGAAGCATTCTCAGAAACTGTCCTGTTCTTTATGCACTCAACTCACAGAGTAGAACGTTGCTTTTGATAGAGCAGTTTTGAAACACTCTTTTAGTAGAACCTGCAAGTGGATATTTGGAGCGCTTTGAGGTCTATGCTGGAAAAGGATATAACTTCACATAAAATCTAGATTGAAGCATTCTCAGTAACTACTTTGTGATGTCTGCATTCAACTCACAGACTTGAACCTTCCTTTGGAAAGAGCAGTTTTGAAACACTCTCTTTGTAGAATCTGCAAGTGGATATTTGGAGGGCTTTGAGGCCTATGCTGGAAAAGGAAATATTATCCCATAAAAACTAGATAGAAGCATTCTCAGAAACTTGTTTGTGATGAGTGCATTCAGCTCACAGAGCTGAACCTTCCTTTTGCTAGAAAAGTTCTGAAACACTCTTTTTCTAGAATCAGCAAGTGGCTATTTGGAGCGATTTCATACCTGTTCTGGGAAAGGAAATATCTTCACATAACAACTAGGAAGAAGCATTCTCAGAAACTCCTTTGTGTTGAGTGCATTCAACTCACAGAGTTGAACCTTCCTTTTGATAGAGCAGTTTTGAAGCCCCCTTTCTGTACCATCTGCAAGTAGAAGATTGGGAGCGCTTTGAGGCCTATGCTGGAAAAGGAAATATCTTCACATAAAAGCTAGACAGAAGCATTCTCAGAAACTTTCCTGTTCTTTGTGCATTCAACTCACAGAGTGGAACGTTGCTTTGGATAGAGCAGTTTTGAAACACTCTTTTAGTAGAATCTGCAAGTGGATATTTGGAGCGCTTTGAGGCCTATGCTGGAAATGGAAATAACTTCACATAGAAACTTGATTGAAGCATTGTCAGAAACTTCTTTGTGATGTGTGCTTTCAACTCACACAGCTGAAATTTCCTTTCATAGAGCAGTTTTGAAACACCCTTTTTTGTGGAATCTGCAACTGGATATTTGGTGGGATTGCGACCTCTTCTGTAAAAGGAAATACATTCGCATGAAAACTAGACAGAAGATTTCTCAGAATCTTCTTTGTGATGAGGGCATCCAAGTCACACAGTTGCACCTTCCTTTTGATAGAACAGTTTTGAAAGACTCTTGTTATAGAATCTGCAAGTGAATATTTGGAGCGCTTTGAGGCCTATGCTGGAAAAGGATATATCTACTCATAAAAACTAGACAGAGGCATTCTCAGAAACTTCTTTGTGATTCGTGCGTTCAACTCACAGACTTGAATCTTCCTTTGGAACGTGCAGTTTTGAAACACTCTTCTTGTAGAATCTGCAAGCGGATATTTGGAACTGTTTGAGGCCTGCCCCGGAAAAGGAAACGTCTTCACCTTAAAAGTAGACAGAAGCATTCTCAGAAACTTCCTCCTGTTGAGTGCATTCAACGCACAGACTTGAACCTTCCTTTTGATAGAACAGTTTGGAAGCACTCTTTTGGTAGAATGTGCAAGTGTTTATTTGGAGCACCTTGAGGACAAAGCTGGAATAGGGGTTATCTTCACATAACAACTAGACAGAAGTGTTCTCAGAAACTTCTCTGTGTTGAGTGCTTTCAACTCACAGAGTTGAACCTTCCTTTTCATAGAGCGGTTTTGAAACACTCTTTTTGTAGAATCTGCAAGTCGATATTTGGACCACTTTCAGGCCTATCCTGGAAAAGGAAATATCTTCACATAAAAACTAGACAGAAGCATTCTCAGAAACTACTTTGTGATGTGTGCACTCAACTCGCAGAGTTGAACCTTTCTTTCGATTGAGCAGTTTTGAAATATTGTTTTAGCAGAATCTGCAAGTGGATATTTGGAGTGCTATCAGGCCAACACTGGAAAAGGAAATATCTTCACATAAAAACTAGACACAAGCATTCTCAGAAATATCCCAGTGCTTTATGCATTCAGCTCACGGAGTTGAGGCTTCCTTTGGATAGCACAGGTTTGAAACGCTCTTCTTGTAGATTCTGCAAGTGGATATTTGGAGTGCTTTGAGGGCTACCCAGGAAAAGGAAATACCTTCACATAAAAACTAGACGGAAGCATTCTCAGAAACTTCCCTGTGTTTTATGCATTCAACCCACAGAGTGGAAACTACCTTTCAATGGCAAAGTTTTGAAACACACTTTTTTTAGGATCTGCAAGTGGATATTTGGAGAACATTGAAGCCTATGCTGGAAAAGGAAACCACTTCACATAAAAACTAGATTGAAGCATTCTCAGAAAATTCCTTGTGATGTGTGCATTCAACCCACAGACTTGAACGTGACTTTTGATAGAGCAGCTTTGAAACACTCTTTTTGTAGAATCTGCAAGTGGTTATTTGGAGCGCTTTGTGGCCTATCCTGCAAAAGGAAATATCTTCACTTAAAAACTAGACAGAAGCATTCTCATCAACTTCTTTGTGATGAGAGCATTCAACTCACAGAGTTGAACCTTCCTTTTCATAGGACAGTTTTGAAACTCTCTTTGTGTAGGGTCTACAAGTCGATATTTGGAACGCTTTCAGGCCTATCCTGGAAAAGGAAATATCTTCACATAAAAACTAGACACAAGCATTCTCAGAAACTTCTTGCTGATGTGTGCATTCAACTCCCAGTGTTGAAACTTCCTTTTGATAGAGCAGTTTTGAAACCGTCTGTAAGTAGGATCTGCATGTGGGTATTCGGACTGCTGTGAGGCCAACACCGGAAAAGGAAATATCTTCACATAAAAAGTAGACAGAAACATTCTCAGAAATATCCCTGTGCTTTATCCCTTCAGCTTGCAGAATTGAACCTTGCTTTCGATAGCACAGTTTTGAAACACGCTTCTTGTAGAATCTGCTAGTGGATATTTGGAGTGCTTTCAGGCTTACCCAGGAAAAGGAACTCTCTTCACATAAAAACTAGATGGAAGCATTCTCAGAAACTTCCCCGTGTTTTATGCATTCAACCCACAGAGTGGAACCTTCCTTTGGATAGTGCAGTTTTGAAACACTCTTTTTGAAGAATCTGCAAGTGGATATTTGGAGAATTTTGAAGCCTGTGCTGGAAAAGGAAACCACTTCACATAAAAACTAGATTGAAGCATTCTCAGTAACTACTTTGTGATGTGTGCATTCAACCCACAGACTTGAACCTGACTTTTGGTAGAACAGCTTTGAAACACTCTTTTTGCAGAATCTGCAGGTGTATATTTGGAGCACTTTGAGGCCTATGCTGGAAAAGGAAATATCTTCACAGAAAAACTAGACAGAAGCATTCTCAGAAACTTCTTCCTGATGAGTGCATTCAACTCACAGAGTTGAACCTTCCTTTTCATAGAGCAGTTTTGAGGCCTTCTTTTCGTAGAGTCTGCAAGTCGATATTTGGAACACTTTCAGGCCTATCCTTGACAAGGAAATATCTTCGCAGAAAAACTAGACAGAAGCATTCTCAGAAACTTCTTCCTGATGTGCGCATTTAACTCACAGTGTTGATCCTTCTTTTTGATAGAGCAGTTTTGAAACACTCTTTTAGTAGAATCGCAAGTGGATAGTTTGAGAGCTTTGTTGCCTTCACTGGAAAAGGAAATATCTTCACATAAAACGAGACAGAAGCATTCTCAGAAACTTTCCTGTTCTTTATGCACTCAACTCACAGAGTAGAACGTTGCTTTTGATAGAGCAGGTTTGAAACACTCTTTTAGTAGAACCTGCAAGTGGATATTTGGAGCGCTTTGAGGTCTATGCTGGAAAAGGATATAACTTCACATAAAATCTAGATTGAAGCATTCTCAGTAACTACTTTGTGATGTCTGCATTCAACTCACAGACTTGAACCTTCCTTTGGAAAGAGCAGTTTTGAAACACTCTCTTTGTAGAATCTGCAAGTGGATATTTGGAGCGCTTTGAGGCCTATGCTGGAAAAGGAAATATTATCCCATAAAAACTAGATAGAAGCATTCTCAGAAACTTGTCTGTGATGAGTGCATTCAACTCACAGAGCTGAACCTTCCTTTTGCTAGAAAAGTTCTGAAACACTCTTTTTCTAGAATCAGCAAGTGGGTATTTGGAGCGATTTCATACCTGTTCTGGGAAAGGAAATAGCTTCACATAACAACTAGGAAGAAGCATTCTCAGAAACTCCTTTGTGTTGAGTGCATTCAACTCACAGAGTTGAACCTTCCTTTTGATAGAGCAGTTTTGAAGCCCCCTTTCTGTACCATCTGCAAGTAGAAGATTGGGAGCGCTTTGAGGCCTATGCTGGAAAAGGAAATATCTTCACATAAAAGCTAGACAGAAGCATTCTCAGAAACTGTCCTGTTCTTTGTGCATTCAACTCACAGAGTGCAACGTTGCTTTGGATAGAGCAGTTTTGAAACACTCTTTTAGTAGAATCTGCAAGTGGATATTTGGAGCGCTTTGAGGCCTATGCTGGAAATGGAAATAACTTCACATAGAAACTTGATTGAAGCATTGTCAGAAACTTCTTTGTGATGTGTGCTTTCAACTCACACAGCTGAAATTTCCTTTCATAGAGCAGTTTTGAAACACCCTTTTTTGTAGAATCTGCAACTGGATATTTGGTGGGATTGCGACCTCTTCTGTAAAAGGAAATACATTCGCATGAAAACGAGACAGAAGATTTGTCAGAATCTTCTTTGTGATGAGTGCATCCAAGTCACACAGTTGCACCTTCCTTTTGATAGAACAGTTTTGAAAGACTCTTGTTATAGAATCTGCAAGTGGATATTTGGAGCGCTTTGAGGCCTATGCTGGAAAAGGATATATCTACTCATAAAAACTAGACAGAGGCATTCTCAGAAACTTCTTTGTGATTCATGCGTTCAACTCTCCGACTTGAATCTTCCTTTGGAAAGTGCAGTTTTGAAACACTCTTCTTGTAGAATCTGCAAGCGGATATTTGGAACTGTTTGATGCCTGCCCCGGAAAAGGAAACATCTTCACCTAAAAAGTAGACAGAGGCATTCTCAGAAACTTCCTCCTGTTGAGTGCATTCAACTCACAGACTTGAACCTTCCTTTTGATAGAACAGTTTGGAAGCACTCTTTTAGTAGAATGTGCAAGTGTTTATTTGGAGCACCTTGAAGAAAAAGCTGGAATAGGGGTTATCTTCACATAACAACTAGACAGAAGTGTTCTCAGAAACTTCTCTGTGTTGAGTGCTTTCAACTCACAGAGTTGAACCTTCCTTTTCATAGAACGGTTTTGAAACACTCTTTTTGTAGAATCTGCAAGTTGATATTTGGAACACTTTCAGGCCTATCCTGGAAAAGGAAATATCTTCACATAAAAACTAGACAGAAGCATTCTCAGAAACTACTTTGTGATGTGTGCACTCAACTCACAGAGTTGAACCTTTCTTTCGATTGAGCACTTTTGAAATATTCTTTTAGCAGAATCTGCAAGTGGATATTTGGAGTGCTATCAGGCCAACACTGGAAAAGGAAATATCATCACATAAAAACTAGACACAAGCATTCTCAGAAATATCCCAGTGCTTTATGCATTCAGCTCAGGGAGTTGAAGCTTCCTTTGTATAGCACAGGTTTGAAACGCTCTTCTTGTAGATTCTGCAAGTGCATATTTGGAGTGCTTTGAGGGCTACCGAGGAAAAGGTTATACCTTCACATAAAAACTAGACGGAAGCATTCTCAGAAACTTCCCTGTGTTTTAGGCATTCAACCCACAGAGTGGAAACTACCTTTCGATAGCAAAGTTTTGAAACACACTTTTTTTAGAATCTGCAAGTGGATATTTGGAGAACATTGAAGCCTATGCTGGAAAAGGAAACCACTTCACATAAAAACTAGATTGAAGCATTCTCAGAAAATTCCTTGTGATGTGTGCATTCAACCCACAGACTTGAACGTGACTTTTGATAGAGCAGCTTTGAAACACTCTTTTTGTAGAATCTGCAAGTGGTTATTTGGAGCGCTTTGAGGCCTATCCTGCAAAAGGAAATATCTTCACTTAAAAACTAGACAGAAGCATTCTCAGAAACTTCTTTGTGATGAGAGCATTCAACTCACAGAGTTGAACCTTCCTTTTCATAGGACAGTTTTGAAACTCTCTTTGTGTAGGGTCTACAAGTCGATATTTGGAACGCTTTCAGGCCTATCTTGGAAAAGGAAATATCTTCACATAAAAACTAGACACAAGCATTCTCAGAAACTTCTTTGTGATGAGAGCCTGCAACTCACAGAGTTGAACCTTCCTTTTCATAGGACAGTTTTGAAACTCTCTTTGTGTAGGGTCTATACGTTGATATTTGGAACGCTTTCAGGCCTATCCTGGAAAAGGAAATATCTTCACATAAAAACTAGACACAAGCATTCTCAGAAACTTCTTGCTGATGTGTGCATTCAACTCACAGTGTTGAAACTTCCTTTTGATAGAGCAGTTTTGAAACCGTCTGTAAGTAGGATCTGCATGTGGGTATTCGGACTGCTGTGAGGCCAACACCGGAAAAGGAAATATCTTCACATAAAAAGTAGACAGAAACATTCTCAGAAATATCCCAGTGCTTCATGCCTTCAACTTTCAGAATTGAACCTTGCTTTGGATAGCACAGTTTTGAAACACGCTTCTTGTAGAATCTGCAAGTGGATATTTGGAGTGCTTTCAGGCCTACCCAGGAAAAGGAACTCTCTTCATGTAAAAACTAGACGGAAACATTCTCAGAAACTTCCCCGTGTTTTATGCATTCAACCCACAGAGTGGAACCTTCCTTTGGATAGTGCAGTTTTGAAACACTCTTTTTGAAGAATCTGCAAGTGGATATTTGGAGAATTTTGAAGCCCGTGCTGGAAAAGGAAACCACTTCACATAAAAACTAGATTGAAGCATTCTCAGAAACTACTTTGTGATGTGTGCATTCAATCCACAGACTTGAACCTGACTTTTGGTAGAACAGCTTTGAAACACTGTTTTTGCAGAATCTGCAGGTGTATATTTGGAGCACTTTGAGGCCTATGCTGGAAAAGGAAATATCTTCACAGAAAAACTAGACAGAAGCATTCTCAGAAACTTCTTCCTGATGAGTGCATTCAACTCACAGAGTTGAACCTTTCTTTTCATAGAGCAGTTTTGAGACCTTCTTTTCGTAGAGTCTGCAAGTTGATATTTGGAACACTTTCAGGCCTATCCTTGACAAGGAAATATCTTCGCATAAAAACTAGACAGAAGCATTCTCAGAAACTTCTTCCTGATGTGTGCATTCAACTCACAGTGTTGATACTTCTTTTTCATATAGCAGTTTTGAAACACTCCTTTAGTAGAATCGCAAGTGGATAGTTTGAGAGCTTTGTTGCCTTCACTGGAAAAGGTAATATCTTCACATAAAACGAGACAGAAGCATTCTCAGAAACTGCCCTGTTCTTTATGCACTCAACTCACAGAGTAGAACGTTGCTTTTAATAGAGCAGTTTTGAAACACTCTTTTAGTAGAACCTGCAAGTGGATATTTGGAGCGCTTTGAGGTCTATGCTGGAAAAGGATATAACTTCACATAAAATCTAGATTGAAGTATTCCTAGTAACTACTTTGTGATGTCTGCATTCAACTCACAGACTTGAACCTTCCTTTGGAAAGAGCAGTTTTGAAACACTCTCTTTGTAGAATCTGCAAGTGGATATTTGGAGCGCTTTGAGGCCTATGCTGGAAATGGAAATAACTTCACATAGAAACTTGATTGAAGCATTGTCAGAAACTTCTTTGTGATGTGTGCTTTCAACTCACACAGCTGAAATTTCCTTTCATAGAGCAGTTTTGAAACACCCTGTTTTGTAGAATCTGCAACTGGATATTTGGTGGGATTGCGACCTCTTCTGTAAAAGGAAATACATTCGCATGAAAACGAGACAGAAGATTTCTCAGAATCTTCTTTGTGATGAGTGCATCCAAGTCACACAGTTGCACCTTCCTTTTGATAGAACAGTTTTGAAAGACTCTTGTTATAGAATCTGCAAGTGGATATTTGGAGCGCTTTGAGGCCTATGCTGGAAAAGGATATATCTACTCATAAAAACTAGACAGAGGCATTCTCAGAAACTTCTTTGTGATTCGTGCGTTCAACTCACAGACTTGAATCTTCCTTTGGAACGTGCAGTTTTGAAACACTCTTCTTGTAGAATCTGCAAGCGGATATTTGGAACTGTTTGAGGCCTGCCCCGGAAAAGGAAACGTCTTCACCTTAAAAGTAGACAGAAGCATTCTCAGAAACTTCCTCCTGTTGAGTGCATTCAACTCACAGACTTGAACCTTCCTTTTGATAGAACAGTTTGGAAGCACTCTTTTGGTAGAATGTGCAAGTGTTTATTTGGAGCACCTTGAGGACAAAGCTGGAATAGGGGTTATCTTCACATAACAACTAGACAGAAGTGTTCTCAGAAACTTCTCTGTGTTGAGTGCTTTCAACTCACAGAGTTGAACCTTCCTTTTCATAGAACGGTTTTGAAACACTCTTTTTGTAGAATCTGCAAGTCGATATTTGGACCACTTTCAGGCCTATCCTGGAAAAGGAAATATCTTCACATAAAAACTAGACAGAAGCATTCTCAGAAACTACTTTGTGATGTGTGCACTCAACTCGCAGAGTTGAACCTTTCTTTCGATTGAGCAGTTTTGAAATATTCTTTTAGCAGAATCTGCAAGTGGATATTTGGAGTGCTATCAGGCCAACACTGGAAAAGGAAATATCTTCACATAAAAACTAGACACAAGCATTCTCAGAAATATCCCAGTGCTTTATGCATTCAGCTCACGGAGTTGAGGCTTCCTTTGGATAGCACAGGTTTGAAACGCTCTTCTTGTAGATTCTGCAAGTGGATATTTGGAGTGCTTTCAGGGCTACCCAGGAAAAGGAAATACCTTCACATAAAAACTAGACGGAAGCATTCTCAGAAACTTCCCTGTGTTTTATGCATTCAACCCACAGAGTGGAAACTACCTTTTGATGGCAAAGTTTTGAAACACACTTTTTTTAGGATCTGCAAGTGGATATTTGGAGAACATTGAAGCCTATGCTGGAAAAGGAAACCACTTCACATAAAAACTAGATTGAAGCATTCTCAGAAAATTCCTTGTGATGTGTGCATTCAACCCACAGACTTGAACGTGACTTTTGATAGAGCAGCTTTGAAACACTCTTTTTGTAGAATCTGCAAGTGGTTATTTGGAGCGCTTTGAGGCCTATCCTGCAAAAGGAAATATCTTCACTTAAAAACTAGACAGAAGCATTCTCAGAAACTTCTTTGTGATGAGAGCATTCAGCTCACAGAGTTGAACCCTCCTTTTCATAGGACAGTTTTGAAACTCTCTTTGTGTAGGGTCTACAAGTCGATATTTGGAATGCTTTCAGGCCTATCCTGGAAAAGGAAATATCTTCACATAAAAACTAGACACAAGCATTCTCAGAAACTTCTTGCTGATGTGTGCATTCAACTCCCAGTGTTGAAACTTCCTTTTGATAGAGCAGTTTTGAAACCGTCTGTAAGTAGGATCTGCATGTGGGTATTCGGACTGCTATGAGGCCAACACCGGAAAAGGAAATATCTTCACATAAAAAGTAGACAGAAACATTCTCAGAAATATCCCAGTGCTTCATGCCTTCAACTTTCAGAATTGAACCTTGCTTTGGATAGCACAGTTTTGAAACACGCTTCTTGTAGAATCTGCAAGTGGATATTTGGAGTGCTTTCAGGCCTACCCAGGAAAAGGAACTCTCTTCATGTAAAAACTAGACGGAAACATTCTCAGAAACTTCCCCGTGTTTTATGCATTCAACCCACAGAGTGGAACCTTCCTTTGGATAGTGCAGTTTTGAAACACTCTTTTTGAAGTATCTGCAAGTGGATATTTGGAGAATTTTGAAGCCTGTGCTGGAAAAGGAAACCACTTCACATAAAAACTAGATTGAAGCATTCTCAGAAACTACTTTGGGATGTGTGCATTCAATCCACAGACTTGAACCTGACTTTTGGTAGAACAGCTTTGAAACACTGTTTTTGCAGAATCTGCAGGTGTATATTTGGAGCACTTTGAGGCCTATGCTGGAAAAGGAAATATCTTCACAGAAAAACTAGACAGAAGCATTCTCAGAAACTTCTTCCTGATGAGTGCATTCAACTCACAGTGTTGAACCTTCCTTTTCATAGAGCAGTTTTGAGACCTTCTTTTCGTAGAGTCTGCAAGTTGATATTTGGAACACTTTCAGGCCTATCCTTGACAAGGAAATATCTTCGCATAAAAACTAGACAGAAGCATTCTCAGAAACTTCTTCCTGATGTGTGCATTCAACTCACAGTGTTGATACTTCTTTTTGATATAGCAGTTTTGAAACACTCCTTTAGTAGAATCGCAAGTGGATAGTTTGAGAGCTTTGTTGCCTTCACTGGAAAAGGTAATATCTTCACATAAAACGAGACAGAAGCATTCTCAGAAACTGCCCTGTTCTTTATGCACTCAACTCACAGAGTAGAACGTTGCTTTTGATAGAGCAGTTTTGAAACACTCTTTTAGTAGAACCTGCAAGTGGATATTTGGAGCGCTTTGAGGTCTATGCTGGAAAAGGATATAACTTCACATAAAATCTAGATTGAAGTATTCCTAGTAACTACTTTGTGATGTCTGCATTCAACTCACAGACTTGAACCTTCCTTTGGAAAGAGCAGTTTTGAAACACTCTCTTTGTAGAATCTGCAAGTGGATATTTGGAGCGCTTTGAGGCCTATGCTGGAAATGGAAATAACTTCACATAGAAACTTGATTGAAGCATTGTCAGAAACTTCTTTGTGATGTGTGCTTTCAACTCACACAGCTGAAATTTCCTTTCATAGAGCAGTTTTGAAACACCCTGTTTTGTAGAATCTGCAACTGGATATTTGGTGGGATTGCGACCTCTTCTGTAAAAGGAAATACATTCGCATGAAAACGAGACAGAAGATTTCTCAGAATCTTCTTTGTGATGAGTGCATCCAAGTCACACAGTTGCACCTTCCTTTTGATAGAACAGTTTTGAAAGACTCTTGTTATAGAATCTGCAAGTGGATATTTGGAGCGCTTTGAGGCCTATGCTGGAAAAGGATATATCTACTCATAAAAACTAGACAGAGGCATTCTCAGAAACTTCTTTGTGATTCGTGCGTTCAACTCACAGACTTGAATCTTCCTTTGGAACGTGCAGTTTTGAAACACTCTTCTTGTAGAATCTGCAAGCGGATATTTGGAACTGTTTGAGGCCTGCCCCGGAAAAGGAAACGTCTTCACCTTAAAAGTAGACAGAAGCATTCTCAGAAACTTCCTCCTGTTGAGTGCATTCAACTCACAGACTTGAACCTTCCTTTTGATAGAACAGTTTGGAAGCACTCTTTTGGTAGAATGTGCAAGTGTTTATTTGGAGCACCTTGAGGACAAAGCTGGAATAGGGGTTATCTTCACATAACAACTAGACAGAAGTGTTCTCAGAAACTTCTCTGTGTTGAGTGCTTTCAACTCACAGAGTTGAACCTTCCTTTTCATAGAACGGTTTTGAAACACTCTTTTTGTAGAATCTGCAAGTCGATATTTGGACCACTTTCAGGCCTATCCTGGAAAAGGAAATATCTTCACATAAAAACTAGACAGAAGCATTCTCAGAAACTACTTTGTGATGTGTGCACTCAACTCGCAGAGTTGAACCTTTCTTTCGATTGAGCAGTTTTGAAATATTCTTTTAGCAGAATCTGCAAGTGGATATTTGGAGTGCTATCAGGCCAACACTGGAAAAGGAAATATCTTCACATAAAAACTAGACAGAAGCATTCTCAGAAATATCCCAGTGCTTTATGCATTCAGCTCACGGAGTTGAGGCTTCCTTTGGATAGCACAGGTTTGAAACGCTCTTCTTGTAGATTCTGCAAGTGGATATTTGGAGTGCTTTCAGGGCTACCCAGGAAAAGGAAATACCTTCACATAAAAACTAGACGGAAGCATTCTCAGAAACTTCCCTGTGTTTTATGCATTCAACCCACAGAGTGGAAACTACCTTTTGATGGCAAAGTTTTGAAACACACTTTTTTTAGAATCTGCAAGTGGATATTTGGAGAACATTGAAGCCTATGCTGGAAAAGGAAACCACTTCACATAAAAACTAGATTGAAGCATTCTCAGAAAATTCCTTGTGATGTGTGCATTCAACCCACAGACTTGAACGTGACTTTTGATAGAGCAGCTTTGAAACACTCTTTTTGTAGAATCTGCAAGTGGTTATTTGGAGCGCTTTGAGGCCTATCCTGCAAAAGGAAATATCTTCACTTAAAAACTAGACAGAAGCATTCTCAGAAACTTCTTTGTGATGAGAGCATTCAGCTCACAGAGTTGAACCTTCCTTTTCATAGGACAGTTTTGAAACTCTCTTTGTGTAGGGTCTACAAGTCGATATTTGGAATGCTTTCAGGCCTATCCTGGAAAAGGAAATATCTTCACATAAAAACTAGACACAAGCATTCTCAGAAACTTCTTGCTGATGTGTGCATTCAACTCACAGTGTTGAAACTTCCTTTTGATAGAGCAGTTTTGAAACCGTCTGTAAGTAGGATCTGCATGTGGGTATTCGGACTGCTATGAGGCCAACACCGGAAAAGGAAATATCTTCACATAAAAAGTAGACAGAAGCATTCTCAGAAATATCCCAGTGCTTTATGCCTTCAGCTTGCAGACTTGTACCTTGCTTTGGATAGCACAGTTTTGAAACACGCTTCTTGTAGAATCTGCAAGTGGATATTTGGAGTGCTTTCAGGCCTACCCAGGAAAAGGAACTCTCTTCACATAAACACTAGACGGAAGCATTCTCAGAAACTTCCCCGTGTTTTATGCATTCAACCCACAGAGTGGAACCTTCCTTTGGATAGTGCAGTTTTGAAACACTCTTTTTGAAGAATCTGCAAGTGGATATTTGGAGAATTTTGAAGCCTGTGCTGGAAAAGGAAACCACTTGACATAAAACCTAGATTGAAGCATTCTCAGAAACTACTTTGTGATGTGTGCATTCAACCCACAGACTTGAACCTGACTTTCGGTAGAACAGCTTTGAAACACTCTTTTTGCAGAATCTGCAGGTGTATATTTGGAGCACTTTGAGGCCTATTCTGGAAAAGGAAATATCTTCACAGAAAAACTAGACAGAAGCATTCTCAGAAACTTCTTCCTGATGAGTGCATTCAACTCACAGAGTTGAACCTTCCTTTTCATAGAGCAGTTTTGAGGCCTTCTTTTCGTAGAGTCTGCAAGTCGATATTTGGAACACTTTCAGGCCTATCCTTGACAAGGAAATATCTTCGCAGAAAAACTAGACAGAAGCATTCTCAGAAACTTCTTCCTGATGTGCGCATTCAACTCACAGTGTTGATCCTTCTTTTTGATAGAGCAGTTTTGAAACACTCTTTTAGTAGAATCGCAAGTTTATAGGTTGAGAGCTTTGTTGCCTTCACTGGAAAAGGAAATATCTTCACATAAAACGAGACAGAAGCATGCTCAGAAACTTTCCTGTTCTTTATGCACTCAACTCACAGAGTAGAACGTTGCTTTTGATAGAGCAGGTTTGAAACACTCTTTTAGTAGAACCTGCAAGTGGATATTTGGAGCGCTTTGAGGTCTATGCTGGAAAAGGATATAACTTCACATAAAATCTAGATTGAAGCATTCTCAGTAACTACTTTGTGATGTCTGCATTCAACTCACAGACTTGAACCTTCCTTTGGAAAGAGCAGTTTTGAAACACTCTCTTTGTAGAATCTGCAAGTGGATATTTGGAGCGCTTTGAGGCCTATGCTGGAAAAGGAAATATTATCCCATTAAAACTAGATAGAAGCATTCTCAGAAACTTGTTTGTGATGAGTGCATTCAACTCACAGAGCTGAACCTTCCTTTTGCTAGAAAAGTTCTGAAACACTCTTTTTCTATAATCAGCAAGTGGGTATTTGGAGCGATTTCATACCTGTTCTGGGAAAGGAAATATCTTCACATAACAACTAGGAAGAAGCATTCTCAGAAACTCCTTTGTGTTGAGTGCATTCAACTCACAGAGTTGAACCTTCCTTTTGATAGAGCAGTTTTGAAGCCCCCTTTCTGTACCATCTGCAAGTAGAAGATTGGGAGCGCTTTGAGGCCTATGCTGGAAAAGGAAATATCTTCACATAAAAGCTAGACAGAAGCATTCTCAGAAACTGTCCTGTTCTTTTTGCATTCAACTCACAGAGTGCAACGTTGCTTTGGATAGAGCAGTTTTGAAACACTCTTTTAGTAGAATCTGCAAGTGGGTATTTGGAGCGCTTTGAGGCCTATGCTGGAAATGGAAATAACTTCACATAGAAACTTGATTGAAGCATTGTCAGAAACTTTTTGTGATGTGTGCTTTCAACTCACACAGCTGAAATTTCCTTTCATAGAGCAGTTTTGAAACACCCTTTTTTGTAGAATCTGCAACTGGATATTTGGTGGGATTGTGACCTCTTCTGTAAAAGGAAATACATTCGCATGAAAACGAGACAGAAGATTTCTCAGAATCTTCTTTGTGATGAGTGCATCCAAGTCACACAGTTGCACCTTCCTTTTGATAGAACAGTTTTGAAAGACTCTTGTTATAAAATCTGCAAGTGGATATTTGGACCGCTTTGAGGCCTATGCTGGAAAAGGATATATCTACTCATAAAAACTAGACAGAGGCATTCTCAGAAACTTCTTTGTGATTCGTGCGTTCAACTCACAGACTTGAATCTTCCTTTGGAACGTGCAGTTTTGAAACACTCTTCTTGTAGAATCTGCAAGCGGATATTTGGAACTGTTTGAGGCCTGCCCCGGAAAAGGAAACGTCTTCACCTTAAAAGTAGACAGAAGCATTCTCAGAAACTTCCTCCTGTTGAGTGCATTCAACTCACAGACTTGAACCTTCCTTTTGATAGAACAGTTTGGAAGCACTCTTTTGGTAGAATGTGCAAGTGTTTATTTGGAGCACCTTGAGGACAAAGCTGGAATAGGGGTTATCTTCACATAACAACTAGACAGAAGTGTTCTCAGAAACTTCTCTGTGTTGAGTGCTTTCAACTCACAGAGTTGAACCTTCCTTTTCATAGAACGGTTTTGAAACACTCTTTTTGTAGAATCTGCAAGTCGATATTTGGACCACTTTCAGGCCTATCCTGGAAAAGGAAATATCTTCACATAAAAACTAGACAGAAGCATTCTCGGAAACTACTTTGTGATGTGTGCACTCAACTCGCAGAGTTGAACCTTTCTTTCAATTGAGCAGTTTTGAAATATTCTTTTAGCAGAATCTGCAAGTGGATATTTGGAGTGCTATCAGGCCAACACTGGAAAAGGAAATATCTTCACATAAAAACTAGACAGAAGCATTCTCAGAAATATCCCAGTGCTTTATGCCTTCAGCTTACGGAGTTGAGGCTTTCTTTGGATAGCACAGGTTTGAAACGCTCTTCTTGTAGATTCTGCAAGTGGATATTTGGAGTGCTTTGAGGGCTACCCAGGAAAAGGAAATACCTTCACATAAAAACTAGACGGAAGCATTCTCAGAAACTTCCCTGTGTTTTATGCATTCAACCCACAGAGTGGAAACTACCTTTCGATGGCAAAGTTTTGAAACACACTTTTTTTAGGATCTGCAAGTGGATATTTGGAGAACATTGAAGCCTATGCTGGAAAAGGAAACCACTTCACATAAAAACTAGATTGAAGCATTCTCAGAAAATTCCTTGTGATGTGTGCATTCAACCCACAGACTTGAACGTGACTTTTGATAGAGCAGCTTTGAAACACTCTTTTTGTAGAATCTGCAAGTGGTTATTTGGAGCGCTTTGAGGCCTATCCTGCAAAAGGAAATATCTTCACTTAAAAACTAGACAGAAGCATTCTCAGACACTTCTTTGTGATGAGAGCATTCAACTCACAGAGTTGAACCTTCCTTTTCATAGGACAGTTTTGAAACTCTCTTTGTGTAGGGTCTACAAGTCGATATTTGGAATGCTTTGAGGCCTATCCTGGAAAAGGAAATATCTTCACATAAAAACTAGACACAAGCATTCTCAGAAACTTCTTGCTGATGTGTGCATTCAACTCCCAGTGTTGAAACTTCCTTTTGATAGAGCAGTTTTGAAACCGTCTGTAAGTAGGATCTGCATGTGGGTATTCGCACTGCTGTGAGGCCAACACCGGAAAAGGAAATATCTTCACATAAAAAGTAGACAGAAACATTCTCAGAAATATCCCAGTGCTTTATCCCTTCAGCTTGCAGAATTGAACCTTGCTTTCGATAGCACAGTTTTGAAACATGCTTCTTGTAGAATCTGCAAGTGGATATTTGGAGTGCTTTCAGGCCTACACAGGAAAAGGAACTCTCTTCACATAAAAACTAGATGGAAGCATTCTCAGAAACTTTCCTGTTCTTTATGCACTCAACTCACAGAGTAGAACGTTTCTTTTGATAGAGCAGGTTTGAAACACTCTTTTAGTAGAACCTGCAAGTGGATATTTGGAGCGCTTCGAGGTCTATGCTGGAAAAGGATATAACTTCACATAAAATCTAGATTGAAGCATTCTCAGTAACTACTTTGTGATGTCTGCATTCAACTCACAGACTTGAACCTTCCTTTGGAAAGAGCAGTTTTGAAACACTCTCTTTGTAGAATCTGCAAGTGGATATTTGGAGCGCTTTGAGGCCTATGCTGGAAAAGGAAATATTATCCCATAAAAACTAGATAGAAGCATTCTCAGAAACTTGTTTGTGATGAGTGCATTCAACTCCAGAGCTGAAACTTCCTTTTGCTAGAAAAGTTCTGAAACACTCTTTTTCTAGAATCAGCAAGTGGGTATTTGGAGCGATTTCATACCTGTTCTGGGAAAGGAAATAGCTTCACATAACAACTAGGAAGAAGCATTCTCAGAAACTCCTTTGTGTTGAGTGCATTCAACTCACAGAGTTGAACCTTCCTTTTGATAGAGCAGTTTTGAAGCCCCCTTTCTGTACCATCTGCAAGTAGAAGATTGGGAGCGCTTTGAGGCCTATGCTGGAAAAGGAAATATCTTCTCATAAAAGCTAGACAGAAGCATTCTCAGAAACTTTCCTGTTCTTTGTGCATTCAACACACAGAGTGGAACGTTGCTTTGGATAGAGCAGTTTTGAAACACTCTTTTAGTAGAATCTGCAAGTGGATATTTGGAGCGGTTTGAGGCCTATGCTGGAAATGGAAATAACTTCACATAGAAACTTGATTGAAGCATTGTCAGAAACTTCTTTGTGATGTGTGATTTCAACTCACACAGCTGAAATTTCCTTTCATAGAGCAGTTTTGAAACACCCTTTTTTGTAGAATCTGCAACTGGATATTTGGTGGGATTGCGACCTCTTCTGTAAAAGGAAATACATTCGCATGAAAGCGAGACAGAAGATTTCTCAGAATCTTCTTTGTGATGAGTGCATCCAAGTCACACATTTGCACCTTCCTTTTGATAGAACAGTTTTGAAAGACTCTTGTTATAGAATCTGCAAGTGGATATTTGGAGCGCTTTGAGGCCTATGCTGGAAAAGGATATATCTACTCATAAAAACTAGACAGAGGCATTCTCAGAAACTTCTTTGTGATTCGTGCGTTCAACTCACAGACTTGAATCTTCCTTTGGAACGTGCAGTTTTGAAACACTCTTCTTGTAGAATCTGCAAGCGGATATTTGGAACTGTTTGAGGCCTGCCCCGGAAAAGGAAACGTCTTCACCTTAAAAGTAGACAGAAGCATTCTCAGAAACTTCCTCCTGTTGAGTGCATTCAACTCACAGACTTGAACCTTCCTTTTGATAGAACAGTTTGGAAGCACTCTTTTGGTAGAATGTGCAAGTGTTTATTTGGAGCACCTTGAGGACAAAGCTGGAATAGGGGTTATCTTCACATAACAACTAGACAGAAGTGTTCTCAGAAACTTCTCTGTGTTGAGTGCTTTCAACTCACAGAGTTCAACCTTCCTTTTAATAGAACGGTTTTGAAACACTCTTTTTGTAGAATCTGCAAGTCGATATTTGGACAACTTTCAGGCCTATCCTGGAAAAGGAAATATCTTCACATAAAAACTAGACAGAAGCATTCTCGGAAACTACTTTGTGATGTGTGCACTCAACTCGCAGAGTTGAACCTTTCTTTCGATTGGGCAGTTTTGAAATATTCTTTTAGCAGAATCTGCAAGTGGATATTTGGAGTGCTATCAGGCCAACACTGGAAAAGGAAATATCTTCACATAAAAACTAGACAGAAGCATTCTCAGAAATATCCCAGTGCTTTATGCCTTCAGCTCACGGAGTTGAAGCTTTCTTTGGATAGTACAGGTTTGAAACGCTCTTCTTGTAGATTCTGCAAGTGGATATTTAGAGTGCTTTGAGGGCTACCCAGGAAAAGGAAATACCTTCACATAAAAACTAGACGGAAGCATTCTCAGAAACTTCCCTCTGTTTTATGCATTCAACCCACAGAGTGGAAACTACCTTTCGATGGCAAAGTTTTGAAACACACTTTTTTTAGGATCTGCAAGTGGATATTTGGAGAACATTGAAGCCTATGCTGGAAAAGGAAACCACTTCACATAAAAACTAGATTGAAGCATTCTCAGAAAATTCCTTGTGATGTGTGCATTCAACCCACAGACTTGAACGTGACTTTTGATAGAGCAGCTTTGAAACACTCTTTTTGTAGAATCTGCAAGTGGTTATTTGGAGCGCTTTGAGGCCTATCCTGCAAAAGGAAATATCTTCACTTAAAAACTAGACAGAAGCATTCTCAGACATTTCTTTGTGATGAGAGCATTCAACTCACAGAGTTGAACCTTCCTTTTCATAGGACAGTTTTGAAACTCTCTTTGTGTAGGGTCTACAAGTCGATATTTGGAACGCTTTCAGGCCTATCCTGGAAAAGGAAATATCTTCACATAAAAACTAGACACAAGCATTCTCAGAAACTACTTGCTGATGTGTGCATTCAACTCCCAGTGTTGAAACTTCCTTTTGATAGAGCAGTTTTGAAACCGTCTGTAAGTAGGATCTGCATGTGGGTATTCGGACTGCGGTGAGGCCAACACCGGAAAAGGAAATATCTTCACATAAAAAGTAGACAGAAACATTCTCAGAAATATCCCAGTGCTTTACCCCTTCAGCTTGCAGAATTGAACCTTGCTTTCGATAGCACAGTTTTGAAACACGCTTCTTGTAGAATCTGCAAGTGGATATTTGGAGTGCTTTCAGGCCTACCCAGCAAAAGGAACTCTCTTCACATAAAAACTAGATGGAAGCATTCTCAGAAACTTCCCCGTGTTTTATGCATTCAACCCACAGAGTGGAACCTTCCTTTGGATAGTGCAGTTTTGAAACACTCTTTTTGAAGAATCTGCAAGTGGATATTTGGAGAATTTTGAAGCCTGTGCTGGAAAAGGAAACCACTTCACATGAAAACTAGATTGAAGCATTCTCAGAAACTACTTTGTGATGTGTGCATTAAACCCACAGACTTGAACCTGACTTTTGGTAGAACAGCTTTGAAACACTCTTTTTGCAGAATCTGCAGGTGTATATTTGGAGCACTTTAAGGCCTATGCTGGAAAAGGAAATATCTTCACAGAAAAACTAGACAGAAGCATTCTCAGAAACTTCTTCCTGATGAGTGCATTCAACTCACAGAGTTGAACCTTCCTTTTCATAGAGCAGTTTTGAGGCCTTCTTTTCGTAGAGTCTGCAAGTCGATATTTGGAACACTTTCAGGCCTATCCTGGAAAAGGAAATATCTTCACATAAAAACTAGACAGAAGCATTCTCAGAAACTACTTTGTGATGTGTGCACTCAACTCGCAGAGTTGAACCTTTCTTTCGATTGAGCAGTTTTGAAATATTCTTTTAGCAGAATCTGCAAGTGGATATTTTTAGTGCTATCAGGCCAACACTGGAAAAGGAAATATCTTCACATAAAAACTAGACAGAAGCATTCTCAGAAATATCCCAGTGCTTTATGCATTCAGCTCACGGAGTTGAGGCTTCCTTTGGATAGCACAGGTTTGAAACGCTCTTCTTGTAGATTCTGCAAGTGGATATTTGGAGTGCTTTGAGGGCTACCCAGGAAAAGGAAATACCTTCACATAAAAACTAGACGGAAGCATTCTCAGAAACTTCCCTGTGTTTTATGCATTCAACCCACAGAGTGGAAACTACCTATCAATAGCAAAGTTTTGAAACACACTTTTTTTAGAATCTGCAAGTGGATATTTGGAGAACATTGAAGCCTATGCTGGAAAAGGAAACCACTTCACATAAAAACTAGATTGAAGCATTCTCAGAAAATTCCTTGTGATGTGTGCATTCAACCCTCAGACTTGAACGTGACTTTTGATAGAGCAGCTTTGAAACACTCTTTTTGTAGAATCTGCAAGTGGTTATTTGGAGCGCTTTGAGGCCTATCCTGCAAAAGGAAATATCTTCACTTAAAAACTAGACAGAAGCATTCTCAGAAACTTCTTTGTGATGAGAGCATTCAACTGACAGAGTTGAACCTTCCTTTTCATAGGACAGTTTTGAAACTCTCTTTGTGTAGGGTCTACAAGTCGATATTTGGAACGCTTTCAGGCCTATCCTGGAAAAGGAAATATCTTCACAGAAAAACAAGACACAAGCATTCTCAGAAACTTCTTGCTGATGTGTGCATTCAACTCCCAGTGTTGAAACTTCCTTTTGATAGAGCAGTTTTGAAACCGTCTGTAAGTAGGATCTGCATGTGGTATTCGGACTGCTATGAGGCCAACACCGGAAAAGGAAATATCTTCACATAAAAAGTAGACAGAAACATTCTCAGAAATATCCCAGTGCTTTATGCCTTCAGCTTGCAGACTTGAACCTTCCTTTGGATAGCACAGTTTTGAAACACGCTTCTTGTAGAATCTGCAAGTGGATATTTGGAGTGCTTTCAGGCCTACCCAGGAAAAGGAACTCTCTTCACATAAAAACTAGACGGAAGCATTCTCAGAAACTTCCCCGTGTTTTATGCATTCAACCCACAGAGTGGAACCTTCCTTTGGATAGTGCAGTTTTGAAACACTCTTTTTGAAGAATCTGCAAGTGGATATTTGGAGAATTTTGAAGCCTGTGCTGGAAAAGGAAACCACTTCACATAAAAACTAGATTGAAGCATTCTCAGAAACTACTTTGGGATGTGTGCATTCAACCCACAGACTTGAACCTGACTTTTGGTAGAACAGCTTTGAAACACTCTTTTTGCAGAATCTGCAGGTGTATATTTGGAGCACTTTGAGGCCTATGCTGGAAAAGGAAATATCTTCACAGAAAAACTAGACAGAAGCATTCTCAGAAACTTCTTCCTGATGAGTGCATTCAACTCACAGAGTTGAACCTTCCTTTTCATAGAGCAGTTTTGAGGCCTTCTTTTCGTAGTGTCTGCAAGTCGATATTTGGAACACTTTCAGGCCTATCCTTGACAAGGAAATATCTTCGCATAAAAATTAGACAGAAGCATTCTCAGAAACTTCTTCCTGATGTGCGCATTCAACTCACAGTGTTGATCCTTCTTTTTGATAGAGCAGTTTTGAAACACACTTTTAGTAGAATCGCAAGTGGATAGTTTGAGAGCTTTGTTGCCTTCACTGGAAAAGGAAATATCTTCACATAAAACGAGACAGAAGCATTCTCAGAAGCTTTCCTGTTCTTTATGCACTCAACTCACAGAGTAGAACGTTGCTTTTGATAGAGCAGGTTTGATACACTCTTTTAGTAGAACCTGCAAGTGGATATTTGGAGCGCTTTGAGGTCTATGCTGGAAAAGGATATAACTTCACATAAAATCTAGATTGAAGCATTCTCAGTAACTACTTTGTGATGTCTGCATTCAACTCACAGACTTGAACCTTCCTTTGGAAAGAGCAGTTTTGAAACACTTTCTTTGTAGAATCTGCAAGTGGATATTTGGAGCGCTTTGAGGCCTATGCTGGAAAAGGAAATATTATCCCATTAAAACTAGATAGAAGCATTCTCAGAAACTTGTTTGTGATGAGTGCATTCAACTCACAGAGCTGAACCTTCCTTTTGCTAGAAAAGTTCTGAAACACTCTTTTTCTAGAATCAGCAAGTGGCTATTTGGAGCGATTTCATACCTGTTCTGGGAAAGAAAATATCTTCACATAACAACTAGGAAGAAGCATTCTCAGAAACTCCTTTGTGTTGAGTGCATTCAACTCACAGAGTTGAACCTTCCTTTTGATAGAGCAGTTTTGAAGCCCCCTTTCTGTACCATCTGCAAGTAGAAGATTGGGAGCGCTTTGAGGCCTATGCTGGAAAAGGAAATATCTTCACATAAAAGCTAGACAGAAGCATTCTCAGAAACTTTCCTGTTCTTTGTGCATTCAACTCACAGAGTGGAACGTTGCTTTGGATAGAGCAGTTTTGAAACACTCTTTTAGTAGAATCTGCAAGTGGATATTTGGAGCGCTTTGAGGCCTATGCTGGAAATGGAAATAACTTCACATAGAAACTTGATTGAAGCATTGTCAGAAACTTCTTTGTGATGTGTGCTTTCAACTCACACAGCTGAAATTTCCTTTCATAGAGCAGTTTTGAAACACCCTTTTTTGTGGAATCTGCAACTGGATATTTGGTGGGATTGCGACCTCTTCTGTAAAAGGAAATACATTCGCATGAAAACGAGACAGAAGATTTCTCAGAATCTTCTTTGTGATGAGGGCATCCAAGTCACACAGTTGCACCTTCCTTTTGATAGAACAGTTTCGAAAGACTCTTGTTATAGAATCTGCAAGTGGATATTTGGAGCGCTTTGAGGCCTATGCTGGAAAAGGATATATCTACACATAAAAACTAGACAGAGGCATTCTCAGAAACTTCTTTGTGATTCGTGCGTTCAACTCACAGACTTGAATCTTCCTTTGGAACGTGCAGTTTTGAAACACTCTTCTTGTAGAATCTGCAAGCGGATATTTGGAACTGTTTGAGGCCTGCCCCGGAAAAGGAAACATCTTCACCTAAAAAGTAGACAGAAGCATTCTCAGAAACTTCCTCCTGTTGAGTGCATTCAACTCACAGACTTGAACCTTCCTTTTGATAGAACAGTTTGGAAGCACTCTTTTGGTAGAATGTGCAAGTGTTTATTTGGAGCACCTTGAGGACAAAGCTGGAATAGGGGTTATCTTCACATAACAACTAGACAGAAGTGTTCTCAGAAACTTCTCTGTGTTGAGTGCTTTCAACTCACAGAGTTGAACCTTCCTTTTCATAGAACGGTTTTGAAACACTCTTTTTGTAGAATCTGCAAGTCGATATTTGGACCACTTTCAGGCCTATCCTGGAAAAGGAAATATCTTCACATAAAAACTAGACAGAAGCATTCTCAGAAACTACTTTGTGATGTGTGCACTCAACTCGCAGAGTTGAACCTTTCTTTCGATTGAGCAGTTTTGAAATATTCTTTTAGCAGAATCTGCAAGTGGATATTTGGAGTGCTATCAGGCCAACACTGGAAAAGGAAATATCTTCACATAAAAACTAGACAGAAGCATTCTCAGAAATATCCCAGTGCTTTATGCATTCAGCTCACGGAGTTGAGGCTTCCTTTGGATAGCACAGGTTTGAAACGCTCTTCTTGTAGATTCTGCAAGTGGATATTTGGAGTGCTTTGAGGGCTACCCAGGAAAAGGAAATACCTTCACATAAAAACTAGACGGAAGCATTCTCAGAAACTTCCCTGTGTTTTATGCATTCAACCCACAGAGTGGAAACTACCTATCAATAGCAAAGTTTTGAAACACACTTTTTTTAGAATCTGCAAGTGGATATTTGGAGAACATTGAAGCCTATGCTGGAAAAGGAAACCACTTCACATAAAAACTAGATTGAAGCATTCTCAGAAAATTCCTTGTGATGTGTGCATTCAACCCACAGACTTGAACGTGACTTTTGATAGAGCAGCTTTGAAACACTCTTTTTGTAGAATCTGCAAGTGGTTATTTGGAGCGCTTTGAGGCCTATCCTGCAAAAGGAAATATCTTCACTTAAAAACTAGACAGAAGCATTCTCAGAAACTTCTTTGTGATGAGAGCATTCAACTGACAGAGTTGAACCTTCCTTTTCATAGGACAGTTTTGAAACTCTCTTTGTGTAGGGTCTACAAGTCGATATTTGGAACGCTTTCAGGCCTATCCTGGAAAAGGAAATATCTTCACAGAAAAACAAGACACAAGCATTCTCAGAAACTTCTTGCTGATGTGTGCATTCAACTCCCAGTGTTGAAACTTCCTTTTGATAGAGCAGTTTTGAAACCGTCTGTAAGTAGGATCTGCATGTGGTATTCGGACTGCTATGAGGCCAACACCGGAAAAGGAAATATCTTCACATAAAAAGTAGACAGAAACATTCTCAGAAATATCCCAGTGCTTTATGCCTTCAGCTTGCAGACTTGAACCTTCCTTTGGATAGCACAGTTTTGAAACACGCTTCTTGTAGAATCTGCAAGTGGATATTTGGAGTGCTTTCAGGCCTACCCAGGAAAAGGAACTCTCTTCACATAAAAACTAGACGGAAGCATTCTCAGAAACTTCCCCGTGTTTTATGCATTCAACCCACAGAGTGGAACCTTCCTTTGGATAGTGCAGTTTTGAAACACTCTTTTTGAAGAATCTGCAAGTGGATATTTGGAGAATTTTGAAGCCTGTGCTGGAAAAGGAAACCACTTCACATAAAAACTAGATTGAAGCATTCTCAGAAACTACTTTGGGATGTGTGCATTCAACCCACAGACTTGAACCTGACTTTTGGTAGAACAGCTTTGAAACACTCTTTTTGCAGAATCTGCAGGTGTATATTTGGAGCACTTTGAGGCCTATGCTGGAAAAGGAAATATCTTCACAGAAAAACTAGACAGAAGCATTCTCAGAAACTTCTTCCTGATGAGTGCATTCAACTCACAGAGTTGAACCTTCCTTTTCATAGAGCAGTTTTGAGGCCTTCTTTTCGTAGTGTCTGCAAGTCGATATTTGGAACACTTTCAGGCCTATCCTTGACAAGGAAATATCTTCGCATAAAAATTAGACAGAAGCATTCTCAGAAACTTCTTCCTGATGTGCGCATTCAACTCACAGTGTTGATCCTTCTTTTTGATAGAGCAGTTTTGAAACACACTTTTAGTAGAATCGCAAGTGGATAGTTTGAGAGCTTTGTTGCCTTCACTGGAAAAGGAAATATCTTCACATAAAACGAGACAGAAGCATTCTCAGAAGCTTTCCTGTTCTTTATGCACTCAACTCACAGAGTAGAACGTTGCTTTTGATAGAGCAGGTTTGATACACTCTTTTAGTAGAACCTGCAAGTGGATATTTGGAGCGCTTTGAGGTCTATGCTGGAAAAGGATATAACTTCACATAAAATCTAGATTGAAGCATTCTCAGTAACTACTTTGTGATGTCTGCATTCAACTCACAGACTTGAACCTTCCTTTGGAAAGAGCAGTTTTGAAACACTTTCTTTGTAGAATCTGCAAGTGGATATTTGGAGCGCTTTGAGGCCTATGCTGGAAAAGGAAATATTATCCCATTAAAACTAGATAGAAGCATTCTCAGAAACTTGTTTGTGATGAGTGCATTCAACTCACAGAGCTGAACCTTCCTTTTGCTAGAAAAGTTCTGAAACACTCTTTTTCTAGAATCAGCAAGTGGCTATTTGGAGCGATTTCATACCTGTTCTGGGAAAGAAAATATCTTCACATAACAACTAGGAAGAAGCATTCTCAGAAACTCCTTTGTGTTGAGTGCATTCAACTCACAGAGTTGAACCTTCCTTTTGATAGAGCAGTTTTGAAGCCCCCTTTCTGTACCATCTGCAAGTAGAAGATTGGGAGCGCTTTGAGGCCTATGCTGGAAAAGGAAATATCTTCACATAAAAGCTAGACAGAAGCATTCTCAGAAACTTTCCTGTTCTTTGTGCATTCAACTCACAGAGTGGAACGTTGCTTTGGATAGAGCAGTTTTGAAACACTCTTTTAGTAGAATCTGCAAGTGGATATTTGGAGCGCTTTGAGGCCTATGCTGGAAATGGAAATAACTTCACATAGAAACTTGATTGAAGCATTGTCAGAAACTTCTTTGTGATGTGTGCTTTCAACTCACACAGCTGAAATTTCCTTTCATAGAGCAGTTTTGAAACACCCTTTTTTGTGGAATCTGCAACTGGATATTTGGTGGGATTGCGACCTCTTCTGTAAAAGGAAATACATTCGCATGAAAACGAGACAGAAGATTTCTCAGAATCTTCTTTGTGATGAGGGCATCCAAGTCACACAGTTGCACCTTCCTTTTGATAGAACAGTTTCGAAAGACTCTTGTTATAGAATCTGCAAGTGGATATTTGGAGCGCTTTGAGGCCTATGCTGGAAAAGGATATATCTACACATAAAAACTAGACAGAGGCATTCTCAGAAACTTCTTTGTGATTCGTGCGTTCAACTCACAGACTTGAATCTTCCTTTGGAACGTGCAGTTTTGAAACACTCTTCTTGTAGAATCTGCAAGCGGATATTTGGAACTGTTTGAGGCCTGCCCCGGAAAAGGAAACATCTTCACCTAAAAAGTAGACAGAAGCATTCTCAGAAACTTCCTCCTGTTGAGTGCATTCAACTCACAGACTTGAACCTTCCTTTTGATAGAACAGTTTGGAAGCACTCTTTTGGTAGAATGTGCAAGTGTTTATTTGGAGCACCTTGAGGACAAAGCTGGAATAGGGGTTATCTTCACATAACAACTAGACAGAAGTGTTCTCAGAAACTTCTCTGTGTTGAGTGCTTTCAACTCACAGAGTTGAACCTTCCTTTTCATAGAACGGTTTTGAAACACTCTTTTTGTAGAATCTGCAAGTCGATATTTGGACCACTTTCAGGCCTATCCTGGAAAAGGAAATATCTTCACATAAAAACTAGACAGAAGCATTCTCAGAAACTACTTTGTGATGTGTGCACTCAACTCACAGAGTTGAACCTTTCTTTCGATTGAGCAGTTTTGAAATATTCTTTTAGCAGAATCTGCAAGTGGATATTTGGAGTGCTATCAGGCCAACACTGGAAAAGGAAATATCTTCACATAAAAACTAGACAGAAGCATTCTCAGAAATATCCCAGTGCTTTATGCATTCAGCTCACGGAGTTGAGGCTTCCTTTGGATAGCACAGGTTTGAAACGCTCTTCTTGTAGATTCTGCAAGTGGATATTTGGAGTGCTTTCAGGGCTACCCAGGAAAAGGAAATACCTTCACATAAAAACTAGACGGAAGCATTCTCAGAAACTTCCCTGTGTTTTATGCATTCAACCCACAGAGTGGAAACTACCTATCAATAGCAAAGTTTTGAAACACACTTTTTTTAGAATCTGCAAGTGGATATTTGGAGAACATTGAAGCCTATGCTGGAAAAGGAAACCACTTCACATAAAAACTAGATTGAAGCATTCTCAGAAAATTCCTTGTGATGTGTGCATTCAACCCACAGACTTGAACGTGACTTTTGATAGAGCAGCTTTGAAACACTCTTTTTGTAGAATCTGCAAGTGGTTATTTGGAGCGCTTTGAGGCCTATCCTGCAAAAGGAAATATCTTCACTTAAAAACTAGACAGAAGCATTCTCAGAAACTTCTTTGTGATGAGAGCATTCAACTGACAGAGTTGAACCTTCCTTTTCATAGGACAGTTTTGAAACTCTCTTTGTGTAGGGTCTACAAGTCGATATTTGGAACGCTTTCAGGCCTATCCTGGAAAAGGAAATATCTTCACAGAAAAACAAGACACAAGCATTCTCAGAAACTTCTTGCTGATGTGTGCATTCAACTCCCAGTGTTGAAACTTCCTTTTGATAGAGCAGTTTTGAAACCGTCTGTAAGTAGGATCTGCATGTGGTATTCGGACTGCTATGAGGCCAACACCGGAAAAGGAAATATCTTCACATAAAAAGTAGACAGAAACATTCTCAGAAATATCCCAGTGCTTTATGCCTTCAGCTTGCAGACTTGAACCTTCCTTTGGATAGCACAGTTTTGAAACACGCTTCTTGTAGAATCTGCAAGTGGATATTTGGAGTGCTTTCAGGCCTACCCAGGAAAAGGAACTCTCTTCACATAAAAACTAGACGGAAGCATTCTCAGAAACTTCCCCGTGTTTTATGCATTCAACCCACAGAGTGGAACCTTCCTTTGGATAGTGCAGTTTTGAAACACTCTTTTTGAAGAATCTGCAAGTGGATATTTGGAGAATTTTGAAGCCTGTGCTGGAAAAGGAAACCACTTCACATAAAAACTAGATTGAAGCATTCTCAGAAACTACTTTGGGATGTGTGCATTCAACCCACAGACTTGAACCTGACTTTTGGTAGAACAGCTTTGAAACACTCTTTTTGCAGAATCTGCAGGTGTATATTTGGAGCACTTTGAGGCCTATGCTGGAAAAGGAAATATCTTCACAGAAAAACTAGACAGAAGCATTCTCAGAAACTTCTTCCTGATGAGTGCATTCAACTCACAGAGTTGAACCTTCCTTTTCATAGAGCAGTTTTGAGGCCTTCTTTTCGTAGTGTCTGCAAGTCGATATTTGGAACACTTTCAGGCCTATCCTTGACAAGGAAATATCTTCGCATAAAAATTAGACAGAAGCATTCTCAGAAACTTCTTCCTGATGTGCGCATTCAACTCACAGTGTTGATCCTTCTTTTTGATAGAGCAGTTTTGAAACACACTTTTAGTAGAATCGCAAGTGGATAGTTTGAGAGCTTTGTTGCCTTCACTGGAAAAGGAAATATCTTCACATAAAACGAGACAGAAGCATTCTCAGAAGCTTTCCTGTTCTTTATGCACTCAACTCACAGAGTAGAACGTTGCTTTTGATAGAGCAGGTTTGATACACTCTTTTAGTAGAACCTGCAAGTGGATATTTGGAGCGCTTTGAGGTCTATGCTGGAAAAGGATATAACTTCACATAAAATCTAGATTGAAGCATTCTCAGTAACTACTTTGTGATGTCTGCATTCAACTCACAGACTTGAACCTTCCTTTGGAAAGAGCAGTTTTGAAACACTTTCTTTGTAGAATCTGCAAGTGGATATTTGGAGCGCTTTGAGGCCTATGCTGGAAAAGGAAATATTATCCCATTAAAACTAGATAGAAGCATTCTCAGAAACTTGTTTGTGATGAGTGCATTCAACTCACAGAGCTGAACCTTCCTTTTGCTAGAAAAGTTCTGAAACACTCTTTTTCTAGAATCAGCAAGTGGCTATTTGGAGCGATTTCATACCTGTTCTGGGAAAGAAAATATCTTCACATAACAACTAGGAAGAAGCATTCTCAGAAACTCCTTTGTGTTGAGTGCATTCAACTCACAGAGTTGAACCTTCCTTTTGATAGAGCAGTTTTGAAGCCCCCTTTCTGTACCATCTGCAAGTAGAAGATTGGGAGCGCTTTGAGGCCTATGCTGGAAAAGGAAATATCTTCACATAAAAGCTAGACAGAAGCATTCTCAGAAACTTTCCTGTTCTTTGTGCATTCAACTCACAGAGTGGAACGTTGCTTTGGATAGAGCAGTTTTGAAACACTCTTTTAGTAGAATCTGCAAGTGGATATTTGGAGCGCTTTGAGGCCTATGCTGGAAATGGAAATAACTTCACATAGAAACTTGATTGAAGCATTGTCAGAAACTTCTTTGTGATGTGTGCTTTCAACTCACACAGCTGAAATTTCCTTTCATAGAGCAGTTTTGAAACACCCTTTTTTGTGGAATCTGCAACTGGATATTTGGTGGGATTGCGACCTCTTCTGTAAAAGGAAATACATTCGCATGAAAACGAGACAGAAGATTTCTCAGAATCTTCTTTGTGATGAGGGCATCCAAGTCACACAGTTGCACCTTCCTTTTGATAGAACAGTTTCGAAAGACTCTTGTTATAGAATCTGCAAGTGGATATTTGGAGCGCTTTGAGGCCTATGCTGGAAAAGGATATATCTACACATAAAAACTAGACAGAGGCATTCTCAGAAACTTCTTTGTGATTCGTGCGTTCAACTCACAGACTTGAATCTTCCTTTGGAACGTGCAGTTTTGAAACACTCTTCTTGTAGAATCTGCAAGCGGATATTTGGAACTGTTTGAGGCCTGCCCCGGAAAAGGAAACATCTTCACCTAAAAAGTAGACAGAAGCATTCTCAGAAACTTCCTCCTGTTGAGTGCATTCAACTCACAGACTTGAACCTTCCTTTTGATAGAACAGTTTGGAAGCACTCTTTTGGTAGAATGTGCAAGTGTTTATTTGGAGCACCTTGAGGACAAAGCTGGAATAGGGGTTATCTTCACATAACAACTAGACAGAAGTGTTCTCAGAAACTTCTCTGTGTTGAGTGCTTTCAACTCACAGAGTTGAACCTTCCTTTTCATAGAACGGTTTTGAAACACTCTTTTTGTAGAATCTGCAAGTCGATATTTGGACCACTTTCAGGCCTATCCTGGAAAAGGAAATATCTTCACATAAAAACTAGACAGAAGCATTCTCAGAAACTACTTTGTGATGTGTGCACTCAACTCGCAGAGTTGAACCTTTCTTTCGATTGAGCAGTTTTGAAATATTCTTTTAGCAGAATCTGCAAGTGGATATTTGGAGTGCTATCAGGCCAACACTGGAAAAGGAAATATCTTCACATAAAAACTAGACAGAAGCATTCTCAGAAATATCCCAGTGCTTTATGCATTCAGCTCACGGAGTTGAGGCTTCCTTTGGATAGCACAGGTTTGAAACGCTCTTCTTGTTGATTCTGCAAGTGGATATTTGGAGTGCTTTCAGGGCTACCCAGGAAAAGGAAATACCTTCACATAAAAACTAGACGGAAGCATTCTCAGAAACTTCCCTGTGTTTTATGCATTCAACCCACAGAGTGGAAGCTACCTATCAATAGCAAAGTTTTGAAACACACTTTTTTTAGAATCTGCAAGTGGATATTTGGAGAACATTGAAGCCTATGCTGGAAAAGGAAACCACTTCACATAAAAACTAGATTGAAGCATTCTCAGAAAATTCCTTGTGATGTGTGCATTCAACCCACAGACTTGAACGTGACTTTTGATAGAGCAGCTTTGAAACACTCTTTTTGTAGAATCTGCAAGTGGTTATTTGGAGCGCTTTGAGGCCTATCCTGCAAAAGGAAATATCTTCACTTAAAAACTAGACAGAAGCATTCTCAGAAACTTCTTTGTGATGAGAGCATTCAACTGACAGAGTTGAACCTTCCTTTTCATAGGACAGTTTTGAAACTCTCTTTGTGTAGGGTCTACAAGTCGATATTTGGAACGCTTTCAGGCCTATCCTGGAAAAGGAAATATCTTCACATAAAAACAAGACACAAGCATTCTCAGAAACTTCTTGCTGATGTGTGCATTCAACTCCCAGTGTTGAAACTTCCTTTTGATAGAGCAGTTTTGAAACCGTCTGTAAGTAGGATCTGCATGTGGTATTCGGACTGCTATGAGGCCAACACCGGAAAAGGAAATATCTTCACATAAAAAGTAGACAGAAACATTCTCAGAAATATCCCAGTGCTTTATGCCTTCAGCTTGCAGACTTGAACCTTCCTTTGGATAGCACAGTTTTGAAACACGCTTCTTGTAGAATCTGCAAGTGGATATTTGGAGTGCTTTCAGGCCTACCCAGGAAAAGGAACTCTCTTCACATAAAAACTAGACGGAAGCATTCTCAGAAACTTCCCCGTGTTTTATGCATTCAACCCACAGAGTGGAACCTTCCTTTGGATAGTGCAGTTTTGAAACACTCTTTTTGAAGAATCTGCAAGTGGATATTTGGAGAATTTTGAAGCCTGTGCTGGAAAAGGAAACCACTTCACATAAAAACTAGATTGAAACATTCTCAGAAACTACTTTGGGATGTGTGCATTCAACCCACAGACTTGAACCTGACTTTTGGTAGAACAGCTTTGAAACACTCTTTTTGCAGAATCTGCAGGTGTATATTTGGAGCACTTTGAGGCCTATGCTGGAAAAGGAAATATCTTCACAGAAAAACTAGACAGAAGCATTCTCAGAAACTTCTTCCTGATGAGTGCATTCAACTCACAGAGTTGAACCTTCCTTTTCATAGAGCAGTTTTGAGGCCTTCTTTTCGTAGTGTCTGCAAGTCGATATTTGGAACACTTTCAGGCCTATCCTTGACAAGGAAATATCTTCGCATAAAAATTAGACAGAAGCATTCTCAGAAACTTCTTCCTGATGTGCGCATTCAACTCACAGTGTTGATCCTTCTTTTTGATAGAGCAGTTTTGAAACACACTTTTAGTAGAATCGCAAGTGGATAGTTTGAGAGCTTTGTTGCCTTCACTGGAAAAGGAAATATCTTCACATAAAACGAGACAGAAGCATTCTCAGAAGCTTTCCTGTTCTTTATGCACTCAACTCACAGAGTAGAACGTTGCTTTTGATAGAGCAGGTTTGATACACTCTTTTAGTAGAACCTGCAAGTGGATATTTGGAGCGCTTTGAGGTCTATGCTGGAAAAGGATATAACTTCACATAAAATCTAGATTGAAGCATTCTCAGTAACTACTTTGTGATGTCTGCATTCAACTCACAGACTTGAACCTTCCTTTGGAAAGAGCAGTTTTGAAACACTTTCTTTGTAGAATCTGCAAGTGGATATTTGGAGCGCTTTGAGGCCTATGCTGGAAAAGGAAATATTATCCCATTAAAACTAGATAGAAGCATTCTCAGAAACTTGTTTGTGATGAGTGCATTCAACTCACAGAGCTGAACCTTCCTTTTGCTAGAAAAGTTCTGAAACACTCTTTTTCTAGAATCAGCAAGTGGCTATTTGGAGCGATTTCATACCTGTTCTGGGAAAGAAAATATCTTCACATAACAACTAGGAAGAAGCATTCTCAGAAACTCCTTTGTGTTGAGTGCATTCAACTCACAGAGTTGAACCTTCCTTTTGATAGAGCAGTTTTGAAGCCCCCTTTCTGTACCATCTGCAAGTAGAAGATTGGGAGCGCTTTGAGGCCTATGCTGGAAAAGGAAATATCTTCACATAAAAGCTAGACAGAAGCATTCTCAGAAACTTTCCTGTTCTTTGTGCATTCAACTCACAGAGTGGAACGTTGCTTTGGATAGAGCAGTTTTGAAACACTCTTTTAGTAGAATCTGCAAGTGGATATTTGGAGCGCTTTGAGGCCTATGCTGGAAATGGAAATAACTTCACATAGAAACTTGATTGAAGCATTGTCAGAAACTTCTTTGTGATGTGTGCTTTCAACTCACACAGCTGAAATTTCCTTTCATAGAGCAGTTTTGAAACACCCTTTTTTGTGGAATCTGCAACTGGATATTTGGTGGGATTGCGACCTCTTCTGTAAAAGGAAATACATTCGCATGAAAGCGAGACAGAAGATTTCTCAGAATCTTCTTTGTGATGAGTGCATCCAAGTCACACATTTGCACCTTCCTTTTGATAGAACAGTTTTGAAAGACTCTTGTTATAGAATCTGCAAGTGGATATTTGGAGCGCTTTGAGGCCTATGCTGGAAAAGGATATATCTACTCATAAAAACTAGACAGAGGCATTCTCAGAAACTTCTTTGTGATTCGTGCGTTCAACTCACAGACTTGAATCTTCCTTTGGAACGTGCAGTTTTGAAACACTCTTCTTGTAGAATCTGCAAGCGGATATTTGGAACTGTTTGAGGCCTGCCCCGGAAAAGGAAACGTCTTCACCTTAAAAGTAGACAGAAGCATTCTCAGAAACTTCCTCCTGTTGAGTGCATTCAACTCACAGACTTGAACCTTCCTTTTGATAGAACAGTTTGGAAGCACTCTTTTGGTAGAATGTGCAAGTGTTTATTTGGAGCACCTTGAGGACAAAGCTGGAATAGGGGTTATCTTCACATAACAACTAGACAGAAGTGTTCTCAGAAACTTCTCTGTGTTGAGTGCTTTCAACTCACAGAGTTCAACCTTCCTTTTAATAGAACGGTTTTGAAACACTCTTTTTGTAGAATCTGCAAGTCGATATTTGGACCACTTTCAGGCCTATCCTGGAAAAGGAAATATCTTCACATAAAAACTAGACAGAAGCATTCTCGGAAACTACTTTGTGATGTGTGCACTCAACTCGCAGAGTTGAACCTTTCTTTCGATTGGGCAGTTTTGAAATATTCTTTTAGCAGAATCTGCAAGTGGATATTTGGAGTGCTATCAGGCCAACACTGGAAAAGGAAATATCTTCACATAAAAACTAGACAGAAGCATTCTCAGAAATATCCCAGTGCTTTATGCCTTCAGCTCACGGAGTTGAAGCTTTCTTTGGATAGTACAGGTTTGAAACGCTCTTCTTGTAGATTCTGCAAGTGGATATTTAGAGTGCTTTGAGGGCTACCCAGGAAAAGGAAATACCTTCACATAAAAACTAGACGGAAGCATTCTCAGAAACTTCCCTCTGTTTTATGCATTCAACCCACAGAGTGGAAACTACCTTTCGATGGCAAAGTTTTGAAACACACTTTTTTTAGGATCTGCAAGTGGATATTTGGAGAACATTGAAGCCTATGCTGGAAAAGGAAACCACTTCACATAAAAACTAGATTGAAGCATTCTCAGAAAATTCCTTGTGATGTGTGCATTCAACCCACAGACTTGAACGTGACTTTTGATAGAGCAGCTTTGAAACACTCTTTTTGTAGAATCTGCAAGTGGTTATTTGGAGCGCTTTGAGGCCTATCCTGCAAAAGGAAATATCTTCACTTAAAAACTAGACAGAAGCATTCTCAGACATTTCTTTGTGATGAGAGCATTCAACTCACAGAGTTGAACCTTCCTTTTCATAGGACAGTTTTGAAACTCTCTTTGTGTAGGGTCTACAAGTCGATATTTGGAACGCTTTCAGGCCTATCCTGGAAAAGGAAATATCTTCACATAAAAACTAGACACAAGCATTCTCAGAAACTACTTGCTGATGTGTGCATTCAACTCCCAGTGTTGAAACTTCCTTTTGATAGAGCAGTTTTGAAACCGTCTGTAAGTAGGATCTGCATGTGGGTATTCGGACTGCGGTGAGGCCAACACCGGAAAAGGAAATATCTTCACATAAAAAGTAGACAGAAACATTCTCAGAAATATCCCAGTGCTTTACCCCTTCAGCTTGCAGAATTGAACCTTGCTTTCGATAGCACAGTTTTGAAACACGCTTCTTGTAGAATCTGCAAGTGGATATTTGGAGTGCTTTCAGGCCTACCCAGCAAAAGGAACTCTCTTCACATAAAAACTAGATGGAAGCATTCTCAGAAACTTCCCCGTGTTTTATGCATTCAACCCACAGAGTGGAACCTTCCTTTGGATAGTGCAGTTTTGAAACACTCTTTTTGAAGAATCTGCAAGTGGATATTTGGAGAATTTTGAAGCCTGTGCTGGAAAAGGAAACCACTTCACATGAAAACTAGATTGAAGCATTCTCAGAAACTACTTTGTGATGTGTGCATTAAACCCACAGACTTGAACCTGACTTTTGGTAGAACAGCTTTGAAACACTCTTTTTGCAGAATCTGCAGGTGTATATTTGGAGCACTTTGAGGCCTATGCTGGAAAAGGAAATATCTTCACAGAAAAACTAGACAGAAGCATTCTCAGAAACTTCTTCCTGATGAGTGCATTCAACTCACAGAGTTGAACCTTCCTTTTCATAGAGCAGTTTTGAGGCCTTCTTTTCGTAGAGTCTGCAAGTCGATATTTGGAACACTTTCAGGCCTATCCTGGAAAAGGAAATATCTTCACATAAAAACTAGACAGAAGCATTCTCAGAAACTACTTTGTGATGTGTGCACTCAACTCGCAGAGTTGAACCTTTCTTTCGATTGAGCAGTTTTGAAATATTCTTTTAGCAGAATCTGCAAGTGGATATTTTTAGTGCTATCAGGCCAACACTGGAAAAGGAAATATCTTCACATAAAAACTAGACAGAAGCATTCTCAGAAATATCCCAGTGCTTTATGCATTCAGCTCACGGAGTTGAGGCTTCCTTTGGATAGCACAGGTTTGAAACGCTCTTCTTGTAGATTCTGCAAGTGGATATTTGGAGTGCTTTGAGGGCTACCCAGGAAAAGGAAATACCTTCACATAAAAACTAGATGGAAGCATTCTCAGAAACTTCCCTGTGTTTTATGCATTCAACCCACAGAGTGGAAACTACCTATCAATAGCAAAGTTTTGAAACACACTTTTTTTAGAATCTGCAAGTGGATATTTGGAGAACATTGAAGCCTATGCTGGAAAAGGAAACCACTTCACATAAAAACTAGATTGAAGCATTCTCAGAAAATTCCTTGTGATGTGTGCATTCAACCCACAGACTTGAACGTGACTTTTGATAGAGCAGCTTTGAAACACTCTTTTTGTAGAATCTGCAAGTGGTTATTTGGAGCGCTTTGAGGCCTATCCTGCAAAAGGAAATATCTTCACTTAAAAACTAGACAGAAGCATTCTCAGAAACTTCTTTGTGATGAGAGCATTCAACTGACAGAGTTGAACCTTCCTTTTCATAGGACAGTTTTGAAACTCTCTTTGTGTAGGGTCTACAAGTCGATATTTGGAACGCTTTCAGGCCTATCCTGGAAAAGGAAATATCTTCACAGAAAAACAAGACACAAGCATTCTCAGAAACTTCTTGCTGATGTGTGCATTCAACTCCCAGTGTTGAAACTTCCTTTTGATAGAGCAGTTTTGAAACCGTCTGTAAGTAGGATCTGCATGTGGTATTCGGACTGCTATGAGGCCAACACCGGAAAAGGAAATATCTTCACATAAAAAGTAGACAGAAACATTCTCAGAAATATCCCAGTGCTTTATGCCTTCAGCTTGCAGACTTGAACCTTCCTTTGGATAGCACAGTTTTGAAACACGCTTCTTGTAGAATCTGCAAGTGGATATTTGGAGTGCTTTCAGGCCTACCCAGGAAAAGGAACTCTCTTCACATAAAAACTAGACGGAAGCATTCTCAGAAACTTCCCCGTGTTTTATGCATTCAACCCACAGAGTGGAACCTTCCTTTGGATAGTGCAGTTTTGAAACACTCTTTTTGAAGAATCTGCAAGTGGATATTTGGAGAATTTT
This sequence comes from Pongo pygmaeus, assembly GCF_028885625.2. Taxonomy (NCBI): domain Eukaryota; kingdom Metazoa; phylum Chordata; class Mammalia; order Primates; family Hominidae; genus Pongo; species Pongo pygmaeus. The sequence continues at coordinate 39,740,723 of NC_072391.2, read as the reverse complement.
GAAGCCTGTGCTGGAAAAGGAAACCACTTCACATAAAAACTAGATTGAAACATTCTCAGAAACTACTTTGGGATGTGTGCATTCAACCCACAGACTTGAACCTGACTTTTGGTAGAACAGCTTTGAAACACTCTTTTTGCAGAATCTGCAGGTGTATATTTGGAGCACTTTGAGGCCTATGCTGGAAAAGGAAATATCTTCACAGAAAAACTAGACAGAAGCATTCTCAGAAACTTCTTCCTGATGAGTGCATTCAACTCACAGAGTTGAACCTTCCTTTTCATAGAGCAGTTTTGAGGCCTTCTTTTCGTAGTGTCTGCAAGTCGATATTTGGAACACTTTCAGGCCTATCCTTGACAAGGAAATATCTTCGCATAAAAATTAGACAGAAGCATTCTCAGAAACTTCTTCCTGATGTGCGCATTCAACTCACAGTGTTGATCCTTCTTTTTGATAGAGCAGTTTTGAAACACACTTTTAGTAGAATCGCAAGTGGATAGTTTGAGAGCTTTGTTGCCTTCACTGGAAAAGGAAATATCTTCACATAAAACGAGACAGAAGCATTCTCAGAAGCTTTCCTGTTCTTTATGCACTCAACTCACAGAGTAGAACGTTGCTTTTGATAGAGCAGGTTTGATACACTCTTTTAGTAGAACCTGCAAGTGGATATTTGGAGCGCTTTGAGGTCTATGCTGGAAAAGGATATAACTTCACATAAAATCTAGATTGAAGCATTCTCAGTAACTACTTTGTGATGTCTGCATTCAACTCACAGACTTGAACCTTCCTTTGGAAAGAGCAGTTTTGAAACACTTTCTTTGTAGAATCTGCAAGTGGATATTTGGAGCGCTTTGAGGCCTATGCTGGAAAAGGAAATATTATCCCATTAAAACTAGATAGAAGCATTCTCAGAAACTTGTTTGTGATGAGTGCATTCAACTCACAGAGCTGAACCTTCCTTTTGCTAGAAAAGTTCTGAAACACTCTTTTTCTAGAATCAGCAAGTGGCTATTTGGAGCGATTTCATACCTGTTCTGGGAAAGAAAATATCTTCACATAACAACTAGGAAGAAGCATTCTCAGAAACTCCTTTGTGTTGAGTGCATTCAACTCACAGAGTTGAACCTTCCTTTTGATAGAGCAGTTTTGAAGCCCCCTTTCTGTACCATCTGCAAGTAGAAGATTGGGAGCGCTTTGAGGCCTATGCTGGAAAAGGAAATATCTTCACATAAAAGCTAGACAGAAGCATTCTCAGAAACTTTCCTGTTCTTTGTGCATTCAACTCACAGAGTGGAACGTTGCTTTGGATAGAGCAGTTTTGAAACACTCTTTTAGTAGAATCTGCAAGTGGATATTTGGAGCGCTTTGAGGCCTATGCTGGAAATGGAAATAACTTCACATAGAAACTTGATTGAAGCATTGTCAGAAACTTCTTTGTGATGTGTGCTTTCAACTCACACAGCTGAAATTTCCTTTCATAGAGCAGTTTTGAAACACCCTTTTTTGTGGAATCTGCAACTGGATATTTGGTGGGATTGCGACCTCTTCTGTAAAAGGAAATACATTCGCATGAAAGCGAGACAGAAGATTTCTCAGAATCTTCTTTGTGATGAGTGCATCCAAGTCACACATTTGCACCTTCCTTTTGATAGAACAGTTTTGAAAGACTCTTGTTATAGAATCTGCAAGTGGATATTTGGAGCGCTTTGAGGCCTATGCTGGAAAAGGATATATCTACTCATAAAAACTAGACAGAGGCATTCTCAGAAACTTCTTTGTGATTCGTGCGTTCAACTCACAGACTTGAATCTTCCTTTGGAACGTGCAGTTTTGAAACACTCTTCTTGTAGAATCTGCAAGCGGATATTTGGAACTGTTTGAGGCCTGCCCCGGAAAAGGAAACGTCTTCACCTTAAAAGTAGACAGAAGCATTCTCAGAAACTTCCTCCTGTTGAGTGCATTCAACTCACAGACTTGAACCTTCCTTTTGATAGAACAGTTTGGAAGCACTCTTTTGGTAGAATGTGCAAGTGTTTATTTGGAGCACCTTGAGGACAAAGCTGGAATAGGGGTTATCTTCACATAACAACTAGACAGAAGTGTTCTCAGAAACTTCTCTGTGTTGAGTGCTTTCAACTCACAGAGTTCAACCTTCCTTTTAATAGAACGGTTTTGAAACACTCTTTTTGTAGAATCTGCAAGTCGATATTTGGACCACTTTCAGGCCTATCCTGGAAAAGGAAATATCTTCACATAAAAACTAGACAGAAGCATTCTCGGAAACTACTTTGTGATGTGTGCACTCAACTCGCAGAGTTGAACCTTTCTTTCGATTGGGCAGTTTTGAAATATTCTTTTAGCAGAATCTGCAAGTGGATATTTGGAGTGCTATCAGGCCAACACTGGAAAAGGAAATATCTTCACATAAAAACTAGACAGAAGCATTCTCAGAAATATCCCAGTGCTTTATGCCTTCAGCTCACGGAGTTGAAGCTTTCTTTGGATAGTACAGGTTTGAAACGCTCTTCTTGTAGATTCTGCAAGTGGATATTTAGAGTGCTTTGAGGGCTACCCAGGAAAAGGAAATACCTTCACATAAAAACTAGACGGAAGCATTCTCAGAAACTTCCCTCTGTTTTATGCATTCAACCCACAGAGTGGAAACTACCTTTCGATGGCAAAGTTTTGAAACACACTTTTTTTAGGATCTGCAAGTGGATATTTGGAGAACATTGAAGCCTATGCTGGAAAAGGAAACCACTTCACATAAAAACTAGATTGAAGCATTCTCAGAAAATTCCTTGTGATGTGTGCATTCAACCCACAGACTTGAACGTGACTTTTGATAGAGCAGCTTTGAAACACTCTTTTTGTAGAATCTGCAAGTGGTTATTTGGAGCGCTTTGAGGCCTATCCTGCAAAAGGAAATATCTTCACTTAAAAACTAGACAGAAGCATTCTCAGACATTTCTTTGTGATGAGAGCATTCAACTCACAGAGTTGAACCTTCCTTTTCATAGGACAGTTTTGAAACTCTCTTTGTGTAGGGTCTACAAGTCGATATTTGGAACGCTTTCAGGCCTATCCTGGAAAAGGAAATATCTTCACATAAAAACTAGACACAAGCATTCTCAGAAACTACTTGCTGATGTGTGCATTCAACTCCCAGTGTTGAAACTTCCTTTTGATAGAGCAGTTTTGAAACCGTCTGTAAGTAGGATCTGCATGTGGGTATTCGGACTGCGGTGAGGCCAACACCGGAAAAGGAAATATCTTCACATAAAAAGTAGACAGAAACATTCTCAGAAATATCCCAGTGCTTTACCCCTTCAGCTTGCAGAATTGAACCTTGCTTTCGATAGCACAGTTTTGAAACACGCTTCTTGTAGAATCTGCAAGTGGATATTTGGAGTGCTTTCAGGCCTACCCAGCAAAAGGAACTCTCTTCACATAAAAACTAGATGGAAGCATTCTCAGAAACTTCCCCGTGTTTTATGCATTCAACCCACAGAGTGGAACCTTCCTTTGGATAGTGCAGTTTTGAAACACTCTTTTTGAAGAATCTGCAAGTGGATATTTGGAGAATTTTGAAGCCTGTGCTGGAAAAGGAAACCACTTCACATGAAAACTAGATTGAAGCATTCTCAGAAACTACTTTGTGATGTGTGCATTAAACCCACAGACTTGAACCTGACTTTTGGTAGAACAGCTTTGAAACACTCTTTTTGCAGAATCTGCAGGTGTATATTTGGAGCACTTTGAGGCCTATGCTGGAAAAGGAAATATCTTCACAGAAAAACTAGACAGAAGCATTCTCAGAAACTTCTTCCTGATGAGTGCATTCAACTCACAGAGTTGAACCTTCCTTTTCATAGAGCAGTTTTGAGGCCTTCTTTTCGTAGAGTCTGCAAGTCGATATTTGGAACACTTTCAGGCCTATCCTGGAAAAGGAAATATCTTCACATAAAAACTAGACAGAAGCATTCTCAGAAACTACTTTGTGATGTGTGCACTCAACTCGCAGAGTTGAACCTTTCTTTCGATTGAGCAGTTTTGAAATATTCTTTTAGCAGAATCTGCAAGTGGATATTTTTAGTGCTATCAGGCCAACACTGGAAAAGGAAATATCTTCACATAAAAACTAGACAGAAGCATTCTCAGAAATATCCCAGTGCTTTATGCATTCAGCTCACGGAGTTGAGGCTTCCTTTGGATAGCACAGGTTTGAAACGCTCTTCTTGTAGATTCTGCAAGTGGATATTTGGAGTGCTTTGAGGGCTACCCAGGAAAAGGAAATACCTTCACATAAAAACTAGATGGAAGCATTCTCAGAAACTTCCCTGTGTTTTATGCATTCAACCCACAGAGTGGAAACTACCTATCAATAGCAAAGTTTTGAAACACACTTTTTTTAGAATCTGCAAGTGGATATTTGGAGAACATTGAAGCCTATGCTGGAAAAGGAAACCACTTCACATAAAAACTAGATTGAAGCATTCTCAGAAAATTCCTTGTGATGTGTGCATTCAACCCACAGACTTGAACGTGACTTTTGATAGAGCAGCTTTGAAACACTCTTTTTGTAGAATCTGCAAGTGGTTATTTGGAGCGCTTTGAGGCCTATCCTGCAAAAGGAAATATCTTCACTTAAAAACTAGACAGAAGCATTCTCAGAAACTTCTTTGTGATGAGAGCATTCAACTGACAGAGTTGAACCTTCCTTTTCATAGGACAGTTTTGAAACTCTCTTTGTGTAGGGTCTACAAGTCGATATTTGGAACGCTTTCAGGCCTATCCTGGAAAAGGAAATATCTTCACAGAAAAACAAGACACAAGCATTCTCAGAAACTTCTTGCTGATGTGTGCATTCAACTCCCAGTGTTGAAACTTCCTTTTGATAGAGCAGTTTTGAAACCGTCTGTAAGTAGGATCTGCATGTGGTATTCGGACTGCTATGAGGCCAACACCGGAAAAGGAAATATCTTCACATAAAAAGTAGACAGAAACATTCTCAGAAATATCCCAGTGCTTTATGCCTTCAGCTTGCAGACTTGAACCTTCCTTTGGATAGCACAGTTTTGAAACACGCTTCTTGTAGAATCTGCAAGTGGATATTTGGAGTGCTTTCAGGCCTACCCAGGAAAAGGAACTCTCTTCACATAAAAACTAGACGGAAGCATTCTCAGAAACTTCCCCGTGTTTTATGCATTCAACCCACAGAGTGGAACCTTCCTTTGGATAGTGCAGTTTTGAAACACTCTTTTTGAAGAATCTGCAAGTGGATATTTGGAGAATTTTGAAGCCTGTGCTGGAAAAGGAAACCACTTCACATAAAAACTAGATTGAAGCATTCTCAGAAACTACTTTGGGATGTGTGCATTCAACCCACAGACTTGAACCTGACTTTTGGTAGAACAGCTTTGAAACACTCTTTTTGCAGAATCTGCAGGTGTATATTTGGAGCACTTTGAGGCCTATGCTGGAAAAGGAAATATCTTCACAGAAAAACTAGACAGAAGCATTCTCAGAAACTTCTTCCTGATGAGTGCATTCAACTCACAGAGTTGAACCTTCCTTTTCATAGAGCAGTTTTGAGGCCTTCTTTTCGTAGTGTCTGCAAGTCGATATTTGGAACACTTTCAGGCCTATCCTTGACAAGGAAATATCTTCGCATAAAAATTAGACAGAAGCATTCTCAGAAACTTCTTCCTGATGTGCGCATTCAACTCACAGTGTTGATCCTTCTTTTTGATAGAGCAGTTTTGAAACACACTTTTAGTAGAATCGCAAGTGGATAGTTTGAGAGCTTTGTTGCCTTCACTGGAAAAGGAAATATCTTCACATAAAACGAGACAGAAGCATTCTCAGAAGCTTTCCTGTTCTTTATGCACTCAACTCACAGAGTAGAACGTTGCTTTTGATAGAGCAGGTTTGATACACTCTTTTAGTAGAACCTGCAAGTGGATATTTGGAGCGCTTTGAGGTCTATGCTGGAAAAGGATATAACTTCACATAAAATCTAGATTGAAGCATTCTCAGTAACTACTTTGTGATGTCTGCATTCAACTCACAGACTTGAACCTTCCTTTGGAAAGAGCAGTTTTGAAACACTTTCTTTGTAGAATCTGCAAGTGGATATTTGGAGCGCTTTGAGGCCTATGCTGGAAAAGGAAATATTATCCCATTAAAACTAGATAGAAGCATTCTCAGAAACTTGTTTGTGATGAGTGCATTCAACTCACAGAGCTGAACCTTCCTTTTGCTAGAAAAGTTCTGAAACACTCTTTTTCTAGAATCAGCAAGTGGCTATTTGGAGCGATTTCATACCTGTTCTGGGAAAGAAAATATCTTCACATAACAACTAGGAAGAAGCATTCTCAGAAACTCCTTTGTGTTGAGTGCATTCAACTCACAGAGTTGAACCTTCCTTTTGATAGAGCAGTTTTGAAGCCCCCTTTCTGTACCATCTGCAAGTAGAAGATTGGGAGCGCTTTGAGGCCTATGCTGGAAAAGGAAATATCTTCACATAAAAGCTAGACAGAAGCATTCTCAGAAACTTTCCTGTTCTTTGTGCATTCAACTCACAGAGTGGAACGTTGCTTTGGATAGAGCAGTTTTGAAACACTCTTTTAGTAGAATCTGCAAGTGGATATTTGGAGCGCTTTGAGGCCTATGCTGGAAATGGAAATAACTTCACATAGAAACTTGATTGAAGCATTGTCAGAAACTTCTTTGTGATGTGTGCTTTCAACTCACACAGCTGAAATTTCCTTTCATAGAGCAGTTTTGAAACACCCTTTTTTGTGGAATCTGCAACTGGATATTTGGTGGGATTGCGACCTCTTCTGTAAAAGGAAATACATTCGCATGAAAACGAGACAGAAGATTTCTCAGAATCTTCTTTGTGATGAGGGCATCCAAGTCACACAGTTGCACCTTCCTTTTGATAGAACAGTTTCGAAAGACTCTTGTTATAGAATCTGCAAGTGGATATTTGGAGCGCTTTGAGGCCTATGCTGGAAAAGGATATATCTACACATAAAAACTAGACAGAGGCATTCTCAGAAACTTCTTTGTGATTCGTGCGTTCAACTCACAGACTTGAATCTTCCTTTGGAACGTGCAGTTTTGAAACACTCTTCTTGTAGAATCTGCAAGCGGATATTTGGAACTGTTTGAGGCCTGCCCCGGAAAAGGAAACATCTTCACCTAAAAAGTAGACAGAAGCATTCTCAGAAACTTCCTCCTGTTGAGTGCATTCAACTCACAGACTTGAACCTTCCTTTTGATAGAACAGTTTGGAAGCACTCTTTTGGTAGAATGTGCAAGTGTTTATTTGGAGCACCTTGAGGACAAAGCTGGAATAGGGGTTATCTTCACATAACAACTAGACAGAAGTGTTCTCAGAAACTTCTCTGTGTTGAGTGCTTTCAACTCACAGAGTTGAACCTTCCTTTTCATAGAACGGTTTTGAAACACTCTTTTTGTAGAATCTGCAAGTCGATATTTGGACCACTTTCAGGCCTATCCTGGAAAAGGAAATATCTTCACATAAAAACTAGACAGAAGCATTCTCAGAAACTACTTTGTGATGTGTGCACTCAACTCGCAGAGTTGAACCTTTCTTTCGATTGAGCAGTTTTGAAATATTCTTTTAGCAGAATCTGCAAGTGGATATTTGGAGTGCTATCAGGCCAACACTGGAAAAGGAAATATCTTCACATAAAAACTAGACAGAAGCATTCTCAGAAATATCCCAGTGCTTTATGCATTCAGCTCACGGAGTTGAGGCTTCCTTTGGATAGCACAGGTTTGAAACGCTCTTCTTGTAGATTCTGCAAGTGGATATTTGGAGTGCTTTGAGGGCTACCCAGGAAAAGGAAATACCTTCACATAAAAACTAGACGGAAGCATTCTCAGAAACTTCCCTGTGTTTTATGCATTCAACCCACAGAGTGGAAACTACCTATCAATAGCAAAGTTTTGAAACACACTTTTTTTAGAATCTGCAAGTGGATATTTGGAGAACATTGAAGCCTATGCTGGAAAAGGAAACCACTTCACATAAAAACTAGATTGAAGCATTCTCAGAAAATTCCTTGTGATGTGTGCATTCAACCCACAGACTTGAACGTGACTTTTGATAGAGCAGCTTTGAAACACTCTTTTTGTAGAATCTGCAAGTGGTTATTTGGAGCGCTTTGAGGCCTATCCTGCAAAAGGAAATATCTTCACTTAAAAACTAGACAGAAGCATTCTCAGAAACTTCTTTGTGATGAGAGCATTCAACTGACAGAGTTGAACCTTCCTTTTCATAGGACAGTTTTGAAACTCTCTTTGTGTAGGGTCTACAAGTCGATATTTGGAACGCTTTCAGGCCTATCCTGGAAAAGGAAATATCTTCACAGAAAAACAAGACACAAGCATTCTCAGAAACTTCTTGCTGATGTGTGCATTCAACTCCCAGTGTTGAAACTTCCTTTTGATAGAGCAGTTTTGAAACCGTCTGTAAGTAGGATCTGCATGTGGTATTCGGACTGCTATGAGGCCAACACCGGAAAAGGAAATATCTTCACATAAAAAGTAGACAGAAACATTCTCAGAAATATCCCAGTGCTTTATGCCTTCAGCTTGCAGACTTGAACCTTCCTTTGGATAGCACAGTTTTGAAACACGCTTCTTGTAGAATCTGCAAGTGGATATTTGGAGTGCTTTCAGGCCTACCCAGGAAAAGGAACTCTCTTCACATAAAAACTAGACGGAAGCATTCTCAGAAACTTCCCCGTGTTTTATGCATTCAACCCACAGAGTGGAACCTTCCTTTGGATAGTGCAGTTTTGAAACACTCTTTTTGAAGAATCTGCAAGTGGATATTTGGAGAATTTTGAAGCCTGTGCTGGAAAAGGAAACCACTTCACATAAAAACTAGATTGAAGCATTCTCAGAAACTACTTTGGGATGTGTGCATTCAACCCACAGACTTGAACCTGACTTTTGGTAGAACAGCTTTGAAACACTCTTTTTGCAGAATCTGCAGGTGTATATTTGGAGCACTTTGAGGCCTATGCTGGAAAAGGAAATATCTTCACAGAAAAACTAGACAGAAGCATTCTCAGAAACTTCTTCCTGATGAGTGCATTCAACTCACAGAGTTGAACCTTCCTTTTCATAGAGCAGTTTTGAGGCCTTCTTTTCGTAGTGTCTGCAAGTCGATATTTGGAACACTTTCAGGCCTATCCTTGACAAGGAAATATCTTCGCATAAAAATTAGACAGAAGCATTCTCAGAAACTTCTTCCTGATGTGCGCATTCAACTCACAGTGTTGATCCTTCTTTTTGATAGAGCAGTTTTGAAACACACTTTTAGTAGAATCGCAAGTGGATAGTTTGAGAGCTTTGTTGCCTTCACTGGAAAAGGAAATATCTTCACATAAAACGAGACAGAAGCATTCTCAGAAGCTTTCCTGTTCTTTATGCACTCAACTCACAGAGTAGAACGTTGCTTTTGATAGAGCAGGTTTGATACACTCTTTTAGTAGAACCTGCAAGTGGATATTTGGAGCGCTTTGAGGTCTATGCTGGAAAAGGATATAACTTCACATAAAATCTAGATTGAAGCATTCTCAGTAACTACTTTGTGATGTCTGCATTCAACTCACAGACTTGAACCTTCCTTTGGAAAGAGCAGTTTTGAAACACTTTCTTTGTAGAATCTGCAAGTGGATATTTGGAGCGCTTTGAGGCCTATGCTGGAAAAGGAAATATTATCCCATTAAAACTAGATAGAAGCATTCTCAGAAACTTGTTTGTGATGAGTGCATTCAACTCACAGAGCTGAACCTTCCTTTTGCTAGAAAAGTTCTGAAACACTCTTTTTCTAGAATCAGCAAGTGGCTATTTGGAGCGATTTCATACCTGTTCTGGGAAAGAAAATATCTTCACATAACAACTAGGAAGAAGCATTCTCAGAAACTCCTTTGTGTTGAGTGCATTCAACTCACAGAGTTGAACCTTCCTTTTGATAGAGCAGTTTTGAAGCCCCCTTTCTGTACCATCTGCAAGTAGAAGATTGGGAGCGCTTTGAGGCCTATGCTGGAAAAGGAAATATCTTCACATAAAAGCTAGACAGAAGCATTCTCAGAAACTTTCCTGTTCTTTGTGCATTCAACTCACAGAGTGGAACGTTGCTTTGGATAGAGCAGTTTTGAAACACTCTTTTAGTAGAATCTGCAAGTGGATATTTGGAGCGCTTTGAGGCCTATGCTGGAAATGGAAATAACTTCACATAGAAACTTGATTGAAGCATTGTCAGAAACTTCTTTGTGATGTGTGCTTTCAACTCACACAGCTGAAATTTCCTTTCATAGAGCAGTTTTGAAACACCCTTTTTTGTGGAATCTGCAACTGGATATTTGGTGGGATTGCGACCTCTTCTGTAAAAGGAAATACATTCGCATGAAAACGAGACAGAAGATTTCTCAGAATCTTCTTTGTGATGAGGGCATCCAAGTCACACAGTTGCACCTTCCTTTTGATAGAACAGTTTCGAAAGACTCTTGTTATAGAATCTGCAAGTGGATATTTGGAGCGCTTTGAGGCCTATGCTGGAAAAGGATATATCTACACATAAAAACTAGACAGAGGCATTCTCAGAAACTTCTTTGTGATTCGTGCGTTCAACTCACAGACTTGAATCTTCCTTTGGAACGTGCAGTTTTGAAACACTCTTCTTGTAGAATCTGCAAGCGGATATTTGGAACTGTTTGAGGCCTGCCCCGGAAAAGGAAACATCTTCACCTAAAAAGTAGACAGAAGCATTCTCAGAAACTTCCTCCTGTTGAGTGCATTCAACTCACAGACTTGAACCTTCCTTTTGATAGAACAGTTTGGAAGCACTCTTTTGGTAGAATGTGCAAGTGTTTATTTGGAGCACCTTGAGGACAAAGCTGGAATAGGGGTTATCTTCACATAACAACTAGACAGAAGTGTTCTCAGAAACTTCTCTGTGTTGAGTGCTTTCAACTCACAGAGTTGAACCTTCCTTTTCATAGAACGGTTTTGAAACACTCTTTTTGTAGAATCTGCAAGTCGATATTTGGACCACTTTCAGGCCTATCCTGGAAAAGGAAATATCTTCACATAAAAACTAGACAGAAGCATTCTCAGAAACTACTTTGTGATGTGTGCACTCAACTCGCAGAGTTGAACCTTTCTTTCGATTGAGCAGTTTTGAAATATTCTTTTAGCAGAATCTGCAAGTGGATATTTGGAGTGCTATCAGGCCAACACTGGAAAAGGAAATATCTTCACATAAAAACTAGACAGAAGCATTCTCAGAAATATCCCAGTGCTTTATGCATTCAGCTCACGGAGTTGAGGCTTCCTTTGGATAGCACAGGTTTGAAACGCTCTTCTTGTAGATTCTGCAAGTGGATATTTGGAGTGCTTTCAGGGCTACCCAGGAAAAGGAAATACCTTCACATAAAAACTAGACGGAAGCATTCTCAGAAACTTCCCTGTGTTTTATGCATTCAACCCACAGAGTGGAAACTACCTATCAATAGCAAAGTTTTGAAACACACTTTTTTTAGAATCTGCAAGTGGATATTTGGAGAACATTGAAGCCTATGCTGGAAAAGGAAACCACTTCACATAAAAACTAGATTGAAGCATTCTCAGAAAATTCCTTGTGATGTGTGCATTCAACCCACAGACTTGAACGTGACTTTTGATAGAGCAGCTTTGAAACACTCTTTTTGTAGAATCTGCAAGTGGTTATTTGGAGCGCTTTGAGGCCTATCCTGCAAAAGGAAATATCTTCACTTAAAAACTAGACAGAAGCATTCTCAGAAACTTCTTTGTGATGAGAGCATTCAACTGACAGAGTTGAACCTTCCTTTTCATAGGACAGTTTTGAAACTCTCTTTGTGTAGGGTCTACAAGTCGATATTTGGAACGCTTTCAGGCCTATCCTGGAAAAGGAAATATCTTCACAGAAAAACAAGACACAAGCATTCTCAGAAACTTCTTGCTGATGTGTGCATTCAACTCCCAGTGTTGAAACTTCCTTTTGATAGAGCAGTTTTGAAACCGTCTGTAAGTAGGATCTGCATGTGGTATTCGGACTGCTATGAGGCCAACACCGGAAAAGGAAATATCTTCACATAAAAAGTAGACAGAAACATTCTCAGAAATATCCCAGTGCTTTATGCCTTCAGCTTGCAGACTTGAACCTTCCTTTGGATAGCACAGTTTTGAAACACGCTTCTTGTAGAATCTGCAAGTGGATATTTGGAGTGCTTTCAGGCCTACCCAGGAAAAGGAACTCTCTTCACATAAAAACTAGACGGAAGCATTCTCAGAAACTTCCCCGTGTTTTATGCATTCAACCCACAGAGTGGAACCTTCCTTTGGATAGTGCAGTTTTGAAACACTCTTTTTGAAGAATCTGCAAGTGGATATTTGGAGAATTTTGAAGCCTGTGCTGGAAAAGGAAACCACTTCACATAAAAACTAGATTGAAGCATTCTCAGAAACTACTTTGGGATGTGTGCATTCAACCCACAGACTTGAACCTGACTTTTGGTAGAACAGCTTTGAAACACTCTTTTTGCAGAATCTGCAGGTGTATATTTGGAGCACTTTGAGGCCTATGCTGGAAAAGGAAATATCTTCACAGAAAAACTAGACAGAAGCATTCTCAGAAACTTCTTCCTGATGAGTGCATTCAACTCACAGAGTTGAACCTTCCTTTTCATAGAGCAGTTTTGAGGCCTTCTTTTCGTAGTGTCTGCAAGTCGATATTTGGAACACTTTCAGGCCTATCCTTGACAAGGAAATATCTTCGCATAAAAATTAGACAGAAGCATTCTCAGAAACTTCTTCCTGATGTGCGCATTCAACTCACAGTGTTGATCCTTCTTTTTGATAGAGCAGTTTTGAAACACACTTTTAGTAGAATCGCAAGTGGATAGTTTGAGAGCTTTGTTGCCTTCACTGGAAAAGGAAATATCTTCACATAAAACGAGACAGAAGCATTCTCAGAAGCTTTCCTGTTCTTTATGCACTCAACTCACAGAGTAGAACGTTGCTTTTGATAGAGCAGGTTTGATACACTCTTTTAGTAGAACCTGCAAGTGGATATTTGGAGCGCTTTGAGGTCTATGCTGGAAAAGGATATAACTTCACATAAAATCTAGATTGAAGCATTCTCAGTAACTACTTTGTGATGTCTGCATTCAACTCACAGACTTGAACCTTCCTTTGGAAAGAGCAGTTTTGAAACACTTTCTTTGTAGAATCTGCAAGTGGATATTTGGAGCGCTTTGAGGCCTATGCTGGAAAAGGAAATATTATCCCATTAAAACTAGATAGAAGCATTCTCAGAAACTTGTTTGTGATGAGTGCATTCAACTCACAGAGCTGAACCTTCCTTTTGCTAGAAAAGTTCTGAAACACTCTTTTTCTAGAATCAGCAAGTGGCTATTTGGAGCGATTTCATACCTGTTCTGGGAAAGAAAATATCTTCACATAACAACTAGGAAGAAGCATTCTCAGAAACTCCTTTGTGTTGAGTGCATTCAACTCACAGAGTTGAACCTTCCTTTTGATAGAGCAGTTTTGAAGCCCCCTTTCTGTACCATCTGCAAGTAGAAGATTGGGAGCGCTTTGAGGCCTATGCTGGAAAAGGAAATATCTTCACATAAAAGCTAGACAGAAGCATTCTCAGAAACTTTCCTGTTCTTTGTGCATTCAACTCACAGAGTGGAACGTTGCTTTGGATAGAGCAGTTTTGAAACACTCTTTTAGTAGAATCTGCAAGTGGATATTTGGAGCGCTTTGAGGCCTATGCTGGAAATGGAAATAACTTCACATAGAAACTTGATTGAAGCATTGTCAGAAACTTCTTTGTGATGTGTGCTTTCAACTCACACAGCTGAAATTTCCTTTCATAGAGCAGTTTTGAAACACCCTTTTTTGTGGAATCTGCAACTGGATATTTGGTGGGATTGCGACCTCTTCTGTAAAAGGAAATACATTCGCATGAAAACGAGACAGAAGATTTCTCAGAATCTTCTTTGTGATGAGGGCATCCAAGTCACACAGTTGCACCTTCCTTTTGATAGAACAGTTTCGAAAGACTCTTGTTATAGAATCTGCAAGTGGATATTTGGAGCGCTTTGAGGCCTATGCTGGAAAAGGATATATCTACACATAAAAACTAGACAGAGGCATTCTCAGAAACTTCTTTGTGATTCGTGCGTTCAACTCACAGACTTGAATCTTCCTTTGGAACGTGCAGTTTTGAAACACTCTTCTTGTAGAATCTGCAAGCGGATATTTGGAACTGTTTGAGGCCTGCCCCGGAAAAGGAAACATCTTCACCTAAAAAGTAGACAGAAGCATTCTCAGAAACTTCCTCCTGTTGAGTGCATTCAACTCACAGACTTGAACCTTCCTTTTGATAGAACAGTTTGGAAGCACTCTTTTGGTAGAATGTGCAAGTGTTTATTTGGAGCACCTTGAGGACAAAGCTGGAATAGGGGTTATCTTCACATAACAACTAGACAGAAGTGTTCTCAGAAACTTCTCTGTGTTGAGTGCTTTCAACTCACAGAGTTGAACCTTCCTTTTCATAGAACGGTTTTGAAACACTCTTTTTGTAGAATCTGCAAGTCGATATTTGGACCACTTTCAGGCCTATCCTGGAAAAGGAAATATCTTCACATAAAAACTAGACAGAAGCATTCTCAGAAACTACTTTGTGATGTGTGCACTCAACTCGCAGAGTTGAACCTTTCTTTCGATTGAGCAGTTTTGAAATATTCTTTTAGCAGAATCTGCAAGTGGATATTTGGAGTGCTATCAGGCCAACACTGGAAAAGGAAATATCTTCACATAAAAACTAGACAGAAGCATTCTCAGAAATATCCCAGTGCTTTATGCATTCAGCTCACGGAGTTGAGGCTTCCTTTGGATAGCACAGGTTTGAAACGCTCTTCTTGTTGATTCTGCAAGTGGATATTTGGAGTGCTTTCAGGGCTACCCAGGAAAAGGAAATACCTTCACATAAAAACTAGACGGAAGCATTCTCAGAAACTTCCCTGTGTTTTATGCATTCAACCCACAGAGTGGAAGCTACCTATCAATAGCAAAGTTTTGAAACACACTTTTTTTAGAATCTGCAAGTGGATATTTGGAGAACATTGAAGCCTATGCTGGAAAAGGAAACCACTTCACATAAAAACTAGATTGAAGCATTCTCAGAAAATTCCTTGTGATGTGTGCATTCAACCCACAGACTTGAACGTGACTTTTGATAGAGCAGCTTTGAAACACTCTTTTTGTAGAATCTGCAAGTGGTTATTTGGAGCGCTTTGAGGCCTATCCTGCAAAAGGAAATATCTTCACTTAAAAACTAGACAGAAGCATTCTCAGAAACTTCTTTGTGATGAGAGCATTCAACTGACAGAGTTGAACCTTCCTTTTCATAGGACAGTTTTGAAACTCTCTTTGTGTAGGGTCTACAAGTCGATATTTGGAACGCTTTCAGGCCTATCCTGGAAAAGGAAATATCTTCACATAAAAACAAGACACAAGCATTCTCAGAAACTTCTTGCTGATGTGTGCATTCAACTCCCAGTGTTGAAACTTCCTTTTGATAGAGCAGTTTTGAAACCGTCTGTAAGTAGGATCTGCATGTGGTATTCGGACTGCTATGAGGCCAACACCGGAAAAGGAAATATCTTCACATAAAAAGTAGACAGAAACATTCTCAGAAATATCCCAGTGCTTTATGCCTTCAGCTTGCAGACTTGAACCTTCCTTTGGATAGCACAGTTTTGAAACACGCTTCTTGTAGAATCTGCAAGTGGATATTTGGAGTGCTTTCAGGCCTACCCAGGAAAAGGAACTCTCTTCACATAAAAACTAGACGGAAGCATTCTCAGAAACTTCCCCGTGTTTTATGCATTCAACCCACAGAGTGGAACCTTCCTTTGGATAGTGCAGTTTTGAAACACTCTTTTTGAAGAATCTGCAAGTGGATATTTGGAGAATTTTGAAGCCTGTGCTGGAAAAGGAAACCACTTCACATAAAAACTAGATTGAAACATTCTCAGAAACTACTTTGGGATGTGTGCATTCAACCCACAGACTTGAACCTGACTTTTGGTAGAACAGCTTTGAAACACTCTTTTTGCAGAATCTGCAGGTGTATATTTGGAGCACTTTGAGGCCTATGCTGGAAAAGGAAATATCTTCACAGAAAAACTAGACAGAAGCATTCTCAGAAACTTCTTCCTGATGAGTGCATTCAACTCACAGAGTTGAACCTTCCTTTTCATAGAGCAGTTTTGAGGCCTTCTTTTCGTAGTGTCTGCAAGTCGATATTTGGAACACTTTCAGGCCTATCCTTGACAAGGAAATATCTTCGCATAAAAATTAGACAGAAGCATTCTCAGAAACTTCTTCCTGATGTGCGCATTCAACTCACAGTGTTGATCCTTCTTTTTGATAGAGCAGTTTTGAAACACACTTTTAGTAGAATCGCAAGTGGATAGTTTGAGAGCTTTGTTGCCTTCACTGGAAAAGGAAATATCTTCACATAAAACGAGACAGAAGCATTCTCAGAAGCTTTCCTGTTCTTTATGCACTCAACTCACAGAGTAGAACGTTGCTTTTGATAGAGCAGGTTTGATACACTCTTTTAGTAGAACCTGCAAGTGGATATTTGGAGCGCTTTGAGGTCTATGCTGGAAAAGGATATAACTTCACATAAAATCTAGATTGAAGCATTCTCAGTAACTACTTTGTGATGTCTGCATTCAACTCACAGACTTGAACCTTCCTTTGGAAAGAGC
Organism: Pongo pygmaeus; assembly: GCF_028885625.2. Lineage (NCBI taxonomy): Eukaryota > Metazoa > Chordata > Mammalia > Primates > Hominidae > Pongo > Pongo pygmaeus. Next base: position 39,723,861 of record NC_072391.2, on the reverse strand, counting down.
AGTTTTGAAACACTTTCTTTGTAGAATCTGCAAGTGGATATTTGGAGCGCTTTGAGGCCTATGCTGGAAAAGGAAATATTATCCCATTAAAACTAGATAGAAGCATTCTCAGAAACTTGTTTGTGATGAGTGCATTCAACTCACAGAGCTGAACCTTCCTTTTGCTAGAAAAGTTCTGAAACACTCTTTTTCTAGAATCAGCAAGTGGCTATTTGGAGCGATTTCATACCTGTTCTGGGAAAGAAAATATCTTCACATAACAACTAGGAAGAAGCATTCTCAGAAACTCCTTTGTGTTGAGTGCATTCAACTCACAGAGTTGAACCTTCCTTTTGATAGAGCAGTTTTGAAGCCCCCTTTCTGTACCATCTGCAAGTAGAAGATTGGGAGCGCTTTGAGGCCTATGCTGGAAAAGGAAATATCTTCACATAAAAGCTAGACAGAAGCATTCTCAGAAACTTTCCTGTTCTTTGTGCATTCAACTCACAGAGTGGAACGTTGCTTTGGATAGAGCAGTTTTGAAACACTCTTTTAGTAGAATCTGCAAGTGGATATTTGGAGCGCTTTGAGGCCTATGCTGGAAATGGAAATAACTTCACATAGAAACTTGATTGAAGCATTGTCAGAAACTTCTTTGTGATGTGTGCTTTCAACTCACACAGCTGAAATTTCCTTTCATAGAGCAGTTTTGAAACACCCTTTTTTGTGGAATCTGCAACTGGATATTTGGTGGGATTGCGACCTCTTCTGTAAAAGGAAATACATTCGCATGAAAACGAGACAGAAGATTTCTCAGAATCTTCTTTGTGATGAGGGCATCCAAGTCACACAGTTGCACCTTCCTTTTGATAGAACAGTTTCGAAAGACTCTTGTTATAGAATCTGCAAGTGGATATTTGGAGCGCTTTGAGGCCTATGCTGGAAAAGGATATATCTACTCATAAAAACTAGACAGAGGCATTCTCAGAAACTTCTTTGTGATTCGTGCGTTCAACTCACAGACTTGAATCTTCCTTTGGAACGTGCAGTTTTGAAACACTCTTCTTGTAGAATCTGCAAGCGGATATTTGGAACTGTTTGAGGCCTGCCCCGGAAAAGGAAACATCTTCACCTAAAAAGTAGACAGAAGCATTCTCAGAAACTTCCTCCTGTTGAGTGCATTCAACTCACAGACTTGAACCTTCCTTTTGATAGAACAGTTTGGAAGCACTCTTTTGGTAGAATGTGCAAGTGTTTATTTGGAGCACCTTGAGGACAAAGCTGGAATAGGGGTTATCTTCACATAACAACTAGACAGAAGTGTTCTCAGAAACTTCTCTGTGTTGAGTGCTTTCAACTCACAGAGTTGAACCTTCCTTTTCATAGAACGGTTTTGAAACACTCTTTTTGTAGAATCTGCAAGTCGATATTTGGACCACTTTCAGGCCTATCCTGGAAAAGGAAATATCTTCACATAAAAACTAGACAGAAGCATTCTCAGAAACTACTTTGTGATGTGTGCACTCAACTCGCAGAGTTGAACCTTTCTTTCGATTGAGCAGTTTTGAAATATTCTTTTAGCAGAATCTGCAAGTGGATATTTGGAGTGCTATCAGGCCAACACTGGAAAAGGAAATATCTTCACATAAAAACTAGACAGAAGCATTCTCAGAAATATCCCAGTGCTTTATGCATTCAGCTCACGGAGTTGAGGCTTCCTTTGGATAGCACAGGTTTGAAACGCTCTTCTTGTAGATTCTGCAAGTGGATATTTGGAGTGCTTTGAGGGCTACCCAGGAAAAGGAAATACCTTCACATAAAAACTAGACGGAAGCATTCTCAGAAACTTCCCTGTGTTTTATGCATTCAACCCACAGAGTGGAAGCTACCTATCAATAGCAAAGTTTTGAAACACACTTTTTTTAGAATCTGCAAGTGGATATTTGGAGAACATTGAAGCCTATGCTGGAAAAGGAAACCACTTCACATAAAAACTAGATTGAAGCATTCTCAGAAAATTCCTTGTGATGTGTGCATTCAACCCACAGACTTGAACGTGACTTTTGATAGATCAGCTTTGAAACACTCTTTTTGTAGAATCTGCAAGTGGTTATTTGGAGCGCTTTGAGGCCTATCCTGCAAAAGGAAATATCTTCACTTAAAAACTAGACAGAAGCATTCTCAGAAACTTCTTTGTGATGAGAGCATTCAACTCACAGAGTTGAACCTTCCATTTCATAGGACAGTTTTGAAACTCTCTTTGTGTAGGGTCTACAAGTCGATATTTGGAACGCTTTCAGGCCTATCCTGGAAAAGGAAATATCTTCACATAAAAACTAGACACAAGCATTCTCAGAAACTTCTTGCTGATGTGTGCATTCAACTCACAGTATTGAAACTTCCTTTTGATAGAGCAGTTTTGAAACCGTCTGTAAGTAGGATCTGCATGTGGGTATTCGGACTGCTATGAGGCCAACACCGGAAAAGGAAATATCTTCACATAAAAAGTAGACAGAAACATTCTCAGAAATATCCCAGTGCTTTATGCCTTCAGCTTGCAGAATTGAACCTTCGTTTGGATAGCACAGTTTTGAAACACGCTTCTTGTAGAATCTGCAAGTGGATATTTGGAGTGCTTTCAGGCCTACCCAGGAAAAGGAACTCTCTTCACATAAAAACTAGACAGAAGCATTCTCAGAAACTTCCCCGTGTTTTATGCATTCAACCCACAGAGTGGAACCTTCCTTTGGATAGTGCAGTTTTGAAACACTCTTTTTGAAGAATCTGCAAGTGGATATTTGGAGAATTTTGAAGCCTGTGCTGGAAAAGGAAACCACTTCACATAAAAACTAGATTGAAGCATTCTCAGAAACTACTTTGGGATGTGTGCATTCAACCCACAGACTTGAACCTGACTTTTGGTAGAACAGCTTTGAAACACTCTTTTTGCAGAATCTGCAGGTGTATATTTGGAGCACTTTGAGGCCTATGCTGGAAAAGGAAATATCTTCACAGAAAAACTAGACAGAAGCATTCTCAGAAACTTCTTCCTGATGAGTGCATTCAACTCACAGAGTTGAACCTTCCTTTTCATAGAGCAGTTTTGAGGCCTTCTTTTCGTAGTGTCTGCAAGTCGATATTTGGAACACTTTCAGGCCTATCCTTGACAAGGAAATATCTTCGCATAAAAATTAGACAGAAGCATTCTCAGAAACTTCTTCCTGATGTGCGCATTCAACTCACAGTGTTGATCCTTCTTTTTGATAGAGCAGTTTTGAAACACACTTTTAGTAGAATCGCAAGTGGATAGTTTGAGAGCTTTGTTGCCTTCACTGGAAAAGGAAATATCTTCACATAAAACGAGACAGAAGCATTCTCAGAAGCTTTCCTGTTCTTTATGCACTCAACTCACAGAGTAGAACGTTGCTTTTGATAGAGCAGGTTTGATACACTCTTTTAGTAGAACCTGCAAGTGGATATTTGGAGCGCTTTGAGGTCTATGCTGGAAAAGGATATAACTTCACATAAAATCTAGATTGAAGCATTCTCAGTAACTACTTTGTGATGTCTGCATTCAACTCACAGACTTGAACCTTCCTTTGGAAAGAGCAGTTTTGAAACACTTTCTTTGTAGAATCTGCAAGTGGATATTTGGAGCGCTTTGAGGCCTATGCTGGAAAAGGAAATATTATCCCATTAAAACTAGATAGAAGCATTCTCAGAAACTTGTTTGTGATGAGTGCATTCAACTCACAGAGCTGAACCTTCCTTTTGCTAGAAAAGTTCTGAAACACTCTTTTTCTAGAATCAGCAAGTGGCTATTTGGAGCGATTTCATACCTGTTCTGGGAAAGAAAATATCTTCACATAACAACTAGGAAGAAGCATTCTCAGAAACTCCTTTGTGTTGAGTGCATTCAACTCACAGAGTTGAACCTTCCTTTTGATAGAGCAGTTTTGAAGCCCCCTTTCTGTACCATCTGCAAGTAGAAGATTGGGAGCGCTTTGAGGCCTATGCTGGAAAAGGAAATATCTTCACATAAAAGCTAGACAGAAGCATTCTCAGAAACTTTCCTGTTCTTTGTGCATTCAACTCACAGAGTGGAACGTTGCTTTGGATAGAGCAGTTTTGAAACACTCTTTTAGTAGAATCTGCAAGTGGATATTTGGAGCGCTTTGAGGCCTATGCTGGAAATGGAAATAACTTCACATAGAAACTTGATTGAAGCATTGTCAGAAACTTCTTTGTGATGTGTGCTTTCAACTCACACAGCTGAAATTTCCTTTCATAGAGCAGTTTTGAAACACCCTTTTTTGTGGAATCCGCAACTGGATATTTGGTGGGATTGCGACCTCTTCTGTAAAAGGAAATACATTCGCATGAAAACTAGACAGAAGATTTCTCAGAATCTTCTTTGTGATGAGGGCATCCAAGTCACACAGTTGCACCTTCCTTTTGATAGAACAGTTTCGAAAGACTCTTGTTATAGAATCTGCAAGTGGATATTTGGAGCGCTTTGAGGCCTATGCTGGAAAAGGATATATCTACTCATAAAAACTAGACAGAGGCATTCTCAGAAACTTCTTTGTGATTCGTGCGTTCAACTCACAGACTTGAATCTTCCTTTGGAACGTGCAGTTTTGAAACACTCTTCTTGTAGAATCTGCAAGCGGATATTTGGAACTGTTTGAGGCCTGCCCCGGAAAAGGAAACATCTTCACCTAAAAAGTAGACAGAAGCATTCTCAGAAACTTCCTCCTGTTGAGTGCATTCAACTCACAGACTTGAACCTTCCTTTTGATAGAACAGTTTGGAAGCACTCTTTTGGTAGAATGTGCAAGTGTTTATTTGGAGCACCTTGAGGACAAAGCTGGAATAGGGGTTATCTTCACATAACAACTAGACAGAAGTGTTCTCAGAAACTTCTCTGTGTTGAGTGCTTTCAACTCACAGAGTTGAACCTTCCTTTTCATAGAACGGTTTTGAAACACTCTTTTTGTAGAATCTGCAAGTCGATATTTGGACCACTTTCAGGCCTATCCTGGAAAAGGAAATATCTTCACATAAAAACTAGACAGAAGCATTCTCAGAAACTACTTTGTGATGTGTGCACTCAACTCGCAGAGTTGAACCTTTCTTTCGATTGAGCAGTTTTGAAATATTCTTTTAGCAGAATCTGCAAGTGGATATTTGGAGTGCTATCAGGCCAACACTGGAAAAGGAAATATCTTCACATAAAAACTAGACAGAAGCATTCTCAGAAATATCCCAGTGCTTTATGCATTCAGCTCACGGAGTTGAGGCTTCCTTTGGATAGCACAGGTTTGAAACGCTCTTCTTGTAGATTCTGCAAGTGGATATTTGGAGTGCTTTGAGGGCTACCCAGGAAAAGGAAATACCTTCACATAAAAACTAGACGGAAGCATTCTCAGAAACTTCCCTGTGTTTTATGCATTCAACCCACAGAGTGGAAGCTACCTATCAATAGCAAAGTTTTGAAACACACTTTTTTTAGAATCTGCAAGTGGATATTTGGAGAACATTGAAGCCTATGCTGGAAAAGGAAACCACTTCACATAAAAACTAGATTGAAGCATTCTCAGAAAATTCCTTGTGATGTGTGCATTCAACCCACAGACTTGAACGTGACTTTTGATAGATCAGCTTTGAAACACTCTTTTTGTAGAATCTGCAAGTGGTTATTTGGAGCGCTTTGAGGCCTATCCTGCAAAAGGAAATATCTTCACTTAAAAACTAGACAGAAGCATTCTCAGAAACTTCTTTGTGATGAGAGCATTCAACTCACAGAGTTGAACCTTCCATTTCATAGGACAGTTTTGAAACTCTCTTTGTGTAGGGTCTACAAGTCGATATTTGGAACGCTTTCAGGCCTATCCTGGAAAAGGAAATATCTTCACAGAAAAACTAGACACAAGCATTCTCAGAAACTTCTTGCTGATGTGTGCATTCAACTCACAGTATTGAAACTTCCTTTTGATAGAGCAGTTTTGAAACCGTCTGTAAGTAGGATCTGCATGTGGGTATTCGGACTGCTATGAGGCCAACACCGGAAAAGGAAATATCTTCACATAAAAAGTAGACAGAAACATTCTCAGAAATATCCCAGTGCTTTATGCCTTCAGCTTGCAGAATTGAACCTTCCTTTGGATAGCACAGTTTTGAAACACGCTTCTTGTAGAATCTGCAAGTGGATATTTGGAGTGCTTTCAGGCCTACCCAGGAAAAGGAACTCTCTTCACATAAAAACTAGACGGAAGCATTCTCAGAAACTTCCCCGTGTTTTATGCATTCAACCCACAGAGTGGAACCTTCCTTTGGATAGTGCAGTTTTGAAACACTCTTTTTGAAGAATCTGCAAGTGGATATTTGGAGAATTTTGAAGCCTGTGCTGGAAAAGGAAACCACTTCACATAAAAACTAGATTGAAGCATTCTCAGAAACTACTTTGGGATGTGTGCATTCAACCCACAGACTTGAACCTGACTTTTGGTAGAACAGCTTTGAAACACTCTTTTTGCAGAATCTGCAGGTGTATATTTGGAGCACTTTGAGGCCTATGCTGGAAAAGGAAATATCTTCACAGAAAAACTAGACAGAAGCATTCTCAGAAACTTCTTCCTGATGAGTGCATTCAACTCACAGAGTTGAACCTTCCTTTTCATAGAGCAGTTTTGAGGCCTTCTTTTCGTAGTGTCTGCAAGTCGATATTTGGAACACTTTCAGGCCTATCCTTGACAAGGAAATATCTTCGCATAAAAATTAGACAGAAGCATTCTCAGAAACTTCTTCCTGATGTGCGCATTCAACTCACAGTGTTGATCCTTCTTTTTGATAGAGCAGTTTTGAAACACACTTTTAGTAGAATCGCAAGTGGATAGTTTGAGAGCTTTGTTGCCTTCACTGGAAAAGGAAATATCTTCACATAAAACGAGACAGAAGCATTCTCAGAAGCTTTCCTGTTCTTTATGCACTCAACTCACAGAGTAGAACGTTGCTTTTGATAGAGCAGGTTTGATACACTCTTTTAGTAGAACCTGCAAGTGGATATTTGGAGCGCTTTGAGGTCTATGCTGGAAAAGGATATAACTTCACATAAAATCTAGATTGAAGCATTCTCAGTAACTACTTTGTGATGTCTGCATTCAACTCACAGACTTGAACCTTCCTTTGGAAAGAGCAGTTTTGAAACACTTTCTTTGTAGAATCTGCAAGTGGATATTTGGAGCGCTTTGAGGCCTATGCTGGAAAAGGAAATATTATCCCATTAAAACTAGATAGAAGCATTCTCAGAAACTTGTTTGTGATGAGTGCATTCAACTCACAGAGCTGAACCTTCCTTTTGCTAGAAAAGTTCTGAAACACTCTTTTTCTAGAATCAGCAAGTGGCTATTTGGAGCGATTTCATACCTGTTCTGGGAAAGAAAATATCTTCACATAACAACTAGGAAGAAGCATTCTCAGAAACTCCTTTGTGTTGAGTGCATTCAACTCACAGAGTTGAACCTTCCTTTTGATAGAGCAGTTTTGAAGCCCCCTTTCTGTACCATCTGCAAGTAGAAGATTGGGAGCGCTTTGAGGCCTATGCTGGAAAAGGAAATATCTTCACATAAAAGCTAGACAGAAGCATTCTCAGAAACTTTCCTGTTCTTTGTGCATTCAACTCACAGAGTGGAACGTTGCTTTGGATAGAGCAGTTTTGAAACACTCTTTTAGTAGAATCTGCAAGTGGATATTTGGAGCGCTTTGAGGCCTATGCTGGAAATGGAAATAACTTCACATAGAAACTTGATTGAAGCATTGTCAGAAACTTCTTTGTGATGTGTGCTTTCAACTCACACAGCTGAAATTTCCTTTCATAGAGCAGTTTTGAAACACCCTTTTTTGTGGAATCTGCAACTGGATATTTGGTGGGATTGCGACCTCTTCTGTAAAAGGAAATACATTCGCATGAAAACGAGACAGAAGATTTCTCAGAATCTTCTTTGTGATGAGGGCATCCAAGTCACACAGTTGCACCTTCCTTTTGATAGAACAGTTTCGAAAGACTCTTGTTATAGAATCTGCAAGTGGATATTTGGAGCGCTTTGAGGCCTATGCTGGAAAAGGATATATCTACACATAAAAACTAGACAGAGGCATTCTCAGAAACTTCTTTGTGATTCGTGCGTTCAACTCACAGACTTGAATCTTCCTTTGGAACGTGCAGTTTTGAAACACTCTTCTTGTAGAATCTGCAAGCGGATATTTGGAACTGTTTGAGGCCTGCCCCGGAAAAGGAAACATCTTCACCTAAAAAGTAGACAGAAGCATTCTCAGAAACTTCCTCCTGTTGAGTGCATTCAACTCACAGACTTGAACCTTCCTTTTGATAGAACAGTTTGGAAGCACTCTTTTGGTAGAATGTGCAAGTGTTTATTTGGAGCACCTTGAGGACAAAGCTGGAATAGGGGTTATCTTCACATAACAACTAGACAGAAGTGTTCTCAGAAACTTCTCTGTGTTGAGTGCTTTCAACTCACAGAGTTGAACCTTCCTTTTCATAGAACGGTTTTGAAACACTCTTTTTGTAGAATCTGCAAGTCGATATTTGGACCACTTTCAGGCCTATCCTGGAAAAGGAAATATCTTCACATAAAAACTAGACAGAAGCATTCTCAGAAACTACTTTGTGATGTGTGCACTCAACTCGCAGAGTTGAACCTTTCTTTCGATTGAGCAGTTTTGAAATATTCTTTTAGCAGAATCTGCAAGTGGATATTTGGAGTGCTATCAGGCCAACACTGGAAAAGGAAATATCTTCACATAAAAACTAGACAGAAGCATTCTCAGAAATATCCCAGTGCTTTATGCATTCAGCTCACGGAGTTGAGGCTTCCTTTGGATAGCACAGGTTTGAAACGCTCTTCTTGTAGATTCTGCAAGTGGATATTTGGAGTGCTTTCAGGGCTACCCAGGAAAAGGAAATACCTTCACATAAAAACTAGACGGAAGCATTCTCAGAAACTTCCCTGTGTTTTATGCATTCAACCCACAGAGTGGAAACTACCTATCAATAGCAAAGTTTTGAAACACACTTTTTTTAGAATCTGCAAGTGGATATTTGGAGAACATTGAAGCCTATGCTGGAAAAGGAAACCACTTCACATAAAAACTAGATTGAAGCATTCTCAGAAAATTCCTTGTGATGTGTGCATTCAACCCACAGACTTGAACGTGACTTTTGATAGAGCAGCTTTGAAACACTCTTTTTGTAGAATCTGCAAGTGGTTATTTGGAGCGCTTTGAGGCCTATCCTGCAAAAGGAAATATCTTCACTTAAAAACTAGACAGAAGCATTCTCAGAAACTTCTTTGTGATGAGAGCATTCAACTGACAGAGTTGAACCTTCCTTTTCATAGGACAGTTTTGAAACTCTCTTTGTGTAGGGTCTACAAGTCGATATTTGGAACGCTTTCAGGCCTATCCTGGAAAAGGAAATATCTTCACAGAAAAACAAGACACAAGCATTCTCAGAAACTTCTTGCTGATGTGTGCATTCAACTCCCAGTGTTGAAACTTCCTTTTGATAGAGCAGTTTTGAAACCGTCTGTAAGTAGGATCTGCATGTGGTATTCGGACTGCTATGAGGCCAACACCGGAAAAGGAAATATCTTCACATAAAAAGTAGACAGAAACATTCTCAGAAATATCCCAGTGCTTTATGCCTTCAGCTTGCAGACTTGAACCTTCCTTTGGATAGCACAGTTTTGAAACACGCTTCTTGTAGAATCTGCAAGTGGATATTTGGAGTGCTTTCAGGCCTACCCAGGAAAAGGAACTCTCTTCACATAAAAACTAGACGGAAGCATTCTCAGAAACTTCCCCGTGTTTTATGCATTCAACCCACAGAGTGGAACCTTCCTTTGGATAGTGCAGTTTTGAAACACTCTTTTTGAAGAATCTGCAAGTGGATATTTGGAGAATTTTGAAGCCTGTGCTGGAAAAGGAAACCACTTCACATAAAAACTAGATTGAAGCATTCTCAGAAACTACTTTGGGATGTGTGCATTCAACCCACAGACTTGAACCTGACTTTTGGTAGAACAGCTTTGAAACACTCTTTTTGCAGAATCTGCAGGTGTATATTTGGAGCACTTTGAGGCCTATGCTGGAAAAGGAAATATCTTCACAGAAAAACTAGACAGAAGCATTCTCAGAAACTTCTTCCTGATGAGTGCATTCAACTCACAGAGTTGAACCTTCCTTTTCATAGAGCAGTTTTGAGGCCTTCTTTTCGTAGTGTCTGCAAGTCGATATTTGGAACACTTTCAGGCCTATCCTTGACAAGGAAATATCTTCGCATAAAAATTAGACAGAAGCATTCTCAGAAACTTCTTCCTGATGTGCGCATTCAACTCACAGTGTTGATCCTTCTTTTTGATAGAGCAGTTTTGAAACACACTTTTAGTAGAATCGCAAGTGGATAGTTTGAGAGCTTTGTTGCCTTCACTGGAAAAGGAAATATCTTCACATAAAACGAGACAGAAGCATTCTCAGAAGCTTTCCTGTTCTTTATGCACTCAACTCACAGAGTAGAACGTTGCTTTTGATAGAGCAGGTTTGATACACTCTTTTAGTAGAACCTGCAAGTGGATATTTGGAGCGCTTTGAGGTCTATGCTGGAAAAGGATATAACTTCACATAAAATCTAGATTGAAGCATTCTCAGTAACTACTTTGTGATGTCTGCATTCAACTCACAGACTTGAACCTTCCTTTGGAAAGAGCAGTTTTGAAACACTTTCTTTGTAGAATCTGCAAGTGGATATTTGGAGCGCTTTGAGGCCTATGCTGGAAAAGGAAATATTATCCCATTAAAACTAGATAGAAGCATTCTCAGAAACTTGTTTGTGATGAGTGCATTCAACTCACAGAGCTGAACCTTCCTTTTGCTAGAAAAGTTCTGAAACACTCTTTTTCTAGAATCAGCAAGTGGCTATTTGGAGCGATTTCATACCTGTTCTGGGAAAGAAAATATCTTCACATAACAACTAGGAAGAAGCATTCTCAGAAACTCCTTTGTGTTGAGTGCATTCAACTCACAGAGTTGAACCTTCCTTTTGATAGAGCAGTTTTGAAGCCCCCTTTCTGTACCATCTGCAAGTAGAAGATTGGGAGCGCTTTGAGGCCTATGCTGGAAAAGGAAATATCTTCACATAAAAGCTAGACAGAAGCATTCTCAGAAACTTTCCTGTTCTTTGTGCATTCAACTCACAGAGTGGAACGTTGCTTTGGATAGAGCAGTTTTGAAACACTCTTTTAGTAGAATCTGCAAGTGGATATTTGGAGCGCTTTGAGGCCTATGCTGGAAATGGAAATAACTTCACATAGAAACTTGATTGAAGCATTGTCAGAAACTTCTTTGTGATGTGTGCTTTCAACTCACACAGCTGAAATTTCCTTTCATAGAGCAGTTTTGAAACACCCTTTTTTGTGGAATCTGCAACTGGATATTTGGTGGGATTGCGACCTCTTCTGTAAAAGGAAATACATTCGCATGAAAACGAGACAGAAGATTTCTCAGAATCTTCTTTGTGATGAGGGCATCCAAGTCACACAGTTGCACCTTCCTTTTGATAGAACAGTTTCGAAAGACTCTTGTTATAGAATCTGCAAGTGGATATTTGGAGCGCTTTGAGGCCTATGCTGGAAAAGGATATATCTACACATAAAAACTAGACAGAGGCATTCTCAGAAACTTCTTTGTGATTCGTGCGTTCAACTCACAGACTTGAATCTTCCTTTGGAACGTGCAGTTTTGAAACACTCTTCTTGTAGAATCTGCAAGCGGATATTTGGAACTGTTTGAGGCCTGCCCCGGAAAAGGAAACATCTTCACCTAAAAAGTAGACAGAAGCATTCTCAGAAACTTCCTCCTGTTGAGTGCATTCAACTCACAGACTTGAACCTTCCTTTTGATAGAACAGTTTGGAAGCACTCTTTTGGTAGAATGTGCAAGTGTTTATTTGGAGCACCTTGAGGACAAAGCTGGAATAGGGGTTATCTTCACATAACAACTAGACAGAAGTGTTCTCAGAAACTTCTCTGTGTTGAGTGCTTTCAACTCACAGAGTTGAACCTTCCTTTTCATAGAACGGTTTTGAAACACTCTTTTTGTAGAATCTGCAAGTCGATATTTGGACCACTTTCAGGCCTATCCTGGAAAAGGAAATATCTTCACATAAAAACTAGACAGAAGCATTCTCAGAAACTACTTTGTGATGTGTGCACTCAACTCGCAGAGTTGAACCTTTCTTTCGATTGAGCAGTTTTGAAATATTCTTTTAGCAGAATCTGCAAGTGGATATTTGGAGTGCTATCAGGCCAACACTGGAAAAGGAAATATCTTCACATAAAAACTAGACAGAAGCATTCTCAGAAATATCCCAGTGCTTTATGCATTCAGCTCACGGAGTTGAGGCTTCCTTTGGATAGCACAGGTTTGAAACGCTCTTCTTGTTGATTCTGCAAGTGGATATTTGGAGTGCTTTCAGGGCTACCCAGGAAAAGGAAATACCTTCACATAAAAACTAGACGGAAGCATTCTCAGAAACTTCCCTGTGTTTTATGCATTCAACCCACAGAGTGGAAGCTACCTATCAATAGCAAAGTTTTGAAACACACTTTTTTTAGAATCTGCAAGTGGATATTTGGAGAACATTGAAGCCTATGCTGGAAAAGGAAACCACTTCACATAAAAACTAGATTGAAGCATTCTCAGAAAATTCCTTGTGATGTGTGCATTCAACCCACAGACTTGAACGTGACTTTTGATAGAGCAGCTTTGAAACACTCTTTTTGTAGAATCTGCAAGTGGTTATTTGGAGCGCTTTGAGGCCTATCCTGCAAAAGGAAATATCTTCACTTAAAAACTAGACAGAAGCATTCTCAGAAACTTCTTTGTGATGAGAGCATTCAACTGACAGAGTTGAACCTTCCTTTTCATAGGACAGTTTTGAAACTCTCTTTGTGTAGGGTCTACAAGTCGATATTTGGAACGCTTTCAGGCCTATCCTGGAAAAGGAAATATCTTCACATAAAAACAAGACACAAGCATTCTCAGAAACTTCTTGCTGATGTGTGCATTCAACTCCCAGTGTTGAAACTTCCTTTTGATAGAGCAGTTTTGAAACCGTCTGTAAGTAGGATCTGCATGTGGTATTCGGACTGCTATGAGGCCAACACCGGAAAAGGAAATATCTTCACATAAAAAGTAGACAGAAACATTCTCAGAAATATCCCAGTGCTTTATGCCTTCAGCTTGCAGACTTGAACCTTCCTTTGGATAGCACAGTTTTGAAACACGCTTCTTGTAGAATCTGCAAGTGGATATTTGGAGTGCTTTCAGGCCTACCCAGGAAAAGGAACTCTCTTCACATAAAAACTAGACGGAAGCATTCTCAGAAACTTCCCCGTGTTTTATGCATTCAACCCACAGAGTGGAACCTTCCTTTGTATAGTGCAGTTTTGAAACACTCTTTTTGAAGAATCTGCAAGTGGATATTTGGAGAATTTTGAAGCCTGTGCTGGAAAAGGAAACCACTTCACATAAAAACTAGATTGAAACATTCTCAGAAACTACTTTGGGATGTGTGCATTCAACCCACAGACTTGAACCTGACTTTTGGTAGAACAGCTTTGAAACACTCTTTTTGCAGAATCTGCAGGTGTATATTTGGAGCACTTTGAGGCCTATGCTGGAAAAGGAAATATCTTCACAGAAAAACTAGACAGAAGCATTCTCAGAAACTTCTTCCTGATGAGTGCATTCAACTCACAGAGTTGAACCTTCCTTTTCATAGAGCAGTTTTGAGGCCTTCTTTTCGTAGTGTCTGCAAGTCGATATTTGGAACACTTTCAGGCCTATCCTTGACAAGGAAATATCTTCGCATAAAAATTAGACAGAAGCATTCTCAGAAACTTCTTCCTGATGTGCGCATTCAACTCACAGTGTTGATCCTTCTTTTTGATAGAGCAGTTTTGAAACACACTTTTAGTAGAATCGCAAGTGGATAGTTTGAGAGCTTTGTTGCCTTCACTGGAAAAGGAAATATCTTCACATAAAACGAGACAGAAGCATTCTCAGAAGCTTTCCTGTTCTTTATGCACTCAACTCACAGAGTAGAACGTTGCTTTTGATAGAGCAGGTTTGATACACTCTTTTAGTAGAACCTGCAAGTGGATATTTGGAGCGCTTTGAGGTCTATGCTGGAAAAGGATATAACTTCACATAAAATCTAGATTGAAGCATTCTCAGTAACTACTTTGTGATGTCTGCATTCAACTCACAGACTTGAACCTTCCTTTGGAAAGAGCAGTTTTGAAACACTTTCTTTGTAGAATCTGCAAGTGGATATTTGGAGCGCTTTGAGGCCTATGCTGGAAAAGGAAATATTATCCCATTAAAACTAGATAGAAGCATTCTCAGAAACTTGTTTGTGATGAGTGCATTCAACTCACAGAGCTGAACCTTCCTTTTGCTAGAAAAGTTCTGAAACACTCTTTTTCTAGAATCAGCAAGTGGCTATTTGGAGCGATTTCATACCTGTTCTGGGAAAGAAAATATCTTCACATAACAACTAGGAAGAAGCATTCTCAGAAACTCCTTTGTGTTGAGTGCATTCAACTCACAGAGTTGAACCTTCCTTTTGATAGAGCAGTTTTGAAGCCCCCTTTCTGTACCATCTGCAAGTAGAAGATTGGGAGCGCTTTGAGGCCTATGCTGGAAAAGGAAATATCTTCACATAAAAGCTAGACAGAAGCATTCTCAGAAACTTTCCTGTTCTTTGTGCATTCAACTCACAGAGTGGAACGTTGCTTTGGATAGAGCAGTTTTGAAACACTCTTTTAGTAGAATCTGCAAGTGGATATTTGGAGCGCTTTGAGGCCTATGCTGGAAATGGAAATAACTTCACATAGAAACTTGATTGAAGCATTGTCAGAAACTTCTTTGTGATGTGTGCTTTCAACTCACACAGCTGAAATTTCCTTTCATAGAGCAGTTTTGAAACACCCTTTTTTGTGGAATCTGCAACTGGATATTTGGTGGGATTGCGACCTCTTCTGTAAAAGGAAATACATTCGCATGAAAACGAGACAGAAGATTTCTCAGAATCTTCTTTGTGATGAGGGCATCCAAGTCACACAGTTGCACCTTCCTTTTGATAGAACAGTTTCGAAAGACTCTTGTTATAGAATCTGCAAGTGGATATTTGGAGCGCTTTGAGGCCTATGCTGGAAAAGGATATATCTACTCATAAAAACTAGACAGAGGCATTCTCAGAAACTTCTTTGTGATTCGTGCGTTCAACTCACAGACTTGAATCTTCCTTTGGAACGTGCAGTTTTGAAACACTCTTCTTGTAGAATCTGCAAGCGGATATTTGGAACTGTTTGAGGCCTGCCCCGGAAAAGGAAACATCTTCACCTAAAAAGTAGACAGAAGCATTCTCAGAAACTTCCTCCTGTTGAGTGCATTCAACTCACAGACTTGAACCTTCCTTTTGATAGAACAGTTTGGAAGCACTCTTTTGGTAGAATGTGCAAGTGTTTATTTGGAGCACCTTGAGGACAAAGCTGGAATAGGGGTTATCTTCACATAACAACTAGACAGAAGTGTTCTCAGAAACTTCTCTGTGTTGAGTGCTTTCAACTCACAGAGTTGAACCTTCCTTTTCATAGAACGGTTTTGAAACACTCTTTTTGTAGAATCTGCAAGTCGATATTTGGACCACTTTCAGGCCTATCCTGGAAAAGGAAATATCTTCACATAAAAACTAGACAGAAGCATTCTCAGAAACTACTTTGTGATGTGTGCACTCAACTCGCAGAGTTGAACCTTTCTTTCGATTGAGCAGTTTTGAAATATTCTTTTAGCAGAATCTGCAAGTGGATATTTGGAGTGCTATCAGGCCAACACTGGAAAAGGAAATATCTTCACATAAAAACTAGACAGAAGCATTCTCAGAAATATCCCAGTGCTTTATGCATTCAGCTCACGGAGTTGAGGCTTCCTTTGGATAGCACAGGTTTGAAACGCTCTTCTTGTAGATTCTGCAAGTGGATATTTGGAGTGCTTTGAGGGCTACCCAGGAAAAGGAAATACCTTCACATAAAAACTAGACGGAAGCATTCTCAGAAACTTCCCTGTGTTTTATGCATTCAACCCACAGAGTGGAAGCTACCTATCAATAGCAAAGTTTTGAAACACACTTTTTTTAGAATCTGCAAGTGGATATTTGGAGAACATTGAAGCCTATGCTGGAAAAGGAAACCACTTCACATAAAAACTAGATTGAAGCATTCTCAGAAAATTCCTTGTGATGTGTGCATTCAACCCACAGACTTGAACGTGACTTTTGATAGATCAGCTTTGAAACACTCTTTTTGTAGAATCTGCAAGTGGTTATTTGGAGCGCTTTGAGGCCTATCCTGCAAAAGGAAATATCTTCACTTAAAAACTAGACAGAAGCATTCTCAGAAACTTCTTTGTGATGAGAGCATTCAACTCACAGAGTTGAACCTTCCATTTCATAGGACAGTTTTGAAACTCTCTTTGTGTAGGGTCTACAAGTCGATATTTGGAACGCTTTCAGGCCTATCCTGGAAAAGGAAATATCTTCACATAAAAACTAGACACAAGCATTCTCAGAAACTTCTTGCTGATGTGTGCATTCAACTCACAGTATTGAAACTTCCTTTTGATAGAGCAGTTTTGAAACCGTCTGTAAGTAGGATCTGCATGTGGGTATTCGGACTGCTATGAGGCCAACACCGGAAAAGGAAATATCTTCACATAAAAAGTAGACAGAAACATTCTCAGAAATATCCCAGTGCTTTATGCCTTCAGCTTGCAGAATTGAACCTTCCTTTGGATAGCACAGTTTTGAAACACGCTTCTTGTAGAATCTGCAAGTGGATATTTGGAGTGCTTTCAGGCCTACCCAGGAAAAGGAACTCTCTTCACATAAAAACTAGACAGAAGCATTCTCAGAAACTTCCCCGTGTTTTATGCATTCAACCCACAGAGTGGAACCTTCCTTTGGATAGTGCAGTTTTGAAACACTCTTTTTGAAGAATCTGCAAGTGGATATTTGGAGAATTTTGAAGCCTGTGCTGGAAAAGGAAACCACTTCACATAAAAACTAGATTGAAGCATTCTCAGAAACTACTTTGGGATGTGTGCATTCAACCCACAGACTTGAACCTGACTTTTGGTAGAACAGCTTTGAAACACTCTTTTTGCAGAATCTGCAGGTGTATATTTGGAGCACTTTGAGGCCTATGCTGGAAAAGGAAATATCTTCACAGAAAAACTAGACAGAAGCATTCTCAGAAACTTCTTCCTGATGAGTGCATTCAACTCACAGAGTTGAACCTTCCTTTTCATAGAGCAGTTTTGAGGCCTTCTTTTCGTAGTGTCTGCAAGTCGATATTTGGAAC
This sequence comes from Pongo pygmaeus, assembly GCF_028885625.2. Classification (NCBI taxonomy): domain Eukaryota; kingdom Metazoa; phylum Chordata; class Mammalia; order Primates; family Hominidae; genus Pongo; species Pongo pygmaeus. The sequence goes on along the minus strand of NC_072391.2, from coordinate 39,706,381 downwards.
ACTTTCAGGCCTATCCTTGACAAGGAAATATCTTCGCATAAAAATTAGACAGAAGCATTCTCAGAAACTTCTTCCTGATGTGCGCATTCAACTCACAGTGTTGATCCTTCTTTTTGATAGAGCAGTTTTGAAACACACTTTTAGTAGAATCGCAAGTGGATAGTTTGAGAGCTTTGTTGCCTTCACTGGAAAAGGAAATATCTTCACATAAAACGAGACAGAAGCATTCTCAGAAGCTTTCCTGTTCTTTATGCACTCAACTCACAGAGTAGAACGTTGCTTTTGATAGAGCAGGTTTGATACACTCTTTTAGTAGAACCTGCAAGTGGATATTTGGAGCGCTTTGAGGTCTATGCTGGAAAAGGATATAACTTCACATAAAATCTAGATTGAAGCATTCTCAGTAACTACTTTGTGATGTCTGCATTCAACTCACAGACTTGAACCTTCCTTTGGAAAGAGCAGTTTTGAAACACTTTCTTTGTAGAATCTGCAAGTGGATATTTGGAGCGCTTTGAGGCCTATGCTGGAAAAGGAAATATTATCCCATTAAAACTAGATAGAAGCATTCTCAGAAACTTGTTTGTGATGAGTGCATTCAACTCACAGAGCTGAACCTTCCTTTTGCTAGAAAAGTTCTGAAACACTCTTTTTCTAGAATCAGCAAGTGGCTATTTGGAGCGATTTCATACCTGTTCTGGGAAAGAAAATATCTTCACATAACAACTAGGAAGAAGCATTCTCAGAAACTCCTTTGTGTTGAGTGCATTCAACTCACAGAGTTGAACCTTCCTTTTGATAGAGCAGTTTTGAAGCCCCCTTTCTGTACCATCTGCAAGTAGAAGATTGGGAGCGCTTTGAGGCCTATGCTGGAAAAGGAAATATCTTCACATAAAAGCTAGACAGAAGCATTCTCAGAAACTTTCCTGTTCTTTGTGCATTCAACTCACAGAGTGGAACGTTGCTTTGGATAGAGCAGTTTTGAAACACTCTTTTAGTAGAATCTGCAAGTGGATATTTGGAGCGCTTTGAGGCCTATGCTGGAAATGGAAATAACTTCACATAGAAACTTGATTGAAGCATTGTCAGAAACTTCTTTGTGATGTGTGCTTTCAACTCACACAGCTGAAATTTCCTTTCATAGAGCAGTTTTGAAACACCCTTTTTTGTGGAATCCGCAACTGGATATTTGGTGGGATTGCGACCTCTTCTGTAAAAGGAAATACATTCGCATGAAAACTAGACAGAAGATTTCTCAGAATCTTCTTTGTGATGAGGGCATCCAAGTCACACAGTTGCACCTTCCTTTTGATAGAACAGTTTCGAAAGACTCTTGTTATAGAATCTGCAAGTGGATATTTGGAGCGCTTTGAGGCCTATGCTGGAAAAGGATATATCTACTCATAAAAACTAGACAGAGGCATTCTCAGAAACTTCTTTGTGATTCGTGCGTTCAACTCACAGACTTGAATCTTCCTTTGGAACGTGCAGTTTTGAAACACTCTTCTTGTAGAATCTGCAAGCGGATATTTGGAACTGTTTGAGGCCTGCCCCGGAAAAGGAAACATCTTCACCTAAAAAGTAGACAGAAGCATTCTCAGAAACTTCCTCCTGTTGAGTGCATTCAACTCACAGACTTGAACCTTCCTTTTGATAGAACAGTTTGGAAGCACTCTTTTGGTAGAATGTGCAAGTGTTTATTTGGAGCACCTTGAGGACAAAGCTGGAATAGGGGTTATCTTCACATAACAACTAGACAGAAGTGTTCTCAGAAACTTCTCTGTGTTGAGTGCTTTCAACTCACAGAGTTGAACCTTCCTTTTCATAGAACGGTTTTGAAACACTCTTTTTGTAGAATCTGCAAGTCGATATTTGGACCACTTTCAGGCCTATCCTGGAAAAGGAAATATCTTCACATAAAAACTAGACAGAAGCATTCTCAGAAACTACTTTGTGATGTGTGCACTCAACTCGCAGAGTTGAACCTTTCTTTCGATTGAGCAGTTTTGAAATATTCTTTTAGCAGAATCTGCAAGTGGATATTTGGAGTGCTATCAGGCCAACACTGGAAAAGGAAATATCTTCACATAAAAACTAGACAGAAGCATTCTCAGAAATATCCCAGTGCTTTATGCATTCAGCTCACGGAGTTGAGGCTTCCTTTGGATAGCACAGGTTTGAAACGCTCTTCTTGTAGATTCTGCAAGTGGATATTTGGAGTGCTTTGAGGGCTACCCAGGAAAAGGAAATACCTTCACATAAAAACTAGACGGAAGCATTCTCAGAAACTTCCCTGTGTTTTATGCATTCAACCCACAGAGTGGAAGCTACCTATCAATAGCAAAGTTTTGAAACACACTTTTTTTAGAATCTGCAAGTGGATATTTGGAGAACATTGAAGCCTATGCTGGAAAAGGAAACCACTTCACATAAAAACTACATTGAAGCATTCTCAGAAAATTCCTTGTGATGTGTGCATTCAACCCACAGACTTGAACGTGACTTTTGATAGATCAGCTTTGAAACACTCTTTTTGTAGAATCTGCAAGTGGTTATTTGGAGCGCTTTGAGGCCTATCCTGCAAAAGGAAATATCTTCACTTAAAAACTAGACAGAAGCATTCTCAGAAACTTCTTTGTGATGAGAGCATTCAACTCACAGAGTTGAACCTTCCATTTCATAGGACAGTTTTGAAACTCTCTTTGTGTAGGGTCTACAAGTCGATATTTGGAACGCTTTCAGGCCTATCCTGGAAAAGGAAATATCTTCACATAAAAACTAGACACAAGCATTCTCAGAAACTTCTTGCTGATGTGTGCATTCAACTCACAGTATTGAAACTTCCTTTTGATAGAGCAGTTTTGAAACCGTCTGTAAGTAGGATCTGCATGTGGGTATTCGGACTGCTATGAGGCCAACACCGGAAAAGGAAATATCTTCACATAAAAAGTAGACAGAAACATTCTCAGAAATATCCCAGTGCTTTATGCCTTCAGCTTGCAGAATTGAACCTTCCTTTGGATAGCACAGTTTTGAAACACGCTTCTTGTAGAATCTGCAAGTGGATATTTGGAGTGCTTTCAGGCCTACCCAGGAAAAGGAACTCTCTTCACATAAAAACTAGACGGAAGCATTCTCAGAAACTTCCCCGTGTTTTATGCATTCAACCCACAGAGTGGAACCTTCCTTTGGATAGTGCAGTTTTGAAACACTCTTTTTGAAGAATCTGCAAGTGGATATTTGGAGAATTTTGAAGCCTGTGCTGGAAAAGGAAACCACTTCACATAAAAACTAGATTGAAGCATTCTCAGAAACTACTTTGGGATGTGTGCATTCAACCCACAGACTTGAACCTGACTTTTGGTAGAACAGCTTTGAAACACTCTTTTTGCAGAATCTGCAGGTGTATATTTGGAGCACTTTGAGGCCTATGCTGGAAAAGGAAATATCTTCACAGAAAAACTAGACAGAAGCATTCTCAGAAACTTCTTCCTGATGAGTGCATTCAACTCACAGAGTTGAACCTTCCTTTTCATAGAGCAGTTTTGAGGCCTTCTTTTCGTAGTGTCTGCAAGTCGATATTTGGAACACTTTCAGGCCTATCCTTGACAAGGAAATATCTTCGCATAAAAATTAGACAGAAGCATTCTCAGAAACTTCTTCCTGATGTGCGCATTCAACTCACAGTGTTGATCCTTCTTTTTGATAGAGCAGTTTTGAAACACACTTTTAGTAGAATCGCAAGTGGATAGTTTGAGAGCTTTGTTGCCTTCACTGGAAAAGGAAATATCTTCACATAAAACGAGACAGAAGCATTCTCAGAAGCTTTCCTGTTCTTTATGCACTCAACTCACAGAGTAGAACGTTGCTTTTGATAGAGCAGGTTTGATACACTCTTTTAGTAGAACCTGCAAGTGGATATTTGGAGCGCTTTGAGGTCTATGCTGGAAAAGGATATAACTTCACATAAAATCTAGATTGAAGCATTCTCAGTAACTACTTTGTGATGTCTGCATTCAACTCACAGACTTGAACCTTCCTTTGGAAAGAGCAGTTTTGAAACACTTTCTTTGTAGAATCTGCAAGTGGATATTTGGAGCGCTTTGAGGCCTATGCTGGAAAAGGAAATATTATCCCATTAAAACTAGATAGAAGCATTCTCAGAAACTTGTTTGTGATGAGTGCATTCAACTCACAGAGCTGAACCTTCCTTTTGCTAGAAAAGTTCTGAAACACTCTTTTTCTAGAATCAGCAAGTGGCTATTTGGAGCGATTTCATACCTGTTCTGGGAAAGAAAATATCTTCACATAACAACTAGGAAGAAGCATTCTCAGAAACTCCTTTGTGTTGAGTGCATTCAACTCACAGAGTTGAACCTTCCTTTTGATAGAGCAGTTTTGAAGCCCCCTTTCTGTACCATCTGCAAGTAGAAGATTGGGAGCGCTTTGAGGCCTATGCTGGAAAAGGAAATATCTTCACATAAAAGCTAGACAGAAGCATTCTCAGAAACTTTCCTGTTCTTTGTGCATTCAACTCACAGAGTGGAACGTTGCTTTGGATAGAGCAGTTTTGAAACACTCTTTTAGTAGAATCTGCAAGTGGATATTTGGAGCGCTTTGAGGCCTATGCTGGAAATGGAAATAACTTCACATAGAAACTTGATTGAAGCATTGTCAGAAACTTCTTTGTGATGTGTGCTTTCAACTCACACAGCTGAAATTTCCTTTCATAGAGCAGTTTTGAAACACCCTTTTTTGTGGAATCCGCAACTGGATATTTGGTGGGATTGCGACCTCTTCTGTAAAAGGAAATACATTCGCATGAAAACTAGACAGAAGATTTCTCAGAATCTTCTTTGTGATGAGGGCATCCAAGTCACACAGTTGCACCTTCCTTTTGATAGAACAGTTTCGAAAGACTCTTGTTATAGAATCTGCAAGTGGATATTTGGAGCGCTTTGAGGCCTATGCTGGAAAAGGATATATCTACTCATAAAAACTAGACAGAGGCATTCTCAGAAACTTCTTTGTGATTCGTGCGTTCAACTCACAGACTTGAATCTTCCTTTGGAACGTGCAGTTTTGAAACACTCTTCTTGTAGAATCTGCAAGCGGATATTTGGAACTGTTTGAGGCCTGCCCCGGAAAAGGAAACATCTTCACCTAAAAAGTAGACAGAAGCATTCTCAGAAACTTCCTCCTGTTGAGTGCATTCAACTCACAGACTTGAACCTTCCTTTTGATAGAACAGTTTGGAAGCACTCTTTTGGTAGAATGTGCAAGTGTTTATTTGGAGCACCTTGAGGACAAAGCTGGAATAGGGGTTATCTTCACATAACAACTAGACAGAAGTGTTCTCAGAAACTTCTCTGTGTTGAGTGCTTTCAACTCACAGAGTTGAACCTTCCTTTTCATAGAACGGTTTTGAAACACTCTTTTTGTAGAATCTGCAAGTCGATATTTGGACCACTTTCAGGCCTATCCTGGAAAAGGAAATATCTTCACATAAAAACTAGACAGAAGCATTCTCAGAAACTACTTTGTGATGTGTGCACTCAACTCGCAGAGTTGAACCTTTCTTTCGATTGAGCAGTTTTGAAATATTCTTTTAGCAGAATCTGCAAGTGGATATTTGGAGTGCTATCAGGCCAACACTGGAAAAGGAAATATCTTCACATAAAAACTAGACAGAAGCATTCTCAGAAATATCCCAGTGCTTTATGCATTCAGCTCACGGAGTTGAGGCTTCCTTTGGATAGCACAGGTTTGAAACGCTCTTCTTGTAGATTCTGCAAGTGGATATTTGGAGTGCTTTGAGGGCTACCCAGGAAAAGGAAATACCTTCACATAAAAACTAGACGGAAGCATTCTCAGAAACTTCCCTGTGTTTTATGCATTCAACCCACAGAGTGGAAACTACCTATCAATAGCAAAGTTTTGAAACACACTTTTTTTAGAATCTGCAAGTGGATATTTGGAGAACATTGAAGCCTATGCTGGAAAAGGAAACCACTTCACATAAAAACTAGATTGAAGCATTCTCAGAAAATTCCTTGTGATGTGTGCATTCAACCCACAGACTTGAACGTGACTTTTGATAGAGCAGCTTTGAAACACTCTTTTTGTAGAATCTGCAAGTGGTTATTTGGAGCGCTTAGAGGCCTATCCTGCAAAAGGAAATATCTTCACTTAAAAACTAGACAGAAGCATTCTCAGAAACTTCTTTGTGATGAGAGCATTCAACTCACAGAGTTGAACCTTCCTTTTCATAGGACAGTTTTGAAACTCTCTTTGTGTAGGGTCTACAAGTCGATATTTGGAACGCTTTCAGGCCTATCCTGGAAAAGGAAATATCTTCACATAAAAACTAGACACAAGCATTCTCAGAAACTTCTTGCTGATGTGTGCATTCAACTCCCAGTGTTGAAACTTCCTTTTGATAGAGCAGTTTTGAAACCGTCTGTAAGTAGGATCTGCATGTGGTATTCGGACTGCTATGAGGCCAACACCGGAAAAGGAAATATCTTCACATAAAAAGTAGACAGAAACATTCTCAGAAATATCCCAGTGCTTTATGCCTTCAGCTTGCAGACTTGAACCTTCCTTTGGATAGCACAGTTTTGAAACACGCTTCTTGTAGAATCTGCAAGTGGATATTTGGAGTGCTTTCAGGCCTACCCAGGAAAAGGAACTCTCTTCACATAAAAACTAGACGGAAGCATTCTCAGAAACTTCCCCGTGTTTTATGCATTCAACCCACAGAGTGGAACCTTCCTTTGGATAGTGCAGTTTTGAAACACTCTTTTTGAAGAATCTGCAAGTGGATATTTGGAGAATTTTGAAGCCTGTGCTGGAAAAGGAAACCACTTCACATAAAAACTAGATTGAAGCATTCTCAGAAACTACTTTGGGATGTGTGCATTCAACCCACAGACTTGAACCTGACTTTTGGTAGAACAGCTTTGAAACACTCTTTTTGCAGAATCTGCAGGTGTATATTTGGAGCACTTTGAGGCCTATGCTGGAAAAGGAAATATCTTCACAGAAAAACTAGACAGAAGCATTCTCAGAAACTTCTTCCTGATGAGTGCATTCAACTCACAGAGTTGAACCTTCCTTTTCATAGAGCAGTTTTGAGGCCTTCTTTTCGTAGTGTCTGCAAGTCGATATTTGGAACACTTTCAGGCCTATCCTTGACAAGGAAATATCTTCGCATAAAAATTAGACAGAAGCATTCTCAGAAACTTCTTCCTGATGTGCGCATTCAACTCACAGTGTTGATCCTTCTTTTTGATAGAGCAGTTTTGAAACACACTTTTAGTAGAATCGCAAGTGGATAGTTTGAGAGCTTTGTTGCCTTCACTGGAAAAGGAAATATCTTCACATAAAACGAGACAGAAGCATTCTCAGAAGCTTTCCTGTTCTTTATGCACTCAACTCACAGAGTAGAACGTTGCTTTTGATAGAGCAGGTTTGATACACTCTTTTAGTAGAACCTGCAAGTGGATATTTGGAGCGCTTTGAGGTCTATGCTGGAAAAGGATATAACTTCACATAAAATCTAGATTGAAGCATTCTCAGTAACTACTTTGTGATGTCTGCATTCAACTCACAGACTTGAACCTTCCTTTGGAAAGAGCAGTTTTGAAACACTTTCTTTGTAGAATCTGCAAGTGGATATTTGGAGCGCTTTGAGGCCTATGCTGGAAAAGGAAATATTATCCCATTAAAACTAGATAGAAGCATTCTCAGAAACTTGTTTGTGATGAGTGCATTCAACTCACAGAGCTGAACCTTCCTTTTGCTAGAAAAGTTCTGAAACACTCTTTTTCTAGAATCAGCAAGTGGCTATTTGGAGCGATTTCATACCTGTTCTGGGAAAGAAAATATCTTCACATAACAACTAGGAAGAAGCATTCTCAGAAACTCCTTTGTGTTGAGTGCATTCAACTCACAGAGTTGAACCTTCCTTTTGATAGAGCAGTTTTGAAGCCCCCTTTCTGTACCATCTGCAAGTAGAAGATTGGGAGCGCTTTGAGGCCTATGCTGGAAAAGGAAATATCTTCACATAAAAGCTAGACAGAAGCATTCTCAGAAACTTTCCTGTTCTTTGTGCATTCAACTCACAGAGTGGAACGTTGCTTTGGATAGAGCAGTTTTGAAACACTCTTTTAGTAGAATCTGCAAGTGGATATTTGGAGCGCTTTGAGGCCTATGCTGGAAATGGAAATAACTTCACATAGAAACTTGATTGAAGCATTGTCAGAAACTTCTTTGTGATGTGTGCTTTCAACTCACACAGCTGAAATTTCCTTTCATAGAGCAGTTTTGAAACACCCTTTTTTGTGGAATCCGCAACTGGATATTTGGTGGGATTGCGACCTCTTCTGTAAAAGGAAATACATTCGCATGAAAACGAGACAGAAGATTTCTCAGAATCTTCTTTGTGATGAGGGCATCCAAGTCACAGAGTTGCACCTTCCTTTTGATAGAACAGTTTCGAAAGACTCTTGTTATAGAATCTGCAAGTGGATATTTGGAGCGCTTTGAGGCCTATGCTGGAAAAGGATATATCTACACATAAAAACTAGACAGAGGCATTCTCAGAAACTTCTTTGTGATTCGTGCGTTCAACTCACAGACTTGAATCTTCCTTTGGAACGTGCAGTTTTGAAACACTCTTCTTGTAGAATCTGCAAGCGGATATTTGGAACTGTTTGAGGCCTGCCCCGGAAAAGGAAACATCTTCACCTAAAAAGTAGACAGAAGCATTCTCAGAAACTTCCTCCTGTTGAGTGCATTCAACTCACAGACTTGAACCTTCCTTTTGATAGAACAGTTTGGAAGCACTCTTTTGGTAGAATGTGCAAGTGTTTATTTGGAGCACCTTGAGGACAAAGCTGGAATAGGGGTTATCTTCACATAACAACTAGACAGAAGTGTTCTCAGAAACTTCTCTGTGTTGAGTGCTTTCAACTCACAGAGTTGAACCTTCCTTTTCATAGAACGGTTTTGAAACACTCTTTTTGTAGAATCTGCAAGTCGATATTTGGACCACTTTCAGGCCTATCCTGGAAAAGGAAATATCTTCACATAAAAACTAGACAGAAGCATTCTCAGAAACTACTTTGTGATGTGTGCACTCAACTCGCAGAGTTGAACCTTTCTTTCGATTGAGCAGTTTTGAAATATTCTTTTAGCAGAATCTGCAAGTGGATATTTGGAGTGCTATCAGGCCAACACTGGAAAAGGAAATATCTTCACATAAAAACTAGACAGAAGCATTCTCAGAAATATCCCAGTGCTTTATGCATTCAGCTCACGGAGTTGAGGCTTCCTTTGGATAGCACAGGTTTGAAACGCTCTTCTTGTAGATTCTGCAAGTGGATATTTGGAGTGCTTTGAGGGCTACCCAGGAAAAGGAAATACCTTCACATAAAAACTAGACGGAAGCATTCTCAGAAACTTCCCTGTGTTTTATGCATTCAACCCACAGAGTGGAAGCTACCTATCAATAGCAAAGTTTTGAAACACACTTTTTTTAGAATCTGCAAGTGGATATTTGGAGAACATTGAAGCCTATGCTGGAAAAGGAAACCACTTCACATAAAAACTACATTGAAGCATTCTCAGAAAATTCCTTGTGATGTGTGCATTCAACCCACAGACTTGAACGTGACTTTTGATAGATCAGCTTTGAAACACTCTTTTTGTAGAATCTGCAAGTGGTTATTTGGAGCGCTTTGAGGCCTATCCTGCAAAAGGAAATATCTTCACTTAAAAACTAGACAGAAGCATTCTCAGAAACTTCTTTGTGATGAGAGCATTCAACTCACAGAGTTGAACCTTCCATTTCATAGGACAGTTTTGAAACTCTCTTTGTGTAGGGTCTACAAGTCGATATTTGGAACGCTTTCAGGCCTATCCTGGAAAAGGAAATATCTTCACAGAAAAACTAGACACAAGCATTCTCAGAAACTTCTTGCTGATGTGTGCATTCAACTCACAGTATTGAAACTTCCTTTTGATAGAGCAGTTTTGAAACCGTCTGTAAGTAGGATCTGCATGTGGGTATTCGGACTGCTATGAGGCCAACACCGGAAAAGGAAATATCTTCACATAAAAAGTAGACAGAAACATTCTCAGAAATATCCCAGTGCTTTATGCCTTCAGCTTGCAGACTTGAACCTTCCTTTGGATAGCACAGTTTTGAAACACGCTTCTTGTAGAATCTGCAAGTGGATATTTGGAGTGCTTTCAGGCCTACCCAGGAAAAGGAACTCTCTTCACATAAAAACTAGACGGAAGCATTCTCAGAAACTTCCCCGTGTTTTATGCATTCAACCCACAGAGTGGAACCTTCCTTTGGATAGTGCAGTTTTGAAACACTCTTTTTGAAGAATCTGCAAGTGGATATTTGGAGAATTTTGAAGCCTGTGCTGGAAAAGGAAACCACTTCACATAAAAACTAGATTGAAGCATTCTCAGAAACTACTTTGGGATGTGTGCATTCAACCCACAGACTTGAACCTGACTTTTGGTAGAACAGCTTTGAAACACTCTTTTTGCAGAATCTGCAGGTGTATATTTGGAGCACTTTGAGGCCTATGCTGGAAAAGGAAATATCTTCACAGAAAAACTAGACAGAAGCATTCTCAGAAACTTCTTCCTGATGAGTGCATTCAACTCACAGAGTTGAACCTTCCTTTTCATAGAGCAGTTTTGAGGCCTTCTTTTCGTAGTGTCTGCAAGTCGATATTTGGAACACTTTCAGGCCTATCCTTGACAAGGAAATATCTTCGCATAAAAATTAGACAGAAGCATTCTCAGAAACTTCTTCCTGATGTGCGCATTCAACTCACAGTGTTGATCCTTCTTTTTGATAGAGCAGTTTTGAAACACACTTTTAGTAGAATCGCAAGTGGATAGTTTGAGAGCTTTGTTGCCTTCACTGGAAAAGGAAATATCTTCACATAAAACGAGACAGAAGCATTCTCAGAAGCTTTCCTGTTCTTTATGCACTCAACTCACAGAGTAGAACGTTGCTTTTGATAGAGCAGGTTTGATACACTCTTTTAGTAGAACCTGCAAGTGGATATTTGGAGCGCTTTGAGGTCTATGCTGGAAAAGGATATAACTTCACATAAAATCTAGATTGAAGCATTCTCAGTAACTACTTTGTGATGTCTGCATTCAACTCACAGACTTGAACCTTCCTTTGGAAAGAGCAGTTTTGAAACACTTTCTTTGTAGAATCTGCAAGTGGATATTTGGAGCGCTTTGAGGCCTATGCTGGAAAAGGAAATATTATCCCATTAAAACTAGATAGAAGCATTCTCAGAAACTTGTTTGTGATGAGTGCATTCAACTCACAGAGCTGAACCTTCCTTTTGCTAGAAAAGTTCTGAAACACTCTTTTTCTAGAATCAGCAAGTGGCTATTTGGAGCGATTTCATACCTGTTCTGGGAAAGAAAATATCTTCACATAACAACTAGGAAGAAGCATTCTCAGAAACTCCTTTGTGTTGAGTGCATTCAACTCACAGAGTTGAACCTTCCTTTTGATAGAGCAGTTTTGAAGCCCCCTTTCTGTACCATCTGCAAGTAGAAGATTGGGAGCGCTTTGAGGCCTATGCTGGAAAAGGAAATATCTTCACATAAAAGCTAGACAGAAGCATTCTCAGAAACTTTCCTGTTCTTTGTGCATTCAACTCACAGAGTGGAACGTTGCTTTGGATAGAGCAGTTTTGAAACACTCTTTTAGTAGAATCTGCAAGTGGATATTTGGAGCGCTTTGAGGCCTATGCTGGAAATGGAAATAACTTCACATAGAAACTTGATTGAAGCATTGTCAGAAACTTCTTTGTGATGTGTGCTTTCAACTCACACAGCTGAAATTTCCTTTCATAGAGCAGTTTTGAAACACCCTTTTTTGTGGAATCCGCAACTGGATATTTGGTGGGATTGCGACCTCTTCTGTAAAAGGAAATACATTCGCATGAAAACTAGACAGAAGATTTCTCAGAATCTTCTTTGTGATGAGGGCATCCAAGTCACACAGTTGCACCTTCCTTTTGATAGAACAGTTTCGAAAGACTCTTGTTATAGAATCTGCAAGTGGATATTTGGAGCGCTTTGAGGCCTATGCTGGAAAAGGATATATCTACTCATAAAAACTAGACAGAGGCATTCTCAGAAACTTCTTTGTGATTCGTGCGTTCAACTCACAGACTTGAATCTTCCTTTGGAACGTGCAGTTTTGAAACACTCTTCTTGTAGAATCTGCAAGCGGATATTTGGAACTGTTTGAGGCCTGCCCCGGAAAAGGAAACATCTTCACCTAAAAAGTAGACAGAAGCATTCTCAGAAACTTCCTCCTGTTGAGTGCATTCAACTCACAGACTTGAACCTTCCTTTTGATAGAACAGTTTGGAAGCACTCTTTTGGTAGAATGTGCAAGTGTTTATTTGGAGCACCTTGAGGACAAAGCTGGAATAGGGGTTATCTTCACATAACAACTAGACAGAAGTGTTCTCAGAAACTTCTCTGTGTTGAGTGCTTTCAACTCACAGAGTTGAACCTTCCTTTTCATAGAACGGTTTTGAAACACTCTTTTTGTAGAATCTGCAAGTCGATATTTGGACCACTTTCAGGCCTATCCTGGAAAAGGAAATATCTTCACATAAAAACTAGACAGAAGCATTCTCAGAAACTACTTTGTGATGTGTGCACTCAACTCGCAGAGTTGAACCTTTCTTTCGATTGAGCAGTTTTGAAATATTCTTTTAGCAGAATCTGCAAGTGGATATTTGGAGTGCTATCAGGCCAACACTGGAAAAGGAAATATCTTCACATAAAAACTAGACAGAAGCATTCTCAGAAATATCCCAGTGCTTTATGCATTCAGCTCACGGAGTTGAGGCTTCCTTTGGATAGCACAGGTTTGAAACGCTCTTCTTGTAGATTCTGCAAGTGGATATTTGGAGTGCTTTCAGGGCTACCCAGGAAAAGGAAATACCTTCACATAAAAACTAGACGGAAGCATTCTCAGAAACTTCCCTGTGTTTTATGCATTCAACCCACAGAGTGGAAACTACCTATCAATAGCAAAGTTTTGAAACACACTTTTTTTAGAATCTGCAAGTGGATATTTGGAGAACATTGAAGCCTATGCTGGAAAAGGAAACCACTTCACATAAAAACTACATTGAAGCATTCTCAGAAAATTCCTTGTGATGTGTGCATTCAACCCACAGACTTGAACGTGACTTTTGATAGAGCAGCTTTGAAACACTCTTTTTGTAGAATCTGCAAGTGGTTATTTGGAGCGCTTTGAGGCCTATCCTGCAAAAGGAAATATCTTCACTTAAAAACTAGACAGAAGCATTCTCAGAAACTTCTTTGTGATGAGAGCATTCAACTCACAGAGTTGAACCTTCCTTTTCATAGGACAGTTTTGAAACTCTCTTTGTGTAGGGTCTACAAGTCGATATTTGGAACGCTTTCAGGCCTATCCTGGAAAAGGAAATATCTTCACATAAAAACTAGACACAAGCATTCTCAGAAACTTCTTGCTGATGTGTGCATTCAACTCCCAGTGTTGAAACTTCCTTTTGATAGAGCAGTTTTGAAACCGTCTGTAAGTAGGATCTGCATGTGGTATTCGGACTGCTATGAGGCCAACACCGGAAAAGGAAATATCTTCACATAAAAAGTAGACAGAAACATTCTCAGAAATATCCCAGTGCTTTATGCCTTCAGCTTGCAGACTTGAACCTTCCTTTGGATAGCACAGTTTTGAAACACGCTTCTTGTAGAATCTGCAAGTGGATATTTGGAGTGCTTTCAGGCCTACCCAGGAAAAGGAACTCTCTTCACATAAAAACTAGACGGAAGCATTCTCAGAAACTTCCCCGTGTTTTATGCATTCAACCCACAGAGTGGAACCTTCCTTTGGATAGTGCAGTTTTGAAACACTCTTTTTGAAGAATCTGCAAGTGGATATTTGGAGAATTTTGAAGCCTGTGCTGGAAAAGGAAACCACTTCACATAAAAACTAGATTGAAGCATTCTCAGAAACTACTTTGGGATGTGTGCATTCAACCCACAGACTTGAACCTGACTTTTGGTAGAACAGCTTTGAAACACTCTTTTTGCAGAATCTGCAGGTGTATATTTGGAGCACTTTGAGGCCTATGCTGGAAAAGGAAATATCTTCACAGAAAAACTAGACAGAAGCATTCTCAGAAACTTCTTCCTGATGAGTGCATTCAACTCACAGAGTTGAACCTTCCTTTTCATAGAGCAGTTTTGAGGCCTTCTTTTCGTAGTGTCTGCAAGTCGATATTTGGAACACTTTCAGGCCTATCCTTGACAAGGAAATATCTTCGCATAAAAATTAGACAGAAGCATTCTCAGAAACTTCTTCCTGATGTGCGCATTCAACTCACAGTGTTGATCCTTCTTTTTGATAGAGCAGTTTTGAAACACACTTTTAGTAGAATCGCAAGTGGATAGTTTGAGAGCTTTGTTGCCTTCACTGGAAAAGGAAATATCTTCACATAAAACGAGACAGAAGCATTCTCAGAAGCTTTCCTGTTCTTTATGCACTCAACTCACAGAGTAGAACGTTGCTTTTGATAGAGCAGGTTTGATACACTCTTTTAGTAGAACCTGCAAGTGGATATTTGGAGCGCTTTGAGGTCTATGCTGGAAAAGGATATAACTTCACATAAAATCTAGATTGAAGCATTCTCAGTAACTACTTTGTGATGTCTGCATTCAACTCACAGACTTGAACCTTCCTTTGGAAAGAGCAGTTTTGAAACACTTTCTTTGTAGAATCTGCAAGTGGATATTTGGAGCGCTTTGAGGCCTATGCTGGAAAAGGAAATATTATCCCATTAAAACTAGATAGAAGCATTCTCAGAAACTTGTTTGTGATGAGTGCATTCAACTCACAGAGCTGAACCTTCCTTTTGCTAGAAAAGTTCTGAAACACTCTTTTTCTAGAATCAGCAAGTGGCTATTTGGAGCGATTTCATACCTGTTCTGGGAAAGAAAATATCTTCACATAACAACTAGGAAGAAGCATTCTCAGAAACTCCTTTGTGTTGAGTGCATTCAACTCACAGAGTTGAACCTTCCTTTTGATAGAGCAGTTTTGAAGCCCCCTTTCTGTACCATCTGCAAGTAGAAGATTGGGAGCGCTTTGAGGCCTATGCTGGAAAAGGAAATATCTTCACATAAAAGCTAGACAGAAGCATTCTCAGAAACTTTCCTGTTCTTTGTGCATTCAACTCACAGAGTGGAACGTTGCTTTGGATAGAGCAGTTTTGAAACACTCTTTTAGTAGAATCTGCAAGTGGATATTTGGAGCGCTTTGAGGCCTATGCTGGAAATGGAAATAACTTCACATAGAAACTTGATTGAAGCATTGTCAGAAACTTCTTTGTGATGTGTGCTTTCAACTCACACAGCTGAAATTTCCTTTCATAGAGCAGTTTTGAAACACCCTTTTTTGTGGAATCCGCAACTGGATATTTGGTGGGATTGCGACCTCTTCTGTAAAAGGAAATACATTCGCATGAAAACTAGACAGAAGATTTCTCAGAATCTTCTTTGTGATGAGGGCATCCAAGTCACACAGTTGCACCTTCCTTTTGATAGAACAGTTTCGAAAGACTCTTGTTATAGAATCTGCAAGTGGATATTTGGAGCGCTTTGAGGCCTATGCTGGAAAAGGATATATCTACTCATAAAAACTAGACAGAGGCATTCTCAGAAACTTCTTTGTGATTCGTGCGTTCAACTCACAGACTTGAATCTTCCTTTGGAACGTGCAGTTTTGAAACACTCTTCTTGTAGAATCTGCAAGCGGATATTTGGAACTGTTTGAGGCCTGCCCCGGAAAAGGAAACATCTTCACCTAAAAAGTAGACAGAAGCATTCTCAGAAACTTCCTCCTGTTGAGTGCATTCAACTCACAGACTTGAACCTTCCTTTTGATAGAACAGTTTGGAAGCACTCTTTTGGTAGAATGTGCAAGTGTTTATTTGGAGCACCTTGAGGACAAAGCTGGAATAGGGGTTATCTTCACATAACAACTAGACAGAAGTGTTCTCAGAAACTTCTCTGTGTTGAGTGCTTTCAACTCACAGAGTTGAACCTTCCTTTTCATAGAACGGTTTTGAAACACTCTTTTTGTAGAATCTGCAAGTCGATATTTGGACCACTTTCAGGCCTATCCTGGAAAAGGAAATATCTTCACATAAAAACTAGACAGAAGCATTCTCAGAAACTACTTTGTGATGTGTGCACTCAACTCGCAGAGTTGAACCTTTCTTTCAATTGAGCAGTTTTGAAATATTCTTTTAGCAGAATCTGCAAGTGGATATTTGGAGTGCTATCAGGCCAACACTGGAAAAGGAAATATCTTCACATAAAAACTAGACAGAAGCATTCTCAGAAATATCCCAGTGCTTTATGCATTCAGCTCACGGAGTTGAGGCTTCCTTTGGATAGCACAGGTTTGAAACGCTCTTCTTGTAGATTCTGCAAGTGGATATTTGGAGTGCTTTGAGGGCTACCCAGGAAAAGGAAATACCTTCACATAAAAACTAGACGGAAGCATTCTCAGAAACTTCCCTGTGTTTTATGCATTCAACCCACAGAGTGGAAACTACCTATCAATAGCAAAGTTTTGAAACACACTTTTTTTAGAATCTGCAAGTGGATATTTGGAGAACATTGAAGCCTATGCTGGAAAAGGAAACCACTTCACATAAAAACTACATTGAAGCATTCTCAGAAAATTCCTTGTGATGTGTGCATTCAACCCACAGACTTGAACGTGACTTTTGATAGAGCAGCTTTGAAACACTCTTTTTGTAGAATCTGCAAGTGGTTATTTGGAGCGCTTTGAGGCCTATCCTGCAAAAGGAAATATCTTCACTTAAAAACTAGACAGAAGCATTCTCAGAAACTTCTTTGTGATGAGAGCATTCAACTCACAGAGTTGAACCTTCCTTTTCATAGGACAGTTTTGAAACTCTCTTTGTGTAGGGTCTACAAGTCGATATTTGGAACGCTTTCAGGCCTATCCTGGAAAAGGAAATATCTTCACATAAAAACTAGACACAAGCATTCTCAGAAACTTCTTGCTGATGTGTGCATTCAACTCCCAGTGTTGAAACTTCCTTTTGATAGAGCAGTTTTGAAACCGTCTGTAAGTAGGATCTGCATGTGGTATTCGGACTGCTATGAGGCCAACACCGGAAAAGGAAATATCTTCACATAAAAAGTAGACAGAAACATTCTCAGAAATATCCCAGTGCTTTATGCCTTCAGCTTGCAGACTTGAACCTTCCTTTGGATAGCACAGTTTTGAAACACGCTTCTTGTAGAATCTGCAAGTGGATATTTGGAGTGCTTTCAGGCCTACCCAGGAAAAGGAACTCTCTTCACATAAAAACTAGACGGAAGCATTCTCAGAAACTTCCCCGTGTTTTATGCATTCAACCCACAGAGTGGAACCTTCCTTTGGATAGTGCAGTTTTGAAACACTCTTTTTGAAGAATCTGCAAGTGGATATTTGGAGAATTTTGAAGCCTGTGCTGGAAAAGGAAACCACTTCACATAAAAACTAGATTGAAGCATTCTCAGAAACTACTTTGGGATGTGTGCATTCAACCCACAGACTTGAACCTGACTTTTGGTAGAACAGCTTTGAAACACTCTTTTTGCAGAATCTGCAGGTGTATATTTGGAGCACTTTGAGGCCTATGCTGGAAAAGGAAATATCTTCACAGAAAAACTAGACAGAAGCATTCTCAGAAACTTCTTCCTGATGAGTGCATTCAACTCACAGAGTTGAACCTTCCTTTTCATAGAGCAGTTTTGAGGCCTTCTTTTCGTAGTGTCTGCAAGTCGATATTTGGAACACTTTCAGGCCTATCCTTGACAAGGAAATATCTTCGCATAAAAATTAGACAGAAGCATTCTCAGAAACTTCTTCCTGATGTGCGCATTCAACTCACAGTGTTGATCCTTCTTTTTGATAGAGCAGTTTTGAAACACACTTTTAGTAGAATCGCAAGTGGATAGTTTGAGAGCTTTGTTGCCTTCACTGGAAAAGGAAATATCTTCACATAAAACGAGACAGAAGCATTCTCAGAAGCTTTCCTGTTCTTTATGCACTCAACTCACAGAGTAGAACGTTGCTTTTGATAGAGCAGGTTTGATACACTCTTTTAGTAGAACCTGCAAGTGGATATTTGGAGCGCTTTGAGGTCTATGCTGGAAAAGGATATAACTTCACATAAAATCTAGATTGAAGCATTCTCAGTAACTACTTTGTGATGTCTGCATTCAACTCACAGACTTGAACCTTCCTTTGGAAAGAGCAGTTTTGAAACACTTTCTTTGTAGAATCTGCAAGTGGATATTTGGAGCGCTTTGAGGCCTATGCTGGAAAAGGAAATATTATCCCATTAAAACTAGATAGAAGCATTCTCAGAAACTTGTTTGTGATGAGTGCATTCAACTCACAGAGCTGAACCTTCCTTTTGCTAGAAAAGTTCTGAAACACTCTTTTTCTAGAATCAGCAAGTGGCTATTTGGAGCGATTTCATACCTGTTCTGGGAAAGAAAATATCTTCACATAACAACTAGGAAGAAGCATTCTCAGAAACTCCTTTGTGTTGAGTGCATTCAACTCACAGAGTTGAACCTTCCTTTTGATAGAGCAGTTTTGAAGCCCCCTTTCTGTACCATCTGCAAGTAGAAGATTGGGAGCGCTTTGAGGCCTATGCTGGAAAAGGAAATATCTTCACATAAAAGCTAGACAGAAGCATTCTCAGAAACTTTCCTGTTCTTTGTGCATTCAACTCACAGAGTGGAACGTTGCTTTGGATAGAGCAGTTTTGAAACACTCTTTTAGTAGAATCTGCAAGTGGATATTTGGAGCGCTTTGAGGCCTATGCTGGAAATGGAAATAACTTCACATAGAAACTTGATTGAAGCATTGTCAGAAACTTCTTTGTGATGTGTGCTTTCAACTCACACAGCTGAAATTTCCTTTCATAGAGCAGTTTTGAAACACCCTTTTTTGTGGAATCCGCAACTGGATATTTGGTGGGATTGCGACCTCTTCTGTAAAAGGAAATACATTCGCATGAAAACTAGACAGAAGATTTCTCAGAATCTTCTTTGTGATGAGGGCATCCAAGTCACACAGTTGCACCTTCCTTTTGATAGAACAGTTTCGAAAGACTCTTGTTATAGAATCTGCAAGTGGATATTTGGAGCGCTTTGAGGCCTATGCTGGAAAAGGATATATCTACTCATAAAAACTAGACAGAGGCATTCTCAGAAACTTCTTTGTGATTCGTGCGTTCAACTCACAGACTTGAATCTTCCTTTGGAACGTGCAGTTTTGAAACACTCTTCTTGTAGAATCTGCAAGCGGATATTTGGAACTGTTTGAGGCCTGCCCCGGAAAAGGAAACATCTTCACCTAAAAAGTAGACAGAAGCATTCTCAGAAACTTCCTCCTGTTGAGTGCATTCAACTCACAGACTTGAACCTTCCTTTTGATAGAACAGTTTGGAAGCACTCTTTTGGTAGAATGTGCAAGTGTTTATTTGGAGCACCTTGAGGACAAAGCTGGAATAGGGGTTATCTTCACATAACAACTAGACAGAAGTGTTCTCAGAAACTTCTCTGTGTTGAGTGCTTTCAACTCACAGAGTTGAACCTTCCTTTTCATAGAACGGTTTTGAAACACTCTTTTTGTAGAATCTGCAAGTCGATATTTGGACCACTTTCAGGCCTATCCTGGAAAAGGAAATATCTTCACATAAAAACTAGACAGAAGCATTCTCAGAAACTACTTTGTGATGTGTGCACTCAACTCGCAGAGTTGAACCTTTCTTTCGATTGAGCAGTTTTGAAATATTCTTTTAGCAGAATCTGCAAGTGGATATTTGGAGTGCTATCAGGCCAACACTGGAAAAGGAAATATCTTCACATAAAAACTAGACAGAAGCATTCTCAGAAATATCCCAGTGCTTTATGCATTCAGCTCACGGAGTTGAGGCTTCCTTTGGATAGCACAGGTTTGAAACGCTCTTCTTGTAGATTCTGCAAGTGGATATTTGGAGTGCTTTGAGGGCTACCCAGGAAAAGGAAATACCTTCACATAAAAACTAGACGGAAGCATTCTCAGAAACTTCCCTGTGTTTTATGCATTCAACCCACAGAGTGGAAACTACCTATCAATAGCAAAGTTTTGAAACACACTTTTTTTAGAATCTGCAAGTGGATATTTGGAGAACATTGAAGCCTATGCTGGAAAAGGAAACCACTTCACATAAAAACTACATTGAAGCATTCTCAGAAAATTCCTTGTGATGTGTGCATTCAACCCACAGACTTGAACGTGACTTTTGATAGAGCAGCTTTGAAACACTCTTTTTGTAGAATCTGCAAGTGGTTATTTGGAGCGCTTTGAGGCCTATCCTGCAAAAGGAAATATCTTCACTTAAAAACTAGACAGAAGCATTCTCAGAAACTTCTTTGTGATGAGAGCATTCAACTCACAGAGTTGAACCTTCCTTTTCATAGGACAGTTTTGAAACTCTCTTTGTGTAGGGTCTACAAGTCGATATTTGGAACGCTTTCAGGCCTATCCTGGAAAAGGAAATATCTTCACATAAAAACTAGACACAAGCATTCTCAGAAACTTCTTGCTGATGTGTGCATTCAACTCCCAGTGTTGAAACTTCCTTTTGATAGAGCAGTTTTGAAACCGTCTGTAAGTAGGATCTGCATGTGGTATTCGGACTGCTATGAGGCCAACACCGGAAAAGGAAATATCTTCACATAAAAAGTAGACAGAAACATTCTCAGAAATATCCCAGTGCTTTATGCCTTCAGCTTGCAGACTTGAACCTTCCTTTGGATAGCACAGTTTTGAAACACGCTTCTTGTAGAATCTGCAAGTGGATATTTGGAGTGCTTTCAGGCCTACCCAGGAAAAGGAACTCTCTTCACATAAAAACTAGACGGAAGCATTCTCAGAAACTTCCCCGTGTTTTATGCATTCAACCCACAGAGTGGAACCTTCCTTTGGATAGTGCAGTTTTGAAACACTCTTTTTGAAGAATCTGCAAGTGGATATTTGGAGAATTTTGAAGCCTGTGCTGGAAAAGGAAACCACTTCACATAAAAACTAGATTGAAGCATTCTCAGAAACTACTTTGGGATGTGTGCATTCAACCCACAGACTTGAACCTGACTTTTGGTAGAACAGCTTTGAAACACTCTTTTTGCAGAATCTGCAGGTGTATATTTGGAGCACTTTGAGGCCTATGCTGGAAAAGGAAATATCTTCACAGAAAAACTAGACAGAAGCATTCTCAGAAACTTCTTCCTGATGAGTGCATTCAACTCACAGAGTTGAACCTTCCTTTTCATAGAGCAGTTTTGAGGCCTTCTTTTCGTAGTGTCTGCAAGTCGACATTTGGAACACTTTCAGGCCTATCCTTGACAAGGAAATATCTTCGCATAAAAATTAGACAGAAGCATTCTCAGAAACTTCTTCCTGATGTGCGCATTCAACTCACAGTGTTGATCCTTCTTTTTGATAGAGCAGTTTTGAAACACACTTTTAGTAGAATCGCAAGTGGATAGTTTGAGAGCTTTGTTGCCTTCACTGGAAAAGGAAATATCTTCACATAAAACGAGACAGAAGCATTCTCAGAAGCTTTCCTGTTCTTTATGCACTCAACTCACAGAGTAGAACGTTGCTTTTGATAGAGCAGGTTTGATACACTCTTTTAGTAGAACCTGCAAGTGGATATTTGGAGCGCTTTGAGGTCTATGCTGGAAAAGGATATAACTTCACATAAAATCTAGATTGAAGCATTCTCAGTAACTACTTTGTGATGTCTGCATTCAACTCACAGACTTGAACCTTCCTTTGGAAAGAGCAGTTTTGAAACACTTTCTTTGTAGAATCTGCAAGTGGATATTTGGAGCGCTTTGAGGCCTATGCTGGAAAAGGAAATATTATCCCATTAAAACTAGATAGAAGCATTCTCAGAAACTTGTTTGTGATGAGTGCATTCAACTCACAGAGCTGAACCTTCCTTTTGCTAGAAAAGTTCTGAAACACTCTTTTTCTAGAATCAGCAAGTGGCTATTTGGAGCGATTTCATACCTGTTCTGGGAAAGAAAATATCTTCACATAACAACTAGGAAGAAGCATTCTCAGAAACTCCTTTGTGTTGAGTGCATTCAACTCACAGAGTTGAACCTTCCTTTTGATAGAGCAGTTTTGAAGCCCCCTTTCTGTACCATCTGCAAGTAGAAGATTGGGAGCGCTTTGAGGCCTATGCTGGAAAAGGAAATATCTTCACATAAAAGCTAGACAGAAGCATTCTCAGAAACTTTCCTGTTCTTTGTGCATTCAACTCACAGAGTGGAACGTTGCTTTGGATAGAGCAGTTTTGAAACACTCTTTTAGTAGAATCTGCAAGTGGATATTTGGAGCGCTTTGAGGCCTATGCTGGAAATGGAAATAACTTCACATAGAAACTTGATTGAAGCATTGTCAGAAACTTCTTTGTGATGTGTGCTTTCAACTCACACAGCTGAAATTTCCTTTCATAGAGCAGTTTTGAAACACCCTTTTTTGTGGAATCCGCAACTGGATATTTGGTGGGATTGCGACCTCTTCTGTAAAAGGAAATACATTCGCATGAAAACGAGACAGAAGATTTCTCAGAATCTTCTTTGTGATGAGGGCATCCAAGTCACAGAGTTGCACCTTCCTTTTGATAGAACAGTTTCGAAAGACTCTTGTTATAGAATCTGCAAGTGGATATTTGGAGCGCTTTGAGGCCTATGCTGGAAAAGGATATATCTACACATAAAAACTAGACAGAGGCATTCTCAGAAACTTCTTTGTGATTCGTGCGTTCAACTCACAGACTTGAATCTTCCTTTGGAACGTGCAGTTTTGAAACACTCTTCTTGTAGAATCTGCAAGCGGATATTTGGAACTGTTTGAGGCCTGCCCCGGAAAAGGAAACATCTTCACCTAAAAAGTAGACAGAAGCATTCTCAGAAACTTCCTCCTGTTGAGTGCATTCAACTCACAGACTTGAACCTTCCTTTTGATAGAACAGTTTGGAAGCACTCTTTTGGTAGAATGTGCAAGTGTTTATTTGGAGCACCTTGAGGACAAAGCTGGAATAGGGGTTATCTTCACATAACAACTAGACAGAAGTGTTCTCAGAAACTTCTCTGTGTTGAGTGCTTTCAACTCACAGAGTTGAACCTTCCTTTTCATAGAACGGTTTTGAAACACTCTTTTTGTAGAATCTGCAAGTCGATATTTGGACCACTTTCAGGCCTATCCTGGAAAAGGAAATATCTTCACATAAAAACTAGACAGAAGCATTCTCAGAAACTACTTTGTGATGTGTGCACTCAACTCGCAGAGTTGAACCTTTCTTTCGATTGAGCAGTTTTGAAATATTCTTTTAGCAGAATCTGCAAGTGGATATTTGGAGTGCTATCAGGCCAACAGTGGAAAAGGAAATATCTTCACATAAAAACTAGACAGAAGCATTCTCAGAAATATCCCAGTGCTTTATGCATTCAGCTCACGGAGTTGAGGCTTCCTTTGGATAGCACAGGTTTGAAACGCTCTTCTTGTAGATTCTGCAAGTGGATATTTGGAGTGCTTTGAGGGCTACCCAGGAAAAGGAAATACCTTCACATAAAAACTAGACGGAAGCATTCTCAGAAACTTCCCTGTGTTTTATGCATTCAACCCACAGAGTGGAAGCTACCTATCAATAGCAAAGTTTTGAAACACACTTTTTTTAGAATCTGCAAGTGGATATTTGGAGAACATTGAAGCCTATGCTGGAAAAGGAAACCACTTCACATAAAAACTACATTGAAGCATTCTCAGAAAACTCCTTGTGATGTGTGCATTCAACCCACAGACTTGAACGTGACTTTTGATAGATCAGCTTTGAAACACTCTTTTTGTAGAATCTGCAAGTGGTTATTTGGAGCGCTTTGAGGCCTATCCTGCAAAAGGAAATATCTTCACTTAAAAACTAGACAGAAGCATTCTCAGAAACTTCTTTGTGATGAGAGCATTCAACTCACAGAGTTGAACCTTCCATTTCATAGGACAGTTTTGAAACTCTCTTTGTGTAGGGTCTACAAGTCGATATTTGGAACGTTTTCAGGCCTATCCTGGAAAAGGAAATATCTTCACATAAAAACTAGACACAAGCATTCTCAGAAACTTCTTGCTGATGTGTGCATTCAACTCACAGTATTGAAACTTCCTTTTGATAGAGCAGTTTTGAAACCGTCTGTAAGTAGGATCTGCATGTGGGTATTCGGACTGCTATGAGGCCAACACCGGAAAAGGAAATATCTTCACATAAAAAGTAGACAGAAACATTCTCAGAAATATCCCAGTGCTTTATGCCTTCAGCTTGCAGACTTGAACCTTCCTTTGGATAGCACAGTTTTGAAACACGCTTCTTGTAGAATCTGCAAGTGGATATTTGGAGTGCTTTCAGGCCTACCCAGGAAAAGGAACTCTCTTCACATAAAAACTAGACGGAAGCATTCTCAGAAACTTCCCCGTGTTTTATGCATTCAACCCACAGAGTGGAACCTTCCTTTGGATAGTGCAGTTTTGAAACACTCTTTTTGAAGAATCTGCAAGTGGATATTTGGAGAATTTTGAAGCCTGTGCTGGAAAAGGAAACCACTTCACATAAAAACTAGATTGAAGCATTCTCAGAAACTACTTTGGGATGTGTGCATTCAACCCACAGACTTGAACCTGACTTTTGGTAGAACAGCTTTGAAACACTCTTTTTGCAGAATCTGCAGGTGTATATTTGGAGCACTTTGAGGCCTATGCTGGAAAAGGAAATATCTTCACAGAAAAACTAGACAGAAGCATTCTCAGAAACTTCTTCCTGATGAGTGCATTCAACTCACAGAGTTGAACCTTCCTTTTCATAGAGCAGTTTTGAGGCCTTCTTTTCGTAGTGTCTGCAAGTCGATATTTGGAACACTTTCAGGCCTATCCTTGACAAGGAAATATCTTCGCATAAAAATTAGACAGAAGCATTCTCAGAAACTTCTTCCTGATGTGCGCATTCAACTCACAGTGTTGATCCTTCTTTTTGATAGAGCAGTTTTGAAACACACTTTTAGTAGAATCGCAAGTGGATAGTTTGAGAGCTTTGTTGCCTTCACTGGAAAAGGAAATATCTTCACATAAAACGAGACAGAAGCATTCTCAGAAGCTTTCCTGTTCTTTATGCACTCAACTCACAGAGTAGAACGTTGCTTTTGATAGAGCAGGTTTGATACACTCTTTTAGTAGAACCTGCAAGTGGATATTTGGAGCGCTTTGAGGTCTATGCTGGAAAAGGATATAACTTCACATAAAATCTAGATTGAAGCATTCTCAGTAACTACTTTGTGATGTCTGCATTCAACTCACAGACTTGAACCTTCCTTTGGAAAGAGCAGTTTTGAAACACTTTCTTTGTAGAATCTGCAAGTGGATATTTGGAGCGCTTTGAGGCCTATGCTGGAAAAGGAAATATTATCCCATTAAAACTAGATAGAAGCATTCTCAGAAACTTGTTTGTGATGAGTGCATTCAACTCACAGAGCTGAACCTTCCTTTTGCTAGAAAAGTTCTGAAACACTCTTTTTCTAGAATCAGCAAGTGGCTATTTGGAGCGATTTCATACCTGTTCTGGGAAAGAAAATATCTTCACATAACAACTAGGAAGAAGCATTCTCAGAAACTCCTTTGTGTTGAGTGCATTCAACTCACAGAGTTGAACCTTCCTTTTGATAGAGCAGTTTTGAAGCCCCCTTTCTGTACCATCTGCAAGTAGAAGATTGGGAGCGCTTTGAGGCCTATGCTGGAAAAGGAAATATCTTCACATAAAAGCTAGACAGAAGCATTCTCAGAAACTTTCCTGTTCTTTGTGCATTCAACTCACAGAGTGGAACGTTGCTTTGGATAGAGCAGTTTTGAAACACTCTTTTAGTAGAATCTGCAAGTGGATATTTGGAGCGCTTTGAGGCCTATGCTGGAAATGGAAATAACTTCACATAGAAACTTGATTGAAGCATTGTCAGAAACTTCTTTGTGATGTGTGCTTTCAACTCACACAGCTGAAATTTCCTTTCATAGAGCAGTTTTGAAACACCCTTTTTTGTGGAATCCGCAACTGGATATTTGGTGGGATTGCGACCTCTTCTGTAAAAGGAAATACATTCGCATGAAAACGAGACAGAAGATTTCTCAGAATCTTCTTTGTGATGAGGGCATCCAAGTCACAGAGTTGCACCTTCCTTTTGATAGAACAGTTTCGAAAGACTCTTGTTATAGAATCTGCAAGTGGATATTTGGAGCGCTTTGAGGCCTATGCTGGAAAAGGATATATCTACACATAAAAACTAGACAGAGGCATTCTCAGAAACTTCTTTGTGATTCGTGCGTTCAACTCACAGACTTGAATCTTCCTTTGGAACGTGCAGTTTTGAAACACTCTTCTTGTAGAATCTGCAAGCGGATATTTGGAACTGTTTGAGGCCTGCCCCGGAAAAGGAAACATCTTCACCTAAAAAGTAGACAGAAGCATTCTCAGAAACTTCCTCCTGTTGAGTGCATTCAACTCACAGACTTGAACCTTCCTTTTGATAGAACAGTTTGGAAGCACTCTTTTGGTAGAATGTGCAAGTGTTTATTTGGAGCACCTTGAGGACAAAGCTGGAATAGGGGTTATCTTCACATAACAACTAGACAGAAGTGTTCTCAGAAACTTCTCTGTGTTGAGTGCTTTCAACTCACAGAGTTGAACCTTCCTTTTCATAGAACGGTTTTGAAACACTCTTTTTGTAGAATCTGCAAGTCGATATTTGGACCACTTTCAGGCCTATCCTGGAAAAGGAAATATCTTCACATAAAAACTAGACAGAAGCATTCTCAGAAACTACTTTGTGATGTGTGCACTCAACTCGCAGAGTTGAACCTTTCTTTCGATTGAGCAGTTTTGAAATATTCTTTGAGCAGAATCTGCAAGTGGATATTTGGAGTGCTATCAGGCCAACACTGGAAAAGGAAATATCTTCACATAAAAACTAGACAGAAGCATTCTCAGAAATATCCCAGTGCTTTATGCATTCAGCTCACGGAGTTGAGGCTTCCTTTGGATAGCACAGGTTTGAAACGCTCTTCTTGTAGATTCTGCAAGTGGATATTTGGAGTGCTTTGAGGGCTACCCAGGAAAAGGAAATACCTTCACATAAAAACTAGACGGAAGCATTCTCAGAAACTTCCCTGTGTTTTATGCATTCAACCCACAGAGTGGAAACTACCTATCAATAGCAAAGTTTTGAAACACACTTTTTTTAGAATCTGCAAGTGGATATTTGGAGAACATTGAAGCCTATGCTGGAAAAGGAAACCACTTCACATAAAAACTACATTGAAGCATTCTCAGAAAATTCCTTGTGATGTGTGCATTCAACCCACAGACTTGAACGTGACTTTTGATAGAGCAGCTTTGAAACACTCTTTTTGTAGAATCTGCAAGTGGTTATTTGGAGCGCTTTGAGGCCTATCCTGCAAAAGGAAATATCTTCACTTAAAAACTAGACAGAAGCATTCTCAGAAACTTCTTTGTGATGAGAGCATTCAACTCACAGAGTTGAACCTTCCTTTTCATAGGACAGTTTTGAAACTCTCTTTGTGTAGGGTCTACAAGTCGATATTTGGAACGCTTTCAGGCCTATCCTGGAAAAGGAAATATCTTCACATAAAAACTAGACACAAGCATTCTCAGAAACTTCTTGCTGATGTGTGCATTCAACTCCCAGTGTTGAAACTTCCTTTTGATAGAGCAGTTTTGAAACCGTCTGTAAGTAGGATCTGCATGTGGTATTCGGACTGCTATGAGGCCAACACCGGAAAAGGAAATATCTTCACATAAAAAGTAGACAGAAACATTCTCAGAAATATCCCAGTGCTTTATGCCTTCAGCTTGCAGAATTGAACCTTCCTTTGGATAGCACAGTTTTGAAACACGCTTCTTGTAGAATCTGCAAGTGGATATTTGGAGTGCTTTCAGGCCTACCCAGGAAAAGGAACTCTCTTCACATAAAAACTAGACGGAAGCATTCTCAGAAACTTCCCCGTGTTTTATGCATTCAACCCACAGAGTGGAACCTTCCTTTGGATAGTGCAGTTTTGAAACACTCTTTTTGAAGAATCTGCAAGTGGATATTTGGAGAATTTTGAAGCCTGTGCTGGAAAAGGAAACCACTTCACATAAAAACTAGATTGAAGAATTCTCAGAAACTACTTTGGGATGTGTGCATTCAACCCACAGACTTGAACCTGACTTTTGGTAGAACAGCTTTGAAACACTCTTTTTGCAGAATCTGCAGGTGTATATTTGGAGCACTTTGAGGCCTATGCTGGAAAAGGAAATATCTTCACAGAAAAACTAGACAGAAGCATTCTCAGAAACTTCTTCCTGATGAGTGCATTCAACTCACAGAGTTGAACCTTCCTTTTCATAGAGCAGTTTTGAGGCCTTCTTTTCGTAGTGTCTGCAAGTCGATATTTGGAACACTTTCAGGCCTATCCTTGACAAGGAAATATCTTCGCATAAAAATTAGACAGAAGCATTCTCAGAAACTTCTTCCTGATGTGCGCATTCAACTCACAGTGTTGATCCTTCTTTTTGATAGAGCAGTTTTGAAACACACTTTTAGTAGAATCGCAAGTGGATAGTTTGAGAGCTTTGTTGCCTTCACTGGAAAAGGAAATATCTTCACATAAAACGAGACAGAAGCATTCTCAGAAGCTTTCCTGTTCTTTATGCACTCAACTCACAGAGTAGAACGTTGCTTTTGATAGAGCAGGTTTGATACACTCTTTTAGTAGAACCTGCAAGTGGATATTTGGAGCGCTTTGAGGTCTATGCTGGAAAAGGATATAACTTCACATAAAATCTAGATTGAAGCATTCTCAGTAACTACTTTGTGATGTCTGCATTCAACTCACAGACTTGAACCTTCCTTTGGAAAGAGCAGTTTTGAAACACTTTCTTTGTAGAATCTGCAAGTGGATATTTGGAGCGCTTTGAGGCCTATGCTGGAAAAGGAAATATTATCCCATTAAAACTAGATAGAAGCATTCTCAGAAACTTGTTTGTGATGAGTGCATTCAACTCACAGAGCTGAACCTTCCTTTTGCTAGAAAAGTTCTGAAACACTCTTTTTCTAGAATCAGCAAGTGGCTATTTGGAGCGATTTCATACCTGTTCTGGGAAAGAAAATATCTTCACATAACAACTAGGAAGAAGCATTCTCAGAAACTCCTTTGTGTTGAGTGCATTCAACTCACAGAGTTGAACCTTCCTTTTGATAGAGCAGTTTTGAAGCCCCCTTTCTGTACCATCTGCAAGTAGAAGATTGGGAGCGCTTTGAGGCCTATGCTGGAAAAGGAAATATCTTCACATAAAAGCTAGACAGAAGCATTCTCAGAAACTTTCCTGTTCTTTGTGCATTCAACTCACAGAGTGGAACGTTGCTTTGGATAGAGCAGTTTTGAAACACTCTTTTAGTAGAATCTGCAAGTGGATATTTGGAGCGCTTTGAGGCCTATGCTGGAAATGGAAATAACTTCACATAGAAACTTGATTGAAGCATTGTCAGAAACTTCTTTGTGATGTGTGCTTTCAACTCACACAGCTGAAATTTCCTTTCATAGAGCAGTTTTGAAACACCCTTTTTTGTGGAATCCGCAACTGGATATTTGGTGGGATTGCGACCTCTTCTGTAAAAGGAAATACATTCGCATGAAAACGAGACAGAAGATTTCTCAGAATCTTCTTTGTGATGAGGGCATCCAAGTCACAGAGTTGCACCTTCCTTTTGATAGAACAGTTTCGAAAGACTCTTGTTATAGAATCTGCAAGTGGATATTTGGAGCGCTTTGAGGCCTATGCTGGAAAAGGATATATCTACACATAAAAACTAGACAGAGGCATTCTCAGAAACTTCTTTGTGATTCGTGCGTTCAACTCACAGACTTGAATCTTCCTTTGGAACGTGCAGTTTTGAAACACTCTTCTTGTAGAATCTGCAAGCGGATATTTGGAACTGTTTGAGGCCTGCCCCGGAAAAGGAAACATCTTCACCTAAAAAGTAGACAGAAGCATTCTCAGAAACTTCCTCCTGTTGAGTGCATTCAACTCACAGACTTGAACCTTCCTTTTGATAGAACAGTTTGGAAGCACTCTTTTGGTAGAATGTGCAAGTGTTTATTTGGAGCACCTTGAGGACAAAGCTGGAATAGGGGTTATCTTCACATAACAACTAGACAGAAGTGTTCTCAGAAACTTCTCTGTGTTGAGTGCTTTCAACTCACAGAGTTGAACCTTCCTTTTCATAGAACGGTTTTGAAACACTCTTTTTGTAGAATCTGCAAGTCGATATTTGGACCACTTTCAGGCCTATCCTGGAAAAGGAAATATCTTCACATAAAAACTAGACAGAAGCATTCTCAGAAACTACTTTGTGATGTGTGCACTCAACTCGCAGAGTTGAACCTTTCTTTCGATTGAGCAGTTTTGAAATATTCTTTGAGCAGAATCTGCAAGTGGATATTTGGAGTGCTATCAGGCCAACACTGGAAAAGGAAATATCTTCACATAAAAACTAGACAGAAGCATTCTCAGAAATATCCCAGTGCTTTATGCATTCAGCTCACGGAGTTGAGGCTTCCTTTGGATAGCACAGGTTTGAAACGCTCTTCTTGTAGATTCTGCAAGTGGATATTTGGAGTGCTTTGAGGGCTACCCAGGAAAAGGAAATACCTTCACATAAAAACTAGACGGAAGCATTCTCAGAAACTTCCCTGTGTTTTATGCATTCAACCCACAGAGTGGAAACTACCTATCAATAGCAAAGTTTTGAAACACACTTTTTTTAGAATCTGCAAGTGGATATTTGGAGAACATTGAAGCCTATGCTGGAAAAGGAAACCACTTCACATAAAAACTACATTGAAGCATTCTCAGAAAATTCCTTGTGATGTGTGCATTCAACCCACAGACTTGAACGTGACTTTTGATAGAGCAGCTTTGAAACACTCTTTTTGTAGAATCTGCAAGTGGTTATTTGGAGCGCTTTGAGGCCTATCCTGCAAAAGGAAATATCTTCACTTAAAAACTAGACAGAAGCATTCTCAGAAACTTCTTTGTGATGAGAGCATTCAACTCACAGAGTTGAACCTTCCTTTTCATAGGACAGTTTTGAAACTCTCTTTGTGTAGGGTCTACAAGTCGATATTTGGAACGCTTTCAGGCCTATCCTGGAAAAGGAAATATCTTCACATAAAAACTAGACACAAGCATTCTCAGAAACTTCTTGCTGATGTGTGCATTCAACTCCCAGTGTTGAAACTTCCTTTTGATAGAGCAGTTTTGAAACCGTCTGTAAGTAGGATCTGCATGTGGTATTCGGACTGCTATGAGGCCAACACCGGAAAAGGAAATATCTTCACATAAAAAGTAGACAGAAACATTCTCAGAAATATCCCAGTGCTTTATGCCTTCAGCTTGCAGAATTGAACCTTCCTTTGGATAGCACAGTTTTGAAACACGCTTCTTGTAGAATCTGCAAGTGGATATTTGGAGTGCTTTCAGGCCTACCCAGGAAAAGGAACTCTCTTCACATAAAAACTAGACGGAAGCATTCTCAGAAACTTCCCCGTGTTTTATGCATTCAACCCACAGAGTGGAACCTTCCTTTGGATAGTGCAGTTTTGAAACACTCTTTTTGAAGAATCTGCAAGTGGATATTTGGAGAATTTTGAAGCCTGTGCTGGAAAAGGAAACCACTTCACATAAAAACTAGATTGAAGCATTCTCAGAAACTACTTTGGGATGTGTGCATTCAACCCACAGACTTGAACCTGACTTTTGGTAGAACAGCTTTGAAACACTCTTTTTGCAGAATCTGCAGGTGTATATTTGGAGCACTTTGAGGCCTATGCTGGAAAAGGAAATATCTTCACAGAAAAACTAGACAGAAGCATTCTCAGAAACTTCTTCCTGATGAGTGCATTCAACTCACAGAGTTGAACCTTCCTTTTCATAGAGCAGTTTTGAGGCCTTCTTTTCGTAGTGTCTGCAAGTCGATATTTGGAACACTTTCAGGCCTATCCTTGACAAGGAAATATCTTCGCATAAAAATTAGACAGAAGCATTCTCAGAAACTTCTTCCTGATGTGCGCATTCAACTCACAGTGTTGATCCTTCTTTTTGATAGAGCAGTTTTGAAACACACTTTTAGTAGAATCGCAAGTGGATAGTTTGAGAGCTTTGTTGCCTTCACTGGAAAAGGAAATATCTTCACATAAAACGAGACAGAAGCATTCTCAGAAGCTTTCCTGTTCTTTATGCACTCAACTCACAGAGTAGAACGTTGCTTTTGATAGAGCAGGTTTGATACACTCTTTTAGTAGAACCTGCAAGTGGATATTTGGAGCGCTTTGAGGTCTATGCTGGAAAAGGATATAACTTCACATAAAATCTAGATTGAAGCATTCTCAGTAACTACTTTGTGATGTCTGCATTCAACTCACAGACTTGAACCTTCCTTTGGAAAGAGCAGTTTTGAAACACTTTCTTTGTAGAATCTGCAAGTGGATATTTGGAGCGCTTTGAGGCCTATGCTGGAAAAGGAAATATTATCCCATTAAAACTAGATAGAAGCATTCTCAGAAACTTGTTTGTGATGAGTGCATTCAACTCACAGAGCTGAACCTTCCTTTTGCTAGAAAAGTTCTGAAACACTCTTTTTCTAGAATCAGCAAGTGGCTATTTGGAGCGATTTCATACCTGTTCTGGGAAAGAAAATATCTTCACATAACAACTAGGAAGAAGCATTCTCAGAAACTCCTTTGTGTTGAGTGCATTCAACTCACAGAGTTGAACCTTCCTTTTGATAGAGCAGTTTTGAAGCCCCCTTTCTGTACCATCTGCAAGTAGAAGATTGGGAGCGCTTTGAGGCCTATGCTGGAAAAGGAAATATCTTCACATAAAAGCTAGACAGAAGCATTCTCAGAAACTTTCCTGTTCTTTGTGCATTCAACTCACAGAGTGGAACGTTGCTTTGGATAGAGCAGTTTTGAAACACTCTTTTAGTAGAATCTGCAAGTGGATATTTGGAGCGCTTTGAGGCCTATGCTGGAAATGGAAATAACTTCACATAGAAACTTGATTGAAGCATTGTCAGAAACTTCTTTGTGATGTGTGCTTTCAACTCACACAGCTGAAATTTCCTTTCATAGAGCAGTTTTGAAACACCCTTTTTTGTGGAATCTGCAACTGGATATTTGGTGGGATTGCGACCTCTTCTGTAAAAGGAAATACATTCGCATGAAAACGAGACAGAAGATTTCTCAGAATCTTCTTTGTGATGAGGGCATCCAAGTCACACAGTTGCACCTTCCTTTTGATAGAACAGTTTCGAAAGACTCTTGTTATAGAATCTGCAAGTGGATATTTGGAGCGCTTTGAGGCCTATGCTGGAAAAGGATATATCTACACATAAAAACTAGACAGAGGCATTCTCAGAAACTTCTTTGTGATTCGTGCGTTCAACTCACAGACTTGAATCTTCCTTTGGAACGTGCAGTTTTGAAACACTCTTCTTGTAGAATCTGCAAGCGGATATTTGGAACTGTTTGAGGCCTGCCCCGGAAAAGGAAACATCTTCACCTAAAAAGTAGACAGAAGCATTCTCAGAAACTTCCTCCTGTTGAGTGCATTCAACTCACAGACTTGAACCTTCCTTTTGATAGAACAGTTTGGAAGCACTCTTTTGGTAGAATGTGCAAGTGTTTATTTGGAGCACCTTGAGGACAAAGCTGGAATAGGGGTTATCTTCACATAACAACTAGACAGAAGTGTTCTCAGAAACTTCTCTGTGTTGAGTGCTTTCAACTCACAGAGTTGAACCTTCCTTTTCATAGAACGGTTTTGAAACACTCTTTTTGTAGAATCTGCAAGTCGATATTTGGACCACTTTCAGGCCTATCCTGGAAAAGGAAATATCTTCACATAAAAACTAGACAGAAGCATTCTCAGAAACTACTTTGTGATGTGTGCACTCAACTCGCAGAGTTGAACCTTTCTTTCGATTGAGCAGTTTTGAAATATTCTTTTAGCAGAATCTGCAAGTGGATATTTGGAGTGCTATCAGGCCAACACTGGAAAAGGAAATATCTTCACATAAAAACTAGACAGAAGCATTCTCAGAAATATCCCAGTGCTTTATGCATTCAGCTCACGGAGTTGAGGCTTCCTTTGGATAGCACAGGTTTGAAACGCTCTTCTTGTAGATTCTGCAAGTGGATATTTGGAGTGCTTTCAGGGCTACCCAGGAAAAGGAAATACCTTCACATAAAAACTAGACGGAAGCATTCTCAGAAACTTCCCTGTGTTTTATGCATTCAACCCACAGAGTGGAAGCTACCTATCAATAGCAAAGTTTTGAAACACACTTTTTTTAGAATCTGCAAGTGGATATTTGGAGAACATTGAAGCCTATGCTGGAAAAGGAAACCACTTCACATAAAAACTACATTGAAGCATTCTCAGAAAACTCCTTGTGATGTGTGCATTCAACCCACAGACTTGAACGTGACTTTTGATAGATCAGCTTTGAAACACTCTTTTTGTAGAATCTGCAAGTGGTTATTTGGAGCGCTTTGAGGCCTATCCTGCAAAAGGAAATATCTTCACTTAAAAACTAGACAGAAGCATTCTCAGAAACTTCTTTGTGATGAGAGCATTCAACTCACAGAGTTGAACCTTCCATTTCATAGGACAGTTTTGAAACTCTCTTTGTGTAGGGTCTACAAGTCGATATTTGGAACGTTTTCAGGCCTATCCTGGAAAAGGAAATATCTTCACATAAAAACTAGACACAAGCATTCTCAGAAACTTCTTGCTGATGTGTGCATTCAACTCACAGTATTGAAACTTCCTTTTGATAGAGCAGTTTTGAAACCGTCTGTAAGTAGGATCTGCATGTGGGTATTCGGACTGCTATGAGGCCAACACCGGAAAAGGAAATATCTTCACATAAAAAGTAGACAGAAACATTCTCAGAAATATCCCAGTGCTTTATGCCTTCAGCTTGCAGAATTGAACCTTCCTTTGGATAGCACAGTTTTGAAACATGCTTCTTGTAGAATCTGCAAGTGGATATTTGGAGTGCTTTCAGGCCTACCCAGGAAAAGGAACTCTCTTCACATAAAAACTAGACGGAAGCATTCTCAGAAACTTCCCCGTGTTTTATGCATTCAACCCACAGAGTGGAACCTTCCTTTGGATAGTGCAGTTTTGAAACACTCTTTTTGAAGAATCTGCAAGTGGATATTTGGAGAATTTTGAAGCCTGTGCTGGAAAAGGAAACCACTTCACATAAAAACTAGATTGAAGCATTCTCAGAAACTACTTTGGGATGTGTGCATTCAACCCACAGACTTGAACCTGACTTTTGGTAGAACAGCTTTGAAACACTCTTTTTGCAGAATCTGCAGGTGTATATTTGGAGCACTTTGAGGCCTATGCTGGAAAAGGAAATATCTTCACAGAAAAACTAGACAGAAGCATTCTCAGAAACTTCTTCCTGATGAGTGCATTCAACTCACAGAGTTGAACCTTCCTTTTCATAGAGCAGTTTTGAGGCCTTCTTTTCGTAGTGTCTGCAAGTCGATATTTGGAACACTTTCAGGCCTATCCTTGACAAGGAAATATCTTCGCATAAAAATTAGACAGAAGCATTCTCAGAAACTTCTTCCTGATGTGCGCATTCAACTCACAGTGTTGATCCTTCTTTTTGATAGAGCAGTTTTGAAACACACTTTTAGTAGAATCGCAAGTGGATAGTTTGAGAGCTTTGTTGCCTTCACTGGAAAAGGAAATATCTTCACATAAAACGAGACAGAAGCATTCTCAGAAGCTTTCCTGTTCTTTATGCACTCAACTCACAGAGTAGAACGTTGCTTTTGATAGAGCAGGTTTGATACACTCTTTTAGTAGAACCTGCAAGTGGATATTTGGAGCGCTTTGAGGTCTATGCTGGAAAAGGATATAACTTCACATAAAATCTAGATTGAAGCATTCTCAGTAACTACTTTGTGATGTCTGCATTCAACTCACAGACTTGAACCTTCCTTTGGAAAGAGCAGTTTTGAAACACTTTCTTTGTAGAATCTGCAAGTGGATATTTGGAGCGCTTTGAGGCCTATGCTGGAAAAGGAAATATTATCCCATTAAAACTAGATAGAAGCATTCTCAGAAACTTGTTTGTGATGAGTGCATTCAACTCACAGAGCTGAACCTTCCTTTTGCTAGAAAAGTTCTGAAACACTCTTTTTCTAGAATCAGCAAGTGGCTATTTGGAGCGATTTCATACCTGTTCTGGGAAAGAAAATATCTTCACATAACAACTAGGAAGAAGCATTCTCAGAAACTCCTTTGTGTTGAGTGCATTCAACTCACAGAGTTGAACCTTCCTTTTGATAGAGCAGTTTTGAAGCCCCCTTTCTGTACCATCTGCAAGTAGAAGATTGGGAGCGCTTTGAGGCCTATGCTGGAAAAGGAAATATCTTCACATAAAAGCTAGACAGAAGCATTCTCAGAAACTTTCCTGTTCTTTGTGCATTCAACTCACAGAGTGGAACGTTGCTTTGGATAGAGCAGTTTTGAAACACTCTTTTAGTAGAATCTGCAAGTGGATATTTGGAGCGCTTTGAGGCCTATGCTGGAAATGGAAATAACTTCACATAGAAACTTGATTGAAGCATTGTCAGAAACTTCTTTGTGATGTGTGCTTTCAACTCACACAGCTGAAATTTCCTTTCATAGAGCAGTTTTGAAACACCCTTTTTTGTGGAATCTGCAACTGGATATTTGGTGGGATTGCGACCTCTTCTGTAAAAGGAAATACATTCGCATGAAAACGAGACAGAAGATTTCTCAGAATCTTCTTTGTGATGAGGGCATCCAAGTCACACAGTTGCACCTTCCTTTTGATAGAACAGTTTCGAAAGACTCTTGTTATAGAATCTGCAAGTGGATATTTGGAGCGCTTTGAGGCCTATGCTGGAAAAGGATATATCTACACATAAAAACTAGACAGAGGCATTCTCAGAAACTTCTTTGTGATTCGTGCGTTCAACTCACAGACTTGAATCTTCCTTTGGAACGTGCAGTTTTGAAACACTCTTCTTGTAGAATCTGCAAGCGGATATTTGGAACTGTTTGAGGCCTGCCCCGGAAAAGGAAACATCTTCACCTAAAAAGTAGACAGAAGCATTCTCAGAAACTTCCTCCTGTTGAGTGCATTCAACTCACAGACTTGAACCTTCCTTTTGATAGAACAGTTTGGAAGCACTCTTTTGGTAGAATGTGCAAGTGTTTATTTGGAGCACCTTGAGGACACAGCTGGAATAGGGGTTATCTTCACATAACAACTAGACAGAAGTGTTCTCAGAAACTTCTCTGTGTTGAGTGCTTTCAACTCACAGAGTTGAACCTTCCTTTTCATAGAACGGTTTTGAAACACTCTTTTTGTAGAATCTGCAAGTCGATATTTGGACCACTTTCAGGCCTATCCTGGAAAAGGAAATATCTTCACATAAAAACTAGACAGAAGCATTCTCAGAAACTACTTTGTGATGTGTGCACTCAACTCGCAGAGTTGAACCTTTCTTTCGATTGAGCAGTTTTGAAATATTCTTTTAGCAGAATCTGCAAGTGGATATTTGGAGTGCTATCAGGCCAACACTGGAAAAGGAAATATCTTCACATAAAAACTAGACAGAAGCATTCTCAGAAATATCCCAGTGCTTTATGCATTCAGCTCACGGAGTTGAGGCTTCCTTTGGATAGCACAGGTTTGAAACGCTCTTCTTGTAGATTCTGCAAGTGGATATTTGGAGTGCTTTCAGGGCTACCCAGGAAAAGGAAATACCTTCACATAAAAACTAGACGGAAGCATTCTCAGAAACTTCCCTGTGTTTTATGCATTCAACCCACAGAGTGGAAGCTACCTATCAATAGCAAAGTTTTGAAACACACTTTTTTTAGAATCTGCAAGTGGATATTTGGAGAACATTGAAGCCTATGCTGGAAAAGGAAACCACTTCACATAAAAACTACATTGAAGCATTCTCAGAAAACTCCTTGTGATGTGTGCATTCAACCCACAGACTTGAACGTGACTTTTGATAGATCAGCTTTGAAACACTCTTTTTGTAGAATCTGCAAGTGGTTATTTGGAGCGCTTTGAGGCCTATCCTGCAAAAGGAAATATCTTCACTTAAAAACTAGACAGAAGCATTCTCAGAAACTTCTTTGTGATGAGAGCATTCAACTCACAGAGTTGAACCTTCCATTTCATAGGACAGTTTTGAAACTCTCTTTGTGTAGGGTCTACAAGTCGATATTTGGAACGTTTTCAGGCCTATCCTGGAAAAGGAAATATCTTCACATAAAAACTAGACACAAGCATTCTCAGAAACTTCTTGCTGATGTGTGCATTCAACTCACAGTATTGAAACTTCCTTTTGATAGAGCAGTTTTGAAACCGTCTGTAAGTAGGATCTGCATGTGGGTATTCGGACTGCTATGAGGCCAACACCGGAAAAGGAAATATCTTCACATAAAAAGTAGACAGAAACATTCTCAGAAATATCCCAGTGCTTTATGCCTTCAGCTTGCAGAATTGAACCTTCCTTTGGATAGCACAGTTTTGAAACATGCTTCTTGTAGAATCTGCAAGTGGATATTTGGAGTGCTTTCAGGCCTACCCAGGAAAAGGAACTCTCTTCACATAAAAACTAGACGGAAGCATTCTCAGAAACTTCCCCGTGTTTTATGCATTCAACCCACAGAGTGGAACCTTCCTTTGGATAGTGCAGTTTTGAAACACTCTTTTTGAAGAATCTGCAAGTGGATATTTGGAGAATTTTGAAGCCTGTGCTGGAAAAGGAAACCACTTCACATAAAAACTAGATTGAAGCATTCTCAGAAACTACTTTGGGATGTGTGCATTCAACCCACAGACTTGAACCTGACTTTTGGTAGAACAGCTTTGAAACACTCTTTTTGCAGAATCTGCAGGTGTATATTTGGAGCACTTTGAGGCCTATGCTGGAAAAGGAAATATCTTCACAGAAAAACTAGACAGAAGCATTCTCAGAAACTTCTTCCTGATGAGTGCATTCAACTCACAGAGTTGAACCTTCCTTTTCATAGAGCAGTTTTGAGGCCTTCTTTTCGTAGTGTCTGCAAGTCGATATTTGGAACACTTTCAGGCCTATCCTTGACAAGGAAATATCTTCGCATAAAAATTAGACAGAAGCATTCTCAGAAACTTCTTCCTGATGTGCGCATTCAACTCACAGTGTTGATCCTTCTTTTTGATAGAGCAGTTTTGAAACACACTTTTAGTAGAATCGCAAGTGGATAGTTTGAGAGCTTTGTTGCCTTCACTGGAAAAGGAAATATCTTCACATAAAACGAGACAGAAGCATTCTCAGAAGCTTTCCTGTTCTTTATGCACTCAACTCACAGAGTAGAACGTTGCTTTTGATAGAGCAGGTTTGATACACTCTTTTAGTAGAACCTGCAAGTGGATATTTGGAGCGCTTTGAGGTCTATGCTGGAAAAGGATATAACTTCACATAAAATCTAGATTGAAGCATTCTCAGTAACTACTTTGTGATGTCTGCATTCAACTCACAGACTTGAACCTTCCTTTGGAAAGAGCAGTTTTG
The DNA here is from genome assembly GCF_028885625.2 of Pongo pygmaeus. Lineage (NCBI taxonomy): Eukaryota > Metazoa > Chordata > Mammalia > Primates > Hominidae > Pongo > Pongo pygmaeus. Next base: position 39,666,438 of record NC_072391.2, on the reverse strand, counting down.
AAACACTTTCTTTGTAGAATCTGCAAGTGGATATTTGGAGCGCTTTGAGGCCTATGCTGGAAAAGGAAATATTATCCCATTAAAACTAGATAGAAGCATTCTCAGAAACTTGTTTGTGATGAGTGCATTCAACTCACAGAGCTGAACCTTCCTTTTGCTAGAAAAGTTCTGAAACACTCTTTTTCTAGAATCAGCAAGTGGCTATTTGGAGCGATTTCATACCTGTTCTGGGAAAGAAAATATCTTCACATAACAACTAGGAAGAAGCATTCTCAGAAACTCCTTTGTGTTGAGTGCATTCAACTCACAGAGTTGAACCTTCCTTTTGATAGAGCAGTTTTGAAGCCCCCTTTCTGTACCATCTGCAAGTAGAAGATTGGGAGCGCTTTGAGGCCTATGCTGGAAAAGGAAATATCTTCACATAAAAGCTAGACAGAAGCATTCTCAGAAACTTTCCTGTTCTTTGTGCATTCAACTCACAGAGTGGAACGTTGCTTTGGATAGAGCAGTTTTGAAACACTCTTTTAGTAGAATCTGCAAGTGGATATTTGGAGCGCTTTGAGGCCTATGCTGGAAATGGAAATAACTTCACATAGAAACTTGATTGAAGCATTGTCAGAAACTTCTTTGTGATGTGTGCTTTCAACTCACACAGCTGAAATTTCCTTTCATAGAGCAGTTTTGAAACACCCTTTTTTGTGGAATCTGCAACTGGATATTTGGTGGGATTGCGACCTCTTCTGTAAAAGGAAATACATTCGCATGAAAACTAGACAGAAGATTTCTCAGAATCTTCTTTGTGATGAGGGCATCCAAGTCACACAGTTGCACCTTCCTTTTGATAGAACAGTTTCGAAAGACTCTTGTTATAGAATCTGCAAGTGGATATTTGGAGCGCTTTGAGGCCTATGCTGGAAAAGGATATATCTACTCATAAAAACTAGACAGAGGCATTCTCAGAAACTTCTTTGTGATTCGTGCGTTCAACTCACAGACTTGAATCTTCCTTTGGAACGTGCAGTTTTGAAACACTCTTCTTGTAGAATCTGCAAGCGGATATTTGGAACTGTTTGAGGCCTGCCCCGGAAAAGGAAACATCTTCACCTAAAAAGTAGACAGAAGCATTCTCAGAAACTTCCTCCTGTTGAGTGCATTCAACTCACAGACTTGAACCTTCCTTTTGATAGAACAGTTTGGAAGCACTCTTTTGGTAGAATGTGCAAGTGTTTATTTGGAGCACCTTGAGGACAAAGCTGGAATAGGGGTTATCTTCACATAACAACTAGACAGAAGTGTTCTCAGAAACTTCTCTGTGTTGAGTGCTTTCAACTCACAGAGTTGAACCTTCCTTTTCATAGAACGGTTTTGAAACACTCTTTTTGTAGAATCTGCAAGTCGATATTTGGACCACTTTCAGGCCTATCCTGGAAAAGGAAATATCTTCACATAAAAACTAGACAGAAGCATTCTCAGAAACTACTTTGTGATGTGTGCACTCAACTCGCAGAGTTGAACCTTTCTTTCGATTGAGCAGTTTTGAAATATTCTTTTAGCAGAATCTGCAAGTGGATATTTGGAGTGCTATCAGGCCAACACTGGAAAAGGAAATATCTTCACATAAAAACTAGACAGAAGCATTCTCAGAAATATCCCAGTGCTTTATGCATTCAGCTCACGGAGTTGAGGCTTCCTTTGGATAGCACAGGTTTGAAACGCTCTTCTTGTAGATTCTGCAAGTGGATATTTGGAGTGCTTTCAGGGCTACCCAGGAAAAGGAAATACCTTCACATAAAAACTAGACGGAAGCATTCTCAGAAACTTCCCTGTGTTTTATGCATTCAACCCACAGAGTGGAAGCTACCTATCAATAGCAAAGTTTTGAAACACACTTTTTTTAGAATCTGCAAGTGGATATTTGGAGAACATTGAAGCCTATGCTGGAAAAGGAAACCACTTCACATAAAAACTACATTGAAGCATTATCAGAAAACTCCTTGTGATGTGTGCATTCAACCCACAGACTTGAACGTGACTTTTGATAGATCAGCTTTGAAACACTCTTTTTGTAGAATCTGCAAGTGGTTATTTGGAGCGCTTTGAGGCCTATCCTGCAAAAGGAAATATCTTCACTTAAAAACTAGACAGAAGCATTCTCAGAAACTTCTTTGTGATGAGAGCATTCAACTCACAGAGTTGAACCTTCCATTTCATAGGACAGTTTTGAAACTCTCTTTGTGTAGGGTCTACAAGTCGATATTTGGAACGTTTTCAGGCCTATCCTGGAAAAGGAAATATCTTCACATAAAAACTAGACACAAGCATTCTCAGAAACTTCTTGCTGATGTGTGCATTCAACTCACAGTATTGAAACTTCCTTTTGATAGAGCAGTTTTGAAACCGTCTGTAAGTAGGATCTGCATGTGGGTATTCGGACTGCTATGAGGCCAACACCGGAAAAGGAAATATCTTCACATAAAAAGTAGACAGAAACATTCTCAGAAATATCCCAGTGCTTTATGCCTTCAGCTTGCAGAATTGAACCTTCCTTTGGATAGCACAGTTTTGAAACATGCTTCTTGTAGAATCTGCAAGTGGATATTTGGAGTGCTTTCAGGCCTACCCAGGAAAAGGAACTCTATTCACATAAAAACTAGACGGAAGCATTCTCAGAAACTTCCCCGTGTTTTATGCATTCAACCCACAGAGTGGAACCTTCCTTTGGATAGTGCAGTTTTGAAACACTCTTTTTGAAGAATCTGCAAGTGGATATTTGGAGAATTTTGAAGCCTGTGCTGGAAAAGGAAACCACTTCACATAAAAACTAGATTGAAGCATTCTCAGAAACTACTTTGGGATGTGTGCATTCAACCCACAGACTTGAACCTGACTTTTGGTAGAACAGCTTTGAAACACTCTTTTTGCAGAATCTGCAGGTGTATATTTGGAGCACTTTGAGGCCTATGCTGGAAAAGGAAATATCTTCACAGAAAAACTAGACAGAAGCATTCTCAGAAACTTCTTCCTGATGAGTGCATTCAACTCACAGAGTTGAACCTTCCTTTTCATAGAGCAGTTTTGAGGCCTTCTTTTCGTAGTGTCTGCAAGTCGATATTTGGAACACTTTCAGGCCTATCCTTGACAAGGAAATATCTTCGCATAAAAATTAGACAGAAGCATTCTCAGAAACTTCTTCCTGATGTGCGCATTCAACTCACAGTGTTGATCCTTCTTTTTGATAGAGCAGTTTTGAAACACACTTTTAGTAGAATCGCAAGTGGATAGTTTGAGAGCTTTGTTGCCTTCACTGGAAAAGGAAATATCTTCACATAAAACGAGACAGAAGCATTCTCAGAAGCTTTCCTGTTCTTTATGCACTCAACTCACAGAGTAGAACGTTGCTTTTGATAGAGCAGGTTTGATACACTCTTTTAGTAGAACCTGCAAGTGGATATTTGGAGCGCTTTGAGGTCTATGCTGGAAAAGGATATAACTTCACATAAAATCTAGATTGAAGCATTCTCAGTAACTACTTTGTGATGTCTGCATTCAACTCACAGACTTGAACCTTCCTTTGGAAAGAGCAGTTTTGAAACACTTTCTTTGTAGAATCTGCAAGTGGATATTTGGAGCGCTTTGAGGCCTATGCTGGAAAAGGAAATATTATCCCATTAAAACTAGATAGAAGCATTCTCAGAAACTTGTTTGTGATGAGTGCATTCAACTCACAGAGCTGAACCTTCCTTTTGCTAGAAAAGTTCTGAAACACTCTTTTTCTAGAATCAGCAAGTGGCTATTTGGAGCGATTTCATACCTGTTCTGGGAAAGAAAATATCTTCACATAACAACTAGGAAGAAGCATTCTCAGAAACTCCTTTGTGTTGAGTGCATTCAACTCACAGAGTTGAACCTTCCTTTTGATAGAGCAGTTTTGAAGCCCCCTTTCTGTACCATCTGCAAGTAGAAGATTGGGAGCGCTTTGAGGCCTATGCTGGAAAAGGAAATATCTTCACATAAAAGCTAGACAGAAGCATTCTCAGAAACTTTCCTGTTCTTTGTGCATTCAACTCACAGAGTGGAACGTTGCTTTGGATAGAGCAGTTTTGAAACACTCTTTTAGTAGAATCTGCAAGTGGATATTTGGAGCGCTTTGAGGCCTATGCTGGAAATGGAAATAACTTCACATAGAAACTTGATTGAAGCATTGTCAGAAACTTCTTTGTGATGTGTGCTTTCAACTCACACAGCTGAAATTTCCTTTCATAGAGCAGTTTTGAAACACCCTTTTTTGTGGAATCCGCAACTGGATATTTGGTGGGATTGCGACCTCTTCTGTAAAAGGAAATACATTCGCATGAAAACTAGACAGAAGATTTCTCAGAATCTTCTTTGTGATGAGGGCATCCAAGTCACACAGTTGCACCTTCCTTTTGATAGAACAGTTTCGAAAGACTCTTGTTATAGAATCTGCAAGTGGATATTTGGAGCGCTTTGAGGCCTATGCTGGAAAAGGATATATCTACTCATAAAAACTAGACAGAGGCATTCTCAGAAACTTCTTTGTGATTCGTGCGTTCAACTCACAGACTTGAATCTTCCTTTGGAACGTGCAGTTTTGAAACACTCTTCTTGTAGAATCTGCAAGCGGATATTTGGAACTGTTTGAGGCCTGCCCCGGAAAAGGAAACATCTTCACCTAAAAAGTAGACAGAAGCATTCTCAGAAACTTCCTCCTGTTGAGTGCATTCAACTCACAGACTTGAACCTTCCTTTTGATAGAACAGTTTGGAAGCACTCTTTTGGTAGAATGTGCAAGTGTTTATTTGGAGCACCTTGAGGACAAAGCTGGAATAGGGGTTATCTTCACATAACAACTAGACAGAAGTGTTCTCAGAAACTTCTCTGTGTTGAGTGCTTTCAACTCACAGAGTTGAACCTTCCTTTTCATAGAACGGTTTTGAAACACTCTTTTTGTAGAATCTGCAAGTCGATATTTGGACCACTTTCAGGCCTATCCTGGAAAAGGAAATATCTTCACATAAAAACTAGACAGAAGCATTCTCAGAAACTACTTTGTGATGTGTGCACTCAACTCGCAGAGTTGAACCTTTCTTTCGATTGAGCAGTTTTGAAATATTCTTTTAGCAGAATCTGCAAGTGGATATTTGGAGTGCTATCAGGCCAACACTGGAAAAGGAAATATCTTCACATAAAAACTAGACAGAAGCATTCTCAGAAATATCCCAGTGCTTTATGCATTCAGCTCACGGAGTTGAGGCTTCCTTTGGATAGCACAGGTTTGAAACGCTCTTCTTGTAGATTCTGCAAGTGGATATTTGGAGTGCTTTGAGGGCTACCCAGGAAAAGGAAATACCTTCACATAAAAACTAGACGGAAGCATTCTCAGAAACTTCCCTGTGTTTTATGCATTCAACCCACAGAGTGGAAACTACCTATCAATAGCAAAGTTTTGAAACACACTTTTTTTAGAATCTGCAAGTGGATATTTGGAGAACATTGAAGCCTATGCTGGAAAAGGAAACCACTTCACATAAAAACTACATTGAAGCATTCTCAGAAAATTCCTTGTGATGTGTGCATTCAACCCACAGACTTGAACGTGACTTTTGATAGAGCAGCTTTGAAACACTCTTTTTGTAGAATCTGCAAGTGGTTATTTGGAGCGCTTTGAGGCCTATCCTGCAAAAGGAAATATCTTCACTTAAAAACTAGACAGAAGCATTCTCAGAAACTTCTTTGTGATGAGAGCATTCAACTCACAGAGTTGAACCTTCCTTTTCATAGGACAGTTTTGAAACTCTCTTTGTGTAGGGTCTACAAGTCGATATTTGGAACGCTTTCAGGCCTATCCTGGAAAAGGAAATATCTTCACATAAAAACTAGACACAAGCATTCTCAGAAACTTCTTGCTGATGTGTGCATTCAACTCCCAGTGTTGAAACTTCCTTTTGATAGAGCAGTTTTGAAACCGTCTGTAAGTAGGATCTGCATGTGGTATTCGGACTGCTATGAGGCCAACACCGGAAAAGGAAATATCTTCACATAAAAAGTAGACAGAAACATTCTCAGAAATATCCCAGTGCTTTATGCCTTCAGCTTGCAGACTTGAACCTTCCTTTGGATAGCACAGTTTTGAAACACGCTTCTTGTAGAATCTGCAAGTGGATATTTGGAGTGCTTTCAGGCCTACCCAGGAAAAGGAACTCTCTTCACATAAAAACTAGACGGAAGCATTCTCAGAAACTTCCCCGTGTTTTATGCATTCAACCCACAGAGTGGAACCTTCCTTTGGATAGTGCAGTTTTGAAACACTCTTTTTGAAGAATCTGCAAGTGGATATTTGGAGAATTTTGAAGCCTGTGCTGGAAAAGGAAACCACTTCACATAAAAACTAGATTGAAGCATTCTCAGAAACTACTTTGGGATGTGTGCATTCAACCCACAGACTTGAACCTGACTTTTGGTAGAACAGCTTTGAAACACTCTTTTTGCAGAATCTGCAGGTGTATATTTGGAGCACTTTGAGGCCTATGCTGGAAAAGGAAATATCTTCACAGAAAAACTAGACAGAAGCATTCTCAGAAACTTCTTCCTGATGAGTGCATTCAACTCACAGAGTTGAACCTTCCTTTTCATAGAGCAGTTTTGAGGCCTTCTTTTCGTAGTGTCTGCAAGTCGACATTTGGAACACTTTCAGGCCTATCCTTGACAAGGAAATATCTTCGCATAAAAATTAGACAGAAGCATTCTCAGAAACTTCTTCCTGATGTGCGCATTCAACTCACAGTGTTGATCCTTCTTTTTGATAGAGCAGTTTTGAAACACACTTTTAGTAGAATCGCAAGTGGATAGTTTGAGAGCTTTGTTGCCTTCACTGGAAAAGGAAATATCTTCACATAAAACGAGACAGAAGCATTCTCAGAAGCTTTCCTGTTCTTTATGCACTCAACTCACAGAGTAGAACGTTGCTTTTGATAGAGCAGGTTTGATACACTCTTTTAGTAGAACCTGCAAGTGGATATTTGGAGCGCTTTGAGGTCTATGCTGGAAAAGGATATAACTTCACATAAAATCTAGATTGAAGCATTCTCAGTAACTACTTTGTGATGTCTGCATTCAACTCACAGACTTGAACCTTCCTTTGGAAAGAGCAGTTTTGAAACACTTTCTTTGTAGAATCTGCAAGTGGATATTTGGAGCGCTTTGAGGCCTATGCTGGAAAAGGAAATATTATCCCATTAAAACTAGATAGAAGCATTCTCAGAAACTTGTTTGTGATGAGTGCATTCAACTCACAGAGCTGAACCTTCCTTTTGCTAGAAAAGTTCTGAAACACTCTTTTTCTAGAATCAGCAAGTGGCTATTTGGAGCGATTTCATACCTGTTCTGGGAAAGAAAATATCTTCACATAACAACTAGGAAGAAGCATTCTCAGAAACTCCTTTGTGTTGAGTGCATTCAACTCACAGAGTTGAACCTTCCTTTTGATAGAGCAGTTTTGAAGCCCCCTTTCTGTACCATCTGCAAGTAGAAGATTGGGAGCGCTTTGAGGCCTATGCTGGAAAAGGAAATATCTTCACATAAAAGCTAGACAGAAGCATTCTCAGAAACTTTCCTGTTCTTTGTGCATTCAACTCACAGAGTGGAACGTTGCTTTGGATAGAGCAGTTTTGAAACACTCTTTTAGTAGAATCTGCAAGTGGATATTTGGAGCGCTTTGAGGCCTATGCTGGAAATGGAAATAACTTCACATAGAAACTTGATTGAAGCATTGTCAGAAACTTCTTTGTGATGTGTGCTTTCAACTCACACAGCTGAAATTTCCTTTCATAGAGCAGTTTTGAAACACCCTTTTTTGTGGAATCCGCAACTGGATATTTGGTGGGATTGCGACCTCTTCTGTAAAAGGAAATACATTCGCATGAAAACGAGACAGAAGATTTCTCAGAATCTTCTTTGTGATGAGGGCATCCAAGTCACAGAGTTGCACCTTCCTTTTGATAGAACAGTTTCGAAAGACTCTTGTTATAGAATCTGCAAGTGGATATTTGGAGCGCTTTGAGGCCTATGCTGGAAAAGGATATATCTACACATAAAAACTAGACAGAGGCATTCTCAGAAACTTCTTTGTGATTCGTGCGTTCAACTCACAGACTTGAATCTTCCTTTGGAACGTGCAGTTTTGAAACACTCTTCTTGTAGAATCTGCAAGCGGATATTTGGAACTGTTTGAGGCCTGCCCCGGAAAAGGAAACATCTTCACCTAAAAAGTAGACAGAAGCATTCTCAGAAACTTCCTCCTGTTGAGTGCATTCAACTCACAGACTTGAACCTTCCTTTTGATAGAACAGTTTGGAAGCACTCTTTTGGTAGAATGTGCAAGTGTTTATTTGGAGCACCTTGAGGACAAAGCTGGAATAGGGGTTATCTTCACATAACAACTAGACAGAAGTGTTCTCAGAAACTTCTCTGTGTTGAGTGCTTTCAACTCACAGAGTTGAACCTTCCTTTTCATAGAACGGTTTTGAAACACTCTTTTTGTAGAATCTGCAAGTCGATATTTGGACCACTTTCAGGCCTATCCTGGAAAAGGAAATATCTTCACATAAAAACTAGACAGAAGCATTCTCAGAAACTACTTTGTGATGTGTGCACTCAACTCGCAGAGTTGAACCTTTCTTTCGATTGAGCAGTTTTGAAATATTCTTTTAGCAGAATCTGCAAGTGGATATTTGGAGTGCTATCAGGCCAACAGTGGAAAAGGAAATATCTTCACATAAAAACTAGACAGAAGCATTCTCAGAAATATCCCAGTGCTTTATGCATTCAGCTCACGGAGTTGAGGCTTCCTTTGGATAGCACAGGTTTGAAACGCTCTTCTTGTAGATTCTGCAAGTGGATATTTGGAGTGCTTTGAGGGCTACCCAGGAAAAGGAAATACCTTCACATAAAAACTAGACGGAAGCATTCTCAGAAACTTCCCTGTGTTTTATGCATTCAACCCACAGAGTGGAAGCTACCTATCAATAGCAAAGTTTTGAAACACACTTTTTTTAGAATCTGCAAGTGGATATTTGGAGAACATTGAAGCCTATGCTGGAAAAGGAAACCACTTCACATAAAAACTACATTGAAGCATTCTCAGAAAACTCCTTGTGATGTGTGCATTCAACCCACAGACTTGAACGTGACTTTTGATAGATCAGCTTTGAAACACTCTTTTTGTAGAATCTGCAAGTGGTTATTTGGAGCGCTTTGAGGCCTATCCTGCAAAAGGAAATATCTTCACTTAAAAACTAGACAGAAGCATTCTCAGAAACTTCTTTGTGATGAGAGCATTCAACTCACAGAGTTGAACCTTCCATTTCATAGGACAGTTTTGAAACTCTCTTTGTGTAGGGTCTACAAGTCGATATTTGGAACGTTTTCAGGCCTATCCTGGAAAAGGAAATATCTTCACATAAAAACTAGACACAAGCATTCTCAGAAACTTCTTGCTGATGTGTGCATTCAACTCACAGTATTGAAACTTCCTTTTGATAGAGCAGTTTTGAAACCGTCTGTAAGTAGGATCTGCATGTGGGTATTCGGACTGCTATGAGGCCAACACCGGAAAAGGAAATATCTTCACATAAAAAGTAGACAGAAACATTCTCAGAAATATCCCAGTGCTTTATGCCTTCAGCTTGCAGACTTGAACCTTCCTTTGGATAGCACAGTTTTGAAACACGCTTCTTGTAGAATCTGCAAGTGGATATTTGGAGTGCTTTCAGGCCTACCCAGGAAAAGGAACTCTCTTCACATAAAAACTAGACGGAAGCATTCTCAGAAACTTCCCCGTGTTTTATGCATTCAACCCACAGAGTGGAACCTTCCTTTGGATAGTGCAGTTTTGAAACACTCTTTTTGAAGAATCTGCAAGTGGATATTTGGAGAATTTTGAAGCCTGTGCTGGAAAAGGAAACCACTTCACATAAAAACTAGATTGAAGCATTCTCAGAAACTACTTTGGGATGTGTGCATTCAACCCACAGACTTGAACCTGACTTTTGGTAGAACAGCTTTGAAACACTCTTTTTGCAGAATCTGCAGGTGTATATTTGGAGCACTTTGAGGCCTATGCTGGAAAAGGAAATATCTTCACAGAAAAACTAGACAGAAGCATTCTCAGAAACTTCTTCCTGATGAGTGCATTCAACTCACAGAGTTGAACCTTCCTTTTCATAGAGCAGTTTTGAGGCCTTCTTTTCGTAGTGTCTGCAAGTCGATATTTGGAACACTTTCAGGCCTATCCTTGACAAGGAAATATCTTCGCATAAAAATTAGACAGAAGCATTCTCAGAAACTTCTTCCTGATGTGCGCATTCAACTCACAGTGTTGATCCTTCTTTTTGATAGAGCAGTTTTGAAACACACTTTTAGTAGAATCGCAAGTGGATAGTTTGAGAGCTTTGTTGCCTTCACTGGAAAAGGAAATATCTTCACATAAAACGAGACAGAAGCATTCTCAGAAGCTTTCCTGTTCTTTATGCACTCAACTCACAGAGTAGAACGTTGCTTTTGATAGAGCAGGTTTGATACACTCTTTTAGTAGAACCTGCAAGTGGATATTTGGAGCGCTTTGAGGTCTATGCTGGAAAAGGATATAACTTCACATAAAATCTAGATTGAAGCATTCTCAGTAACTACTTTGTGATGTCTGCATTCAACTCACAGACTTGAACCTTCCTTTGGAAAGAGCAGTTTTGAAACACTTTCTTTGTAGAATCTGCAAGTGGATATTTGGAGCGCTTTGAGGCCTATGCTGGAAAAGGAAATATTATCCCATTAAAACTAGATAGAAGCATTCTCAGAAACTTGTTTGTGATGAGTGCATTCAACTCACAGAGCTGAACCTTCCTTTTGCTAGAAAAGTTCTGAAACACTCTTTTTCTAGAATCAGCAAGTGGCTATTTGGAGCGATTTCATACCTGTTCTGGGAAAGAAAATATCTTCACATAACAACTAGGAAGAAGCATTCTCAGAAACTCCTTTGTGTTGAGTGCATTCAACTCACAGAGTTGAACCTTCCTTTTGATAGAGCAGTTTTGAAGCCCCCTTTCTGTACCATCTGCAAGTAGAAGATTGGGAGCGCTTTGAGGCCTATGCTGGAAAAGGAAATATCTTCACATAAAAGCTAGACAGAAGCATTCTCAGAAACTTTCCTGTTCTTTGTGCATTCAACTCACAGAGTGGAACGTTGCTTTGGATAGAGCAGTTTTGAAACACTCTTTTAGTAGAATCTGCAAGTGGATATTTGGAGCGCTTTGAGGCCTATGCTGGAAATGGAAATAACTTCACATAGAAACTTGATTGAAGCATTGTCAGAAACTTCTTTGTGATGTGTGCTTTCAACTCACACAGCTGAAATTTCCTTTCATAGAGCAGTTTTGAAACACCCTTTTTTGTGGAATCCGCAACTGGATATTTGGTGGGATTGCGACCTCTTCTGTAAAAGGAAATACATTCGCATGAAAACGAGACAGAAGATTTCTCAGAATCTTCTTTGTGATGAGGGCATCCAAGTCACAGAGTTGCACCTTCCTTTTGATAGAACAGTTTCGAAAGACTCTTGTTATAGAATCTGCAAGTGGATATTTGGAGCGCTTTGAGGCCTATGCTGGAAAAGGATATATCTACACATAAAAACTAGACAGAGGCATTCTCAGAAACTTCTTTGTGATTCGTGCGTTCAACTCACAGACTTGAATCTTCCTTTGGAACGTGCAGTTTTGAAACACTCTTCTTGTAGAATCTGCAAGCGGATATTTGGAACTGTTTGAGGCCTGCCCCGGAAAAGGAAACATCTTCACCTAAAAAGTAGACAGAAGCATTCTCAGAAACTTCCTCCTGTTGAGTGCATTCAACTCACAGACTTGAACCTTCCTTTTGATAGAACAGTTTGGAAGCACTCTTTTGGTAGAATGTGCAAGTGTTTATTTGGAGCACCTTGAGGACAAAGCTGGAATAGGGGTTATCTTCACATAACAACTAGACAGAAGTGTTCTCAGAAACTTCTCTGTGTTGAGTGCTTTCAACTCACAGAGTTGAACCTTCCTTTTCATAGAACGGTTTTGAAACACTCTTTTTGTAGAATCTGCAAGTCGATATTTGGACCACTTTCAGGCCTATCCTGGAAAAGGAAATATCTTCACATAAAAACTAGACAGAAGCATTCTCAGAAACTACTTTGTGATGTGTGCACTCAACTCGCAGAGTTGAACCTTTCTTTCGATTGAGCAGTTTTGAAATATTCTTTGAGCAGAATCTGCAAGTGGATATTTGGAGTGCTATCAGGCCAACACTGGAAAAGGAAATATCTTCACATAAAAACTAGACAGAAGCATTCTCAGAAATATCCCAGTGCTTTATGCATTCAGCTCACGGAGTTGAGGCTTCCTTTGGATAGCACAGGTTTGAAACGCTCTTCTTGTAGATTCTGCAAGTGGATATTTGGAGTGCTTTGAGGGCTACCCAGGAAAAGGAAATACCTTCACATAAAAACTAGACGGAAGCATTCTCAGAAACTTCCCTGTGTTTTATGCATTCAACCCACAGAGTGGAAACTACCTATCAATAGCAAAGTTTTGAAACACACTTTTTTTAGAATCTGCAAGTGGATATTTGGAGAACATTGAAGCCTATGCTGGAAAAGGAAACCACTTCACATAAAAACTACATTGAAGCATTCTCAGAAAATTCCTTGTGATGTGTGCATTCAACCCACAGACTTGAACGTGACTTTTGATAGAGCAGCTTTGAAACACTCTTTTTGTAGAATCTGCAAGTGGTTATTTGGAGCGCTTTGAGGCCTATCCTGCAAAAGGAAATATCTTCACTTAAAAACTAGACAGAAGCATTCTCAGAAACTTCTTTGTGATGAGAGCATTCAACTCACAGAGTTGAACCTTCCTTTTCATAGGACAGTTTTGAAACTCTCTTTGTGTAGGGTCTACAAGTCGATATTTGGAACGCTTTCAGGCCTATCCTGGAAAAGGAAATATCTTCACATAAAAACTAGACACAAGCATTCTCAGAAACTTCTTGCTGATGTGTGCATTCAACTCCCAGTGTTGAAACTTCCTTTTGATAGAGCAGTTTTGAAACCGTCTGTAAGTAGGATCTGCATGTGGTATTCGGACTGCTATGAGGCCAACACCGGAAAAGGAAATATCTTCACATAAAAAGTAGACAGAAACATTCTCAGAAATATCCCAGTGCTTTATGCCTTCAGCTTGCAGAATTGAACCTTCCTTTGGATAGCACAGTTTTGAAACACGCTTCTTGTAGAATCTGCAAGTGGATATTTGGAGTGCTTTCAGGCCTACCCAGGAAAAGGAACTCTCTTCACATAAAAACTAGACGGAAGCATTCTCAGAAACTTCCCCGTGTTTTATGCATTCAACCCACAGAGTGGAACCTTCCTTTGGATAGTGCAGTTTTGAAACACTCTTTTTGAAGAATCTGCAAGTGGATATTTGGAGAATTTTGAAGCCTGTGCTGGAAAAGGAAACCACTTCACATAAAAACTAGATTGAAGAATTCTCAGAAACTACTTTGGGATGTGTGCATTCAACCCACAGACTTGAACCTGACTTTTGGTAGAACAGCTTTGAAACACTCTTTTTGCAGAATCTGCAGGTGTATATTTGGAGCACTTTGAGGCCTATGCTGGAAAAGGAAATATCTTCACAGAAAAACTAGACAGAAGCATTCTCAGAAACTTCTTCCTGATGAGTGCATTCAACTCACAGAGTTGAACCTTCCTTTTCATAGAGCAGTTTTGAGGCCTTCTTTTCGTAGTGTCTGCAAGTCGATATTTGGAACACTTTCAGGCCTATCCTTGACAAGGAAATATCTTCGCATAAAAATTAGACAGAAGCATTCTCAGAAACTTCTTCCTGATGTGCGCATTCAACTCACAGTGTTGATCCTTCTTTTTGATAGAGCAGTTTTGAAACACACTTTTAGTAGAATCGCAAGTGGATAGTTTGAGAGCTTTGTTGCCTTCACTGGAAAAGGAAATATCTTCACATAAAACGAGACAGAAGCATTCTCAGAAGCTTTCCTGTTCTTTATGCACTCAACTCACAGAGTAGAACGTTGCTTTTGATAGAGCAGGTTTGATACACTCTTTTAGTAGAACCTGCAAGTGGATATTTGGAGCGCTTTGAGGTCTATGCTGGAAAAGGATATAACTTCACATAAAATCTAGATTGAAGCATTCTCAGTAACTACTTTGTGATGTCTGCATTCAACTCACAGACTTGAACCTTCCTTTGGAAAGAGCAGTTTTGAAACACTTTCTTTGTAGAATCTGCAAGTGGATATTTGGAGCGCTTTGAGGCCTATGCTGGAAAAGGAAATATTATCCCATTAAAACTAGATAGAAGCATTCTCAGAAACTTGTTTGTGATGAGTGCATTCAACTCACAGAGCTGAACCTTCCTTTTGCTAGAAAAGTTCTGAAACACTCTTTTTCTAGAATCAGCAAGTGGCTATTTGGAGCGATTTCATACCTGTTCTGGGAAAGAAAATATCTTCACATAACAACTAGGAAGAAGCATTCTCAGAAACTCCTTTGTGTTGAGTGCATTCAACTCACAGAGTTGAACCTTCCTTTTGATAGAGCAGTTTTGAAGCCCCCTTTCTGTACCATCTGCAAGTAGAAGATTGGGAGCGCTTTGAGGCCTATGCTGGAAAAGGAAATATCTTCACATAAAAGCTAGACAGAAGCATTCTCAGAAACTTTCCTGTTCTTTGTGCATTCAACTCACAGAGTGGAACGTTGCTTTGGATAGAGCAGTTTTGAAACACTCTTTTAGTAGAATCTGCAAGTGGATATTTGGAGCGCTTTGAGGCCTATGCTGGAAATGGAAATAACTTCACATAGAAACTTGATTGAAGCATTGTCAGAAACTTCTTTGTGATGTGTGCTTTCAACTCACACAGCTGAAATTTCCTTTCATAGAGCAGTTTTGAAACACCCTTTTTTGTGGAATCCGCAACTGGATATTTGGTGGGATTGCGACCTCTTCTGTAAAAGGAAATACATTCGCATGAAAACGAGACAGAAGATTTCTCAGAATCTTCTTTGTGATGAGGGCATCCAAGTCACAGAGTTGCACCTTCCTTTTGATAGAACAGTTTCGAAAGACTCTTGTTATAGAATCTGCAAGTGGATATTTGGAGCGCTTTGAGGCCTATGCTGGAAAAGGATATATCTACACATAAAAACTAGACAGAGGCATTCTCAGAAACTTCTTTGTGATTCGTGCGTTCAACTCACAGACTTGAATCTTCCTTTGGAACGTGCAGTTTTGAAACACTCTTCTTGTAGAATCTGCAAGCGGATATTTGGAACTGTTTGAGGCCTGCCCCGGAAAAGGAAACATCTTCACCTAAAAAGTAGACAGAAGCATTCTCAGAAACTTCCTCCTGTTGAGTGCATTCAACTCACAGACTTGAACCTTCCTTTTGATAGAACAGTTTGGAAGCACTCTTTTGGTAGAATGTGCAAGTGTTTATTTGGAGCACCTTGAGGACAAAGCTGGAATAGGGGTTATCTTCACATAACAACTAGACAGAAGTGTTCTCAGAAACTTCTCTGTGTTGAGTGCTTTCAACTCACAGAGTTGAACCTTCCTTTTCATAGAACGGTTTTGAAACACTCTTTTTGTAGAATCTGCAAGTCGATATTTGGACCACTTTCAGGCCTATCCTGGAAAAGGAAATATCTTCACATAAAAACTAGACAGAAGCATTCTCAGAAACTACTTTGTGATGTGTGCACTCAACTCGCAGAGTTGAACCTTTCTTTCGATTGAGCAGTTTTGAAATATTCTTTGAGCAGAATCTGCAAGTGGATATTTGGAGTGCTATCAGGCCAACACTGGAAAAGGAAATATCTTCACATAAAAACTAGACAGAAGCATTCTCAGAAATATCCCAGTGCTTTATGCATTCAGCTCACGGAGTTGAGGCTTCCTTTGGATAGCACAGGTTTGAAACGCTCTTCTTGTAGATTCTGCAAGTGGATATTTGGAGTGCTTTGAGGGCTACCCAGGAAAAGGAAATACCTTCACATAAAAACTAGACGGAAGCATTCTCAGAAACTTCCCTGTGTTTTATGCATTCAACCCACAGAGTGGAAACTACCTATCAATAGCAAAGTTTTGAAACACACTTTTTTTAGAATCTGCAAGTGGATATTTGGAGAACATTGAAGCCTATGCTGGAAAAGGAAACCACTTCACATAAAAACTACATTGAAGCATTCTCAGAAAATTCCTTGTGATGTGTGCATTCAACCCACAGACTTGAACGTGACTTTTGATAGAGCAGCTTTGAAACACTCTTTTTGTAGAATCTGCAAGTGGTTATTTGGAGCGCTTTGAGGCCTATCCTGCAAAAGGAAATATCTTCACTTAAAAACTAGACAGAAGCATTCTCAGAAACTTCTTTGTGATGAGAGCATTCAACTCACAGAGTTGAACCTTCCTTTTCATAGGACAGTTTTGAAACTCTCTTTGTGTAGGGTCTACAAGTCGATATTTGGAACGCTTTCAGGCCTATCCTGGAAAAGGAAATATCTTCACATAAAAACTAGACACAAGCATTCTCAGAAACTTCTTGCTGATGTGTGCATTCAACTCCCAGTGTTGAAACTTCCTTTTGATAGAGCAGTTTTGAAACCGTCTGTAAGTAGGATCTGCATGTGGTATTCGGACTGCTATGAGGCCAACACCGGAAAAGGAAATATCTTCACATAAAAAGTAGACAGAAACATTCTCAGAAATATCCCAGTGCTTTATGCCTTCAGCTTGCAGAATTGAACCTTCCTTTGGATAGCACAGTTTTGAAACACGCTTCTTGTAGAATCTGCAAGTGGATATTTGGAGTGCTTTCAGGCCTACCCAGGAAAAGGAACTCTCTTCACATAAAAACTAGACGGAAGCATTCTCAGAAACTTCCCCGTGTTTTATGCATTCAACCCACAGAGTGGAACCTTCCTTTGGATAGTGCAGTTTTGAAACACTCTTTTTGAAGAATCTGCAAGTGGATATTTGGAGAATTTTGAAGCCTGTGCTGGAAAAGGAAACCACTTCACATAAAAACTAGATTGAAGCATTCTCAGAAACTACTTTGGGATGTGTGCATTCAACCCACAGACTTGAACCTGACTTTTGGTAGAACAGCTTTGAAACACTCTTTTTGCAGAATCTGCAGGTGTATATTTGGAGCACTTTGAGGCCTATGCTGGAAAAGGAAATATCTTCACAGAAAAACTAGACAGAAGCATTCTCAGAAACTTCTTCCTGATGAGTGCATTCAACTCACAGAGTTGAACCTTCCTTTTCATAGAGCAGTTTTGAGGCCTTCTTTTCGTAGTGTCTGCAAGTCGATATTTGGAACACTTTCAGGCCTATCCTTGACAAGGAAATATCTTCGCATAAAAATTAGACAGAAGCATTCTCAGAAACTTCTTCCTGATGTGCGCATTCAACTCACAGTGTTGATCCTTCTTTTTCATAGAGCAGTTTTGAAACACACTTTTAGTAGAATCGCAAGTGGATAGTTTGAGAGCTTTGTTGCCTTCACTGGAAAAGGAAATATCTTCACATAAAACGAGACAGAAGCATTCTCAGAAGCTTTCCTGTTCTTTATGCACTCAACTCACAGAGTAGAACGTTGCTTTTGATAGAGCAGGTTTGATACACTCTTTTAGTAGAACCTGCAAGTGGATATTTGGAGCGCTTTGAGGTCTATGCTGGAAAAGGATATAACTTCACATAAAATCTAGATTGAAGCATTCTCAGTAACTACTTTGTGATGTCTGCATTCAACTCACAGACTTGAACCTTCCTTTGGAAAGAGCAGTTTTGAAACACTTTCTTTGTAGAATCTGCAAGTGGATATTTGGAGCGCTTTGAGGCCTATGCTGGAAAAGGAAATATTATCCCATTAAAACTAGATAGAAGCATTCTCAGAAACTTGTTTGTGATGAGTGCATTCAACTCACAGAGCTGAACCTTCCTTTTGCTAGAAAAGTTCTGAAACACTCTTTTTCTAGAATCAGCAAGTGGCTATTTGGAGCGATTTCATACCTGTTCTGGGAAAGAAAATATCTTCACATAACAACTAGGAAGAAGCATTCTCAGAAACTCCTTTGTGTTGAGTGCATTCAACTCACAGAGTTGAACCTTCCTTTTGATAGAGCAGTTTTGAAGCCCCCTTTCTGTACCATCTGCAAGTAGAAGATTGGGAGCGCTTTGAGGCCTATGCTGGAAAAGGAAATATCTTCACATAAAAGCTAGACAGAAGCATTCTCAGAAACTTTCCTGTTCTTTGTGCATTCAACTCACAGAGTGGAACGTTGCTTTGGATAGAGCAGTTTTGAAACACTCTTTTAGTAGAATCTGCAAGTGGATATTTGGAGCGCTTTGAGGCCTATGCTGGAAATGGAAATAACTTCACATAGAAACTTGATTGAAGCATTGTCAGAAACTTCTTTGTGATGTGTGCTTTCAACTCACACAGCTGAAATTTCCTTTCATAGAGCAGTTTTGAAACACCCTTTTTTGTGGAATCTGCAACTGGATATTTGGTGGGATTGCGACCTCTTCTGTAAAAGGAAATACATTCGCATGAAAACGAGACAGAAGATTTCTCAGAATCTTCTTTGTGATGAGGGCATCCAAGTCACACAGTTGCACCTTCCTTTTGATAGAACAGTTTCGAAAGACTCTTGTTATAGAATCTGCAAGTGGATATTTGGAGCGCTTTGAGGCCTATGCTGGAAAAGGATATATCTACACATAAAAACTAGACAGAGGCATTCTCAGAAACTTCTTTGTGATTCGTGCGTTCAACTCACAGACTTGAATCTTCCTTTGGAACGTGCAGTTTTGAAACACTCTTCTTGTAGAATCTGCAAGCGGATATTTGGAACTGTTTGAGGCCTGCCCCGGAAAAGGAAACATCTTCACCTAAAAAGTAGACAGAAGCATTCTCAGAAACTTCCTCCTGTTGAGTGCATTCAACTCACAGACTTGAACCTTCCTTTTGATAGAACAGTTTGGAAGCACTCTTTTGGTAGAATGTGCAAGTGTTTATTTGGAGCACCTTGAGGACAAAGCTGGAATAGGGGTTATCTTCACATAACAACTAGACAGAAGTGTTCTCAGAAACTTCTCTGTGTTGAGTGCTTTCAACTCACAGAGTTGAACCTTCCTTTTCATAGAACGGTTTTGAAACACTCTTTTTGTAGAATCTGCAAGTCGATATTTGGACCACTTTCAGGCCTATCCTGGAAAAGGAAATATCTTCACATAAAAACTAGACAGAAGCATTCTCAGAAACTACTTTGTGATGTGTGCACTCAACTCGCAGAGTTGAACCTTTCTTTCGATTGAGCAGTTTTGAAATATTCTTTTAGCAGAATCTGCAAGTGGATATTTGGAGTGCTATCAGGCCAACACTGGAAAAGGAAATATCTTCACATAAAAACTAGACAGAAGCATTCTCAGAAATATCCCAGTGCTTTATGCATTCAGCTCACGGAGTTGAGGCTTCCTTTGGATAGCACAGGTTTGAAACGCTCTTCTTGTAGATTCTGCAAGTGGATATTTGGAGTGCTTTCAGGGCTACCCAGGAAAAGGAAATACCTTCACATAAAAACTAGACGGAAGCATTCTCAGAAACTTCCCTGTGTTTTATGCATTCAACCCACAGAGTGGAAGCTACCTATCAATAGCAAAGTTTTGAAACACACTTTTTTTAGAATCTGCAAGTGGATATTTGGAGAACATTGAAGCCTATGCTGGAAAAGGAAACCACTTCACATAAAAACTACATTGAAGCATTCTCAGAAAACTCCTTGTGATGTGTGCATTCAACCCACAGACTTGAACGTGACTTTTGATAGATCAGCTTTGAAACACTCTTTTTGTAGAATCTGCAAGTGGTTATTTGGAGCGCTTTGAGGCCTATCCTGCAAAAGGAAATATCTTCACTTAAAAACTAGACAGAAGCATTCTCAGAAACTTCTTTGTGATGAGAGCATTCAACTCACAGAGTTGAACCTTCCATTTCATAGGACAGTTTTGAAACTCTCTTTGTGTAGGGTCTACAAGTCGATATTTGGAACGTTTTCAGGCCTATCCTGGAAAAGGAAATATCTTCACATAAAAACTAGACACAAGCATTCTCAGAAACTTCTTGCTGATGTGTGCATTCAACTCACAGTATTGAAACTTCCTTTTGATAGAGCAGTTTTGAAACCGTCTGTAAGTAGGATCTGCATGTGGGTATTCGGACTGCTATGAGGCCAACACCGGAAAAGGAAATATCTTCACATAAAAAGTAGACAGAAACATTCTCAGAAATATCCCAGTGCTTTATGCCTTCAGCTTGCAGAATTGAACCTTCCTTTGGATAGCACAGTTTTGAAACATGCTTCTTGTAGAATCTGCAAGTGGATATTTGGAGTGCTTTCAGGCCTACCCAGGAAAAGGAACTCTCTTCACATAAAAACTAGACGGAAGCATTCTCAGAAACTTCCCCGTGTTTTATGCATTCAACCCACAGAGTGGAACCTTCCTTTGGATAGTGCAGTTTTGAAACACTCTTTTTGAAGAATCTGCAAGTGGATATTTGGAGAATTTTGAAGCCTGTGCTGGAAAAGGAAACCACTTCACATAAAAACTAGATTGAAGCATTCTCAGAAACTACTTTGGGATGTGTGCATTCAACCCACAGACTTGAACCTGACTTTTGGTAGAACAGCTTTGAAACACTCTTTTTGCAGAATCTGCAGGTGTATATTTGGAGCACTTTGAGGCCTATGCTGGAAAAGGAAATATCTTCACAGAAAAACTAGACAGAAGCATTCTCAGAAACTTCTTCCTGATGAGTGCATTCAACTCACAGAGTTGAACCTTCCTTTTCATAGAGCAGTTTTGAGGCCTTCTTTTCGTAGTGTCTGCAAGTCGATATTTGGAACACTTTCAGGCCTATCCTTGACAAGGAAATATCTTCGCATAAAAATTAGACAGAAGCATTCTCAGAAACTTCTTCCTGATGTGCGCATTCAACTCACAGTGTTGATCCTTCTTTTTGATAGAGCAGTTTTGAAACACACTTTTAGTAGAATCGCAAGTGGATAGTTTGAGAGCTTTGTTGCCTTCACTGGAAAAGGAAATATCTTCACATAAAACGAGACAGAAGCATTCTCAGAAGCTTTCCTGTTCTTTATGCACTCAACTCACAGAGTAGAACGTTGCTTTTGATAGAGCAGGTTTGATACACTCTTTTAGTAGAACCTGCAAGTGGATATTTGGAGCGCTTTGAGGTCTATGCTGGAAAAGGATATAACTTCACATAAAATCTAGATTGAAGCATTCTCAGTAACTACTTTGTGATGTCTGCATTCAACTCACAGACTTGAACCTTCCTTTGGAAAGAGCAGTTTTGAAACACTTTCTTTGTAGAATCTGCAAGTGGATATTTGGAGCGCTTTGAGGCCTATGCTGGAAAAGGAAATATTATCCCATTAAAACTAGATAGAAGCATTCTCAGAAACTTGTTTGTGATGAGTGCATTCAACTCACAGAGCTGAACCTTCCTTTTGCTAGAAAAGTTCTGAAACACTCTTTTTCTAGAATCAGCAAGTGGCTATTTGGAGCGATTTCATACCTGTTCTGGGAAAGAAAATATCTTCACATAACAACTAGGAAGAAGCATTCTCAGAAACTCCTTTGTGTTGAGTGCATTCAACTCACAGAGTTGAACCTTCCTTTTGATAGAGCAGTTTTGAAGCCCCCTTTCTGTACCATCTGCAAGTAGAAGATTGGGAGCGCTTTGAGGCCTATGCTGGAAAAGGAAATATCTTCACATAAAAGCTAGACAGAAGCATTCTCAGAAACTTTCCTGTTCTTTGTGCATTCAACTCACAGAGTGGAACGTTGCTTTGGATAGAGCAGTTTTGAAACACTCTTTTAGTAGAATCTGCAAGTGGATATTTGGAGCGCTTTGAGGCCTATGCTGGAAATGGAAATAACTTCACATAGAAACTTGATTGAAGCATTGTCAGAAACTTCTTTGTGATGTGTGCTTTCAACTCACACAGCTGAAATTTCCTTTCATAGAGCAGTTTTGAAACACCCTTTTTTGTGGAATCTGCAACTGGATATTTGGTGGGATTGCGACCTCTTCTGTAAAAGGAAATACATTCGCATGAAAACGAGACAGAAGATTTCTCAGAATCTTCTTTGTGATGAGGGCATCCAAGTCACACAGTTGCACCTTCCTTTTGATAGAACAGTTTCGAAAGACTCTTGTTATAGAATCTGCAAGTGGATATTTGGAGCGCTTTGAGGCCTATGCTGGAAAAGGATATATCTACACATAAAAACTAGACAGAGGCATTCTCAGAAACTTCTTTGTGATTCGTGCGTTCAACTCACAGACTTGAATCTTCCTTTGGAACGTGCAGTTTTGAAACACTCTTCTTGTAGAATCTGCAAGCGGATATTTGGAACTGTTTGAGGCCTGCCCCGGAAAAGGAAACATCTTCACCTAAAAAGTAGACAGAAGCATTCTCAGAAACTTCCTCCTGTTGAGTGCATTCAACTCACAGACTTGAACCTTCCTTTTGATAGAACAGTTTGGAAGCACTCTTTTGGTAGAATGTGCAAGTGTTTATTTGGAGCACCTTGAGGACACAGCTGGAATAGGGGTTATCTTCACATAACAACTAGACAGAAGTGTTCTCAGAAACTTCTCTGTGTTGAGTGCTTTCAACTCACAGAGTTGAACCTTCCTTTTCATAGAACGGTTTTGAAACACTCTTTTTGTAGAATCTGCAAGTCGATATTTGGACCACTTTCAGGCCTATCCTGGAAAAGGAAATATCTTCACATAAAAACTAGACAGAAGCATTCTCAGAAACTACTTTGTGATGTGTGCACTCAACTCGCAGAGTTGAACCTTTCTTTCGATTGAGCAGTTTTGAAATATTCTTTTAGCAGAATCTGCAAGTGGATATTTGGAGTGCTATCAGGCCAACACTGGAAAAGGAAATATCTTCACATAAAAACTAGACAGAAGCATTCTCAGAAATATCCCAGTGCTTTATGCATTCAGCTCACGGAGTTGAGGCTTCCTTTGGATAGCACAGGTTTGAAACGCTCTTCTTGTAGATTCTGCAAGTGGATATTTGGAGTGCTTTCAGGGCTACCCAGGAAAAGGAAATACCTTCACATAAAAACTAGACGGAAGCATTCTCAGAAACTTCCCTGTGTTTTATGCATTCAACCCACAGAGTGGAAGCTACCTATCAATAGCAAAGTTTTGAAACACACTTTTTTTAGAATCTGCAAGTGGATATTTGGAGAACATTGAAGCCTATGCTGGAAAAGGAAACCACTTCACATAAAAACTACATTGAAGCATTCTCAGAAAACTCCTTGTGATGTGTGCATTCAACCCACAGACTTGAACGTGACTTTTGATAGATCAGCTTTGAAACACTCTTTTTGTAGAATCTGCAAGTGGTTATTTGGAGCGCTTTGAGGCCTATCCTGCAAAAGGAAATATCTTCACTTAAAAACTAGACAGAAGCATTCTCAGAAACTTCTTTGTGATGAGAGCATTCAACTCACAGAGTTGAACCTTCCATTTCATAGGACAGTTTTGAAACTCTCTTTGTGTAGGGTCTACAAGTCGATATTTGGAACGTTTTCAGGCCTATCCTGGAAAAGGAAATATCTTCACATAAAAACTAGACACAAGCATTCTCAGAAACTTCTTGCTGATGTGTGCATTCAACTCACAGTATTGAAACTTCCTTTTGATAGAGCAGTTTTGAAACCGTCTGTAAGTAGGATCTGCATGTGGGTATTCGGACTGCTATGAGGCCAACACCGGAAAAGGAAATATCTTCACATAAAAAGTAGACAGAAACATTCTCAGAAATATCCCAGTGCTTTATGCCTTCAGCTTGCAGAATTGAACCTTCCTTTGGATAGCACAGTTTTGAAACATGCTTCTTGTAGAATCTGCAAGTGGATATTTGGAGTGCTTTCAGGCCTACCCAGGAAAAGGAACTCTCTTCACATAAAAACTAGACGGAAGCATTCTCAGAAACTTCCCCGTGTTTTATGCATTCAACCCACAGAGTGGAACCTTCCTTTGGATAGTGCAGTTTTGAAACACTCTTTTTGAAGAATCTGCAAGTGGATATTTGGAGAATTTTGAAGCCTGTGCTGGAAAAGGAAACCACTTCACATAAAAACTAGATTGAAGCATTCTCAGAAACTACTTTGGGATGTGTGCATTCAACCCACAGACTTGAACCTGACTTTTGGTAGAACAGCTTTGAAACACTCTTTTTGCAGAATCTGCAGGTGTATATTTGGAGCACTTTGAGGCCTATGCTGGAAAAGGAAATATCTTCACAGAAAAACTAGACAGAAGCATTCTCAGAAACTTCTTCCTGATGAGTGCATTCAACTCACAGAGTTGAACCTTCCTTTTCATAGAGCAGTTTTGAGGCCTTCTTTTCGTAGTGTCTGCAAGTCGATATTTGGAACACTTTCAGGCCTATCCTTGACAAGGAAATATCTTCGCATAAAAATTAGACAGAAGCATTCTCAGAAACTTCTTCCTGATGTGCGCATTCAACTCACAGTGTTGATCCTTCTTTTTGATAGAGCAGTTTTGAAACACACTTTTAGTAGAATCGCAAGTGGATAGTTTGAGAGCTTTGTTGCCTTCACTGGAAAAGGAAATATCTTCACATAAAACGAGACGGAAGCATTCTCAGAAGCTTTCCTGTTCTTTATGCACTCAACTCACAGAGTAGAACGTTGCTTTTGATAGAGCAGGTTTGATACACTCTTTTAGTAGAACCTGCAAGTGGATATTTGGAGCGCTTTGAGGTCTATGCTGGAAAAGGATATAACTTCACATAAAATCTAGATTGAAGCATTCTCAGTAACTACTTTGTGATGTCTGCATTCAACTCACAGACTTGAACCTTCCTTTGGAAAGAGCAGTTTTGAAACACTTTCTTTGTAGAATCTGCAAGTGGATATTTGGAGCGCTTTGAGGCCTATGCTGGAAAAGGAAATATTATCCCATTAAAACTAGATAGAAGCATTCTCAGAAACTTGTTTGTGATGAGTGCATTCAACTCACAGAGCTGAACCTTCCTTTTGCTAGAAAAGTTCTGAAACACTCTTTTTCTAGAATCAGCAAGTGGCTATTTGGAGCGATTTCGTACCTGTTCTGGGAAAGAAAATATCTTCACATAACAACTAGGAAGAAGCATTCTCAGAAACTCCTTTGTGTTGAGTGCATTCAACTCACAGAGTTGAACCTTCCTTTTGATAGAGCAGTTTTGAAGCCCCCTTTCTGTACCATCTGCAAGTAGAAGATTGGGAGCGCTTTGAGGCCTATGCTGGAAAAGGAAATATCTTCACATAAAAGCTAGACAGAAGCATTCTCAGAAACTTTCCTGTTCTTTGTGCATTCAACTCACAGAATGGAACGTTGCTTTGGATAGAGCAGTTTTGAAACACTCTTTTAGTAGAATCTGCAAGTGGATATTTGGAGCGCTTTGAGGCCTATGCTGGAAATGGAAATAACTTCACATAGAAACTTGATTGAAGCATTGTCAGAAACTTCTTTGTGATGTGTGCTTTCAACTCACACAGCTGAAATTTCCTTTCATAGAGCAGTTTTGAAACACCCTTTTTTGTGGAATCTGCAACTGGATATTTGGTGGGATTGCGACCTCTTCTGTAAAGGTAAATACATTCGCATGAAAACGAGACAGAAGATTTCTCAGAATCTTCTTTGTGATGAGGGCATCCAAGTCACACAGTTGCACCTTCCTTTTGATAGAACAGTTTCGAAAGACTCTTGTTATAGAATCTGCAAGTGGATATTTGGAGCGCTTTGAGGCCTATGCTGGAAAAGGATATATCTACACATAAAAACTAGACAGAGGCATTCTCAGAAACTTCTTTGTGATTCGTGCGTTCAACTCACAGACTTGAATCTTCCTTTGGAACGTGCAGTTTTGAAACACTCTTCTTGTAGAATCTGCAAGCGGATATTTGGAACTGTTTGAGGCCTGCCCCGGAAAAGGAAACATCTTCACCTAAAAAGTAGACAGAAGCATTCTCAGAAACTTCCTCCTGTTGAGTGCATTCAACTCACAGACTTGAACCTTCCTTTTGATAGAACAGTTTGGAAGCACTCTTTTGGTAGAATGTGCAAGTGTTTATTTGGAGCACCTTGAGGACAAAGCTGGAATAGGGGTTATCTTCACATAACAACTAGACAGAAGTGTTCTCAGAAACTTCTCTGTGTTGAGTGCTTTCAACTCACAGAGTTGAACCTTCCTTTTCATAGAACGGTTTTGAAACACTCTTTTTGTAGAATCTGCAAGTCGATATTTGGACCACTTTCAGGCCTATCCTGGAAAAGGAAATATCTTCACATAAAAACTAGACAGAAGCATTCTCAGAAACTACTTTGTGATGTGTGCACTCAACTCGCAGAGTTGAACCTTTCTTTCGATTGAGCAGTTTTGAAATATTCTTTTAGCAGAATCTGCAAGTGGATATTTGGAGTGCTATCAGGCCAACACTGGAAAAGGAAATATCTTCACATAAAAACTAGACAGAAGCATTCTCAGAAATATCCCAGTGCTTTATGCCTTCAGCTCACGGAGTTGAGGCTTCCTTTGGATAGCACAGGTTTGAAACGCTCTTCTTGTAGATTCTGCAAGTGGATATTTGGAGTGCTTTGAGGGCTACCCAGGAAAAGGAAATACCTTCACATAAAAACTAGACGGAAGCATTCTCAGAAACTTCCCTGTGTTTTATGCATTCAACCCACAGAGTGGAAACTACCTATCAATAGCAAAGTTTTGAAAGACACTTTTTTTAGAATCTGCAAGTGGATATTTGGAGAACATTGAAGCCTATGCTGGAAAAGGAAACCACTTCACATAAAAACTACATTGAAGCATTCTCAGAAAATTCCTTGTGATGTGTGCATTCAACCCACAGACTTGAACATGACTTTTGATAGAGCAGCTTTGAAACACTCTTTTTGTAGAATCTGCAAGTGGTTATTTGGAGCGCTTTGAGGCCTATCCTGCAAAAGGAAATATCTTCACTTAAAAACTAGACAGAAGCATTCTCAGAAACTTCTTTGTGATGAGAGCATTCAACTCACAGGGTTGAACCTTCCTTTTCATAGGACAGTTTTGAAACTCTCTTTGTGTAGGGTCTACAAGTCGATATTTGGAACGCTTTCAGGCCTATCCTGGAAAAGGAAATATCTTCACATAAAAACAAGACACAAGCATTCTCAGAAACTTCTTGCTGATGTGTGCATTCAACTCCCAGTGTTGAAACTTCCTTTTGATAGAGCAGTTTTGAAACCGTCTGTAAGTAGGATCTGCATGTGGGTATTCGGACTGCTATGAGGCCAACACCGGAAAAGGAAATATCTTCACATAAAAAGTAGAGAGAAACATTCTCAGAAATATCCCAGTGCTTTATGCCTTCAGCTGGCAGACTTGAACCTTCCTTTGGATAGCACAGTTTTGAAACACGCTTCTTGTAGAATCTGCTAGTGGATATTTGGAGTGCTTTCAGGCCTACCCAGGAAAAGGAACTATCTTCACATAAAAACTAGACGGAAGCATTCTCAGAAACTTCCCCGTGTTTTATGCATTCAACCCACAGAGTGGAACCTTCCTTTGGATAGTGCAGTTTTGAAACACTCTTTTTGAAGAATCTGCAAGTGGATATTTGGAGAATTTTGAAGCCTGTGCTGGAAAAGGAAACCACTTCACATAAAAACTAGATTGAAGCATTCTCAGAAACTACTTTGGGATGTGTGCATTCAACCCACAGACTTGTACCTGACTTTTGGTAGAACAGCTTTGAAACCCTCTTTTTGCAGAATCTGCAGGTGTATATTTGGAGCACTTTGAGGCCTATGCTGGAAAAGGATATATCTTCACAGAAAAACTAGACAGAAGCATTCTCAGAAACTTCTTCCTGATGAGTGCATTCAACTCACAGAGTTGAACCTTCCTTTTCATAGAGCAGTTTTGAGACCTTCTTTTCGTAGGGTCTGCAAGTCGATATTTGGAACACTTTCAGGCCTATCCTTGACAAGGAAATATCTTCGCATAAAAAGTAGACAGAAGCATTCTCAGAAACTTCTTCCTGATGTGCGCATTCAACTCACAGTGTTGATCCTTCTTTTTGATAGAGCAGTTTTTAAACACACTTTTAGTAGAATCGCAAGTGGATAGTTTGAGAGCTTTGTTGCCTTCACTGGAAAAGGAAATATCTTCACATAAAACGACACAGAAGCATTCTCAGAAACTTTCCTGTTCTTTATGCACTCAACTCACAGAGTAGAACGTTGCTTTTGATAGAGCAGTTTTGAAACACTCTTTTAGTAGAACCTGCAAGTGGATATTTGGAGCGCTTTGAGGTCTATGCTGGAAAAGGATATAACTTCACATAAAATCTAGATTGAAGCATTCTCAGTAACTACTTTGTGATGTCTGCATTCAACTCACAGACTTGAACCTTCCTTTGGAAAGAGCAGTTTTGAAACACTCTCTTTGTAGAATCTGCAAGTGGATATTTGGAGCGCTTTGAGGCCTATGCTGGAAAAGGAAATATTATCCCATAAAAACTAGATAGAAGCATTCTCAGAAACTTGTTTGTGATGAGTGCATTCAACTCACAGAGCTGAACCTTCCTTTTGCTAGAAAAGTTCTGAAACACTCTTTTTCTAGAATCAGCAAGTGGCTATTTGGAGCGATTTCGTACCTGTTCTGGGAAAGAAAATATCTTCACATAACAACTAGGAAGAAGCATTCTCAGAAACTCCTTTGTGTTGAGTGCATTCAACTCACAGAGTTGAACCTTCCTTTTGATAGAGCAGTTTTGAAGCCCCCTTTCTGTACCATCTGCAAGTAGAAGATTGGGAGCGCTTTGAGGCCTATGCTGGAAAAGGAAATATCTTCACATAAAAGCTAGACAGAAGCATTCTCAGAAACTTTCCTGTTCTTTGTGCATTCAACTCACAGAGTGGAACGTTGCTTTGGATAGAGCAGTTTTGAAACACTCTTTTAGTAGAATCTGCAAGTGGATATTTGGAGCGCTTTGAGGCCTATGCTGGAAATGGAAATAACTTCACATAGAAACTTGATTGAAGCATTGTCAGAAACTTCTTTGTGATGTGTGCTTTCAACTCACACAGCTGAAATTTCCTTTCATAGAGCAGTTTTGAAACACCCTTTTTTGTGGAATCTGCAACTGGATATTTGGTGGGATTGCGACCTCTTCTGTAAAAGTAAATACATTCGCATGAAAACGAGACAGAAGATTTCTCAGAATCTTCTTTGTGATGAGGGCATCCAAGTCACACAGTTGCACCTTCCTTTTGATAGAACAGTTTCGAAAGACTCTTGTTATAGAATCTGCAAGTGGATATTTGGAGCGCTTTGAGGCCTATGCTGGAAAAGGATATATCTACACATAAAAACTAGACAGAGGCATTCTCAGAAACTTCTTTGTGATTTGTGCGTTCAACTCACAGACTTGAATCTTCCTTTGGAACGTGCAGTTTTGAAACACTCTTCTTGTAGAATCTGCAAGCGGATATTTGGAACTGTTTGAGGCCTGCCCCGGAAAAGGAAACATCTTCACCTAAAAAGTAGACAGAAGCATTCTCAGAAACTTCCTCCTGTTGAGTGCATTCAACTCACAGACTTGAACCTTCCTTTTGATAGAACAGTTTGGAAGCACTCTTTTGGTAGAATGTGCAAGTGTTTATTTGGAGCACCTTGAGGACAAAGCTGGAATAGGGGTTATCTTCACATAACAACTAGACAGAAGTGTTCTCAGAAACTTCTCTGTGTTGAGTGCTTTCAACTCACAGAGTTGAACCTTCCTTTTCATAGAACGGTTTTGAAACACTCTTTTTGTAGAATCTGCAAGTCGATATTTGGACCACTTTCAGGCCTATCCTGGAAAAGGAAATATCTTCACATAAAAACTAGACAGAAGCATTCTCAGAAACTACTTTGTGATGTGTGCACTCAACTCGCAGAGTTGAACCTTTCTTTCGATTGAGCAGTTTTGAAATATTCTTTTAGCAGAATCTGCAAGTGGATATTTGGAGTGCTATCAGGCCAACACTGGAAAAGGAAATATCTTCACATAAAAACTAGACAGAAGCATTCTCAGAAATATCCCAGTGCTTTATGCCTTCAGCTCACGGAGTTGAGGCTTCCTTTGGATAGCACAGGTTTGAAACGCTCTTCTTGTAGATTCTGCAAGTGGATATTTGGAGTGCTTTGAGGGCTACCCAGGAAAAGGAAATACCTTCACATAAAAACTAGACGGAAGCATTCTCAGAAACTTCCCTGTGTTTTATGCATTCAACCCACAGAGTGGAAACTACCTATCAATAGCAAAGTTTTGAAAGACACTTTTTTTAGAATCTGCAAGTGGATATTTGGAGAACATTGAAGCCTATGCTGGAAAAGGAAACCACTTCACATAAAAACTACATTGAAGCATTCTCAGAAAATTCCTTGTGATGTGTGCATTCAACCCACAGACTTGAACATGACTTTTGATAGAGCAGCTTTGAAACACTCTTTTTGTAGAATCTGCAAGTGGTTATTTGGAGCGCTTTGAGGCCTATCCTGCAAAAGGAAATATCTTCACTTAAAAACTAGACAGAAGCATTCTCAGAAACTTCTTTGTGATGAGAGCATTCAACTCACAGGGTTGAACCTTCCTTTTCATAGGACAGTTTTGAAACTCTCTTTGTGTAGGGTCTACAAGTCGATATTTGGAACGCTTTCAGGCCTATCCTGGAAAAGGAAATATCTTCACATAAAAACAAGACACAAGCATTCTCAGAAACTTCTTGCTGATGTGTGCATTCAACTCCCAGTGTTGAAACTTCCTTTTGATAGAGCAGTTTTGAAACCGTCTGTAAGTAGGATCTGCATGTGGGTATTCGGACTGCTATGAGGCCAACACCGGAAAAGGAAATATCTTCACATAAAAAGTAGAGAGAAACATTCTCAGAAATATCCCAGTGCTTTATGCCTTCAGCTGGCAGACTTGAACCTTCCTTTGGATAGCACAGTTTTGAAACACGCTTCTTGTAGAATCTGCTAGTGGATATTTGGAGTGCTTTCAGGCCTACCCAGGAAAAGGAACTATCTTCACATAAAAACTAGACGGAAGCATTCTCAGAAACTTCCCCGTGTTTTATGCATTCAACCCACAGAGTGGAACCTTCCTTTGGATAGTGCAGTTTTGAAACACTCTTTTTGAAGAATCTGCAAGTGGATATTTGGAGAATTTTGAAGCCTGTGCTGGAAAAGGAAACCACTTCACATAAAAACTAGATTGAAGCATTCTCAGAAACTACTTTGGGATGTGTGCATTCAACCCACAGACTTGTACCTGACTTTTGGTAGAACAGCTTTGAAACCCTCTTTTTGCAGAATCTGCAGGTGTATATTTGGAGCACTTTGAGGCCTATGCTGGAAAAGGATATATCTTCACAGAAAAACTAGACAGAAGCATTCTCAGAAACTTCTTCCTGATGAGTGCATTCAACTCACAGAGTTGAACCTTCCTTTTCATAGAGCAGTTTTGAGACCTTCTTTTCGTAGGGTCTGCAAGTCGATATTTGGAACACTTTCAGGCCTATCCTTGACAAGGAAATATCTTCGCATAAAAAGTAGACAGAAGCATTCTCAGAAACTTCTTCCTGATGTGCGCATTCAACTCACAGTGTTGATCCTTCTTTTTGATAGAGCAGTTTTTAAACACACTTTTAGTAGAATCGCAAGTGGATAGTTTGAGAGCTTTGTTGCCTTCACTGGAAAAGGAAATATCTTCACATAAAACGACACAGAAGCATTCTCAGAAACTTTCCTGTTCTTTATGCACTCAACTCACAGAGTAGAACGTTGCTTTTGATAGAGCAGTTTTGAAACACTCTTTTAGTAGAACCTGCAAGTGGATATTTGGAGCGCTTTGAGGTCTATGCTGGAAAAGGATATAACTTCACATAAAATCTAGATTGAAGCATTCTCAGTAACTACTTTGTGATGTCTGCATTCAACTCACAGACTTGAACCTTCCTTTGGAAAGAGCAGTTTTGAAACACTCTCTTTGTAGAATCTGCAAGTGGATATTTGGAGCGCTTTGAGGCCTATGCTGGAAAAGGAAATATTATCCCATAAAAACTAGATAGAAGCATTCTCAGAAACTTGTTTGTGATGAGTGCATTCAACTCACAGAGCTGAACCTTCCTTTTGCTAGAAAAGTTCTGAAACACTCTTTTTCTAGAATCAGCAAGTGGCTATTTGGAGCGATTTCATACCTGTTCTGGGAAAGGAAATATCTTCACATAACAACTAGGAAGAAGCATTCCCAGAAACTCCTTTGTGTTGAGTGCATTCAACTCACAGAGTTGAACCTTCCTTTTGATAGAGCAGTTTTGAAGCCCCCTTTCTGTACCATCTGCAAGTAGAAGATTGGGAGCACTTTGAGGCCTATGCTGGAAAAGGAAATATCTTCACATAAAAGCTAGACAGAAGCATTCTCAGAAACTTTCCTGTTCTTTGTGCATTTAACTCACAGAGTGCAACGTTGCTTTGGATAGAGCAGTTTTGAAACACTCTTTTAGTAGAATCTGCAAGTGGATATTTGGAGCGCTTTGAGGCCTATGCTGGAAATGGAAATAACTTCACATAGAAACTTGATTGAAGCATTGTCAGAAACTTCTTTGTGATGTGTGCTTTCAACTCACACAGCTGAAATTTCCTTTCATAGAGCAGTTTTGAAACACCCTTTTTTGTAGAATCTGCAACTGGATATTTGGTGGGATTGCGACATCTTCTGTAAAAGGAAATACATTCGCATGAGAACTAGACAGAAGATTTCTCAGAATCTTCTTTGTGATGAGTGCATCCAAGTCACACAGTTGCACCTTCCTTTTGATAGAACAGTTTCGAAAGACTCTTGTTATAGAATCTGCAAGTGGATATTTGGAGCGCTTTGAGGCCTATGCTGGAAAAGGATATATCTACTCATAAAAACTAGACAGAGGCATTCTCAGAAACTTCTTTGTGATTCGTGCGTTCAACTCACAGCCTTGAATCTTCCTTTGGAACGTGCAGTTTTGAAACACTCTTCTTGTAGAATCTGCAAGCGGATATTTGGAACTGTTTGAGGCCTGCCCCGGAAAAGGAAACATCTTCACCTAAAAAGTAGACAGAAGCATTCTCAGAAACTTCCTCCTGTTGAGTGCATTCAACTCACAGACTTGAACCTTCCTTTTGATACAACAGTTTGGAAGCACTCTTTTGGTAGAATGTGCAAGTGTTTATTTGGAGCACCTTGAGGACAAAGCTGGAATAGGGGTTATCTTCACATAACAACTAGACAGAAGTGTTCTCAGAAACTTCTCTGTGTTGAGTGCTTTCAACTCACAGAGTTGAACCTTCCTCTTCATAGAACGGTTTTGAAACACTCTTTTTGTAGAATCTGCAAGTCGATATTTGGACCACTTTCAGGCCTATCCTGGAAAAGGAAATATCTTCACATAAAAACTAGACAGAAGCATTCTCAGAAACTACTTTGTGATGTGTGCACTCAACTCGCAGAGTTGAACCTTTCTTTCGATTGAGCAGTTTTGAAATATTCTTTTAGCAGAATCTGCAAGTGGATATTTGGAGTGCTATCAGGCCAACACTGGAAAAGGAAATATCTTCACATAAAAACTAGACAGAAGCATTCTCAGAAACATCCCAGTGCTTTATGCATTCAGCTCACGGAGTTGAGGCTTCCTTTGGATAGCACAGGTTTGAAACGCTCTTCTTGTAGATTCTGCAAGTGGATATTTGGAGTGCTTTCAGGGCTACCCAGGAAAAGGAAATACCTTCACATAAAAACTAGACGGAAGCATTCTCAGAAACTTCCCTGTGTTTTATGCATTCAACCCACAGAGTGGAAGCTACCTATCAATAGCAAAGTTTTGAAACACACTTTTTTTAGAATCTGCAAGTGGATATTTGGAGAACATTGAAGCCTATGCTGGAAAAGGAAACCACTTCACATAAAAACTACATTGAAGCATTCTCAGAAAACTCCTTGTGATGTGTGCATTCAACCCACAGACTTGAACGTGACTTTTGATAGATCAGCTTTGAAACACTCTTTTTGTAGAATCTGCAAGTGGTTATTTGGAGCGCTTTGAGGCCTATCCTGCAAAAGGAAATATCTTCACTTAAAAACTAGACAGAAGCATTCTCAGAAACTTCTTTGTGATGAGAGCATTCAACTCACAGAGTTGAACCTTCCATTTCATAGGACAGTTTTGAAACTCTCTTTGTGTAGGGTCTACAAGTCGATATTTGGAACGTTTTCAGGCCTATCCTGGAAAAGGAAATATCTTCACATAAAAACTAGACACAAGCATTCTCAGAAACTTCTTGCTGATGTGTGCATTCAACTCACAGTATTGAAACTTCCTTTTGATGGAGCAGTTTTGAAACCGTCTGTAAGTAGGATCTGCATGTGGGTATTCGGACTGCTATGAGGCCAATACCGGAAAAGGAAATATCTTCACATAAAAAGTAGACAGAAACATTCTCAGAAATATCCCAGTGCTTTATGCCTTCAGCTTGCAGAATTGAACCTTCCTTTGGATAGCACAGTTTTGAAACACGCTTCTTGTAGAATCTGCAAGTGGATATTTGGAGTGCTTTCAGGCCTACCCAGGAAAAGGAACTATCTTCACATAAAAACTAGACGGAAGCATTCTCAGAAACTTCCCCGTGTTTTATGCATTCAACCCACAGAGTGGAACCTTCCTTTGGATAGTGCAGTTTTGAAACACTCTTTTTGAAGAATCTGCAAGTGGATATTTGGAGAATTTTGAAGCCTGTGCTGGAAAAGGAAACCACTTCACATAAAAACTAGATTGAAGCATTCTCAGAAACTACTTTGGGATGTGTGCATTCAACCCACAGACTTGAACCTGACTTTTGGTAGAACAGCTTTGAAACACTCTTTTTGCAGAATCTGCAGGTGTATATTTGGAGCACTTTGAGGCCTATGCTGGAAAAGGAAATATCTTCACAGAAAAACTAGACAGAAGCATTCTCAGAAACTTCTTCCTGATGAGTGCATTCAACTCACAGAGTTGAACCTTCCTTTTCATAGAGCAGTTTTGAGGCCTTCTTTTCGTAGTGTCTGCAAGTCGATATTTGGAACACTTTCAGGCCTATCCTTGACAAGGAAATATCTTCGCATAAAAATTAGAC
The DNA here is from genome assembly GCF_028885625.2 of Pongo pygmaeus. Lineage (NCBI taxonomy): Eukaryota > Metazoa > Chordata > Mammalia > Primates > Hominidae > Pongo > Pongo pygmaeus. Next base: position 39,630,971 of record NC_072391.2, on the reverse strand, counting down.
AGAAGCATTCTCAGAAACTTCTTCCTGATGTGCGCATTCAACTCACAGTGTTGATCCTTCTTTTCGATAGAGCAGTTTTGAAACACACTTTTAGTAGAATCGCAAGTGGATAGTTTGAGAGCTTTGTTGCCTTCACTGGAAAAGGAAATATCTTCACATAAAACGAGACAGAAGCATTCTCAGAAGCTTTCCTGTTCTTTATGCACTCAACTCACAGAGTAGAACGTTGCTTTTGATAGAGCAGGTTTGATACACTCTTTTAGTAGAACCTGCAAGTGGATATTTGGAGCGCTTTGAGGTCTATGCTGGAAAAGGATATAACTTCACATAAAATCTAGATTGAAGCATTCTCAGTAACTACTTTGTGATGTCTGCATTCAACTCACAGACTTGAACCTTCCTTTGGATAGAGCAGTTTTGAAACACTTTCTTTGTAGAATCTGCAAGTGGATATTTGGAGCGCTTTGAGGCCTATGCTGGAAAAGGAAATATTATCCCATTAAAACTAGATAGAAGCATTCTCAGAAACTTGTTTGTGATGAGTGCATTCAACTCACAGAGCTGAACCTTCCTTTTGCTAGAAAAGTTCTGAAACACTCTTTTTCTAGAATCAGCAAGTGGCTATTTGGAGCGATTTCATACCTGTTCTGGGAAAGAAAATATCTTCACATAACAACTAGGAAGAAGCATTCTCAGAAACTCCTTTGTGTTGAGTGCATTCAACTCACAGAGTTGAACCTTCCTTTTGATAGAGCAGTTTTGAAGCCCCCTTTCTGTACCATCTGCAAGTAGAAGATTGGGAGCGCTTTGAGGCCTATGCTGGAAAAGGAAATATCTTCACATAAAAGCTAGACAGAAGCATTCTCAGAAACTTTCCTGTTCTTTGTGCATTCAACTCACAGAGTGGAACGTTGCTTTGGATAGAGCAGTTTTGAAACACTCTTTTAGTAGAATCTGCAAGTGGATATTTGGAGCGATTTGAGGCCTATGCTGGAAATGGAAATAACTTCACATAGAAACTTGATTGAAGCATTGTCAGAACCTTCTTTGTGATGTGTGCTTTCAACTCACACAGCTGAAATTTCCTTTCATAGAGCAGTTTTGAAACACCCTTTTTTGTGGAATCTGCAACTGGATATTTGGTGGGATTGCGACCTCTTCTGTAAAAGGAAATACATTCGCATGAAAACTAGACAGAAGATTTCTCAGAATCTTCTTTGTGATGAGGGCATCCAAGTCACACAGTTGCACCTTCCTTTTGATAGAACAGTTTCGAAAGACTCTTGTTATAGAATCTGCAAGTGGATATTTGGAGCGCTTTGAGGCCTATGCTGGAAAAGGATATATCTACTCATAAAAACTAGACAGAGGCATTCTCAGAAACTTCTTTGTGATTCCTGCATTCAACTCACAGACTTGAATCTTCCTTTGGAACGTGCAGTTTTGAAACACTCTTCTTGTAGAATCTGCAAGCGGATATTTGGAACTGTTTGAGGCCTGCCCCGGAAAAGGAAACATCTTCACCTAAAAAGTAGACAGAAGCATTCTCAGAAACTTCCTCCTGTTGAGTGCATTCAACTCACAGACTTGAACCTTCCTTTTGATAGAACAGTTTGGAAGCACTCTTTTGGTAGAATGTGCAAGTGTTTATTTGGAGCACCTTGAGGACAAAGCTGGAATAGGGGTTATCTTCACATAACAACTAGACAGAAGTGTTCTCAGAAACTTCTCTGTGTTGAGTGCTTTCAACTCACAGAGTTGAACCTTCCTTTTCATAGAACGGTTTTGAAACACTCTTTTTGTAGAATCTGCAAGTCGATATTTGGACCACTTTCAGGCCTATCCTGGAAAAGGAAATATCTTCACATAAAAACTAGACAGAAGCATTCTCAGAAACTACTTTGTGATGTGTGCACTCAACTCGCAGAGTTGAACCTTTCTTTCGATTGAGCAGTTTTGAAATATTCTTTTAGCAGAATCTGCAAGTGGATATTTGGAGTGCTATCAGGCCAACACTGGAAAAGGAAATATCTTCACATAAAAACTAGACAGAAGCATTCTCAGAAATATCCCAGTGCTTTATGCCTTCAGCTCACGGAGTTGAGGCTTCCTTTGGATAGCACAGGTTTGAAACGCTCTTCTTGTAGATTCTGCAAGTGGATATTTGGAGTGCTTTCAGGGCTACCCAGGAAAAGGAAATACCTTCACATAAAAACTAGACGGAAGCATTCTCAGAAACTTCCCTGTGTTTTATGCATTCAACCCACAGAGTGGAAGCTACCTATCAATAGCAAAGTTTTGAAACACACTTTTTTTAGAATCTGCAAGTGGATATTTGGAGAACATTGAAGCCTATGCTGGAAAAGGAAACCACTTCACATAAAAACTACATTGAAGCATTCTCAGAAAATTCCTTGTGATGTGTGCATTCAACCCACAGACTTGAACGTGACTTTTGATAGATCAGCTTTGAAACACTCTTTTTGTAGAATCTGCAAGTGGTTATTTGGAGCGCTTTGAGGCCTATCCTGCAAAAGGAAATATCTTCACTTAAAAACTAGACAGAAGCATTCTCAGAAACTTCTTTGTGATGAGAGCATTCAACTGACAGAGTTGAACCTTCCATTTCATAGGACAGTTTTGAAACTCTCTTTGTGTAGGGTCTACAAGTCGATATTTGGAACGTTTTCAGGCCTATCCTGGAAAAGGAAATATCTTCACATAAAAACTAGACACAAGCATTCTCAGAAACTTCTTGCTGATGTGTGCATTCAACTCACAGTATTGAAACTTCCTTTTGATAGAGCAGTTTTGAAACCGTCTGTAAGTAGGATCTGCATGTGGGTATTCGGACTGCTATGAGGCCAACACCGGAAAAGGAAATATCTTCACATAAAAAGTAGACAGAAACATTCTCAGAAATATCCCAGTGCTTTATGCCTTCAGCTTGCAGAATTGAACCTTCCTTTGGATAGCACAGTTTTGAAACACGCTTCTTGTAGAATCTGCAAGTGGATATTTGGAGTGCTTTCAGGCCTACCCAGGAAAAGGAACTCTCTTCACATAAAAACTAGACGGAAGCATTCTCAGAAACTTCCCCGTGTTTTATGCATTCAACCCACAGAGTGGAACCTTCCTTTGGATAGTGCAGTTTTGAAACACTCTTTTTGAAGAATCTGCAAGTGGATATTTGGAGAATTTTGAAGCCTGTGCTGGAAAAGGAAACCACTTCACATAAAAACTAGATTGAAGCATTCTCAGAAACTACTTTGGGATGTGTGCATTCAACCCACAGACTTGAACCTGACTTTTGGTAGAACAGCTTTGAAACACTCTTTTTGCAGAATCTGCAGGTGTATATTTGGAGCACTTTGAGGCCTATGCTGGAAAAGGAAATATCTTCACAGAAAAACTAGACAGAAGCATTCTCAGAAACTTCTTCCTGATGAGTGCATTCAACTCACAGAGTTGAACCTTCCTTTTCATAGAGCAGTTTTGAGGCCTTCTTTTCGTAGTGTCTGCAAGTCGATATTTGGAACACTTTCAGGCCTATCCTTGACAAGGAAATATCTTCGCATAAAAATTAGACAGAAGCATTCTCAGAAACTTCTTCCTGATGTGCGCATTCAACTCACAGTGTTGATCCTTCTTTTCGATAGAGCAGTTTTGAAACACACTTTTAGTAGAATCGCAAGTGGATAGTTTGAGAGCTTTGTTGCCTTCACTGGAAAAGGAAATATCTTCACATAAAACGAGACAGAAGCATTCTCAGAAGCTTTCCTGTTCTTTATGCACTCAACTCACAGAGTAGAACGTTGCTTTTGATAGAGCAGGTTTGATACACTCTTTTAGTAGAACCTGCAAGTGGATATTTGGAGCGCTTTGAGGTCTATGCTGGAAAAGGATATAACTTCACATAAAATCTAGATTGAAGCATTCTCAGTAACTACTTTGTGATGTCTGCATTCAACTCACAGACTTGAACCTTCCTTTGGAAAGAGCAGTTTTGAAACACTTTCTTTGTAGAATCTGCAAGTGGATATTTGGAGCGCTTTGAGGCCTATGCTGGAAAAGGAAATATTATCCCATTAAAACTAGATAGAAGCATTCTCAGAAACTTGTTTGTGATGAGTGCATTCAACTCACAGAGCTGAACCTTCCTTTTGCTAGAAAAGTTCTGAAACACTCTTTTTCTAGAATCAGCAAGTGGCTATTTGGAGCGATTTCATACCTGTTCTGGGAAAGAAAATATCTTCACATAACAACTAGGAAGAAGCATTCTCAGAAACTCCTTTGTGTTGAGTGCATTCAACTCACAGAGTTGAACCTTCCTTTTGATAGAGCAGTTTTGAAGCCCCCTTTCTGTACCATCTGCAAGTAGAAGATTGGGAGCGCTTTGAGGCCTATGCTGGAAAAGGAAATATCTTCACATAAAAGCTAGACAGAAGCATTCTCAGAAACTTTCCTGTTCTTTGTGCATTCAACTCACAGAGTGGAACGTTGCTTTGGATAGAGCAGTTTTGAAACACTCTTTTAGTAGAATCTGCAAGTGGATATTTGGAGCGATTTGAGGCCTATGCTGGAAATGGAAATAACTTCACATAGAAACTTGATTGAAGCATTGTCAGAACCTTCTTTGTGATGTGTGCTTTCAACTCACACAGCTGAAATTTCCTTTCATAGAGCAGTTTTGAAACACCCTTTTTTGTGGAATCTGCAACTGGATATTTGGTGGGATTGCGACCTCTTCTGTAAAAGGAAATACATTCGCATGAAAACTAGACAGAAGATTTCTCAGAATCTTCTTTGTGATGAGGGCATCCAAGTCACACAGTTGCACCTTCCTTTTGATAGAACAGTTTCGAAAGACTCTTGTTATAGAATCTGCAAGTGGATATTTGGAGCGCTTTGAGGCCTATGCTGGAAAAGGATATATCTACTCATAAAAACTAGACAGAGGCATTCTCAGAAACTTCTTTGTGATTCATGCGTTCAACTCACAGACTTGAATCTTCCTTTGGAACGTGCAGTTTTGAAACACTCTTCTTGTAGAATCTGCAAGCGGATATTTGGAACTGTTTGAGGCCTGCCCCGGAAAAGGAAACATCTTCACCTAAAAAGTAGACAGAAGCATTCTCAGAAACTTCCTCCTGTTGAGTGCATTCAACTCACAGACTTGAACCTTCCTTTTGATAGAACAGTTTGGAAGCACTCTTTTGGTAGAATGTGCAAGTGTTTATTTGGAGCACCTTGAGGACAAAGCTGGAATAGGGGTTATCTTCACATAACAACTAGACAGAAGTGTTCTCAGAAACTTCTCTGTGTTGAGTGCTTTCAACTCACAGAGTTGAACCTTCCTTTTCATAGAACGGTTTTGAAACACTCTTTTTGTAGAATCTGCAAGTCGATATTTGGACCACTTTCAGGCCTATCCTGGAAAAGGAAATATCTTCACATAAAAACTAGACAGAAGCATTCTCAGAAACTACTTTGTGATGTGTGCACTCAACTCGCAGAGTTGAACCTTTCTTTCGATTGAGCAGTTTTGAAATATTCTTTTAGCAGAATCTGCAAGTGGATATTTGGAGTGCTATCAGGCCAACACTGGAAAAGGAAATATCTTCACATAAAAACTAGACAGAAGCATTCTCAGAAATATCCCAGTGCTTTATGCCTTCAGCTCACGGAGTTGAGGCTTCCTTTGGATAGCACAGGTTTGAAACGCTCTTCTTGTAGATTCTGCAAGTGGATATTTGGAGTGCTTTCAGGGCTACCCAGGAAAAGGAAATACCTTCACATAAAAACTAGACGGAAGCATTCTCAGAAACTTCCCTGTGTTTTATGCATTCAACCCACAGAGTGGAAACTACCTATCAATAGCAAAGTTTTGAAACACACTTTTTTTAGAATCTGCAAGTGGATATTTGGAGAACATTGAAGCCTATGCTGGAAAAGGAAACCACTTCACATAAAAACTACATTGAAGCATTCTCAGAAAATTCCTTGTGATGTGTGCATTCAACCCACAGACTTGAACGTGACTTTTGATAGATCAGCTTTGAAACACTCTTTTTGTAGAATCTGCAAGTGGTTATTTGGAGCGCTTTGAGGCCTATCCTGCAAAAGGAAATATCTTCACTTAAAAACTAGACAGAAGCATTCTCAGAAACTTCTTTGTGATGAGAGCATTCAACTCACAGAGTTGAACCTTCCATTTCATAGGACAGTTTTGAAACTCTCTTTGTGTAGGGTCTACAAGTCGATATTTGGAACGTTTTCAGGCCTATCCTGGAAAAGGAAATATCTTCACATAAAAACTAGACACAAGCATTCTCAGAAACTTCTTGCTGATGTGTGCATTCAACTCACAGTATTGAAACTTCCTTTTGATAGAGCAGTTTTGAAACCGTCTGTAAGTAGGATCTGCATGTGGGTATTCGGACTGCTATGAGGCCAACACCGGAAAAGGAAATATCTTCACATAAAAAGTAGACAGAAACATTCTCAGAAATATCCCAGTGCTTTATGCCTTCAGCATGCAGACTTGAACCTTCCTTTGGATAGCACAGTTTTGAAACACGCTTCTTGTAGAATCTGCAAGTGGATATTTGGAGTGCTTTCAGGCCTACCCAGGAAAAGGAACTCTCTTCACATAAAAACTAGACGGAAGCATTCTCAGAAACTTCCCCGTGTTTTATGCATTCAACCCACAGAGTGGAACCTTCCTTTGGATAGTGCAGTTTTGAAACACTCTTTTTGAAGAATCTGCAAGTGGATATTTGGAGAATTTTGAAGCCTGTGCTGGAAAAGGAAACCACTTCACATAAAAACTAGATTGAAGCATTCTCAGAAACTACTTTGGGATGTGTGCATTCAACCCACAGACTTGAACCTGACTTTTGGTAGAACAGCTTTGAAACACTCTTTTTGCAGAATCTGCAGGTGTATATTTGGAGCACTTTGAGGCCTATGCTGGAAAAGGAAATATCTTCACAGAAAAACTAGACAGAAGCATTCTCAGAAACTTCTTCCTGATGAGTGCATTCAACTCACAGAGTTGAACCTTCCTTTTCATAGAGCAGTTTTGAGGCCTTCTTTTCGTAGTGTCTGCAAGTCGATATTTGGAACACTTTCAGGCCTATCCTTGACAAGGAAATATCTTCGCATAAAAATTAGACAGAAGCATTCTCAGAAACTTCTTCCTGATGTGCGCATTCAACTCACAGTGTTGATCCTTCTTTTCGATAGAGCAGTTTTGAAACACACTTTTAGTAGAATCGCAAGTGGATAGTTTGAGAGCTTTGTTGCCTTCACTGGAAAAGGAAATATCTTCACATAAAACGAGACAGAAGCATTCTCAGAAGCTTTCCTGTTCTTTATGCACTCAACTCACAGAGTAGAACGTTGCTTTTGATAGAGCAGGTTTGATACACTCTTTTAGTAGAACCTGCAAGTGGATATTTGGAGCGCTTTGAGGTCTATGCTGGAAAAGGATATAACTTCACATAAAATCTAGATTGAAGCATTCTCAGTAACTACTTTGTGATGTCTGCATTCAACTCACAGACTTGAACCTTCCTTTGGAAAGAGCAGTTTTGAAACACTTTCTTTGTAGAATCTGCAAGTGGATATTTGGAGCGCTTTGAGGCCTATGCTGGAAAAGGAAATATTATCCCATTAAAACTAGATAGAAGCATTCTCAGAAACTTGTTTGTGATGAGTGCATTCAACTCACAGAGCTGAACCTTCCTTTTGCTAGAAAAGTTCTGAAACACTCTTTTTCTAGAATCAGCAAGTGGCTATTTGGAGCGATTTCATACCTGTTCTGGGAAAGAAAATATCTTCACATAACAACTAGGAAGAAGCATTCTCAGAAACTCCTTTGTGTTGAGTGCATTCAACTCACAGAGTTGAACCTTCCTTTTGATAGAGCAGTTTTGAAGCCCCCTTTCTGTACCATCTGCAAGTAGAAGATTGGGAGCGCTTTGAGGCCTATGCTGGAAAAGGAAATATCTTCACATAAAAGCTAGACAGAAGCATTCTCAGAAACTTTCCTGTTCTTTGTGCATTCAACTCACAGAGTGGAACGTTGCTTTGGATAGAGCAGTTTTGAAACACTCTTTTAGTAGAATCTGCAAGTGGATATTTGGAGCGATTTGAGGCCTATGCTGGAAATGGAAATAACTTCACATAGAAACTTGATTGAAGCATTGTCAGAACCTTCTTTGTGATGTGTGCTTTCAACTCACACAGCTGAAATTTCCTTTCATAGAGCAGTTTTGAAACACCCTTTTTTGTGGAATCTGCAACTGGATATTTGGTGGGATTGCGACCTCTTCTGTAAAAGGAAATACATTCGCATGAAAACTAGACAGAAGATTTCTCAGAATCTTCTTTGTGATGAGGGCATCCAAGTCACACAGTTGCACCTTCCTTTTGATAGAACAGTTTCGAAAGACTCTTGTTATAGAATCTGCAAGTGGATATTTGGAGCGCTTTGAGGCCTATGCTGGAAAAGGATATATCTACTCATAAAAACTAGACAGAGGCATTCTCAGAAACTTCTTTGTGATTCATGCGTTCAACTCACAGACTTGAATCTTCCTTTGGAACGTGCAGTTTTGAAACACTCTTCTTGTAGAATCTGCAAGCGGATATTTGGAACTGTTTGAGGCCTGCCCCGGAAAAGGAAACATCTTCACCTAAAAAGTAGACAGAAGCATTCTCAGAAACTTCCTCCTGTTGAGTGCATTCAACTCACAGACTTGAACCTTCCTTTTGATAGAACAGTTTGGAAGCACTCTTTTGGTAGAATGTGCAAGTGTTTATTTGGAGCACCTTGAGGACAAAGCTGGAATAGGGGTTATCTTCACATAACAACTAGACAGAAGTGTTCTCAGAAACTTCTCTGTGTTGAGTGCTTTCAACTCACAGAGTTGAACCTTCCTTTTCATAGAACGGTTTTGAAACACTCTTTTTGTAGAATCTGCAAGTCGATATTTGGACCACTTTCAGGCCTATCCTGGAAAAGGAAATATCTTCACATAAAAACTAGACAGAAGCATTCTCAGAAACTACTTTGTGATGTGTGCACTCAACTCGCAGAGTTGAACCTTTCTTTCGATTGAGCAGTTTTGAAATATTCTTTTAGCAGAATCTGCAAGTGGATATTTGGAGTGCTATCAGGCCAACACTGGAAAAGGAAATATCTTCACATAAAAACTAGACAGAAGCATTCTCAGAAATATCCCAGTGCTTTATGCATTCAGCTCACGGAGTTGAGGCTTCCTTTGGATAGCACAGGTTTGAAACGCTCTTCTTGTAGATTCTGCAAGTGGATATTTGGAGTGCTTTCAGGGCTACCCAGGAAAAGGAAATACCTTCACATAAAAACTAGACGGAAGCATTCTCAGAAACTTCCCTGTGTTTTATGCATTCAACCCACAGAGTGGAAGCTACCTATCAATAGCAAAGTTTTGAAACACACTTTTTTTAGAATCTGCAAGTGGATATTTGGAGAACATTGAAGCCTATGCTGGAAAAGGAAACCACTTCACATAAAAACTAGATTGAAGCATTCTCAGAAAACTCCTTGTGATGTGTGCATTCAACCCACAGACTTGAACGTGACTTTTGATAGATCAGCTTTGAAACACTCTTTTTGTAGAATCTGCAAGTGGTTATTTGGAGCGCTTTGAGGCCTATCCTGCAAAAGGAAATATCTTCACTTAAAAACTAGACAGAAGCATTCTCAGAAACTTCTTTGTGATGAGAGCATTCAACTCACAGAGTTGAACCTTCCATTTCATAGGACAGTTTTGAAACTCTCTTTGTGTAGGGCCTACAAGTCGATATTTGGAACGCTTTCAGGCCTATCCTGGAAAAGGAAATATCTTCACATAAAAACTAGACACAAGCATTCTCAGAAACTTCTTGCTGATGTGTGCATTCAACTCACAGTGTTGAAACTTCCTTTTGATAGAGCAGTTTTGAAACCGTCTGTAAGTAGGATCTGCATGTGGGTATTCGGACTGCTATGAGGTCAACACCGGAAAAGGAAATATCTTCACATAAAAAGTAGACAGAAACATTCTCAGAAATATCCCAGTGCTTTATGCCTTCAGCTTGCAGACTTGAACCTTCCTTTGGATAGCACAGTTTTGAAACACGCTTCTTGTAGAATCTGCAAGTGGATATTTGGAGTGCTTTCAGGCCTACCCAGGAAAAGGAACTCTCTTCACATAAAAACTAGACGGAAGCATTCTCAGAAACTTCCCCGTGTTTTATGCATTCAACCCACAGAGTGGAACCTTCCTTTGGATAGTGCAGTTTTGAAACACTCTTTTTGAAGAATCTGCAAGTGGATATTTGGAGAATTTTGAAGCCTGTGCTGGAAAAGGAAACCACTTCACATAAAAACTAGATTGAAGCATTCTCAGAAACTACTTTGGGATGTGTGCATTCAACCCACAGACTTGAACCTGACTTTTGGTAGAACAGCTTTGAAACACTCTTTTTGCAGAATCTGCAGGTGTATATTTGGAGCACTTTGAGGCCTATGCTGGAAAAGGAAATATCTTCACAGAAAAACTAGACAGAAGCATTCTCAGAAACTTCTTCCTGATGAGTGCATTCAACTCACAGAGTTGAACCTTCCTTTTCATAGAGCAGTTTTGAGGCCTTCTTTTCGTAGTGTCTGCAAGTCGACATTTGGAACACTTTCAGGCCTATCCTTGACAAGGAAATATCTTCGCATAAAAATTAGACAGAAGCATTCTCAGAAACTTCTTCCTGATGTGCGCATTCAACTCACAGTGTTGATCCTTCTTTTTGATAGAGCAGTTTTGAAACACACTTTTAGTAGAATCGCAAGTGGATAGTTTGAGAGCTTTGTTGCCTTCACTGGAAAAGGAAATATCTTCACATAAAACGAGACAGAAGCATTCTCAGAAGCTTTCCTGTTCTTTATGCACTCAACTCACAGAGTAGAACATTGCTTTTGATAGAGCAGGTTTGATACACTCTTTTAGTAGAACCTGCAAGTGGATATTTGGAGCGCTTTGAGGTCTATGCTGGAAAAGGATATAACTTCACATAAAATCTAGATTGAAGCATTCTCAGTAACTACTTTGTGATGTCTGCATTCAACTCACAGACTTGAACCTTCCTTTGGAAAGAGCAGTTTTGAAACACTTTCTTTGTAGAATCTGCAAGTGGATATTTGGAGCGCTTTGAGGCCTATGCTGGAAAAGGAAATATTATCCCATTAAAACTCGATAGAAGCATTCTCAGAAACTTGTTTGTGATGAGTGCATTCAACTCACAGAGCTGAACCTTCCTTTTGCTAGAAAAGTTCTGAAACACTCTTTTTCTAGAATCAGCAAGTGGCTATTTGGAGCGATTTCATACCTGTTCTGGGAAAGAAAATATCTTCACATAACAACTAGGAAGAAGCATTCTCAGAAACTCCTTTGTGTTGAGTGCATTCAACTCACAGAGTTGAACCTTCCTTTTGATAGAGCAGTTTTGAAGCCCCCTTTCTGTACCATCTGCAAGTAGAAGATTGGGAGCGCTTTGAGGCCTATGCTGGAAAAGGAAATATCTTCACATAAAAGCTAGACAGAAGCATTCTCAGAAACTTTCCTGTTCTTTGTGCATTCAACTCACAGAGTGGAACGTTGCTTTGGATAGAGCAGTTTTGAAACACTCTTTTAGTAGAATCTGCAAGTGGATATTTGGAGCGCTTTGAGGCCTATGCTGGAAATGGAAATAACTTCACATAGAAACTTGATTGAAGCATTGTCAGAAACTTCTTTGTGATGTGTGCTTTCAACTCACACAGCTGAAATTTCCTTTCATAGAGCAGTTTTGAAACACCCTTTTTTGTGGAATCTGCAACTGGATATTTGGTGGGATTGCGACCTCTTCTGTAAAAGGAAATACATTCGCATGAAAACGAGACAGAAGATTTCTCAGAATCTTCTTTGTGATGAGGGCATCCAAGTCACACAGTTGCACCTTCCTTTTGATAGAACAGTTTCGAAAGACTCTTGTTATAGAATCTGCAAGTGGATATTTGGAGCGCTTTGAGGCCTATGCTGGAAAAGGATATATCTACTCATAAAAACTAGACAGAGGCATTCTCAGAAACTTCTTTGTGATTCATGCGTTCAACTCACAGACTTGAATCTTCCTTTGGAACGTGCAGTTTTGAAACACTCTTCTTGTAGAATCTGCAAGCGGATATTTGGAACTGTTTGAGGCCTGCCCCGGAAAAGGAAACATCTTCACCTAAAAAGTAGACAGAAGCATTCTCAGAAACTTCCTCCTGTTGAGTGCATTCAACTCACAGCCTTGAACCTTCCTTTTGATAGAACAGTTTGGAAGCACTCTTTTGGTAGAATGTGCAAGTGTTTATTTGGAGCACCTTGAGGACAAAGCTGGAATAGGGGTTATCTTCACATAACAACTAGACAGAAGTGTTCTCAGAAACTTCTCTGTGTTGAGTGCTTTCAACTCACAGAGTTGAACCTTCCTTTTCATAGAACGGTTTTGAAACACTCTTTTTGTAGAATCTGCAAGTCGATATTTGGACCACTTTCAGGCCTATCCTGGAAAAGGAAATATCTTCACATAAAAACTAGACAGAAGCATTCTCAGAAACTACTTTGTGATGTGTGCACTCAACTCGCAGAGTTGAACCTTTCTTTCGATTGAGCAGTTTTGAAATATTCTTTTAGCAGAATCTGCAAGTGGATATTTGGAGTGCTATCAGGCCAACACTGGAAAAGGAAATATCTTCACATAAAAACTAGACAGAAGCATTCTCAGAAATATCCCAGTGCTTTATGCATTCAGCTCACGGAGTTGAGGCTTCCTTTGGATAGCACAGGTTTGAAACGCTCTTCTTGTAGATTCTGCAAGTGGATATTTGGAGTGCTTTCAGGGCTACCCAGGAAAAGGAAATACCTTCACATAAAAACTAGACGGAAGCATTCTCAGAAACTTCCCTGTGTTTTATGCATTCAACCCACAGAGTGGAAGCTACCTATCAATAGCAAAGTTTTGAAACACACTTTTTTTAGAATCTGCAAGTGGATATTTGGAGAACATTGAAGCCTATGCTGGAAAAGGAAACCACTTCACATAAAAACTAGATTGAAGCATTCTCAGAAAACTCCTTGTGATGTGTGCATTCAACCCACAGACTTGAACGTGACTTTTGATAGATCAGCTTTGAAACACTCTTTTTGTAGAATCTGCAAGTGGTTATTTGGAGCGCTTTGAGGCCTATCCTGCAAAAGGAAATATCTTCACTTAAAAACTAGACAGAAGCATTCTCAGAAACTTCTTTGTGATGAGAGCATTCAACTCACAGAGTTGAACCTTCCATTTCATAGGACAGTTTTGAAACTCTCTTTGTGTAGGGCCTACAAGTCGATATTTGGAACGCTTTCAGGCCTATCCTGGAAAAGGAAATATCTTCACATAAAAACTAGACACAAGCATTCTCAGAAACTTCTTGCTGATGTGTGCATTCAACTCACAGTGTTGAAACTTCCTTTTGATAGAGCAGTTTTGAAACCGTCTGTAAGTAGGATCTGCATGTGGGTATTCGGACTGCTATGAGGCCAACACCGGAAAAGGAAATATCTTCACATAAAAAGTAGACAGAAACATTCTCAGAAATATCCCAGTGCTTTATGCCTTCAGCTTGCAGACTTGAACCTTCCTTTGGATAGCACAGTTTTGAAACACGCTTCTTGTAGAATCTGCAAGTGGATATTTGGAGTGCTTTCAGGCCTACCCAGGAAAAGGAACTCTCTTCACATAAAAACTAGACGGAAGCATTCTCAGAAACTTCCCCGTGTTTTATGCATTCAACCCACAGAGTGGAACCTTCCTTTGGATAGTGCAGTTTTGAAACACTCTTTTTGAAGAATCTGCAAGTGGATATTTGGAGAATTTTGAAGCCTGTGCTGGAAAAGGAAACCACTTCACATAAAAACTAGATTGAAGCATTCTCAGAAACTACTTTGGGATGTGTGCATTCAACCCACAGACTTGAACCTGACTTTTGGTAGAACAGCTTTGAAACACTCTTTTTGCAGAATCTGCAGGTGTATATTTGGAGCACTTTGAGGCCTATGCTGGAAAAGGAAATATCTTCACAGAAAAACTAGACAGAAGCATTCTCAGAAACTTCTTCCTGATGAGTGCATTCAACTCACAGAGTTGAACCTTCCTTTTCATAGAGCAGTTTTGAGGCCTTCTTTTCGTAGTGTCTGCAAGTCGATATTTGGAACACTTTCAGGCCTATCCTTGACAAGGAAATATCTTCGCATAAATATTAGACAGAAGCATTCTCAGAAACTTCTTCCTGATGTGCGCATTCAACTCACAGTGTTGATCCTTCTTTTTGATAGAGCAGTTTTGAAACACACTTTTAGTAGAATCGCAAGTGGATAGTTTGAGAGCTTTGTTGCCTTCACTGGAAAAGGAAATATCTTCACATAAAACGAGACAGAAGCATTCTCAGAAGCTTTCCTGTTCTTTATGCACTCAACTCACAGAGTAGAACGTTGCTTTTGATAGAGCAGGTTTGATACACTCTTTTAGTAGAACCTGCAAGTGGATATTTGGAGCGCTTTGAGGTCTATGCTGGAAAAGGATATAACTTCACATAAAATCTAGATTGAAGCATTCTCAGTAACTACTTTGTGATGTCTGCATTCAACTCACAGACTTGAACCTTCCTTTGGAAAGAGCAGTTTTGAAACACTTTCTTTGTAGAATCTGCAAGTGGATATTTGGAGCGCTTTGAGGCCTATGCTGGAAAAGGAAATATTATCCCATTAAAACTAGATAGAAGCATTCTCAGAAACTTGTTTGTGATGAGTGCATTCAACTCACAGAGCTGAACCTTCCTTTTGCTAGAAAAGTTCTGAAACACTCTTTTTCTAGAATCAGCAAGTGGCTATTTGGAGCGATTTCATACCTGTTCTGGGAAAGAAAATATCTTCACATAACAACTAGGAAGAAGCATTCTCAGAAACTCCTTTGTGTTGAGTGCATTCAACTCACAGAGTTGAACCTTCCTTTTGATAGAGCAGTTTTGAAGCCCCCTTTCTGTACCATCTGCAAGTAGAAGATTGGGAGCGCTTTGAGGCCTATGCTGGAAAAGGAAATATCTTCACATAAAAGCTAGACAGAAGCATTCTCAGAAACTTTCCTGTTCTTTGTGCATTCAACTCACAGAGTGGAACGTTGCTTTGGATAGAGCAGTTTTGAAACACTCTTTTAGTAGAATCTGCAAGTGGATATTTGGAGCGCTTTGAGGCCTATGCTGGAAATGGAAATAACTTCACATAGAAACTTGATTGAAGCATTGTCAGAAACTTCTTTGTGATGTGTGCTTTCAACTCACACAGCTGAAATTTCCTTTCATAGAGCAGTTTTGAAACACCCTTTTTTGTGGAATCTGCAACTGGATATTTGGTGGGATTGCGACCTCTTCTGTAAAAGGAAATACATTCGCATGAAAACTAGACAGAAGATTTCTCAGAATCTTCTTTGTGATGAGGGCATCCAAGTCACACAGTTGCACCTTCCTTTTGATAGAACAGTTTCGAAAGACTCTTGTTATAGAATCTGCAAGTGGATATTTGGAGCGCTTTGAGGCCTATGCTGGAAAAGGATATATCTACTCATAAAAACTAGACAGAGGCATTCTCAGAAACTTCTTTGTGATTCGTGCGTTCAACTCACAGACTTGAATCTTCCTTTGGAACGTGCAGTTTTGAAACACTCTTCTTGTAGAATCTGCAAGCGGATATTTGGAACTGTTTGAGGCCTGCCCCGGAAAAGGAAACATCTTCACCTAAAAAGTAGACAGAAGCATTCTCAGAAACTTCCTCCTGTTGAGTGCATTCAACTCACAGCCTTGAACCTTCCTTTTGATAGAACAGTTTGGAAGCACTCTTTTGGTAGAATGTGCAAGTGTTTATTTGGAGCACCTTGAGGACAAAGCTGGAATAGGGGTTATCTTCACATAACAACTAGACAGAAGTGTTCTCAGAAACTTCTCTGTGTTGAGTGCTTTCAACTCACAGAGTTGAACCTTCCTTTTCATAGAACGGTTTTGAAACACTCTTTTTGTAGAATCTGCAAGTCGATATTTGGACCACTTTCAGGCCTATCCTGGAAAAGGAAATATCTTCACATAAAAACTAGACAGAAGCATTCTCAGAAACTACTTTGTGATGTGTGCACTCAACTCGCAGAGTTGAACCTTTCTTTCGATTGAGCAGTTTTGAAATATTCTTTTAGCAGAATCTGCAAGTGGATATTTGGAGTGCTATCAGGCCAACACTGGAAAAGGAAATATCTTCACATAAAAACTAGACAGAAGCATTCTCAGAAATATCCCAGTGCTTTATGCATTCAGCTCACGGAGTTGAGGCTTCCTTTGGATAGCACAGGTTTGAAACGCTCTTCTTGTAGATTCTGCAAGTGGATATTTGGAGTGCTTTCAGGGCTACCCAGGAAAAGGAAATACCTTCACATAAAAACTAGACGGAAGCATTCTCAGAAACTTCCCTGTGTTTTATGCATTCAACCCACAGAGTGGAATCTACCTATCAATAGCAAAGTTTTGAAACACACTTTTTTTAGAATCTGCAAGTGGATATTTGGAGAACATTGAAGCCTATGCTGGAAAAGGAAACCACTTCACATAAAAACTACATTGAAGCATTCTCAGAAAACTCCTTGTGATGTGTGCATTCAACCCACAGACTTGAACGTGACTTTTGATAGATCAGCTTTGAAACACTCTTTTTGTAGAATCTGCAAGTGGTTATTTGGAGCGCTTTGAGGCCTATCCTGCAAAAGGAAATATCTTCACTTAAAAACTAGACAGAAGCATTCTCAGAAACTTCTTTGTGATGAGAGCATTCAACTCACAGAGTTGAACCTTCCATTTCATAGGACAGTTTTGAAACTCTCTTTGTGTAGGGTCTACAAGTCGATATTTGGAACGTTTTCAGGCCTATCCTGGAAAAGGAAATATCTTCACATAAAAACTAGACACAAGCATTCTCAGAAACTTCTTGCTGATGTGTGCATTCAACTCACAGTATTGAAACTTCCTTTTGATAGAGCAGTTTTGAAACCGTCTGTAAGTAGGATCTGCATGTGGGTATTCGGACTGCTATGAGGCCAACACCGGAAAAGGAAATATCTTCACATAAAAAGTAGACAGAAACATTCTCAGAAATATCCCAGTGCTTTATGCCTTCAGCATGCAGACTTGAACCTTCCTTTGGATAGCACAGTTTTGAAACACGCTTCTTGTAGAATCTGCAAGTGGATATTTGGAGTGCTTTCAGGCCTACCCAGGAAAAGGAACTCTCTTCACATAAAAACTAGACGGAAGCATTCTCAGAAACTTCCCCGTGTTTTATGCATTCAACCCACAGAGTGGAACCTTCCTTTGGATAGTGCAGTTTTGAAACACTCTTTTTGAAGAATCTGCAAGTGGATATTTGGAGAATTTTGAAGCCTGTGCTGGAAAAGGAAACCACTTCACATAAAAACTAGATTGAAGCATTCTCAGAAACTACTTTGGGATGTGTGCATTCAACCCACAGACTTGAACCTGACTTTTGGTAGAACAGCTTTGAAACACTCTTTTTGCAGAATCTGCAGGTGTATATTTGGAGCACTTTGAGGCCTATGCTGGAAAAGGAAATATCTTCACAGAAAAACTAGACAGAAGCATTCTCAGAAACTTCTTCCTGATGAGTGCATTCAACTCACAGAGTTGAACCTTCCTTTTCATAGAGCAGTTTTGAGGCCTTCTTTTCGTAGTGTCTGCAAGTCGATATTTGGAACACTTTCAGGCCTATCCTTGACAAGGAAATATCTTCGCATAAATATTAGACAGAAGCATTCTCAGAAACTTCTTCCTGATGTGCGCATTCAACTCACAGTGTTGATCCTTCTTTTTGATAGAGCAGTTTTGAAACACACTTTTAGTAGAATCGCAAGTGGATAGTTTGAGAGCTTTGTTGCCTTCACTGGAAAAGGAAATATCTTCACATAAAACGAGACAGAAGCATTCTCAGAAGCTTTCCTGTTCTTTATGCACTCAACTCACAGAGTAGAACGTTGCTTTTGATAGAGCAGGTTTGATACACTCTTTTAGTAGAACCTGCAAGTGGATATTTGGAGCGCTTTGAGGTCTATGCTGGAAAAGGATATAACTTCACATAAAATCTAGATTGAAGCATTCTCAGTAACTACTTTGTGATGTCTGCATTCAACTCACAGACTTGAACCTTCCTTTGGAAAGAGCAGTTTTGAAACACTTTCTTTGTAGAATCTGCAAGTGGATATTTGGAGCGCTTTGAGGCCTATGCTGGAAAAGGAAATATTATCCCATTAAAACTAGATAGAAGCATTCTCAGAAACTTGTTTGTGATGAGTGCATTCAACTCACAGAGCTGAACCTTCCTTTTGCTAGAAAAGTTCTGAAACACTCTTTTTCTAGAATCAGCAAGTGGCTATTTGGAGCGATTTCATACCTGTTCTGGGAAAGAAAATATCTTCACATAACAACTAGGAAGAAGCATTCTCAGAAACTCCTTTGTGTTGAGTGCATTCAACTCACAGAGTTGAACCTTCCTTTTGATAGAGCAGTTTTGAAGCCCCCTTTCTGTACCATCTGCAAGTAGAAGATTGGGAGCGCTTTGAGGCCTATGCTGGAAAAGGAAATATCTTCACATAAAAGCTAGACAGAAGCATTCTCAGAAACTTTCCTGTTCTTTGTGCATTCAACTCACAGAGTGGAACGTTGCTTTGGATAGAGCAGTTTTGAAACACTCTTTTAGTAGAATCTGCAAGTGGATATTTGGAGCGCTTTGAGGCCTATGCTGGAAATGGAAATAACTTCACATAGAAACTTGATTGAAGCATTGTCAGAAACTTCTTTGTGATGTGTGCTTTCAACTCACACAGCTGAAATTTCCTTTCATAGAGCAGTTTTGAAACACCCTTTTTTGTGGAATCTGCAACTGGATATTTGGTGGGATTGCGACCTCTTCTGTAAAAGGAAATACATTCGCATGAAAACTAGACAGAAGATTTCTCAGAATCTTCTTTGTGATGAGGGCATCCAAGTCACACAGTTGCACCTTCCTTTTGATAGAACAGTTTCGAAAGACTCTTGTTATAGAATCTGCAAGTGGATATTTGGAGCGCTTTGAGGCCTATGCTGGAAAAGGATATATCTACTCATAAAAACTAGACAGAGGCATTCTCAGAAACTTCTTTGTGATTCGTGCGTTCAACTCACAGACTTGAATCTTCCTTTGGAACGTGCAGTTTTGAAACACTCTTCTTGTAGAATCTGCAAGCGGATATTTGGAACTGTTTGAGGCCTGCCCCGGAAAAGGAAACATCTTCACCTAAAAAGTAGACAGAAGCATTCTCAGAAACTTCCTCCTGTTGAGTGCATTCAACTCACAGCCTTGAACCTTCCTTTTGATAGAACAGTTTGGAAGCACTCTTTTGGTAGAATGTGCAAGTGTTTATTTGGAGCACCTTGAGGACAAAGCTGGAATAGGGGTTATCTTCACATAACAACTAGACAGAAGTGTTCTCAGAAACTTCTCTGTGTTGAGTGCTTTCAACTCACAGAGTTGAACCTTCCTTTTCATAGAACGGTTTTGAAACACTCTTTTTGTAGAATCTGCAAGTCGATATTTGGACCACTTTCAGGCCTATCCTGGAAAAGGAAATATCTTCACATAAAAACTAGACAGAAGCATTCTCAGAAACTACTTTGTGATCTGTGCACTCAACTCGCAGAGTTGAACCTTTCTTTCGATTGAGCAGATTTGAAATATTCTTTTAGCAGAATCTGCAAGTGGATATTTGGAGTGCTATCAGGCCAACACTGGAAAAGGAAATATCTTCACATAAAAACTAGACAGAAGCATTCTCAGAAATATCCCAGTGCTTTATGCATTCAGCTCACGGAGTTGAGGCTTCCTTTGGATAGCACAGGTTTTGAAACGCTCTTCTTGTAGATTCTGCAAGTGGATATTTGGAGTGCTTTCAGGGCTACCCAGGAAAAGGAAATACCTTCACATAAAAACTAGACGGAAGCATTCTCAGAAACTTCCCTGTGTTTTATGCATTCAACCCACAGAGTGGAAACTACCTTTCAATAGCAAAGTTTTGAAACACACTTTTTTTTAGGATCTGCAAGTGGATATTTGGAGAACATTGAAGCCTATGCTGGAAAAGGAAACCACTTCACATAAAAACTAGATTGAAGCATTCTCAGAAAATTCCTTGTGATGTGTGCATTCAACCCACAGACTTGAACGTGACTTTTGATAGAGCAGCTTTGAAACACTCTTTTTGTAGAATCTGCAAGTGGTTATTTGGAGCCCTTTGAGGCCTATCCTGCAAAAGGAAATATCTTCACTTAAAAACTAGACAGAAGCATTCTCAGAAACTTCTTTGTGATGAGAGCATTCAACTCACAGAGTTGAACCTTCCTTTTCATAGGACAGTTTTGAAACTCTCTTTGTGTAGGGCCTACAAGTCGATATTTGGAACGCTTTCAGGCCTATCCTGGAAAAGGAAATATCTTCACATAAAAACTAGACACAAGCATTCTCAGAAACTTCTTGCTGATGTGTGCATTCAACTCACAGTATTGAAACTTCCTTTTGATAGAGCAGTTTTGAAACCGTCTGTAAGTAGGATCTGCATGTGGGTATTCGGACTGCTATGAGGCCAACACCGGAAAAGGAAATATCTTCACATAAAAAGTAGACAGAAACATTCTCAGAAATATCCCAGTGCTTTATGCCTTCAGCTTGCAGACTTGAACCTTCCTTTGGATAGCACAGTTTTGAAACACGCTTCTTGTAGAATCTGCAAGTGGATATTTGGAGTGCTTTCAGGCCTACCCAGGAAAAGGAACTCTCTTCACATAAAAACTAGACGGAAGCATTCTCAGAAACTTCCCCGTGTTTTATGCATTCAACCCACAGAGTGGAACCTTCCTTTGGATAGTGCAGTTTTGAAACACTCTTTTTGAAGAATCTGCAAGTGGATATTTGGAGAATTTTGAAGCCTGTGCTGGAAAAGGAAACCACTTCACATAAAAACTAGATTGAAGCATTCTCAGAAACTACTTTGGGATGTGTGCATTCAACCCACAGACTTGAACCTGACTTTTGGTAGAACAGCTTTGAAACACTCTTTTTGCAGAATCTGCAGGTGTATATTTGGAGCACTTTGAGGCCTATGCTGGAAAAGGAAATATCTTCACAGAAAAACTAGACAGAAGCATTCTCAGAAACTTCTTCCTGATGAGTGCATTCAACTCACAGAGTTGAACCTTCCTTTTCATAGAGCAGTTTTGAGGCCTTCTTTTCGTAGTGTCTGCAAGTCGATATTTGGAACACTTTCAGGCCTATCCTTGACAAGGAAATATCTTCGCATAAAAATTAGACAGAAGCATTCTCAGAAACTTCTTCCTGATGTGCGCATTCAACTCACAGTGTTGATCCTTCTTTTTGATAGAGCAGTTTTGAAACACACTTTTAGTAGAATCGCAAGTGGATAGTTTGAGAGCTTTGTTGCCTTCACTGGAAAAGGAAATATCTTCACATAAAACGAGACAGAAGCATTCTCAGAAGCTTTCCTGTTCTTTATGCACTCAACTCACAGAGTAGAACGTTGCTTTTGATAGAGCAGGTTTGATACACTCTTTTAGTAGAACCTGCAAGTGGATATTTGGAGCGCTTTGAGGTCTATGCTGGAAAAGGATATAACTTCACATAAAATCTAGATTGAAGCATTCTCAGTAACTACTTTGTGATGTCTGCATTCAACTCACAGACTTGAACCTTCCTTTGGAAAGAGCAGTTTTGAAACACTTTCTTTGTAGAATCTGCAAGTGGATATTTGGAGCGCTTTGAGGCCTATGCTGGAAAAGGAAATATTATCCCATTAAAACTAGATAGAAGCATTTTCAGAAACTTGTTTGTGATGAGTGCATTCAACTCACAGAGCTGAACCTTCCTTTTGCTAGAAAAGTTCTGAAACACTCTTTTTCTAGAATCAGCAAGTGGCTATTTGGAGCGATTTCATACCTGTTCTGGGAAAGAAAATATCTTCACATAACAACTAGGAAGAAGCATTCTCAGAAACTCCTTTGTGTTGAGTGCATTCAACTCACAGAGTTGAACCTTCCTTTTGATAGAGCAGTTTTGAAGCCCCCTTTCTGTACCATCTGCAAGTAGAAGATTGGGAGCGCTTTGAGGCCTATGCTGGAAAAGGAAATATCTTCACATAAAAGCTAGACAGAAGCATTCTCAGAAACTTTCCTGTTCTTTGTGCATTCAACTCACAGAGTGGAACGTTGCTTTGGATAGAGCAGTTTTGAAACACTCTTTTAGTAGAATCTGCAAGTGGATATTTGGAGCGCTTTGAGGCCTATGCTGGAAATGGAAATAACTTCACATAGAAACTTGATTGAAGCATTGTCAGAAACTTCTTTGTGATGTGTGCTTTCAACTCACACAGCTGAAATTTCCTTTCATAGAGCAGTTTTGAAACACCCTTTTTTGTGGAATCTGCAACTGGATATTTGGTGGGATTGCGACCTCTTCTGTAAAAGGAAATACATTCGCATGAAAACTAGACAGAAGATTTCTCAGAATCTTCTTTGTGATGAGGGCATCCAAGTCACACAGTTGCACCTTCCTTTTGATAGAACAGTTTCGAAAGACTCTTGTTATAGAATCTGCAAGTGGATATTTGGAGCGCTTTGAGGCCTATGCTGGAAAAGGATATATCTACTCATAAAAACTAGACAGAGGCATTCTCAGAAACTTCTTTGTGATTCGTGCGTTCAACTCACAGACTTGAATCTTCCTTTGGAACGTGCAGTTTTGAAACACTCTTCTTGTAGAATCTGCAAGCGGATATTTGGAACTGTTTGAGGCCTGCCCCGGAAAAGGAAACATCTTCACCTAAAAAGTAGACAGAAGCATTCTCAGAAACTTCCTCCTGTTGAGTGCATTCAACTCACAGACTTGAACCTTCCTTTTGATAGAACAGTTTGGAAGCACTCTTTTGGTAGAATGTGCAAGTGTTTATTTGGAGCACCTTGAGGACAAAGCTGGAATAGGGGTTATCTTCACATAACAACTAGACAGAAGTGTTCTCAGAAACTTCTCTGTGTTGAGTGCTTTCAACTCACAGAGTTGAACCTTCCTTTTCATAGAACGGTTTTGAAACACTCTTTTTGTAGAATCTGCAAGTCGATATTTGGACCACTTTCAGGCCTATCCTGGAAAAGGAAATATCTTCACATAAAAACTAGACAGAAGCATTCTCAGAAACTACTTTGTGATGTGTGCACTCAACTCGCAGAGTTGAACCTTTCTTTCGATTGAGCAGTTTTGAAATATTCTTTTAGCAGAATCTGCAAGTGGATATTTGGAGTGCTATCAGGCCAACACTGGAAAAGGAAATATCTTCACATAAAAACTAGACAGAAGCATTCTCAGAAATATCCCAGTGCTTTATGCATTCAGCTCACGGAGTTGAGGCTTCCTTTGGATAGCACAGGTTTGAAACGCTCTTCTTGTAGATTCTGCAAGTGGATATTTGGAGTGCTTTCAGGGCTACCCAGGAAAAGGAAATACCTTCACATAAAAACTAGACGGAAGCATTCTCAGAAACTTCCCTGTGTTTTATGCATTCAACCCACAGAGTGGAAGCTACCTATCAATAGCAAAGTTTTGAAACACACTTTTTTTAGAATCTGCAAGTGGATATTTGGAGAACATTGAAGCCTATGCTGGAAAAGGAAACCACTTCACATAAAAACTAGATTGAAGCATTCTCAGAAAACTCCTTGTGATGTGTGCATTCAACCCACAGACTTGAACGTGACTTTTGATAGATCAGCTTTGAAACACTCTTTTTGTAGAATCTGCAAGTGGTTATTTGGAGCGCTTTGAGGCCTATCCTGCAAAAGGAAATATCTTCACTTAAAAACTAGACAGAAGCATTCTCAGAAACTTCTTTGTGATGAGAGCATTCAACTCACAGAGTTGAACCTTCCATTTCATAGGACAGTTTTGAAACTCTCTTTGTGTAGGGCCTACAAGTCGATATTTGGAACGCTTTCAGGCCTATCCTGGAAAAGGAAATATCTTCACATAAAAACTAGACACAAGCATTCTCAGAAACTTCTTGCTGATGTGTGCATTCAACTCACAGTGTTGAAACTTCCTTTTGATAGAGCAGTTTTGAAACCGTCTGTAAGTAGGATCTGCATGTGGGTATTCGGACTGCTATGAGGTCAACACCGGAAAAGGAAATATCTTCACATAAAAAGTAGACAGAAACATTCTCAGAAATATCCCAGTGCTTTATGCCTTCAGCTTGCAGACTTGAACCTTCCTTTGGATAGCACAGTTTTGAAACACGCTTCTTGTAGAATCTGCAAGTGGATATTTGGAGTGCTTTCAGGCCTACCCAGGAAAAGGAACTCTCTTCACATAAAAACTAGACGGAAGCATTCTCAGAAACTTCCCCGTGTTTTATGCATTCAACCCACAGAGTGGAACCTTCCTTTGGATAGTGCAGTTTTGAAACACTCTTTTTGAAGAATCTGCAAGTGGATATTTGGAGAATTTTGAAGCCTGTGCTGGAAAAGGAAACCACTTCACATAAAAACTAGATTGAAGCATTCTCAGAAACTACTTTGGGATGTGTGCATTCAACCCACAGACTTGAACCTGACTTTTGGTAGAACAGCTTTGAAACACTCTTTTTGCAGAATCTGCAGGTGTATATTTGGAGCACTTTGAGGCCTATGCTGGAAAAGGAAATATCTTCACAGAAAAACTAGACAGAAGCATTCTCAGAAACTTCTTCCTGATGAGTGCATTCAACTCACAGAGTTGAACCTTCCTTTTCATAGAGCAGTTTTGAGGCCTTCTTTTCGTAGTGTCTGCAAGTCGACATTTGGAACACTTTCAGGCCTATCCTTGACAAGGAAATATCTTCGCATAAATATTAGACAGAAGCATTCTCAGAAACTTCTTCCTGATGTGCGCATTCAACTCACAGTGTTGATCCTTCTTTTTGATAGAGCAGTTTTGAAACACACTTTTAGTAGAATCGCAAGTGGATAGTTTGAGAGCTTTGTTGCCTTCACTGGAAAAGGAAATATCTTCACATAAAACGAGACAGAAGCATTCTCAGAAGCTTTCCTGTTCTTTATGCACTCAACTCACAGAGTAGAACATTGCTTTTGATAGAGCAGGTTTGATACACTCTTTTAGTAGAACCTGCAAGTGGATATTTGGAGCGCTTTGAGGTCTATGCTGGAAAAGGATATAACTTCACATAAAATCTAGATTGAAGCATTCTCAGTAACTACTTTGTGATGTCTGCATTCAACTCACAGACTTGAACCTTCCTTTGGAAAGAGCAGTTTTGAAACACTTTCTTTGTAGAATCTGCAAGTGGATATTTGGAGCGCTTTGAGGCCTATGCTGGAAAAGGAAATATTATCCCATTAAAACTCGATAGAAGCATTCTCAGAAACTTGTTTGTGATGAGTGCATTCAACTCACAGAGCTGAACCTTCCTTTTGCTAGAAAAGTTCTGAAACACTCTTTTTCTAGAATCAGCAAGTGGCTATTTGGAGCGATTTCATACCTGTTCTGGGAAAGAAAATATCTTCACATAACAACTAGGAAGAAGCATTCTCAGAAACTCCTTTGTGTTGAGTGCATTCAACTCACAGAGTTGAACCTTCCTTTTGATAGAGCAGTTTTGAAGCCCCCTTTCTGTACCATCTGCAAGTAGAAGATTGGGAGCGCTTTGAGGCCTATGCTGGAAAAGGAAATATCTTCACATAAAAGCTAGACAGAAGCATTCTCAGAAACTTTCCTGTTCTTTGTGCATTCAACTCACAGAGTGGAACGTTGCTTTGGATAGAGCAGTTTTGAAACACTCTTTTAGTAGAATCTGCAAGTGGATATTTGGAGCGCTTTGAGGCCTATGCTGGAAATGGAAATAACTTCACATAGAAACTTGATTGAAGCATTGTCAGAAACTTCTTTGTGATGTGTGCTTTCAACTCACACAGCTGAAATTTCCTTTCATAGAGCAGTTTTGAAACACCCTTTTTTGTGGAATCTGCAACTGGATATTTGGTGGGATTGCGACCTCTTCTGTAAAAGGAAATACATTCGCATGAAAACGAGACAGAAGATTTCTCAGAATCTTCTTTGTGATGAGGGCATCCAAGTCACACAGTTGCACCTTCCTTTTGATAGAACAGTTTCGAAAGACTCTTGTTATAGAATCTGCAAGTGGATATTTGGAGCGCTTTGAGGCCTATGCTGGAAAAGGATATATCTACTCATAAAAACTAGACAGAGGCATTCTCAGAAACTTCTTTGTGATTCATGCGTTCAACTCACAGACTTGAATCTTCCTTTGGAACGTGCAGTTTTGAAACACTCTTCTTGTAGAATCTGCAAGCGGATATTTGGAACTGTTTGAGGCCTGCCCCGGAAAAGGAAACATCTTCACCTAAAAAGTAGACAGAAGCATTCTCAGAAACTTCCTCCTGTTGAGTGCATTCAACTCACAGCCTTGAACCTTCCTTTTGATAGAACAGTTTGGAAGCACTCTTTTGGTAGAATGTGCAAGTGTTTATTTGGAGCACCTTGAGGACAAAGCTGGAATAGGGGTTATCTTCACATAACAACTAGACAGAAGTGTTCTCAGAAACTTCTCTGTGTTGAGTGCTTTCAACTCACAGAGTTGAACCTTCCTTTTCATAGAACGGTTTTGAAACACTCTTTTTGTAGAATCTGCAAGTCGATATTTGGACCACTTTCAGGCCTATCCTGGAAAAGGAAATATCTTCACATAAAAACTAGACAGAAGCATTCTCAGAAACTACTTTGTGATGTGTGCACTCAACTCGCAGAGTTGAACCTTTCTTTCGATTGAGCAGTTTTGAAATATTCTTTTAGCAGAATCTGCAAGTGGATATTTGGAGTGCTATCAGGCCAACACTGGAAAAGGAAATATCTTCACATAAAAACTAGACAGAAGCATTCTCAGAAATATCCCAGTGCTTTATGCATTCAGCTCACGGAGTTGAGGCTTCCTTTGGATAGCACAGGTTTGAAACGCTCTTCTTGTAGATTCTGCAAGTGGATATTTGGAGTGCTTTCAGGGCTACCCAGGAAAAGGAAATACCTTCACATAAAAACTAGACGGAAGCATTCTCAGAAACTTCCCTGTGTTTTATGCATTCAACCCACAGAGTGGAAGCTACCTATCAATAGCAAAGTTTTGAAACACACTTTTTTTAGAATCTGCAAGTGGATATTTGGAGAACATTGAAGCCTATGCTGGAAAAGGAAACCACTTCACATAAAAACTAGATTGAAGCATTCTCAGAAAACTCCTTGTGATGTGTGCATTCAACCCACAGACTTGAACGTGACTTTTGATAGATCAGCTTTGAAACACTCTTTTTGTAGAATCTGCAAGTGGTTATTTGGAGCGCTTTGAGGCCTATCCTGCAAAAGGAAATATCTTCACTTAAAAACTAGACAGAAGCATTCTCAGAAACTTCTTTGTGATGAGAGCATTCAACTCACAGAGTTGAACCTTCCATTTCATAGGACAGTTTTGAAACTCTCTTTGTGTAGGGCCTACAAGTCGATATTTGGAACGCTTTCAGGCCTATCCTGGAAAAGGAAATATCTTCACATAAAAACTAGACACAAGCATTCTCAGAAACTTCTTGCTGATGTGTGCATTCAACTCACAGTGTTGAAACTTCCTTTTGATAGAGCAGTTTTGAAACCGTCTGTAAGTAGGATCTGCATGTGGGTATTCGGACTGCTATGAGGTCAACACCGGAAAAGGAAATATCTTCACATAAAAAGTAGACAGAAACATTCTCAGAAATATCCCAGTGCTTTATGCCTTCAGCTTGCAGACTTGAACCTTCCTTTGGATAGCACAGTTTTGAAACACGCTTCTTGTAGAATCTGCAAGTGGATATTTGGAGTGCTTTCAGGCCTACCCAGGAAAAGGAACTCTCTTCACATAAAAACTAGACGGAAGCATTCTCAGAAACTTCCCCGTGTTTTATGCATTCAACCCACAGAGTGGAACCTTCCTTTGGATAGTGCAGTTTTGAAACACTCTTTTTGAAGAATCTGCAAGTGGATATTTGGAGAATTTTGAAGCCTGTGCTGGAAAAGGAAACCACTTCACATAAAAACTAGATTGAAGCATTCTCAGAAACTACTTTGGGATGTGTGCATTCAACCCACAGACTTGAACCTGACTTTTGGTAGAACAGCTTTGAAACACTCTTTTTGCAGAATCTGCAGGTGTATATTTGGAGCACTTTGAGGCCTATGCTGGAAAAGGAAATATCTTCACAGAAAAACTAGACAGAAGCATTCTCAGAAACTTCTTCCTGATGAGTGCATTCAACTCACAGAGTTGAACCTTCCTTTTCATAGAGCAGTTTTGAGGCCTTCTTTTCGTAGTGTCTGCAAGTCGACATTTGGAACACTTTCAGGCCTATCCTTGACAAGGAAATATCTTCGCATAAAAATTAGACAGAAGCATTCTCAGAAACTTCTTCCTGATGTGCGCATTCAACTCACAGTGTTGATCCTTCTTTTTGATAGAGCAGTTTTGAAACACACTTTTAGTAGAATCGCAAGTGGATAGTTTGAGAGCTTTGTTGCCTTCACTGGAAAAGGAAATATCTTCACATAAAACGAGACAGAAGCATTCTCAGAAGCTTTCCTGTTCTTTATGCACTCAACTCACAGAGTAGAACGTTGCTTTTGATAGAGCAGGTTTGATACACTCTTTTAGTAGAACCTGCAAGTGGATATTTGGAGCGCTTTGAGGTCTATGCTGGAAAAGGATATAACTTCACATAAAATCTAGATTGAAGCATTCTCAGTAACTACTTTGTGATGTCTGCATTCAACTCACAGACTTGAACCTTCCTTTGGAAAGAGCAGTTTTGAAACACTTTCTTTGTAGAATCTGCAAGTGGATATTTGGAGCGCTTTGAGGCCTATGCTGGAAAAGGAAATATTATCCCATTAAAACTCGATAGAAGCATTCTCAGAAACTTGTTTGTGATGAGTGCATTCAACTCACAGAGCTGAACCTTCCTTTTGCTAGAAAAGTTCTGAAACACTCTTTTTCTAGAATCAGCAAGTGGCTATTTGGAGCGATTTCATACCTGTTCTGGGAAAGAAAATATCTTCACATAACAACTAGGAAGAAGCATTCTCAGAAACTCCTTTGTGTTGAGTGCATTCAACTCACAGAGTTGAACCTTCCTTTTGATAGAGCAGTTTTGAAGCCCCCTTTCTGTACCATCTGCAAGTAGAAGATTGGGAGCGCTTTGAGGCCTATGCTGGAAAAGGAAATATCTTCACATAAAAGCTAGACAGAAGCATTCTCAGAAACTTTCCTGTTCTTTGTGCATTCAACTCACAGAGTGGAACGTTGCTTTGGATAGAGCAGTTTTGAAACACTCTTTTAGTAGAATCTGCAAGTGGATATTTGGAGCGCTTTGAGGCCTATGCTGGAAATGGAAATAACTTCACATAGAAACTTGATTGAAGCATTGTCAGAAACTTCTTTGTGATGTGTGCTTTCAACTCACACAGCTGAAATTTCCTTTCATAGAGCAGTTTTGAAACACCCTTTTTTGTGGAATCTGCAACTGGATATTTGGTGGGATTGCGACCTCTTCTGTAAAAGGAAATACATTCGCATGAAAACTAGACAGAAGATTTCTCAGAATCTTCTTTGTGATGAGGGCATCCAAGTCACACAGTTGCACCTTCCTTTTGATAGAACAGTTTCGAAAGACTCTTGTTATAGAATCTGCAAGTGGATATTTGGAGCGCTTTGAGGCCTATGCTGGAAAAGGATATATCTACTCATAAAAACTAGACAGAGGCATTCTCAGAAACTTCTTTGTGATTCGTGCGTTCAACTCACAGACTTGAATCTTCCTTTGGAACGTGCAGTTTTGAAACACTCTTCTTGTAGAATCTGCAAGCGGATATTTGGAACTGTTTGAGGCCTGCCCCGGAAAAGGAAACATCTTCACCTAAAAAGTAGACAGAAGCATTCTCAGAAACTTCCTCCTGTTGAGTGCATTCAACTCACAGCCTTGAACCTTCCTTTTGATAGAACAGTTTGGAAGCACTCTTTTGGTAGAATGTGCAAGTGTTTATTTGGAGCACCTTGAGGACAAAGCTGGAATAGGGGTTATCTTCACATAACAACTAGACAGAAGTGTTCTCAGAAACTTCTCTGTGTTGAGTGCTTTCAACTCACAGAGTTGAACCTTCCTTTTCATAGAACGGTTTTGAAACACTCTTTTTGTAGAATCTGCAAGTCGATATTTGGACCACTTTCAGGCCTATCCTGGAAAAGGAAATATCTTCACATAAAAACTAGACAGAAGCATTCTCAGAAACTACTTTGTGATGTGTGCACTCAACTCGCAGAGTTGAACCTTTCTTTCGATTGAGCAGTTTTGAAATATTCTTTTAGCAGAATCTGCAAGTGGATATTTGGAGTGCTATCAGGCCAACACTGGAAAAGGAAATATCTTCACATAAAAACTAGACAGAAGCATTCTCAGAAATATCCCAGTGCTTTATGCATTCAGCTCATGGAGTTGAGGCTTCCTTTGGATAGCACAGGTTTGAAACGCTCTTCTTGTAGATTCTGCAAGTGGATATTTGGAGTGCTTTCAGGGCTACCCAGGAAAAGGAAATACCTTCACATAAAAACTAGACGGAAGCATTCTCAGAAACTTCCCTGTGTTTTATGCATTCAACCCACAGAGTGGAAGCTACCTATCAATAGCAAAGTTTTGAAACACACTTTTTTTAGAATCTGCAAGTGGGTATTTGGAGAACATTGAAGCCTATGCTGGAAAAGGAAACCACTTCACATAAAAACTAGATTGAAGCATTCTCAGAAAACTCCTTGTGATGTGTGCATTCAACCCACAGACTTGAACGTGACTTTTGATAGATCAGCTTTGAAACACTCTTTTTGTAGAATCTGCAAGTGGTTATTTGGAGCGCTTTGAGGCCTATCCTGCAAAAGGAAATATCTTCACTTAAAAACTAGACAGAAGCATTCTCAGAAACTTCTTTGTGATGAGAGCATTCAACTCACAGAGTTGAACCTTCCATTTCATAGGACAGTTTTGAAACTCTCTTTGTGTAGGGTCTACAAGTCGATATTTGAAACGTTTTCAGGCCTATCCTGGAAAAGGAAATATCTTCACATAAAAACTAGACACAAGCTTTCTCAGAAACTTCTTGCTGATGTGTGCATTCAACTCACAGTATTGAAACTTCCTTTTGATAGAGCAGTTTTGAAACCGTCTGTAAGTAGGATCTGCATGTGGGTATTCGGACTGCTATGAGGCCAACACCGGAAAAGGAAATATCTTCACATAAAAAGTAGACAGAAACATTCTCAGAAATATCCCAGTGCTTTATGCCTTCAGCTTGCAGACTTGAACCTTCCTTTGGATAGCACAGTTTTGAAACACGCTTCTTGTAGAATCTGCAAGTGGATATTTGGAGTGCTTTCAGGCCTACCCAGGAAAAGGAACTCTCTTCACATAAAAACTAGACGGAAGCATTCTCAGAAACTTCCCCGTGTTTTATGCATTCAACCCACAGAGTGGAACCTTCCTTTGGATAGTGCAGTTTTGAAACACTCTTTTTGAAGAATCTGCAAGTGGATATTTGGAGAATTTTGAAGCCTGTGCTGGAAAAGGAAACCACTTCACATAAAAACTAGATTGAAGCATTCTCAGAAACTACTTTGGGATGTGTGCATTCAACCCACAGACTTGAACCTGACTTTTGGTAGAACAGCTTTGAAACACTCTTTTTGCAGAATCTGCAGGTGTATATTTGGAGCACTTTGAGGCCTATGCTGGAAAAGGAAATATCTTCACAGAAAAACTAGACAGAAGCATTCTCAGAAACTTCTTCCTGATGAGTGCATTCAACTCACAGAGTTGAACCTTCCTTTTCATAGAGCAGTTTTGAGGCCTTCTTTTCGTAGTGTCTGCAAGTCGATATTTGGAACACTTTCAGGCCTATCCTTGACAAGGAAATATCTTCGCATAAAAATTAGACAGAAGCATTCTCAGAAACTTCTTCCTGATGTGCGCATTCAACTCACAGTGTTGATCCTTCTTTTTGATAGAGCAGTTTTGAAACACACTTTTAGTAGAATCGCAAGTGGATAGTTTGAGAGCTTTGTTGCCTTCACTGGAAAAGGAAATATCTTCACATAAAACGAGACAGAAGCATTCTCAGAAGCTTTCCTGTTCTTTATGCACTCAACTCACAGAGTAGAACGTTGCTTTTGATAGAGCAGGTTTGATACACTCTTTTAGTAGAACCTGCAAGTGGATATTTGGAGCGCTTTGAGGTCTATGCTGGAAAAGGATATAACTTCACATAAAATCTAGATTGAAGCATTCTCAGTAACTACTTTGTGATGTCTGCATTCAACTCACAGACTTGAACCTTCCTTTGGAAAGAGCAGTTTTGAAACACTTTCTTTGTAGAATCTGCAAGTGGATATTTGGAGCGCTTTGAGGCCTATGCTGGAAAAGGAAATATTATCCCATTAAAACTAGATAGAAGCATTCTCAGAAACTTGTTTGTGATGAGTGCATTCAACTCACAGAGCTGAACCTTCCTTTTGCTAGAAAAGTTCTGAAACACTCTTTTTCTAGAATCAGCAAGTGGCTATTTGGAGCGATTTCATACCTGTTCTGGGAAAGAAAATATCTTCACATAACAACTAGGAAGAAGCATTCTCAGAAACTCCTTTGTGTTGAGTGCATTCAACTCACAGAGTTGAACCTTCCTTTTGATAGAGCAGTTTTGAAGCCCCCTTTCTGTACCATCTGCAAGTAGAAGATTGGGAGCGCTTTGAGGCCTATGCTGGAAAAGGAAATATCTTCACATAAAAGCTAGACAGAAGCATTCTCAGAAACTTTCCTGTTCTTTGTGCATTCAACTCACAGAGTGGAACGTTGCTTTGGATAGAGCAGTTTTGAAACACTCTTTTAGTAGAATCTGCAAGTGGATATTTGGAGCGCTTTGAGGCCTATGCTGGAAATGGAAATAACTTCACATAGAAACTTGATTGAAGCATTGTCAGAAACTTCTTTGTGATGTGTGCTTTCAACTCACACAGCTGAAATTTCCTTTCATAGAGCAGTTTTGAAACACCCTTTTTTGTGGAATCTGCAACTGGATATTTGGTGGGATTGCGACCTCTTCTGTAAAAGGAAATACATTCGCATGAAAACTAGACAGAAGATTTCTCAGAATCTTCTTTGTGATGAGGGCATCCAAGTCACACAGTTGCACCTTCCTTTTGATAGAACAGTTTCGAAAGACTCTTGTTATAGAATCTGCAAGTGGATATTTGGAGCGCTTTGAGGCCTATGCTGGAAAAGGATATATCTACTCATAAAAACTAGACAGAGGCATTCTCAGAAACTTCTTTGTGATTCGTGCGTTCAACTCACAGACTTGAATCTTCCTTTGGAACGTGCAGTTTTGAAACACTCTTCTTGTAGAATCTGCAAGCGGATATTTGGAACTGTTTGAGGCCTGCCCCGGAAAAGGAAACATCTTCACCTAAAAAGTAGACAGAAGCATTCTCAGAAACTTCCTCCTGTTGAGTGCATTCAACTCACAGACTTGAACCTTCCTTTTGATAGAACAGTTTGGAAGCACTCTTTTGGTAGAATGTGCAAGTGTTTATTTGGAGCACCTTGAGGACAAAGCTGGAATAGGGGTTATCTTCACATAACAACTAGACAGAAGTGTTCTCAGAAACTTCTCTGTGTTGAGTGCTTTCAACTCACAGAGTTGAACCTTCCTTTTCATAGAACGGTTTTGAAACACTCTTTTTGTAGAATCTGCAAGTCGATATTTGGACCACTTTCAGGCCTATCCTGGAAAAGGAAATATCTTCACATAAAAACTAGACAGAAGCATTCTCAGAAACTACTTTGTGATGTGTGCACTCAACTCGCAGAGTTGAACCTTTCTTTCGATTGAGCAGTTTTGAAATATTCTTTTAGCAGAATCTGCAAGTGGATATTTGGAGTGCTATCAGGCCAACACTGGAAAAGGAAATATCTTCACATAAAAACTAGACAGAAGCATTCTCAGAAATATCCCAGTGCTTTATGCATTCAGCTCACGGAGTTGAGGCTTCCTTTGGATAGCACAGGTTTGAAACGCTCTTCTTGTAGATTCTGCAAGTGGATATTTGGAGTGCTTTCAGGGCTACCCAGGAAAAGGAAATACCTTCACATAAAAACTAGACGGAAGCATTCTCAGAAACTTCCCTGTGTTTTATGCATTCAACCCACAGAGTGGAATCTACCTATCAATAGCAAAGTTTTGAAACACACTTTTTTTAGAATCTGCAAGTGGATATTTGGAGAACATTGAAGCCTATGCTGGAAAAGGAAACCACTTCACATAAAAACTACATTGAAGCATTCTCAGAAAACTCCTTGTGATGTGTGCATTCAACCCACAGACTTGAACGTGACTTTTGATAGATCAGCTTTGAAACACTCTTTTTGTAGAATCTGCAAGTGGTTATTTGGAGCGCTTTGAGGCCTATCCTGCAAAAGGAAATATCTTCACTTAAAAACTAGACAGAAGCATTCTCAGAAACTTCTTTGTGATGAGAGCATTCAACTCACAGAGTTGAACCTTCCATTTCATAGGACAGTTTTGAAACTCTCTTTGTGTAGGGTCTACAAGTCGATATTTGGAACGTTTTCAGGCCTATCCTGGAAAAGGAAATATCTTCACATAAAAACTAGACACAAGCATTCTCAGAAACTTCTTGCTGATGTGTGCATTCAACTCACAGTATTGAAACTTCCTTTTGATAGAGCAGTTTTGAAACCGTCTGTAAGTAGGATCTGCATGTGGGTATTCGGACTGCTATGAGGCCAACACCGGAAAAGGAAATATCTTCACATAAAAAGTAGACAGAAACATTCTCAGAAATATCCCAGTGCTTTATGCCTTCAGCATGCAGACTTGAACCTTCCTTTGGATAGCACAGTTTTGAAACACGCTTCTTGTAGAATCTGCAAGTGGATATTTGGAGTGCTTTCAGGCCTACCCAGGAAAAGGAACTCTCTTCACATAAAAACTAGACGGAAGCATTCTCAGAAACTTCCCCGTGTTTTATGCATTCAACCCACAGAGTGGAACCTTCCTTTGGATAGTGCAGTTTTGAAACACTCTTTTTGAAGAATCTGCAAGTGGATATTTGGAGAATTTTGAAGCCTGTGCTGGAAAAGGAAACCACTTCACATAAAAACTAGATTGAAGCATTCTCAGAAACTACTTTGGGATGTGTGCATTCAACCCACAGACTTGAACCTGACTTTTGGTAGAACAGCTTTGAAACACTCTTTTTGCAGAATCTGCAGGTGTATATTTGGAGCACTTTGAGGCCTATGCTGGAAAAGGAAATATCTTCACAGAAAAACTAGACAGAAGCATTCTCAGAAACTTCTTCCTGATGAGTGCATTCAACTCACAGAGTTGAACCTTCCTTTTCATAGAGCAGTTTTGAGGCCTTCTTTTCGTAGTGTCTGCAAGTCGATATTTGGAACACTTTCAGGCCTATCCTTGACAAGGAATTATCTTCGCATAAATATTAGACAGAAGCATTCTCAGAAACTTCTTCCTGATGTGCGCATTCAACTCACAGTGTTGATCCTTCTTTTTGATAGAGCAGTTTTGAAACACACTTTTAGTAGAATCGCAAGTGGATAGTTTGAGAGCTTTGTTGCCTTCACTGGAAAAGGAAATATCTTCACATAAAACGAGACAGAAGCATTCTCAGAAGCTTTCCTGTTCTTTATGCACTCAACTCACAGAGTAGAACGTTGCTTTTGATAGAGCAGGTTTGATACACTCTTTTAGTAGAACCTGCAAGTGGATATTTGGAGCGCTTTGAGGTCTATGCTGGAAAAGGATATAACTTCACATAAAATCTAGATTGAAGCATTCTCAGTAACTACTTTGTGATGTCTGCATTCAACTCACAGACTTGAACCTTCCTTTGGAAAGAGCAGTTTTGAAACACTTTCTTTGTAGAATCTGCAAGTGGATATTTGGAGCGCTTTGAGGCCTATGCTGGAAAAGGAAATATTATCCCATTAAAACTAGATAGAAGCATTCTCAGAAACTTGTTTGTGATGAGTGCATTCAACTCACAGAGCTGAACCTTCCTTTTGCTAGAAAAGTTCTGAAACACTCTTTTTCTAGAATCAGCAAGTGGCTATTTGGAGCGATTTCATACCTGTTCTGGGAAAGAAAATATCTTCACATAACAACTAGGAAGAAGCATTCTCAGAAACTCCTTTGTGTTGAGTGCATTCAACTCACAGAGTTGAACCTTCCTTTTGATAGAGCAGTTTTGAAGCCCCCTTTCTGTACCATCTGCAAGTAGAAGATTGGGAGCGCTTTGAGGCCTATGCTGGAAAAGGAAATATCTTCACATAAAAGCTAGACAGAAGCATTCTCAGAAACTTTCCTGTTCTTTGTGCATTCAACTCACAGAGTGGAACGTTGCTTTGGATAGAGCAGTTTTGAAACACTCTTTTAGTAGAATCTGCAAGTGGATATTTGGAGCGCTTTGAGGCCTATGCTGGAAATGGAAATAACTTCACATAGAAACTTAATTGAAGCATTGTCAGAAACTTCTTTGTGATGTGTGCTTTCAACTCACACAGCTGAAATTTCCTTTCATAGAGCAGTTTTGAAACACCCTTTTTTGTGGAATCTGCAACTGGATATTTGGTGGGATTGCGACCTCTTCTGTAAAAGGAAATACATTCGCATGAAAACTAGACAGAAGATTTCTCAGAATCTTCTTTGTGATGAGGGCATCCAAGTCACACAGTTGCACCTTCCTTTTGATAGAACAGTTTCGAAAGACTCTTGTTATAGAATCTGCAAGTGGATATTTGGAGCGCTTTGAGGCCTATGCTGGAAAAGGATATATCTACTCATAAAAACTAGACAGAGGCATTCTCAGAAACTTCTTTGTGATTCGTGCGTTCAACTCACAGACTTGAATCTTCCTTTGGAACGTGCAGTTTTGAAACACTCTTCTTGTAGAATCTGCAAGCGGATATTTGGAACTGTTTGAGGCCTGCCCCGGAAAAGGAAACATCTTCACCTAAAAAGTAGACAGAAGCATTCTCAGAAACTTCCTCCTGTTGAGTGCATTCAACTCACAGCCTTGAACCTTCCTTTTGATAGAACAGTTTGGAAGCACTCTTTTGGTAGAATGTGCAAGTGTTTATTTGGAGCACCTTGAGGACAAAGCTGGAATAGGGGTTATCTTCACATAACAACTAGACAGAAGTGTTCTCAGAAACTTCTCTGTGTTGAGTGCTTTCAACTCACAGAGTTGAACCTTCCTTTTCATAGAACGGTTTTGAAACACTCTTTTTGTAGAATCTGCAAGTCGATATTTGGACCACTTTCAGGCCTATCCTGGAAAAGGAAATATCTTCACATAAAAACTAGACAGAAGCATTCTCAGAAACTACTTTGTGATGTGTGCACTCAACTCGCAGAGTTGAACCTTTCTTTCGATTGAGCAGTTTTGAAATATTCTTTTAGCAGAATCTGCAAGTGGATATTTGGAGTGCTATCAGGCCAACACTGGAAAAGGAAATATCTTCACATAAAAACTAGACAGAAGCATTCTCAGAAATATCCCAGTGCTTTATGCATTCAGCTCACGGAGTTGAGGCTTCCTTTGGATAGCACAGGTTTGAAACGCTCTTCTTGTAGATTCTGCAAGTGGATATTTGGAGTGCTTTCAGGGCTACCCAGGAAAAGGAAATACCTTCACATAAAAACTAGACGGAAGCATTCTCAGAAACTTCCCTGTGTTTTATGCATTCAACCCACAGAGTGGAATCTACCTATCAATAGCAAAGTTTTGAAACACACTTTTTTTAGAATCTGCAAGTGGATATTTGGAGAACATTGAAGCCTATGCTGGAAAAGGAAACCACTTCACATAAAAACTACATTGAAGCATTCTCAGAAAATTCCTTGTGATGTGTGCATTCAACCCACAGACTTGAACGTGACTTTTGATAGATCAGCTTTGAAACACTCTTTTTGTAGAATCTGCAAGTGGTTATTTGGAGCGCTTTGAGGCCTATCCTGCAAAAGGAAATATCTTCACTTAAAAACTAGACAGAAGCATTCTCAGAAACTTCTTTGTGATGAGAGCATTCAACTCACAGAGTTGAACCTTCCATTTCATAGGACAGTTTTGAAACTCTCTTTGTGTAGGGTCTACAAGTCGATATTTGGAACGTTTTCAGGCCTATCCTGGAAAAGGAAATATCTTCACATAAAAACTAGACACAAGCATTCTCAGAAACTTCTTGCTGATGTGTGCATTCAACTCACAGTATTGAAACTTCCTTTTGATAGAGCAGTTTTGAAACCGTCTGTAAGTAGGATCTGCATGTGGGTATTCGGACTGCTATGAGGCCAACACCGGAAAAGGAAATATCTTCACATAAAAAGTAGACAGAAACATTCTCAGAAATATCCCAGTGCTTTATGCCTTCAGCATGCAGACTTGAACCTTCCTTTGGATAGCACAGTTTTGAAACACGCTTCTTGTAGAATCTGCAAGTGGATATTTGGAGTGCTTTCAGGCCTACCCAGGAAAAGGAACTCTCTTCACATAAAAACTAGACGGAAGCATTCTCAGAAACTTCCCCGTGTTTTATGCATTCAACCCACAGAGTGGAACCTTCCTTTGGATAGTGCAGTTTTGAAACACTCTTTTTGAAGAATCTGCAAGTGGATATTTGGAGAATTTTGAAGCCTGTGCTGGAAAAGGAAACCACTTCACATAAAAACTAGATTGAAGCATTCTCAGAAACTACTTTGGGATGTGTGCATTCAACCCACAGACTTGAACCTGACTTTTGGTAGAACAGCTTTGAAACACTCTTTTTGCAGAATCTGCAGGTGTATATTTGGAGCACTTTGAGGCCTATGCTGGAAAAGGAAATATCTTCACAGAAAAACTAGACAGAAGCATTCTCAGAAACTTCTTCCTGATGAGTGCATTCAACTCACAGAGTTGAACCTTCCTTTTCATAGAGCAGTTTTGAGGCCTTCTTTTCGTAGTGTCTGCAAGTCGATATTTGGAACACTTTCAGGCCTATCCTTGACAAGGAAATATCTTCGCATAAATATTAGACAGAAGCATTCTCAGAAACTTCTTCCTGATGTGCGCATTCAACTCACAGTGTTGATCCTTCTTTTTGATAGAGCAGTTTTGAAACACACTTTTAGTAGAATCGCAAGTGGATAGTTTGAGAGCTTTGTTGCCTTCACTGGAAAAGGAAATATCTTCACATAAAACGAGACAGAAGCATTCTCAGAAGCTTTCCTGTTCTTTATGCACTCAACTCACAGAGTAGAACGTTGCTTTTGATAGAGCAGGTTTGATACACTCTTTTAGTAGAACCTGCAAGTGGATATTTGGAGCGCTTTGAGGTCTATGCTGGAAAAGGATATAACTTCACATAAAATCTAGATTGAAGCATTCTCAGTAACTACTTTGTGATGTCTGCATTCAACTCACAGACTTGAACCTTCCTTTGGAAAGAGCAGTTTTGAAACACTTTCTTTGTAGAATCTGCAAGTGGATATTTGGAGCGCTTTGAG
The DNA here is from genome assembly GCF_028885625.2 of Pongo pygmaeus. Taxonomy (NCBI): domain Eukaryota; kingdom Metazoa; phylum Chordata; class Mammalia; order Primates; family Hominidae; genus Pongo; species Pongo pygmaeus. The sequence goes on along the minus strand of NC_072391.2, from coordinate 39,591,021 downwards.
GCCTATGCTGGAAAAGGAAATATTATCCCATTAAAACTAGATAGAAGCATTCTCAGAAACTTGTTTGTGATGAGTGCATTCAACTCACAGAGCTGAACCTTCCTTTTGCTAGAAAAGTTCTGAAACACTCTTTTTCTAGAATCAGCAAGTGGCTATTTGGAGCGATTTCATACCTGTTCTGGGAAAGAAAATATCTTCACATAACAACTAGGAAGAAGCATTCTCAGAAACTCCTTTGTGTTGAGTGCATTCAACTCACAGAGTTGAACCTTCCTTTTGATAGAGCAGTTTTGAAGCCCCCTTTCTGTACCATCTGCAAGTAGAAGATTGGGAGCGCTTTGAGGCCTATGCTGGAAAAGGAAATATCTTCACATAAAAGCTAGACAGAAGCATTCTCAGAAACTTTCCTGTTCTTTGTGCATTCAACTCACAGAGTGGAACGTTGCTTTGGATAGAGCAGTTTTGAAACACTCTTTTAGTAGAATCTGCAAGTGGATATTTGGAGCGCTTTGAGGCCTATGCTGGAAATGGAAATAACTTCACATAGAAACTTGATTGAAGCATTGTCAGAAACTTCTTTGTGATGTGTGCTTTCAACTCACACAGCTGAAATTTCCTTTCATAGAGCAGTTTTGAAACACCCTTTTTTGTGGAATCTGCAACTGGATATTTGGTGGGATTGCGACCTCTTCTGTAAAAGGAAATACATTCGCATGAAAACTAGACAGAAGATTTCTCAGAATCTTCTTTGTGATGAGGGCATCCAAGTCACACAGTTGCACCTTCCTTTTGATAGAACAGTTTCGAAAGACTCTTGTTATAGAATCTGCAAGTGGATATTTGGAGCGCTTTGAGGCCTATGCTGGAAAAGGATATATCTACTCATAAAAACTAGACAGAGGCATTCTCAGAAACTTCTTTGTGATTCGTGCGTTCAACTCACAGACTTGAATCTTCCTTTGGAACGTGCAGTTTTGAAACACTCTTCTTGTAGAATCTGCAAGCGGATATTTGGAACTGTTTGAGGCCTGCCCCGGAAAAGGAAACATCTTCACCTAAAAAGTAGACAGAAGCATTCTCAGAAACTTCCTCCTGTTGAGTGCATTCAACTCACAGCCTTGAACCTTCCTTTTGATAGAACAGTTTGGAAGCACTCTTTTGGTAGAATGTGCAAGTGTTTATTTGGAGCACCTTGAGGACAAAGCTGGAATAGGGGTTATCTTCACATAACAACTAGACAGAAGTGTTCTCAGAAACTTCTCTGTGTTGAGTGCTTTCAACTCACAGAGTTGAACCTTCCTTTTCATAGAACGGTTTTGAAACACTCTTTTTGTAGAATCTGCAAGTCGATATTTGGACCACTTTCAGGCCTATCCTGGAAAAGGAAATATCTTCACATAAAAACTAGACAGAAGCATTCTCAGAAACTACTTTGTGATCTGTGCACTCAACTCGCAGAGTTGAACCTTTCTTTCGATTGAGCAGATTTGAAATATTCTTTTAGCAGAATCTGCAAGTGGATATTTGGAGTGCTATCAGGCCAACACTGGAAAAGGAAATATCTTCACATAAAAACTAGACAGAAGCATTCTCAGAAATATCCCAGTGCTTTATGCATTCAGCTCACGGAGTTGAGGCTTCCTTTGGATAGCACAGGTTTTGAAACGCTCTTCTTGTAGATTCTGCAAGTGGATATTTGGAGTGCTTTGAGGGCTACCCAGGAAAAGGAAATACCTTCACATAAAAACTAGACGGAAGCATTCTCAGAAACTTCCCTGTGTTTTATGCATTCAACCCACAGAGTGGAAACTACCTTTCAATAGCAAAGTTTTGAAACACACTTTTTTTTAGGATCTGCAAGTGGATATTTGGAGAACATTGAAGCCTATGCTGGAAAAGGAAACCACTTCACATAAAAACTAGATTGAAGCATTCTCAGAAAATTCCTTGTGATGTGTGCATTCAACCCACAGACTTGAACGTGACTTTTGATAGATCAGCTTTGAAACACTCTTTTTGTAGAATCTGCAAGTGGTTATTTGGAGCCCTTTGAGGCCTATCCTGCAAAAGGAAATATCTTCACTTAAAAACTAGACAGAAGCATTCTCAGAAACTTCTTTGTGATGAGAGCATTCAACTCACAGAGTTGAACCTTCCTTTTCATAGGACAGTTTTGAAACTCTCTTTGTGTAGGGTCTACAAGTCGATATTTGGAACGCTTTCAGGCCTATCCTGGAAAAGGAAATATCTTCACATAAAAACTAGACACAAGCATTCTCAGAAACTTCTTGCTGATGTGTGCATTCAACTCACAGTGTTGAAACTTCCTTTTGATAGAGCAGTTTTGAAACCGTCTGTAAGTAGGATCTGCATGTGGGTATTCGGACTGCTATGAGGTCAACACCGGAAAAGGAAATATCTTCACATAAAAAGTAGACAGAAACATTCTCAGAAATATCCCAGTGCTTTATGCCTTCAGCTTGCAGACTTGAACCTTCCTTTGGATAGCACAGTTTTGAAACACGCTTCTTGTAGAATCTGCAAGTGGATATTTGGAGTGCTTTCAGGCCTACCCAGGAAAAGGAACTCTCTTCACATAAAAACTAGACGGAAGCATTCTCAGAAACTTCCCCGTGTTTTATGCATTCAACCCACAGAGTGGAACCTTCCTTTGGATAGTGCAGTTTTGAAACACTCTTTTTGAAGAATCTGCAAGTGGATATTTGGAGAATTTTGAAGCCTGTGCTGGAAAAGGAAACCACTTCACATAAAAACTAGATTGAAGCATTCTCAGAAACTACTTTGGGATGTGTGCATTCAACCCACAGACTTGAACCTGACTTTTGGTAGAACAGCTTTGAAACACTCTTTTTGCAGAATCTGCAGGTGTATATTTGGAGCACTTTGAGGCCTATGCTGGAAAAGGAAATATCTTCACAGAAAAACTAGACAGAAGCATTCTCAGAAACTTCTTCCTGATGAGTGCATTCAACTCACAGAGTTGAACCTTCCTTTTCATAGAGCAGTTTTGAGGCCTTCTTTTCGTAGTGTCTGCAAGTCGACATTTGGAACACTTTCAGGCCTATCCTTGACAAGGAAATATCTTCGCATAAAAATTAGACAGAAGCATTCTCAGAAACTTCTTCCTGATGTGCGCATTCAACTCACAGTGTTGATCCTTCTTTTTGATAGAGCAGTTTTGAAACACACTTTTAGTAGAATCGCAAGTGGATAGTTTGAGAGCTTTGTTGCCTTCACTGGAAAAGGAAATATCTTCACATAAAACGAGACAGAAGCATTCTCAGAAGCTTTCCTGTTCTTTATGCACTCAACTCACAGAGTAGAACGTTGCTTTTGATAGAGCAGGTTTGATACACTCTTTTAGTAGAACCTGCAAGTGGATATTTGGAGCGCTTTGAGGTCTATGCTGGAAAAGGATATAACTTCACATAAAATCTAGATTGAAGCATTCTCAGTAACTACTTTGTGATGTCTGCATTCAACTCACAGACTTGAACCTTCCTTTGGAAAGAGCAGTTTTGAAACACTTTCTTTGTAGAATCTGCAAGTGGATATTTGGAGCGCTTTGAGGCCTATGCTGGAAAAGGAAATATTATCCCATTAAAACTAGATAGAAGCATTCTCAGAAACTTGTTTGTGATGAGTGCATTCAACTCACAGAGCTGAACCTTCCTTTTGCTAGAAAAGTTCTGAAACACTCTTTTTCTAGAATCAGCAAGTGGCTATTTGGAGCGATTTCATACCTGTTCTGGGAAAGAAAATATCTTCACATAACAACTAGGAAGAAGCATTCTCAGAAACTCCTTTGTGTTGAGTGCATTCAACTCACAGAGTTGAACCTTCCTTTTGATAGAGCAGTTTTGAAGCCCCCTTTCTGTACCATCTGCAAGTAGAAGATTGGGAGCGCTTTGAGGCCTATGCTGGAAAAGGAAATATCTTCACATAAAAGCTAGACAGAAGCATTCTCAGAAACTTTCCTGTTCTTTGTGCATTCAACTCACAGAGTGGAACGTTGCTTTGGATAGAGCAGTTTTGAAACACTCTTTTAGTAGAATCTGCAAGTGGATATTTGGAGCGCTTTGAGGCCTATGCTGGAAATGGAAATAACTTCACATAGAAACTTAATTGAAGCATTGTCAGAAACTTCTTTGTGATGTGTGCTTTCAACTCACACAGCTGAAATTTCCTTTCATAGAGCAGTTTTGAAACACCCTTTTTTGTGGAATCTGCAACTGGATATTTGGTGGGATTGCGACCTCTTCTGTAAAAGGAAATACATTCGCATGAAAACTAGACAGAAGATTTCTCAGAATCTTCTTTGTGATGAGGGCATCCAAGTCACACAGTTGCACCTTCCTTTTGATAGAACAGTTTCGAAAGACTCTTGTTATAGAATCTGCAAGTGGATATTTGGAGCGCTTTGAGGCCTATGCTGGAAAAGGATATATCTACTCATAAAAACTAGACAGAGGCATTCTCAGAAACTTCTTTGTGATTCGTGCGTTCAACTCACAGACTTGAATCTTCCTTTGGAACGTGCAGTTTTGAAACACTCTTCTTGTAGAATCTGCAAGCGGATATTTGGAACTGTTTGAGGCCTGCCCCGGAAAAGGAAACATCTTCACCTAAAAAGTAGACAGAAGCATTCTCAGAAACTTCCTCCTGTTGAGTGCATTCAACTCACAGCCTTGAACCTTCCTTTTGATAGAACAGTTTGGAAGCACTCTTTTGGTAGAATGTGCAAGTGTTTATTTGGAGCACCTTGAGGACAAAGCTGGAATAGGGGTTATCTTCACATAACAACTAGACAGAAGTGTTCTCAGAAACTTCTCTGTGTTGAGTGCTTTCAACTCACAGAGTTGAACCTTCCTTTTCATAGAACGGTTTTGAAACACTCTTTTTGTAGAATCTGCAAGTCGATATTTGGACCACTTTCAGGCCTATCCTGGAAAAGGAAATATCTTCACATAAAAACTAGACAGAAGCATTCTCAGAAACTACTTTGTGATGTGTGCACTCAACTCGCAGAGTTGAACCTTTCTTTCGATTGAGCAGTTTTGAAATATTCTTTTAGCAGAATCTGCAAGTGGATATTTGGAGTGCTATCAGGCCAACACTGGAAAAGGAAATATCTTCACATAAAAACTAGACAGAAGCATTCTCAGAAATATCCCAGTGCTTTATGCATTCAGCTCACGGAGTTGAGGCTTCCTTTGGATAGCACAGGTTTGAAACGCTCTTCTTGTAGATTCTGCAAGTGGATATTTGGAGTGCTTTCAGGGCTACCCAGGAAAAGGAAATACCTTCACATAAAAACTAGACGGAAGCATTCTCAGAAACTTCCCTGTGTTTTATGCATTCAACCCACAGAGTGGAATCTACCTATCAATAGCAAAGTTTTGAAACACACTTTTTTTAGAATCTGCAAGTGGATATTTGGAGAACATTGAAGCCTATGCTGGAAAAGGAAACCACTTCACATAAAAACTACATTGAAGCATTCTCAGAAAATTCCTTGTGATGTGTGCATTCAACCCACAGACTTGAACGTGACTTTTGATAGATCAGCTTTGAAACACTCTTTTTGTAGAATCTGCAAGTGGTTATTTGGAGCGCTTTGAGGCCTATCCTGCAAAAGGAAATATCTTCACTTAAAAACTAGACAGAAGCATTCTCAGAAACTTCTTTGTGATGAGAGCATTCAACTCACAGAGTTGAACCTTCCATTTCATAGGACAGTTTTGAAACTCTCTTTGTGTAGGGTCTACAAGTCGATATTTGGAACGTTTTCAGGCCTATCCTGGAAAAGGAAATATCTTCACATAAAAACTAGACACAAGCATTCTCAGAAACTTCTTGCTGATGTGTGCATTCAACTCACAGTATTGAAACTTCCTTTTGATAGAGCAGTTTTGAAACCGTCTGTAAGTAGGATCTGCATGTGGGTATTCGGACTGCTATGAGGCCAACACCGGAAAAGGAAATATCTTCACATAAAAAGTAGACAGAAACATTCTCAGAAATATCCCAGTGCTTTATGCCTTCAGCATGCAGACTTGAACCTTCCTTTGGATAGCACAGTTTTGAAACACGCTTCTTGTAGAATCTGCAAGTGGATATTTGGAGTGCTTTCAGGCCTACCCAGGAAAAGGAACTCTCTTCACATAAAAACTAGACGGAAGCATTCTCAGAAACTTCCCCGTGTTTTATGCATTCAACCCACAGAGTGGAACCTTCCTTTGGATAGTGCAGTTTTGAAACACTCTTTTTGAAGAATCTGCAAGTGGATATTTGGAGAATTTTGAAGCCTGTGCTGGAAAAGGAAACCACTTCACATAAAAACTAGATTGAAGCATTCTCAGAAACTACTTTGGGATGTGTGCATTCAACCCACAGACTTGAACCTGACTTTTGGTAGAACAGCTTTGAAACACTCTTTTTGCAGAATCTGCAGGTGTATATTTGGAGCACTTTGAGGCCTATGCTGGAAAAGGAAATATCTTCACAGAAAAACTAGACAGAAGCATTCTCAGAAACTTCTTCCTGATGAGTGCATTCAACTCACAGAGTTGAACCTTCCTTTTCATAGAGCAGTTTTGAGGCCTTCTTTTCGTAGTGTCTGCAAGTCGATATTTGGAACACTTTCAGGCCTATCCTTGACAAGGAAATATCTTCGCATAAATATTAGACAGAAGCATTCTCAGAAACTTCTTCCTGATGTGCGCATTCAACTCACAGTGTTGATCCTTCTTTTTGATAGAGCAGTTTTGAAACACACTTTTAGTAGAATCGCAAGTGGATAGTTTGAGAGCTTTGTTGCCTTCACTGGAAAAGGAAATATCTTCACATAAAACGAGACAGAAGCATTCTCAGAAGCTTTCCTGTTCTTTATGCACTCAACTCACAGAGTAGAACGTTGCTTTTGATAGAGCAGGTTTGATACACTCTTTTAGTAGAACCTGCAAGTGGATATTTGGAGCGCTTTGAGGTCTATGCTGGAAAAGGATATAACTTCACATAAAATCTAGATTGAAGCATTCTCAGTAACTACTTTGTGATGTCTGCATTCAACTCACAGACTTGAACCTTCCTTTGGAAAGAGCAGTTTTGAAACACTTTCTTTGTAGAATCTGCAAGTGGATATTTGGAGCGCTTTGAGGCCTATGCTGGAAAAGGAAATATTATCCCATTAAAACTAGATAGAAGCATTCTCAGAAACTTGTTTGTGATGAGTGCATTCAACTCACAGAGCTGAACCTTCCTTTTGCTAGAAAAGTTCTGAAACACTCTTTTTCTAGAATCAGCAAGTGGCTATTTGGAGCGATTTCATACCTGTTCTGGGAAAGAAAATATCTTCACATAACAACTAGGAAGAAGCATTCTCAGAAACTCCTTTGTGTTGAGTGCATTCAACTCACAGAGTTGAACCTTCCTTTTGATAGAGCAGTTTTGAAGCCCCCTTTCTGTACCATCTGCAAGTAGAAGATTGGGAGCGCTTTGAGGCCTATGCTGGAAAAGGAAATATCTTCACATAAAAGCTAGACAGAAGCATTCTCAGAAACTTTCCTGTTCTTTGTGCATTCAACTCACAGAGTGGAACGTTGCTTTGGATAGAGCAGTTTTGAAACACTCTTTTAGTAGAATCTGCAAGTGGATATTTGGAGCGCTTTGAGGCCTATGCTGGAAATGGAAATAACTTCACATAGAAACTTGATTGAAGCATTGTCAGAAACTTCTTTGTGATGTGTGCTTTCAACTCACACAGCTGAAATTTCCTTTCATAGAGCAGTTTTGAAACACCCTTTTTTGTGGAATCTGCAACTGGATATTTGGTGGGATTGCGACCTCTTCTGTAAAAGGAAATACATTCGCATGAAAACTAGACAGAAGATTTCTCAGAATCTTCTTTGTGATGAGGGCATCCAAGTCACACAGTTGCACCTTCCTTTTGATAGAACAGTTTCGAAAGACTCTTGTTATAGAATCTGCAAGTGGATATTTGGAGCGCTTTGAGGCCTATGCTGGAAAAGGATATATCTACTCATAAAAACTAGACAGAGGCATTCTCAGAAACTTCTTTGTGATTCGTGCGTTCAACTCACAGACTTGAATCTTCCTTTGGAACGTGCAGTTTTGAAACACTCTTCTTGTAGAATCTGCAAGCGGATATTTGGAACTGTTTGAGGCCTGCCCCGGAAAAGGAAACATCTTCACCTAAAAAGTAGACAGAAGCATTCTCAGAAACTTCCTCCTGTTGAGTGCATTCAACTCACAGCCTTGAACCTTCCTTTTGATAGAACAGTTTGGAAGCACTCTTTTGGTAGAATGTGCAAGTGTTTATTTGGAGCACCTTGAGGACAAAGCTGGAATAGGGGTTATCTTCACATAACAACTAGACAGAAGTGTTCTCAGAAACTTCTCTGTGTTGAGTGCTTTCAACTCACAGAGTTGAACCTTCCTTTTCATAGAACGGTTTTGAAACACTCTTTTTGTAGAATCTGCAAGTCGATATTTGGACCACTTTCAGGCCTATCCTGGAAAAGGAAATATCTTCACATAAAAACTAGACAGAAGCATTCTCAGAAACTACTTTGTGATCTGTGCACTCAACTCGCAGAGTTGAACCTTTCTTTCGATTGAGCAGATTTGAAATATTCTTTTAGCAGAATCTGCAAGTGGATATTTGGAGTGCTATCAGGCCAACACTGGAAAAGGAAATATCTTCACATAAAAACTAGACAGAAGCATTCTCAGAAATATCCCAGTGCTTTATGCATTCAGCTCACGGAGTTGAGGCTTCCTTTGGATAGCACAGGTTTTGAAACGCTCTTCTTGTAGATTCTGCAAGTGGATATTTGGAGTGCTTTGAGGGCTACCCAGGAAAAGGAAATACCTTCACATAAAAACTAGACGGAAGCATTCTCAGAAACTTCCCTGTGTTTTATGCATTCAACCCACAGAGTGGAAACTACCTTTCAATAGCAAAGTTTTGAAACACACTTTTTTTTAGGATCTGCAAGTGGATATTTGGAGAACATTGAAGCCTATGCTGGAAAAGGAAACCACTTCACATAAAAACTAGATTGAAGCATTCTCAGAAAATTCCTTGTGATGTGTGCATTCAACCCACAGACTTGAACGTGACTTTTGATAGATCAGCTTTGAAACACTCTTTTTGTAGAATCTGCAAGTGGTTATTTGGAGCCCTTTGAGGCCTATCCTGCAAAAGGAAATATCTTCACTTAAAAACTAGACAGAAGCATTCTCAGAAACTTCTTTGTGATGAGAGCATTCAACTCACAGAGTTGAACCTTCCTTTTCATAGGACAGTTTTGAAACTCTCTTTGTGTAGGGTCTACAAGTCGATATTTGGAAGGCTTTCAGGCCTATCCTGGAAAAGGAAATATCTTCACATAAAAACTAGACACAAGCATTCTCAGAAACTTCTTGCTGATGTGTGCATTCAACTCACAGTGTTGAAACTTCCTTTTGATAGAGCAGTTTTGAAACCGTCTGTAAGTAGGATCTGCATGTGGGTATTCGGACTGCTATGAGGTCAACACCGGAAAAGGAAATATCTTCACATAAAAAGTAGACAGAAACATTCTCAGAAATATCCCAGTGCTTTATGCCTTCAGCTTGCAGACTTGAACCTTCCTTTGGATAGCACAGTTTTGAAACACGCTTCTTGTAGAATCTGCAAGTGGATATTTGGAGTGCTTTCAGGCCTACCCAGGAAAAGGAACTCTCTTCACATAAAAACTAGACGGAAGCATTCTCAGAAACTTCCCCGTGTTTTATGCATTCAACCCACAGAGTGGAACCTTCCTTTGGATAGTGCAGTTTTGAAACACTCTTTTTGAAGAATCTGCAAGTGGATATTTGGAGAATTTTGAAGCCTGTGCTGGAAAAGGAAACCACTTCACATAAAAACTAGATTGAAGCATTCTCAGAAACTACTTTGGGATGTGTGCATTCAACCCACAGACTTGAACCTGACTTTTGGTAGAACAGCTTTGAAACACTCTTTTTGCAGAATCTGCAGGTGTATATTTGGAGCACTTTGAGGCCTATGCTGGAAAAGGAAATATCTTCACAGAAAAACTAGACAGAAGCATTCTCAGAAACTTCTTCCTGATGAGTGCATTCAACTCACAGAGTTGAACCTTCCTTTTCATAGAGCAGTTTTGAGGCCTTCTTTTCGTAGTGTCTGCAAGTCGACATTTGGAACACTTTCAGGCCTATCCTTGACAAGGAAATATCTTCGCATAAAAATTAGACAGAAGCATTCTCAGAAACTTCTTCCTGATGTGCGCATTCAACTCACAGTGTTGATCCTTCTTTTTGATAGAGCAGTTTTGAAACACACTTTTAGTAGAATCGCAAGTGGATAGTTTGAGAGCTTTGTTGCCTTCACTGGAAAAGGAAATATCTTCACATAAAACGAGACAGAAGCATTCTCAGAAGCTTTCCTGTTCTTTATGCACTCAACTCACAGAGTAGAACATTGCTTTTGATAGAGCAGGTTTGATACACTCTTTTAGTAGAACCTGCAAGTGGATATTTGGAGTGCTTTGAGGTCTATGCTGGAAAAGGATATAACTTCACATAAAATCTAGATTGAAGCATTCTCAGTAACTACTTTGTGATGTCTGCATTCAACTCACAGACTTGAACCTTCCTTTGGAAAGAGCAGTTTTGAAACACTTTCTTTGTAGAATCTGCAAGTGGATATTTGGAGCGCTTTGAGGCCTATGCTGGAAAAGGAAATATTATCCCATTAAAACTCGATAGAAGCATTCTCAGAAACTTGTTTGTGATGAGTGCATTCAACTCACAGAGCTGAACCTTCCTTTTGCTAGAAAAGTTCTGAAACACTCTTTTTCTAGAATCAGCAAGTGGCTATTTGGAGCGATTTCATACCTGTTCTGGGAAAGAAAATATCTTCACATAACAACTAGGAAGAAGCATTCTCAGAAACTCCTTTGTGTTGAGTGCATTCAACTCACAGAGTTGAACCTTCCTTTTGATAGAGCAGTTTTGAAGCCCCCTTTCTGTACCATCTGCAAGTAGAAGATTGGGAGCGCTTTGAGGCCTATGCTGGAAAAGGAAATATCTTCACATAAAAGCTAGACAGAAGCATTCTCAGAAACTTTCCTGTTCTTTGTGCATTCAACTCACAGAGTGGAACGTTGCTTTGGATAGAGCAGTTTTGAAACACTCTTTTAGTAGAATCTGCAAGTGGATATTTGGAGCGCTTTGAGGCCTATGCTGGAAATGGAAATAACTTCACATAGAAACTTGATTGAAGCATTGTCAGAAACTTCTTTGTGATGTGTGCTTTCAACTCACACAGCTGAAATTTCCTTTCATAGAGCAGTTTTGAAACACCCTTTTTTGTGGAATCTGCAACTGGATATTTGGTGGGATTGCGACCTCTTCTGTAAAAGGAAATACATTCGCATGAAAACTAGACAGAAGATTTCTCAGAATCTTCTTTGTGATGAGGGCATCCAAGTCACACAGTTGCACCTTCCTTTTGATAGAACAGTTTCGAAAGACTCTTGTTATAGAATCTGCAAGTGGATATTTGGAGCGCTTTGAGGCCTATGCTGGAAAAGGATATATCTACTCATAAAAACTAGACAGAGGCATTCTCAGAAACTTCTTTGTGATTCGTGCGTTCAACTCACAGACTTGAATCTTCCTTTGGAACGTGCAGTTTTGAAACACTCTTCTTGTAGAATCTGCAAGCGGATATTTGGAACTGTTTGAGGCCTGCCCCGGAAAAGGAAACATCTTCACCTAAAAAGTAGACAGAAGCATTCTCAGAAACTTCCTCCTGTTGAGTGCATTCAACTCACAGACTTGAACCTTCCTTTTGATAGAACAGTTTGGAAGCACTCTTTTGGTAGAATGTGCAAGTGTTTATTTGGAGCACCTTGAGGACAAAGCTGGAATAGGGGTTATCTTCACATAACAACTAGACAGAAGTGTTCTCAGAAACTTCTCTGTGTTGAGTGCTTTCAACTCACAGAGTTGAACCTTCCTTTTCATAGAACGGTTTTGAAACACTCTTTTTGTAGAATCTGCAAGTCGATATTTGGACCACTTTCAGGCCTATCCTGGAAAAGGAAATATCTTCACATAAAAACTAGACAGAAGCATTCTCAGAAACTACTTTGTGATGTGTGCACTCAACTCGCAGAGTTGAACCTTTCTTTCGATTGAGCAGTTTTGAAATATTCTTTTAGCAGAATCTGCAAGTGGATATTTGGAGTGCTATCAGGCCAACACTGGAAAAGGAAATATCTTCACATAAAAACTAGACAGAAGCATTCTCAGAAATATCCCAGTGCTTTATGCATTCAGCTCACGGAGTTGAGGCTTCCTTTGGATAGCACAGGTTTGAAACGCTCTTCTTGTAGATTCTGCAAGTGGATATTTGGAGTGCTTTCAGGGCTACCCAGGAAAAGGAAATACCTTCACATGAAAACTAGACGGAAGCATTCTCAGAAACTTCCCTGTGTTTTATGCATTCAACCCACAGAGTGGAAGCTACCTATCAATAGCAAAGTTTTGAAACACACTTTTTTTAGAATCTGCAAGTGGATATTTGGAGAACATTGAAGCCTATGCTGGAAAAGGAAACCACTTCACATAAAAACTACATTGAAGCATTCTCAGAAAATTCCTTGTGATGTGTGCATTCAACCCACAGACTTGAACGTGACTTTTGATAGATCAGCTTTGAAACACTCTTTTTGTAGAATCTGCAAGTGGTTATTTGGAGCGCTTTGAGGCCTATCCTGCAAAAGGAAATATCTTCACTTAAAAACTAGACAGAAGCATTCTCAGAAACTTCTTTGTGATGAGAGCATTCAACTCACAGAGTTGAACCTTCCATTTCATAGGACAGTTTTGAAACTCTCTTTGTGTAGGGTCTACAAGTCGATATTTGGAACGTTTTCAGGCCTATCCTGGAAAAGGAAATATCTTCACATAAAAACTAGACACAAGCATTCTCAGAAACTTCTTGCTGATGTGTGCATTCAACTCACAGTATTGAAACTTCCTTTTGATAGAGCAGTTTTGAAACCGTCTGTAAGTAGGATCTGCATGTGGGTATTCGGACTGCTATGAGGCCAAAACCGGAAAAGGAAATATCTTCACATAAAAAGTAGACAGAAACATTCTCAGAAATATCCCAGTGCTTTATGCCTTCAGCATGCAGACTTGAACCTTCCTTTGGATAGCACAGTTTTGAAACACGCTTCTTGTAGAATCTGCAAGTGGATATTTGGAGTGCTTTCAGGCCTACCCAGGAAAAGGAACTCTCTTCACATAAAAACTAGACGGAAGCATTCTCAGAAACTTCCCCGTGTTTTATGCATTCAACCCACAGAGTGGAACCTTCCTTTGGATAGTGCAGTTTTGAAACACTCTTTTTGAAGAATCTGCAAGTGGATATTTGGAGAATTTTGAAGCCTGTGCTGGAAAAGGAAACCACTTCACATAAAAACTAGATTGAAGCATTCTCAGAAACTACTTTGGGATGTGTGCATTCAACCCACAGACTTGAACCTGACTTTTGGTAGAACAGCTTTGAAACACTCTTTTTGCAGAATCTGCAGGTGTATATTTGGAGCACTTTGAGGCCTATGCTGGAAAAGGAAATATCTTCACAGAAAAACTAGACAGAAGCATTCTCAGAAACTTCTTCCTGATGAGTGCATTCAACTCACAGAGTTGAACCTTCCTTTTCATAGAGCAGTTTTGAGGCCTTCTTTTCGTAGTGTCTGCAAGTCGATATTTGGAACACTTTCAGGCCTATCCTTGACAAGGAAATATCTTCGCATAAAAATTAGACAGAAGCATTCTCAGAAACTTCTTCCTGATGTGCGCATTCAACTCACAGTGTTGATCCTTCTTTTTGATAGAGCAGTTTTGAAACACACTTTTAGTAGAATCGCAAGTGGATAGTTTGAGAGCTTTGTTGCCTTCACTGGAAAAGGAAATATCTTCACATAAAACGAGACAGAAGCATTCTCAGAAGCTTTCCTGTTCTTTATGCACTCAACTCACAGAGTAGAACGTTGCTTTTGATAGAGCAGGTTTGATACACTCTTTTAGTAGAACCTGCAAGTGGATATTTGGAGCGCTTTGAGGTCTATGCTGGAAAAGGATATAACTTCACATAAAATCTAGATTGAAGCATTCTCAGTAACTACTTTGTGATGTCTGCATTCAACTCACAGACTTGAACCTTCCTTTGGAAAGAGCAGTTTTGAAACACTTTCTTTGTAGAATCTGCAAGTGGATATTTGGAGCGCTTTGAGGCCTATGCTGGAAAAGGAAATATTATCCCATTAAAACTAGATAGAAGCATTCTCAGAAACTTGTTTGTGATGAGTGCATTCAACTCACAGAGCTGAACCTTCCTTTTGCTAGAAAAGTTCTGAAACACTCTTTTTCTAGAATCAGCAAGTGGCTATTTGGAGCGATTTCATACCTGTTCTGGGAAAGAAAATATCTTCACATAACAACTAGGAAGAAGCATTCTCAGAAACTCCTTTGTGTTGAGTGCATTCAACTCACAGAGTTGAACCTTCCTTTTGATAGAGCAGTTTTGAAGCCCCCTTTCTGTACCATCTGCAAGTAGAAGATTGGGAGCGCTTTGAGGCCTATGCTGGAAAAGGAAATATCTTCACATAAAAGCTAGACAGAAGCATTCTCAGAAACTTTCCTGTTCTTTGTGCATTCAACTCACAGAGTGGAACGTTGCTTTGGATAGAGCAGTTTTGAAACACTCTTTTAGTAGAATCTGCAAGTGGATATTTGGAGCGCTTTGAGGCCTATGCTGGAAATGGAAATAACTTCACATAGAAACTTGATTGAAGCATTGTCAGAAACTTCTTTGTGATGTGTGCTTTCAACTCACACAGCTGAAATTTCCTTTCATAGAGCAGTTTTGAAACACCCTTTTTTGTGGAATCTGCAACTGGATATTTGGTGGGATTGCGACCTCTTCTGTAAAAGGAAATACATTCGCATGAAAACTAGACAGAAGATTTCTCAGAATCTTCTTTGTGATGAGGGCATCCAAGTCACACAGTTGCACCTTCCTTTTGATAGAACAGTTTCGAAAGACTCTTGTTATAGAATCTGCAAGTGGATATTTGGAGCGCTTTGAGGCCTATGCTGGAAAAGGATATATCTACTCATAAAAACTAGACAGAGGCATTCTCAGAAACTTCTTTGTGATTCGTGCGTTCAACTCACAGACTTGAATCTTCCTTTGGAACGTGCAGTTTTGAAACACTCTTCTTGTAGAATCTGCAAGCGGATATTTGGAACTGTTTGAGGCCTGCCCCGGAAAAGGAAACATCTTCACCTAAAAAGTAGACAGAAGCATTCTCAGAAACTTCCTCCTGTTGAGTGCATTCAACTCACAGCCTTGAACCTTCCTTTTGATAGAACAGTTTGGAAGCACTCTTTTGGTAGAATGTGCAAGTGTTTATTTGGAGCACCTTGAGGACAAAGCTGGAATAGGGGTTATCTTCACATAACAACTAGACAGAAGTGTTCTCAGAAACTTCTCTGTGTTGAGTGCTTTCAACTCACAGAGTTGAACCTTCCTTTTCATAGAACGGTTTTGAAACACTCTTTTTGTAGAATCTGCAAGTCGATATTTGGACCACTTTCAGGCCTATCCTGGAAAAGGAAATATCTTCACATAAAAACTAGACAGAAGCATTCTCAGAAACTACTTTGTGATGTGTGCACTCAACTCGCAGAGTTGAACCTTTCTTTCGATTGAGCAGTTTTGAAATATTCTTTTAGCAGAATCTGCAAGTGGATATTTGGAGTGCTATCAGGCCAACACTGGAAAAGGAAATATCTTCACATAAAAACTAGACAGAAGCATTCTCAGAAATATCCCAGTGCTTTATGCATTCAGCTCACGGAGTTGAGGCTTCCTTTGGATAGCACAGGTTTGAAACGCTCTTCTTGTAGATTCTGCAAGTGGATATTTGGAGTGCTTTCAGGGCTACCCAGGAAAAGGAAATACCTTCACATAAAAACTAGACGGAAGCATTCTCAGAAACTTCCCTGTGTTTTATGCATTCAACCCACAGAGTGGAAGCTACCTATCAATAGCAAAGTTTTGAAACACACTTTTTTTAGAATCTGCAAGTGGATATTTGGAGAACATTGAAGCCTATGCTGGAAAAGGAAACCACTTCACATAAAAACTACATTGAAGCATTCTCAGAAAACTCCTTGTGATGTGTGCATTCAACCCACAGACTTGAACGTGACTTTTGATAGATCAGCTTTGAAACACTCTTTTTGTAGAATCTGCAAGTGGTTATTTGGAGCGCTTTGAGGCCTATCCTGCAAAAGGAAATATCTTCACTTAAAAACTAGACAGAAGCATTCTCAGAAACTTCTTTGTGATGAGAGCATTCAACTCACAGAGTTGAACCTTCCATTTCATAGGACAGTTTTGAAACTCTCTTTGTGTAGGGTCTACAAGTCGATATTTGAAACGTTTTCAGGCCTATCCTGGAAAAGGAAATATCTTCACATAAAAACTAGACACAAGCTTTCTCAGAAACTTCTTGCTGATGTGTGCATTCAACTCACAGTATTGAAACTTCCTTTTGATAGAGCAGTTTTGAAACCGTCTGTAAGTAGGATCTGCATGTGGGTATTCGGACTGCTATGAGGCCAACACCGTAAAAGGAAATATCTTCACATAAAAAGTAGACAGAAACATTCTCAGAAATATCCCAGTGCTTTATGCCTTCAGCTTGCAGACTTGAACCTTCCTTTGGATAGCACAGTTTTGAAACACGCTTCTTGTAGAATCTGCAAGTGGATATTTGGAGTGCTTTCAGGCCTACCCAGGAAAAGGAACTCTCTTCACATAAAAACTAGACGGAAGCATTCTCAGAAACTTCCCCGTGTTTTATGCATTCAACCCACAGAGTGGAACCTTCCTTTGGATAGTGCAGTTTTGAAACACTCTTTTTGAAGAATCTGCAAGTGGATATTTGGAGAATTTTGAAGCCTGTGCTGGAAAAGGAAACCACTTCACATAAAAACTAGATTGAAGCATTCTCAGAAACTACTTTGGGATGTGTGCATTCAACCCACAGACTTGAACCTGACTTTTGGTAGAACAGCTTTGAAACACTCTTTTTGCAGAATCTGCAGGTGTATATTTGGAGCACTTTGAGGCCTATGCTGGAAAAGGAAATATCTTCACAGAAAAACTAGACAGAAGCATTCTCAGAAACTTCTTCCTGATGAGTGCATTCAACTCACAGAGTTGAACCTTCCTTTTCATAGAGCAGTTTTGAGGCCTTCTTTTCGTAGTGTCTGCAAGTCGACATTTGGAACACTTTCAGGCCTATCCTTGACAAGGAAATATCTTCGCATAAAAATTAGACAGAAGCATTCTCAGAAACTTCTTCCTGATGTGCGCATTCAACTCACAGTGTTGATCCTTCTTTTTGATAGAGCAGTTTTGAAACACACTTTTAGTAGAATCGCAAGTGGATAGTTTGAGAGCTTTGTTGCCTTCACTGGAAAAGGAAATATCTTCACATAAAACGAGACAGAAGCATTCTCAGAAGCTTTCCTGTTCTTTATGCACTCAACTCACAGAGTAGAACATTGCTTTTGATAGAGCAGGTTTGATACACTCTTTTAGTAGAACCTGCAAGTGGATATTTGGAGCGCTTTGAGGTCTATGCTGGAAAAGGATATAACTTCACATAAAATCTAGATTGAAGCATTCTCAGTAACTACTTTGTGATGTCTGCATTCAACTCACAGACTTGAACCTTCCTTTGGAAAGAGCAGTTTTGAAACACTTTCTTTGTAGAATCTGCAAGTGGATATTTGGAGCGCTTTGAGGCCTATGCTGGAAAAGGAAATATTATCCCATTAAAACTCGATAGAAGCATTCTCAGAAACTTGTTTGTGATGAGTGCATTCAACTCACAGAGCTGAACCTTCCTTTTGCTAGAAAAGTTCTGAAACACTCTTTTTCTAGAATCAGCAAGTGGCTATTTGGAGCGATTTCATACCTGTTCTGGGAAAGAAAATATCTTCACATAACAACTAGGAAGAAGCATTCTCAGAAACTCCTTTGTGTTGAGTGCATTCAACTCACAGAGTTGAACCTTCCTTTTGATAGAGCAGTTTTGAAGCCCCCTTTCTGTACCATCTGCAAGTAGAAGATTGGGAGCGCTTTGAGGCCTATGCTGGAAAAGGAAATATCTTCACATAAAAGCTAGACAGAAGCATTCTCAGAAACTTTCCTGTTCTTTGTGCATTCAACTCACAGAGTGGAACGTTGCTTTGGATAGAGCAGTTTTGAAACACTCTTTTAGTAGAATCTGCAAGTGGATATTTGGAGCGCTTTGAGGCCTATGCTGGAAATGGAAATAACTTCACATAGAAACTTGATTGAAGCATTGTCAGAAACTTCTTTGTGATGTGTGCTTTCAACTCACACAGCTGAAATTTCCTTTCATAGAGCAGTTTTGAAACACCCTTTTTTGTGGAATCTGCAACTGGATATTTGGTGGGATTGCGACCTCTTCTGTAAAAGGAAATACATTCGCATGAAAACTAGACAGAAGATTTCTCAGAATCTTCTTTGTGATGAGGGCATCCAAGTCACACAGTTGCACCTTCCTTTTGATAGAACAGTTTCGAAAGACTCTTGTTATAGAATCTGCAAGTGGATATTTGGAGCGCTTTGAGGCCTATGCTGGAAAAGGATATATCTAATCATAAAAACTAGACAGAGGCATTCTCAGAAACTTCTTTGTGATTCATGCGTTCAACTCACAGACTTGAATCTTCCTTTGGAACGTGCAGTTTTGAAACACTCTTCTTGTAGAATCTGCAAGCGGATATTTGGAACTGTTTGAGGCCTGCCCCGGAAAAGGAAACATCTTCACCTAAAAAGTAGACAGAAGCATTCTCAGAAACTTCCTCCTGTTGAGTGCATTCAACTCACAGCCTTGAACCTTCCTTTTGATAGAACAGTTTGGAAGCACTCTTTTGGTAGAATGTGCAAGTGTTTATTTGGAGCACCTTGAGGACAAAGCTGGAATAGGGGTTATCTTCACATAACAACTAGACAGAAGTGTTCTCAGAAACTTCTCTGTGTTGAGTGCTTTCAACTCACAGAGTTGAACCTTCCTTTTCATAGAACGGTTTTGAAACACTCTTTTTGTAGAATCTGCAAGTCGATATTTGGACCACTTTCAGGCCTATCCTGGAAAAGGAAATATCTTCACATAAAAACTAGACAGAAGCATTCTCAGAAACTACTTTGTGATGTGTGCACTCAACTCGCAGAGTTGAACCTTTCTTTCGATTGAGCAGTTTTGAAATATTCTTTTAGCAGAATCTGCAAGTGGATATTTGGAGTGCTATCAGGCCAACACTGGAAAAGGAAATATCTTCACATAAAAACTAGACAGAAGCATTCTCAGAAATATCCCAGTGCTTTATGCATTCAGCTCACGGAGTTGAGGCTTCCTTTGGATAGCACAGGTTTGAAACGCTCTTCTTGTAGATTCTGCAAGTGGATATTTGGAGTGCTTTCAGGGCTACCCAGGAAAAGGAAATACCTTCACATGAAAACTAGACGGAAGCATTCTCAGAAACTTCCCTGTGTTTTATGCATTCAACCCACAGAGTGGAAGCTACCTATCAATAGCAAAGTTTTGAAACACACTTTTTTTAGAATCTGCAAGTGGATATTTGGAGAACATTGAAGCCTATGCTGGAAAAGGAAACCACTTCACATAAAAACTACATTGAAGCATTCTCAGAAAATTCCTTGTGATGTGTGCATTCAACCCACAGACTTGAACGTGACTTTTGATAGATCAGCTTTGAAACACTCTTTTTGTAGAATCTGCAAGTGGTTATTTGGAGCGCTTTGAGGCCTATCCTGCAAAAGGAAATATCTTCACTTAAAAACTAGACAGAAGCATTCTCAGAAACTTCTTTGTGATGAGAGCATTCAACTCACAGAGTTGAACCTTCCATTTCATAGGACAGTTTTGAAACTCTCTTTGTGTAGGGTCTACAAGTCGATATTTGGAACGTTTTCAGGCCTATCCTGGAAAAGGAAATATCTTCACATAAAAACTAGACACAAGCATTCTCAGAAACTTCTTGCTGATGTGTGCATTCAACTCACAGTATTGAAACTTCCTTTTGATAGAGCAGTTTTGAAACCGTCTGTAAGTAGGATCTGCATGTGGGTATTCGGACTGCTATGAGGCCAACACCGGAAAAGGAAATATCTTCACATAAAAAGTAGACAGAAACATTCTCAGAAATATCCCAGTGCTTTATGCCTTCAGCATGCAGACTTGAACCTTCCTTTGGATAGCACAGTTTTGAAACACGCTTCTTGTAGAATCTGCAAGTGGATATTTGGAGTGCTTTCAGGCCTACCCAGGAAAAGGAACTCTCTTCACATAAAAACTAGACGGAAGCATTCTCAGAAACTTCCCCGTGTTTTATGCATTCAACCCACAGAGTGGAACCTTCCTTTGGATAGTGCAGTTTTGAAACACTCTTTTTGAAGAATCTGCAAGTGGATATTTGGAGAATTTTGAAGCCTGTGCTGGAAAAGGAAACCACTTCACATAAAAACTAGATTGAAGCATTCTCAGAAACTACTTTGGGATGTGTGCATTCAACCCACAGACTTGAACCTGACTTTTGGTAGAACAGCTTTGAAACACTCTTTTTGCAGAATCTGCAGGTGTATATTTGGAGCACTTTGAGGCCTATGCTGGAAAAGGAAATATCTTCACAGAAAAACTAGACAGAAGCATTCTCAGAAACTTCTTCCTGATGAGTGCATTCAACTCACAGAGTTGAACCTTCCTTTTCATAGAGCAGTTTTGAGGCCTTCTTTTCGTAGTGTCTGCAAGTCGACATTTGGAACACTTTCAGGCCTATCCTTGACAAGGAAATATCTTCGCATAAAAATTAGACAGAAGCATTCTCAGAAACTTCTTCCTGATGTGCGCATTCAACTCACAGTGTTGATCCTTCTTTTTGATAGAGCAGTTTTGAAACACACTTTTAGTAGAATCGCAAGTGGATAGTTTGAGAGCTTTGTTGCCTTCACTGGAAAAGGAAATATCTTCACATAAAACGAGACAGAAGCATTCTCAGAAGCTTTCCTGTTCTTTATGCACTCAACTCACAGAGTAGAACGTTGCTTTTGATAGAGCAGGTTTGATACACTCTTTTAGTAGAACCTGCAAGTGGATATTTGGAGCGCTTTGAGGTCTATGCTGGAAAAGGATATAACTTCACATAAAATCTAGATTGAAGCATTCTCAGTAACTACTTTGTGATGTCTGCATTCAACTCACAGACTTGAACCTTCCTTTGGAAAGAGCAGTTTTGAAACAGTTTCTTTGTAGAATCTGCAAGTGGATATTTGGAGCGCTTTGAGGCCTATGCTGGAAAAGGAAATATTATCCCATTAAAACTAGATAGAAGCATTCTCAGAAACTTGTTTGTGATGAGTGCATTCAACTCACAGAGCTGAACCTTCCTTTTGCTAGAAAAGTTCTGAAACACTCTTTTTCTAGAATCAGCAAGTGGCTATTTGGAGCGATTTCATACCTGTTCTGGGAAAGAAAATATCTTCACATAACAACTAGGAAGAAGCATTCTCAGAAACTCCTTTGTGTTGAGTGCATTCAACTCACAGAGTTGAACCTTCCTTTTGATAGAGCAGTTTTGAAGCCCCCTTTCTGTACCATCTGCAAGTAGAAGATTGGGAGCGCTTTGAGGCCTATGCTGGAAAAGGAAATATCTTCACATAAAAGCTAGACAGAAGCATTCTCAGAAACTTTCCTGTTCTTTGTGCATTCAACTCACAGAGTGGAACGTTGCTTTGGATAGAGCAGTTTTGAAACACTCTTTTAGTAGAATCTGCAAGTGGATATTTGGAGCGCTTTGAGGCCTATGCTGGAAATGGAAATAACTTCACATAGAAACTTGATTGAAGCATTGTCAGAAACTTCTTTGTGATGTGTGCTTTCAACTCACACAGCTGAAATTTCCTTTCATAGAGCAGTTTTGAAACACCCTTTTTTGTGGAATCTGCAACTGGATATTTGGTGGGATTGCGACCTCTTCTGTAAAAGGAAATACATTCGCATGAAAACTAGACAGAAGATTTCTCAGAATCTTCTTTGTGATGAGGGCATCCAAGTCACACAGTTGCACCTTCCTTTTGATAGAACAGTTTCGAAAGACTCTTGTTATAGAATCTGCAAGTGGATATTTGGAGCGCTTTGAGGCCTATGCTGGAAAAGGATATATCTACTCATAAAAACTAGACAGAGGCATTCTCAGAAACTTCTTTGTGATTCATGCGTTCAACTCACAGACTTGAATCTTCCTTTGGAACGTGCAGTTTTGAAACACTCTTCTTGTAGAATCTGCAAGCGGATATTTGGAACTGTTTGAGGCCTGCCCCGGAAAAGGAAACATCTTCACCTAAAAAGTAGACAGAAGCATTCTCAGAAACTTCCTCCTGTTGAGTGCATTCAACTCACAGACTTGAACCTTCCTTTTGATAGAACAGTTTGGAAGCACTCTTTTGGTAGAATGTGCAAGTGTTTATTTGGAGCACCTTGAGGACAAAGCTGGAATAGGGGTTATCTTCACATAACAACTAGACAGAAGTGTTCTCAGAAACTTCTCTGTGTTGAGTGCTTTCAACTCACAGAGTTGAACCTTCCTTTTCATAGAACGGTTTTGAAACACTCTTTTTGTAGAATCTGCAAGTCGATATTTGGACCACTTTCAGGCCTATCCTGGAAAAGGAAATATCTTCACATAAAAACTAGACAGAAGCATTCTCAGAAACTACTTTGTGATGTGTGCACTCAACTCGCAGAGTTGAACCTTTCTTTCGATTGAGCAGTTTTGAAATATTCTTTTAGCAGAATCTGCAAGTGGATATTTGGAGTGCTATCAGGCCAACACTGGAAAAGGAAATATCTTCACATAAAAACTAGACAGAAGCATTCTCAGAAATATCCCAGTGCTTTATGCATTCAGCTCACGGAGTTGAGGCTTCCTTTGGATAGCACAGGTTTGAAACGCTCTTCTTGTAGATTCTGCAAGTGGATATTTGGAGTGCTTTCAGGGCTACCCAGGAAAAGGAAATACCTTCACATAAAAACTAGACGGAAGCATTCTCAGAAACTTCCCTGTGTTTTATGCATTCAACCCACAGAGTGGAAGCTACCTATCAATAGCAAAGTTTTGAAACACACTTTTTTTAGAATCTGCAAGTGGATATTTGGAGAACATTGAAGCCTATGCTGGAAAAGGAAACCACTTCACATAAAAACTACATTGAAGCATTCTCAGAAAATTCCTTGTGATGTGTGCATTCAACCCACAGACTTGAACGTGACTTTTGATAGATCAGCTTTGAAACACTCTTTTTGTAGAATCTGCAAGTGGTTATTTGGAGCGCTTAGAGGCCTATCCTGCAAAAGGAAATATCTTCACTTAAAAACTAGACAGAAGCATTCTCAGAAACTTCTTTGTGATGAGAGCATTCAACTCACAGAGTTGAACCTTCCATTTCATAGGACAGTTTTGAAACTCTCTTTGTGTAGGGTCTACAAGTCGATATTTGGAACGTTTTCAGGCCTATCCTGGAAAAGGAAATATCTTCACATAAAAACTAGACACAAGCATTCTCAGAAACTTCTTGCTGATGTGTGCATTCAACTCACAGTATTGAAACTTCCTTTTGATAGAGCAGTTTTGAAACCGTCTGTAAGTAGGATCTGCATGTGGGTATTCGGACTGCTATGAGGCCAACACCGGAAAAGGAAATATCTTCACATAAAAAGTAGACAGAAACATTCTCAGAAATATCCCAGTGCTTTATGCCTTCAGCATGCAGACTTGAACCTTCCTTTGGATAGCACAGTTTTGAAACACGCTTCTTGTAGAATCTGCAAGTGGATATTTGGAGTGCTTTCAGGCCTACCCAGGAAAAGGAACTCTCTTCACATAAAAACTAGACGGAAGCATTCTCAGAAACTTCCCCGTGTTTTATGCATTCAACCCACAGAGTGGAACCTTCCTTTGGATAGTGCAGTTTTGAAACACTCTTTTTGAAGAATCTGCAAGTGGATATTTGGAGAATTTTGAAGCCTGTGCTGGAAAAGGAAACCACTTCACATAAAAACTAGATTGAAGCATTCTCAGAAACTACTTTGGGATGTGTGCATTCAACCCACAGACTTGAACCTGACTTTTGGTAGAACAGCTTTGAAACACTCTTTTTGCAGAATCTGCAGGTGTATATTTGGAGCACTTTGAGGCCTATGCTGGAAAAGGAAATATCTTCACAGAAAAACTAGACAGAAGCATTCTCAGAAACTTCTTCCTGTTGAGTGCATTCAACTCACAGAGTTGAACCTTCCTTTTCATAGAGCAGTTTTGAGGCCTTCTTTTCGTAGTGTCTGCAAGTCGATATTTGGAACACTTTCAGGCCTATCCTTGACAAGGAAATATCTTCGCATAAATATTAGACAGAAGCATTCTCAGAAACTTCTTCCTGATGTGCGCATTCAACTCACAGTGTTGATCCTTCTTTTTGATAGAGCAGTTTTGAAACACACTTTTAGTAGAATCGCAAGTGGATAGTTTGAGAGCTTTGTTGCCTTCACTGGAAAAGGAAATATCTTCACATAAAACGAGACAGAAGCATTCTCAGAAGCTTTCCTGTTCTTTATGCACTCAACTCACAGAGTAGAACGTTGCTTTTGATAGAGCAGGTTTGATACACTCTTTTAGTAGAACCTGCAAGTGGATATTTGGAGCGCTTTGAGGTCTATGCTGGAAAAGGATATAACTTCACATAAAATCTAGATTGAAGCATTCTCAGTAACTACTTTGTGATGTCTGCATTCAACTCACAGACTTGAACCTTCCTTTGGAAAGAGCAGTTTTGAAACACTTTCTTTGTAGAATCTGCAAGTGGATATTTGGAGCGCTTTGAGGCCTATGCTGGAAAAGGAAATATTATCCCATTAAAACTAGATAGAAGCATTCTCAGAAACTTGTTTGTGATGAGTGCATTCAACTCACAGAGCTGAACCTTCCTTTTGCTAGAAAAGTTCTGAAACACTCTTTTTCTAGAATCAGCAAGTGGCTATTTGGAGCGATTTCATACCTGTTCTGGGAAAGAAAATATCTTCACATAACAACTAGGAAGAAGCATTCTCAGAAACTCCTTTGTGTTGAGTGCATTCAACTCACAGAGTTGAACCTTCCTTTTGATAGAGCAGTTTTGAAGCCCCCTTTCTGTACCATCTGCAAGTAGAAGATTGGGAGCGCTTTGAGGCCTATGCTGGAAAAGGAAATATCTTCACATAAAAGCTAGACAGAAGCATTCTCAGAAACTTTCCTGTTCTTTGTGCATTCAACTCACAGAGTGGAACGTTGCTTTGGATAGAGCAGTTTTGAAACACTCTTTTAGTAGAATCTGCAAGTGGATATTTGGAGCGATTTGAGGCCTATGCTGGAAATGGAAATAACTTCACATAGAAACTTGATTGAAGCATTGTCAGAACCTTCTTTGTGATGTGTGCTTTCAACTCACACAGCTGAAATTTCCTTTCATAGAGCAGTTTTGAAACACCCTTTTTTGTGGAATCTGCAACTGGATATTTGGTGGGATTGCGACCTCTTCTGTAAAAGGAAATACATTCGCATGAAAACTAGACAGAAGATTTCTCAGAATCTTCTTTGTGATGAGGGCATCCAAGTCACACAGTTGCACCTTCCTTTTGATAGAACAGTTTCGAAAGACTCTTGTTATAGAATCTGCAAGTGGATATTTGGAGCGCTTTGAGGCCTATGCTGGAAAAGGATATATCTACTCATAAAAACTAGACAGAGGCATTCTCAGAAACTTCTTTGTGATTCCTGCATTCAACTCACAGACTTGAATCTTCCTTTGGAACGTGCAGTTTTGAAACACTCTTCTTGTAGAATCTGCAAGCGGATATTTGGAACTGTTTGAGGCCTGCCCCGGAAAAGGAAACATCTTCACCTAAAAAGTAGACAGAAGCATTCTCAGAAACTTCCTCCTGTTGAGTGCATTCAACTCACAGACTTGAACCTTCCTTTTGATAGAACAGTTTGGAAGCACTCTTTTGGTAGAATGTGCAAGTGTTTATTTGGAGCACCTTGAGGACAAAGCTGGAATAGGGGTTATCTTCACATAACAACTAGACAGAAGTGTTCTCAGAAACTTCTCTGTGTTGAGTGCTTTCAACTCACAGAGTTGAACCTTCCTTTTCATAGAACGGTTTTGAAACACTCTTTTTGTAGAATCTGCAAGTCGATATTTGGACCACTTTCAGGCCTATCCTGGAAAAGGAAATATCTTCACATAAAAACTAGACAGAAGCATTCTCAGAAACTACTTTGTGATGTGTGCACTCAACTCGCAGAGTTGAACCTTTCTTTCGATTGAGCAGTTTTGAAATATTCTTTTAGCAGAATCTGCAAGTGGATATTTGGAGTGCTATCAGGCCAACACTGGAAAAGGAAATATCTTCACATTAAAACTAGACAGAAGCATTCTCAGAAATATCCCAGTGCTTTATGCATTCAGCTCACGGAGTTGAGGCTTCCTTTGGATAGCACAGGTTTGAAACGCTCTTCTTGTAGATTCTGCAAGTGGATATTTGGAGTGCTTTCAGGGCTACCCAGGAAAAGGAAATACCTTCACATAAAAACTAGACGGAAGCATTCTCAGAAACTTCCCTGTGTTTTATGCATTCAACCCACAGAGTGGAAGCTACCTATCAATAGCAAAGTTTTGAAACACACTTTTTTTAGAATCTGCAAGTGGATATTTGGAGAACATTGAAGCCTATGCTGGAAAAGGAAACCACTTCACATAAAAACTACATTGAAGCATTCTCAGAAAATTCCTTGTGATGTGTGCATTCAACCCACAGACTTGAACGTGACTTTTGATAGATCAGCTTTGAAACACTCTTTTTGTAGAATCTGCAAGTGGTTATTTGGAGTGCTTTGAGGCCTATCTTGCAAAAGGAAATATCTTCACTTAAAAACTAGACAGAAGCATTCTCAGAAACTTCTTTGTGATGAGAGCATTCAACTCACAGAGTTGAACCTTCCATTTCATAGGACAGTTTTGAAACTCTCTTTGTGTAGGGTCTACAAGTCGATATTTGGAACGTTTTCAGGCCTATCCTGGAAAAGGAAATATCTTCACATAAAAACTAGACACAAGCATTCTCAGAAACTTCTTGCTGATGTGTGCATTCAACTCACAGTATTGAAACTTCCTTTTGATAGAGCAGTTTTGAAACCGTCTGTAAGTAGGATCTGCATGTGGGTATTCGGACTGCTATGAGGCCAACACCGGAAAAGGAAATATCTTCACATAAAAAGTAGACAGAAACATTCTCAGAAATATCCCAGTGCTTTATGCCTTCAGCATGCAGACTTGAACCTTCCTTTGGATAGCACAGTTTTGAAACACGCTTCTTGTAGAATCTGCAAGTGGATATTTGGAGTGCTTTCAGGCCTACCCAGGAAAAGGAACTCTCTTCACATAAAAACTAGACGGAAGCATTCTCAGAAACTTCCCCGTGTTTTATGCATTCAACCCACAGAGTGGAACCTTCCTTTGGATAGTGCAGTTTTGAAACACTCTTTTTGAAGAATCTGCAAGTGGATATTTGGAGAATTTTGAAGCCTGTGCTGGAAAAGGAAACCACTTCACATAAAAACTAGATTGAAGCATTCTCAGAAACTACTTTGGGATGTGTGCATTCAACCCACAGACTTGAACCTGACTTTTGGTAGAACAGCTTTGAAACACTCTTTTTGCAGAATCTGCAGGTGTATATTTGGAGCACTTTGAGGCCTATGCTGGAAAAGGAAATATCTTCACAGAAAAACTAGACAGAAGCATTCTCAGAAACTTCTTCCTGATGAGTGCATTCAACTCACAGAGTTGAACCTTCCTTTTCATAGAGCAGTTTTGAGGCCTTCTTTTCGTAGTGTCTGCAAGTCGATATTTGGAACACTTTCAGGCCTATCCTTGACAAGGAAATATCTTCGCATAAATATTAGACAGAAGCATTCTCAGAAACTTCTTCCTGATGTGCGCATTCAACTCACAGTGTTGATCCTTCTTTTTGATAGAGCAGTTTTGAAACACACTTTTAGTAGAATCGCAAGTGGATAGTTTGAGAGCTTTGTTGCCTTCACTGGAAAAGGAAATATCTTCACATAAAACGAGACAGAAGCATTCTCAGAAGCTTTCCTGTTCTTTATGCACTCAACTCACAGAGTAGAACGTTGCTTTTGATAGAGCAGGTTTGATACACTCTTTTAGTAGAACCTGCAAGTGGATATTTGGAGCGCTTTGAGGTCTATGCTGGAAAAGGATATAACTTCACATAAAATCTAGATTGAAGCATTCTCAGTAACTACTTTGTGATGTCTGCATTCAACTCACAGACTTGAACCTTCCTTTGGAAAGAGCAGTTTTGAAACACTTTCTTTGTAGAATCTGCAAGTGGATATTTGGAGCGCTTTGAGGCCTATGCTGGAAAAGGAAATATTATCCCATTAAAACTAGATAGAAGCATTCTCAGAAACTTGTTTGTGATGAGTGCATTCAACTCACAGAGCTGAACCTTCCTTTTGCTAGAAAAGTTCTGAAACACTCTTTTTCTAGAATCAGCAAGTGGCTATTTGGAGCGATTTCATACCTGTTCTGGGAAAGAAAATATCTTCACATAACAACTAGGAAGAAGCATTCTCAGAAACTCCTTTGTGTTGAGTGCATTCAACTCACAGAGTTGAACCTTCCTTTTGATAGAGCAGTTTTGAAGCCCCCTTTCTGTACCATCTGCAAGTAGAAGATTGGGAGCGCTTTGAGGCCTATGCTGGAAAAGGAAATATCTTCACATAAAAGCTAGACAGAAGCATTCTCAGAAACTTTCCTGTTCTTTGTGCATTCAACTCACAGAGTGGAACGTTGCTTTGGATAGAGCAGTTTTGAAACACTCTTTTAGTAGAATCTGCAAGTGGATATTTGGAGCGCTTTGAGGCCTATGCTGGAAATGGAAATAACTTCACATAGAAACTTGATTGAAGCATTGTCAGAAACTTCTTTGTGATGTGTGCTTTCAACTCACACAGCTGAAATTTCCTTTCATAGAGCAGTTTTGAAACACCCTTTTTTGTGGAATCTGCAACTGGATATTTGGTGGGATTGCGACCTCTTCTGTAAAAGGAAATACATTCGCATGAAAACTAGACAGAAGATTTCTCAGAATCTTCTTTGTGATGAGGGCATCCAAGTCACACAGTTGCACCTTCCTTTTGATAGAACAGTTTCGAAAGACTCTTGTTATAGAATCTGCAAGTGGATATTTGGAGCGCTTTGAGGCCTATGCTGGAAAAGGATATATCTACTCATAAAAACTAGACAGAGGCATTCTCAGAAACTTCTTTGTGATTCGTGCGTTCAACTCACAGACTTGAATCTTCCTTTGGAACGTGCAGTTTTGAAACACTCTTCTTGTAGAATCTGCAAGCGGATATTTGGAACTGTTTGAGGCCTGCCCCGGAAAAGGAAACATCTTCACCTAAAAAGTAGACAGAAGCATTCTCAGAAACTTCCTCCTGTTGAGTGCATTCAACTCACAGACTTGAACCTTCCTTTTGATAGAACAGTTTGGAAGCACTCTTTTGGTAGAATGTGCAAGTGTTTATTTGGAGCACCTTGAGGACAAAGCTGGAATAGGGGTTATCTTCACATAACAACTAGACAGAAGTGTTCTCAGAAACTTCTCTGTGTTGAGTGCTTTCAACTCACAGAGTTGAACCTTCCTTTTCATAGAACGGTTTTGAAACACTCTTTTTGTAGAATCTGCAAGTCGATATTTGGACCACTTTCAGGCCTATCCTGGAAAAGGAAATATCTTCACATAAAAACTAGACAGAAGCATTCTCAGAAACTACTTTGTGATGTGTGCACTCAACTCGCAGAGTTGAACCTTTCTTTCGATTGAGCAGTTTTGAAATATTCTTTTAGCAGAATCTGCAAGTGGATATTTGGAGTGCTATCAGGCCAACACTGGAAAAGGAAATATCTTCACATAAAAACTAGACAGAAGCATTCTCAGAAATATCCCAGTGCTTTATGCATTCAGCTCACGGAGTTGAGGCTTCCTTTGGATAGCACAGGTTTGAAACGCTCTTCTTGTAGATTCTGCAAGTGGATATTTGGAGTGCTTTCAGGGCTACCCAGGAAAAGGAAATACCTTCACATGAAAACTAGACGGAAGCATTCTCAGAAACTTCCCTGTGTTTTATGCATTCAACCCACAGAGTGGAAGCTACCTATCAATAGCAAAGTTTTGAAACACACTTTTTTTAGAATCTGCAAGTGGATATTTGGAGAACATTGAAGCCTATGCTGGAAAAGGAAACCACTTCACATAAAAACTACATTGAAGCATTCTCAGAAAATTCCTTGTGATGTGTGCATTCAACCCACAGACTTGAACGTGACTTTTGATAGATCAGCTTTGAAACACTCTTTTTGTAGAATCTGCAAGTGGTTATTTGGAGCGCTTAGAGGCCTATCCTGCAAAAGGAAATATCTTCACTTAAAAACTAGACAGAAGCATTCTCAGAAACTTCTTTGTGATGAGAGCATTCAACTCACAGAGTTGAACCTTCCATTTCATAGGACAGTTTTGAAACTCTCTTTGTGTAGGGTCTACAAGTCGATATTTGGAACGTTTTCAGGCCTATCCTGGAAAAGGAAATATCTTCACATAAAAACTAGACACAAGCATTCTCAGAAACTTCTTGCTGATGTGTGCATTCAACTCACAGTATTGAAACTTCCTTTTGATAGAGCAGTTTTGAAACCGTCTGTAAGTAGGATCTGCATGTGGGTATTCGGACTGCTATGAGGCCAACACCGGAAAAGGAAATATCTTCACATAAAAAGTAGACAGAAACATTCTCAGAAATATCCCAGTGCTTTATGCCTTCAGCATGCAGACTTGAACCTTCCTTTGGATAGCACAGTTTTGAAACACGCTTCTTGTAGAATCTGCAAGTGGATATTTGGAGTGCTTTCAGGCCTACCCAGGAAAAGGAACTCTCTTCACATAAAAACTAGACGGAAGCATTCTCAGAAACTTCCCCGTGTTTTATGCATTCAACCCACAGAGTGGAACCTTCCTTTGGATAGTGCAGTTTTGAAACACTCTTTTTGAAGAATCTGCAAGTGGATATTTGGAGAATTTTGAAGCCTGTGCTGGAAAAGGAAACCACTTCACATAAAAACTAGATTGAAGCATTCTCAGAAACTACTTTGGGATGTGTGCATTCAACCCACAGACTTGAACCTGACTTTTGGTAGAACAGCTTTGAAACACTCTTTTTGCAGAATCTGCAGGTGTATATTTGGAGCACTTTGAGGCCTATGCTGGAAAAGGAAATATCTTCACAGAAAAACTAGACAGAAGCATTCTCAGAAACTTCTTCCTGATGAGTGCATTCAACTCACAGAGTTGAACCTTCCTTTTCATAGAGCAGTTTTGAGGCCTTCTTTTCGTAGTGTCTGCAAGTCGATATTTGGAACACTTTCAGGCCTATCCTTGACAAGGAAATATCTTCGCATAAATATTAGACAGAAGCATTCTCAGAAACTTCTTCCTGATGTGCGCATTCAACTCACAGTGTTGATCCTTCTTTTTGATAGAGCAGTTTTGAAACACACTTTTAGTAGAATCGCAAGTGGATAGTTTGAGAGCTTTGTTGCCTTCACTGGAAAAGGAAATATCTTCACATAAAACGAGACAGAAGCATTCTCAGAAGCTTTCCTGTTCTTTATGCACTCAACTCACAGAGTAGAACGTTGCTTTTGATAGAGCAGGTTTGATACACTCTTTTAGTAGAACCTGCAAGTGGATATTTGGAGCGCTTTGAGGTCTATGCTGGAAAAGGATATAACTTCACATAAAATCTAGATTGAAGCATTCTCAGTAACTACTTTGTGATGTCTGCATTCAACTCACAGACTTGAACCTTCCTTTGGAAAGAGCAGTTTTGAAACACTTTCTTTGTAGAATCTGCAAGTGGATATTTGGAGCGCTTTGAGGCCTATGCTGGAAAAGGAAATATTATCCCATTAAAACTAGATAGAAGCATTCTCAGAAACTTGTTTGTGATGAGTGCATTCAACTCACAGAGCTGAACCTTCCTTTTGCTAGAAAAGTTCTGAAACACTCTTTTTCTAGAATCAGCAAGTGGCTATTTGGAGCGATTTCATACCTGTTCTGGGAAAGAAAATATCTTCACATAACAACTAGGAAGAAGCATTCTCAGAAACTCCTTTGTGTTGAGTGCATTCAACTCACAGAGTTGAACCTTCCTTTTGATAGAGCAGTTTTGAAGCCCCCTTTCTGTACCATCTGCAAGTAGAAGATTGGGAGCGCTTTGAGGCCTATGCTGGAAAAGGAAATATCTTCACATAAAAGCTAGACAGAAGCATTCTCAGAAACTTTCCTGTTCTTTGTGCATTCAACTCACAGAGTGGAACGTTGCTTTGGATAGAGCAGTTTTGAAACACTCTTTTAGTAGAATCTGCAAGTGGATATTTGGAGCGCTTTGAGGCCTATGCTGGAAATGGAAATAACTTCACATAGAAACTTGATTGAAGCATTGTCAGAAACTTCTTTGTGATGTGTGCTTTCAACTCACACAGCTGAAATTTCCTTTCATAGAGCAGTTTTGAAACACCCTTTTTTGTGGAATCTGCAACTGGATATTTGGTGGGATTGCGACCTCTTCTGTAAAAGGAAATACATTCGCATGAAAACTAGACAGAAGATTTCTCAGA
Source organism: Pongo pygmaeus (assembly GCF_028885625.2). Taxonomy (NCBI): domain Eukaryota; kingdom Metazoa; phylum Chordata; class Mammalia; order Primates; family Hominidae; genus Pongo; species Pongo pygmaeus. Next base: position 39,557,975 of record NC_072391.2, on the reverse strand, counting down.
ATCTTCTTTGTGATGAGGGCATCCAAGTCACACAGTTGCACCTTCCTTTTGATAGAACAGTTTCGAAAGACTCTTGTTATAGAATCTGCAAGTGGATATTTGGAGCGCTTTGAGGCCTATGCTGGAAAAGGATATATCTACTCATAAAAACTAGACAGAGGCATTCTCAGAAACTTCTTTGTGATTCGTGCGTTCAACTCACAGACTTGAATCTTCCTTTGGAACGTGCAGTTTTGAAACACTCTTCTTGTAGAATCTGCAAGCGGATATTTGGAACTGTTTGAGGCCTGCCCCGGAAAAGGAAACATCTTCACCTAAAAAGTAGACAGAAGCATTCTCAGAAACTTCCTCCTGTTGAGTGCATTCAACTCACAGACTTGAACCTTCCTTTTGATAGAACAGTTTGGAAGCACTCTTTTGGTAGAATGTGCAAGTGTTTATTTGGAGCACCTTGAGGACAAAGCTGGAATAGGGGTTATCTTCACATAACAACTAGACAGAAGTGTTCTCAGAAACTTCTCTGTGTTGAGTGCTTTCAACTCACAGAGTTGAACCTTCCTTTTCATAGAACGGTTTTGAAACACTCTTTTTGTAGAATCTGCAAGTCGATATTTGGACCACTTTCAGGCCTATCCTGGAAAAGGAAATATCTTCACATAAAAACTAGACAGAAGCATTCTCAGAAACTACTTTGTGATGTGTGCACTCAACTCGCAGAGTTGAACCTTTCTTTCGATTGAGCAGTTTTGAAATATTCTTTTAGCAGAATCTGCAAGTGGATATTTGGAGTGCTATCAGGCCAACACTGGAAAAGGAAATATCTTCACATAAAAACTAGACAGAAGCATTCTCAGAAATATCCCAGTGCTTTATGCATTCAGCTCACGGAGTTGAGGCTTCCTTTGGATAGCACAGGTTTGAAACGCTCTTCTTGTAGATTCTGCAAGTGGATATTTGGAGTGCTTTCAGGGCTACCCAGGAAAAGGAAATACCTTCACATGAAAACTAGACGGAAGCATTCTCAGAAACTTCCCTGTGTTTTATGCATTCAACCCACAGAGTGGAAGCTACCTATCAATAGCAAAGTTTTGAAACACACTTTTTTTAGAATCTGCAAGTGGATATTTGGAGAACATTGAAGCCTATGCTGGAAAAGGAAACCACTTCACATAAAAACTACATTGAAGCATTCTCAGAAAATTCCTTGTGATGTGTGCATTCAACCCACAGACTTGAACGTGACTTTTGATAGATCAGCTTTGAAACACTCTTTTTGTAGAATCTGCAAGTGGTTATTTGGAGCGCTTAGAGGCCTATCCTGCAAAAGGAAATATCTTCACTTAAAAACTAGACAGAAGCATTCTCAGAAACTTCTTTGTGATGAGAGCATTCAACTCACAGAGTTGAACCTTCCATTTCATAGGACAGTTTTGAAACTCTCTTTGTGTAGGGTCTACAAGTCGATATTTGGAACGTTTTCAGGCCTATCCTGGAAAAGGAAATATCTTCACATAAAAACTAGACACAAGCATTCTCAGAAACTTCTTGCTGATGTGTGCATTCAACTCACAGTATTGAAACTTCCTTTTGATAGAGCAGTTTTGAAACCGTCTGTAAGTAGGATCTGCATGTGGGTATTCGGACTGCTATGAGGCCAACACCGGAAAAGGAAATATCTTCACATAAAAAGTAGACAGAAACATTCTCAGAAATATCCCAGTGCTTTATGCCTTCAGCATGCAGACTTGAACCTTCCTTTGGATAGCACAGTTTTGAAACACGCTTCTTGTAGAATCTGCAAGTGGATATTTGGAGTGCTTTCAGGCCTACCCAGGAAAAGGAACTCTCTTCACATAAAAACTAGACGGAAGCATTCTCAGAAACTTCCCCGTGTTTTATGCATTCAACCCACAGAGTGGAACCTTCCTTTGGATAGTGCAGTTTTGAAACACTCTTTTTGAAGAATCTGCAAGTGGATATTTGGAGAATTTTGAAGCCTGTGCTGGAAAAGGAAACCACTTCACATAAAAACTAGATTGAAGCATTCTCAGAAACTACTTTGGGATGTGTGCATTCAACCCACAGACTTGAACCTGACTTTTGGTAGAACAGCTTTGAAACACTCTTTTTGCAGAATCTGCAGGTGTATATTTGGAGCACTTTGAGGCCTATGCTGGAAAAGGAAATATCTTCACAGAAAAACTAGACAGAAGCATTCTCAGAAACTTCTTCCTGATGAGTGCATTCAACTCACAGAGTTGAACCTTCCTTTTCATAGAGCAGTTTTGAGGCCTTCTTTTCGTAGTGTCTGCAAGTCGATATTTGGAACACTTTCAGGCCTATCCTTGACAAGGAAATATCTTCGCATAAATATTAGACAGAAGCATTCTCAGAAACTTCTTCCTGATGTGCGCATTCAACTCACAGTGTTGATCCTTCTTTTTGATAGAGCAGTTTTGAAACACACTTTTAGTAGAATCGCAAGTGGATAGTTTGAGAGCTTTGTTGCCTTCACTGGAAAAGGAAATATCTTCACATAAAACGAGACAGAAGCATTCTCAGAAGCTTTCCTGTTCTTTATGCACTCAACTCACAGAGTAGAACGTTGCTTTTGATAGAGCAGGTTTGATACACTCTTTTAGTAGAACCTGCAAGTGGATATTTGGAGCGCTTTGAGGTCTATGCTGGAAAAGGATATAACTTCACATAAAATCTAGATTGAAGCATTCTCAGTAACTACTTTGTGATGTCTGCATTCAACTCACAGACTTGAACCTTCCTTTGGAAAGAGCAGTTTTGAAACACTTTCTTTGTAGAATCTGCAAGTGGATATTTGGAGCGCTTTGAGGCCTATGCTGGAAAAGGAAATATTATCCCATTAAAACTCGATAGAAGCATTCTCAGAAACTTGTTTGTGATGAGTGCATTCAACTCACAGAGCTGAACCTTCCTTTTGCTAGAAAAGTTCTGAAACACTCTTTTTCTAGAATCAGCAAGTGGCTATTTGGAGCGATTTCATACCTGTTCTGGGAAAGAAAATATCTTCACATAACAACTAGGAAGAAGCATTCTCAGAAACTCCTTTGTGTTGAGTGCATTCAACTCACAGAGTTGAACCTTCCTTTTGATAGAGCAGTTTTGAAGCCCCCTTTCTGTACCATCTGCAAGTAGAAGATTGGGAGCGCTTTGAGGCCTATGCTGGAAAAGGAAATATCTTCACATAAAAGCTAGACAGAAGCATTCTCAGAAACTTTCCTGTTCTTTGTGCATTCAACTCACAGAGTGGAACGTTGCTTTGGATAGAGCAGTTTTGAAACACTCTTTTAGTAGAATCTGCAAGTGGATATTTGGAGCACTTTGAGGCCTATGCTGGAAATGGAAATAACTTCACATAGAAACTTGATTGAAGCATTGTCAGAAACTTCTTTGTGATGTGTGCTTTCAACTCACACAGCTGAAATTTCCTTTCATAGAGCAGTTTTGAAACACCCTTTTTTGTGGAATCTGCAACTGGATATTTGGTGGGATTGCGACCTCTTCTGTAAAAGGAAATACATTCGCATGAAAACTAGACAGAAGATTTCTCAGAATCTTCTTTGTGATGAGGGCATCCAAGTCACACAGTTGCACCTTCCTTTTGATAGAACAGTTTCGAAAGACTCTTGTTATAGAATCTGCAAGTGGATATTTGGAGCGCTTTGAGGCCTATGCTGGAAAAGGATATATCTACTCATAAAAACTAGACAGAGGCATTCTCAGAAACTTCTTTGTGATTCGTGCGTTCAACTCACAGACTTGAATCTTCCTTTGGAACGTGCAGTTTTGAAACACTCTTCTTGTAGAATCTGCAAGCGGATATTTGGAACTGTTTGAGGCCTGCCCCGGAAAAGGAAACATCTTCACCTAAAAAGTAGACAGAAGCATTCTCAGAAACTTCCTCCTGTTGAGTGCATTCAACTCACAGCCTTGAACCTTCCTTTTGATAGAACAGTTTGGAAGCACTCTTTTGGTAGAATGTGCAAGTGTTTATTTGGAGCACCTTGAGGACAAAGCTGGAATAGGGGTTATCTTCACATAACAACTAGACAGAAGTGTTCTCAGAAACTTCTCTGTGTTGAGTGCTTTCAACTCACAGAGTTGAACCTTCCTTTTCATAGAACGGTTTTGAAACACTCTTTTTGTAGAATCTGCAAGTCGATATTTGGACCACTTTCAGGCCTATCCTGGAAAAGGAAATATCTTCACATAAAAACTAGACAGAAGCATTCTCAGAAACTACTTTGTGATCTGTGCACTCAACTCGCAGAGTTGAACCTTTCTTTCGATTGAGCAGATTTGAAATATTCTTTTAGCAGAATCTGCAAGTGGATATTTGGAGTGCTATCAGGCCAACACTGGAAAAGGAAATATCTTCACATAAAAACTAGACAGAAGCATTCTCAGAAATATCCCAGTGCTTTATGCATTCAGCTCACGGAGTTGAGGCTTCCTTTGGATAGCACAGGTTTTGAAACGCTCTTCTTGTAGATTCTGCAAGTGGATATTTGGAGTGCTTTGAGGGCTACCCAGGAAAAGGAAATACCTTCACATAAAAACTAGACGGAAGCATTCTCAGAAACTTCCCTGTGTTTTATGCATTCAACCCACAGAGTGGAAACTACCTTTCAATAGCAAAGTTTTGAAACACACTTTTTTTTAGGATCTGCAAGTGGATATTTGGAGAACATTGAAGCCTATGCTGGAAAAGGAAACCACTTCACATAAAAACTAGATTGAAGCATTCTCAGAAAATTCCTTGTGATGTGTGCATTCAACCCACAGACTTGAACGTGACTTTTGATAGAGCAGCTTTGAAACACTCTTTTTGTAGAATCTGCAAGTGGTTATTTGGAGCCCTTTGAGGCCTATCCTGCAAAAGGAAATATCTTCACTTAAAAACTAGACAGAAGCATTCTCAGAAACTTCTTTGTGATGAGAGCATTCAACTCACAGAGTTGAACCTTCCTTTTCATAGGACAGTTTTGAAACTCTCTTTGTGTAGGGTCTACAAGTCGATATTTGGAACGCTTTCAGGCCTATCCTGGAAAAGGAAATATCTTCACATAAAAACTAGACACAAGCATTCTCAGAAACTTCTTGCTGATGTGTGCATTCAACTCACAGTGTTGAAACTTCCTTTTGATAGAGCAGTTTTGAAACCGTCTGTAAGTAGGATCTGCATGTGGGTATTCGGACTGCTATGAGGTCAACACCGGAAAAGGAAATATCTTCACATAAAAAGTAGACAGAAACATTCTCAGAAATATCCCAGTGCTTTATGCCTTCAGCTTGCAGACTTGAACCTTCCTTTGGATAGCACAGTTTTGAAACACGCTTCTTGTAGAATCTGCAAGTGGATATTTGGAGTGCTTTCAGGCCTACCCAGGAAAAGGAACTCTCTTCACATAAAAACTAGACGGAAGCATTCTCAGAAACTTCCCCGTGTTTTATGCATTCAACCCACAGAGTGGAACCTTCCTTTGGATAGTGCAGTTTTGAAACACTCTTTTTGAAGAATCTGCAAGTGGATATTTGGAGAATTTTGAAGCCTGTGCTGGAAAAGGAAACCACTTCACATAAAAACTAGATTGAAGCATTCTCAGAAACTACTTTGGGATGTGTGCATTCAACCCACAGACTTGAACCTGACTTTTGGTAGAACAGCTTTGAAACACTCTTTTTGCAGAATCTGCAGGTGTATATTTGGAGCACTTTGAGGCCTATGCTGGAAAAGGAAATATCTTCACAGAAAAACTAGACAGAAGCATTCTCAGAAACTTCTTCCTGATGAGTGCATTCAACTCACAGAGTTGAACCTTCCTTTTCATAGAGCAGTTTTGAGGCCTTCTTTTCGTAGTGTCTGCAAGTCGACATTTGGAACACTTTCAGGCCTATCCTTGACAAGGAAATATCTTCGCATAAAAATTAGACAGAAGCATTCTCAGAAACTTCTTCCTGATGTGCGCATTCAACTCACAGTGTTGATCCTTCTTTTTGATAGAGCAGTTTTGAAACACACTTTTAGTAGAATCGCAAGTGGATAGTTTGAGAGCTTTGTTGCCTTCACTGGAAAAGGAAATATCTTCACATAAAACGAGACAGAAGCATTCTCAGAAGCTTTCCTGTTCTTTATGCACTCAACTCACAGAGTAGAACATTGCTTTTGATAGAGCAGGTTTGATACACTCTTTTAGTAGAACCTGCAAGTGGATATTTGGAGCGCTTTGAGGTCTATGCTGGAAAAGGATATAACTTCACATAAAATCTAGATTGAAGCATTCTCAGTAACTACTTTGTGATGTCTGCATTCAACTCACAGACTTGAACCTTCCTTTGGAAAGAGCAGTTTTGAAACACTTTCTTTGTAGAATCTGCAAGTGGATATTTGGAGCGCTTTGAGGCCTATGCTGGAAAAGGAAATATTATCCCATTAAAACTAGATAGAAGCATTCTCAGAAACTTGTTTGTGATGAGTGCATTCAACTCACAGAGCTGAACCTTCCTTTTGCTAGAAAAGTTCTGAAACACTCTTTTTCTAGAATCAGCAAGTGGCTATTTGGAGCGATTTCATACCTGTTCTGGGAAAGAAAATATCTTCACATAACAACTAGGAAGAAGCATTCTCAGAAACTCCTTTGTGTTGAGTGCATTCAACTCACAGAGTTGAACCTTCCTTTTGATAGAGCAGTTTTGAAGCCCCCTTTCTGTACCATCTGCAAGTAGAAGATTGGGAGCGCTTTGAGGCCTATGCTGGAAAAGGAAATATCTTCACATAAAAGCTAGACAGAAGCATTCTCAGAAACTTTCCTGTTCTTTGTGCATTCAACTCACAGAGTGGAACGTTGCTTTGGATAGAGCAGTTTTGAAACACTCTTTTAGTAGAATCTGCAAGTGGATATTTGGAGCGCTTTGAGGCCTATGCTGGAAATGGAAATAACTTCACATAGAAACTTGATTGAAGCATTGTCAGAAACTTCTTTGTGATGTGTGCTTTCAACTCACACAGCTGAAATTTCCTTTCATAGAGCAGTTTTGAAACACCCTTTTTTGTGGAATCTGCAACTGGATATTTGGTGGGATTGCGACCTCTTCTGTAAAAGGAAATACATTCGCATGAAAACTAGACAGAAGATTTCTCAGAATCTTCTTTGTGATGAGGGCATCCAAGTCACACAGTTGCACCTTCCTTTTGATAGAACAGTTTCGAAAGACTCTTGTTATAGAATCTGCAAGTGGATATTTGGAGCGCTTTGAGGCCTATGCTGGAAAAGGATATATCTACTCATAAAAACTAGACAGAGGCATTCTCAGAAACTTCTTTGTGATTCGTGCGTTCAACTCACAGACTTGAATCTTCCTTTGGAACGTGCAGTTTTGAAACACTCTTCTTGTAGAATCTGCAAGCGGATATTTGGAACTGTTTGAGGCCTGCCCCGGAAAAGGAAACATCTTCACCTAAAAAGTAGACAGAAGCATTCTCAGAAACTTCCTCCTGTTGAGTGCATTCAACTCACAGACTTGAACCTTCCTTTTGATAGAACAGTTTGGAAGCACTCTTTTGGTAGAATGTGCAAGTGTTTATTTGGAGCACCTTGAGGACAAAGCTGGAATAGGGGTTATCTTCACATAACAACTAGACAGAAGTGTTCTCAGAAACTTCTCTGTGTTGAGTGCTTTCAACTCACAGAGTTGAACCTTCCTTTTCATAGAACGGTTTTGAAACACTCTTTTTGTAGAATCTGCAAGTCGATATTTGGACCACTTTCAGGCCTATCCTGGAAAAGGAAATATCTTCACATAAAAACTAGACAGAAGCATTCTCAGAAACTACTTTGTGATGTGTGCACTCAACTCGCAGAGTTGAACCTTTCTTTCGATTGAGCAGTTTTGAAATATTCTTTTAGCAGAATCTGCAAGTGGATATTTGGAGTGCTATCAGGCCAACACTGGAAAAGGAAATATCTTCACATAAAAACTAGACAGAAGCATTCTCAGAAATATCCCAGTGCTTTATGCATTCAGCTCACGGAGTTGAGGCTTCCTTTGGATAGCACAGGTTTGAAACGCTCTTCTTGTAGATTCTGCAAGTGGATATTTGGAGTGCTTTCAGGGCTACCCAGGAAAAGGAAATACCTTCACATGAAAACTAGACGGAAGCATTCTCAGAAACTTCCCTGTGTTTTATGCATTCAACCCACAGAGTGGAAGCTACCTATCAATAGCAAAGTTTTGAAACACACTTTTTTTAGAATCTGCAAGTGGATATTTGGAGAACATTGAAGCCTATGCTGGAAAAGGAAACCACTTCACATAAAAACTACATTGAAGCATTCTCAGAAAATTCCTTGTGATGTGTGCATTCAACCCACAGACTTGAACGTGACTTTTGATAGATCAGCTTTGAAACACTCTTTTTGTAGAATCTGCAAGTGGTTATTTGGAGCGCTTTGAGGCCTATCCTGCAAAAGGAAATATCTTCACTTAAAAACTAGACAGAAGCATTCTCAGAAACTTCTTTGTGATGAGAGCATTCAACTCACAGAGTTGAACCTTCCATTTCATAGGACAGTTTTGAAACTCTCTTTGTGTAGGGTCTACAAGTCGATATTTGGAACGTTTTCAGGCCTATCCTGGAAAAGGAAATATCTTCACATAAAAACTAGACACAAGCATTCTCAGAAACTTCTTGCTGATGTGTGCATTCAACTCACAGTATTGAAACTTCCTTTTGATAGAGCAGTTTTGAAACCGTCTGTAAGTAGGATCTGCATGTGGGTATTCGGACTGCTATGAGGCCAACACCGGAAAAGGAAATATCTTCACATAAAAAGTAGACAGAAACATTCTCAGAAATATCCCAGTGCTTTATGCCTTCAGCATGCAGACTTGAACCTTCCTTTGGATAGCACAGTTTTGAAACACGCTTCTTGTAGAATCTGCAAGTGGATATTTGGAGTGCTTTCAGGCCTACCCAGGAAAAGGAACTCTCTTCACATAAAAACTAGACGGAAGCATTCTCAGAAACTTCCCCGTGTTTTATGCATTCAACCCACAGAGTGGAACCTTCCTTTGGATAGTGCAGTTTTGAAACACTCTTTTTGAAGAATCTGCAAGTGGATATTTGGAGAATTTTGAAGCCTGTGCTGGAAAAGGAAACCACTTCACATAAAAACTAGATTGAAGCATTCTCAGAAACTACTTTGGGATGTGTGCATTCAACCCACAGACTTGAACCTGACTTTTGGTAGAACAGCTTTGAAACACTCTTTTTGCAGAATCTGCAGGTGTATATTTGGAGCACTTTGAGGCCTATGCTGGAAAAGGAAATATCTTCACAGAAAAACTAGACAGAAGCATTCTCAGAAACTTCTTCCTGATGAGTGCATTCAACTCACAGAGTTGAACCTTCCTTTTCATAGAGCAGTTTTGAGGCCTTCTTTTCGTAGTGTCTGCAAGTCGATATTTGGAACACTTTCAGGCCTATCCTTGACAAGGAAATATCTTCGCATAAATATTAGACAGAAGCATTCTCAGAAACTTCTTCCTGATGTGCGCATTCAACTCACAGTGTTGATCCTTCTTTTTGATAGAGCAGTTTTGAAACACACTTTTAGTAGAATCGCAAGTGGATAGTTTGAGAGCTTTGTTGCCTTCACTGGAAAAGGAAATATCTTCACATAAAACGAGACAGAAGCATTCTCAGAAGCTTTCCTGTTCTTTATGCACTCAACTCACAGAGTAGAACGTTGCTTTTGATAGAGCAGGTTTGATACACTCTTTTAGTAGAACCTGCAAGTGGATATTTGGAGCGCTTTGAGGTCTATGCTGGAAAAGGATATAACTTCACATAAAATCTAGATTGAAGCATTCTCAGTAACTACTTTGTGATGTCTGCATTCAACTCACAGACTTGAACCTTCCTTTGGAAAGAGCAGTTTTGAAACACTTTCTTTGTAGAATCTGCAAGTGGATATTTGGAGCGCTTTGAGGCCTATGCTGGAAAAGGAAATATTATCCCATTAAAACTAGATAGAAGCATTCTCAGAAACTTGTTTGTGATGAGTGCATTCAACTCACAGAGCTGAACCTTCCTTTTGCTAGAAAAGTTCTGAAACACTCTTTTTCTAGAATCAGCAAGTGGCTATTTGGAGCGATTTCATACCTGTTCTGGGAAAGAAAATATCTTCACATAACAACTAGGAAGAAGCATTCTCAGAAACTCCTTTGTGTTGAGTGCATTCAACTCACAGAGTTGAACCTTCCTTTTGATAGAGCAGTTTTGAAGCCCCCTTTCTGTACCATCTGCAAGTAGAAGATTGGGAGCGCTTTGAGGCCTATGCTGGAAAAGGAAATATCTTCACATAAAAGCTAGACAGAAGCATTCTCAGAAACTTTCCTGTTCTTTGTGCATTCAACTCACAGAGTGGAACGTTGCTTTGGATAGAGCAGTTTTGAAACACTCTTTTAGTAGAATCTGCAAGTGGATATTTGGAGCGCTTTGAGGCCTATGCTGGAAATGGAAATAACTTCACATAGAAACTTGATTGAAGCATTGTCAGAAACTTCTTTGTGATGTGTGCTTTCAACTCACACAGCTGAAATTTCCTTTCATAGAGCAGTTTTGAAACACCCTTTTTTGTGGAATCTGCAACTGGATATTTGGTGGGATTGCGACCTCTTCTGTAAAAGGAAATACATTCGCATGAAAACTAGACAGAAGATTTCTCAGAATCTTCTTTGTGATGAGGGCATCCAAGTCACACAGTTGCACCTTCCTTTTGATAGAACAGTTTCGAAAGACTCTTGTTATAGAATCTGCAAGTGGATATTTGGAGCGCTTTGAGGCCTATGCTGGAAAAGGATATATCTACTCATAAAAACTAGACAGAGGCATTCTCAGAAACTTCTTTGTGATTCGTGCGTTCAACTCACAGACTTGAATCTTCCTTTGGAACGTGCAGTTTTGAAACACTCTTCTTGTAGAATCTGCAAGCGGATATTTGGAACTGTTTGAGGCCTGCCCCGGAAAAGGAAACATCTTCACCTAAAAAGTAGACAGAAGCATTCTCAGAAACTTCCTCCTGTTGAGTGCATTCAACTCACAGCCTTGAACCTTCCTTTTGATAGAACAGTTTGGAAGCACTCTTTTGGTAGAATGTGCAAGTGTTTATTTGGAGCACCTTGAGGACAAAGCTGGAATAGGGGTTATCTTCACATAACAACTAGACAGAAGTGTTCTCAGAAACTTCTCTGTGTTGAGTGCTTTCAACTCACAGAGTTGAACCTTCCTTTTCATAGAACGGTTTTGAAACACTCTTTTTGTAGAATCTGCAAGTCGATATTTGGACCACTTTCAGGCCTATCCTGGAAAAGGAAATATCTTCACATAAAAACTAGACAGAAGCATTCTCAGAAACTACTTTGTGATCTGTGCACTCAACTCGCAGAGTTGAACCTTTCTTTCGATTGAGCAGATTTGAAATATTCTTTTAGCAGAATCTGCAAGTGGATATTTGGAGTGCTATCAGGCCAACACTGGAAAAGGAAATATCTTCACATAAAAACTAGACAGAAGCATTCTCAGAAATATCCCAGTGCTTTATGCATTCAGCTCACGGAGTTGAGGCTTCCTTTGGATAGCACAGGTTTTGAAACGCTCTTCTTGTAGATTCTGCAAGTGGATATTTGGAGTGCTTTGAGGGCTACCCAGGAAAAGGAAATACCTTCACATAAAAACTAGACGGAAGCATTCTCAGAAACTTCCCTGTGTTTTATGCATTCAACCCACAGAGTGGAAACTACCTTTCAATAGCAAAGTTTTGAAACACACTTTTTTTTAGGATCTGCAAGTGGATATTTGGAGAACATTGAAGCCTATGCTGGAAAAGGAAACCACTTCACATAAAAACTAGATTGAAGCATTCTCAGAAAATCCCTTGTGATGTGTGCATTCAACCCACAGACTTGAACGTGACTTTTGATAGAGCAGCTTTGAAACACTCTTTTTGTAGAATCTGCAAGTGGTTATTTGGAGCCCTTTGAGGCCTATCCTGCAAAAGGAAATATCTTCACTTAAAAACTAGACAGAAGCATTCTCAGAAACTTCTTTGTGATGAGAGCATTCAACTCACAGAGTTGAACCTTCCTTTTCATAGGACAGTTTTGAAACTCTCTTTGTGTAGGGTCTACAAGTCGATATTTGGAACGCTTTCAGGCCTATCCTGGAAAAGGAAATATCTTCACATAAAAACTAGACACAAGCATTCTCAGAAACTTCTTGCTGATGTGTGCATTCAACTCACAGTGTTGAAACTTCCTTTTGATAGAGCAGTTTTGAAACCGTCTGTAAGTAGGATCTGCATGTGGGTATTCGGACTGCTATGAGGTCAACACCGGAAAAGGAAATATCTTCACATAAAAAGTAGACAGAAACATTCTCAGAAATATCCCAGTGCTTTATGCCTTCAGCTTGCAGACTTGAACCTTCCTTTGGATAGCACAGTTTTGAAACACGCTTCTTGTAGAATCTGCAAGTGGATATTTGGAGTGCTTTCAGGCCTACCCAGGAAAAGGAACTCTCTTCACATAAAAACTAGACGGAAGCATTCTCAGAAACTTCCCCGTGTTTTATGCATTCAACCCACAGAGTGGAACCTTCCTTTGGATAGTGCAGTTTTGAAACACTCTTTTTGAAGAATCTGCAAGTGGATATTTGGAGAATTTTGAAGCCTGTGCTGGAAAAGGAAACCACTTCACATAAAAACTAGATTGAAGCATTCTCAGAAACTACTTTGGGATGTGTGCATTCAACCCACAGACTTGAACCTGACTTTTGGTAGAACAGCTTTGAAACACTCTTTTTGCAGAATCTGCAGGTGTATATTTGGAGCACTTTGAGGCCTATGCTGGAAAAGGAAATATCTTCACAGAAAAACTAGACAGAAGCATTCTCAGAAACTTCTTCCTGATGAGTGCATTCAACTCACAGAGTTGAACCTTCCTTTTCATAGAGCAGTTTTGAGGCCTTCTTTTCGTAGTGTCTGCAAGTCGACATTTGGAACACTTTCAGGCCTATCCTTGACAAGGAAATATCTTCGCATAAAAATTAGACAGAAGCATTCTCAGAAACTTCTTCCTGATGTGCGCATTCAACTCACAGTGTTGATCCTTCTTTTTGATAGAGCAGTTTTGAAACACACTTTTAGTAGAATCGCAAGTGGATAGTTTGAGAGCTTTGTTGCCTTCACTGGAAAAGGAAATATCTTCACATAAAACGAGACAGAAGCATTCTCAGAAGCTTTCCTGTTCTTTATGCACTCAACTCACAGAGTAGAACGTTGCTTTTGATAGAGCAGGTTTGATACACTCTTTTAGTAGAACCTGCAAGTGGATATTTGGAGCGCTTTGAGGTCTATGCTGGAAAAGGATATAACTTCACATAAAATCTAGATTGAAGCATTCTCAGTAACTACTTTGTGATGTCTGCATTCAACTCACAGACTTGAACCTTCCTTTGGAAAGAGCAGTTTTGAAACACTTTCTTTGTAGAATCTGCAAGTGGATATTTGGAGCGCTTTGAGGCCTATGCTGGAAAAGGAAATATTATCCCATTAAAACTCGATAGAAGCATTCTCAGAAACTTGTTTGTGATGAGTGCATTCAACTCACAGAGCTGAACCTTCCTTTTGCTAGAAAAGTTCTGAAACACTCTTTTTCTAGAATCAGCAAGTGGCTATTTGGAGCGATTTCATACCTGTTCTGGGAAAGAAAATATCTTCACATAACAACTAGGAAGAAGCATTCTCAGAAACTCCTTTGTGTTGAGTGCATTCAACTCACAGAGTTGAACCTTCCTTTTGATAGAGCAGTTTTGAAGCCCCCTTTCTGTACCATCTGCAAGTAGAAGATTGGGAGCGCTTTGAGGCCTATGCTGGAAAAGGAAATATCTTCACATAAAAGCTAGACAGAAGCATTCTCAGAAACTTTCCTGTTCTTTGTGCATTCAACTCACAGAGTGGAACGTTGCTTTGGATAGAGCAGTTTTGAAACACTCTTTTAGTAGAATCTGCAAGTGGATATTTGGAGCGCTTTGAGGCCTATGCTGGAAATGGAAATAACTTCACATAGAAACTTGATTGAAGCATTGTCAGAAACTTCTTTGTGATGTGTGCTTTCAACTCACACAGCTGAAATTTCCTTTCATAGAGCAGTTTTGAAACACCCTTTTTTGTGGAATCTGCAACTGGATATTTGGTGGGATTGCGACCTCTTCTGTAAAAGGAAATACATTCGCATGAAAACTAGACAGAAGATTTCTCAGAATCTTCTTTGTGATGAGGGCATCCAAGTCACACAGTTGCACCTTCCTTTTGATAGAACAGTTTCGAAAGACTCTTGTTATAGAATCTGCAAGTGGATATTTGGAGCGCTTTGAGGCCTATGCTGGAAAAGGATATATCTACTCATAAAAACTAGACAGAGGCATTCTCAGAAACTTCTTTGTGATTCCTGCGTTCAACTCACAGACTTGAATCTTCCTTTGGAACGTGCAGTTTTGAAACACTCTTCTTGTAGAATCTGCAAGCGGATATTTGGAACTGTTTGAGGCCTGCCCCGGAAAAGGAAACATCTTCACCTAAAAAGTAGACAGAAGCATTCTCAGAAACTTCCTCCTGTTGAGTGCATTCAACTCACAGCCTTGAACCTTCCTTTTGATAGAACAGTTTGGAAGCACTCTTTTGGTAGAATGTGCAAGTGTTTATTTGGAGCACCTTGAGGACAAAGCTGGAATAGGGGTTATCTTCACATAACAACTAGACAGAAGTGTTCTCAGAAACTTCTCTGTGTTGAGTGCTTTCAACTCACAGAGTTGAACCTTCCTTTTCATAGAACGGTTTTGAAACACTCTTTTTGTAGAATCTGCAAGTCGATATTTGGACCACTTTCAGGCCTATCCTGGAAAAGGAAATATCTTCACATAAAAACTAGACAGAAGCATTCTCAGAAACTACTTTGTGATGTGTGCACTCAACTCGCAGAGTTGAACCTTTCTTTCGATTGAGCAGTTTTGAAATATTCTTTTAGCAGAATCTGCAAGTGGATATTTGGAGTGCTATCAGGCCAACACTGGAAAAGGAAATATCTTCACATAAAAACTAGACAGAAGCATTCTCAGAAATATCCCAGTGCTTTATGCATTCAGCTCACGGAGTTGAGGCTTCCTTTGGATAGCACAGGTTTGAAACGCTCTTCTTGTAGATTCTGCAAGTGGATATTTGGAGTGCTTTCAGGGCTACCCAGGAAAAGGAAATACCTTCACATAAAAACTAGACGGAAGCATTCTCAGAAACTTCCCTGTGTTTTATGCATTCAACCCACAGAGTGGAAGCTACCTATCAATAGCAAAGTTTTGAAACACACTTTTTTTAGAATCTGCAAGTGGATATTTGGAGAACATTGAAGCCTATGCTGGAAAAGGAAACCACTTCACATAAAAACTACATTGAAGCATTCTCAGAAAATTCCTTGTGATGTGTGCATTCAACCCACAGACTTGAACGTGACTTTTGATAGATCAGCTTTGAAACACTCTTTTTGTAGAATCTGCAAGTGGTTATTTGGAGCGCTTTGAGGCCTATCCTGCAAAAGGAAATATCTTCACTTAAAAACTAGACAGAAGCATTCTCAGAAACTTCTTTGTGATGAGAGCATTCAACTCACAGAGTTGAACCTTCCATTTCATAGGACAGTTTTGAAACTCTCTTTGTGTAGGGTCTACAAGTCGATATTTGGAACGTTTTCAGGCCTATCCTGGAAAAGGAAATATCTTCACATAAAAACTAGACACAAGCATTCTCAGAAACTTCTTGCTGATGTGTGCATTCAACTCACAGTATTGAAACTTCCTTTTGATAGAGCAGTTTTGAAACCGTCTGTAAGTAGGATCTGCATGTGGGTATTCGGACTGCTATGAGGCCAACACCGGAAAAGGAAATATCTTCACATAAAAAGTAGACAGAAACATTCTCAGAAATATCCCAGTGCTTTATGCCTTCAGCTTGCAGACTTGAACCTTCCTTTGGATAGCACAGTTTTGAAACACGCTTCTTGTAGAATCTGCAAGTGGATATTTGGAGTGCTTTCAGGCCTACCCAGGAAAAGGAACTCTCTTCACATAAAAACTAGACGGAAGCATTCTCAGAAACTTCCCCGTGTTTTATGCATTCAACCCACAGAGTGGAACCTTCCTTTGGATAGTGCAGTTTTGAAACACTCTTTTTGAAGAATCTGCAAGTGGATATTTGGAGAATTTTGAAGCCTGTGCTGGAAAAGGAAACCACTTCACATAAAAACTAGATTGAAGCATTCTCAGAAACTACTTTGGGATGTGTGCATTCAACCCACAGACTTGAACCTGACTTTTGGTAGAACAGCTTTGAAACACTCTTTTTGCAGAATCTGCAGGTGTATATTTGGAGCACTTTGAGGCCTATGCTGGAAAAGGAAATATCTTCACAGAAAAACTAGACAGAAGCATTCTCAGAAACTTCTTCCTGATGAGTGCATTCAACTCACAGAGTTGAACCTTCCTTTTCATAGAGCAGTTTTGAGGCCTTCTTTTCGTAGTGTCTGCAAGTCGATATTTGGAACACTTTCAGGCCTATCCTTGACAAGGAAATATCTTCGCATAAAAATTAGACAGAAGCATTCTCAGAAACTTCTTCCTGATGTGCGCATTCAACTCACAGTGTTGATCCTTCTTTTTGATAGAGCAGTTTTGAAACACACTTTTAGTAGAATCGCAAGTGGATAGTTTGAGAGCTTTGTTGCCTTCACTGGAAAAGGAAATATCTTCACATAAAACGAGACAGAAGCATTCTCAGAAGCTTTCCTGTTCTTTATGCACTCAACTCACAGAGTAGAACGTTGCTTTTGATAGAGCAGGTTTGATACACTCTTTTAGTAGAACCTGCAAGTGGATATTTGGAGCGCTTTGAGGTCTATGCTGGAAAAGGATATAACTTCACATAAAATCTAGATTGAAGCATTCTCAGTAACTACTTTGTGATGTCTGCATTCAACTCACAGACTTGAACCTTCCTTTGGAAAGAGCAGTTTTGAAACACTTTCTTTGTAGAATCTGCAAGTGGATATTTGGAGCGCTTTGAGGCCTATGCTGGAAAAGGAAATATTATCCCATTAAAACTAGATAGAAGCATTCTCAGAAACTTGTTTGTGATGAGTGCATTCAACTCACAGAGCTGAACCTTCCTTTTGCTAGAAAAGTTCTGAAACACTCTTTTTCTAGAATCAGCAAGTGGCTATTTGGAGCGATTTCATACCTGTTCTGGGAAAGAAAATATCTTCACATAACAACTAGGAAGAAGCATTCTCAGAAACTCCTTTGTGTTGAGTGCATTCAACTCACAGAGTTGAACCTTCCTTTTGATAGAGCAGTTTTGAAGCCCCCTTTCTGTACCATCTGCAAGTAGAAGATTGGGAGCGCTTTGAGGCCTATGCTGGAAAAGGAAATATCTTCACATAAAAGCTAGACAGAAGCATTCTCAGAAACTTTCCGGTTCTTTGTGCATTCAACTCACAGAGTGGAACGTTGCTTTGGATAGAGCAGTTTTGAAACACTCTTTTAGTAGAATCTGCAAGTGGATATTTGGAGCGCTTTGAGGCCTATGCTGGAAATGGAAATAACTTCACATAGAAACTTGATTGAAGCATTGTCAGAACCTTCTTTGTGATGTGTGCTTTCAACTCACACAGCTGAAATTTCCTTTCATAGAGCAGTTTTGAAACACCCTTTTTTGTGGAATCTGCAACTGGATATTTGGTGGGATTGCGACCTCTTCTGTAAAAGGAAATACATTCGCATGAAAACTAGACAGAAGATTTCTCAGAATCTTCTTTGTGATGAGGGCATCCAAGTCACACAGTTGCACCTTCCTTTTGATAGAACAGTTTCGAAAGACTCTTGTTATAGAATCTGCAAGTGGATATTTGGAGCGCTTTGAGGCCTATGCTGGAAAAGGATATATCTACTCATAAAAACTAGACAGAGGCATTCTCAGAAACTTCTTTGTGATTCCTGCGTTCAACTCACAGACTTGAATCTTCCTTTGGAACGTGCAGTTTTGAAACACTCTTCTTGTAGAATCTGCAAGCGGATATTTGGAACTGTTTGAGGCCTGCCCCGGAAAAGGAAACATCTTCACCTAAAAAGTAGACAGAAGCATTCTCAGAAACTTCCTCCTGTTGAGTGCATTCAACTCACAGACTTGAACCTTCCTTTTGATAGAACAGTTTGGAAGCACTCTTTTGGTAGAATGTGCAAGTGTTTATTTGGAGCACCTTGAGGACAAAGCTGGAATAGGGGTTATCTTCACATAACAACTAGACAGAAGTGTTCTCAGAAACTTCTCTGTGTTGAGTGCTTTCAACTCACAGAGTTGAACCTTCCTTTTCATAGAACGGTTTTGAAACACTCTTTTTGTAGAATCTGCAAGTCGATATTTGGACCACTTTCAGGCCTATCCTGGAAAAGGAAATATCTTCACATAAAAACTAGACAGAAGCATTCTCAGAAACTACTTTGTGATGTGTGCACTCAACTCGCAGAGTTGAACCTTTCTTTCGATTGAGCAGTTTTGAAATATTCTTTTAGCAGAATCTGCAAGTGGATATTTGGAGTGCTATCAGGCCAACACTGGAAAAGGAAATATCTTCACATAAAAACTAGACAGAAGCATTCTCAGAAATATCCCAGTGCTTTATGCATTCAGCTCACGGAGTTGAGGCTTCCTTTGGATAGCACAGGTTTGAAACGCTCTTCTTGTAGATTCTGCAAGTGGATATTTGGAGTGCTTTCAGGGCTACCCAGGAAAAGGAAATACCTTCACATAAAAACTAGACGGAAGCATTCTCAGAAACTTCCCTGTGTTTTATGCATTCAACCCACAGAGTGGAAGCTACCTATCAATAGCAAAGTTTTGAAACACACTTTTTTTAGAATCTGCAAGTGGATATTTGGAGAACATTGAAGCCTATGCTGGAAAAGGAAACCACTTCACATAAAAACTAGATTGAAGCATTCTCAGAAAACTCCTTGTGATGTGTGCATTCAACCCACAGACTTGAACGTGACTTTTGATAGATCAGCTTTGAAACACTCTTTTTGTAGAATCTGCAAGTGGTTATTTGGAGCGCTTTGAGGCCTATCCTGCAAAAGGAAATATCTTCACTTAAAAACTAGACAGAAGCATTCTCAGAAACTTCTTTGTGATGAGAGCATTCAACTCACAGAGTTGAACCTTCCATTTCATAGGACAGTTTTGAAACTCTCTTTGTGTAGGGCCTACAAGTCGATATTTGGAACGCTTTCAGGCCTATCCTGGAAAAGGAAATATCTTCACATAAAAACTAGACACAAGCATTCTCAGAAACTTCTTGCTGATGTGTGCATTCAACTCACAGTATTGAAACTTCCTTTTGATAGAGCAGTTTTGAAACCGTCTGTAAGTAGGATCTGCATGTGGGTATTCGGACTGCTATGAGGCCAACACCGGAAAAGGAAATATCTTCACATAAAAAGTAGACAGAAACATTCTCAGAAATATCCCAGTGCTTTATGCCTTCAGCTTGCAGACTTGAACCTTCCTTTGGATAGCACAGTTTTGAAACACGCTTCTTGTAGAATCTGCAAGTGGATATTTGGAGTGCTTTCAGGCCTACCCAGGAAAAGGAACTCTCTTCACATAAAAACTAGACGGAAGCATTCTCAGAAACTTCCCCGTGTTTTATGCATTCAACCCACAGAGTGGAACCTTCCTTTGGATAGTGCAGTTTTGAAACACTCTTTTTGAAGAATCTGCAAGTGGATATTTGGAGAATTTTGAAGCCTGTGCTGGAAAAGGAAACCACTTCACATAAAAACTAGATTGAAGCATTCTCAGAAACTACTTTGGGATGTGTGCATTCAACCCACAGACTTGAACCTGACTTTTGGTAGAACAGCTTTGAAACACTCTTTTTGCAGAATCTGCAGGTGTATATTTGGAGCACTTTGAGGCCTATGCTGGAAAAGGAAATATCTTCACAGAAAAACTAGACAGAAGCATTCTCAGAAACTTCTTCCTGATGAGTGCATTCAACTCACAGAGTTGAACCTTCCTTTTCATAGAGCAGTTTTGAGGCCTTCTTTTCGTAGTGTCTGCAAGTCGACATTTGGAACACTTTCAGGCCTATCCTTGACAAGGAAATATCTTCGCATAAAAATTAGACAGAAGCATTCTCAGAAACTTCTTCCTGATGTGCGCATTCAACTCACAGTGTTGATCCTTCTTTTTGATAGAGCAGTTTTGAAACACACTTTTAGTAGAATCGCAAGTGGATAGTTTGAGAGCTTTGTTGCCTTCACTGGAAAAGGAAATATCTTCACATAAAACGAGACAGAAGCATTCTCAGAAGCTTTCCTGTTCTTTATGCACTCAACTCACAGAGTAGAACGTTGCTTTTGATAGAGCAGGTTTGATACACTCTTTTAGTAGAACCTGCAAGTGGATATTTGGAGCGCTTTGAGGTCTATGCTGGAAAAGGATATAACTTCACATAAAATCTAGATTGAAGCATTCTCAGTAACTACTTTGTGATGTCTGCATTCAACTCACAGACTTGAACCTTCCTTTGGAAAGAGCAGTTTTGAAACACTTTCTTTGTAGAATCTGCAAGTGGATATTTGGAGCGCTTTGAGGCCTATGCTGGAAAAGGAAATATTATCCCATTAAAACTCGATAGAAGCATTCTCAGAAACTTGTTTGTGATGAGTGCATTCAACTCACAGAGCTGAACCTTCCTTTTGCTAGAAAAGTTCTGAAACACTCTTTTTCTAGAATCAGCAAGTGGCTATTTGGAGCGATTTCATACCTGTTCTGGGAAAGAAAATATCTTCACATAACAACTAGGAAGAAGCATTCTCAGAAACTCCTTTGTGTTGAGTGCATTCAACTCACAGAGTTGAACCTTCCTTTTGATAGAGCAGTTTTGAAGCCCCCTTTCTGTACCATCTGCAAGTAGAAGATTGGGAGCGCTTTGAGGCCTATGCTGGAAAAGGAAATATCTTCACATAAAAGCTAGACAGAAGCATTCTCAGAAACTTTCCTGTTCTTTGTGCATTCAACTCACAGAGTGGAACGTTGCTTTGGATAGAGCAGTTTTGAAACACTCTTTTAGTAGAATCTGCAAGTGGATATTTGGAGCGCTTTGAGGCCTATGCTGGAAATGGAAATAACTTCACATAGAAACTTGATTGAAGCATTGTCAGAAACTTCTTTGTGATGTGTGCTTTCAACTCACACAGCTGAAATTTCCTTTCATAGAGCAGTTTTGAAACACCCTTTTTTGTGGAATCTGCAACTGGATATTTGGTGGGATTGCGACCTCTTCTGTAAAAGGAAATACATTCGCATGAAAACTAGACAGAAGATTTCTCAGAATCTTCTTTGTGATGAGGGCATCCAAGTCACACAGTTGCACCTTCCTTTTGATAGAACAGTTTCGAAAGACTCTTGTTATAGAATCTGCAAGTGGATATTTGGAGCGCTTTGAGGCCTATGCTGGAAAAGGATATATCTACTCATAAAAACTAGACAGAGGCATTCTCAGAAACTTCTTTGTGATTCGTGCGTTCAACTCACAGACTTGAATCTTCCTTTGGAACGTGCAGTTTTGAAACACTCTTCTTGTAGAATCTGCAAGCGGATATTTGGAACTGTTTGAGGCCTGCCCCGGAAAAGGAAACATCTTCACCTAAAAAGTAGACAGAAGCATTCTCAGAAACTTCCTCCTGTTGAGTGCATTCAACTCACAGCCTTGAACCTTCCTTTTGATAGAACAGTTTGGAAGCACTCTTTTGGTAGAATGTGCAAGTGTTTATTTGGAGCACCTTGAGGACAAAGCTGGAATAGGGGTTATCTTCACATAACAACTAGACAGAAGTGTTCTCAGAAACTTCTCTGTGTTGAGTGCTTTCAACTCACAGAGTTGAACCTTCCTTTTCATAGAACGGTTTTGAAACACTCTTTTTGTAGAATCTGCAAGTCGATATTTGGACCACTTTCAGGCCTATCCTGGAAAAGGAAATATCTTCACATAAAAACTAGACAGAAGCATTCTCAGAAACTACTTTGTGATGTGTGCACTCAACTCGCAGAGTTGAACCTTTCTTTCGATTGAGCAGTTTTGAAATATTCTTTTAGCAGAATCTGCAAGTGGATATTTGGAGTGCTATCAGGCCAACACTGGAAAAGGAAATATCTTCACATAAAAACTAGACAGAAGCATTCTCAGAAATATCCCAGTGCTTTATGCATTCAGCTCACGGAGTTGAGGCTTCCTTTGGATAGCACAGGTTTGAAACGCTCTTCTTGTAGATTCTGCAAGTGGATATTTGGAGTGCTTTCAGGGCTACCCAGGAAAAGGAAATACCTTCACATGAAAACTAGACGGAAGCATTCTCAGAAACTTCCCTGTGTTTTATGCATTCAACCCACAGAGTGGAAGCTACCTATCAATAGCAAAGTTTTGAAACACACTTTTTTTAGAATCTGCAAGTGGATATTTGGAGAACATTGAAGCCTATGCTGGAAAAGGAAACCACTTCACATAAAAACTACATTGAAGCATTCTCAGAAAATTCCTTGTGATGTGTGCATTCAACCCACAGACTTGAACGTGACTTTTGATAGATCAGCTTTGAAACACTCTTTTTGTAGAATCTGCAAGTGGTTATTTGGAGCGCTTTGAGGCCTATCCTGCAAAAGGAAATATCTTCACTTAAAAACTAGACAGAAGCATTCTCAGAAACTTCTTTGTGATGAGAGCATTCAACTCACAGAGTTGAACCTTCCATTTCATAGGACAGTTTTGAAACTCTCTTTGTGTAGGGTCTACAAGTCGATATTTGGAACGTTTTCAGGCCTATCCTGGAAAAGGAAATATCTTCACATAAAAACTAGACACAAGCATTCTCAGAAACTTCTTGCTGATGTGTGCATTCAACTCACAGTATTGAAACTTCCTTTTGATAGAGCAGTTTTGAAACCGTCTGTAAGTAGGATCTGCATGTGGGTATTCGGACTGCTATGAGGCCAACACCGGAAAAGGAAATATCTTCACATAAAAAGTAGACAGAAACATTCTCAGAAATATCCCAGTGCTTTATGCCTTCAGCATGCAGACTTGAACCTTCCTTTGGATAGCACAGTTTTGAAACACGCTTCTTGTAGAATCTGCAAGTGGATATTTGGAGTGCTTTCAGGCCTACCCAGGAAAAGGAACTCTCTTCACATAAAAACTAGACGGAAGCATTCTCAGAAACTTCCCCGTGTTTTATGCATTCAACCCACAGAGTGGAACCTTCCTTTGGATAGTGCAGTTTTGAAACACTCTTTTTGAAGAATCTGCAAGTGGATATTTGGAGAATTTTGAAGCCTGTGCTGGAAAAGGAAACCACTTCACATAAAAACTAGATTGAAGCATTCTCAGAAACTACTTTGGGATGTGTGCATTCAACCCACAGACTTGAACCTGACTTTTGGTAGAACAGCTTTGAAACACTCTTTTTGCAGAATCTGCAGGTGTATATTTGGAGCACTTTGAGGCCTATGCTGGAAAAGGAAATATCTTCACAGAAAAACTAGACAGAAGCATTCTCAGAAACTTCTTCCTGATGAGTGCATTCAACTCACAGAGTTGAACCTTCCTTTTCATAGAGCAGTTTTGAGGCCTTCTTTTCGTAGTGTCTGCAAGTCGATATTTGGAACACTTTCAGGCCTATCCTTGACAAGGAAATATCTTCGCATAAAAATTAGACAGAAGCATTCTCAGAAACTTCTTCCTGATGTGCGCATTCAACTCACAGTGTTGATCCTTCTTTTTGATAGAGCAGTTTTGAAACACACTTTTAGTA
The DNA here is from genome assembly GCF_028885625.2 of Pongo pygmaeus. NCBI lineage: Eukaryota > Metazoa > Chordata > Mammalia > Primates > Hominidae > Pongo > Pongo pygmaeus. The sequence continues at coordinate 39,533,962 of NC_072391.2, read as the reverse complement.
GAATCGCAAGTGGATAGTTTGAGAGCTTTGTTGCCTTCACTGGAAAAGGAAATATCTTCACATAAAACGAGACAGAAGCATTCTCAGAAGCTTTCCTGTTCTTTATGCACTCAACTCACAGAGTAGAACGTTGCTTTTGATAGAGCAGGTTTGATACACTCTTTTAGTAGAACCTGCAAGTGGATATTTGGAGCGCTTTGAGGTCTATGCTGGAAAAGGATATAACTTCACATAAAATCTAGATTGAAGCATTCTCAGTAACTACTTTGTGATGTCTGCATTCAACTCACAGACTTGAACCTTCCTTTGGAAAGAGCAGTTTTGAAACACTTTCTTTGTAGAATCTGCAAGTGGATATTTGGAGCGCTTTGAGGCCTATGCTGGAAAAGGAAATATTATCCCATTAAAACTAGATAGAAGCATTCTCAGAAACTTGTTTGTGATGAGTGCATTCAACTCACAGAGCTGAACCTTCCTTTTGCTAGAAAAGTTCTGAAACACTCTTTTTCTAGAATCAGCAAGTGGCTATTTGGAGCGATTTCATACCTGTTCTGGGAAAGAAAATATCTTCACATAACAACTAGGAAGAAGCATTCTCAGAAACTCCTTTGTGTTGAGTGCATTCAACTCACAGAGTTGAACCTTCCTTTTGATAGAGCAGTTTTGAAGCCCCCTTTCTGTACCATCTGCAAGTAGAAGATTGGGAGCGCTTTGAGGCCTATGCTGGAAAAGGAAATATCTTCACATAAAAGCTAGACAGAAGCATTCTCAGAAACTTTCCTGTTCTTTGTGCATTCAACTCACAGAGTGGAACGTTGCTTTGGATAGAGCAGTTTTGAAACACTCTTTTAGTAGAATCTGCAAGTGGATATTTGGAGCGCTTTGAGGCCTATGCTGGAAATGGAAATAACTTCACATAGAAACTTGATTGAAGCATTGTCAGAAACTTCTTTGTGATGTGTGCTTTCAACTCACACAGCTGAAATTTCCTTTCATAGAGCAGTTTTGAAACACCCTTTTTTGTGGAATCCGCAACTGGATATTTGGTGGGATTGCGACCTCTTCTGTAAAAGGAAATACATTCGCATGAAAACTAGACAGAAGATTTCTCAGAATCTTCTTTGTGATGAGGGCATCCAAGTCACACAGTTGCACCTTCCTTTTGATAGAACAGTTTCGAAAGACTCTTGTTATAGAATCTGCAAGTGGATATTTGGAGCGCTTTGAGGCCTATGCTGGAAAAGGATATATCTACTCATAAAAACTAGACAGAGGCATTCTCAGAAACTTCTTTGTGATTCGTGCGTTCAACTCACAGACTTGAATCTTCCTTTGGAACGTGCAGTTTTGAAACACTCTTCTTGTAGAATCTGCAAGCGGATATTTGGAACTGTTTGAGGCCTGCCCCGGAAAAGGAAACATCTTCACCTAAAAAGTAGACAGAAGCATTCTCAGAAACTTCCTCCTGTTGAGTGCATTCAACTCACAGACTTGAACCTTCCTTTTGATAGAACAGTTTGGAAGCACTCTTTTGGTAGAATGTGCAAGTGTTTATTTGGAGCACCTTGAGGACAAAGCTGGAATAGGGGTTATCTTCACATAACAACTAGACAGAAGTGTTCTCAGAAACTTCTCTGTGTTGAGTGCTTTCAACTCACAGAGTTGAACCTTCCTTTTCATAGAACGGTTTTGAAACACTCTTTTTGTAGAATCTGCAAGTCGATATTTGGACCACTTTCAGGCCTATCCTGGAAAAGGAAATATCTTCACATAAAAACTAGACAGAAGCATTCTCAGAAACTACTTTGTGATGTGTGCACTCAACTCGCAGAGTTGAACCTTTCTTTCGATTGAGCAGTTTTGAAATATTCTTTTAGCAGAATCTGCAAGTGGATATTTGGAGTGCTATCAGGCCAACACTGGAAAAGGAAATATCTTCACATAAAAACTAGACAGAAGCATTCTCAGAAATATCCCAGTGCTTTATGCATTCAGCTCACGGAGTTGAGGCTTCCTTTGGATAGCACAGGTTTGAAACGCTCTTCTTGTAGATTCTGCAAGTGGATATTTGGAGTGCTTTCAGGGCTACCCAGGAAAAGGAAATACCTTCACATAAAAACTAGACGGAAGCATTCTCAGAAACTTCCCTGTGTTTTATGCATTCAACCCACAGAGTGGAAGCTACCTATCAATAGCAAAGTTTTGAAACACACTTTTTTTAGAATCTGCAAGTGGATATTTGGAGAACATTGAAGCCTATGCTGGAAAAGGAAACCACTTCACATAAAAACTAGATTGAAGCATTCTCAGAAAACTCCTTGTGATGTGTGCATTCAACCCACAGACTTGAACGTGACTTTTGATAGATCAGCTTTGAAACACTCTTTTTGTAGAATCTGCAAGTGGTTATTTGGAGCGCTTTGAGGCCTATCCTGCAAAAGGAAATATCTTCACTTAAAAACTAGACAGAAGCATTCTCAGAAACTTCTTTGTGATGAGAGCATTCAACTCACAGAGTTGAACCTTCCATTTCATAGGACAGTTTTGAAACTCTCTTTGTGTAGGGCCTACAAGTCGATATTTGGAACGCTTTCAGGCCTATCCTGGAAAAGGAAATATCTTCACATAAAAACTAGACACAAGCATTCTCAGAAACTTCTTGCTGATGTGTGCATTCAACTCACAGTATTGAAACTTCCTTTTGATAGAGCAGTTTTGAAACCGTCTGTAAGTAGGATCTGCATGTGGGTATTCGGACTGCTATGAGGCCAACACCGGAAAAGGAAATATCTTCACATAAAAAGTAGACAGAAACATTCTCAGAAATATCCCAGTGCTTTATGCCTTCAGCTTGCAGACTTGAACCTTCCTTTGGATAGCACAGTTTTGAAACACGCTTCTTGTAGAATCTGCAAGTGGATATTTGGAGTGCTTTCAGGCCTACCCAGGAAAAGGAACTCTCTTCACATAAAAACTAGACGGAAGCATTCTCAGAAACTTCCCCGTGTTTTATGCATTCAACCCACAGAGTGGAACCTTCCTTTGGATAGTGCAGTTTTGAAACACTCTTTTTGAAGAATCTGCAAGTGGATATTTGGAGAATTTTGAAGCCTGTGCTGGAAAAGGAAACCACTTCACATAAAAACTAGATTGAAGCATTCTCAGAAACTACTTTGGGATGTGTGCATTCAACCCACAGACTTGAACCTGACTTTTGGTAGAACAGCTTTGAAACACTCTTTTTGCAGAATCTGCAGGTGTATATTTGGAGCACTTTGAGGCCTATGCTGGAAAAGGAAATATCTTCACAGAAAAACTAGACAGAAGCATTCTCAGAAACTTCTTCCTGATGAGTGCATTCAACTCACAGAGTTGAACCTTCCTTTTCATAGAGCAGTTTTGAGGCCTTCTTTTCGTAGTGTCTGCAAGTCGACATTTGGAACACTTTCAGGCCTATCCTTGACAAGGAAATATCTTCGCATAAATATTAGACAGAAGCATTCTCAGAAACTTCTTCCTGATGTGCGCATTCAACTCACAGTGTTGATCCTTCTTTTTGATAGAGCAGTTTTGAAACACACTTTTAGTAGAATCGCAAGTGGATAGTTTGAGAGCTTTGTTGCCTTCACTGGAAAAGGAAATATCTTCACATAAAACGAGACAGAAGCATTCTCAGAAGCTTTCCTGTTCTTTATGCACTCAACTCACAGAGTAGAACGTTGCTTTTGATAGAGCAGGTTTGATACACTCTTTTAGTAGAACCTGCAAGTGGATATTTGGAGCGCTTTGAGGTCTATGCTGGAAAAGGATATAACTTCACATAAAATCTAGATTGAAGCATTCTCAGTAACTACTTTGTGATGTCTGCATTCAACTCACAGACTTGAACCTTCCTTTGGAAAGAGCAGTTTTGAAACACTTTCTTTGTAGAATCTGCAAGTGGATATTTGGAGCGCTTTGAGGCCTATGCTGGAAAAGGAAATATTATCCCATTAAAACTCGATAGAAGCATTCTCAGAAACTTGTTTGTGATGAGTGCATTCAACTCACAGAGCTGAACCTTCCTTTTGCTAGAAAAGTTCTGAAACACTCTTTTTCTAGAATCAGCAAGTGGCTATTTGGAGCGATTTCATACCTGTTCTGGGAAAGAAAATATCTTCACATAACAACTAGGAAGAAGCATTCTCAGAAACTCCTTTGTGTTGAGTGCATTCAACTCACAGAGTTGAACCTTCCTTTTGATAGAGCAGTTTTGAAGCCCCCTTTCTGTACCATCTGCAAGTAGAAGATTGGGAGCGCTTTGAGGCCTATGCTGGAAAAGGAAATATCTTCACATAAAAGCTAGACAGAAGCATTCTCAGAAACTTTCCTGTTCTTTGTGCATTCAACTCACAGAGTGGAACGTTGCTTTGGATAGAGCAGTTTTGAAACACTCTTTTAGTAGAATCTGCAAGTGGATATTTGGAGCGCTTTGAGGCCTATGCTGGAAATGGAAATAACTTCACATAGAAACTTGATTGAAGCATTGTCAGAAACTTCTTTGTGATGTGTGCTTTCAACTCACACAGCTGAAATTTCCTTTCATAGAGCAGTTTTGAAACACCCTTTTTTGTGGAATCTGCAACTGGATATTTGGTGGGATTGCGACCTCTTCTGTAAAAGGAAATACATTCGCATGAAAACTAGACAGAAGATTTCTCAGAATCTTCTTTGTGATGAGGGCATCCAAGTCACACAGTTGCACCTTCCTTTTGATAGAACAGTTTCGAAAGACTCTTGTTATAGAATCTGCAAGTGGATATTTGGAGCGCTTTGAGGCCTATGCTGGAAAAGGATATATCTACTCATAAAAACTAGACAGAGGCATTCTCAGAAACTTCTTTGTGATTCGTGCGTTCAACTCACAGACTTGAATCTTCCTTTGGAACGTGCAGTTTTGAAACACTCTTCTTGTAGAATCTGCAAGCGGATATTTGGAACTGTTTGAGGCCTGCCCCGGAAAAGGAAACATCTTCACCTAAAAAGTAGACAGAAGCATTCTCAGAAACTTCCTCCTGTTGAGTGCATTCAACTCACAGCCTTGAACCTTCCTTTTGATAGAACAGTTTGGAAGCACTCTTTTGGTAGAATGTGCAAGTGTTTATTTGGAGCACCTTGAGGACAAAGCTGGAATAGGGGTTATCTTCACATAACAACTAGACAGAAGTGTTCTCAGAAACTTCTCTGTGTTGAGTGCTTTCAACTCACAGAGTTGAACCTTCCTTTTCATAGAACGGTTTTGAAACACTCTTTTTGTAGAATCTGCAAGTCGATATTTGGACCACTTTCAGGCCTATCCTGGAAAAGGAAATATCTTCACATAAAAACTAGACAGAAGCATTCTCAGAAACTACTTTGTGATGTGTGCACTCAACTCGCAGAGTTGAACCTTTCTTTCGATTGAGCAGTTTTGAAATATTCTTTTAGCAGAATCTGCAAGTGGATATTTGGAGTGCTATCAGGCCAACACTGGAAAAGGAAATATCTTCACATAAAAACTAGACAGAAGCATTCTCAGAAATATCCCAGTGCTTTATGCATTCAGCTCACGGAGTTGAGGCTTCCTTTGGATAGCACAGGTTTGAAACGCTCTTCTTGTAGATTCTGCAAGTGGATATTTGGAGTGCTTTCAGGGCTACCCAGGAAAAGGAAATACCTTCACATGAAAACTAGACGGAAGCATTCTCAGAAACTTCCCTGTGTTTTATGCATTCAACCCACAGAGTGGAAGCTACCTATCAATAGCAAAGTTTTGAAACACACTTTTTTTAGAATCTGCAAGTGGATATTTGGAGAACATTGAAGCCTATGCTGGAAAAGGAAACCACTTCACATAAAAACTACATTGAAGCATTCTCAGAAAATTCCTTGTGATGTGTGCATTCAACCCACAGACTTGAACGTGACTTTTGATAGATCAGCTTTGAAACACTCTTTTTGTAGAATCTGCAAGTGGTTATTTGGAGCGCTTTGAGGCCTATCCTGCAAAAGGAAATATCTTCACTTAAAAACTAGACAGAAGCATTCTCAGAAACTTCTTTGTGATGAGAGCATTCAACTCACAGAGTTGAACCTTCCATTTCATAGGACAGTTTTGAAACTCTCTTTGTGTAGGGTCTACAAGTCGATATTTGGAACGTTTTCAGGCCTATCCTGGAAAAGGAAATATCTTCACATAAAAACTAGACACAAGCATTCTCAGAAACTTCTTGCTGATGTGTGCATTCAACTCACAGTATTGAAACTTCCTTTTGATAGAGCAGTTTTGAAACCGTCTGTAAGTAGGATCTGCATGTGGGTATTCGGACTGCTATGAGGCCAACACCGGAAAAGGAAATATCTTCACATAAAAAGTAGACAGAAACATTCTCAGAAATATCCCAGTGCTTTATGCCTTCAGCATGCAGACTTGAACCTTCCTTTGGATAGCACAGTTTTGAAACACGCTTCTTGTAGAATCTGCAAGTGGATATTTGGAGTGCTTTCAGGCCTACCCAGGAAAAGGAACTCTCTTCACATAAAAACTAGACGGAAGCATTCTCAGAAACTTCCCCGTGTTTTATGCATTCAACCCACAGAGTGGAACCTTCCTTTGGATAGTGCAGTTTTGAAACACTCTTTTTGAAGAATCTGCAAGTGGATATTTGGAGAATTTTGAAGCCTGTGCTGGAAAAGGAAACCACTTCACATAAAAACTAGATTGAAGCATTCTCAGAAACTACTTTGGGATGTGTGCATTCAACCCACAGACTTGAACCTGACTTTTGGTAGAACAGCTTTGAAACACTCTTTTTGCAGAATCTGCAGGTGTATATTTGGAGCACTTTGAGGCCTATGCTGGAAAAGGAAATATCTTCACAGAAAAACTAGACAGAAGCATTCTCAGAAACTTCTTCCTGATGAGTGCATTCAACTCACAGAGTTGAACCTTCCTTTTCATAGAGCAGTTTTGAGGCCTTCTTTTCGTAGTGTCTGCAAGTCGATATTTGGAACACTTTCAGGCCTATCCTTGACAAGGAAATATCTTCGCATAAATATTAGACAGAAGCATTCTCAGAAACTTCTTCCTGATGTGCGCATTCAACTCACAGTGTTGATCCTTCTTTTTGATAGAGCAGTTTTGAAACACACTTTTAGTAGAATCGCAAGTGGATAGTTTGAGAGCTTTGTTGCCTTCACTGGAAAAGGAAATATCTTCACATAAAACGAGACAGAAGCATTCTCAGAAGCTTTCCTGTTCTTTATGCACTCAACTCACAGAGTAGAACGTTGCTTTTGATAGAGCAGGTTTGATACACTCTTTTAGTAGAACCTGCAAGTGGATATTTGGAGCGCTTTGAGGTCTATGCTGGAAAAGGATATAACTTCACATAAAATCTAGATTGAAGCATTCTCAGTAACTACTTTGTGATGTCTGCATTCAACTCACAGACTTGAACCTTCCTTTGGAAAGAGCAGTTTTGAAACACTTTCTTTGTAGAATCTGCAAGTGGATATTTGGAGCGCTTTGAGGCCTATGCTGGAAAAGGAAATATTATCCCATTAAAACTAGATAGAAGCATTCTCAGAAACTTGTTTGTGATGAGTGCATTCAACTCACAGAGCTGAACCTTCCTTTTGCTAGAAAAGTTCTGAAACACTCTTTTTCTAGAATCAGCAAGTGGCTATTTGGAGCGATTTCATACCTGTTCTGGGAAAGAAAATATCTTCACATAACAACTAGGAAGAAGCATTCTCAGAAACTCCTTTGTGTTGAGTGCATTCAACTCACAGAGTTGAACCTTCCTTTTGATAGAGCAGTTTTGAAGCCCCCTTTCTGTACCATCTGCAAGTAGAAGATTGGGAGCGCTTTGAGGCCTATGCTGGAAAAGGAAATATCTTCACATAAAAGCTAGACAGAAGCATTCTCAGAAACTTTCCTGTTCTTTGTGCATTCAACTCACAGAGTGGAACGTTGCTTTGGATAGAGCAGTTTTGAAACACTCTTTTAGTAGAATCTGCAAGTGGATATTTGGAGCGCTTTGAGGCCTATGCTGGAAATGGAAATAACTTCACATAGAAACTTGATTGAAGCATTGTCAGAAACTTCTTTGTGATGTGTGCTTTCAACTCACACAGCTGAAATTTCCTTTCATAGAGCAGTTTTGAAACACCCTTTTTTGTGGAATCTGCAACTGGATATTTGGTGGGATTGCGACCTCTTCTGTAAAAGGAAATACATTCGCATGAAAACTAGACAGAAGATTTCTCAGAATCTTCTTTGTGATGAGGGCATCCAAGTCACACAGTTGCACCTTCCTTTTGATAGAACAGTTTCGAAAGACTCTTGTTATAGAATCTGCAAGTGGATATTTGGAGCGCTTTGAGGCCTATGCTGGAAAAGGATATATCTACTCATAAAAACTAGACAGAGGCATTCTCAGAAACTTCTTTGTGATTCGTGCGTTCAACTCACAGACTTGAATCTTCCTTTGGAACGTGCAGTTTTGAAACACTCTTCTTGTAGAATCTGCAAGCGGATATTTGGAACTGTTTGAGGCCTGCCCCGGAAAAGGAAACATCTTCACCTAAAAAGTAGACAGAAGCATTCTCAGAAACTTCCTCCTGTTGAGTGCATTCAACTCACAGACTTGAACCTTCCTTTTGATAGAACAGTTTGGAAGCACTCTTTTGGTAGAATGTGCAAGTGTTTATTTGGAGCACCTTGAGGACAAAGCTGGAATAGGGGTTATCTTCACATAACAACTAGACAGAAGTGTTCTCAGAAACTTCTCTGTGTTGAGTGCTTTCAACTCACAGAGTTGAACCTTCCTTTTCATAGAACGGTTTTGAAACACTCTTTTTGTAGAATCTGCAAGTCGATATTTGGACCACTTTCAGGCCTATCCTGGAAAAGGAAATATCTTCACATAAAAACTAGACAGAAGCATTCTCAGAAACTACTTTGTGATGTGTGCACTCAACTCGCAGAGTTGAACCTTTCTTTCGATTGAGCAGTTTTGAAATATTCTTTTAGCAGAATCTGCAAGTGGATATTTGGAGTGCTATCAGGCCAACACTGGAAAAGGAAATATCTTCACATAAAAACTAGACAGAAGCATTCTCAGAAATATCCCAGTGCTTTATGCATTCAGCTCACGGAGTTGAGGCTTCCTTTGGATAGCACAGGTTTGAAACGCTCTTCTTGTAGATTCTGCAAGTGGATATTTGGAGTGCTTTCAGGGCTACCCAGGAAAAGGAAATACCTTCACATAAAAACTAGACGGAAGCATTCTCAGAAACTTCCCTGTGTTTTATGCATTCAACCCACAGAGTGGAAGCTACCTATCAATAGCAAAGTTTTGAAACACACTTTTTTTAGAATCTGCAAGTGGATATTTGGAGAACATTGAAGCCTATGCTGGAAAAGGAAACCACTTCACATAAAAACTAGATTGAAGCATTCTCAGAAAACTCCTTGTGATGTGTGCATTCAACCCACAGACTTGAACGTGACTTTTGATAGATCAGCTTTGAAACACTCTTTTTGTAGAATCTGCAAGTGGTTATTTGGAGCGCTTTGAGGCCTATCCTGCAAAAGGAAATATCTTCACTTAAAAACTAGACAGAAGCATTCTCAGAAACTTCTTTGTGATGAGAGCATTCAACTCACAGAGTTGAACCTTCCATTTCATAGGACAGTTTTGAAACTCTCTTTGTGTAGGGCCTACAAGTCGATATTTGGAACGCTTTCAGGCCTATCCTGGAAAAGGAAATATCTTCACATAAAAACTAGACACAAGCATTCTCAGAAACTTCTTGCTGATGTGTGCATTCAACTCACAGTATTGAAACTTCCTTTTGATAGAGCAGTTTTGAAACCGTCTGTAAGTAGGATCTGCATGTGGGTATTCGGACTGCTATGAGGCCAACACCGGAAAAGGAAATATCTTCACATAAAAAGTAGACAGAAACATTCTCAGAAATATCCCAGTGCTTTATGCCTTCAGCTTGCAGACTTGAACCTTCCTTTGGATAGCACAGTTTTGAAACACGCTTCTTGTAGAATCTGCAAGTGGATATTTGGAGTGCTTTCAGGCCTACCCAGGAAAAGGAACTCTCTTCACATAAAAACTAGACGGAAGCATTCTCAGAAACTTCCCCGTGTTTTATGCATTCAACCCACAGAGTGGAACCTTCCTTTGGATAGTGCAGTTTTGAAACACTCTTTTTGAAGAATCTGCAAGTGGATATTTGGAGAATTTTGAAGCCTGTGCTGGAAAAGGAAACCACTTCACATAAAAACTAGATTGAAGCATTCTCAGAAACTACTTTGGGATGTGTGCATTCAACCCACAGACTTGAACCTGACTTTTGGTAGAACAGCTTTGAAACACTCTTTTTGCAGAATCTGCAGGTGTATATTTGGAGCACTTTGAGGCCTATGCTGGAAAAGGAAATATCTTCACAGAAAAACTAGACAGAAGCATTCTCAGAAACTTCTTCCTGATGAGTGCATTCAACTCACAGAGTTGAACCTTCCTTTTCATAGAGCAGTTTTGAGGCCTTCTTTTCGTAGTGTCTGCAAGTCGATATTTGGAACACTTTCAGGCCTATCCTTGACAAGGAAATATCTTCGCATAAATATTAGACAGAAGCATTCTCAGAAACTTCTTCCTGATGTGCGCATTCAACTCACAGTGTTGATCCTTCTTTTTGATAGAGCAGTTTTGAAACACACTTTTAGTAGAATCGCAAGTGGATAGTTTGAGAGCTTTGTTGCCTTCACTGGAAAAGGAAATATCTTCACATAAAACGAGACAGAAGCATTCTCAGAAGCTTTCCTGTTCTTTATGCACTCAACTCACAGAGTAGAACGTTGCTTTTGATAGAGCAGGTTTGATACACTCTTTTAGTAGAACCTGCAAGTGGATATTTGGAGCGCTTTGAGGTCTATGCTGGAAAAGGATATAACTTCACATAAAATCTAGATTGAAGCATTCTCAGTAACTACTTTGTGATGTCTGCATTCAACTCACAGACTTGAACCTTCCTTTGGAAAGAGCAGTTTTGAAACACTTTCTTTGTAGAATCTGCAAGTGGATATTTGGAGCGCTTTGAGGCCTATGCTGGAAAAGGAAATATTATCCCATTAAAACTAGATAGAAGCATTCTCAGAAACTTGTTTGTGATGAGTGCATTCAACTCACAGAGCTGAACCTTCCTTTTGCTAGAAAAGTTCTGAAACACTCTTTTTCTAGAATCAGCAAGTGGCTATTTGGAGCGATTTCATACCTGTTCTGGGAAAGAAAATATCTTCACATAACAACTAGGAAGAAGCATTCTCAGAAACTCCTTTGTGTTGAGTGCATTCAACTCACAGAGTTGAACCTTCCTTTTGATAGAGCAGTTTTGAAGCCCCCTTTCTGTACCATCTGCAAGTAGAAGATTGGGAGCGCTTTGAGGCCTATGCTGGAAAAGGAAATATCTTCACATAAAAGCTAGACAGAAGCATTCTCAGAAACTTTCCTGTTCTTTGTGCATTCAACTCACAGAGTGGAACGTTGCTTTGGATAGAGCAGTTTTGAAACACTCTTTTAGTAGAATCTGCAAGTGGATATTTGGAGCGCTTTGAGGCCTATGCTGGAAATGGAAATAACTTCACATAGAAACTTGATTGAAGCATTGTCAGAAACTTCTTTGTGATGTGTGCTTTCAACTCACACAGCTGAAATTTCCTTTCATAGAGCAGTTTTGAAACACCCTTTTTTGTGGAATCTGCAACTGGATATTTGGTGGGATTGCGACCTCTTCTGTAAAAGGAAATACATTCGCATGAAAACTAGACAGAAGATTTCTCAGAATCTTCTTTGTGATGAGGGCATCCAAGTCACACAGTTGCACCTTCCTTTTGATAGAACAGTTTCGAAAGACTCTTGTTATAGAATCTGCAAGTGGATATTTGGAGCGCTTTGAGGCCTATGCTGGAAAAGGATATATCTACTCATAAAAACTAGACAGAGGCATTCTCAGAAACTTCTTTGTGATTCATGCGTTCAACTCACAGACTTGAATCTTCCTTTGGAACGTGCAGTTTTGAAACACTCTTCTTGTAGAATCTGCAAGCGGATATTTGGAACTGTTTGAGGCCTGCCCCGGAAAAGGAAACATCTTCACCTAAAAAGTAGACAGAAGCATTCTCAGAAACTTCCTCCTGTTGAGTGCATTCAACTCACAGCCTTGAACCTTCCTTTTGATAGAACAGTTTGGAAGCACTCTTTTGGTAGAATGTGCAAGTGTTTATTTGGAGCACCTTGAGGACAAAGCTGGAATAGGGGTTATCTTCACATAACAACTAGACAGAAGTGTTCTCAGAAACTTCTCTGTGTTGAGTGCTTTCAACTCACAGAGTTGAACCTTCCTTTTCATAGAACGGTTTTGAAACACTCTTTTTGTAGAATCTGCAAGTCGATATTTGGACCACTTTCAGGCCTATCCTGGAAAAGGAAATATCTTCACATAAAAACTAGACAGAAGCATTCTCAGAAACTACTTTGTGATGTGTGCACTCAACTCGCAGAGTTGAACCTTTCTTTCGATTGAGCAGTTTTGAAATATTCTTTTAGCAGAATCTGCAAGTGGATATTTGGAGTGCTATCAGGCCAACACTGGAAAAGGAAATATCTTCACATAAAAACTAGACAGAAGCATTCTCAGAAATATCCCAGTGCTTTATGCATTCAGCTCACGGAGTTGAGGCTTCCTTTGGATAGCACAGGTTTGAAACGCTCTTCTTGTAGATTCTGCAAGTGGATATTTGGAGTGCTTTCAGGGCTACCCAGGAAAAGGAAATACCTTCACATGAAAACTAGACGGAAGCATTCTCAGAAACTTCCCTGTGTTTTATGCATTCAACCCACAGAGTGGAAGCTACCTATCAATAGCAAAGTTTTGAAACACACTTTTTTTAGAATCTGCAAGTGGATATTTGGAGAACATTGAAGCCTATGCTGGAAAAGGAAACCACTTCACATAAAAACTACATTGAAGCATTCTCAGAAAATTCCTTGTGATGTGTGCATTCAACCCACAGACTTGAACGTGACTTTTGATAGATCAGCTTTGAAACACTCTTTTTGTAGAATCTGCAAGTGGTTATTTGGAGCGCTTTGAGGCCTATCCTGCAAAAGGAAATATCTTCACTTAAAAACTAGACAGAAGCATTCTCAGAAACTTCTTTGTGATGAGAGCATTCAACTCACAGAGTTGAACCTTCCATTTCATAGGACAGTTTTGAAACTCTCTTTGTGTAGGGTCTACAAGTCGATATTTGGAACGTTTTCAGGCCTATCCTGGAAAAGGAAATATCTTCACATAAAAACTAGACACAAGCATTCTCAGAAACTTCTTGCTGATGTGTGCATTCAACTCACAGTATTGAAACTTCCTTTTGATAGAGCAGTTTTGAAACCGTCTGTAAGTAGGATCTGCATGTGGGTATTCGGACTGCTATGAGGCCAACACCGGAAAAGGAAATATCTTCACATAAAAAGTAGACAGAAACATTCTCAGAAATATCCCAGTGCTTTATGCCTTCAGCATGCAGACTTGAACCTTCCTTTGGATAGCACAGTTTTGAAACACGCTTCTTGTAGAATCTGCAAGTGGATATTTGGAGTGCTTTCAGGCCTACCCAGGAAAAGGAACTCTCTTCACATAAAAACTAGACGGAAGCATTCTCAGAAACTTCCCCGTGTTTTATGCATTCAACCCACAGAGTGGAACCTTCCTTTGGATAGTGCAGTTTTGAAACACTCTTTTTGAAGAATCTGCAAGTGGATATTTGGAGAATTTTGAAGCCTGTGCTGGAAAAGGAAACCACTTCACATAAAAACTAGATTGAAGCATTCTCAGAAACTACTTTGGGATGTGTGCATTCAACCCACAGACTTGAACCTGACTTTTGGTAGAACAGCTTTGAAACACTCTTTTTGCAGAATCTGCAGGTGTATATTTGGAGCACTTTGAGGCCTATGCTGGAAAAGGAAATATCTTCACAGAAAAACTAGACAGAAGCATTCTCAGAAACTTCTTCCTGATGAGTGCATTCAACTCACAGAGTTGAACCTTCCTTTTCATAGAGCAGTTTTGAGGCCTTCTTTTCGTAGTGTCTGCAAGTCGATATTTGGAACACTTTCAGGCCTATCCTTGACAAGGAAATATCTTCGCATAAATATTAGACAGAAGCATTCTCAGAAACTTCTTCCTGATGTGCGCATTCAACTCACAGTGTTGATCCTTCTTTTTGATAGAGCAGTTTTGAAACACACTTTTAGTAGAATCGCAAGTGGATAGTTTGAGAGCTTTGTTGCCTTCACTGGAAAAGGAAATATCTTCACATAAAACGAGACAGAAGCATTCTCAGAAGCTTTCCTGTTCTTTATGCACTCAACTCACAGAGTAGAACGTTGCTTTTGATAGAGCAGGTTTGATACACTCTTTTAGTAGAACCTGCAAGTGGATATTTGGAGCGCTTTGAGGTCTATGCTGGAAAAGGATATAACTTCACATAAAATCTAGATTGAAGCATTCTCAGTAACTACTTTGTGATGTCTGCATTCAACTCACAGACTTGAACCTTCCTTTGGAAAGAGCAGTTTTGAAACACTTTCTTTGTAGAATCTGCAAGTGGATATTTGGAGCGCTTTGAGGCCTATGCTGGAAAAGGAAATATTATCCCATTAAAACTAGATAGAAGCATTCTCAGAAACTTGTTTGTGATGAGTGCATTCAACTCACAGAGCTGAACCTTCCTTTTGCTAGAAAAGTTCTGAAACACTCTTTTTCTAGAATCAGCAAGTGGCTATTTGGAGCGATTTCATACCTGTTCTGGGAAAGAAAATATCTTCACATAACAACTAGGAAGAAGCATTCTCAGAAACTCCTTTGTGTTGAGTGCATTCAACTCACAGAGTTGAACCTTCCTTTTGATAGAGCAGTTTTGAAGCCCCCTTTCTGTACCATCTGCAAGTAGAAGATTGGGAGCGCTTTGAGGCCTATGCTGGAAAAGGAAATATCTTCACATAAAAGCTAGACAGAAGCATTCTCAGAAACTTTCCTGTTCTTTGTGCATTCAACTCACAGAGTGGAACGTTGCTTTGGATAGAGCAGTTTTGAAACACTCTTTTAGTAGAATCTGCAAGTGGATATTTGGAGCGCTTTGAGGCCTATGCTGGAAATGGAAATAACTTCACATAGAAACTTGATTGAAGCATTGTCAGAAACTTCTTTGTGATGTGTGCTTTCAACTCACACAGCTGAAATTTCCTTTCATAGAGCAGTTTTGAAACACCCTTTTTTGTGGAATCTGCAACTGGATATTTGGTGGGATTGCGACCTCTTCTGTAAAAGGAAATACATTCGCATGAAAACTAGACAGAAGATTTCTCAGAATCTTCTTTGTGATGAGGGCATCCAAGTCACACAGTTGCACCTTCCTTTTGATAGAACAGTTTCGAAAGACTCTTGTTATAGAATCTGCAAGTGGATATTTGGAGCGCTTTGAGGCCTATGCTGGAAAAGGATATATCTACTCATAAAAACTAGACAGAGGCATTCTCAGAAACTTCTTTGTGATTCGTGCGTTCAACTCACAGACTTGAATCTTCCTTTGGAACGTGCAGTTTTGAAACACTCTTCTTGTAGAATCTGCAAGCGGATATTTGGAACTGTTTGAGGCCTGCCCCGGAAAAGGAAACATCTTCACCTAAAAAGTAGACAGAAGCATTCTCAGAAACTTCCTCCTGTTGAGTGCATTCAACTCACAGACTTGAACCTTCCTTTTGATAGAACAGTTTGGAAGCACTCTTTTGGTAGAATGTGCAAGTGTTTATTTGGAGCACCTTGAGGACAAAGCTGGAATAGGGGTTATCTTCACATAACAACTAGACAGAAGTGTTCTCAGAAACTTCTCTGTGTTGAGTGCTTTCAACTCACAGAGTTGAACCTTCCTTTTCATAGAACGGTTTTGAAACACTCTTTTTGTAGAATCTGCAAGTCGATATTTGGACCACTTTCAGGCCTATCCTGGAAAAGGAAATATCTTCACATAAAAACTAGACAGAAGCATTCTCAGAAACTACTTTGTGATGTGTGCACTCAACTCGCAGAGTTGAACCTTTCTTTCGATTGAGCAGTTTTGAAATATTCTTTTAGCAGAATCTGCAAGTGGATATTTGGAGTGCTATCAGGCCAACACTGGAAAAGGAAATATCTTCACATAAAAACTAGACAGAAGCATTCTCAGAAATATCCCAGTGCTTTATGCATTCAGCTCACGGAGTTGAGGCTTCCTTTGGATAGCACAGGTTTGAAACGCTCTTCTTGTAGATTCTGCAAGTGGATATTTGGAGTGCTTTCAGGGCTACCCAGGAAAAGGAAATACCTTCACATGAAAACTAGACGGAAGCATTCTCAGAAACTTCCCTGTGTTTTATGCATTCAACCCACAGAGTGGAAGCTACCTATCAATAGCAAAGTTTTGAAACACACTTTTTTTAGAATCTGCAAGTGGATATTTGGAGAACATTGAAGCCTATGCTGGAAAAGGAAACCACTTCACATAAAAACTACATTGAAGCATTCTCAGAAAATTCCTTGTGATGTGTGCATTCAACCCACAGACTTGAACGTGACTTTTGATAGATCAGCTTTGAAACACTCTTTTTGTAGAATCTGCAAGTGGTTATTTGGAGCGCTTTGAGGCCTATCCTGCAAAAGGAAATATCTTCACTTAAAAACTAGACAGAAGCATTCTCAGAAACTTCTTTGTGATGAGAGCATTCAACTCACAGAGTTGAACCTTCCATTTCATAGGACAGTTTTGAAACTCTCTTTGTGTAGGGTCTACAAGTCGATATTTGGAACGTTTTCAGGCCTATCCTGGAAAAGGAAATATCTTCACATAAAAACTAGACACAAGCATTCTCAGAAACTTCTTGCTGATGTGTGCATTCAACTCACAGTATTGAAACTTCCTTTTGATAGAGCAGTTTTGAAACCGTCTGTAAGTAGGATCTGCATGTGGGTATTCGGACTGCTATGAGGCCAACACCGGAAAAGGAAATATCTTCACATAAAAAGTAGACAGAAACATTCTCAGAAATATCCCAGTGCTTTATGCCTTCAGCATGCAGACTTGAACCTTCCTTTGGATAGCACAGTTTTGAAACACGCTTCTTGTAGAATCTGCAAGTGGATATTTGGAGTGCTTTCAGGCCTACCCAGGAAAAGGAACTCTCTTCACATAAAAACTAGACGGAAGCATTCTCAGAAACTTCCCCGTGTTTTATGCATTCAACCCACAGAGTGGAACCTTCCTTTGGATAGTGCAGTTTTGAAACACTCTTTTTGAAGAATCTGCAAGTGGATATTTGGAGAATTTTGAAGCCTGTGCTGGAAAAGGAAACCACTTCACATAAAAACTAGATTGAAGCATTCTCAGAAACTACTTTGGGATGTGTGCATTCAACCCACAGACTTGAACCTGACTTTTGGTAGAACAGCTTTGAAACACTCTTTTTGCAGAATCTGCAGGTGTATATTTGGAGCACTTTGAGGCCTATGCTGGAAAAGGAAATATCTTCACAGAAAAACTAGACAGAAGCATTCTCAGAAACTTCTTCCTGATGAGTGCATTCAACTCACAGAGTTGAACCTTCCTTTTCATAGAGCAGTTTTGAGGCCTTCTTTTCGTAGTGTCTGCAAGTCGATATTTGGAACACTTTCAGGCCTATCCTTGACAAGGAAATATCTTCGCATAAATATTAGACAGAAGCATTCTCAGAAACTTCTTCCTGATGTGCGCATTCAACTCACAGTGTTGATCCTTCTTTTTGATAGAGCAGTTTTGAAACACACTTTTAGTAGAATCGCAAGTGGATAGTTTGAGAGCTTTGTTGCCTTCACTGGAAAAGGAAATATCTTCACATAAAACGAGACAGAAGCATTCTCAGAAGCTTTCCTGTTCTTTATGCACTCAACTCACAGAGTAGAACGTTGCTTTTGATAGAGCAGGTTTGATACACTCTTTTAGTAGAACCTGCAAGTGGATATTTGGAGCGCTTTGAGGTCTATGCTGGAAAAGGATATAACTTCACATAAAATCTAGATTGAAGCATTCTCAGTAACTACTTTGTGATGTCTGCATTCAACTCACAGACTTGAACCTTCCTTTGGAAAGAGCAGTTTTGAAACACTTTCTTTGTAGAATCTGCAAGTGGATATTTGGAGCGCTTTGAGGCCTATGCTGGAAAAGGAAATATTATCCCATTAAAACTAGATAGAAGCATTCTCAGAAACTTGTTTGTGATGAGTGCATTCAACTCACAGAGCTGAACCTTCCTTTTGCTAGAAAAGTTCTGAAACACTCTTTTTCTAGAATCAGCAAGTGGCTATTTGGAGCGATTTCATACCTGTTCTGGGAAAGAAAATATCTTCACATAACAACTAGGAAGAAGCATTCTCAGAAACTCCTTTGTGTTGAGTGCATTCAACTCACAGAGTTGAACCTTCCTTTTGATAGAGCAGTTTTGAAGCCCCCTTTCTGTACCATCTGCAAGTAGAAGATTGGGAGCGCTTTGAGGCCTATGCTGGAAAAGGAAATATCTTCACATAAAAGCTAGACAGAAGCATTCTCAGAAACTTTCCTGTTCTTTGTGCATTCAACTCACAGAGTGGAACGTTGCTTTGGATAGAGCAGTTTTGAAACACTCTTTTAGTAGAATCTGCAAGTGGATATTTGGAGCGCTTTGAGGCCTATGCTGGAAATGGAAATAACTTCACATAGAAACTTGATTGAAGCATTGTCAGAAACTTCTTTGTGATGTGTGCTTTCAACTCACACAGCTGAAATTTCCTTTCATAGAGCAGTTTTGAAACACCCTTTTTTGTGGAATCTGCAACTGGATATTTGGTGGGATTGCGACCTCTTCTGTAAAAGGAAATACATTCGCATGAAAACTAGACAGAAGATTTCTCAGAATCTTCTTTGTGATGAGGGCATCCAAGTCACACAGTTGCACCTTCCTTTTGATAGAACAGTTTCGAAAGACTCTTGTTATAGAATCTGCAAGTGGATATTTGGAGCGCTTTGAGGCCTATGCTGGAAAAGGATATATCTACTCATAAAAACTAGACAGAGGCATTCTCAGAAACTTCTTTGTGATTCGTGCGTTCAACTCACAGACTTGAATCTTCCTTTGGAACGTGCAGTTTTGAAACACTCTTCTTGTAGAATCTGCAAGCGGATATTTGGAACTGTTTGAGGCCTGCCCCGGAAAAGGAAACATCTTCACCTAAAAAGTAGACAGAAGCATTCTCAGAAACTTCCTCCTGTTGAGTGCATTCAACTCACAGCCTTGAACCTTCCTTTTGATAGAACAGTTTGGAAGCACTCTTTTGGTAGAATGTGCAAGTGTTTATTTGGAGCACCTTGAGGACAAAGCTGGAATAGGGGTTATCTTCACATAACAACTAGACAGAAGTGTTCTCAGAAACTTCTCTGTGTTGAGTGCTTTCAACTCACAGAGTTGAACCTTCCTTTTCATAGAACGGTTTTGAAACACTCTTTTTGTAGAATCTGCAAGTCGATATTTGGACCACTTTCAGGCCTATCCTGGAAAAGGAAATATCTTCACATAAAAACTAGACAGAAGCATTCTCAGAAACTACTTTGTGATGTGTGCACTCAACTCGCAGAGTTGAACCTTTCTTTCGATTGAGCAGTTTTGAAATATTCTTTTAGCAGAATCTGCAAGTGGATATTTGGAGTGCTATCAGGCCAACACTGGAAAAGGAAATATCTTCACATAAAAACTAGACAGAAGCATTCTCAGAAATATCCCAGTGCTTTATGCATTCAGCTCACGGAGTTGAGGCTTCCTTTGGATAGCACAGGTTTGAAACGCTCTTCTTGTAGATTCTGCAAGTGGATATTTGGAGTGCTTTCAGGGCTACCCAGGAAAAGGAAATACCTTCACATAAAAACTAGACGGAAGCATTCTCAGAAACTTCCCTGTGTTTTATGCATTCAACCCACAGAGTGGAAGCTACCTATCAATAGCAAAGTTTTGAAACACACTTTTTTTAGAATCTGCAAGTGGATATTTGGAGAACATTGAAGCCTATGCTGGAAAAGGAAACCACTTCACATAAAAACTACATTGAAGCATTCTCAGAAAATTCCTTGTGATGTGTGCATTCAACCCACAGACTTGAACGTGACTTTTGATAGATCAGCTTTGAAACACTCTTTTTGTAGAATCTGCAAGTGGTTATTTGGAGCGCTTAGAGGCCTATCCTGCAAAAGGAAATATCTTCACTTAAAAACTAGACAGAAGCATTCTCAGAAACTTCTTTGTGATGAGAGCATTCAACTCACAGAGTTGAACCTTCCATTTCATAGGACAGTTTTGAAACTCTCTTTGTGTAGGGTCTACAAGTCGATATTTGGAACGTTTTCAGGCCTATCCTGGAAAAGGAAATATCTTCACATAAAAACTAGACACAAGCATTCTCAGAAACTTCTTGCTGATGTGTGCATTCAACTCACAGTATTGAAACTTCCTTTTGATAGAGCAGTTTTGAAACCGTCTGTAAGTAGGATCTGCATGTGGGTATTCGGACTGCTATGAGGCCAACACCGGAAAAGGAAATATCTTCACATAAAAAGTAGACAGAAACATTCTCAGAAATATCCCAGTGCTTTATGCCTTCAGCTTGCAGACTTGAACCTTCCTTTGGATAGCACAGTTTTGAAACACGCTTCTTGTAGAATCTGCAAGTGGATATTTGGAGTGCTTTCAGGCCTACCCAGGAAAAGGAACTCTCTTCACATAAAAACTAGACGGAAGCATTCTCAGAAACTTCCCCGTGTTTTATGCATTCAACCCACAGAGTGGAACCTTCCTTTGGATAGTGCAGTTTTGAAACACTCTTTTTGAAGAATCTGCAAGTGGATATTTGGAGAATTTTGAAGCCTGTGCTGGAAAAGGAAACCACTTCACATAAAAACTAGATTGAAGCATTCTCAGAAACTACTTTGGGATGTGTGCATTCAACCCACAGACTTGAACCTGACTTTTGGTAGAACAGCTTTGAAACACTCTTTTTGCAGAATCTGCAGGTGTATATTTGGAGCACTTTGAGGCCTATGCTGGAAAAGGAAATATCTTCACAGAAAAACTAGACAGAAGCATTCTCAGAAACTTCTTCCTGATGAGTGCATTCAACTCACAGAGTTGAACCTTCCTTTTCATAGAGCAGTTTTGAGGCCTTCTTTTCGTAGTGTCTGCAAGTCGACATTTGGAACACTTTCAGGCCTATCCTTGACAAGGAAATATCTTCGCATAAAAATTAGACAGAAGCATTCTCAGAAACTTCTTCCTGATGTGCGCATTCAACTCACAGTGTTGATCCTTCTTTTTGATAGAGCAGTTTTGAAACACACTTTTAGTAGAATCGCAAGTGGATAGTTTGAGAGCTTTGTTGCCTTCACTGGAAAAGGAAATATCTTCACATAAAACGAGACAGAAGCATTCTCAGAAGCTTTCCTGTTCTTTATGCACTCAACTCACAGAGTAGAACGTTGCTTTTGATAGAGCAGGTTTGATACACTCTTTTAGTAGAACCTGCAAGTGGATATTTGGAGCGCTTTGAGGTCTATGCTGGAAAAGGATATAACTTCACATAAAATCTAGATTGAAGCATTCTCAGTAACTACTTTGTGATGTCTGCATTCAACTCACAGACTTGAACCTTCCTTTGGAAAGAGCAGTTTTGAAACACTTTCTTTGTAGAATCTGCAAGTGGATATTTGGAGCGCTTTGAGGCCTATGCTGGAAAAGGAAATATTATCCCATTAAAACTAGATAGAAGCATTCTCAGAAACTTGTTTGTGATGAGTGCATTCAACTCACAGAGCTGAACCTTCCTTTTGCTAGAAAAGTTCTGAAACACTCTTTTTCTAGAATCAGCAAGTGGCTATTTGGAGCGATTTCATACCTGTTCTGGGAAAGAAAATATCTTCACATAACAACTAGGAAGAAGCATTCTCAGAAACTCCTTTGTGTTGAGTGCATTCAACTCACAGAGTTGAACCTTCCTTTTGATAGAGCAGTTTTGAAGCCCCCTTTCTGTACCATCTGCAAGTAGAAGATTGGGAGCGCTTTGAGGCCTATGCTGGAAAAGGAAATATCTTCACATAAAAGCTAGACAGAAGCATTCTCAGAAACTTTCCTGTTCTTTGTGCATTCAACTCACAGAGTGGAACGTTGCTTTGGATAGAGCAGTTTTGAAACACTCTTTTAGTAGAATCTGCAAGTGGATATTTGGAGCGCTTTGAGGCCTATGCTGGAAATGGAAATAACTTCACATAGAAACTTGATTGAAGCATTGTCAGAAACTTCTTTGTGATGTGTGCTTTCAACTCACACAGCTGAAATTTCCTTTCATAGAGCAGTTTTGAAACACCCTTTTTTGTGGAATCTGCAACTGGATATTTGGTGGGATTGCGACCTCTTCTGTAAAAGGAAATACATTCGCATGAAAACTAGACAGAAGATTTCTCAGAATCTTCTTTGTGATGAGGGCATCCAAGTCACACAGTTGCACCTTCCTTTTGATAGAACAGTTTCGAAAGACTCTTGTTATAGAATCTGCAAGTGGATATTTGGAGCGCTTTGAGGCCTATGCTGGAAAAGGATATATCTACTCATAAAAACTAGACAGAGGCATTCTCAGAAACTTCTTTGTGATTCGTGCGTTCAACTCACAGACTTGAATCTTCCTTTGGAACGTGCAGTTTTGAAACACTCTTCTTGTAGAATCTGCAAGCGGATATTTGGAACTGTTTGAGGCCTGCCCCGGAAAAGGAAACATCTTCACCTAAAAAGTAGACAGAAGCATTCTCAGAAACTTCCTCCTGTTGAGTGCATTCAACTCACAGCCTTGAACCTTCCTTTTGATAGAACAGTTTGGAAGCACTCTTTTGGTAGAATGTGCAAGTGTTTATTTGGAGCACCTTGAGGACAAAGCTGGAATAGGGGTTATCTTCACATAACAACTAGACAGAAGTGTTCTCAGAAACTTCTCTGTGTTGAGTGCTTTCAACTCACAGAGTTGAACCTTCCTTTTCATAGAACGGTTTTGAAACACTCTTTTTGTAGAATCTGCAAGTCGATATTTGGACCACTTTCAGGCCTATCCTGGAAAAGGAAATATCTTCACATAAAAACTAGACAGAAGCATTCTCAGAAACTACTTTGTGATGTGTGCACTCAACTCGCAGAGTTGAACCTTTCTTTCGATTGAGCAGTTTTGAAATATTCTTTTAGCAGAATCTGCAAGTGGATATTTGGAGTGCTATCAGGCCAACACTGGAAAAGGAAATATCTTCACATAAAAACTAGACAGAAGCATTCTCAGAAATATCCCAGTGCTTTATGCATTCAGCTCACGGAGTTGAGGCTTCCTTTGGATAGCACAGGTTTGAAACGCTCTTCTTGTAGATTCTGCAAGTGGATATTTGGAGTGCTTTCAGGGCTACCCAGGAAAAGGAAATACCTTCACATGAAAACTAGACGGAAGCATTCTCAGAAACTTCCCTGTGTTTTATGCATTCAACCCACAGAGTGGAAGCTACCTATCAATAGCAAAGTTTTGAAACACACTTTTTTTAGAATCTGCAATTGGATATTTGGAGAACATTGAAGCCTATGCTGGAAAAGGAAACCACTTCACATAAAAACTACATTGAAGCATTCTCAGAAAATTCCTTGTGATGTGTGCATTCAACCCACAGACTTGAACGTGACTTTTGATAGATCAGCTTTGAAACACTCTTTTTGTAGAATCTGCAAGTGGTTATTTGGAGCGCTTTGAGGCCTATCCTGCAAAAGGAAATATCTTCACTTAAAAACTAGACAGAAGCATTCTCAGAAACTTCTTTGTGATGAGAGCATTCAACTCACAGAGTTGAACCTTCCATTTCATAGGACAGTTTTGAAACTCTCTTTGTGTAGGGTCTACAAGTCGATATTTGGAACGTTTTCAGGCCTATCCTGGAAAAGGAAATATCTTCACATAAAAACTAGACACAAGCATTCTCAGAAACTTCTTGCTGATGTGTGCATTCAACTCACAGTATTGAAACTTCCTTTTGATAGAGCAGTTTTGAAACCGTCTGTAAGTAGGATCTGCATGTGGGTATTCGGACTGCTATGAGGCCAACACCGGAAAAGGAAATATCTTCACATAAAAAGTAGACAGAAACATTCTCAGAAATATCCCAGTGCTTTATGCCTTCAGCTTGCAGACTTGAACCTTCCTTTGGATAGCACAGTTTTGAAACACGCTTCTTGTAGAATCTGCAAGTGGATATTTGGAGTGCTTTCAGGCCTACCCAGGAAAAGGAACTCTCTTCACATAAAAACTAGACGGAAGCATTCTCAGAAACTTCCCCGTGTTTTATGCATTCAACCCACAGAGTGGAACCTTCCTTTGGATAGTGCAGTTTTGAAACACTCTTTTTGAAGAATCTGCAAGTGGATATTTGGAGAATTTTGAAGCCTGTGCTGGAAAAGGAAACCACTTCACATAAAAACTAGATTGAAGCATTCTCAGAAACTACTTTGGGATGTGTGCATTCAACCCACAGACTTGAACCTGACTTTTGGTAGAACAGCTTTGAAACACTCTTTTTGCAGAATCTGCAGGTGTATATTTGGAGCACTTTGAGGCCTATGCTGGAAAAGGAAATATCTTCACAGAAAAACTAGACAGAAGCATTCTCAGAAACTTCTTCCTGATGAGTGCATTCAACTCACAGAGTTGAACCTTCCTTTTCATAGAGCAGTTTTGAGGCCTTCTTTTCGTAGTGTCTGCAAGTCGATATTTGGAACACTTTCAGGCCTATCCTTGACAAGGAAATATCTTCGCATAAAAATTAGACAGAAGCATTCTCAGAAACTTCTTCCTGATGTGCGCATTCAACTCACAGTGTTGATCCTTCTTTTTGATAGAGCAGTTTTGAAACACACTTTTAGTAGAATCGCAAGTGGATAGTTTGAGAGCTTTGTTGCCTTCACTGGAAAAGGAAATATCTTCACATAAAACGAGACAGAAGCATTCTCAGAAGCTTTCCTGTTCTTTATGCACTCAACTCACAGAGTAGAACGTTGCTTTTGATAGAGCAGGTTTGATACACTCTTTTAGTAGAACCTGCAAGTGGATATTTGGAGCGCTTTGAGGTCTATGCTGGAAAAGGATATAACTTCACATAAAATCTAGATTGAAGCATTCTCAGTAACTACTTTGTGATGTCTGCATTCAACTCACAGACTTGAACCTTCCTTTGGAAAGAGCAGTTTTGAAACACTTTCTTTGTAGAATCTGCAAGTGGATATTTGGAGCGCTTTGAGGCCTATGCTGGAAAAGGAAATATTATCCCATTAAAACTAGATAGAAGCATTCTCAGAAACTTGTTTGTGATGAGTGCATTCAACTCACAGAGCTGAACCTTCCTTTTGCTAGAAAAGTTCTGAAACACTCTTTTTCTAGAATCAGCAAGTGGCTATTTGGAGCGATTTCATACCTGTTCTGGGAAAGAAAATATCTTCACATAACAACTAGGAAGAAGCATTCTCAGAAACTCCTTTGTGTTGAGTGCATTCAACTCACAGAGTTGAACCTTCCTTTTGATAGAGCAGTTTTGAAGCCCCCTTTCTGTACCATCTGCAAGTAGAAGATTGGGAGCGCTTTGAGGCCTATGCTGGAAAAGGAAATATCTTCACATAAAAGCTAGACAGAAGCATTCTCAGAAACTTTCCTGTTCTTTGTGCATTCAACTCACAGAGTGGAACGTTGCTTTGGATAGAGCAGTTTTGAAACACTCTTTTAGTAGAATCTGCAAGTGGATATTTGGAGCGCTTTGAGGCCTATGCTGGAAATGGAAATAACTTCACATAGAAACTTGATTGAAGCATTGTCAGAAACTTCTTTGTGATGTGTGCTTTCAACTCACACAGCTGAAATTTCCTTTCATAGAGCAGTTTTGAAACACCCTTTTTTGTGGAATCTGCAACTGGATATTTGGTGGGATTGCGACCTCTTCTGTAAAAGGAAATACATTCGCATGAAAACTAGACAGAAGATTTCTCAGAATCTTCTTTGTGATGAGGGCATCCAAGTCACACAGTTGCACCTTCCTTTTGATAGAACAGTTTCGAAAGACTCTTGTTATAGAATCTGCAAGTGGATATTTGGAGCGCTTTGAGGCCTATGCTGGAAAAGGATATATCTACTCATAAAAACTAGACAGAGGCATTCTCAGAAACTTCTTTGTGATTCGTGCGTTCAACTCACAGACTTGAATCTTCCTTTGGAACGTGCAGTTTTGAAACACTCTTCTTGTAGAATCTGCAAGCGGATATTTGGAACTGTTTGAGGCCTGCCCCGGAAAAGGAAACATCTTCACCTAAAAAGTAGACAGAAGCATTCTCAGAAACTTCCTCCTGTTGAGTGCATTCAACTCACAGACTTGAACCTTCCTTTTGATAGAACAGTTTGGAAGCACTCTTTTGGTAGAATGTGCAAGTGTTTATTTGGAGCACCTTGAGGACAAAGCTGGAATAGGGGTTATCTTCACATAACAACTAGACAGAAGTGTTCTCAGAAACTTCTCTGTGTTGAGTGCTTTCAACTCACAGAGTTGAACCTTCCTTTTCATAGAACGGTTTTGAAACACTCTTTTTGTAGAATCTGCAAGTCGATATTTGGACCACTTTCAGGCCTATCCTGGAAAAGGAAATATCTTCACATAAAAACTAGACAGAAGCATTCTCAGAAACTACTTTGTGATGTGTGCACTCAACTCGCAGAGTTGAACCTTTCTTTTGATTGAGCAGTTTTGAAATATTCTTTTAGCAGAATCTGCAAGTGGATATTTGGAGTGCTATCAGGCCAACACTGGAAAAGGAAATATCTTCACATAAAAACTAGACAGAAGCATTCTCAGAAATATCCCAGTGCTTTATGCATTCAGCTCACGGAGTTGAGGCTTCCTTTGGATAGCACAGGTTTGAAACGCTCTTCTTGTAGATTCTGCAAGTGGATATTTGGAGTGCTTTCAGGGCTACCCAGGAAAAGGAAATACCTTCACATAAAAACTAGACGGAAGCATTCTCAGAAACTTCCCTGTGTTTTATGCATTCAACCCACAGAGTGGAAGCTACCTATCAATAGCAAAGTTTTGAAACACACTTTTTTTAGAATCTGCAAGTGGATATTTGGAGAACATTGAAGCCTATGCTGGAAAAGGAAACCACTTCACATAAAAACTAGATTGAAGCATTCTCAGAAAACTCCTTGTGATGTGTGCATTCAACCCACAGACTTGAACGTGACTTTTGATAGATCAGCTTTGAAACACTCTTTTTGTAGAATCTGCAAGTGGTTATTTGGAGCGCTTTGAGGCCTATCCTGCAAAAGGAAATATCTTCACTTAAAAACTAGACAGAAGCATTCTCAGAAACTTCTTTGTGATGAGAGCATTCAACTCACAGAGTTGAACCTTCCATTTCATAGGACAGTTTTGAAACTCTCTTTGTGTAGGGCCTACAAGTCGATATTTGGAACGCTTTCAGGCCTATCCTGGAAAAGGAAATATCTTCACATAAAAACTAGACACAAGCATTCTCAGAAACTTCTTGCTGATGTGTGCATTCAACTCACAGTATTGAAACTTCCTTTTGATAGAGCAGTTTTGAAACCGTCTGTAAGTAGGATCTGCATGTGGGTATTCGGACTGCTATGAGGCCAACACCGGAAAAGGAAATATCTTCACATAAAAAGTAGACAGAAACATTCTCAGAAATATCCCAGTGCTTTATGCCTTCAGCTTGCAGACTTGAACCTTCCTTTGGATAGCACAGTTTTGAAACACGCTTCTTGTAGAATCTGCAAGTGGATATTTGGAGTGCTTTCAGGCCTACCCAGGAAAAGGAACTCTCTTCACATAAAAACTAGACGGAAGCATTCTCAGAAACTTCCCCGTGTTTTATGCATTCAACCCACAGAGTGGAACCTTCCTTTGGATAGTGCAGTTTTGAAACACTCTTTTTGAAGAATCTGCAAGTGGATATTTGGAGAATTTTGAAGCCTGTGCTGGAAAAGGAAACCACTTCACATAAAAACTAGATTGAAGCATTCTCAGAAACTACTTTGGGATGTGTGCATTCAACCCACAGACTTGAACCTGACTTTTGGTAGAACAGCTTTGAAACACTCTTTTTGCAGAATCTGCAGGTGTATATTTGGAGCACTTTGAGGCCTATGCTGGAAAAGGAAATATCTTCACAGAAAAACTAGACAGAAGCATTCTCAGAAACTTCTTCCTGATGAGTGCATTCAACTCACAGAGTTGAACCTTCCTTTTCATAGAGCAGTTTTGAGGCCTTCTTTTCGTAGTGTCTGCAAGTCGATATTTGGAACACTTTCAGGCCTATCCTTGACAAGGAAATATCTTCGCATAAATATTAGACAGAAGCATTCTCAGAAACTTCTTCCTGATGTGCGCATTCAACTCACAGTGTTGATCCTTCTTTTTGATAGAGCAGTTTTGAAACACACTTTTAGTAGAATCGCAAGTGGATAGTTTGAGAGCTTTGTTGCCTTCACTGGAAAAGGAAATATCTTCACATAAAACGAGACAGAAGCATTCTCAGAAGCTTTCCTGTTCTTTATGCACTCAACTCACAGAGTAGAACGTTGCTTTTGATAGAGCAGGTTTGATACACTCTTTTAGTAGAACCTGCAAGTGGATATTTGGAGCGCTTTGAGGTCTATGCTGGAAAAGGATATAACTTCACATAAAATCTAGATTGAAGCATTCTCAGTAACTACTTTGTGATGTCTGCATTCAACTCACAGACTTGAACCTTCCTTTGGAAAGAGCAGTTTTGAAACACTTTCTTTGTAGAATCTGCAAGTGGATATTTGGAGCGCTTTGAGGCCTATGCTGGAAAAGGAAATATTATCCCATTAAAACTAGATAGAAGCATTCTCAGAAACTTGTTTGTGATGAGTGCATTCAACTCACAGAGCTGAACCTTCCTTTTGCTAGAAAAGTTCTGAAACACTCTTTTTCTAGAATCAGCAAGTGGCTATTTGGAGCGATTTCATACCTGTTCTGGGAAAGAAAATATCTTCACATAACAACTAGGAAGAAGCATTCTCAGAAACTCCTTTGTGTTGAGTGCATTCAACTCACAGAGTTGAACCTTCCTTTTGATAGAGCAGTTTTGAAGCCCCCTTTCTGTACCATCTGCAAGTAGAAGATTGGGAGCGCTTTGAGGCCTATGCTGGAAAAGGAAATATCTTCACATAAAAGCTAGACAGAAGCATTCTCAGAAACTTTCCTGTTCTTTGTGCATTCAACTCACAGAGTGGAACGTTGCTTTGGATAGAGCAGTTTTGAAACACTCTTTTAGTAGAATCTGCAAGTGGATATTTGGAGCGCTTTGAGGCCTATGCTGGAAATGGAAATAACTTCACATAGAAACTTGATTGAAGCATTGTCAGAAACTTCTTTGTGATGTGTGCTTTCAACTCACACAGCTGAAATTTCCTTTCATAGAGCAGTTTTGAAACACCCTTTTTTGTGGAATCTGCAACTGGATATTTGGTGGGATTGCGACCTCTTCTGTAAAAGGAAATACATTCGCATGAAAACTAGACAGAAGATTTCTCAGAATCTTCTTTGTGATGAGGGCATCCAAGTCACACAGTTGCACCTTCCTTTTGATAGAACAGTTTCGAAAGACTCTTGTTATAGAATCTGCAAGTGGATATTTGGAGCGCTTTGAGGCCTATGCTGGAAAAGGATATATCTACTCATAAAAACTAGACAGAGGCATTCTCAGAAACTTCTTTGTGATTCATGCGTTCAACTCACAGACTTGAATCTTCCTTTGGAACGTGCAGTTTTGAAACACTCTTCTTGTAGAATCTGCAAGCGGATATTTGGAACTGTTTGAGGCCTGCCCCGGAAAAGGAAACATCTTCACCTAAAAAGTAGACAGAAGCATTCTCAGAAACTTCCTCCTGTTGAGTGCATTCAACTCACAGCCTTGAACCTTCCTTTTGATAGAACAGTTTGGAAGCACTCTTTTGGTAGAATGTGCAAGTGTTTATTTGGAGCACCTTGAGGACAAAGCTGGAATAGGGGTTATCTTCACATAACAACTAGACAGAAGTGTTCTCAGAAACTTCTCTGTGTTGAGTGCTTTCAACTCACAGAGTTGAACCTTCCTTTTCATAGAACGGTTTTGAAACACTCTTTTTGTAGAATCTGCAAGTCGATATTTGGACCACTTTCAGGCCTATCCTGGAAAAGGAAATATCTTCACATAAAAACTAGACAGAAGCATTCTCAGAAACTACTTTGTGATGTGTGCACTCAACTCGCAGAGTTGAACCTTTCTTTCGATTGAGCAGTTTTGAAATATTCTTTTAGCAGAATCTGCAAGTGGATATTTGGAGTGCTATCAGGCCAACACTGGAAAAGGAAATATCTTCACATAAAAACTAGACAGAAGCATTCTCAGAAATATCCCAGTGCTTTATGCATTCAGCTCACGGAGTTGAGGCTTCCTTTGGATAGCACAGGTTTGAAACGCTCTTCTTGTAGATTCTGCAAGTGGATATTTGGAGTGCTTTCAGGGCTACCCAGGAAAAGGAAATACCTTCACATGAAAACTAGACGGAAGCATTCTCAGAAACTTCCCTGTGTTTTATGCATTCAACCCACAGAGTGGAAGCTACCTATCAATAGCAAAGTTTTGAAACACACTTTTTTTAGAATCTGCAATTGGATATTTGGAGAACATTGAAGCCTATGCTGGAAAAGGAAACCACTTCACATAAAAACTACATTGAAGCATTCTCAGAAAATTCCTTGTGATGTGTGCATTCAACCCACAGACTTGAACGTGACTTTTGATAGATCAGCTTTGAAACACTCTTTTTGTAGAATCTGCAAGTGGTTATTTGGAGCGCTTTGAGGCCTATCCTGCAAAAGGAAATATCTTCACTTAAAAACTAGACAGAAGCATTCTCAGAAACTTCTTTGTGATGAGAGCATTCAACTCACAGAGTTGAACCTTCCATTTCATAGGACAGTTTTGAAACTCTCTTTGTGTAGGGTCTACAAGTCGATATTTGGAACGTTTTCAGGCCTATCCTGGAAAAGGAAATATCTTCACATAGAAACTAGACACAAGCATTCTCAGAAACTTCTTGCTGATGTGTGCATTCAACTCACAGTATTGAAACTTCCTTTTGATAGAGCAGTTTTGAAACCGTCTGTAAGTAGGATCTGCATGTGGGTATTCGGACTGCTATGAGGCCAACACCGGAAAAGGAAATATCTTCACATAAAAAGTAGACAGAAACATTCTCAGAAATATCCCAGTGCTTTATGCCTTCAGCATGCAGACTTGAACCTTCCTTTGGATAGCACAGTTTTGAAACACGCTTCTTGTAGAATCTGCAAGTGGATATTTGGAGTGCTTTCAGGCCTACCCAGGAAAAGGAACTCTCTTCACATAAAAACTAGACGGAAGCATTCTCAGAAACTTCCCCGTGTTTTATGCATTCAACCCACAGAGTGGAACCTTCCTTTGGATAGTGCAGTTTTGAAACACTCTTTTTGAAGAATCTGCAAGTGGATATTTGGAGAATTTTGAAGCCTGTGCTGGAAAAGGAAACCACTTCACATAAAAACTAGATTGAAGCATTCTCAGAAACTACTTTGGGATGTGTGCATTCAACCCACAGACTTGAACCTGACTTTTGGTAGAACAGCTTTGAAACACTCTTTTTGCAGAATCTGCAGGTGTATATTTGGAGCACTTTGAGGCCTATGCTGGAAAAGGAAATATCTTCACAGAAAAACTAGACAGAAGCATTCTCAGAAACTTCTTCCTGATGAGTGCATTCAACTCACAGAGTTGAACCTTCCTTTTCATAGAGCAGTTTTGAGGCCTTCTTTTCGTAGTGTCTGCAAGTCGATATTTGGAACACTTTCAGGCCTATCCTTGACAAGGAAATATCTTCGCATAAATATTAGACAGAAGCATTCTCAGAAACTTCTTCCTGATGTGCGCATTCAACTCACAGTGTTGATCCTTCTTTTTGATAGAGCAGTTTTGAAACACACTTTTAGTAGAATCGCAAGTGGATAGTTTGAGAGCTTTGTTGCCTTCACTGGAAAAGGAAATATCTTCACATAAAACGAGACAGAAGCATTCTCAGAAGCTTTCCTGTTCTTTATGCACTCAACTCACAGAGTAGAACGTTGCTTTTGATAGAGCAGGTTTGATACACTCTTTTAGTAGAACCTGCAAGTGGATATTTGGAGCGCTTTGAGGTCTATGCTGGAAAAGGATATAACTTCACATAAAATCTAGATTGAAGCATTCTCAGTAACTACTTTGTGATGTCTGCATTCAACTCACAGACTTGAACCTTCCTTTGGAAAGAGCAGTTTTGAAACACTTTCTTTGTAGAATCTGCAAGTGGATATTTGGAGCGCTTTGAGGCCTATGCTGGAAAAGGAAATATTATCCCATTAAAACTAGATAGAAGCATTCTCAGAAACTTGTTTGTGATGAGTGCATTCAACTCACAGAGCTGAACCTTCCTTTTGCTAGAAAAGTTCTGAAACACTCTTTTTCTAGAATCAGCAAGTGGCTATTTGGAGCGATTTCATACCTGTTCTGGGAAAGAAAATATCTTCACATAACAACTAGGAAGAAGCATTCTCAGAAACTCCTTTGTGTTGAGTGCATTCAACTCACAGAGTTGAACCTTCCTTTTGATAGAGCAGTTTTGAAGCCCCCTTTCTGTACCATCTGCAAGTAGAAGATTGGGAGCGCTTTGAGGCCTATGCTGGAAAAGGAAATATCTTCACATAAAAGCTAGACAGAAGCATTCTCAGAAACTTTCCTGTTCTTTGTGCATTCAACTCACAGAGTGGAACGTTGCTTTGGATAGAGCAGTTTTGAAACACTCTTTTAGTAGAATCTGCAAGTGGATATTTGGAGCGCTTTGAGGCCTATGCTGGAAATGGAAATAACTTCACATAGAAACTTGATTGAAGCATTGTCAGAAACTTCTTTGTGATGTGTGCTTTCAACTCACACAGCTGAAATTTCCTTTCATAGAGCAGTTTTGAAACACCCTTTTTTGTGGAATCTGCAACTGGATATTTGGTGGGATTGCGACCTCTTCTGTAAAAGGAAATACATTCGCATGAAAACTAGACAGAAGATTTCTCAG
Source organism: Pongo pygmaeus (assembly GCF_028885625.2). Classification (NCBI taxonomy): domain Eukaryota; kingdom Metazoa; phylum Chordata; class Mammalia; order Primates; family Hominidae; genus Pongo; species Pongo pygmaeus. The sequence continues at coordinate 39,500,548 of NC_072391.2, read as the reverse complement.
AATCTTCTTTGTGATGAGGGCATCCAAGTCACACAGTTGCACCTTCCTTTTGATAGAACAGTTTCGAAAGACTCTTGTTATAGAATCTGCAAGTGGATATTTGGAGCGCTTTGAGGCCTATGCTGGAAAAGGATATATCTACTCATAAAAACTAGACAGAGGCATTCTCAGAAACTTCTTTGTGATTCGTGCGTTCAACTCACAGACTTGAATCTTCCTTTGGAACGTGCAGTTTTGAAACACTCTTCTTGTAGAATCTGCAAGCGGATATTTGGAACTGTTTGAGGCCTGCCCCGGAAAAGGAAACATCTTCACCTAAAAAGTAGACAGAAGCATTCTCAGAAACTTCCTCCTGTTGAGTGCATTCAACTCACAGACTTGAACCTTCCTTTTGATAGAACAGTTTGGAAGCACTCTTTTGGTAGAATGTGCAAGTGTTTATTTGGAGCACCTTGAGGACAAAGCTGGAATAGGGGTTATCTTCACATAACAACTAGACAGAAGTGTTCTCAGAAACTTCTCTGTGTTGAGTGCTTTCAACTCACAGAGTTGAACCTTCCTTTTCATAGAACGGTTTTGAAACACTCTTTTTGTAGAATCTGCAAGTCGATATTTGGACCACTTTCAGGCCTATCCTGGAAAAGGAAATATCTTCACATAAAAACTAGACAGAAGCATTCTCAGAAACTACTTTGTGATGTGTGCACTCAACTCGCAGAGTTGAACCTTTCTTTCGATTGAGCAGTTTTGAAATATTCTTTTAGCAGAATCTGCAAGTGGATATTTGGAGTGCTATCAGGCCAACACTGGAAAAGGAAATATCTTCACATAAAAACTAGACAGAAGCATTCTCAGAAATATCCCAGTGCTTTATGCATTCAGCTCACGGAGTTGAGGCTTCCTTTGGATAGCACAGGTTTGAAACGCTCTTCTTGTAGATTCTGCAAGTGGATATTTGGAGTGCTTTCAGGGCTACCCAGGAAAAGGAAATACCTTCACATAAAAACTAGACGGAAGCATTCTCAGAAACTTCCCTGTGTTTTATGCATTCAACCCACAGAGTGGAAGCTACCTATCAATAGCAAAGTTTTGAAACACACTTTTTTTAGAATCTGCAAGTGGATATTTGGAGAACATTGAAGCCTATGCTGGAAAAGGAAACCACTTCACATAAAAACTACATTGAAGCATTCTCAGAAAATTCCTTGTGATGTGTGCATTCAACCCACAGACTTGAACGTGACTTTGGATAGATCAGCTTTGAAACACTCTTTTTGTAGAATCTGCAAGTGGTTATTTGGAGCGCTTAGAGGCCTATCCTGCAAAAGGAAATATCTTCACTTAAAAACTAGACAGAAGCATTCTCAGAAACTTCTTTGTGATGAGAGCATTCAACTCACAGAGTTGAACCTTCCATTTCATAGGACAGTTTTGAAACTCTCTTTGTGTAGGGTCTACAAGTCGATATTTGGAACGTTTTCAGGCCTATCCTGGAAAAGGAAATATCTTCACATAAAAACTAGACACAAGCATTCTCAGAAACTTCTTGCTGATGTGTGCATTCAACTCACAGTATTGAAACTTCCTTTTGATAGAGCAGTTTTGAAACCGTCTGTAAGTAGGATCTGCATGTGGGTATTCGGACTGCTATGAGGCCAACACCGGAAAAGGAAATATCTTCACATAAAAAGTAGACAGAAACATTCTCAGAAATATCCCAGTGCTTTATGCCTTCAGCATGCAGACTTGAACCTTCCTTTGGATAGCACAGTTTTGAAACACGCTTCTTGTAGAATCTGCAAGTGGATATTTGGAGTGCTTTCAGGCCTACCCAGGAAAAGGAACTCTCTTCACATAAAAACTAGACGGAAGCATTCTCAGAAACTTCCCCGTGTTTTATGCATTCAACCCACAGAGTGGAACCTTCCTTTGGATAGTGCAGTTTTGAAACACTCTTTTTGAAGAATCTGCAAGTGGATATTTGGAGAATTTTGAAGCCTGTGCTGGAAAAGGAAACCACTTCACATAAAAACTAGATTGAAGCATTCTCAGAAACTACTTTGGGATGTGTGCATTCAACCCACAGACTTGAACCTGACTTTTGGTAGAACAGCTTTGAAACACTCTTTTTGCAGAATCTGCAGGTGTATATTTGGAGCACTTTGAGGCCTATGCTGGAAAAGGAAATATCTTCACAGAAAAACTAGACAGAAGCATTCTCAGAAACTTCTTCCTGATGAGTGCATTCAACTCACAGAGTTGAACCTTCCTTTTCATAGAGCAGTTTTGAGGCCTTCTTTTCGTAGTGTCTGCAAGTCGACATTTGGAACACTTTCAGGCCTATCCTTGACAAGGAAATATCTTCGCATAAAAATTAGACAGAAGCATTCTCAGAAACTTCTTCCTGATGTGCGCATTCAACTCACAGTGTTGATCCTTCTTTTTGATAGAGCAGTTTTGAAACACACTTTTAGTAGAATCGCAAGTGGATAGTTTGAGAGCTTTGTTGCCTTCACTGGAAAAGGAAATATCTTCACATAAAACGAGACAGAAGCATTCTCAGAAGCTTTCCTGTTCTTTATGCACTCAACTCACAGAGTAGAACGTTGCTTTTGATAGAGCAGGTTTGATACACTCTTTTAGTAGAACCTGCAAGTGGATATTTGGAGCGCTTTGAGGTCTATGCTGGAAAAGGATATAACTTCACATAAAATCTAGATTGAAGCATTCTCAGTAACTACTTTGTGATGTCTGCATTCAACTCACAGACTTGAACCTTCCTTTGGAAAGAGCAGTTTTGAAACACTTTCTTTGTAGAATCTGCAAGTGGATATTTGGAGCGCTTTGAGGCCTATGCTGGAAAAGGAAATATTATCCCATTAAAACTCGATAGAAGCATTCTCAGAAACTTGTTTGTGATGAGTGCATTCAACTCACAGAGCTGAACCTTCCTTTTGCTAGAAAAGTTCTGAAACACTCTTTTTCTAGAATCAGCAAGTGGCTATTTGGAGCGATTTCATACCTGTTCTGGGAAAGAAAATATCTTCACATAACAACTAGGAAGAAGCATTCTCAGAAACTCCTTTGTGTTGAGTGCATTCAACTCACAGAGTTGAACCTTCCTTTTGATAGAGCAGTTTTGAAGCCCCCTTTCTGTACCATCTGCAAGTAGAAGATTGGGAGCGCTTTGAGGCCTATGCTGGAAAAGGAAATATCTTCACATAAAAGCTAGACAGAAGCATTCTCAGAAACTTTCCTGTTCTTTGTGCATTCAACTCACAGAGTGGAACGTTGCTTTGGATAGAGCAGTTTTGAAACACTCTTTTAGTAGAATCTGCAAGTGGATATTTGGAGCGCTTTGAGGCCTATGCTGGAAATGGAAATAACTTCACATAGAAACTTGATTGAAGCATTGTCAGAACCTTCTTTGTGATGTGTGCTTTCAACTCACACAGCTGAAATTTCCTTTCATAGAGCAGTTTTGAAACACCCTTTTTTGTGGAATCTGCAACTGGATATTTGGTGGGATTGCGACCTCTTCTGTAAAAGGAAATACATTCGCATGAAAACTAGACAGAAGATTTCTCAGAATCTTCTTTGTGATGAGGGCATCCAAGTCACACAGTTGCACCTTCCTTTTGATAGAACAGTTTCGAAAGACTCTTGTTATAGAATCTGCAAGTGGATATTTGGAGCGCTTTGAGGCCTATGCTGGAAAAGGATATATCTACTCATAAAAACTAGACAGAGGCATTCTCAGAAACTTCTTTGTGATTCGTGCGTTCAACTCACAGACTTGAATCTTCCTTTGGAACGTGCAGTTTTGAAACACTCTTCTTGTAGAATCTGCAAGCGGATATTTGGAACTGTTTGAGGCCTGCCCCGGAAAAGGAAACATCTTCACCTAAAAAGTAGACAGAAGCATTCTCAGAAACTTCCTCCTGTTGAGTGCATTCAACTCACAGCCTTGAACCTTCCTTTTGATAGAACAGTTTGGAAGCACTCTTTTGGTAGAATGTGCAAGTGTTTATTTGGAGCACCTTGAGGACAAAGCTGGAATAGGGGTTATCTTCACATAACAACTAGACAGAAGTGTTCTCAGAAACTTCTCTGTGTTGAGTGCTTTCAACTCACAGAGTTGAACCTTCCTTTTCATAGAACGGTTTTGAAACACTCTTTTTGTAGAATCTGCAAGTCGATATTTGGACCACTTTCAGGCCTATCCTGGAAAAGGAAATATCTTCACATAAAAACTAGACAGAAGCATTCTCAGAAACTACTTTGTGATGTGTGCACTCAACTCGCAGAGTTGAACCTTTCTTTCGATTGAGCAGTTTTGAAATATTCTTTTAGCAGAATCTGCAAGTGGATATTTGGAGTGCTATCAGGCCAACACTGGAAAAGGAAATATCTTCACATAAAAACTAGACAGAAGCATTCTCAGAAATATCCCAGTGCTTTATGCATTCAGCTCACGGAGTTGAGGCTTCCTTTGGATAGCACAGGTTTGAAACGCTCTTCTTGTAGATTCTGCAAGTGGATATTTGGAGTGCTTTCAGGGCTACCCAGGAAAAGGAAATACCTTCACATAAAAACTAGACGGAAGCATTCTCAGAAACTTCCCTGTGTTTTATGCATTCAACCCACAGAGTGGAAGCTACCTATCAATAGCAAAGTTTTGAAACACACTTTTTTTAGAATCTGCAAGTGGATATTTGGAGAACATTGAAGCCTATGCTGGAAAAGGAAACCACTTCACATAAAAACTAGATTGAAGCATTCTCAGAAAACTCCTTGTGATGTGTGCATTCAACCCACAGACTTGAACGTGACTTTTGATAGATCAGCTTTGAAACACTCTTTTTGTAGAATCTGCAAGTGGTTATTTGGAGCGCTTTGAGGCCTATCCTGCAAAAGGAAATATCTTCACTTAAAAACTAGACAGAAGCATTCTCAGAAACTTCTTTGTGATGAGAGCATTCAACTCACAGAGTTGAACCTTCCATTTCATAGGACAGTTTTGAAACTCTCTTTGTGTAGGGCCTACAAGTCGATATTTGGAACGCTTTCAGGCCTATCCTGGAAAAGGAAATATCTTCACATAAAAACTAGACACAAGCATTCTCAGAAACTTCTTGCTGATGTGTGCATTCAACTCACAGTATTGAAACTTCCTTTTGATAGAGCAGTTTTGAAACCGTCTGTAAGTAGGATCTGCATGTGGGTATTCGGACTGCTATGAGGCCAACACCGGAAAAGGAAATATCTTCACATAAAAAGTAGACAGAAACATTCTCAGAAATATCCCAGTGCTTTATGCCTTCAGCTTGCAGACTTGAACCTTCCTTTGGATAGCACAGTTTTGAAACACGCTTCTTGTAGAATCTGCAAGTGGATATTTGGAGTGCTTTCAGGCCTACCCAGGAAAAGGAACTCTCTTCACATAAAAACTAGACGGAAGCATTCTCAGAAACTTCCCCGTGTTTTATGCATTCAACCCACAGAGTGGAACCTTCCTTTGGATAGTGCAGTTTTGAAACACTCTTTTTGAAGAATCTGCAAGTGGATATTTGGAGAATTTTGAAGCCTGTGCTGGAAAAGGAAACCACTTCACATAAAAACTAGATTGAAGCATTCTCAGAAACTACTTTGGGATGTGTGCATTCAACCCACAGACTTGAACCTGACTTTTGGTAGAACAGCTTTGAAACACTCTTTTTGCAGAATCTGCAGGTGTATATTTGGAGCACTTTGAGGCCTATGCTGGAAAAGGAAATATCTTCACAGAAAAACTAGACAGAAGCATTCTCAGAAACTTCTTCCTGATGAGTGCATTCAACTCACAGAGTTGAACCTTCCTTTTCATAGAGCAGTTTTGAGGCCTTCTTTTCGTAGTGTCTGCAAGTCGATATTTGGAACACTTTCAGGCCTATCCTTGACAAGGAAATATCTTCGCATAAAAATTAGACAGAAGCATTCTCAGAAACTTCTTCCTGATGTGCGCATTCAACTCACAGTGTTGATCCTTCTTTTTGATAGAGCAGTTTTGAAACACACTTTTAGTAGAATCGCAAGTGGATAGTTTGAGAGCTTTGTTGCCTTCACTGGAAAAGGAAATATCTTCACATAAAACGAGACAGAAGCATTCTCAGAAGCTTTCCTGTTCTTTATGCACTCAACTCACAGAGTAGAACGTTGCTTTTGATAGAGCAGGTTTGATACACTCTTTTAGTAGAACCTGCAAGTGGATATTTGGAGCGCTTTGAGGTCTATGCTGGAAAAGGATATAACTTCACATAAAATCTAGATTGAAGCATTCTCAGTAACTACTTTGTGATGTCTGCATTCAACTCACAGACTTGAACCTTCCTTTGGAAAGAGCAGTTTTGAAACACTTTCTTTGTAGAATCTGCAAGTGGATATTTGGAGCGCTTTGAGGCCTATGCTGGAAAAGGAAATATTATCCCATTAAAACTAGATAGAAGCATTCTCAGAAACTTGTTTGTGATGAGTGCATTCAACTCACAGAGCTGAACCTTCCTTTTGCTAGAAAAGTTCTGAAACACTCTTTTTCTAGAATCAGCAAGTGGCTATTTGGAGCGATTTCATACCTGTTCTGGGAAAGAAAATATCTTCACATAACAACTAGGAAGAAGCATTCTCAGAAACTCCTTTGTGTTGAGTGCATTCAACTCACAGAGTTGAACCTTCCTTTTGATAGAGCAGTTTTGAAGCCCCCTTTCTGTACCATCTGCAAGTAGAAGATTGGGAGCGCTTTGAGGCCTATGCTGGAAAAGGAAATATCTTCACATAAAAGCTAGACAGAAGCATTCTCAGAAACTTTCCTGTTCTTTGTGCATTCAACTCACAGAGTGGAACGTTGCTTTGGATAGAGCAGTTTTGAAACACTCTTTTAGTAGAATCTGCAAGTGGATATTTGGAGCGCTTTGAGGCCTATGCTGGAAATGGAAATAACTTCACATAGAAACTTGATTGAAGCATTGTCAGAAACTTCTTTGTGATGTGTGCTTTCAACTCACACAGCTGAAATTTCCTTTCATAGAGCAGTTTTGAAACACCCTTTTTTGTGGAATCTGCAACTGGATATTTGGTGGGATTGCGACCTCTTCTGTAAAAGGAAATACATTCGCATGAAAACTAGACAGAAGATTTCTCAGAATCTTCTTTGTGATGAGGGCATCCAAGTCACACAGTTGCACCTTCCTTTTGATAGAACAGTTTCGAAAGACTCTTGTTATAGAATCTGCAAGTGGATATTTGGAGCGCTTTGAGGCCTATGCTGGAAAAGGATATATCTACTCATAAAAACTAGACAGAGGCATTCTCAGAAACTTCTTTGTGATTCGTGCGTTCAACTCACAGACTTGAATCTTCCTTTGGAACGTGCAGTTTTGAAACACTCTTCTTGTAGAATCTGCAAGCGGATATTTGGAACTGTTTGAGGCCTGCCCCGGAAAAGGAAACATCTTCACCTAAAAAGTAGACAGAAGCATTCTCAGAAACTTCCTCCTGTTGAGTGCATTCAACTCACAGACTTGAACCTTCCTTTTGATAGAACAGTTTGGAAGCACTCTTTTGGTAGAATGTGCAAGTGTTTATTTGGAGCACCTTGAGGACAAAGCTGGAATAGGGGTTATCTTCACATAACAACTAGACAGAAGTGTTCTCAGAAACTTCTCTGTGTTGAGTGCTTTCAACTCACAGAGTTGAACCTTCCTTTTCATAGAACGGTTTTGAAACACTCTTTTTGTAGAATCTGCAAGTCGATATTTGGACCACTTTCAGGCCTATCCTGGAAAAGGAAATATCTTCACATAAAAACTAGACAGAAGCATTCTCAGAAACTACTTTGTGATGTGTGCACTCAACTCGCAGAGTTGAACCTTTCTTTCGATTGAGCAGTTTTGAAATATTCTTTTAGCAGAATCTGCAAGTGGATATTTGGAGTGCTATCAGGCCAACACTGGAAAAGGAAATATCTTCACATAAAAACTAGACAGAAGCATTCTCAGAAATATCCCAGTGCTTTATGCATTCAGCTCACGGAGTTGAGGCTTCCTTTGGATAGCACAGGTTTGAAACGCTCTTCTTGTAGATTCTGCAAGTGGATATTTGGAGTGCTTTCAGGGCTACCCAGGAAAAGGAAATACCTTCACATAAAAACTAGACGGAAGCATTCTCAGAAACTTCCCTGTGTTTTATGCATTCAACCCACAGAGTGGAAGCTACCTATCAATAGCAAAGTTTTGAAACACACTTTTTTTAGAATCTGCAAGTGGATATTTGGAGAACATTGAAGCCTATGCTGGAAAAGGAAACCACTTCACATAAAAACTAGATTGAAGCATTCTCAGAAAACTCCTTGTGATGTGTGCATTCAACCCACAGACTTGAACGTGACTTTTGATAGATCAGCTTTGAAACACTCTTTTTGTAGAATCTGCAAGTGGTTATTTGGAGCGCTTTGAGGCCTATCCTGCAAAAGGAAATATCTTCACTTAAAAACTAGACAGAAGCATTCTCAGAAACTTCTTTGTGATGAGAGCATTCAACTCACAGAGTTGAACCTTCCATTTCATAGGACAGTTTTGAAACTCTCTTTGTGTAGGGCCTACAAGTCGATATTTGGAACGCTTTCAGGCCTATCCTGGAAAAGGAAATACCTTCACATAAAAACTAGACACAAGCATTCTCAGAAACTTCTTGCTGATGTGTGCATTCAACTCACAGTATTGAAACTTCCTTTTGATAGAGCAGTTTTGAAACCGTCTGTAAGTAGGATCTGCATGTGGGTATTCGGACTGCTATGAGGCCAACACCGGAAAAGGAAATATCTTCACATAAAAAGTAGACAGAAACATTCTCAGAAATATCCCAGTGCTTTATGCCTTCAGCTTGCAGACTTGAACCTTCCTTTGGATAGCACAGTTTTGAAACACGCTTCTTGTAGAATCTGCAAGTGGATATTTGGAGTGCTTTCAGGCCTACCCAGGAAAAGGAACTCTCTTCACATAAAAACTAGACGGAAGCATTCTCAGAAACTTCCCCGTGTTTTATGCATTCAACCCACAGAGTGGAACCTTCCTTTGGATAGTGCAGTTTTGAAACACTCTTTTTGAAGAATCTGCAAGTGGATATTTGGAGAATTTTGAAGCCTGTGCTGGAAAAGGAAACCACTTCACATAAAAACTAGATTGAAGCATTCTCAGAAACTACTTTGGGATGTGTGCATTCAACCCACAGACTTGAACCTGACTTTTGGTAGAACAGCTTTGAAACACTCTTTTTGCAGAATCTGCAGGTGTATATTTGGAGCACTTTGAGGCCTATGCTGGAAAAGGAAATATCTTCACAGAAAAACTAGACAGAAGCATTCTCAGAAACTTCTTCCTGATGAGTGCATTCAACTCACAGAGTTGAACCTTCCTTTTCATAGAGCAGTTTTGAGGCCTTCTTTTCGTAGTGTCTGCAAGTCGATATTTGGAACACTTTCAGGCCTATCCTTGACAAGGAAATATCTTCGCATAAAAATTAGACAGAAGCATTCTCAGAAACTTCTTCCTGATGTGCGCATTCAACTCACAGTGTTGATCCTTCTTTTTGATAGAGCAGTTTTGAAACACACTTTTAGTAGAATCGCAAGTGGATAGTTTGAGAGCTTTGTTGCCTTCACTGGAAAAGGAAATATCTTCACATAAAACGAGACAGAAGCATTCTCAGAAGCTTTCCTGTTCTTTATGCACTCAACTCACAGAGTAGAACGTTGCTTTTGATAGAGCAGGTTTGATACACTCTTTTAGTAGAACCTGCAAGTGGATATTTGGAGCGCTTTGAGGTCTATGCTGGAAAAGGATATAACTTCACATAAAATCTAGATTGAAGCATTCTCAGTAACTACTTTGTGATGTCTGCATTCAACTCACAGACTTGAACCTTCCTTTGGAAAGAGCAGTTTTGAAACACTTTCTTTGTAGAATCTGCAAGTGGATATTTGGAGCGCTTTGAGGCCTATGCTGGAAAAGGAAATATTATCCCATTAAAACTAGATAGAAGCATTTTCAGAAACTTGTTTGTGATGAGTGCATTCAACTCACAGAGCTGAACCTTCCTTTTGCTAGAAAAGTTCTGAAACACTCTTTTTCTAGAATCAGCAAGTGGCTATTTGGAGCGATTTCATACCTGTTCTGGGAAAGAAAATATCTTCACATAACAACTAGGAAGAAGCATTCTCAGAAACTCCTTTGTGTTGAGTGCATTCAACTCACAGAGTTGAACCTTCCTTTTGATAGAGCAGTTTTGAAGCCCCCTTTCTGTACCATCTGCAAGTAGAAGATTGGGAGCGCTTTGAGGCCTATGCTGGAAAAGGAAATATCTTCACATAAAAGCTAGACAGAAGCATTCTCAGAAACTTTCCTGTTCTTTGTGCATTCAACTCACAGAGTGGAACGTTGCTTTGGATAGAGCAGTTTTGAAACACTCTTTTAGTAGAATCTGCAAGTGGATATTTGGAGCGCTTTGAGGCCTATGCTGGAAATGGAAATAACTTCACATAGAAACTTGATTGAAGCATTGTCAGAAACTTCTTTGTGATGTGTGCTTTCAACTCACACAGCTGAAATTTCCTTTCATAGAGCAGTTTTGAAACACCCTTTTTTGTGGAATCTGCAACTGGATATTTGGTGGGATTGCGACCTCTTCTGTAAAAGGAAATACATTCGCATGAAAACTAGACAGAAGATTTCTCAGAATCTTCTTTGTGATGAGGGCATCCAAGTCACACAGTTGCACCTTCCTTTTGATAGAACAGTTTCGAAAGACTCTTGTTATAGAATCTGCAAGTGGATATTTGGAGCGCTTTGAGGCCTATGCTGGAAAAGGATATATCTACTCATAAAAACTAGACAGAGGCATTCTCAGAAACTTCTTTGTGATTCGTGCGTTCAACTCACAGACTTGAATCTTCCTTTGGAACGTGCAGTTTTGAAACACTCTTCTTGTAGAATCTGCAAGCGGATATTTGGAACTGTTTGAGGCCTGCCCCGGAAAAGGAAACATCTTCACCTAAAAAGTAGACAGAAGCATTCTCAGAAACTTCCTCCTGTTGAGTGCATTCAACTCACAGACTTGAACCTTCCTTTTGATAGAACAGTTTGGAAGCACTCTTTTGGTAGAATGTGCAAGTGTTTATTTGGAGCACCTTGAGGACAAAGCTGGAATAGGGGTTATCTTCACATAACAACTAGACAGAAGTGTTCTCAGAAACTTCTCTGTGTTGAGTGCTTTCAACTCACAGAGTTGAACCTTCCTTTTCATAGAACGGTTTTGAAACACTCTTTTTGTAGAATCTGCAAGTCGATATTTGGACCACTTTCAGGCCTATCCTGGAAAAGGAAATATCTTCACATAAAAACTAGACAGAAGCATTCTCAGAAACTACTTTGTGATGTGTGCACTCAACTCGCAGAGTTGAACCTTTCTTTCGATTGAGCAGTTTTGAAATATTCTTTTAGCAGAATCTGCAAGTGGATATTTGGAGTGCTATCAGGCCAACACTGGAAAAGGAAATATCTTCACATAAAAACTAGACAGAAGCATTCTCAGAAATATCCCAGTGCTTTATGCATTCAGCTCACGGAGTTGAGGCTTCCTTTGGATAGCACAGGTTTGAAACGCTCTTCTTGTAGATTCTGCAAGTGGATATTTGGAGTGCTTTCAGGGCTACCCAGGAAAAGGAAATACCTTCACATAAAAACTAGACGGAAGCATTCTCAGAAACTTCCCTGTGTTTTATGCATTCAACCCACAGAGTGGAAGCTACCTATCAATAGCAAAGTTTTGAAACACACTTTTTTTAGAATCTGCAAGTGGATATTTGGAGAACATTGAAGCCTATGCTGGAAAAGGAAACCACTTCACATAAAAACTAGATTGAAGCATTCTCAGAAAACTCCTTGTGATGTGTGCATTCAACCCACAGACTTGAACGTGACTTTTGATAGATCAGCTTTGAAACACTCTTTTTGTAGAATCTGCAAGTGGTTATTTGGAGCGCTTTGAGGCCTATCCTGCAAAAGGAAATATCTTCACTTAAAAACTAGACAGAAGCATTCTCAGAAACTTCTTTGTGATGAGAGCATTCAACTCACAGAGTTGAACCTTCCATTTCATAGGACAGTTTTGAAACTCTCTTTGTGTAGGGCCTACAAGTCGATATTTGGAACGCTTTCAGGCCTATCCTGGAAAAGGAAATATCTTCACATAGAAACTAGACACAAGCATTCTCAGAAACTTCTTGCTGATGTGTGCATTCAACTCACAGTATTGAAACTTCCTTTTGATAGAGCAGTTTTGAAACCGTCTGTAAGTAGGATCTGCATGTGGGTATTCGGACTGCTATGAGGCCAACACCGGAAAAGGAAATATCTTCACATAAAAAGTAGACAGAAACATTCTCAGAAATATCCCAGTGCTTTATGCCTTCAGCTTGCAGACTTGAACCTTCCTTTGGATAGCACAGTTTTGAAACACGCTTCTTGTAGAATCTGCAAGTGGATATTTGGAGTGCTTTCAGGCCTACCCAGGAAAAGGAACTCTCTTCACATAAAAACTAGACGGAAGCATTCTCAGAAACTTCCCCGTGTTTTATGCATTCAACCCACAGAGTGGAACCTTCCTTTGGATAGTGCAGTTTTGAAACACTCTTTTTGAAGAATCTGCAAGTGGATATTTGGAGAATTTTGAAGCCTGTGCTGGAAAAGGAAACCACTTCACATAAAAACTAGATTGAAGCATTCTCAGAAACTACTTTGGGATGTGTGCATTCAACCCACAGACTTGAACCTGACTTTTGGTAGAACAGCTTTGAAACACTCTTTTTGCAGAATCTGCAGGTGTATATTTGGAGCACTTTGAGGCCTATGCTGGAAAAGGAAATATCTTCACAGAAAAACTAGACAGAAGCATTCTCAGAAACTTCTTCCTGATGAGTGCATTCAACTCACAGAGTTGAACCTTCCTTTTCATAGAGCAGTTTTGAGGCCTTCTTTTCGTAGTGTCTGCAAGTCGATATTTGGAACACTTTCAGGCCTATCCTTGACAAGGAAATATCTTCGCATAAAAATTAGACAGAAGCATTCTCAGAAACTTCTTCCTGATGTGCGCATTCAACTCACAGTGTTGATCCTTCTTTTTGATAGAGCAGTTTTGAAACACACTTTTAGTAGAATCGCAAGTGGATAGTTTGAGAGCTTTGTTGCCTTCACTGGAAAAGGAAATATCTTCACATAAAACGAGACAGAAGCATTCTCAGAAGCTTTCCTGTTCTTTATGCACTCAACTCACAGAGTAGAACGTTGCTTTTGATAGAGCAGGTTTGATACACTCTTTTAGTAGAACCTGCAAGTGGATATTTGGAGCGCTTTGAGGTCTATGCTGGAAAAGGATATAACTTCACATAAAATCTAGATTGAAGCATTCTCAGTAACTACTTTGTGATGTCTGCATTCAACTCACAGACTTGAACCTTCCTTTGGAAAGAGCAGTTTTGAAACACTTTCTTTGTAGAATCTGCAAGTGGATATTTGGAGCGCTTTGAGGCCTATGCTGGAAAAGGAACTATTATCCCATTAAAACTCGATAGAAGCATTCTCAGAAACTTGTTTGTGATGAGTGCATTCAACTCACAGAGCTGAACCTTCCTTTTGCTAGAAAAGTTCTGAAACACTCTTTTTCTAGAATCAGCAAGTGGCTATTTGGAGCGATTTCATACCTGTTCTGGGAAAGAAAATATCTTCACATAACAACTAGGAAGAAGCATTCTCAGAAACTCCTTTGTGTTGAGTGCATTCAACTCACAGAGTTGAACCTTCCTTTTGATAGAGCAGTTTTGAAGCCCCCTTTCTGTACCATCTGCAAGTAGAAGATTGGGAGCGCTTTGAGGCCTATGCTGGAAAAGGAAATATCTTCACATAAAAGCTAGACAGAAGCATTCTCAGAAACTTTCCTGTTCTTTGTGCATTCAACTCACAGAGTGGAACGTTGCTTTGGATAGAGCAGTTTTGAAACACTCTTTTAGTAGAATCTGCAAGTGGATATTTGGAGCGCTTTGAGGCCTATGCTGGAAATGGAAATAACTTCACATAGAAACTTGATTGAAGCATTGTCAGAAACTTCTTTGTGATGTGTGCTTTCAACTCACACAGCTGAAATTTCCTTTCATAGAGCAGTTTTGAAACACCCTTTTTTGTGGAATCTGCAACTGGATATTTGGTGGGATTGCGACCTCTTCTGTAAAAGGAAATACATTCGCATGAAAACTAGACAGAAGATTTCTCAGAATCTTCTTTGTGATGAGGGCATCCAAGTCACACAGTTGCACCTTCCTTTTGATAGAACAGTTTCGAAAGACTCTTGTTATAGAATCTGCAAGTGGATATTTGGAGCGCTTTGAGGCCTATGCTGGAAAAGGATATATCTACTCATAAAAACTAGACAGAGGCATTCTCAGAAACTTCTTTGTGATTCGTGCGTTCAACTCACAGACTTGAATCTTCCTTTGGAACGTGCAGTTTTGAAACACTCTTCTTGTAGAATCTGCAAGCGGATATTTGGAACTGTTTGAGGCCTGCCCCGGAAAAGGAAACATCTTCACCTAAAAAGTAGACAGAAGCATTCTCAGAAACTTCCTCCTGTTGAGTGCATTCAACTCACAGACTTGAACCTTCCTTTTGATAGAACAGTTTGGAAGCACTCTTTTGGTAGAATGTGCAAGTGTTTATTTGGAGCACCTTGAGGACAAAGCTGGAATAGGGGTTATCTTCACATAACAACTAGACAGAAGTGTTCTCAGAAACTTCTCTGTGTTGAGTGCTTTCAACTCACAGAGTTGAACCTTCCTTTTCATAGAACGGTTTTGAAACACTCTTTTTGTAGAATCTGCAAGTCGATATTTGGACCACTTTCAGGCCTATCCTGGAAAAGGAAATATCTTCACATAAAAACTAGACAGAAGCATTCTCAGAAACTACTTTGTGATGTGTGCACTCAACTCGCAGAGTTGAACCTTTCTTTCGATTGAGCAGTTTTGAAATATTCTTTTAGCAGAATCTGCAAGTGGATATTTGGAGTGCTATCAGGCCAACACTGGAAAAGGAAATATCTTCACATAAAAACTAGACAGAAGCATTCTCAGAAATATCCCAGTGCTTTATGCATTCAGCTCACGGAGTTGAGGCTTCCTTTGGATAGCACAGGTTTGAAACGCTCTTCTTGTAGATTCTGCAAGTGGATATTTGGAGTGCTTTCAGGGCTACCCAGGAAAAGGAAATACCTTCACATAAAAACTAGACGGAAGCATTCTCAGAAACTTCCCTGTGTTTTATGCATTCAACCCACAGAGTGGAAGCTACCTATCAATAGCAAAGTTTTGAAACACACTTTTTTTAGAATCTGCAAGTGGATATTTGGAGAACATTGAAGCCTATGCTGGAAAAGGAAACCACTTCACATAAAAACTAGATTGAAGCATTCTCAGAAAACTCCTTGTGATGTGTGCATTCAACCCACAGACTTGAACGTGACTTTTGATAGATCAGCTTTGAAACACTCTTTTTGTAGAATCTGCAAGTGGTTATTTGGAGCGCTTTGAGGCCTATCCTGCAAAAGGAAATATCTTCACTTAAAAACTAGACAGAAGCATTCTCAGAAACTTCTTTGTGATGAGAGCATTCAACTCACAGAGTTGAACCTTCCATTTCATAGGACAGTTTTGAAACTCTCTTTGTGTAGGGCCTACAAGTCGATATTTGGAACGCTTTCAGGCCTATCCTGGAAAAGGAAATATCTTCACATAAAAACTAGACACAAGCATTCTCAGAAACTTCTTGCTGATGTGTGCATTCAACTCACAGTATTGAAACTTCCTTTTGATAGAGCAGTTTTGAAACCGTCTGTAAGTAGGATCTGCATGTGGGTATTCGGACTGCTATGAGGCCAACACCGGAAAAGGAAATATCTTCACATAAAAAGTAGACAGAAACATTCTCAGAAATATCCCAGTGCTTTATGCCTTCAGCTTGCAGACTTGAACCTTCCTTTGGATAGCACAGTTTTGAAACACGCTTCTTGTAGAATCTGCAAGTGGATATTTGGAGTGCTTTCAGGCCTACCCAGGAAAAGGAACTCTCTTCACATAAAAACTAGACGGAAGCATTCTCAGAAACTTCCCCGTGTTTTATGCATTCAACCCACAGAGTGGAACCTTCCTTTGTATAGTGCAGTTTTGAAACACTCTTTTTGAAGAATCTGCAAGTGGATATTTGGAGAATTTTGAAGCCTGTGCTGGAAAAGGAAACCACTTCACATAAAAACTAGATTGAAGCATTCTCAGAAACTACTTTGGGATGTGTGCATTCAACCCACAGACTTGAACCTGACTTTTGGTAGAACAGCTTTGAAACACTCTTTTTGCAGAATCTGCAGGTGTATATTTGGAGCACTTTGAGGCCTATGCTGGAAAAGGAAATATCTTCACAGAAAAACTAGACAGAAGCATTCTCAGAAACTTCTTCCTGATGAGTGCATTCAACTCACAGAGTTGAACCTTCCTTTTCATAGAGCAGTTTTGAGGCCTTCTTTTCGTAGTGTCTGCAAGTCGATATTTGGAACACTTTCAGGCCTATCCTTGACAAGGAAATATCTTCGCATAAAAATTAGACAGAAGCATTCTCAGAAACTTCTTCCTGATGTGCGCATTCAACTCACAGTGTTGATCCTTCTTTTTGATAGAGCAGTTTTGAAACACACTTTTAGTAGAATCGCAAGTGGATAGTTTGAGAGCTTTGTTGCCTTCACTGGAAAAGGAAATATCTTCACATAAAACGAGACAGAAGCATTCTCAGAAGCTTTCCTGTTCTTTATGCACTCAACTCACAGAGTAGAACGTTGCTTTTGATAGAGCAGGTTTGATACACTCTTTTAGTAGAACCTGCAAGTGGATATTTGGAGCGCTTTGAGGTCTATGCTGGAAAAGGATATAACTTCACATAAAATCTAGATTGAAGCATTCTCAGTAACTACTTTGTGATGTCTGCATTCAACTCACAGACTTGAACCTTCCTTTGGAAAGAGCAGTTTTGAAACACTTTCTTTGTAGAATCTGCAAGTGGATATTTGGAGCGCTTTGAGGCCTATGCTGGAAAAGGAAATATTATCCCATTAAAACTAGATAGAAGCATTTTCAGAAACTTGTTTGTGATGAGTGCATTCAACTCACAGAGCTGAACCTTCCTTTTCTAGAAAAGTTCTGAAACACTCTTTTTCTAGAATCAGCAAGTGGCTATTTGGAGCGATTTCATACCTGTTCTGGGAAAGAAAATATCTTCACATAACAACTAGGAAGAAGCATTCTCAGAAACTCCTTTGTGTTGAGTGCATTCAACTCACAGAGTTGAACCTTCCTTTTGATAGAGCAGTTTTGAAGCCCCCTTTCTGTACCATCTGCAAGTAGAAGATTGGGAGCGCTTTGAGGCCTATGCTGGAAAAGGAAATATCTTCACATAAAAGCTAGACAGAAGCATTCTCAGAAACTTTCCTGTTCTTTGTGCATTCAACTCACAGAGTGGAACGTTGCTTTGGATAGAGCAGTTTTGAAACACTCTTTTAGTAGAATCTGCAAGTGGATATTTGGAGCGCTTTGAGGCCTATGCTGGAAATGGAAATAACTTCACATAGAAACTTGATTGAAGCATTGTCAGAAACTTCTTTGTGATGTGTGCTTTCAACTCACACAGCTGAAATTTCCTTTCATAGAGCAGTTTTGAAACACCCTTTTTTGTGGAATCTGCAACTGGATATTTGGTGGGATTGCGACCTCTTCTGTAAAAGGAAATACATTCGCATGAAAACTAGACAGAAGATTTCTCAGAATCTTCTTTGTGATGAGGGCATCCAAGTCACACAGTTGCACCTTCCTTTTGATAGAACAGTTTCGAAAGACTCTTGTTATAGAATCTGCAAGTGGATATTTGGAGCGCTTTGAGGCCTATGCTGGAAAAGGATATATCTACTCATAAAAACTAGACAGAGGCATTCTCAGAAACTTCTTTGTGATTCGTGCGTTCAACTCACAGACTTGAATCTTCCTTTGGAACGTGCAGTTTTGAAACACTCTTCTTGTAGAATCTGCAAGCGGATATTTGGAACTGTTTGAGGCCTGCCCCGGAAAAGGAAACATCTTCACCTAAAAAGTAGACAGAAGCATTCTCAGAAACTTCCTCCTGTTGAGTGCATTCAACTCACAGACTTGAACCTTCCTTTTGATAGAACAGTTTGGAAGCACTCTTTTGGTAGAATGTGCAAGTGTTTATTTGGAGCACCTTGAGGACAAAGCTGGAATAGGGGTTATCTTCACATAACAACTAGACAGAAGTGTTCTCAGAAACTTCTCTGTGTTGAGTGCTTTCAACTCACAGAGTTGAACCTTCCTTTTCATAGAACGGTTTTGAAACACTCTTTTTGTAGAATCTGCAAGTCGATATTTGGACCACTTTCAGGCCTATCCTGGAAAAGGAAATATCTTCACATAAAAACTAGACAGAAGCATTCTCAGAAACTACTTTGTGATGTGTGCACTCAACTCGCAGAGTTGAACCTTTCTTTCGATTGAGCAGTTTTGAAATATTCTTTTAGCAGAATCTGCAAGTGGATATTTGGAGTGCTATCAGGCCAACACTGGAAAAGGAAATATCTTCACATAAAAACTAGACAGAAGCATTCTCAGAAATATCCCAGTGCTTTATGCATTCAGCTCACGGAGTTGAGGCTTCCTTTGGATAGCACAGGTTTGAAACGCTCTTCTTGTAGATTCTGCAAGTGGATATTTGGAGTGCTTTCAGGGCTACCCAGGAAAAGGAAATACCTTCACATAAAAACTAGACGGAAGCATTCTCAGAAACTTCCCTGTGTTTTATGCATTCAACCCACAGAGTGGAAGCTACCTATCAATAGCAAAGTTTTGAAACACACTTTTTTTAGAATCTGCAAGTGGATATTTGGAGAACATTGAAGCCTATGCTGGAAAAGGAAACCACTTCACATAAAAACTAGATTGAAGCATTCTCAGAAAACTCCTTGTGATGTGTGCATTCAACCCACAGACTTGAACGTGACTTTTGATAGATCAGCTTTGAAACACTCTTTTTGTAGAATCTGCAAGTGGTTATTTGGAGCGCTTTGAGGCCTATCCTGCAAAAGGAAATATCTTCACTTAAAAACTAGACAGAAGCATTCTCAGAAACTTCTTTGTGATGAGAGCATTCAACTCACAGAGTTGAACCTTCCATTTCATAGGACAGTTTTGAAACTCTCTTTGTGTAGGGCCTACAAGTCGATATTTGGAACGCTTTCAGGCCTATCCTGGAAAAGGAAATATCTTCACATAGAAACTAGACACAAGCATTCTCAGAAACTTCTTGCTGATGTGTGCATTCAACTCACAGTATTGAAACTTCCTTTTGATAGAGCAGTTTTGAAACCGTCTGTAAGTAGGATCTGCATGTGGGTATTCGGACTGCTATGAGGCCAACACCGGAAAAGGAAATATCTTCACATAAAAAGTAGACAGAAACATTCTCAGAAATATCCCAGTGCTTTATGCCTTCAGCTTGCAGACTTGAACCTTCCTTTGGATAGCACAGTTTTGAAACACGCTTCTTGTAGAATCTGCAAGTGGATATTTGGAGTGCTTTCAGGCCTACCCAGGAAAAGGAACTCTCTTCACATAAAAACTAGACGGAAGCATTCTCAGAAACTTCCCCGTGTTTTATGCATTCAACCCACAGAGTGGAACCTTCCTTTGGATAGTGCAGTTTTGAAACACTCTTTTTGAAGAATCTGCAAGTGGATATTTGGAGAATTTTGAAGCCTGTGCTGGAAAAGGAAACCACTTCACATAAAAACTAGATTGAAGCATTCTCAGAAACTACTTTGGGATGTGTGCATTCAACCCACAGACTTGAACCTGACTTTTGGTAGAACAGCTTTGAAACACTCTTTTTGCAGAATCTGCAGGTGTATATTTGGAGCACTTTGAGGCCTATGCTGGAAAAGGAAATATCTTCACAGAAAAACTAGACAGAAGCATTCTCAGAAACTTCTTCCTGATGAGTGCATTCAACTCACAGAGTTGAACCTTCCTTTTCATAGAGCAGTTTTGAGGCCTTCTTTTCGTAGTGTCTGCAAGTCGATATTTGGAACACTTTCAGGCCTATCCTTGACAAGGAAATATCTTCGCATAAAAATTAGACAGAAGCATTCTCAGAAACTTCTTCCTGATGTGCGCATTCAACTCACAGTGTTGATCCTTCTTTTTGATAGAGCAGTTTTGAAACACACTTTTAGTAGAATCGCAAGTGGATAGTTTGAGAGCTTTGTTGCCTTCACTGGAAAAGGAAATATCTTCACATAAAACGAGACAGAAGCATTCTCAGAAGCTTTCCTGTTCTTTATGCACTCAACTCACAGAGTAGAACGTTGCTTTTGATAGAGCAGGTTTGATACACTCTTTTAGTAGAACCTGCAAGTGGATATTTGGAGCGCTTTGAGGTCTATGCTGGAAAAGGATATAACTTCACATAAAATCTAGATTGAAGCATTCTCAGTAACTACTTTGTGATGTCTGCATTCAACTCACAGACTTGAACCTTCCTTTGGAAAGAGCAGTTTTGAAACACTTTCTTTGTAGAATCTGCAAGTGGATATTTGGAGCGCTTTGAGGCCTATGCTGGAAAAGGAACTATTATCCCATTAAAACTCGATAGAAGCATTCTCAGAATCTTGTTTGTGATGAGTGCATTCAACTCACAGAGCTGAACCTTCCTTTTGCTAGAAAAGTTCTGAAACACTCTTTTTCTAGAATCAGCAAGTGGCTATTTGGAGCGATTTCATACCTGTTCTGGGAAAGAAAATATCTTCACATAACAACTAGGAAGAAGCATTCTCAGAAACTCCTTTGTGTTGAGTGCATTCAACTCACAGAGTTGAACCTTCCTTTTGATAGAGCAGTTTTGAAGCCCCCTTTCTGTACCATCTGCAAGTAGAAGATTGGGAGCGCTTTGAGGCCTATGCTGGAAAAGGAAATATCTTCACATAAAAGCTAGACAGAAGCATTCTCAGAAACTTTCCTGTTCTTTGTGCATTCAACTCACAGAGTGGAACGTTGCTTTGGATAGAGCAGTTTTGAAACACTCTTTTAGTAGAATCTGCAAGTGGATATTTGGAGCGCTTTGAGGCCTATGCTGGAAATGGAAATAACTTCACATAGAAACTTGATTGAAGCATTGTCAGAAACTTCTTTGTGATGTGTGCTTTCAACTCACACAGCTGAAATTTCCTTTCATAGAGCAGTTTTGAAACACCCTTTTTTGTGGAATCTGCAACTGGATATTTGGTGGGATTGCGACCTCTTCTGTAAAAGGAAATACATTCGCATGAAAACTAGACAGAAGATTTCTCAGAATCTTCTTTGTGATGAGGGCATCCAAGTCACACAGTTGCACCTTCCTTTTGATAGAACAGTTTCGAAAGACTCTTGTTATAGAATCTGCAAGTGGATATTTGGAGCGCTTTGAGGCCTATGCTGGAAAAGGATATATCTACTCATAAAAACTAGACAGAGGCATTCTCAGAAACTTCTTTGTGATTCGTGCGTTCAACTCACAGACTTGAATCTTCCTTTGGAACGTGCAGTTTTGAAACACTCTTCTTGTAGAATCTGCAAGCGGATATTTGGAACTGTTTGAGGCCTGCCCCGGAAAAGGAAACATCTTCACCTAAAAAGTAGACAGAAGCATTCTCAGAAACTTCCTCCTGTTGAGTGCATTCAACTCACAGACTTGAACCTTCCTTTTGATAGAACAGTTTGGAAGCACTCTTTTGGTAGAATGTGCAAGTGTTTATTTGGAGCACCTTGAGGACAAAGCTGGAATAGGGGTTATCTTCACATAACAACTAGACAGAAGTGTTCTCAGAAACTTCTCTGTGTTGAGTGCTTTCAACTCACAGAGTTGAACCTTCCTTTTCATAGAACGGTTTTGAAACACTCTTTTTGTAGAATCTGCAAGTCGATATTTGGACCACTTTCAGGCCTATCCTGGAAAAGGAAATATCTTCACATAAAAACTAGACAGAAGCATTCTCAGAAACTACTTTGTGATGTGTGCACTCAACTCGCAGAGTTGAACCTTTCTTTCGATTGAGCAGTTTTGAAATATTCTTTTAGCAGAATCTGCAAGTGGATATTTGGAGTGCTATCAGGCCAACACTGGAAAAGGAAATATCTTCACATAAAAACTAGACAGAAGCATTCTCAGAAATATCCCAGTGCTTTATGCATTCAGCTCACGGAGTTGAGGCTTCCTTTGGATAGCACAGGTTTGAAACGCTCTTCTTGTAGATTCTGCAAGTGGATATTTGGAGTGCTTTCAGGGCTACCCAGGAAAAGGAAATACCTTCACATAAAAACTAGACGGAAGCATTCTCAGAAACTTCCCTGTGTTTTATGCATTCAACCCACAGAGTGGAAGCTACCTATCAATAGCAAAGTTTTGAAACACACTTTTTTTAGAATCTGCAAGTGGATATTTGGAGAACATTGAAGCCTATGCTGGAAAAGGAAACCACTTCACATAAAAACTACATTGAAGCATTCTCAGAAAATTCCTTGTGATGTGTGCATTCAACCCACAGACTTGAACGTGACTTTTGATAGATCAGCTTTGAAACACTCTTTTTGTAGAATCTGCAAGTGGTTATTTGGAGCGCTTTGAGGCCTATCCTGCAAAAGGAAATATCTTCACTTAAAAACTAGACAGAAGCATTCTCAGAAACTTCTTTGTGATGAGAGCATTCAACTCACAGAGTTGAACCTTCCATTTCATAGGACAGTTTTGAAACTCTCTTTGTGTAGGGTCTACAAGTCGATATTTGGAACGTTTTCAGGCCTATCCTGGAAAAGGAAATATCTTCACATAAAAACAAGACACAAGCATTCTCAGAAACTTCTTGCTGATGTGTGCATTCAACTCCCAGTGTTGAAACTTCCTTTTGATAGAGCAGTTTTGAAACCGTCTGTAAGTAGGATCTGCATGTGGGTATTCGGACTGCTATGAGGCCAACACCGGAAAAGGAAATATCTTCACATAAAAAGTAGACAGAAACATTCTCAGAAATATCCCAGTGCTTTATGCCTTCAGCTTGCAGACTTGAACCTTCCTTTGGATAGCACAGTTTTGAAACACGCTTCTTGTAGAATCTGCAAGTGGATATTTGGAGTGCTTTCAGGCCTACCCAGGAAAAGGAACTCTCTTCACATAAAAACTAGACGGAAGCATTCTCAGAAACTTCCCCGTGTTTTATGCATTCAACCCACAGAGTGGAACCTTCCTTTGGATAGTGCAGTTTTGAAACACTCTTTTTGAAGAATCTGCAAGTGGATATTTGGAGAATTTTGAAGCCTGTGCTGGAAAAGGAAACCACTTCACATAAAAACTAGATTGAAGCATTCTCAGAAACTACTTTGGGATGTGTGCATTCAACCCACAGACTTGAACCTGACTTTTGGTAGAACAGCTTTGAAACACTCTTTTTGCAGAATCTGCAGGTGTATATTTGGAGCACTTTGAGGCCTATGCTGGAAAAGGAAATATCTTCACAGAAAAACTAGACAGAAGCATTCTCAGAAACTTCTTCCTGATGAGTGCATTCAACTCACAGAGTTGAACCTTCCTTTTCATAGAGCAGTTTTGAGGCCTTCTTTTCGTAGTGTCTGCAAGTCGACATTTGGAACACTTTCAGGCCTATCCTTGACAAGGAAATATCTTCGCATAAAAATTAGACAGAAGCATTCTCAGAAACTTCTTCCTGATGTGCGCATTCAACTCACAGTGTTGATCCTTCTTTTTGATAGAGCAGTTTTGAAACACACTTTTAGTAGAATCGCAAGTGGATAGTTTGAGAGCTTTGTTGCCTTCACTGGAAAAGGAAATATCTTCACATAAAACGAGACAGAAGCATTCTCAGAAGCTTTCCTGTTCTTTATGCACTCAACTCACAGAGTAGAACGTTGCTTTTGATAGAGCAGGTTTGATACACTCTTTTAGTAGAACCTGCAAGTGGATATTTGGAGCGCTTTGAGGTCTATGCTGGAAAAGGATATAACTTCACATAAAATCTAGATTGAAGCATTCTCAGTAACTACTTTGTGATGTCTGCATTCAACTCACAGACTTGAACCTTCCTTTGGAAAGAGCAGTTTTGAAACACTTTCTTTGTAGAATCTGCAAGTGGATATTTGGAGCGCTTTGAGGCCTATGCTGGGAAAGGAAATATTATCCCATTAAAACTCGATAGAAGCATTCTCAGAAACTTGTTTGTGATGAGTGCATTCAACTCACAGAGCTGAACCTTCCTTTTGCTAGAAAAGTTCTGAAACACTCTTTTTCTAGAATCAGCAAGTGGCTATTTGGAGCGATTTCATACCTGTTCTGGGAAAGAAAATATCTTCACATAACAACTAGGAAGAAGCATTCTCAGAAACTCCTTTGTGTTGAGTGCATTCAACTCACAGAGTTGAACCTTCCTTTTGATAGAGCAGTTTTGAAGCCCCCTTTCTGTACCATCTGCAAGTAGAAGATTGGGAGCGCTTTGAGGCCTATGCTGGAAAAGGAAATATCTTCACATAAAAGCTAGACAGAAGCATTCTCAGAAACTTTCCTGTTCTTTGTGCATTCAACTCACAGAGTGGAACGTTGCTTTGGATAGAGCAGTTTTGAAACACTCTTTTAGTAGAATCTGCAAGTGGATATTTGGAGCGCTTTGAGGCCTATGCTGGAAATGGAAATAACTTCACATAGAAACTTGATTGAAGCATTGTCAGAAACTTCTTTGTGATGTGTGCTTTCAACTCACACAGCTGAAATTTCCTTTCATAGAGCAGTTTTGAAACACCCTTTTTTGTGGAATCTGCAACTGGATATTTGGTGGGATTGCGACCTCTTCTGTAAAAGGAAATACATTCGCATGAAAACTAGACAGAAGATTTCTCAGAATCTTCTTTGTGATGAGGGCATCCAAGTCACACAGTTGCACCTTCCTTTTGATAGAACAGTTTCGAAAGACTCTTGTTATAGAATCTGCAAGTGGATATTTGGAGCGCTTTGAGGCCTATGCTGGAAAAGGATATATCTACTCATAAAAACTAGACAGAGGCATTCTCAGAAACTTCTTTGTGATTCATGCGTTCAACTCACAGACTTGAATCTTCCTTTGGAACGTGCAGTTTTGAAACACTCTTCTTGTAGTATCTGCAAGCGGATATTTGGAACTGTTTGAGGCCTGCCCCGGAAAAGGAAACATCTTCACCTAAAAAGTAGACAGAAGCATTCTCAGAAACTTCCTCCTGTTGAGTGCATTCAACTCACAGCCTTGAACCTTCCTTTTGATAGAACAGTTTGGAAGCACTCTTTTGGTAGAATGTGCAAGTGTTTATTTGGAGCACCTTGAGGACAAAGCTGGAATAGGGGTTATCTTCACATAACAACTAGACAGAAGTGTTCTCAGAAACTTCTCTGTGTTGAGTGCTTTCAACTCACAGAGTTGAACCTTCCTTTTCATAGAACGGTTTTGAAACACTCTTTTTGTAGAATCTGCAAGTCGATATTTGGACCACTTTCAGGCCTATCCTGGAAAAGGAAATATCTTCACATAAAAACTAGACAGAAGCATTCTCAGAAACTACTTTGTGATGTGTGCACTCAACTCGCAGAGTTGAACCTTTCTTTCGATTGAGCAGTTTTGAAATATTCTTTTAGCAGAATCTGCAAGTGGATATTTGGAGTGCTATCAGGCCAACACTGGAAAAGGAAATATCTTCACATAAAAACTAGACAGAAGCATTCTCAGAAATATCCCAGTGCTTTATGCATTCAGCTCACGGAGTTGAGGCTTCCTTTGGATAGCACAGGTTTGAAACGCTCTTCTTGTAGATTCTGCAAGTGGATATTTGGAGTGCTTTCAGGGCTACCCAGGAAAAGGAAATACCTTCACATAAAAACTAGACGGAAGCATTCTCAGAAACTTCCCTGTGTTTTATGCATTCAACCCACAGAGTGGAAACTACCTATCAATAGCAAAGTTTTGAAACACACTTTTTTTAGAATCTGCAAGTGGATATTTGGAGAACATTGAAGCCTATGCTGGAAAAGGAAACCACTTCACATAAAAACTACATTGAAGCATTCTCAGAAAATTCCTTGTGATGTGTGCATTCAACCCACAGACTTGAACGTGACTTTTGATAGAGCAGCTTTGAAACACTCTTTTTGTAGAATCTGCAAGTGGTTGTTTGGAGCGCTTTGAGGCCTATCCTGCAAAAGGAAATATCTTCACTTAAAAACTAGACAGAAGCATTCTCAGAAACTTCTTTGTGATGAGAGCATTCAACTCACAGAGTTGAACCTTCCTTTTCATAGGACAGTTTTGAAACTCTCTTTGTGTAGGGTCTACAAGTCGATATTTGGAACGTTTTCAGGCCTATCCTGGAAAAGGAAATATCTTCACATAAAAACAAGACACAAGCATTCTCAGAAACTTCTTGCTGATGTGTGCATTCAACTCCCAGTGTTGAAACTTCCTTTTGATACAGCAGTTTTGAAACCGTCTGTAAGTAGGATCTGCATGTGGGTATTCGGACTGCTATGAGGCCAACACCGGAAAAGGAAATATCTTCACATAAAAAGTAGACAGAAACATTCTCAGAAATATCCCAGTGCTTTATGCCTTCAGCATGCAGACTTGAACCTTCCTTTGGATAGCACAGTTTTGAAACACGCTTCTTGTAGAATCTGCAAGTGGATATTTGGAGTGCTTTCAGGCCTACCCAGGAAAAGGAACTCTCTTCACATAAAAACTAGACGGAAGCATTCTCAGAAACTTCCCCGTGTTTTATGCATTCAACCCACAGAGTGGAACCTTCCTTTGGATAGTGCAGTTTTGAAACACTCTTTTTGAAGAATCTGCAAGTGGATATTTGGAGAATTTTGAAGCCTGTGCTGGAAAAGGAAACCACTTCACATAAAAACTAGATTGAAGCATTCTCAGAAACTACTTTGGGATGTGTGCATTCAACCCACAGACTTGAACCTGACTTTTGGTAGAACAGCTTTGAAACACTCTTTTTGCAGAATCTGCAGGTGTATATTTGGAGCACTTTGAGGCCTATGCTGGAAAAGGAAATATCTTCACAGAAAAACTAGACAGAAGCATTCTCAGAAACTTCTTCCTGATGAGTGCATTCAACTCACAGAGTTGAACCTTCCTTTTCATAGAGCAGTTTTGAGGCCTTCTTTTCGTAGTGTCTGCAAGTCGATATTTGGAACACTTTCAGGCCTATCCTTGACAAGGAAATATCTTCGCATAAATATTAGACAGAAGCATTCTCAGAAACTTCTTCCTGATGTGCGCATTCAACTCACAGTGTTGATCCTTCTTTTTGATAGAGCAGTTTTGAAACACACTTTTAGTAGAATCGCAAGTGGATAGTTTGAGAGCTTTGTTGCCTTCACTGGAAAAGGAAATATCTTCACATAAAACGAGACAGAAGCATTCTCAGAAGCTTTCCTGTTCTTTATGCACTCAACTCACAGAGTAGAACGTTGCTTTTGATAGAGCAGGTTTGATACACTCTTTTAGTAGAACCTGCAAGTGGATATTTGGAGCGCTTTGAGGTCTATGCTGGAAAAGGATATAACTTCACATAAAATCTAGATTGAAGCATTCTCAGTAACTACTTTGTGATGTCTGCATTCAACTCACAGACTTGAACCTTCCTTTGGAAAGAGCAGTTTTGAAACACTTTCTTTGTAGAATCTGCAAGTGGATATTTGGAGCGCTTTGAGGCCTATGCTGGAAAAGGAAATATTATCCCATTAAAACTAGATAGAAGCATTCTCAGAAACTTGTTTGTGATGAGTGCATTCAACTCACAGAGCTGAACCTTCCTTTTGCTAGAAAAGTTCTGAAACACTCTTTTTCTAGAATCAGCAAGTGGCTATTTGGAGCGATTTCATACCTGTTCTGGGAAAGAAAATATCTTCACATAACAACTAGGAAGAAGCATTCTCAGAAACTCCTTTGTGTTGAGTGCATTCAACTCACAGAGTTGAACCTTCCTTTTGATAGAGCAGTTTTGAAGCCCCCTTTCTGTACCATCTGCAAGTAGAAGATTGGGAGCGCTTTGAGGCCTATGCTGGAAAAGGAAATATCTTCACATAAAAGCTAGACAGAAGCATTCTCAGAAACTTTCCTGTTCTTTGTGCATTCAACTCACAGAGTGGAACGTTGCTTTGGATAGAGCAGTTTTGAAACACTCTTTTAGTAGAATCTGCAAGTGGATATTTGGAGCGCTTTGAGGCCTATGCTGGAAATGGAAATAACTTCACATAGAAACTTGATTGAAGCATTGTCAGAACCTTCTTTGTGATGTGTGCTTTCAACTCACACAGCTGAAATTTCCTTTCATAGAGCAGTTTTGAAACACCCTTTTTTGTGGAATCTGCAACTGGATATTTGGTGGGATTGCGACCTCTTCTGTAAAAGGAAATACATTCGCATGAAAACTAGACAGAAGATTTCTCAGAATCTTCTTTGTGATGAGGGCATCCAAGTCACACAGTTGCACCTTCCTTTTGATAGAACAGTTTCGAAAGACTCTTGTTATAGAATCTGCAAGTGGATATTTGGAGCGCTTTGAGGCCTATGCTGGAAAAGGATATATCTACTCATAAAAACTAGACAGAGGCATTCTCAGAAACTTCTTTGTGATTCGTGCGTTCAACTCACAGACTTGAATCTTCCTTTGGAACGTGCAGTTTTGAAACACTCTTCTTGTAGAATCTGCAAGCGGATATTTGGAACTGTTTGAGGCCTGCCCCGGAAAAGGAAACATCTTCACCTAAAAAGTAGACAGAAGCATTCTCAGAAACTTCCTCCTGTTGAGTGCATTCAACTCACAGCCTTGAACCTTCCTTTTGATAGAACAGTTTGGAAGCACTCTTTTGGTAGAATGTGCAAGTGTTTATTTGGAGCACCTTGAGGACAAAGCTGGAATAGGGGTTATCTTCACATAACAACTAGACAGAAGTGTTCTCAGAAACTTCTCTGTGTTGAGTGCTTTCAACTCACAGAGTTGAACCTTCCTTTTCATAGAACGGTTTTGAAACACTCTTTTTGTAGAATCTGCAAGTCGATATTTGGACCACTTTCAGGCCTATCCTGGAAAAGGAAATATCTTCACATAAAAACTAGACAGAAGCATTCTCAGAAACTACTTTGTGATGTGTGCACTCAACTCGCAGAGTTGAACCTTTCTTTCGATTGAGCAGTTTTGAAATATTCTTTTAGCAGAATCTGCAAGTGGATATTTGGAGTGCTATCAGGCCAACACTGGAAAAGGAAATATCTTCACATAAAAACTAGACAGAAGCATTCTCAGAAATATCCCAGTGCTTTATGCATTCAGCTCACGGAGTTGAGGCTTCCTTTGGATAGCACAGGTTTGAAACGCTCTTCTTGTAGATTCTGCAAGTGGATATTTGGAGTGCTTTCAGGGCTACCCAGGAAAAGGAAATACCTTCACATAAAAACTAGACGGAAGCATTCTCAGAAACTTCCCTGTGTTTTATGCATTCAACCCACAGAGTGGAAGCTACCTATCAATAGCAAAGTTTTGAAACACACTTTTTTTAGAATCTGCAAGTGGATATTTGGAGAACATTGAAGCCTATGCTGGAAAAGGAAACCACTTCACATAAAAACTAGATTGAAGCATTCTCAGAAAACTCCTTGTGATGTGTGCATTCAACCCACAGACTTGAACGTGACTTTTGATAGATCAGCTTTGAAACACTCTTTTTGTAGAATCTGCAAGTGGTTATTTGGAGCGCTTTGAGGCCTATCCTGCAAAAGGAAATATCTTCACTTAAAAACTAGACAGAAGCATTCTCAGAAACTTCTTTGTGATGAGAGCATTCAACTCACAGAGTTGAACCTTCCATTTCATAGGACAGTTTTGAAACTCTCTTTGTGTAGGGTCTACAAGTCGATATTTGAAACGTTTTCAGGCCTATCCTGGAAAAGGAAATATCTTCACATAAAAACTAGACACAAGCTTTCTCAGAAACTTCTTGCTGATGTGTGCATTCAACTCACAGTATTGAAACTTCCTTTTGATAGAGCAGTTTTGAAACCGTCTGTAAGTAGGATCTGCATGTGGGTATTCGGACTGCTATGAGGCCAACACCGGAAAAGGAAATATCTTCACATAAAAAGTAGACAGAAACATTCTCAGAAATATCCCAGTGCTTTATGCCTTCAGCTTGCAGACTTGAACCTTCCTTTGGATAGCACAGTTTTGAAACACGCTTCTTGTAGAATCTGCAAGTGGATATTTGGAGTGCTTTCAGGCCTACCCAGGAAAAGGAACTCTCTTCACATAAAAACTAGACGGAAGCATTCTCAGAAACTTCCCCGTGTTTTATGCATTCAACCCACAGAGTGGAACCTTCCTTTGGATAGTGCAGTTTTGAAACACTCTTTTTGAAGAATCTGCAAGTGGATATTTGGAGAATTTTGAAGCCTGTGCTGGAAAAGGAAACCACTTCACATAAAAACTAGATTGAAGCATTCTCAGAAACTACTTTGGGATGTGTGCATTCAACCCACAGACTTGAACCTGACTTTTGGTAGAACAGCTTTGAAACACTCTTTTTGCAGAATCTGCAGGTGTATATTTGGAGCACTTTGAGGCCTATGCTGGAAAAGGAAATATCTTCACAGAAAAACTAGACAGAAGCATTCTCAGAAACTTCTTCCTGATGAGTGCATTCAACTCACAGAGTTGAACCTTCCTTTTCATAGAGCAGTTTTGAGGCCTTCTTTTCGTAGTGTCTGCAAGTCGATATTTGGAACACTTTCAGGCCTATCCTTGACAAGGAAATATCTTCGCATAAAAATTAGACAGAAGCATTCTCAGAAACTTCTTCCTGATGTGCGCATTCAACTCACAGTGTTGATCCTTCTTTTTGATAGAGCAGTTTTGAAACACACTTTTAGTAGAATCGCAAGTGGATACTTTGAGAGCTTTGTTGCCTTCACTGGAAAAGGAAATATCTTCACATAAAACGAGACAGAAGCATTCTCAGAAGCTTTCCTGTTCTTTATGCACTCAACTCACAGAGTAGAACGTTGCTTTTGATAGAGCAGGTTTGATACACTCTTTTAGTAGAACCTGCAAGTGGATATTTGGAGCGCTTTGAGGTCTATGCTGGAAAAGGATATAACTTCACATAAAATCTAGATTGAAGCATTCTCAGTAACTACTTTGTGATGTCTGCATTCAACTCACAGACTTGAACCTTCCTTTGGAAAGAGCAGTTTTGAAACACTTTCTTTGTAGAATCTGCAAGTGGATATTTGGAGCGCTTTGAGGCCTATGCTGGAAAAGGAAATATTATCCCATTAAAACTAGATAGAAGCATTCTCAGAAACTTGTTTGTGATGAGTGCATTCAACTCACAGAGCTGAACCTTCCTTTTGCTAGAAAAGTTCTGAAACACTCTTTTTCTAGAATCAGCAAGTGGCTATTTGGAGCGATTTCATACCTGTTCTGGGAAAGAAAATATCTTCACATAACAACTAGGAAGAAGCATTCTCAGAAACTCCTTTGTGTTGAGTGCATTCAACTCACAGAGTTGAACCTTCCTTTTGATAGAGCAGTTTTGAAGCCCCCTTTCTGTACCATCTGCAAGTAGAAGATTGGGAGCGCTTTGAGGCCTATGCTGGAAAAGGAAATATCTTCACATAAAAGCTAGACAGAAGCATTCTCAGAAACTTTCCTGTTCTTTGTGCATTCAACTCACAGAGTGGAACGTTGCTTTGGATAGAGCAGTTTTGAAACACTCTTTTAGTAGAATCTGCAAGTGGATATTTGGAGCGCTTTGAGGCCTATGCTGGAAATGGAAATAACTTCACATAGAAACTTAATTGAAGCATTGTCAGAAACTTCTTTGTGATGTGTGCTTTCAACTCACACAGCTGAAATTTCCTTTCATAGAGCAGTTTTGAAACACCCTTTTTTGTGGAATCTGCAACTGGATATTTGGTGGGATTGCGACCTCTTCTGTAAAAGGAAATACATTCGCATGAAAACTAGACAGAAGATTTCTCAGAATCTTCTTTGTGATGAGGGCATCCAAGTCACACAGTTGCACCTTCCTTTTGATAGAACAGTTTCGAAAGACTCTTGTTATAGAATCTGCAAGTGGATATTTGGAGCGCTTTGAGGCCTATGCTGGAAAAGGATATATCTACTCATAAAAACTAGACAGAGGCATTCTCAGAAACTTCTTTGTGATTCATGCGTTCAACTCACAGACTTGAATCTTCCTTTGGAACGTGCAGTTTTGAAACACTCTTCTTGTAGAATCTGCAAGCGGATATTTGGAACTGTTTGAGGCCTGCCCCGGAAAAGGAAACATCTTCACCTAAAAAGTAGACAGAAGCATTCTCAGAAACTTCCTCCTGTTGAGTGCATTCAACTCACAGCCTTGAACCTTCCTTTTGATAGAACAGTTTGGAAGCACTCTTTTGGTAGAATGTGCAAGTGTTTATTTGGAGCACCTTGAGGACAAAGCTGGAATAGGGGTTATCTTCACATAACAACTAGACAGAAGTGTTCTCAGAAACTTCTCTGTGTTGAGTGCTTTCAACTCACAGAGTTGAACCTTCCTTTTCATAGAACGGTTTTGAAACACTCTTTTTGTAGAATCTGCAAGTCGATATTTGGACCACTTTCAGGCCTATCCTGGAAAAGGAAATATCTTCACATAAAAACTAGACAGAAGCATTCTCAGAAACTACTTTGTGATGTGTGCACTCAACTCGCAGAGTTGAACCTTTCTTTCGATTGAGCAGTTT